>NC_142132.1:20192500-21415000 GCF_024610735.1 Ursus americanus
AAGTTCAGGCTGTTCTCCCTTATTGCAGCAAACTGTGTCCTGATATTTTCATACGGATTAGTCTTGTCATATCAACTAACTTCTACATTATTTGAAAATAAAGTCCTGTATCCCCATAGTCATAAGTACAGTTTAGGGGACATAATAGTTTCTCAAACAAGATTTCTTGGTTTTTTGATTCATTGGTTCTCAGAGGTATTTGACATTGCAGCTCTTTTCACTTTATGTACTCAGACATTTTATACAAAAGGAACAACAAAACTCCTGAATTGTGTCTATAAATCTTCCTATTCTTTTCATCTTTGTTACTAGCCAGTAAAGGAGCAAGGAGCTAAATTGTAATGTTTCAAGTCATGGACCTTCTCTGACCCCACAATCTATTTCTCCCTAGGTATTGTCCAGAGTTGAACATTGGTAACTGATGGATGCTTCCCATCCTGCCGGTTCACATTACCACTGGTAACACAAGGTGTGTTGATTTTATACTTTGTTACATTTCTACTCACTACTTTGCCACCGTTGTTGGTTGAGTGCTGGGTGTCTAAGATGGTTTATTGTTCTAGTGCCATTATCTGAGGTCTAAGTCTTTTGGGAGGCAGCAAACTGTTACCTGGACCAAAGATGTTAACTGAGGAGCCTCAGTCAGCATAAGTAGCAACAATCTATCATATAAACAACAATTTTGGTCTGCTTGGGATGTCTTCTAGAACCATCTTTCAGCAAGGAATTTCTAATCTGTCTTAAATTTGCACCTTAAAGTAAATAAAAACGGAGATCTATGAATCAATATAAATAAGAGAAGAGTTGACTCAAAATAATTTTTACTCTTTTTCTTTTTTTTTTTAAAGATTATTTATTTATTTATATGACAGAGAGAGAGACAGCCAGTGAGAGAGGGAACACAAGCAGGGGGAGTGGGAGAGGAAGAAGTGAGCTCCCAGTGGAGGAACCCGATGTGGGGCTCAATCCCAGGACTCTGGGATCACGCCCTGAGCTGAAGGCAGATGCTTAACGACTGAGCCACCCAGGCGCCCCAAAATAATTTTTACTCTTTAACCTGAAATGTACTCTCAGATTCAGTATTAGTCTTATGGTATTGTCTTCATCTTCAAGGAATTTTATCATTAGACATCTTGACAGCAAGAAAAAAAGTCAAAGGGCAATATTTCTCTTACTGAGTCATCGAGGTACCCCACTGGAGGCCTTTGTCTTGAGTTCTGGGCAAAGGAAAATGTGATTTGAGAGTCTATTATGTGGATCTGGGGTCTGATTTGCCTGGCACAAATGACATCTGATAGCGGCTATCAGCAAAGTGGTCAAATAGTGTACACTTGCCTTCCCAAAGAAAATATGTGATGAACAGCCAAGGAGGCAGAGCTAATGAGAAATAGGAGTTCTTTCGAGAGTTGAGATCCCTTAGTAAGGGAAAACATGTCTGTTGGAAGGGTGCTGAGCAACACTTTTCTTTAAACTCACTCTAGATTTTATCTCTTTTTTTTCTCACCCAAGTAGAATAGTGCAAAGGACCACAGGGGCAGGGAGGGAAAACTGAATGGGAAGACATCAGAGCGGGTGACAAACCATGGAGACTCTGGACTCTGGGAACCAAACTGAGGGGAAGGGGGTGGGCGGATGGGGTAACTGAATGATGGGTATTAAGGAGGGCACGTGTGGTGATGAGCACTGGGGGTTATACGCAACTAAAGAATCATTGAACACTACATCAGAACTAATGATGTACTATATGCTGGCTAATTGAACATAATAATAATAAAAAGAAGGAAAAGAAAAAAAAGAAAATGAATTCATCCAACAGGTAGAATTACATCTTAAAGTTCCTGGGACTTCTCCAGTCCTTTTCCCTTTTGCCTGAGCCTAGCAGCCCTGTTCTATAATCAGTCCGTCGCTATCCTTCACCAAGGCCCTATTGCTGCAGCACTGTTGCTGCCAGGAGTCCTTGTCACCACTGTTTCTTGGCAGATCTTCCTGGGAGCTAGTGGTACTTCCATTAATTTCACATGCAGATGCCTGACACAATCCATTAGTTTTAGAGTCACACATTCTCCTGGCTTGGACTGGCTCTGTCTGAATTGTCTGCCTCCAAGGTCAAGGTCAGAAGAAACTCAGGCCTCACAGTCAGAAAACGAGGAGAGGGGCGCTTGGGTGACTCAGTCTGTTAAGTATCTGACTCTTGGTTTTGGCTCAGGTCATGATCTCGTGGTCATGAGATGGAGCCCCAAGTTGTCTCTGGGCTCAGCGGGGGGATCTGCTTGAGATTCTCTCTCCCTCTCACTCTGGCCCTCTCCCTGCGTGTGCATAGGATTTTTTAAATCTTAAAAAAATGGGCAGAGAGGAAAAGAGGAAGATGAAAGATGAAGAAGAGGAGAAGGATACCCTCTAAAGTTGGAAAGCGGAGTATAGAGCTGAGTATCTTAAGACCAGAAGAGATTGGGATTTAGGTGTAAAGATGTGAAAAGAAATCCAGACTCACCATGGTGTTTAATCCAAAGAACTAGTCTGGCCCAGGAAAATATGATGATGATAGTGATGATGTTGATGATGATAACAATAATTAACATTTATTGCGTGGATATTTTAGTCAAGGCATAGTTTTAAATTGTTTTGCATGTATTTCTCATCTGCTCCTTATAACATACTTATGAAGTACATGCTGTTAACCTGGAATGTATGAAGTTCAGGAATTGGGAAGCAGTTTGCCTTGGGCCACATAGGTAATGAGCACAGAGCTGAGATTTGGACTCAATTCTAATTAATATGTGATATATGTCTTATTTTTTCTTAGCTGTTTTAAATATTATAGTGGACACTGTTGGTGTCCCCAGATCCCCTCTGATGACCTTTACCAGTTCTGGGTGCATAGCTACTAACTTCTGTGTGCTTCTCCTACAACTTTCTTTAAAGGACTACCCTTGGGCTACTACAGCCTCTGGACCACAGCAGGAAGTGCTTAGTCGTTTACAGCCCCCTCTGTAGCACCAAACCAATGACTGACTGGTGTAGCAGTATGAAAACCCAGCACCTTCAGGTTAAGTTGGGACAATTCTTTTTTTTTTTTTTTAAAGATTTTATTTATTAATTTGATGGAGAGAGACAACCAGCGAGAGAGGGAACACAAGCAGGGGGAGTGGGAGAGGAAGAAACAGGCTTCCAGCGAAGGAGCCTGATATGGGGCTCAATCCCGTAATGCTGGAATCATGTCCTGAGCTGAAGGTAGACGCTTAACGACTGCGCCACCCAGGCGCCCCACGGACAATTTTTAAACTGTGATGAACTACAGGGAAGTTGATCTCTAGAGCTTCTTATAGGCTCAAACTGAGACTGAGAGGTTCCCTAAAATCATGACTTGCTTGGCCTCTTCCCAGTCCTTATCCTGCAACTCCAACCGTTTACCAGTCTCTCCTGTTAGTGTTTATTAATGTCACTGGTGCATCAATACTTGTCTCAGTATCTGTTTCTGGGGAATCTGAATTAGGACTAATAAGGTTTGGTCTCACTCCAAATTTGACCTTGGAAAAAGAAACAATTATAATAAGGTGGATTATGTAATACTAATGGTCAGTATCTAATAAAGAAACCTTAAAAATTATCTCAATACTTCGGATTGACACCCCATTTACCCTTGATTCTTAAGTTCATAATTCATTCATTCCTTCATTGGTTAGACATATGTATCTACCAAGTGCCCGGCATCTTTCTAGATGCTCACAAATGCAGTTGATGTAGAAGGGAAAGAGCAACATGGTCTGCATGTGCTTTAAGGCCCTGTGCAACCTTTTCACTACGCCCAGTCTAATTTTTCCCAGATCTGGGTTTAGAGTTTAGAGCTCTTTTTCATGGTGAAATTGGTATATCAGTCAGACAGTCTAGGGCTGGGAGTGGTGGTTGCAGGATTCAGTGTAGAAACAACACTCACCAAAGGTTGGTTAAATGTGTTACATATAATAGTTTTTGAACCACCGACTGGCCTCTATAATTCTTGGAAGGTCATCATAGGAGAGAGGGAAAGTCACAGAAGCACAATATCCCACCAGTGCAAATGCTGATGTTAAGATTAAGTGTGGGGATGACATTTCATCTCTGTGGAAGTGCCTCTGTACATGAGACAGAATAGAATTTATGGAGGAAAGTACATAAGCCCAAGACTTCCACTGTGTTTATCTCACTATTCCCATTTTCTCCTTATACAGAAATTTGTATTATCTGTGTATTCTATCATCTATTATACAGTCTCTCTCATTCAATAACCCTGGTCTGTTTTCCAGGGTCACAGTTGTTGTATCTATTTAGCTGTAATATGCTGTTCTTTTTTCCCTAGTGACATTCTCCATTTTTCTAATCCAGAAGATGAACATATGCAATGTCTCAACAGGAATATAAAAACAAAATTCCTAACAATGTTGAATACCATTTAGAAATACTATACAAAATATTTGACATGAATTCTGGCACACAGGAAAGAATAAAAGTTAGCGTAGGAGAATGTCCAGCTAATGAAACTCACAAATTCAAACCTCTTGCACTAAAAGAGTCAAGTGGATTTGCTCTATCTTTTCCCAGTAGAAAAGCTGGGTTAGTAAGAATTTTTGTTCTGTTTTGTTTTTCTCCCTTTTTATTTCAGTGACTAAAAAAACAGTAACTTCTGCAACTAGGTTTGAACTATCAAAAGTATGTTGAATCCAGCTACATATATTATGAAACAGCAGTTGTCATGGTTCTGTTTGTTCCGTGATCATGTAGAAAAATCACCATCTCAATAGCATAACTATAATAATAAATAAAGGCTATGAATACCCTGTCATGTCGAGAAACCATTCCAAGCTACATATGCCACATTGAATTGAGTATAATTTATATATTATACAATTAATCTACTTAAAGTACACAATTCAGTGCTTTTTGGTATATTCACAGGATTGGGTAACCATCACCAAAATGTAAGTTTAGAATATTTTGTCCCTTTAAAAGAAACCTGCGCCCATTAACAGTGGATCCCCTTTCTCCTCTACAACAGCTTCCCAGAACCTAAGGAACCAGTAATATAATTTATGTCTCTAAAATATGCCCTCTTATATTTCATATAAATGGAATCACAGAATATCTTTTTGTGACTGACTTCTTTTACTTCTTTCATTTGGCATAATGCTTGCAAACTTCACCAATGTTGTAGCATATATCAGTACTTCATTTCTTTCTATTGCCGAATACTATTCTATTATAAGGATATGCCATACTTTATTCATCAGTTGATGGGTTTTCCCAGTTTTTGGAAATTATGTACAACTTTTTGTGTGGACATGTTTTCATTTCTTTTGGAGATATATATATATATATATATATATAGGAGTGGGGTTGCTGGGCCATATATAACTCTATGTTTAACATTTTGAGGAACCATCAAACTGTTCTCCACAAAGGCTGTACCATTTTGTATTTCTAAGGGTAATGCATGAGGGTGTTAATTTCTGCATATTCTCACCAGGACTTGCTATTGTCTTTCTTTTCTTAGTATAGTGTCCTAGTGTTTGTGAACCGGTATCATTATGGTTTTGATTTGTATTTCCTTAATGATTAATGATGTTAATTAGCCATTTGTATATCTTCTTGTGCTTATTGGCCATTTGTATATCTTCTTTGGAGAACCATCAATTCAAATTCCTTGCTTGTTTTTAAATCGGGTTATTTGCCTCTTTGTTATTTGAGTTGTGTGTGTTCTTCATCTATTCTGGAAACTAGTCTCTCATCAGACATGTAATATGAAAATATTTTCTTCCACTCTGTGGGTTGCATCTTCACTTTTTGGTGGTATTGTTTATAGCACAAAATATTTTAACTTTTGATGTAATCCAATATACATATTCTTTCTTTTGTTGCTTGTGCTTTGGGTGCTGTATGTAAGAAAACATCGCCTGACCAAGGTCATAAAGAATTATTTCTATGTTTTCTTCTAAGTGTTTTTAAGTTTTAGCTCTTACATTTAGGCCTCTGAACTATTTTGAGCTAATTTTTGAGTATGTTGTGAGATAGAGGTCTAACTTCATTCTTTTTAATGGGGCTATTGATTTGTACAAGTACCATTTGTTAAAAAGCCTATTCATTCTCCCATTGAACTGTCTTAGCACCCTTGTAAAAAATAAGTTGGTCCTAAATGCATGGGTTTATTTCTTGACTCTAAGTTATATTCCATTGATCTGTAGTCTATTTTATGCCAGTAGTTTTATTATACGTTTTGAAATTGAAACTTTTTATGGTTATCAGTCTAGGTTCTTTGTATTTCCATGTGAATAATCAAACTTGTCAATTTCTGAAAAATGGCTGTATTTCCATATGAATAATCTACTTGTCAATTGCTGAAAAATGAATGTTCTGAAAAATGGCTGAATTTTGATAGGGATTGAGTTGACTCTGTAGATCAATTTAGGGAGGATTGTCATCTAAAAAACATTGTCTTCCAATCCATGAACATCGTATGTCTTTCCATTTATTTAGGTTTTCTTTAATTATTTTCAACAATGTTTTGTAGCGTTCAGTGTACAAGTTTTGTAATTCTTTTGTTAAATGTAAAACTAAGAATTTTCTTTCTTTTGATACCTTTGTAGATGGAATTGTTTTTTAATTTCATTTTTGAAATTTTTATTGATAGTGTGTAGAAATACAATAGAATTTTCATTTATTGTATTATTTTTTATTCAAGTATAATTAACATACAGTGTTATCTTAGTTTCAGATATACAATATAATGATTCAATAATTCAATACATTTTGCAGTGCTTATCAAGATAAGTATACTCTTAATCCCCTCTATCTATTTGGCCCATTCACCCACCTCCCCTTTGGCAACCCCCAGTTTTTACTCTGTATTTAAGAGTCTATTTTTTGTTTATCTCTTTTGCTTGTTTGTTCATTTGTTTTGTTTTTTAAATTCCACACGAGTGAAAGCATATGGTATTTGTTTTTCTCTGACTGACTTATTTCTCTTAGCATTACACCCTCTAGGTCCATCTATATTGTTGCAAATGTCAAGATTTCATTCTTTTTTATGGCTAAGTAATATTACCGAGTGTTCATTGATAGATGAATGGAATAATAAGATGTGATTTATATATATATGTATATATATACATATATATATACAATAATAAGATGTGATATATATTATATATACATATATATATGGTAGAAATAGATTTTTGGGGGCGTCTGGCTGGCTCAGTTGGTTAAGTGTCTGCCTTCAGCTCAGGTCATGAGCTTGGGGTCCTGGAATCGAGCCCTGCATTGGGTTCCCTGCTCATCAGGGAGTCTGCTTCTCCCTCTTCCTCTCCCTCTGCCCCTTCCCCCTGCTTGTGTTCTCTCTTTCTCAAGTGAATAAATAAAATCTTTTTTAAAAAAGGAAATAAAATAGAATTTTAATATCAATGTTGTACCCTGCAGTCTTTCTGGACCTAGAGTCTATTAATATTGGTTTTTATTAGTAATTATTTTAATATTATTAGTATTTTTTTTTAGTATTTATGTATGTATGATCACATCATACATACAAATAGAAATAGTTTTACTTCTTGCTTTATAATCCAGATGGCTTTTTGTCTCATTTTCTCTTCTTGTTTCTTTTTCTTATCTACTTTTCCTAGTAGACCTTCTAGTACAGTAGTAAATAGAAGTGGTAAAAGTGGACATCTCTGGATGGCTCCTGATCCTAGGGGGAGAGTATTAAGTCATTAACCATTAAATATAATGTTCACTGTTTTGCATAGATATCCCTTTATAAGATTAGAAAGTTTCTTTCTATTCCTAGTTTGTTGAATATTATTATGAATTGATGTTACATACTATAAAAATTTTTTAACATCAGTTAATATGATTATGTTATTTTTGTCCTTTATTCTATTAATAGGTGTGTTACATTAATTGATTTGCATGTGGTAAGTCAATTATGTATTACTTGGGTAAATCCATTTGGTCATGGTGGATAATCCTTTTTATAAGTTGCTGGATTTGGTTTTATAGTACTTTGTTGAGAATTTATGAACCTATATTTATAAATGCATATTGGTGATATCTTTGGTGTTAGTATAAAGTTAGTATAAAGATAATATAGGCCTCATAGAATGAACTGGAAGGTGTTTCTTCCTCTTCTTTTTTTAGGGGGAAGAGTTTGTGAAATATTGATATCATTCTTTTATGGGTATTTGATAGAATTCATCATTGAAGCCATTGCGGGCTAGACTTTTCTTTGTGGTAAGTTCTTAAATTACTAATTTGTTCTCTTTATTTATTCTAGGTCAACTCAGATTGTCTAATTCTTCTTGAGCCAGATTCAGTAATTTACGACTAAGAATTTATCAGTTTCATTTAAGTTTTATCTAATTTGTTGGCATATTGTTGTTCATAGTATTCTCTAATGATATAATTTATTTTTGTATTGTCAGTTGTGATGTCTCCTCTTGATTCCTAAATTTTATAATTTGACTCCTGTCTCTCTCTCTTTCTTCTTTTTCTTGGCAAGTCTAGCTTACATGTTTGTCAATTTTGTTGATTTCTTTAATGAACCATTTTCGTTTTGTTGGTTTTCTCTATTGTTTTTCTATTCTCTGTTTGTTTCTCTGCTAGCATTCATTATTTCCTCCCTTCTGCCTTCTTTCGGTTTCATTTACTCTGAAGAAGGGATGATTCAGATCTGCTATCCCCTCACCTTGACTTCTTTCTCTGAATTTTGGACCTCTTTTTATTTAGCCCTTTTGATGGGTTCTACAGAATCAAGATTGTACACAATAAATGTGTTGAACTGTGCATCAGACCCCAGCATTGATAGATAACTACCAATTAATTAACTTTGCCACAGTGGGATTTCAATATTCAATATATTCTTGTTTATTTAAAAAATAACATTAACTAAGATTAATAGCTGAATGGGGTTGCTAAATTCTAAAATGTTTGAGAATAGTGAAGGATAAAAAGATACCCATTTATAGAAGTGAGACTCATGTAATACATGATTTCATGGCACTTTTATTCAATGTATGCTAGTTGAGAGTTTGATGAAATGTCAGGCGCTGAGTTGGGTGCTTAAGGAGCTAGAAAGAAAAAGAAGTTGAATGCTTTCTGACTTTAAGGGCCTTTAGATTAAGTAGGGAAGAGAAAGGACACGTCACAATAATCACAATGACAATGGATATATGATAAAGAATTTATGTACAATATGCAGAAAGGAAGAAACCTGTAGTACCTGCAGAATTCAGGAAGTTTTTACATTGTGATTAGACCTTGAAGAATGACTAGGAACTTACTGAGGAAGAGGTATGACCTTTCAGGCAGAGACAATCACATCTCCATGGATGCACAATGAACTTTCATCATTTGGAGTACCTTTTAGGAGCAAATTATGGTATCCGCTATGGTTTGTTATAACTTGGCTATCTTAAGAAGACATCATAAGCAGAAGAATCATGTAGACAGTTGTGATCAAAAAGTGAGTTCTCAAACTGGAGTTCAATTCCTGGTACAGAGATCTCATTGCTGGCTATCCAGATAAGCTCTTCATTGAATTTATTCAGTTCCTATCTGATTTGCTCTTTCAGTTTAGAGGTCTATTTTTCTCCTTCCTTCCCAGATTTAATTTTGGTGTTCATTTCCTGTTTGTCTTTCATCTTCTCTCCTTCTGTTGTGGAAATTTCTCAGGTGCATAATAATTTTTGGGGGCCTGAGCTCACAGCCCATTGTACCAGCCTTCCATCCTTAGGGGCAGCTCAATGGGAAGCAACATGAAAGATAGTCAGTGAGGCTGAGAATGTAGGTGTGTGTGAGTTTGGGGGGAATTGGGGGAAAGACTACAATGGATTTTTCCATAAAGCTTAAAGTGTTTGTTTTTGTGTTTTCAAATTAGTTCTTTAGTGAACCAGAGACCTTTGGAAGTATTGCGAGTGTTCACTACGTGGGGAATGGGGAAGTTGGTTGAGTATAATCTAGCTGCCCTCTTCTCTATTGCTTCTTGTTCCCTCTCCTTTTCTACAGTTTTGTGCCTTGAGACTTGCATAATATTTCAGTTTTATACATTGAAGGTCCTCATAATATTTGATTTGAAAAAATTAAAAAGACTCCTGCTGGAGAAAAGAGATAAAATCATAACCTTTAGCCATGAAAAACCCTAAGTATTTCTGAGGGACATAAATGACTTAATTTGGGTTTTAGAAGTTAACAGTGGTTACAAGATGGAGGAGGGCCTGGAGAAGGAAGAAAGATGGGGTGGTGGTGGGGGCTACTGGGGATGAGTTGTTGAAAGAATTCATGCATGGAGTGACATAAACCGGAGTTAAGGCTATGGAAGTTAGAAAGGATAATAATGTTGACAGAGTCAAGAGATATTTCGAAGGCAGTACAGATATGGTTGTATAACAAATTGACTAGATGTAGGGCCAGCAATGGAAGGCTGTCATTTTTAGCCTTGGCTCTCATTAGTGGGAAGTCCAATGGGTGGATATGTCTTCAGGCACAACTGGCTCAGATAATGCCTTTAGGTTCTTATCTTTATACATCTCTTGAATTTTCTTCGTTCTAAGGTGGTTTCTTTCTTGAGAAGGCTCCACATTAGGCAGTGAGATGATACCCAGAATATATAGGTTTGCAAATTCATTATCTCAGTGGGAGAGTATAGCTCTTTTGCCACTAGAATCCGTATCAGTCCAACTAAGGGACCCTCATTGGCTCTGCTTGGATAATGTACCCAACTGGACCAATTACTGAATCAGAAGATTTATTTTCCCAGTTAACTTTAGATGTTTTTGAAGAGTATTTACACTTTTACACTGCTAGTCACAATAAGACATTGGTAGGGGGTCATGGTTCTATTTTATACCCCCACTTTCCCTCATTTCCACAAAGTCCCTGTAACGGCAGAGAATGATTATCAGTAAGTGCCAGTGGAGAGCTCTTGGATTTAGGCTGGACTGGAGAATTCTAAGTTTCAGAGGAAAATTAGAATCTAGGCTCCTTCGGGCATTTCCACATAGGAGCTGAGAGCTCTGAGGTGATGAGCAGGACCTGTGTTGGGCTGTGGGGGCATGGAGGGACAGGGTGGAACCCCACAAAGTGGATGGCCTCAGGGTTGCCCTCTTACCTCTTGCTGCCATCAGTTTCAAAAACAGGTCCTTCTCTGAACAGATATGAGACAGATTTTACACTAGTGGTTAAATCCTGGGCAGCCACAAAATGACAAGAAGCAGAAGAAATCACAGTAGCAGAAGAGAAGGAAAGAATTTGTATTTTTCTTCAAAAGGTTTTCTATATTTAAAGATATTGTAGGTCAGTGAGCTTCATAGTGGGCTTTCACTTTTTTAAGCATTTTCCAAAAATGTGTGTGAAGTTGAAGGGTGGAAGAGCAATAGTGAGCCCTATGTGTAGATACCAGGTCACAGAAAAGGATATAAAATGGGTAAATAAATATGTAAATAGCAAATAAAAGTAAGGAAATTATTTTGTATAGAATATTTTTCAAGATTTTTCAGTCTATGTCAGTATTGGTCTTTTGCGACCATCTAGTTCGATGAATCCAAGTCCTGGCTGGCTGTTAGAATCACCTGTGGAACTTGTTATAAATACGGATTTCTGGGTTTATTCTGGACTTACTGAGTCATAATCTTTAGAGTTAGGTATTGGATATTTGTAGTTTTACAAATACTGCTCAGGAGATTCTGCGGCTCAGGCTGAGTTAGAATCCTGGTACTAGTCCAATGGTTTACCTTATATTGCTGCCCTGGCTCCCCACAAGCTATACCAGCCTGCAGATTGAATTGGGTTACAATTACACATTGATCACTGTCTCTCATCCTTGTTTCTCCTGTAAGAACTAATTTTGCTGAAAGTCCCTTAAAATATTTTTGCTGTTCCTGAGTGGAGTCTTATACATGCTCATGAACAGGTCTGGCAGATACCATGTAATATTCACTGAGCCCTGTTGCTCCAGTAGTCATTACTGTGGCTTCCATGAGGGGATCCAGTCTTGCCCCACTGAGCAAAGTCTCCCATTCAGCATTAGCCCTGATAGCCTGGATCCTTAGAGATTTGTGGATAACCTGTAATACACCATCTGGGAGCTCTTTCTAACCCACTTTTTCACAAGACCTACAAAAAATCTGTTGTCCTCATTAGCAGACCAAGACAATTATAAAGGAGAAATCAAGTACCAGAGAGCTTGTGGGACAAGGGCATGAGGAGCACAGCTGAATCGGCACTGAGGGGCTTAGGACCACCACTGTCTCATCCAAAGCATATAGATTGCTTAGATCCATAATAAGCTCGTTTTGTTTCCATGTCATGTGTCTTTCTGGGACAGGCTGGTTAAACAATTTGGATACTGGGATAAAAGATGTAAAAGAATCAAATGCTAGAATTATAATAAAAATTATGCATCTTGCAGGCAAAAAAATATGCTCCTTTCAGGTGTGAACATTCCCAGAGCTGTTTCTCATTTTCCAGATGTCAGGGACAATTCAAGTCAGGAAAAAGAAAGAATTAGATTTATTCTAGATATGTATAAGCAGCACAAATGGGCATCAAGAGCAGAAGGGTTAATGGGGGGTTTAATGCTTGAAGGCTTGCCGTTCACTTTCCAGACCAAACCCATGAGACCATGGCCATATAGGCAGATACAAAATTCACCTACCTTTCTTGTTCGGAGAGCTACAAGGCAGCTCATGAGGAGTGGATAGGACACAGCATGAAGTTTTGACCACATCTAAGGAAGGGAAGCTGAAGTGACATGATCTGTGTTTTACAGTTTACTCTGGTTGTTGTAGGGTGAACGGGGAGGTCATAGTACTCATTGCTGTGAGAGTTCCCTGACACCATGGATCTTTAGAATCCAGGTATGTGCATGTGTATATGTAGGTGCTGGGGGTGGACAGTCTATTTAATGAAAGTGATACTGGAGCTCTCACCCCAGACCCTGGAAAGAACTGGACTCAAATAGTGTTAAAGTATTAAAAGAATCACCAAATGGTGGCTTTGGCTCTTTTCATTAATGCCTCATATATCAAGGCAACACCACCATTAAAGGCAACAGCGTTCCACTGCTCCATCGGGCAGGATTGGGAGGAGTAGTTGTTTGAGGTAAAGTGGCTTACTTAAGTGACCATGGCCAGAAGAGAGGATGGGGGACTGTGTGACATTATGGATGCCCTCAGCACTCACATGCCTTCCTCTTTTCCTTCACCAGGCTCTGATTTGTAAATATGCCTCCTTTCCCTATGAGGACTGCAGACAGCACCCATGACAATACCTTTGGATACTTTGACTTCTGAAGATCAGCATAGACACTCATATTCATTTCCTTTAATTTACTTTACCCAAAATAGCATCCCCAACAGAATCGTAGTAACACATGCAGTAACAGGGCCCTTTGAGTGACAGATGGCTTTAGGCTACCTTTAGAATAATGCAGCTGAAGCCCCAGCCTCTTCTCCATTCAGTGAAAGAGGGAGGTGCACTTGGATTTTTGCCATGTTATCTGCTAGCTCATGATCTGAGGGATAGCAAGATGTAAAACAGAAATAGAAGGTTACATATTTTGGAATAAGGAGACCCTAGAGGGAAAGCAAGTGATTTAAAAGAGAACCGACATTGAAAAATCGCAAAATCACACTAGGACTGGAAATTTATGGATTTGGGAGAAGAGAGCAATGAATATGTGAGTGGTTTTATGTTTTGAACTCTTTGAGATGTACATATACTAAATTTCCAACCTTCTTTTGATGTCATGAAAATCCCAGGGCTTCTTGTCAGAGTGGACAAAAAAAGTGATAATGTCTTTAGGGAAGAAAGAGAGAAAAAAGAGGATACGTGATGCTGGGCACATTTTAATGCATAAGAGGATGAATTTTCCTGTGGAATGTTGATGAGCAGATGGAGAAGACTTGATGTCAGTATCAAGTCACAGGAGCACACAAACTAATAATCCTGATGCTGGTGATTGAAGTCTGGAAAGTTGTTTGACTTTGCCTTTCAAGACACAACATACCCCAGGCCACATGTACATATTAATAAGGGACATGATTATTGGAATATTTTGTGGATTATTGTGTGTGGAGGGAGACAGCTGGCTTAACTCACATGGCTCTTAACTGAAAGCCCTTTCCAATGATTTTTACAATTAGGTATTAATATGGCACTATATTTTAAAAATATGATATTTGTTCAATATTATAATTAATAAATATAGCCCTCTCCAAATGAAATCAGAGGAGGTTTTATGTAGAGAGACTTTTATAGATCCTGTAAGGAGCACCATCATATAGGCAGTAAATGTTTACATTTTTATAGAAGTATTGATCGATAGGCTGTCACCATTATTTTTTTTTATTTACAATCCCTTCTCATTTCTTCATCCCCCAAACAGATTTCTCATTTTTCTCCACGATGTTATGATTTTGCTCTTTTGGCCATTTGAAAAGATGGTTTAATTTTTCTTCAGTGTTATCAAACAGATCAATACTCCTGAAGTTTCTTTGTATGGTGCAGTCTTATATTTTCTGTATGCTAAGGAATTTTTATTTTACCTGTTATTTTCTGAATAGGGTTTTATCATGAGGATCACCAAGTAATAGAAATAAAGAAAGATGAGGTAGAAGGAAATGCAGGTGTCCATGGGGTGTGTAGGTGTGTGGTGCAGAGGCCCCAAGCATGTCAGGAGGTTGGCTGTGGACCAGAAGGAGGTTCCAGGGGGGCCGAACATCTATCACACAGCAGGATTCCCCCTGCCTGTTTGGTTTACCCTGAGAACCAAAGGCATTTCTTTGCTTACACAGTGACAAGAAGCAGGGTGAGAAGAGCAAGAGCACAGACATCCATGTATCTGTAACAACCATTTACAGAGCCCGTGGTATATGCCAGGTCCTGCTAAGCCTTCACAAACCTAATGACATTTACTATTCATCACACCCCTTGGAGGTGGTACTGTTGTCACTTACATTCTATAGATGAAGAAACTGAAGCTTAGAGACATTACATAAGTGCCCCCAAATTTCACATCTCCAGAACAGCAGGGGAAGGACTGGATGCCTAGAAATATGTGACTAGAAATATCTTAATTCTTATGTTGCATATCTAAGAGATTATTATTATTATCAAGCTAAATTCTTAGAGAGCTGGAGCTAATATGTGCCTCTTGCATTTCCAGGATGCAATCTTTCTGCAGGGAGCATTTCTGTCTTTGAGTGTCTCTGCTTCCCATAGTTGTGAGTGCCCATACTAGGAACAGAGCATCCTTAAGCAGACTGTGGCTTTGAAATTTAGACATGTACGCAACAATGAGAAAGCCAGGGATAAAAAAGAAATCAGTAGTTCAGAAACAGAAAGGGAGAAAAGGGTTCATAAAAAGAGCTCTATTAAAGTCATCAAAATGTCTCTTGCTTAAGGTTGAAAAACTTACAGCATGCCAGAATATGAATATTACAGATGACTGCCAGCAGTCATCGATTTCCTTCTTTTGTCATGTTTATGCCCAGGGATTTAATACTTGATCATTTTTCTTTTAATGGTCTTAAATAAATGGGTAAGCTATTGAGAGCTAAAATATCTGCAGATGTAAAAAAAAATTTGAAAGTGAGATAAAATTTAAGGTCTAGAGATTTTTTTCCCCCCTCCCTTTTCCATGCATGCTACATCAGCCAAGTCAGCGAGAGCACTGATTTATAGTGGAGGACAAGGAATCTCTCAGGACAGTAAATGCAGCCCCATGAATGCATCTTGGAAAAATGAAGGCATGAAGGAGGAGATGGTCCTAAAGGGAAGCCCCTCCCCACAATGTGTATTTGTAAGTCAGGAACAATTTTGGGGCCAGGTTTACCCAGCACACACTTAATTGAGCTGACAGAGATGGCTTCTTTCAAGATGATCATGTATAAATCTTGGGGTGGTGAGAGAAGGCTTTATGGATCACAGTTTCTATTCTCTTTTCCTTTTCTGGAAATTCTCATCATCAATCACCTCCAATACGTAGATCGCTGAGTCTCAAAATCCTCCAGGTTATTCTGATGGGATGGTGTTGAAACTGCATTTTGTGGACACTGAAATAAAATCATTTGATTTTGATCCTCCACTTCCTCCATAACCTCAGAGCTACAGTTAGAACTTAATCGGCCTGACTCAGAAAATTCTAGGCTCCACAGAGTGCCTCTTGCTTGGTGACTTGCAGAGATGCCAGTTTCCTTCACATAGGGATGCATGAAGAGCAATTTAGGACTCGTACTAAGTCTGTCATTGCAGTTTGGAAACAGAATAGGTGGGGAATTCTCTGCAAACTCAAGAGTATGAGAATAGGTGTTTTGTTTTGTTTTTTTCGTCTGAGAACTCAACCACCCCAAAGTAAAGACAAGATCTTCTGTTCCTGTTGGGGCTCAGGAGAAAGGACATGAGGGAACAGATGTTTGGTGCTTAGAAGCAGAGCATTGAAAGGCCATTGTGACACAATATCGAATACCATTGGAGTCTCATTAGAACCACACAGCTTTGGAGGGGCCCAGTAGCTATTTGAAAATGATGGCTCTTTTGTGTTTCCAGATACATTCCAAATTTGAATGAGTGTTCTATATACAAACTGTAAGTATTTTTTCAATAAATTATAGTTACTCACTGGACAGGTTTTGCATGTAGGACCAGATACATGACTGAGATGCATTTTCTTACATTAAACACACGTTAATGGAGGGCTCAGTCTGTGGCGGGTAGCACATTAGGCAAGTTTGCTGGGTCATTGTACTTGTTCATTCATAGAAATGCTAGGAGGTGTGCACTATTATTGCCACTATTTTACAGATGAAGAAAATGAGAATCAGAGAGGTGAGCTCTTTGTCCATGTTCACACAGCTGATAATTAAGAGAGCTGAGACCTGGGATTCTGACCTTTGTGTTGCCTTCATGGTAAGTTTGAGAGTCTGCAGACTCTCTGACCTCAGCATCTGTACCAAGTGGTCAGCTCTCACCCCCTGGGCCTGTTCTCAGACTCTCAGTAACTGGATGCTTTGGCCAGGACAAATGTTGGGCTCTCTCTGATGAATTCATTAAACTTGAGTCCTCTTGTGTGAAACACAGGAAGGCTTCACCTAAGGACACCACTTCACATGCCCACAGTTGTCTGGTTAAGTAAGGTCCGAAAAGTATATTAGGTGTCCACTTCCAACCTTAGTATCAAAGGCATTCAGGTTACTTTCCATATTAGGAATCCTGGCTGTAGCAGGAGATGAAAAGGAACATTTTATCTTTTTGTTCACTAGAGGCTGATGTGGGGATAGAGGAGGGGGATGGAGAAAAAGGGAGGCTTGTAAAATGCATAAATACATAAACACATGTATACATATACAGTTGTTATTTTAAGTTTATAGCAGGCCCTTTCATCCTCAAGTAACATAGTTTGGGGTTTAGTAAGAGCCTGATGTATGAACTTGTGTAAACTCTGGATTCATTTCTTGTCCCCGAAGCCTCTCCCCAGGGCTCTGTAAATTGGGTGTGATAATCTTGTACTCCACTACAAGCATCAGTATCCTCCACTGTGATATGATAAGCTTTCCTGGGGGCCTCAGTTAACCTGAAACACCAGCACTGCCTGTTTAACACCTGTCTGACTCCCACCCCCCCATTTATTCATTAACTGTGATGGCTACGCCTCTTCCAGGCTTAACAATGTGATTGGAAGATGCTCCTGCAGGGTTCTCAGAGTGGGGTCTGTCAACTACCTGCATGGGCGCCGTTAGGAGAATTTATTAGAGTGCAGAGTCCTGGGCTTTATCCACAGAGATTTTGATTCAGCAAGTCTGGAGTGAGGTCCAGGGAGCTCTTTAAAATTAGTGCCCTGGGGATTCTGACTCAGGTATTTTGATACTGCGTCTTGAAAGACATGGTGTTTATAGATAAACTCACCATGAATGATGGCCTCTGATCTTTTCATAAATGTTTGTGTTTAAAAACAAATACACAAAGAGAATGTCATTGTGTTATATAAATGATCAAACTTGTAACCTTAACTATTCTGCTCGTTTTTATCCTTTTTTAAAATTATATTTTACCTTCTAGTTTTCATCTTATGCCTTGTACATTTTTTGTTCCTTGTAGTCGTATATACTTTGTGTGTTGAGACTGTTTTTCCTTTCAAAGCATATTCATGGTCAATGTTTTAGTTGAGGACACTGAGGCACACAGATATTAGGTGACTTGTCTAAGTGATTTATGGTCAGAGCTATTGATCTCAGTCCTGATTCCAGAGCTACTTCAGGCACCTGATTTGAGACCCATCTGCCTTAGTGCTTAGTCATATTTGTCTGTGGTGCACAGAGATCTTCAGAAGTTACCTGGAACTTTCTCTTGCTTCCAGGGTATCTTAAAACAGGCCAGCTGAAGGAGGGTGTCACCTCTTAGGTTCCTCGGGAAAGGACCTTATAGTCAGGCAGTCTCTGGAGACATTCCTTTACAAGTGACCCACCAACAGTTATCTGACATCTTCAGCCAAATCTGATGCAGCTCATTGTTGGAACAGTCTTCTCTGAGGTCTTTCTAGAACCACTGGATTTCTTGCCATGGATGTAATCAATCTCTCTATCCTCTATGTAGGCTGGCCTTGACTTCTGTCCCTCTGCTGGGCACAAGGTCATACTTGTGGCCAATAAGAGATAGGGCTAGAACCAGGATATATATCTCTTGAGGTATCCCGTGGAGTGGAAAGAACCGTAGGAGGAGTCGAAAAACCTTGCTTTGTATTCTGCATCTGGCTTTATGACCTTAGACAAGTGGCTTAACCTTTCTGAGCTTTGTTTCCTTATCTGTGAATTGGGAATAATGATGCATAACTCATGGGGAAGTTATTCCCACTAAAGGTGTCTGTTGTGAAGCAGCATCTGGCCTTGCTGATCAGGGTGGATGTTCAGGGAATGCTGGTTCCCTCACTGTGTCCCAGCTCAGGGCATGGCTCCTCTCCTCTGATAAGAAAGACCCTTCCCTATAACCACTATGATGAAATGTCTCTTTAGTGATGGTAACAGCTGTAAAGTAGCAACTTGCTGCTGAGTCTTTGACATTAGCTGGCAATTCTATTTTAATTTTAAGGACATCTGTAATGTCAGTAAGAGGTTTTCTGGAATACCTTTCTGGGCACCCAAAGAATAACAATATCATGTCTAGCCATGGCCTTTGGTGCTCTCTCTTGCTGCCCCTACTGGTTCTAGCCTCAGCTCTCAGAAGCCTAGCATCTGGAGGGAGATCTGGCACCATATGGATATGGCACTCACCCAGGGCCAAGTCCTGCCTGGACCTCCGAGACTGGCTTCTTCCTTCAAGAAGATCCTCTGACAGTGCAGGGAACTTCAACCCCATCGATAAAATCCAAGAGGATTATAGTCCTGCAACAAAGAGAACTTCTCAGTTGGCTAGGCAGATGATGGTAGTGATGCCCAATCCATAAGGCTGACTTGGGCTGCTGAGCCTTTTCTTGAGGAAATGCCTTTCTGCCAAGATAGAAGACGAGAGGCAAGTATTCTTTTAGTTGTATTTCAGAAAGCCTCTTATGGGCACAAATGTCCTTACAGTGAAAATAGAATTGGCTGCTAATGTCTAAGATTAAACTCCATCTCTCTTGAATCTCTGAAATATAAACTATTTGTCCTGTTTTTAAGATCAGCATATATAGCAGTATTTCTGTGGGTGTTTCCTTTTTCTGGGACTTTTTGAGTCTGAGAAGGTTATTAGTAGAAGCACTTTACAGTTAAATCATTTTCTTCCTATCACTCAAAAATAGGTCTAGAGGAAAATAAAATATTATATTCTTTTTCTGTGTCTCGAAACAGAACTGAAAACAATTCAAAGATGAGAAAGTCTAGCTTTGAGATTCAGTTGCAGAAAAAAAAATGACAGGGGCTGGAGATTGGGTGTGGCTCCTCCCGCCCTGCAGCTCTGAGATCTGCATTTCCTGACCGTGCACTTCATTTAGAAAGGGACAATGTACAGCCACAAACATAGCCCTGACACGCATCAAAGGGCAGAAATCCCAAGCAAGAGGCTCGTGCTGCTGCATATTCATGAATGCAAATCAGGCCCTAGGACTACAGCTCTTGACTCTGAGATTTTAGATCTGGGAATTAGCTGAGCTTCCTGCAAGTTTCTGCAGATTACATTAGCTAAAAGGAAGATGGCAAATAGTGAGCTAAAGATCCCTTTCTTCATGCCTATTTGAGAGACAAATGTTTCTTTCTTTCTTTTTTTTTTTTAAGATTTATTTATTTTTTTTAGATGGGGGGAAGCAGTGAGGGGCAAAAGGAGAGAGACAATCCTAAGCAGGTTCCACGCTCAGTGTCGAGTCCAACGTAGGGCTTGATCTAATGACCCTGAGATTATGACCTGAGCTGCAATCAAGAGGCAGATGCTTAACCAACTGAGCCACCTAGGTGCCCCAGACATGAATGTTTCTTAGAGAGAAGATCCCACACGGAGTCCTATTGGTCTGGGGTAGTACAAGGATTCAGCCGTGGAAGGCTGCTGGGTGCCCCATGCCACAGACTCTAAGTGAGTCACCAGCATACTTGGATGGTAATAGCTGGACTATGGCTATTTTATTCTTTACCATATCTCTGACTACTAGCACAGTCTGGCACATACTACAAGCTCAGTAAATATATAATAAGTAGATGTTTCCCTAATTTTAGCATGTAATGGTTTTCTACCATTTGCCGTGGGCTCATCTTTTAGTGTATTAGCTTTGTCCTTGCAAGTATACTGTAAATTTTGAAAGGCTGGGACAGATAAAATTATTAACATGGGAGTTACTATTTACTGAGTGCATACTCCTGGTAATAGGTCATGTAGGAGACATACCCTACACACAATCTCATTCACTCATCTCCATAGCTCTATGAAATTAATCATTATTGCCATTTTGCAGATTAAGACTCAGGCTCAGAGAGATTAAGTAACTTGCCTGTGGTCACACAGCCCATCCGTAGCAGAGTGTGCATTCATAAGTATGAATGTTTGAGTCCAAAGCATAGGGTACCTACTTCTTTTTTTTTTTTTAAGATTTTATTTATTTATTCGACAGAGATAGAGACAGCCAGTGAGAGAGGGAACACAAGCAGGGGGAGTGGGAGAGGAAGAAGCAGGCTCATAGCAGAAGAGCCTGATGTGGGGCTCAATCCCATAACGCCAGGATCACGCCCTGAGCCGAAGGCAGACGCTTAACCGCTGTGCCACCCAGGCGCCCCAGGGTACCTACTTCTAAGCCACACTAATGAATCTTCTCTAGCACATGTCATGATCTGCAGACAGTTAAGTGCATTGTAAATGTCAGACGTGAGCCATGCTTGGCAAGGCTGGCTTAGGTAAAGACCTGACTTGGAGGAGGTTGCTTCACTCCCATTTCCATTTTAAATATCCACAGAAATATTCTAAGGCTGCCTTGGCTCCCCCTTGCCAAACTCCATTCAGGTCTGTACATCCCAGGAAGGGCCCATCCCTGGATTTCCCCAGACCTCATCATAAAAACTTACTTGTTTTAATTAATTTTGTTGGCATTTTTAAATACTTTTGTTGAGTCAGAGGACATGCTGAGCTCTTTCTGGAGGCTGTCTCATAATCCTAACAATGATTCTGTGAGTTGGGTTCTACTATTATCCTCATTTCAAAGATGCAGAAAGTGAGTCTCAGGAAGGTTAAGTTACAGGTAACATGGCCAAGGTCATGGAATGTGACCTACCCCTACTATGATCATCTACTTATTCTTTGCTCCCGAGGCAATATGGTCACACCTAGAACTTCAAGTCATCAGTTTCAAAGCTTCCCTTCATTACCACAGAGTCTCTCATTTGTTCTTCTATCAACTATTTGTTTAGGGCAGACCCTGAGGCTCAGAAAGCTCCAATGACAACTTTCTGATGCAGGTCTGGAAAAAGGGACTTGGTCTCCTGACTTCTAGCCAAGCACTCTCTTTACTTCAGCAGATCAACCACTATAGGCAACATATTTTCTCTGAACAGATGCCTTTCACCAACCAACTGAGTGAAGGGGGGAATGGAAGACCCTGATTGTAGGATCATGAGGGGTTCTTTGGGGTAGAGGGACTATCTTTGTATTCCCCAGACTTGCTGCTAGGGCTGCCTGCCATCTGTAGCTGGAAACTGACCTCTTTAATCCAAGTTATTCCTGGAATCATGTCAGAAGGGGGTTAGGGTGTGTAGTGTTGTAGGGACCTGGGGAGTTTGGACAAAAGAACTCATCTTTCTTATAATGGAGAAGCATTTATGTGAGGTTCAGTATTTCCCTTACTTTCATTTCTGTTACTTTTCTGTATATCATGTAAAATTAAATTCAGCTCCTTTTATTAAAAAATATCTAGTGTAGTTTAATACCTTCTACTGTCATATGAATATTTTGTTTTTCTATCCACCCTTCCATTTATCTATTCTTCAAGTATGGAGATGTAGAAAAAATGATTTTCACCAAATGATGATACTATTTTCCCATCCCCTCCCCCACCCCACCCCACCACTCACTGGTGATATTTTCGGTAATTTTTTATTCTTTTTGTGTGCGTTTCTGTATTGCTTACTTTCATATTAATATAATATATTTTATTTTAAAATGTTATCCTTTCTTTTTCTTTTTTTTAAAGGAGGAAAAACAGTTATGATAGTTTTCAAAGAGAGAAGGCTAACTAGTATGTAAGCCATTTCCTTCTTCTTGTGAGAGTTCTCAAAGTATGAAGCCCAATTAGAATCACTCCCCAGTTCATCAGTGTGTCTTACACTTAGGATGACCCTAGGACCTTATTTGCTTAGGGAAGACCCAGTTTATTCCCGTTATCTCAGTGTCATTATTACAAGTGCTTTCTTTTCACCAGTGTTTTGGATGATAAATAGCATGGGCACTGTACTTATCCCAGAGCTTGTGGCCCCAGTGCAGAGGGTGGACCTCCTATTTCATTTTTGTGGACACATGAAAGCTGGGGTCTAAGAGACCCATGGGGATAAGGTGCCACCATGTGCTGGGCACAAAATAGGGAGAAGCGACTTAGAAATGTAGTTGTCTATTGATGCTGAGAAAGAATTCCCAGTGCTTCTCTCAGAGGTGATGTGTGGGCAGAATGGCTAATGACCGTCACTCAGGTGCATTAGGAACCTTTGCGATAACCTCCCCCTCTAATTAGTACTGTAATTGCGGAGCAAGGATGCAGTGTTCAGCAGTAACGTTCTCGGTTGGGAGCATAGCAACAAGACAGACTCAGCACCTCCCTCTCTTTGTATTCTTTAAGTGTGCTCACAGCCCAGACTCCACCACCCCCAGCAATAAGCAAAAGCCATCACTGCCGCTCAGGGGTACCTGCCCCCGCCCCCCCAGTGTGTGGCTCCTAGGAGGTTGCTTCTCTACTGGGCTTCACAGCTTTCTTGCTCTTGAGTCTTTCAGTGAAGAGAACAAGGCCAGACTCTGGGAGGAGAGACCCTGGGTTCTGGGGAGGATTCTCTAGCCTGTCCTCTCTCATATCTGTCCAGTAAGGCTGTGGCTCCTCAGGGAGTCCTCTCTCTCTGCCTGCCTGCTCTTCTTTTCTCCCTCCCTCCCTTTTTCCCTTCCTTCCTTCCTTCCTTCCTTCCTTCCTTCCTTCCTTCCTTCCTTCCTTCCATTTTCCCTCCCTCCCTTAAAGTCACTTAATACTAATATTAATAAACAATTGTTCAAATAATCCCAAGAGTACTTTTACTTCCCCGTCCACTTTAAAGACAAGGAAAACTATCCTAAAAGATGTTAACTGATACAGAAACCTCAGATGCTGATAGAGCTGGGATGTGACCCACGTCTGTTTGTCTGTCTGACCCTGGATTTCACTAAAACATATAACTATTATGTGCTACTATTGTTCATGTGGAAGGGTGTGGCAGACTAAAACTGCATCACCTTGCAGAGTTTGGGGTGAGTGTGTTATGGCATGGGGATCACTGCTCTGTTCTCTGGCACACTGGAACATGGAGACTTTAAGGAAGGAGACATATTAAGGGACCAGGCAATATCTGGGTTGACCAACTCAAAAACTATTGATGTGGGTTTATTAACCATTTCTTTCCTGAGTAGATTATTCAATGTTCAAAGTAAAGTTCAGGGGCAAAAAGTGCTATTTAGCACGTATTTAGCAAAGCAACCTTATAGCTGTAGAGAAAAATGATTCCCCTTTGTCATTAATTTCAGTACTTTTCTTCAAGACCTTAATTTGGACTTAGGGCTTCCCCATTAGCTATATAAATGGGATTAATGACTTGATTCCAGCAGAGAACATAAGGTACTTAAGGAACTGTTTCAGCCTGATGATGCATTATTATTACTAGTAAAAGGTGGAAATATTAGCATTTTTATGGCCCCTTATTTGCAGAGACTATTTTGATGGCTTATTCACACACATAAGCCTAATGGTCATTTGGTGTTCCCCCATTTGTCATGCTTGTATATATTTTCAACATTAAAAATTTTGTAGTACTAGGACAAGTAATGCCCACAGAATCCTGCAACTAGCCTAGTCCCGTGTGGTTCATAGAATGCTTGCCTCCCCTGCTCAGGATCCTGACCAACTTTCCACCCACCTCTAAAGGCCTCTGCAGGGATGTATGGGTTTGGGGATCCTAGAATAGTTGTCTTCAGCTGGTGGAAAGCTTAAATGATGCTTTTCCTGGCTCCCTAGGGTCCTTCTATGTGGAGCAGCTTCTCTGCTGGGCAGTGAGGAGTAGGGCAGTTGGGGTGGTATTGAACTTTATTACTAGTTACAAATTTTGAATTACTATTTTTGCTCTCTATCCATAGTTTTTTTAAATGCACTATAATAGGCTTAGACTTTCTTTTTTGAGGTATACGATGTTTAATTGACTACCATAGCAGAGTTTATTTGGGGTAACAGAGTAGATGCTGGTTTGCTGTCATTGATGTTTCCTGCCACTTTGCATTGTAATATCACTTCTAAGACCTCTATTTCCTGCTTAACAAATTGGAGGACCATGAAAATAACAATAAGACATTTATCAGGTACTTAAATGTCAAACACTTTGCTAAGTATCTTAAATTCATTGTCATATTTGCCACTCACAAAGATGTTATGAGATAGATTTTGTTGTTACTTGCATCATACAGGGGATAGAGCTGAGTTTTAAATGATTTGCTCAGCCTGCACTTAACCCAGCATTCAAACCCAGCTATCTGATTCAGCTTGTAGCCATGCTCACCTCAGATCTACTGAGTCTCACAGTCTAGACAGAATTCTGTGCTGGATTTTGAAAACAACTGCTTATAGTTTAGTTCAGCTTATGAGTTCTTCAGGGACTTGCTGTGCACTTAAATTACCTATATGCACAGAGTTAAAATCCACAGGATGTCCTCAGTGCTGGATGCTTTTTTTTTTTTTTTTTTTGGTCATAGTTTTTGCTTATCCTGTTTCTAATTCTTTTTTTCCCCTTCCAAAACGATGGTCTGGGCCCTAATTTTTACTTTCTTGCTTGGTTTAGAAATCTGAGCTTTCTTCATTTTGCAGTCAATCCCTCACATTACAGTTGGCTTTGGGGTATTGCTTCTTTACCACTCATTTGTGTTAATGAGGTAACATGGCAGTGCCTCCCCCTCCCCCCAATTTTCCTTCTTCTTCTCCTTCTTCTTGTTGTTACTGGCAATTTCTTAGTGAGGAGCCATGGTCTGGGGAGCAGGGCTGGGATGGACAGTACCAGCACCCAACTCAGGGGACTTTGCAGGATATCAGGAGATCCTCCACATAGGTTTGGAGGAAACCCCGTCGAGGATGAAATCCGCAGGTGGCAGCTCTGTGACTGCCAAGCCCCAGGAGTAGGAGGAGCGCCCCAGGCACTGGGGGGCCCCTGGGACATCGGGGCTACGGTGTCAGGCCCGATGCAGGTGGTGAGTAACCCGCGGCTGTACCTTCGCACGGGCACACCGTCTGGGCCCTCCAGGAACTTCCCGAAGTTCTAGCCGACGCCTTTGCCGCACACCTGAGACCAGGTGAGCTTGGGGTGGGCCACGAGCGCTGTGGCGTGCTCGCTGGGCGTGGGGAGAACCTCCTGCACGTGCATGAGAAGCGGGTGCACCTGCGCGCAGCTTGCCAGGGGATTCTCAAAGAGCCGGAAGTCGGGCTGGAACCTGCCGCGGGGTCCGATGGTCTTGAGGAGGGTTTCAGGATCTCCGCCTTCCTGGCGTTCCGCTGATGCGGGTCTTGGTTGCACCGGAAGCCAAGCACGCCCAGGCCCAGCCCGTGGCCGAGGCACTGCTGTGGCTCGTCACCTGGGTATCCTGCCGCAGCGTCGTGCCTCAGAGCGACGCCACCTTCTCGGGGAGGATCACCTTGCCCTCAGGGGGCTCAGGCTGCCCGGTGGCTGGCAGCATGGAAGCAACCAGGAGCCGCCAGAGCGGGCACGTGGCAGGGGCGCCGGAGAAGATTGCCTCCGGTTTTTCTTCTTATGGAAGAGGAACGCTTTGAGGCTTCTGGAAGTCTGCAAAATCTAACAAGGGGTGTCTCCGGAATTTCCAGCCTCATGTTTATGTGGTCCCTCCTCTGACCTCTCCTTGCGGCTGCGCCAGTGTCCCCGTAGGAAAGCGATGTTGGTACTTTCACATCGTACCTCTGTGGGGAGGCAGTGAACTCTGTGCGCGGGAGGAGCAGAAGTGGTCGAACTTCAGGTTGGAGCGGTAAGAGTTAACATTTAATATGTGTACTTCCTATATAGTTCCACTCAATCCGCACCTCAGCCTTACGAACACCTACCCAGACCCTCATTTTGCTAATGAAGAAGTGGTAAGTGACTTGCCCCTGTCACGCAGCTGGTAAGTGGGGGAGTGGGCTCGAATTCCGCTCTGTCCACTTCGGACACAGCCTCTACGGCGGACCTGGGGAGAGGACACAGGTGTGGTCGGAGAGCGTCCTGGCGATCATCTGCCAGAGGAGCCAGCCGCCGCCCACACAGAGCTGATCCTCCCAGAGTTAGCTGGGACTCCTCCCCCATCACCAGGAGGATATTTTCTTCCCCCTTGGGGTGGGAATTTACCCGCGTGCTTGAAGTGGGCAGAAGATGAGGGATATTCCTGAATCCTGGTGTTGATGAGGGAGCAGGTTTCTTTCAGTGACCCAGGGAATGCTCAAACCCAGCTCTCTTTTGGAAAGAATGAACCTGTTTGCTTCTCCCATGCTCAGCAGGAGAGGAGCAGGGTCCTACACAAGGACGGAGAAAAGACCTGTTTATGGAGCACTTAGTAGTTGCATACTCTGTGCCAGGCTCTTTCAGGCTTCTTTTTTTGAAAAGCTCATTCCTCTTTTCCTTGATAGGGCTCTGGTGCCTGAACACTGTTTAGGGGGAGCGGAATCCTGAAAAAACACCCGAGCGAAATCATTTGGCTTGGCTTTTGCAGGTCTTCATCACACAAGGTAAGGCATTAGATTGAGGACTTCATGAGTCTGAGGATTTTGAGACTCTTGAAAGCACATGACAGGAGCTGGGGACTCAGGGAGCAACAATATTGCCTCTGCTTTGCCTCTTGGATGTTACTCTTTAATATCCCCCATCCCTAAGGTTTTCTTAGGCGTCACCGTCCGTTGGCTCAAGAGATAAGAGACAACATTGTTCTGAGATCTTCCATTTCTACCTCCCTCAAAAGGTTAAAAAGAACAGTGTGGTTGCATAGTTGCCACAGTGGCCTGGAGTTTTGTGTCACTGTAACATTGTATAGTGTGGACCTCTTATAGAGGAGAGGGGACTGTCTACATTGTCTCCGCCCCATTCCTACTACAGATATTATTATAACAGCCTTGCTGTCTTCCACAGAAAAATACCACCTTAGAAGTCTGTTACTTTTTTTCTCTCCAAATTTTTGTTTCAATTCCTGTTTACATACAGTATAATATTAGTTTCAGGTGTTGAATTCAGTGATTCATTACTTACGTACAACACCCACTAATCTGTGTTAATTTTAATGCTCTACAACTCAGAGCTACTATTTGTAGCATTGAGTTAGATTTATTAGGTTTCCCCCCAACATCTAAAGTTCACTAAGCCCTGTGAAAGAACATCTGAGGGAACTGGGGATGAACAGGTACTCCTGTTTTCAAAGGGAGCTGGCGGAACACTCCAGGAGTGGGGACTTCACCCGTTATAACCCATACAACTGCCAGCAAACATGATGCTCCACAAACATGCTATTAGGTGAACTTTTTCGCCTTTAGTGTCGTCTTCATTTATGTACACTGTATTATATACTGAGATCACCTGCTTCTTGGCTGATAGTTGAGCCTGTGGATAAGAGGATTGGGTTTTATTTTCACTTCATCCTGCTTCTGATGCAGAGTTTAAGGTGAGATATAATGAGGCATGAGGTTAAAAAATGACCTGTATCAGGTGAGTGCACACTGTTTTCCATTATGACTCTGGAGGTATACTTGGTTCTACTGAGTGTGCTCTGAGTTGCCCTGAATTTTGCATCAGACTGAAACCTTGGTGACAAGTTTGTTTAGCCCCATCGGATCTCCTATTTATGAAACATTTGCATGAAAAATATGCACATATGCCTATTATAACAATAACTACTTAGTGCCTGTGATGCAGGCATGGGTTACTATTATTCAGATTGCAAACTCCACAAATGCTCCAGTCTAGGGAGAGAGTTGGGGCAAAAAGCCAGCTTACACTGCGTTTGCCAGGCTGTCCACCTGGAGGAAGCATATATTGTCTCTTTCACACAAGGAACTGTGTGGGCTTGCAGTAGGCCTGTTACAGTGCAGGCCTGTGGGATGATGTTTATAAACATTATTACATTTCACCTGCACAAAAGCTGAGCAAGGAGTTTATTATTATCCTCACTTTACAGAGGGAGAAACTAGTTTGTAAAGGTAAAATCACTGGCTCTAGTTTTATGGTATTGGAGAAGAGGGATGGAGGTTGAAAGGTAGGATTCAGATGGTGCTGAATTGGAAATGGGGATATTAGTATGAACTCATGTTTTCTTTTCTTTTTTTAAATAGATACAGAAATAAATGTAGGCTAAAAACAATAACATGCCGCAAGCAATGAATATATTTAGCATCTAGGTCTTTGTTTCTACATACTATTCTCTGCTTGTTGAAACCAGATCTTCTTGGGGAAAGGGCTATTCTTGGGCTAGGGCAAAGAAAGTACAAGATGAGCCTGAAAGCCCAGAAGGTAAAGAAGTACTCAAGGAATGATAGGGACATGGCCAAAGGACATAGAAGCCAGCTTGAAGGGCCCCACTGGCCAAATTGGGGGCTATTCATTATGAAAATAAATAATGATAAAATTGATTGTTAGCCATCGAATAAAATAAGAAACCATGAGACCATAATGATAGACACCAACAAATAGGGCATAATATAAAGATCTTCCTACTGGAACAAGACAGTAATTGGCCCAAGTTCATATAGTTGAGTTTCAAACCATGGTCTGTACAATTGCAGATCTTATATTTATTCTCCCTGAGTCATGGGGACTCTGTCCTGCAACACAAAGATCATTGGTAGGGAAAAGTGAGATGTGTGGATTCAAGGTGGGCTTCGCCATGGCTAAACCTGGCCAGTTGTTGATGTTTTGCATATACCTTTTGGGTCATTTTCAAAGGATCAGCTAGTGTGCAGAGATATTCAGAAAAGAAATGTAGTATTCACTTAGTTCTTTTCTGCTTTTGCTTTTAGAAGCAATGCAGGGCTTCTCTGTGTGTGTGTGTGTGAGTGTGATTATGATTGTGGCAAGAAAAACAAAAAACTCAAAATCATTGGAGGGAGGCAAAGCTAAAGCAATGATTGCAGAAAATGCCCAACACCAGGCCTCAGGAAGATCAAGAAGCAAATCTCCCAAAAGATGGTTCTATAATGTGGTGGCTCTGTCATCTTCCTTCTTGTGGCTTTGCCGAGTCTTTCTGCTCCATTCTGTGTCACCTATTCAGCTTTGTCTGAGACTCCACCCTTCCTGAGAGTGTTGTGCACATGAGCCAGTAATGCACTTTTAGGACTTTTAACTGTACCACCTGGAATTTCCCTTTGTGTTTCTTGGTTAAAATCCCCAAATGCAAGGAGTCTTATTAACTTTATTCCTTTTTTAAAGTCAGTGCTCAGTCTGAGTGATGCTAATGGACTGATGCTAGTCAGGTATCTATTCATGGTCCAATCAGCTGAAACTGGTTGGAGGAGGGATTGATTGGGATCATAAGTTAAATCATACTCCGCAGGGACTCTGGAGAAGGTGTTTCCATACTGGGAACAGATGGGCCCCAATAGACTCAAAACACTATAACCATTATCCCATTACAGTGATAAACTTTGACAAAGTAATTCTTACGGTGAGGAGAAAGGCATTATAGAGTGGCTGCTATGTTTTTGAAAAATTAAAGAGAACATTTGTTTGATCATTTGCATTCTCTGGTGTGCACTTGACTACTACTCCTTTAAGAATTTTAGGCTGGGGCACCTGGGTGGCTCCATTGGTTAAGCATCCCACTTTTGATTTTTGGCTCAGATCATGATCTGAGGGTTATGATCTCAGGGTTGTGAGATTGAGCCCCGCATCAGGCTCCGTGCTGGGCATGGAGGCTGCTTAAGATTCTCTCTCTCTCCCCCTTTGCCCCTCCCTGCTTCAAAAAAAATTTTTTTTAGGCTGACCTTTGAGAGTGACCAGGCAACCCATGAGTCAGCTTTGAAATAACTCCGGGACCTAGTGCCCACTTCCTGGTTCAGACCCGGTTTCTCATCTGTTCTCTTTGGCTGAAGATCCCTGCACTAACCTTGTTTGGGTTGCAATCAAATCTCAGATGCTTTTCTTGGCCAGGGGATCTCTTAAGTTGCTAATTTCTGTATACATCCTTGAGTGCCACCTGATTGTACCCAGTCTTGATATTTTTTTCCTATTTGTAACTGTTAATAGCTAATGTTTATTGAAGATGTGTTACATGTCAGGCATTATGCTAAGCTCCCCTTTTGTGTTAACTTTTATGTTAACTCCCACTTGTGGTATTATCCTTATTTTACAGATGATGGAATAAAGTTTAAGAAAGTAAAATAACTTGCCAAAGCTAGCATAACTATGTCCAAGATAGAATTCAAACCTTTTATGTGTAAATATATGAACCTATAAATTTCTGCCTTGCAGTATACTTGTCAGCAGCAAAGACCCAGCACTTTCTGCATACGGTGGCTGTTTGTCCAGTTGTGATATATGTCCAAGATTGGTCTCCTTACCTAAGCTACCCCAGGAAATTCATCTCTTGAGTTTTTCAGACTCAAGCCTACTTCTCAAATATTGTTCTCTGTCTGGACCTTCATTGTATTCCAGTACTCAGCGACATTACATGATGTTTTGTTTTTTATTTATTTTTTTCCCCTTCAGCTTCAGGTTAGTTTCTAAGGAAAAGAAGTTTCAGTGTTTTTCTTCTGAACTCTAGATCCCTAAATTTTTCTAATGATAATGGGCAAAACCATATGCCTGACATAAATTCTAAAGCAACTGGCCCTGTTAGAGGAGGGAAATGTAACTATATGGGCACTGGTCTTTTCTGGCAATCAGTTTGCTTGGGAAAATTTGATAAAAATAAAAAATATAATTGACTTGGCTGACATCTCTACATTCCTATATTCACACCTCCTGTGCACCTGGCCAAAGCAGCACTAGATAGTGAGGAAACAAATGGCATCTTCCATTTGCCAACTGCAAAGCCTGCCGTTTTTAAACTAAGATTGTTATGAAAAAGTCTTTGTGCAGGACATCCAGATAACGCCCATCTTTTAGGCAGCATCTCATGATCCTTCTCTGCTTTAGTTTCCTCCTGGGCTCTGAGATTAAATGCAGTCATCAAAGTCTAGACAAGATTTGTAGGGGTGCTTCCCCCGCAGTGAGTCAGGCTGAGCATAGGCGATTGTGATTGCATTTCACGGAAACCTGGGTGAGCAAGGGTGAGTCTGACCACAGATGAACTCAGAAACCCTGACTCAGCATAACTTGGCTGAGCTCTGCCAAGAGATGGCCCATTTCCCCCCCAAAAATAGCTTATTATAAATGATAAAATTAAAGAACACCTCCATAGTTTACCACTTTAATAAAGTAACATGTAGTGCCTGAACTGACTAGTGATGTCAAGGCCTTGCATTTAGGGCAGGCTAATTTCTCTGAGGATGAAAGGTCACTCTTTTTTTTTTTTTTTGGCTGTACTATTTTGCATTTATTTATTTATTATTATTTTTAATAATTTTTATTTTGTTATATTAGTCACCATACAGTACATCCACAGTTTTTGATGTAGTGTTCCATGATTCATTATTTGCGTATAACACCCAGTGCACCATGCAATATGTGCCCTGCTTAGTACCCATCACCGGCCGAAAGGTCACTCTTAAAACGAGATGGAAGCCCTTCCCTAACTGGTTCATCCAAAATGTGGTAACACAACTAATCAAAACAGTCAGATGATGACATTTTAAACACTCAGCTGCCAAGGAAAGATTCCCATTGAAGTCTCTGCAAAAAGAAATATAGGAAGCTATCAAAGCGTGTGGCCCTTCCTGAAAACTACATCCGCCCACCCTCTTTAGACTGAATGTCTTCCGTGAGTAGGGAAGGGCAACGTTTGTCTACCTGTAGCTCACAAACCTGGGAAGAGGCAAAGTGTTATTTATTTAAGAAACTTGGGATAAGACCTGGGATTGTAAGGCTTCATATGTCATCTCTGATGTGATGGTGATTTCTTGTCTCCTGACAAAGGCAGTTTTGGGAATCACTTGAGAAGTGGTTTTTCAGGGGTGCCTGGGTGGCGCAGTCGTTAAGCGTCTGCCTTAGGCTCAGGGCGTGATCCTGGCATTCTGGGATCGAGTCCCACATCAGGCTCCTCCACTGGGAGCCTGCTTCTTCCTCTCCCACCCCCCCTGCTTGTGTTCCCTCTCTCGCTGGCTGTCTCTCTCTGTCAAATAAATAAATAAAATCTTTAAAAAAAAAAAAAAAAAGAAACGGTTTTTCAGTCACCGAGAAACCATTAGTTCTTAAGTATCTGGTATATTCAGTTATCTTCCTTAGATTTTTCTTGGATCAAATCAAAAGAACATTTTTTTCTGTTAATATATTATTACTCTTGGAACTAGTATGCAACTAGAATCTTAATTTAGTGATTGATAGTAATAATACTGGTAGGAGCAAATAATACTAAGGTTTAATGTCTCAACATTCATTATTTTGTTAGTTCTCCATGTGCAAACCTCTAAGGTGGTGTAGTGTCTTAATAGTGTGGTTTACAGACTTACTGTAATAGAGTTCTACATATTGGGGTGGGGGGAGGTGCATTCGTGTTTTAAATACAGATCATAAGTTTCTCTTGGAATCTGCTGAGGTAGAATATCCATGTATTCGGATTGGGAGTCCACATTTTTAACAAGCTTTACAGATGAGTCTTACGCATCACTTGTAAGGATGAAGAATTGCTGGTGATCTCTTCTCTGCAAAGAACCCATTTGGTATAGCTCCTGGCTTTTCTCTACCTTTTAACTGACCCCAGCCCAAGAGAAGTAGAATAATATGTCTGCTTGGTAAATTTGTAAAGAATCATCTGGGAATGCTTGGTTTAGCTCCATTATCTTTTTTTCCAGAACGGTAACTGCTTTCAGAAAGGGGGGGTCTTTAATCAGCACCCTCCTGCAATGTGGGGAGGTAACTACCTTTGCCCCATTCACCCTGGTTAGAGAAACAGCTATATTTTGAACCGGACTCTTCTGTTTTTGTTTTTTATTTTCTTTTTCAATGATGAGGTACAAAATGGTTAACTCTCTTTCCTGTTAACTCTCCCCCTTTCTGCCATTCTCTATAAAATCTTCTTGTCTCTTGAAGGTTATTTGTTCTAGCAGATATAAATATAAGTGTTAAATATTGGGAATGCCCTCTTCTGCTACTAAACTTTGCTTCCAAGCAAATGTTCATTCATTCATTCCAACCAAGGATGTGGTCATGTGTATTGCTCTCCAAGTGACTCACTGATACTTTCCTACTAACCACTCTTTTCTTTACCCCTTCCCGTTGGCCAGTCATCGATTGTTTCTTTTATTCAGCTTACCAACACCTCTTATTTACAACTTGATCGAAAGGTAATTTCATTCTGCTCTAAATAAGTAGTTGTTTACCTTTTTTATACTCTTACTCAATTGTAAGTTTAAGGAAGGGACAAAGTGTTATCTTTATTTCTTACAACTCTAGATTCCATCACAATGCTAAGCACATTAAGTGTGCTGGGTAAATGTACACATTAAACTGAATTGCATCGAAATTATTTTTTATTATGTAGGTAGTACACGCCATTGTAAAAAAAAAAAGGGGGCAATCTTGGAAATATAAGAAATAAATGAAAATAATTTGTAATACATCTACCAAAAGTCACTAGTTTCAGTCTTTTTTAAAAAACAGCTTTAGTAATGCATAACTTACATGCCATAAAAAAGAGTACTTTTACAGTTCAGTGGATTCAAAGTTTATATGATTTCATAGCAATTACCACAATTCAGTTTTAGGACACATACATCATTCAAAAAAGTTCCCTTGTACTCATTTGAATCATATAGTAATAAATACATTAAGATACATAGCTGGCTATCAAAAAAAAAAGATATATAGCTGACTATCAAATTCTATGTAGAATTTTGTACTTAAAAGATTCCTAATGTAAATATTTCCCCCCTGGAATCAGGACCATAAAATGTAAACATTTGAATCTCTGCCTTATAATCTACTAATGATGTGCCCCAAATTACCATACTGATTTTAATTTTATTCCGATGTAAACTGTAACGGAGTAAACATATTTGTGTATAATTTCCTGAAGTAAAAAAAATATTGATTATATAGGTACAATCACTAGATTTTGACATATCACATATTATGTGATTGTTTTTCAAACATTTACAACTTTTTTCCCCAAAGTCTATATAAAAGGGATTATTGCCACCTTTAAGTATAGTCTTTGTAATTATGTAAAATTATACAAACCTTTGCAAATTTGAAGGATGATTCCAGAGAATGTGGCTGTGTATTGCCTTGGGGCTCATATGTACAATTTTGAGCGGTTGGCATGCTCCTGCTCATGAGAATGTGCTTGGGACTGAGTTCAGCCTGTGCTGAACCAACCAAGCCTACCATGGGGCTGTATCCACTCAAGACTCGCCTTTTCTTCATCATGCAAAGGCACACCCCACTCACCAAACTGTGTGCTCATCTGGGGAGGGCAGTTTTGTCTAATTAGGTCAAAGGCTTCCTGAAGGCCAATTGGGGCCTTGATAGGCATCTTCAGAGTGATTACCATCCGAGTCTTTGCTTGCTCTTCAGATGCTGCTTTATGGAAGCAGCAAAGTTTAGCTGTGGAGACTAACTTATAAGAGGGTCAGGTGAACAGAGCTGTCTAGGGAGCTTGGAAAAAGTTCTTCATGATTGACCTGTCTAGGCTTATCTGTCATTGCAGTTAACTTGGGTCCTTCCCTCCTGCCCCCATACCTACTACCACCTTCATGCTGAATGTCCTCACTCTGCTGCCATCTGTATTCTTCTGTGTGTCCAAATACTCCTCATCCTTTAAGATTTGGCACACCATCTTCTTATGATGTGGAACGTTCTTTTGTCACCCGAATTCTTAGCTACGCTTGGTATATAATTATCCCAATTAATTATCCTGCCTTTCCTTTCCTTAAATGTACATTATTTTTTGTCATTATACCATATGGTAGTTAAGTGTATATGCTCTGAAGCTGGCTGGGTTTGCAGCTTGGCTCCGTTACTTAACCAACAGAGAGGTCTTGTAATGTTTCTGAATCACTGTAGGCCTCAGTTTTATTGTGTGTAAAATAGAAATAATAATAAGAATACCTACCTCTTTGGGTTTTTATGGAGATAAACAAGTTGATGATATTGTTTTTGGAAAAGTACTTAGTGAATGGTTATTTTTATCTTTTATGTGAATTACTTCTTTTTGCCAAATGTGTTGTAAATTGTTTGAGAGCAGCAATTGTATCTTACATCACTTTGTATTCTAAATAACTATTGTTTCCACTTTCCAGACAAGAAATAGTAAGTTCAGAGAGGCCGTGATTCACTAGTGGTGGAACTGACATTGGGATGGGAGGACTACTGGTTGTCAGATCTGTGTTTCTTCAACTTCTACCATTTTGTGTGACATCAATATTATTTTTTCATAATGCAGTAATAATATTGATAGTCATAACACAGATGTCTTCAAAGTGTGTTATGCGCAGTATTTTTTAATTTGTGCAAATAAGCTTTCTCTTTATGCTTTACACATATGAGAGGTCATACATTTCATATCATGACCTAGATATTTTTCTTCCTTTTTCCCCCCAGGCATCCTCTTTCATCCCATGAAATACATTTCAGTACTGTGTTTTCTTAACTTTAAATAAGGTAAAACTGGGAGTGTTCAATCAAAACAATTCTAATTGGCTACAAACATAAACATAACCTCATTTCACCCATATTGTTAGAAGAGTTAATTGGACCTGCAGAGCCACCAGCTAAATACACTGGTTTATGCAAACAGTGAATCTAATTTCCTCTAAAAACATCTCTCTGCAGTAGTAGTTGAAGGAGATAGGAAGGAGAGAAAATTTGGGGTGGGACTTCAAAAAATCAATTTGTTGTCAATTATCTGCTCTTACTAGACAGAGTTGGAAAAAATCATATGACTTAAGTGAAAAAATGTATTTATGTACACATAATTCCTTTCAAATGGGAAGAGTAAAACAAGGAAATAATACACTGCAGTTGAGCTCAGGCAAAATCAACAGGGATGGACTTCCTCCTTTTCCTGACCTATTCCCTCAAATCCTGACTTATTCCCTCAAAATCCTTCATAAATATTATCTTTAAGAGTTTAGTATTAGAAGACTTCCAGGGAAGATGGCAGAGTAGGAAGATCCTAACCTCACCTAGTTCCACAAATACAACTAGATAATGCCCACATTAGTGTAAATAACCCAGAAAACAGCCCAAAGACTGGCAGAACAGACTCTCCATGGCCAAGTGTAGAGAAGAAGACATATTGAAGAAGGTAGGAAGGGTGGAGACATGTTTGGGACCTAAGTGGCCTTCTGGACTGTTCATGGGAGGGAGGGACATGGCAGGTATGGAGAAGGGAGAGAAACAGACCTTCACACCAAGCTTCTTGGGCATAGGGAACTTGCACAGGGAAGATGAATCCGCATAACATTTGGCTTTGAAAACCAGAGGGGCCTAATTTCATGAGTTCTTACGACCTCTGGGGCTTAACACCTGGCACTTTAAAAGTTAATGGAAAGGATGGAGGTTGATAGGAAACAGTCCTCATCCTTAAAGAGACAGCATGACAAATAGCCACTTGAAGGTACAGCATAGAATCAGCAGTTTGAAAAATGCTGGGGTATATGGGAATGAGATTTATTTACTAATCTCAGTATGCTGGAGAGGCAGGGATCTCTAGGAGACTTCTCAAGGACCAAAGGAGCTGGCAGGTGCCATTGACTTCCCCTGCCCTCCCTGCTATCAGCCTGCCCATCCTCCTGTTCTCCTGAAGACATGGCCCTTCCAGCCAGATCTCAGCTACAGGTACCCTCCCATAGCAGACCTGAGCAAACCTTGCTAACACTGCACACCCCACCCTTATACTTTTCTGTGGATCTCCCCCTTCAACCAGGTCTGTGAGGCTGGCTACATGTACCCTCCTGTAGCGGGCAAGGGCTGATCTTGTTGGCAGTGTGCACCCTGACCCACTTTCCCGCAGACTTGCCTGTTCCAGCCCTGCCATAGGAATTTTTTAAGAAGACAGAGGAATATGTCCCAAATGAAAGAACAGGACAAAATCACAGCAAGAGAGCTAAGATAAATGGATAGAAGTAATATGTCTGATAGAGAATTTAAAGTAATGGTCATAAAGATACTTGAGAAACGAGTGGAAAGTGAAAAGGAAGCTGGGGTACCAATACTTATACTGGACAAAGTAGACTTTAAAACAGACTGTAATGAGACAAAGAAGGGCACTATATAATCATAAATGGAGCAATGCACAAGAAGATATAACAGTTGTAAATACTTATGCACTCAATGTGGGAGCACCCATATACATAAAGCAGTTAATAACGAACGAAGGAGGTAATCAGTGCAATAGAATACAGTGGCTTCGAATGACACATTGGACTAGACAGATCTAACAGATATATTCAGAACATTCTATCCTAAAACAGCAGAATACACATTCTTTTCAAGTGCACACAGAACATTCTCCAAAGTAGATCACATATTGGGCCACAAAACAAGTCTCAATAAATTCAAAGAGATCAAAATCATACTGTGCATCTTTTCCCACCACAATTCTAGAAAACTAGAAATCAACTATAAAAAAAATCTGAAAAGTACACAAAGACGTGGGTTAAGCAGTGTGCTACTAAACAATGAATAGGTCAACCAAGAAATCAGAGAGAAAATAAAAAAGAACACATGGAGGCAAATGAAAGTGAAAACACAACAGTCCAAAGTGTTTGAGATGTAGCTAAAGCTGTTAAAAGAGGGAAGTTTATAACAATACAGGCCTACCTCAAGAAGTAAGAAAAATCTCAAATAAATAACCTAAACTTACACATGAAGGAGCTAGAGAAAGAACAAACAAAACCCCAAACCAGAAGGAAGGAAATAAAGATCAGAGCAGAATGAAATGATATAGAAACTAAAAATAATAGATCAATGAAACCAAGAGGTGGTCTTTGACAAGATCAACAAAATTGATAAACATTTAGGCAAACTCATAAAAAAAAAAGAGGACTCAAAATCATAAATGAAAGAAGAGAAATAACCAACATCACAGAAATACATAGGATTATAAGGAAATATTATGAAAAATTTTATGCCAACAAGTTGGACAACCTAGAAGAAATGGATACATTTCCAGAAATCTATAACCTCCCAAATCTGAATCAAGAAGAAATAGAAAATTTGGACATACTGATTACCAACAATGAAATTGAATCAGTAATAATAATAATAAAAACCTAGCTAAAGACCAAGACTAGACAGTTTCACAGGTGAATTCTACCAAACATTAAAAGAAGAGTTAATATCTACTATTCTCAAACTATTCCAGAGAATAGAAGAGGAAGGAAAATTTCCAAATTCATTTTATGAGGCCAGGATTAGCCTTGATACCAAAATCAGATAAAGATATACACAACTAATGAATTATTGAACATTATATCAAAAACTAATGTACTATACGTTGGCTAATTGAATTTAAATAAAAAGAAGAAAAGATACTACGAAAAGCTAGAACTCTGATAAGCATAGATACAAAAACTCTCAACAATGTATTAGTAAACAGCATCCAACAATACAGTAAAAAAATCATTTACCACAATGAAGTGGGATTTATTCCTAGGATACAGGGTGGTTCAGTATTCACAAATCAATCAATGTGATACATCACATCAACAAGAGAAAGGATAAAAACCATATGATCATTTCAATGGACGTAGAAAGAGCACCTGACAAAGTACAACGATCCATTCATGATTAAAATCCTCAACAAAGTAGGTTTAGAGGGAGCATACCTCAACGTAATAAAGGCCTTACATGAAAAACCCACAGCTAACATTATACTCAATGGTGAAAACTGAGAGCTTTTCCATTAAGATCAGGAATAAGACAAGGATGTCCACTTTTACCACCTTTATTCAACATAGTACTGGAAGTCCTAGCCACAACAGTCAGACAAGAAAAGAAATAAAAAGAATCTGAATTGGTAAGGAGGTAAGGAAGGAGTAAAACCCTCACTACTTGCAGATGACATGATACTATATATAGAAAATACTAAGGATTCCACCAAAAAAACAAAAAACCCCCACCAAAACCTCAACTCCCCCACCAAAACAAACACCTACTAGAAATGAAAAATGAATTCAGTAAGGTCACAGGATATAAAATCAATGTAAAGAAATCTGTTGCATTTCTCTACACTAATAATGAAGTAGCAGAAAGAGAAATTAGGAAAAACAGTCCCATTTACAATTGCACCGAAGATAATAAAACACTTAGGAATAGACTTAACCAAAGAGATGACAGACCTGTACTCTGAAAACTGTAAAACAGTGATGAAAGAAATTGAAGATGACACAAACAAATGGAAAGGTATTTCATGCTTATGGATTGGAAGAACAAATATTGTTAAAGTGTCCATGCTACCCAAAGCAGGCTACAAATTTAATATAATTTCTATCAAAATACCAACAGCATTTTTCACAGGACTAGAACAAATAATCCTAAAATTTGTATGGAACCACAAAAGACCCTGAATAGCTAAAGCAATGTTGAAAAAGAAGAACAAAGCTGAAGTATTTGAAGATTTCAAGATATACTACAAAGCTGTAGCAATCAAAACAATATGGTATTGACACCAAAATAGTCACAGCTCAATAGAACAGAAAAGAGAGTCTAGAAATAAACCCACAATTATATGGTCATTAATCTTCAATAAAGGAAGCAAGAATATGTGATGGGAAAAAGCCTCTTCAACAAATAGTGTTGGGAAAACTGGACAGTTTTGTGCAAAAGATTTAAACTGGACCACTTTCTTACACCATACACAAAAATAACCTAAATTCTAAAATGGATTAAGAGCCAAAATGAGAGGCCTGAAGCCATAAGAATCTTAGAAGAGAGCATAGGCAGTAATATCTCTAACATTGGCCATAGCAATATTTTTCTAGATGTTTTCCTGAGGCAAGGGAGACAAAAGCAAAAATAAACTGTTGAGACTACATCAAAATAAAAAGCCTCTGCACAGCAGAGGAAATACTCAACTAATACATATCCTACTGAATAGGAGAAGGTATTTGTAAATGACATATTCAATAAAGGGTTAGTATCCAAAATATATTAGGAACTTATGCAACTCAATACCAACCCCCCCCCCCAATAATCTAATTAAAATAGGTAGAAGACATGAACAGACTTTTCTCCAAAGAAGACATTCAGATGGCCAACAGACACATGAAAGGATGCTCAGCATCACTCATTGTCAGGGAAATGCAAGTCAAAACCACAATGGGATAACACCTCATACCTATCAGAATGGCTAAAATAAAAACCTCAAGGAACAACAAATGTTGGCGAGGATGTGGAGAAAAATGAACTGTTGTGCACTGTTGATAGGAATATAAACTGGTGTAGCCACTACTGAAGACAAAATGGAGGTTCGTTCTGATCCAGTAAACGCACTACTGATTATTTGTCCAAAGAATATGAAAACACTAATTCAAAGGGATACATGCACTCCTACAGTTATAACAGCATGATATACAATAGCCATATTGTAGAAGCAGCCTAAGTTTCTATCAATAGATGAATGGATAAAGATGTATATATGTATATATATATGTGTGTATGTGTATAAATGGAATATTATTCAGCCATAAAAAATAATGAACTCTTGCTGTTTGCAATGACATTGATGAATCTACAGAGTAGAATGTTAAGTGAAATAGTCAGAGAAAGACAAATACCATATGATTTCCCTAGATGTGGAATTCAAGAAACAAGACAAAAAAAGAGATGAACCAAGAAACATACTCTTGAATATAGAGAACAAAATGATGGTTCCAGAAGGGAGGTGGATGAGGGGATGGGTGAAATTGGTGAAGGGAATTAAGAATACCCTTAATATGATGCACACTGAGTAATGTGTAGAATTGTTGAATCACAATATTGTGTACCTTACATGGGTGGGGGGATAGGTTAAATAGGTGATGGGATTAAGGAGTGCACTTATGTGTTGAGCACCGGGTGTTGTATGGAAGTGTGGAGTCACTGTACAAATGAAACTAATATTACACTGTATGATAACTGGAATAAAAGTAAAATTTTAAACACAATACTGTATGCCTTAATCTAATATACACTGTATGTTGACTATATGGAATTAAATAAAAAAGAGTTTGGGGAATTTAAAACTGACAAGTGTTTTTATTTTTTTATTTTTTCCTTTTCGCCTTTGTTATGTTTGCTGTATGAGCATATATGTCTAAGAAATACAAAATTAAAGTAAAGTTATATTTATTTAGCTGTGTTTGACTTAGAATTTGTTCAGCTTGCATCTCCCTTTAGCAAGTTAGGAAAACATTATAAGTCTCATTTTTTTTAACCTGTGAAAGGGGTGAAAGGCCATATAAAAGTTACATGATAATGTGTTGCTGCTAAATTCTAAAGTACTGCACAAATGTGAGAAATGTTGTGGGGAATTATATTTAAGACACAATAATTTAAACAAATATGAAAGGGGTAATTTGCCTCCCCTCCCCCCAGAAAAGCCCGTTTCAGCCAGTCTGGGAGCATTGTTTACAACTTAACAATAAATAGGCTAATATAAAATTTTCATAATGAGTTTACTAAACAAGATGCTCTCTGTGGAATCTTTTCCTTTACCATTTAATCAGATTTTAGTTTTTGTGCCTTTTAAATATGCCTCATAATTTTTATTTTCCACAAAGTCAAAATGTTGGCCATTCAGTAAATGCAAATTCATGAGCCCTGCTTACTGCTTTCTACACCTTAGTTGGGAAATCTCAGATTTGCAAATCTGGGTTGAATTACAAGCTTCCATTGCTTTGTAGAGGCAATGTTCCTTTCTGTAAATCTTCTGAACTTCCTTTTTCTTTGGGATTTCTTAAAACAGAGGAAAACAAAGGTGGAGGTAAATGTGTCCTCACTCCTTGCTCATTATTAGTATGACTTTTTTTATTGGGCAGCAGGTACTGTCACATATTTTACAAATACCTGAGATCTTCACATATTCTTTGGTGGCTTGAGATTTTTTTCTTAGCATAGTATTCAGTGCACATCTCAGGAAAAATCAGTAACCATCCCTCCATTGATCTGCTTGCTGTGGTGCTGTTGGTATGCTTTGCGTAAGTAATGCTAAATTCCATCTTCCTAGGGTCTGTATCCAAACATGATTACTAAGGCTACAGCCAACCCAACATTGTGCTACACGTTGTGTGGGATAGAATAAAGGTCATCTTTAATTATTAGCTTTGTGAATCATATTGTTACAAAAGTATTTAAGGGCTTAAAATCCAGAAGAGAAGATGAGCTGTATGCATGTAATAATTAACAAATAAGAGCAGGATCTGACTAAGGGATATAACATATGAATCAAGATATCAGTAGAGGCTAGAAATAGATCACTGAAGTGTATGATACTTGGGAAAGGCTTCTTGGAGTAAGCCTTTTGGAATGAGTAGGAATTAAGCAAGGTTAAATGTAGGAAGAGAGGTGTTCCATTGAGTTTGAGATATAGGCCAATGGGAACAAAATTGTTGATCTTTTTGTCTGAATGTTTATGAGATGACACTTTATTTTTTTTCCTTTTTGGACTTCGCTTTTTCAAGAGGCACATACAATTCAATGTAAGTGATGTGGGGCCTTTCTTTATATATAATTTTAGTAGGCACCTGTATCTGTCAGTTTACTTTCCTTTGGAAAAAGATATTTGTTTTCTTCCAGAAGACTTTCTTTCTATATACCTCCAGCCGGTCATTTCATATATATGCCTTCTAAATAGGGTTTTTTTTCCCCCATAAGATCCTGCCATTTTGGTCATGTTTGATTGGTTGAAGGGTGAGTACCATGGCTATCTGGCCCTGCCTGGACCAAAAGTCTCTCGCCCAGGAATTTGGCCTTGGAAATAGAATACTAGGCCAGTCTTCCTCTGTACTGAAACTGTAAGGTATAAATCTGGGGAGCTTTCAGCAGTCATGATTGGTCATGTGCAGCAAGACACTCTGCAGTGAGAGAGCAGAATCAGGTGATATATAAAAATAAGCAACTGAAAGACAGAAAGGAGCATCTTGCTGGATTTGCTTTCCTGAGATCTAATCATTATCTTGCTCTTAGTTTTCATGAAATATCCCTGCTTTCTTTAATAAGTGTCCTTTCTGTTTAAGGAATTAAAATGTTTTATTTTTTGTCTTTTAATCAAAAAAGCCTTTCTTTTACTTTAGCAAATTTGAAATTTGGTTAGAAATTGGATCCTGAGCCTCGTGATTCCATTTTGCAAATTAGGAAAAGGCTGTCCTTCTAGGCTGACTTAGCCCCGTGGGTTCAAGAACAGTTGAGGGGAGTGAAGCTAGTTTTCAGGCTCTATTGCCCCCTCAGCTTTGACTTCTTATCCAGTAAAACTGCATAGGCGTATGTGGGACCCCTGCAGAGGCCCTGAGTCCTCAGCCTTAGGTATAAACCAGTTTTGGTTTAGAACTCTCTATGTATTAAACCCTTCATTGTGGCTTTGTAATTATCCACAGAATTCTGGGGTTATCACTGAAATAACCTACTCCCCCCTCATTTTTTAAGATTACCTACTTTTGAATCAAGCTTTTTGGTCCCCAGGAAATGTTTTTTGGTCACTTCTACTCATGATGGTCTTGAGCATGAGGGTCAATGGATAGGGGTGAAATTTGTTTATAGGGATAAAATCATATGAATCAAGAAGGGCAAGTGGCTGGCTTACCTTCTGCCTTATGATTTGAACAGGAAAAGAAAAGTTGGTGAATCAATTGTAAATACTTTTTGTAGTTGCACTAAATCTGGACTTCAAATACTGTTGCCAGTGCTGTATAGTAGAGGAAAATTAATCCCTAATGCAAACAGAATGTACAAAGAAAGTTTATGCCTGGGCTTATCAGTTCATGATTTAAGTCCTTGTACATGGACTGTTCTCCAAACAGGTGATGCTTGCTCTTCTGCAAGGTCAGCTAGAGTCTTTGCAGATGCCTGACATAGCCAGAACATCCTACTAAAACAAGGACATGTTTTTCTCTGAGGTTTGGAAAGATGTTACACAGGCCACAATGGAGATGTGTGGTATAACGAATTTTCCCTATAAACTTTTCCATGAAAAAAAATATAATTTATATTCTTGGTGCAAGAAAGGAAGAACACGTTCTATGTATGGAGCAAGCAACCTGGTTGGGAAGTCTCATATGAAGCTAAGATGGAGCAAGTGGGCTCATGTTGAGAACTGAAATTCTCTAGCTTCAGATTTTTCTAAAGTTCTACTTTAAAAATTTAACGGTAAGGAAAAGAGTCTTAAAGGGAAGTAGGTGGCTTGTGGTTTATGAAATTGTTGTGTCATCTCTCCTATCCTCAGTTTGTGTACAGTGTCTCTGCATCCCTACCACCATTCTAATTGTCATTGTCTCTTATTATGTGTATTACACAAACTTTTGGACTCTCTCCCTGATGTTCCTCTCACTTCCCTTAATTCTATAAGCCAGAGTTGTTCTTCTAAAGCGTTTAATGTGAGAGGCATTATATAGGTGGTTACAATTTTGGATCTGCAATATAGCGCTTAAAAGCAAGCCATAAAACTATCAAAATCATCCTCAAATAACTTAGTTGCATGTATGCTAGAACAAAGTCCAACGTATTTTAAAGGAAAAAAAAATCCAGCACTTAATAATGTAAAATTCACAATGTATGCTGTCCAAGATAACATTACCACTTTAGCAAAGAAATGGGAAAATATGATCCAAAATCAAGAAAACGAGGTCAATAGAAATATACCCAGAAATGAAAGATATAGAATCAGCAGATTAGGAACTTAAAGTATCTATTATAAATACAGCAAATAGGTTCAAGGATGTAAAGGAAAACATAAGCATAATGAACAGACACATTGGAAATTACAAAACAGAAAAAGATAGAAGAAAAATATAAAAATTGGAGAGGAAATGTATCATTTTCTGTGTATGGCTATGTCTCTCTAACCTCTTGCTTCTTAATCTGTTTTTGTCTCTCAGGCTGTGATTGTCTTGGCATAATTTTTTTTTTAAATCATTTCTCTCCTATGGAAATCTCTCCATCCACCTGTCTTTATAAATAGACACACTGTAACCAAATATAAAAAAAATATTTTAGACATTCAACATTATTAGAAGAAAACAATGATTTTGGGAATTTTCCCATCCTTATGAAGGGAAATTATTTATTTTTAACTTAATTTGATTGAATAATAATTCTCTAAGTCTGCATTTCTTAAAGTCATTATCAATACAAGGCCTATATTATACATAATTAGAAAAAAAAGTCACTTGGAGTAGCACTGTCTGTGCCTCTCTGGTCTTAGCATTGTGGTGTAAGCTTTTTGGACTTTGAACTACCAACATCTCCATTTCTGCCTGATACTGTCTGTGAAGGATGGGCATGGGACATTGGCAGTATTAAGGAATTAAGGGGACCCTCCATGCAGTAACCAATAAATGTGTTAGTGTGTAAGTGGCCTTTTAGGAGGAATAGTGGGAACTTACTTGAAAAGTCACCATTCATCAGCCTCCTTCTCTTACCAGCCTTGTTTTCCTACCCCTCGCTTCATGTTTTCTGGGATTACCTCCCAAACAACAACATTCACTAGTATTCTATTCTCAGGGTCTGTTTTCTGGGGGAACTCAAACTAAGACAACATCTGAGTTGAGCCTGTGGCTTCTAAGATAGAAGAGTGTATAGAACGTGGAAGCAGAGAGGAGCTGCCTCTTACTGGGAGGTTATATTCTCCAGATGGATGTGTGATGAGGGTTAAAGTTGCTTTGGAAATGTCATAGGAAGATACCACATTGGAGACCAACATGCCTTCTCTTATTACTTCAACACAGCAAGATTTTCTTGGGTTGGGACTGATGGCTTTATTTATTTGAGAACCTGATAAAATAGTTGGCTTAATTTTGGGGACTATTATGTATCAAAAATTAAAATTTTGAACGTTGGAATGATAACAAGAGCTGCGCCTACTGTGAGGAAGGGAACAGCACTGCCAGTTCCTATCTCTTGCTCTTTCCAGGACATTTGGCCCCTGAGTAGAATACAGGGAGCAGTTCTTTGACTGTTTGAATAGTTTTCTAGGTCTTTCCTTTCTTCTCTCTCTCTCTCACCATACCCAAATTCCTCAGATGAGTATGGTTTGAAAATCAGGATCAAGTTAACTTATACTCTATGTGTAATGGTTAGCAGTCACAGTGATTGCATTTGAATTCAGACTCCATGATTTATTTGCCACCTAATCAAGCTACTTAACCTCTCTAAATCCCAGTTTACTCATGTGTCAAAAGGAAATAATATTAGAGAACATCTCATATACTTGTTATAAGAATTAAATAACAGATGTAAACTATGTAGGAAGTGCATAGCATTTATTAAGCATATGTTAAGGCTAACTACTAGTATTTTCCCACTCTTGGTACCCTGTCACCCCTCCCCAGGCCTTTCTTTCCTCTTTCTTACATCACCATCGATATTTATTTCCATTATTCACTTTTGCTACCAAGACCTGAGAGTTGGCAGCCTGTGTAATGAATAATTTTCTTTCATTTAGCTTAGATTGCTGACAGTGTATTTCATTAACTTTTGCTCTAGTGCCTACAGACTGGGATTTCAGGTAAATTGTTTGTGGTCTGTGCTGGGATTTATTTTTTAGTTGGACATATTTCTTTCTAACCTGAAAACTTATGGTAAAAATAAAGCAGGTGCTAAGAGAGATGAAAGTCTTAAAAGTAGCCTGGAGGACTTTTATTTTGCAAGAGTCTCCTCTCTCTTTCAAAGAATTTTGACTCAACTAAGGAGATTTACTTTTCTCTTGTCCCTAAAAAGAAATACATTTCCTGAAAGAGTGGAGATGACAGTAACCATATAATAGATGGTGAACGTACAGACTACACTTCAAAGGAGATCCAACTACCAATGTGATAGGACACTTTGCTTTTGAAAATAAACAAAGAGAGGCCCCTGCTGTATTTGGATGTGTAGATTGCCTTAAGTGATAAAAATGCTACTTAACAAAGATACGGAATAGATTCAAGCTTCTCCACCAAATTTACTTTTAAAAGATACATTCAAGTTGCTGAACAATTTGAGTTACTTTTAGAAAAGTTTGATTCAATAGTACATTATCCTGTTTAATGTTAGTCTGGTGCTTATAAAATGTTGTAGCTAAAGATGAAACTGTCTATCAGGGGGACAGCCTTCAGTAAATTAATGAATTGAGGAAGATAAAAATTTATTAATGAATTAGATTCTGCTTTGACTTCTGTTGTGAAAGGTAATTAGTTTATCTTTGTTTTGGTTTAATTATAGAAGTATAACCTAAGTAGACTCCTGCTGTGAAATGATAAAATGTATGAAATTAAAGGACAAATGGGGGAAATCAACATTTTAGATATAATATTGTACACTAAAGATTTAATTAATGCAGAGCATGTCACTGATATCAGATGGCTGGCATTGACAGATTATACTGTGACTAATATTTCAGCTCATATTTTTCTCTACTCCAGACTTGAGAGGATCATGGGATTCTTTCTAAATCCTGTGACATATTTTTGATGCATTTGTCCTAGTCTTTGTGTTTGAGGATGATGCTGTTGAGGGTATGTGAGTATTCAGGTGGATGTTCACATGTTCTTTCCACATTGTTGTCATGTGACTAACCTCTTCTGTGATCAGAGGGTTTTTTGGGGGATAGATCTATCGTTATATCTGACATTGGTGCTTGGATTCATGATTGGTACAAATGATTATTCAGACTCAATAGCTTTAAACATCTTTTTTTCATATAACTATGACCAGCTCATTGCTGTGCACACCCACACCTACCTTCTCTCATGTTTCCATGCCTGTATTTGACTGCTGACAATAATGTGGCTCTTTGTATTTAAACACAATGTGAAAGGAAAATAAGGTCCATGTCATGGTGACTTATGTCACCCAACAAATGTTTCCCTTTCACTGCCTGGAAGAAAGCAAAAATCAAACTGTAGCCCACATTTCAAGAGCATGCATTGCATAGAGGACAATTCTTTATGGAATAAAGTATCAAGAATAAATAAATAGATAAGTTTAAGGGTCCCATGAGCCGTATCTTCATATTCTTTATCCCTTTTGGGTTTGCTCATTGGCAACACAGCATTCCCTACATGACTATGGACGTACCACAAGTTGACAAGGCACATTGGATCTAGCAGGTGGGACTTGTTTAATTTGGAGAAATCCTCTACCTTATGTTTGAAATTTTATCACACACCATTTGGTGGTGACCTACCTACCTAAGTGTTATGGCTGCCTTAGAGGCTTTTTGGGAAGTCTAGATGGTAGTTGACAACACCCAGAGGTGGCTAAGGACTGGGAATCTGGCTCCCATTCTCTCTATTCCCACAAAGTTTGTGTTATGAGCCTTGTTCCATCATTCCCTTTAGAAGGCTAGTCTACCTATATATTGGTTTCCTGACAAGATCTCTATATATTGGCATGTCTCCTCGTCTCCCTGAGAGCACCCTAGCTCAGGAAAGGTTCAACGCAGGCAGGAGACCAGGATAAAACATCTGATTAAGGCAACTGAATTTTCCTATTGTATGTGATGGTGATCATGAGCATGTATCAGATTGGTACACAGATCCTCTGTGTGGCGTTCTTGGCATCTGTGGTGCCCTTTTGTCTCGATCTGTTTGGGCTGCTTAACAAAATACCATAGACTGGTGGTGTGAACAATAGAAATTTATTTCCCATAGTTCTGGAGGCTGGGAACTCCAGAATCAAGGTGCCAACAAGGTAAGTTTCCTCCTGGGTCCTATTCTCTTGACTTGTAGGTGGCTGCCATCTCACTGTGTGCCAATATGGCTTTGTTTTGTGCACATGCAAGTAGAGGGAGAGCAAACTCTATGTCTCTTCTTATAAGGGCACCAATCCCATCATGAAGCCCTACCTTTATGACCTCATCCAACACTGATTAACTCCCAAAGGCTCCATCTCCAAATATGATCACATTTTGGGTCATTGCTTCTACATACAAATTTTGAGAGGATATTACCATTCAGTCTGTAGCACCATTGTTTGCTAAGGAAGCCTTTATGGGCAACTTCAAGGGCTTAAGAGCTAGGCTCTGCCTGGGACTAGGTGACTGAGGTGTGGTGGAGATAGAGGAGGAACAGGAGGGGGATTTGGATTATTAAAGAAGTGACTCATGTAGCATGAAAACAGCCATCCCAGATTTATTGCACCCTCCTGAAAGACCCCGTTAGTCTGAAATACGGAATTCAAGAGAAAATCAGATTCCAATTAAAGAAGGAAAATAACTCATTCTGCCTCCAAAGAACAGAGCACTCTGAACACTTAACTACTTGATGGTTGAGGGAGAGGCTAGTGAAAAGTTTAATTGCTTCATTTGTCACTCATGTACATTGCCTTTCCCTGCTCTCTGTCCCAGTCCTTCTCCTCCTCTTAAATTGTCTTTCCATGACCATTCCTCATTTCCCCTTACCTGACAATCTCCTCATATTTCTCCTTCTTGATTTGAATTATGTGTCAGTGCTTTCTAGGAAGCAATGGCTGATTTGGTTTCTACAAAGAGACTCCACTTAGAACTAGTATTTCTAATGGGTGCTGCATGTTCAGATGAGGGTGTGGCAGGCTCCTTTGACTCATTATGGCCCCTCTGAACTCTTCTTTCTCAAAACTGTTTCTTTCGTATTGGTCATCTCTTTCTCTTTGGTCATCTATGGTAGAGATTTTCTTTCCATTTTCACTCTCTTTTCCACCTCTTCCAGCTAATTGCTCATGAAATCATATCAATTTTAGACTCTCATAACCCTCTTTCCCCTTGTCAGACAGCTGGATCCTCCATCTACTGCTTGATCCACCCCTCCCTTATTTTCTTGTCAGAATTAATATAATACCTTGCTAACTGTTCTCCCTTTCTCCAGCTTTGCCAATTTCAAATCCACCTTCGACAATTTTAGTGTGGTTTCCCTAAAATGCACGTATTATTGTGCCACTCTGCTAAAAAAATCCTTTAGTAGTTCTTTGACTCTCACAAGATAAAGCTCAGACTCCCTAGGTTGGCATACATGAGTCTCTTTACGATCCAGCCCGTCTGCTTTCTGGCTTCATATTCTATCACTTTACTTTTATCATCTTTACTTTTGCCCTATTGAGCCACTCATATTTTCCCAAAGTATCATGTTTTGCCAAACTCTGCCTTTGCATGTGTTGTTCCCTTTCCCTGGAATACTTCTTTCTCATTTCTTTGTCTAGCAAACTCATTTTGAGACTTCAAGATCAGGGTCAAACATCACCTCCCTTTGGAACTGTTCCTTTTCTTTTCTTTTTTTTTTTTAAATAATAATCTTTTATTATGTTAGTCATCATACAGTACATCCCTAGTTTTTGATGCAATGTTCCATGATTCATTACTTGCGTATAACACCCAGTACACCATGCAATACGTGCCCTTCTTAATACCCATCACCGGCCTATCCCAATCCCCCACCCCCCTGCTATTCTCTCTTCCTTTTTCTCTCACTCCACTCAAGATAAGTTAACTACACCTTCTTTATGCATGACTTTTTATTTTTTGCCCTTTTTTTCTTGGGGACTAGTTCAGTGCTTGGTACAGAGTTAGTGATAAAATATGTTGATTGAGTGAATGAATAAATGAATTCATGAGTAAAATAAAAAAATTTTGAATAAGCTGCTGATTTGTCAAAGATTTCTTGTTTTTATTTATTATATTTACATATTTACTTAGCAACTGATTTCTCCATGAACATGATGATCTTTATCACCTAAAGGTTTAGAAGAATCTGGAATTACTTTTCCTTCTAGGCACAATGGGCATTAAAAACTAAGTACATCCTTGTAGGTGAAAACAAACAAACAAGGAGTCTAACACTGGTTTTAGTATTTTTCCACTGGAAATCACAGCTTCATGTATCATTGTCCTATCAGAAAAATGTGCCCTATTTCTAGATTTGAAAGGCTGGAAGTGTAACTGTATAGCTAAGAATCAACCACGTCTGAAATTCACTCTCTTCCACTAGTACATTTTTTCCCCCTCACTGTGAAAACAACTTTATTGTGGTCTTTATTTGTATAATTAACATATGCTCTTTGGAATAATCTTAATAATACACAGAAATTTATAAAAGAGCCTAAAAACTTACTTAAAATCCTTCCATCCTGAGATGATCCCAATAGCCATACATTGACATTTTTGCATCCTCTTTGGATACATACCCATACATATATATTGTTTGACAGAGATGAGATTATTTCAGGCATGATGTATTTGGGGACTTAGGGATATCTTTTTAAAAATTCAGTCTTTTGTTATTTTACTTCCCTCTTTCTCTTCTGCATGCCCTTTCATTTGCATCAACCCTTCTCTCCATTCCAGAAAACCCATGATAACTACCTTGTGGACAAGGTCCTGGTAGAGGGCAGGCAGGCAGGAGTGAATGAATGAATGAAGCCATGTTTTTTTTATAAAAAAATACTCTAGAAATTTCTCCTACTTTCTTGTTATAGAGCCAATTCATTCTTTTATTAGTTTATTTCTAAGGGATTCATTGTGATTTCAGTTGTCCACCTGGACCAAGTCTACTTTGAATATCTTTGGGTAGGTGACCATTGCTTCAATTTTTTTCAGATAAATTCCAAGGAGAGGTACTGATGTGTGAAAGAGTATGTGGATTTTCACTTATAAAAGAGCAAAGTTGATCTGTTAAAGGTTGCTTTTCACATTTCTAATGAAAGAGAGCATTTTTGGGGAATCTCACTTCAGCATTCTCACAATTAGTAGCTGCTTTCATTCTCTTTAACTTTTTGCCAGTCTGGTAGATCTAAAATGATACCTCATACTTTTAAAATTTGCATTTCTCTGATTATTAGGGGTGCTAAACATATGTTCATGTGTATTTGGCAAACATGTTCTGTAAATTACCCGTTCATAGCTTTTGCCTTCTCCTCTCCTTTTTTTAAAAAAAACTTGTTATTTTGAAATAATTTTAGACTTATAAAAGATATCTGCATAACTTCACTGGTGAAGTTAAATCTTGATCACTTGGCTAAGCTGCTGTCTGCCAGTTTTCTTTATTGAAAAGTTACCATTTTTTCCCTTTGACATTAATAAATATTTTGGAGAGAGGTATTTTGAGGCTATGCAAATATCCTATTTCTTCTGAAACTTTTGCCCACTAATTTTAGCATTCATCGGTGGCTCTCACCTATAGTAATTATTACTATACTGTTCTAATAGTGATTTTATATTTCCTTCATCCCTTCTACATTTATTCATTAAAATTCTTCTGTAAGGAGGAGATACCACTTCTTTCCTATTTATTTACTTATTCCATAATTTGTTAATTAAGTGTATCTTCATGGAAATTTATTTTCTTCTTTGGATTATAATCCCATAGTAACATTATTTTCTTGTATAAATTATTACAGATTTGGCCATTGGGAGCTCTGTTCACATCCTCTGCTGTAAGAACCTCTTTAGATAATTCTTAAAGAGTAGATCTGCTAGAAATAAATTCCCACAGTCTTTGCTTGTCTGAGAACATCTTTATTTTTCCTCACTTTTGGAAAGACATTTTTAACACTCATTTCTCTCACACCCCACTCTTTCTTTTTCCCCTGGCAACTACTAATATGTTCTCCATTTCTATAATGTTGTTATTTTAAGAATGTTCTGTAAGTGGAATCAGACAGTAAGTAATCCTTTGGGATTGCTTTATTCACTTGCTAAAATTCTCTGGAAATTGATCCAGATTGTTGTATATGCCAAAAGTTTGTTCTTTCTTCCTTTCCTTTCCTTTCCTTTCCTTTCCTTTCCTTTCCTTTCCTTTCCTTTCCTTTCCTTTCCTTTCCTTCCCTTCCCTTCCCTTCCCTTCCCTTCCCTTCCCTTCCCTTCCCTTCCCTTCCCTTCCCTTCCCTTCCCTTCCCTTCCCTTCCTTCCTTTTTTTCGTTTTCTTTTCCTTTTCTCTTTCTTTCTTTCTTTCTTTCTTTCTTTCTTTCTTTCTTTCTTTCTTTCTTTCTTTCTTTCTTTCTTTCTTTCTTTCTTCTTTCCCTTTGCTGAACCATATTTCATGGTATGGATATATCTTAGATTGCTCACTTGTTAAAGGACATCTGGGTTAAGATTTTGGCTTTGTGTATAGGTTTTGTGTGTGTGTGTGAGAATGTAAGTTCTTAATTTCTCTGGATAAATGACTAGGAATTGCAGTTGCTGTGCTATGTGATATAAGAAACTGCCAAACTGTTTTCCAGAGTGGCTGTACCATTTTACGTTTCCATCAGCAGTGTATGAGTGATCCATTTCTTCTGCATCCACCAGTATTTGGTGGTGTTACTATTTTTCATTTGAGCCATGCCGTTGGATGTGTCCTAAAATATCATTGTGGTTTGAGTTTTTATTTTCCTAATGGCTCATAATGTTAAACATCTTTCCATGTGCTTATTTCCACCTGTGTATCTTCTTCAGTAAAATGTCTTTTCATGTCTTTTGCTTGTTTCCTAACTGGATTGTTTTATTACTATAGAGTTTTGAGAGATTTTAATATGTGCTAGATACTAGTTTTTAAGTTGGATGTGTGGTTTGAAAATATTTTCTCCCAGCCTGTAGCTTATGTTTTCATCCTTTTAACAGAATCTTTCACCTTGCAAAAGTACTTAATTGTGATGAATTCCAATTTGTCACTTTTTCCTTTTGTGATTTTTTATTTTTGGTATCAAGTCTATAATTTTATTTTCTTTGAAGTTTCCTATCCCTTTTGACTTCTTTTGAATTATTTGGATACATTTTAGAATTTCATTTTAATTTAGCTATTGGCTTTTTAACTATACTTTTTGTATTTTTAGTGGTTCTCTAGGGTAAAACTGCTGCCATGTCCTTTATTTTAGTGGTCTACTTAGAATTGATATTTTAATACTGCTCATAAACTGTAAAAAATTTTTCTACTTCAACTTAATACATTCTTTGTCATCTTTAATTTTATAGTTGTCAAAGGTATTATATCTACATAAAGTAAAAACCCATAAGAAAATATTATAATTTTGCATTAAACATTCTCATGCATTTTAAAGAAATTAAGAAGATAAATAATCTTATATTAACAGATATTTTTCATTTTAAATGTTCTTCATTCCTTATGGAAGGTCTGATTTTCACTCTAGTATCATTTTTCTTCAGCTTGAAGAAATTCTTTTAACACTTTGCATAGTGCAGGTTTACTGGCAACAAATATGCTTAGTTTCATTCATATGAAACAATCTTTATTTTGCCTTCATTCTTTGAAGACTATTTTTACTGCATGTAGAATTCTAAGTTGATCTCTTATTTTATTTTGTTTTATTTTCATTCAGTACTTTAAAGATGTGCTTCCAGGGTCCTCTGGTTTCTGTGATTTTCGATTTGCTCTTCTCCTTATGTCATGTCTTTTATTTTTCACTGGCTTCAAGAATTTCTTATTATTTTTGATTATTGACAGTTTGAATATGATTTTCCTAGATGTGGTTTTCTTCATATACATCCCATTTGGAATTTGCTGAGCTTACTGAATCTGTAAATTTATGTATTTCATCAAATATGGATAGTTTGCTACCATTATTTTTTTAAAGTATTCCTTCTGCCTATTTCTACTTTCTCTCCTTCAGCAATTTAAAAAATAGGTATATTAAGAACTTTCGATATTGTCTAACAATTCTCTGAGTCTCTGTTGATTTTTAAAACATTTTTACTTCAAATTGGATATTTTCTATTAATGTATTTTCAAGTTCAGTGACTGTTTCCTAATACCTCCAAGGTAACTATTTTCAAAGATTGTACTTTTTACTTCTAGTACTACATTTGTTCCTTTTTAATATTTTCTGTTTCCATGTTGAGACTCCCTTCGTTTTCATTCATTATGAGAATATTTTGTTTTACCCCTTTGACCATGGTTGTAAGAGCTATTTTAAAAAATGCTTGCTGCTTATTCCAACTACAGGTATCTTGGATTAGATTTTTAATTATGTTTTCCCTTGAGAATGGGTGACATTTTCTTTTCTCTTTTTATGTTGAGTAATTTTAGTTTGCGTCTTGAATACTATAAATAATATATTTTTGAAACTCTGGATTCTGCTAATTTTCTGTGAAGAAAATTACCATTTTTTTAAATAGGCAATTAGTTTGATTAGTCTTAAACTGAAAACTCTTTTGGATAGAGTGGGTAGTGGTTAATTACCTAGATTCTAGTTCAGATTTCTTCTGGTCTATACTAGGCATAAATAATTTAATAGTCAGCCAAAGATTTTAGCAGAGTTTATACGGTGTATTTGGCTTTTGCATACTTTAGTGTTCTCCTTTCTAGGATTTACAACTCTTGCTGGTGATGCTGGCTAACATCAGGCAGCTCACTCCATTTTCTCTGGCCAGAAACATGGCAGACCTTCCCGACGAAGTTTAGTCCCTCTATACCATGCCACAACTACAGTTATCCTCAGAGAAAAGTCCCATAGATGGGACATTCATCCAGGAGATGCCATTTCATCCAGGTTTTGACTCTTTTCCCAAATCTGCCTGACTTTCTTCAGTCTCCAGAGCTCTCAGGTAATTGCCTGATGTATTTTTCCCCAAAGTTTAGAGTTATTAGTAGGAGGGTCAGTTTGCTATAGTCTTACTTCTTCATACCATTAATGTGTTTAAATTAGGGCTACATTTAGTTTCTTTAAGGGATGGTATTGATTTGCCAACTTGTGATGAGAGTAACCTGGATTGATTTAGTTGTTTCAGGTTGTTGAACTCAAGGGTTTATTTCTCTTAAAATTTCCCAGGAATTCAAGTTACCTGGGATGAAGATATGCTAGCTTATTTGGTAATAGCTCAGACTTTAGACTCAAGCACCCTGGGTTTAAATCCTTGCTCCACAAATTTTTAAACTATTGATCTTGGGGAAGTTGTTTCATCTCTGCCAGCTTCAGCTTTTATCACCTAGGAAATGGGGATAAAATCAGTATCCACCTCATAGAGTTATTGATTGAATTATAAAGCACTCGAATTATGTCTGGCACCTATGATATACTCAATGAACATTTGCTTTTTGCTATTACTATACCCTTGTACCTCCCCAAATCACCTACTATTTTGGAATTTGAAGCGACACTGTCTTGATTGAAAGTCCAAAGGAATAAGATACATGATGGTTGGATAGTGACTAGAAGAGAAAAGTCACTGCTTGTAGTTATAGGGATGCAGTGGGAACAGGCCAAATGGTGTTCCCCAGCGCTTGGTCGCAGGCTACATGAAGGTACCAGATTCAGGAATTTTTGGAGAAACAAAGGTGGTGTTAGAAGAAGTGAGAGTAGACAGTGAAAGGAAAACATATTCCATTTCTGTTTTGCTAAGGTCTGAAACTATCAAGAAGAAGGTAGCTGGTACAACTGCATAAATGTAACCTCTTTTTTCGGCTGAGAGAATGGTCTTTCTTTGGCTATGGCATAGCTGGGATGTGATCCTGAGGGAAGGGGGAAAGAGAAGATAAACTTGAAGGACTGAACCATGGCTTTCAGTACTCTTTACCCTGCAAGTCAATGATGCTGACAGTCAAAGAGTTGCCACCATTTCCCCAAGGTGATCTGTTTAGGGAAGTCCAAAGCCAACATTGTTTTGGAGAGGCCAGTAGGATTATTGGCCCATCAGAGACAAAGTGCTCTTTGAGCAAAGCTGTCTCAAGTAGTGCAATCCTCATCAAATTCACATTCCTTTTTACTGGACTGTGTCATCTACCGTTTAGGAGCATTTCTTGAGCATTTTCGTCTTATCACATTTAATTCTTAAAATCCTTCTCTCAAATCTTCCTGAGAATTTATTACATAAAACTTAGCTTTTATAAATAATTTCCAAAATCCCAGATTCCCAAATTCAACTACTCCCTGCAACTATTTAGTTCCATTTTCCCAAGACAGCCTCCTAATTCTTCCCAAATTCAAAAGGAAACATTTGTTTTTCTCTGACAGTGTTAGCACACTAGTGATACAGTGAAGATTGATAAGGACCCAAAGCACCCCAGTGAGTAAGGCAAAGGAGGAAGCAGGAGGCTCAAGACACTCACCCCAAATTTGATCTGATAATTTTTCTCCACATCACATTTATTAACAAATATCTCAGAACTGAAGGGTGCATGAGAGAGGGAGAGAGAATGATAAGTAGCTTGTAGACTATGTCACTCAAGGTGAAAGAAAAGAACGTGAAGTTGATAGCAGCAGGAACTTGGCTGGCTCCCTCGATAAAGACCTATTATTTCCATTTGTGAAGGTTACACACAAGAGGACATCCCAGGAATGTTTCTCTCATTGTGTGCTTTTCCTTTTATCCTTAACAACTCTACATGTACAAAATGTATTTAGCAAAATGCTACCTTGGGTTTCAGAATTTGTAATACCGAAAAGCAGCAATTAAGACCTCCTGTGACTCATAAAATATTCAATAAGGGGTTTTGAGTAAGATGGAAAAATAGGAGGGAAGATTTGTGCTCTTCTCAGGGAAATATTGCTGACATATTTAGTAATAATGAAATATAATACCTCCTTGGGGCAAAACTAAAATCCATTGTGCAGTGAAAGAATACATCCATTTAATTTGTTTAGGTTTCTTTGTTCATTTTGTGTTTCTTGTTAAACCAGTTCAAGGTTATGACCAGTATTACTAATGTCTAAATGGTTGAGGGGAGGCATGGTATAGAGAATTAACTTTCCCAGCCAGATTTTAGAAGGTGAGATATTTATGCAAAAAGTGACTTCTCCCTCTTTGCTAAAAGAGTATACTTTTGTTTAATATTCAAAAAGTGAGCAGGAAAACGGCTTCCCTTAATATCACCTATGTTCTTCTAGATACACATAGATTTAAGGGTACAGTTTTCTCTCTGGTCTTAATGGTTTAACTTCATGTAATTGCCACATTTCTGGCCTTTTCTCTGGAAACATGTCACAACACAACCCTCTAATGTCAACCACTTCATAGGGTCCTCATTCATTATTGGTAGGACTGCTGGTAAAATACAGGGTCCCAGTTAAATTTGATTTTAGATTAACTGCATGTAATTTTTTATTATACGTATAATTATGTCTCATGTAATAGGTGAGTCATACTAGGAACTTATTTGCTGTTTATTTGAAATTCAAATGTAACTGGGCATCCTATCTTCTCATTAGCTAAATCTGGCTGTCTGAAGTTTTGGTTATTCTTGTGCAGAGACTGAGGGTGAGACAGGGCTGGGGTGTCTCGTGAAGTTAAGCTCCATAGGGCAGGCTTTAAACTTGAAGAAACAGACCATTAGTTGGACTTCAATTGGCCTTGAGATCATGCAATTTTAATGGTGCTTCTAAAAACCCCTAAAGTAAAATTTAAAAATTGTGCTGCATATATGGACACAGTGTAGTTGGAAGTGAATGATGATGACACTTTGTACTCAGTCCTGACTGAGTTCCAGAAGAGTTAAAAAAATTTTTTTTTAGGAAGAGTGGGAGGGAGAAAAAAAAGCACATTATATCAAATTTATTTTCCTGAATAAAATAATAATAATTATGGTATTAGAAGATACCCCTCAATAGCCACCCAGTATTATTGCATGTTTTTACAGAAGAGATACTCTGGTTTAAGATAACAGCTATTGGCGTATTTTAATCTGCTTAGAAGGTATTGCTTATCATTTGACATTTGAGAATTTGCTTGTTCACTCTAAATCCCGTTCACATGTTGATGGGCTAAAGTACTTGCTGTTTACCCTTATTCTAGGTTTAAGATTTTTATTGGCTTTGGGAGCAAACAGATGTCACAATTTTCAGAAAATAGTAAGTTCAGAATACTAAAATATCTACATAGATGTATATATGGAAAATACTGAGACAGAGCTTCTAAAAGACAGAGCCAATGCAGCACACCCAGAAGTACACTCGTGTAACTGCAAACTAACTTTCACAAACTCCATGGAGGGAAATGAGAGCAGAAAAATAGTAACAACTCATGATTATATCCCCTCATTTAATTTTTATCCTTTTGAAAAAATATGTTAGGCAGGAATCATATTACTCTAATTTGGTGTTTGGGATAACTGACAGAGTGGTCAAGTGAATTTCCCCAAAATGTAGTAACCTAGAGACTAAGCCATGAACTGTGGTTCTTAAGCTCTTTTAGGATATAGAACTTTAAAAATTATTTGAAAGCTACAGAGCTTTTTCCGTAGGGTGGGGGGTAATTTTGCTTAAATTGGCAAAATTCTGCAGCTCATTTCACGGAATTCTCAGACCTCTGAAACCTTTGGAGTCTGTGTTAAGGACCTTTCTTCACCTGGTGGTCATGTTCCAAACTCTTGACTCTGTCAAGCTTTGGGGGAATGATAGTTTCAGAACCCAGCAAAGTGCTGTTAAAAGTAAAAGGTGGAGAATGGATTAAATTCAGGTATTGTGTATAGGTGTTTGAAGGCCATTTGCAGAATGAATTATGAACAGCATCCTAACTATGACTAGTAGGGTTAAGCTCTTAATCTACAATGTCTGGTGTATAAGTCTGGGATAAGAACTGGAAACCTCCCTGTTGTGATGTCTTGGTGCTAGGGCTTCTGAATGTAGGGTGGTGGAGCAGTAGTAGTTTTTGACAAAGCCTTTAGCAGTCTACAATGAATTGGAAAAAAAAAAAAAAAGACAAGTGAATTCTTCATAAAAATAACTATACTCTAAAGTTATGTCCTTGCATTGTTTTTCTTTCCTGGTAATAAATAGATTTTTTTTTTTTTTAAATGACGCAGTCATATTACAAAGTAAAGCAGTGGCAGAAATGCAAGCTCGGGTGCCAGATTCATAGCCTGGTTCTATCACTTATTAAGTGGTCACTTAGGACAAAGCATTAACCTCTTTTAACTTAAGGTTCCTTATATGTGAAATGGAAATGATAATGGTATCCATCTTAAAGGCTATTGTGCTGATAAAATAAGTTGGTATATTTAAAACACTAAAAAAAGTGTCTGGAACATGCTAAATCCTCAGCAATAGCTAATTGATAATTACATTGCTTGATTATATATGTATACATTTATATATCATGAAAGGATATATAAATATTCTTTAATGGCAAAAATACTTGGAAATCCTAGGTAGATCCCCCAAATTCTATTAAATCTAAATCTCTAAGAATCATTCTTTTAGTATGCAAAAATAGGAAAAGGAAAAAAAAAAGGAGAGAAGAAGCATGATGAGAAGAAAAAAGTAATCTGGTCCCGACACCCCAAATCCTCTAGCCCTTAACCTGCTGCCCCCTCCTCCTCAAGAAATAGTATCTTTGCCTAAAGGAGGTTGAGAGGTACAGGAACAGGTAATTTCAGATGCATTGGTCTTTGGATTTTGTTTACCTGGTATTAATTTTTTGTCTCCCCTACTGGAGTGCCAGCTTTATGAGAAAACCATCTAGTCTGTTTTGCTTGCTGCTTCTTGCCCAACATTTGGAGCAGTGCATAGGACAGAGTAGATATCCAAATTTGATGCATAAGTGAATGTAAAGTTGATGAATCAAATTAAGTGCTCAATGCCATCAGCATGGGTTTGTGTTAATCATATAGGCTCTCTGTCCTTCCTTGGCCCTAAGTGTTCCCAGTGGGCCTGCCAGATAAAGGCATGGTCTTTGCCCAAGCCAGTCCAAAAGCCATTACTGGGTGGGTGCAGTTGGAACATTTGCTTGTAGCGTGACAGCAACACAGTGCAAAGAACAGTTCCAGTTAGTCTTTTTCCCTCCCCACTCTTGGCAGTAGAAATTCAGCTTTCAAGATGATATAACCTGATAACTCACCAGCCACAGGTAACTGGTTACAGTTGGTTTTTAAAGTCAGGTACCTGCCAACTAAATATTAAAAGATATTTGTCTTTATTCAAGTGAATAGAAGAGCTTTACCTTGGTTGAATATATAATGGTAAGATGGGAAACAAAGCTATTGGCTATGGTTTCAAATAGCTGTGTTTATGAAAAAGAATAATGTCAGCCCATTTCAAGGACTAAACTGCTTTTTGATAAGTGTTTTGAGTATATGAAGGTTATATTTCTTTTATCATGAAGTAAAATACATTTATGTCTGAAGACATTCTGTGAGGCAACAGGCAATATCCAAACACTATTAACCAAACAAGTGTAATGAGTAACAGGTGTCATCAGAGTTGAAGAGCAGAGCTTGTAAGCTGAGTGCATCCAATAGGGCCTGTATCTAGGAGTTCTTCACACTGATGGAGTTTGTGCCTATTGCCTCTTTGTACCTGACTTAACTTGATTTTAAAAGTCAAAGCCAGTGTTCAAACAACTAAATGACTACCCAAAACAATAGGGGAAAAAAAGATGCTACCTAGATCTTAACCCCAAACCAAGAAAATGCTATTTCTCAACCATAAAATCTATTAATTGGAGCCCACAGCTGGTTAGCTTGTATCCCTACTACTTATATATGGGGATAGGAGGATAAGATACAGATATAAGAGAGGAAATAGAAAGTATTTAATATGCAGACAGAGGGCATACATTGGAATAATAGATTTGCAAATGGTATTGTTCTTTTTCTTACAAAAATGACACATTTCAAAATATCATTGAAATTTGCAAAAACCCTTATTAGTAAGCCCCTCCCTGCTAGCATTCAGAAATAAGAGATTTAGATCAGAGGTTGGAGAGTAAAAATTTGAAAAAAATCAAAACTTATAACGGGTTACTGAAGGAAAAACATATATAAACAGGTTAGGAGAGAGATTCTAAATATTTTTTGGAGGGCTTCCAGCCCACTTTGATTTTATAGTGACCGAGCTCATTCACCAAGGAGAGGGAGAAGAGAAACCCATAGGGTCAGGGTATGGGATAGAAAAACTAAGTGATTTTCTCTTTTCCTTCAGCAAGTGGTTTCTCCCATTTAAATCAAGTCATTTACCAAGTACAGAGGTATTTTGTTCTATCTGAAACTTTTAATCTGTATTATTTATACAGATTGGGATTTCCAAAATACTTTCTACTATATGTATTTATATATTAATGAAATTCAAAAAAAAATAGCTTCAGTTTTTAAATAAGTGCATTGAACCTATATTCTCCTAAATTTAAGTAGATATGGCTACTTAAAAAAAAAAAGTAGGAGTTTTTGGAATCCTTATTAGTTAAAGTGCATCGTACCATCTAAGGTGTAGAGAGTGAGTATATTTATGCTTCCCCAAGGTTATTTGATCACAGCCTCTCCAGCACCTTTTTTGAGGTTCTTTTCATGGGATGTGATTTTCACAGAATATTCTGTGAGGCCTGCTGGGATAGATAGATTTGGGAAATAATCATTTTGTGCTCACTGTCTTGTTTGCCAGACTCAGATGTATCTCATCCAAGAGTCACCAGCCAGGAACACAGAATTCCCCCAAGCCCTCCTCCAGCATCCATGAATCTTCCTGGTGCTGAAGAAAAGTGTCCTTCCCTGCAAGGGAGGTTGTATTTGTGTCACTGGAGATGCCTGTTTCTCAGCCCATCTGCTGTAGGTGGATTAGGTTGTGAAAACCAAACTTCTCAGCAATAGATGGCACTTTCACTATCACCCAACTAATTACAGGAAAGAGGAGACACTAAGAAGCACTAACATTGCTAATAAACTACAAAATCATTTAAGAGGGTTTTATGGTTTTTTTTAAATAAAAGATTTATTTATTAGAGAGTGTGTGTGTACGTGTGTGGAGGAGTGGCAGAGGGATAAGGAGAGAGGGAGAATTTCAAGCAGACTGCACAGAGCGTGGGGCCTGATGTGGGGCTTGAGCCCACAGCCCTGAGATCATGACCTGAGCCAAAATCAAGAGTCGGATGCTTAACCAACTGAGCCACTCAGGTGCCCCCAAGATGGTTTTAAATCTCATATAGAAGATGGGGAGTGGTGAACATTACAAAGGTGTCCTGGTTACCAAAGCTTCAGTAGGAACATGACGTACAAGGTATTTCTGTGTCCTCTTATTCAGGCTGGTATTTACTGAGCACCTACTATGTGACAGGCCATATGGTAGGGGCATTTAAGGGTGGTGTCTCAGTCCCTATGACAATCCTGAAAGTAGGACTTATGACCCCTATCTCTCATTTTTTTTTTTTTTTTGTGGAGCCATCTGAAGCTTAGAGAAGATAAGTAAATACCCCAGTCATGGAGTTTATAAGCAGCAGAGATGGGAATGACATGTAGCACTTCTGTTTCCAAACCAGCATCATCCAGCCTTCCTACTACACCCTGACCAAATTCAGCTGGCCCTTCTTGGTCATTCTGGGTAGAAGAAGGGACCTTAGAGAAGTACACAGAAAAATAGTTCCTTTAAAAAAAAAGTAAATAAATTAATACACTGAACTACTCTTTGCCCTCTGTAGGAGTAGGGAGTTCTGGTTTCTAGTATTCCATTGTATAAATAGACCAAAATTTATCTATCCCTTCACTTCTTCATGAGGAGTTTTGTTTGTTTATGGTTGTTATAAATAAGACTGCTGTAAGCATTTATGTCCAACCATTTTTAAGAAAATGCCGCATTGTTTACCAAAGTGACTGTACCTTTTATATTCCCACCAGCAGTGTATGAAAGCTGAAGTTGTAGTTAAGGGATGGGGCAAAGGTGAGGATTCCCATACATGGGCAGGGGCTTGTGTGGTTCTATCTTCTAGGGTGTCAAAGGAGGGAGCCCCAGGCTTTGGTATCAACTTAACCAGGCATGGAACAGAGAAAGGAGGGTGGTGGTGGTTATGTTGTCAGCAAATATCAAGAATAGAGGGTCCGACTTTTTTTTTTTTTTATAATTTTTATTTTGTTATATTAGTCACCATACAGTACATCCCCAGTTTTTGATGCAATGTTCCATGATTCATTATTTGTGTATAACACCCAGTGCACCATGCAATATGTGCCCTCCTTAATACCCAGCACCAGCCTATCCCAATCCCCCACCCCGTCCCCTCCGAAGCCCTAAGTTTGTTTCCCAGAGTCCATAGTCTCTCATGGTTCATTCCCCCTTCTGTTTACCCCCCTTCATTCTTCCCTTCCTTCTCCTACCTATCTATTTCTTATGTTCCATAAATGAGTGAAACCATATGATAATTGTCTTTCTCTGCTTGACTTATTTCACTTAGCATTATCTCCTCTAGTCCCGTCCATGTTGCTGCAAATGTTATGGCCATCATGGGCGGTCCAGAGACTCCAGAAGGCATAAGAAGAGACTGCTAAAAGATTTACAGTGAAGGAGTCTTTGGAGGGCACTAAAGGGATACCTGTTGCATTACAATTCAGACAGATTTTAGCACGTTTTTGGCAGGGGTCCCATTCAAGATGGGTCAATTTGCAAGTTGGCTTAAGTAAAATTTGTAAAGAAGGAATATGTTGACTCCAGAATTAAAAACAGAAGCCTAAAAACAAAACAAAACAAAACATACCTGGGTATTATTTTAACATTGTGAGTTCTGGAAGGGTCAATAGCTGTTTCTTGACAGTGTCAAGAAGGGAGCAGCCCTTGGTTTACCAAGTAATTCTCAGGAATTTTACAAAGGTAGTAGTGTCTTGTATTATGTGTAAGGCAATGACTCTTCCCCCTTTGTGAGCTTTTTTGTGAATATTTTTCTTAAATGAGTATTTCTAATGAATTTCCTCAGGGGAGGATGTCATCAATATAATGTCATACCTGTATTCCTGGAGAAAGGAGGATATGGTTGAGACCTGGTATGCAAAAACTGTGAGTGATGGTAAGGTTCCTGAGATGCCTCTTGGATAGCCAGAAAAAGTTTTGTTCTTTCAAAGGTGAAGGAAGACTGTGGCTAAGAGGCTGTTGAAATAGGTACTAACAGACATTAGCCAAATAATAGCAAAAGATTGCTGATTGGATAGAATTAGTAATATTGAGTGTGGAGGCATTAATGGATGGGACCAAGGCATTAAAGTGGTAATCTACTATGTGGTGTCATTTATTCTTTTGAGGTTTAACAACAGACCAAAGTGGACTATTAAATGGAGAAGCAGTGGGCATTATCATTCTTTCTCTTAATGGGCCTTGCATAATAGATTCTAATCCTTGAAGGCCTTGTTTTAATTTAGATTGGGCCATGCTAATTATTTTAACTGGGAGAGATGGTCCATAGGGTCTCATTGTATCAAGCCAATTTGTAAGTCCCTAAGACTTAATTTAATTTAAATTTATTACTCATTGAGTCAGAGTGTCCATGCTTACTATGGGATATAATAGGGTAATGGTTGATATGATCATGGGAAATTTAGGCCAAGAAATTGTTCTGATGAGTAGGGAGAGGCATCTCACCCTATCTATTTTACGTTTAAGAAGGCCTCTAAGATTATAGAGGATTCTTTGATTAAATTTAGTGGGATGCCAAAGTCTAAGTGTAATTTGAGCCCCAGTATTGATTAAGGCCATGAATGTTTGCCAATTGATGCATTTCATCAGATGTTGGAGTTAATTCTGAACCTTTGTTGTAGAGGCACAAAGCCAGTGATCTTTTCTTGTGTTTATTCTTTTAGTAAATTTTGGATTTCAAATTGGGTCAAATTGTAGACTTTTGTTTCAGTTTTTTGTTGTTGTTTTTGTTTCCTGCCCTTGTATCCAGGTTTCTTCTTTTTTCCTTTTTTGTCCCCCACTAGGTATGCTTTTGTGAGCATGGGGATGGGCTACCCAACTCATATTCATACATTTCTTCTCCCAGACAACCTCAAATCAGTATCATATGGGTTAGAGAAATCCTTCATGACAGTGGCTGATTTTAGGGCTTATGGCTCCCAACTTATATACTGTGTTTAATTCACCCCTGTGCTGTGCCTCAGCCATGCCATGAGTAAATTTTCCCTATAATCCTGAGGATCAGAATCTTTGTTGCAACAAAGGCATAAGCAGTAGTGTCAGTAGAGGTATTTAAGGGTCCTGGTGAGCCATCTGCTCTTAGGAGTGGACCTAAGTACACCACAGGAAGCCTGCTCCCTCTCTCTTCCTCTCCCTCTCTCTCCCTCTACCTCCTCCTTAATGATTTTCTCTTTCATGGTGGCTGTATTTCTTCCAGAATGTAGTCTTTCCTCTGTCTAGCAGCATCCTCCTGTCCTTGAATGCCAAGTATTGAACCTCTTGACTTATGTTGGGTAAGTCTGTAACGATGGCTCCGTAGGACTTCACAAATGCCAGAAGCTACAAGCTTTTGGTTATAAAATGAGTAAGTTCTGGGTTTCTAACATATGGTATGGTGTGTAGTTAATAATGTTGTGTTGTATACTTGAAAATTCCCAAGAGAGTAGATCTCAAATGTTAGCAGCGTGCAAGCACGTGTGTGCACATGCACACACACACACACACACACAGTTATGTGAGGTGATGGATGTGCTAATTAACTTGATTTTAGTAATCATTTCACATGTGTATACATATATATATATATAAATATAAATCATCATGTTGTACACCTTACGTATATATAATTTTTATTTGTCAGTTATGCCTTGGTAAATCTGGGAAAAAATGAAATGGCTATATGATAGATTAAAAATGAAAACTAACAAAAAGAGTATTATGCCATTTGTTTTGAAAAGAGATCTGAAATTATACAGTACAAAGTGGTAGCAGTCATTCTGGGTGATAGGAATGTGAATATTTTTTTTCTTTTTGATTGTTTTATATTGTTTCTTTTTAGTGACTGAGAATTAATTATGTAAATTTAAAAGATAAATTTTGCCAAAAAAGACATTTAAATAGAGATTCCTATCCCTTGCCGCTCCCCAAATATTTTTAAACATTTTTGACCTGATACATGGATAGGCCAGGAGGTTTAAAAAAAAAGAAAAACAAAGGCTTCAGAGCAGGGAAGGAATAAAATTAAGATATTTGAAAAACATGAATGAAACTATTGTGGCTCTTCCTGAGTGGCATATGCTATATCATTTTGGGATTATTATATCATGTGTTGTGGAAAAATAAATTGGTACGATTATGTTTAAATGGTCCCAATGTCTCTTATTTCAGCCTTTACCTCTGAATAATATTAATGGAAAAAATTGGTCTTGTGGTATAATTTACATGAAATAGTCCCTCCTTCTCCACTCGCATACCTGAGAATTATCACTTGGAACATAGATGAGATTATTTTCCCTTATTATATGATTATCATTTCTGTCATTGCCTGTGGAACCCTAAATAAGGACAAATCTTAATAGTATTTGCATGATAAAGCAAAAGCTGTTACTAAGTAAACAAAGTTCTGTATAGTCATTAGATTTGAGTGTATTGGAAGAGCTACCATATGTTGTGTTGTCAAAATTGCATTACAAGGCCAATCAATTTCTATATGGAGTTTTGTTATTCTGTAATTAGTATAGTAATGCTGACTGCTCTTGAAAGCTACAGGTACACATGAAGAGAGAGGAATAGATGGTGGGAGAAAGATGGATTATTTAATTTATTTCTCAATTAAAACCGACACTTTGGGTAGAGAAATCTGTTGTCTCATCTGTTTTTTTATGGTTCATTTGCAGCTGTGTTTATTGTTTTAATAAATAAATATATTTTCTCATTAGGGCAGCAGTTTTATAAATACAGTGTAAGTTACTCATATCCACCCACAACATGCATGCTCCAAATGGAACCCCAAGAAGAAGATTTATTAAACCCAATGAAGTTGAAGGTAGACCTTGTGTGGTAGAGGCTGTAGGCATCAAGACGTAGTCACAGCAAAGAGCAACATGTTGCCTTTTATGCAGGGACTAGTGATGGTTGCAACGGTTTATTTATTCATTTGTTTCCTGAGTCATCTTAATAAATCTATTCAGAAATATGTGGTTGTGGGGCGCCTGGGTGGCTCAGTTGGTTCAACATCCGACTCTTGATTTCAGCTCAGGTCGTGATCTCAGGGTCATGAGATCCAGCCCCAAGTCGGACTCTGAGCTCTGCCCTGGGTGTGGATGTGGAGCCTGCTTAAGGTTCTCTCTCCCTCTCTCTTTGCTCCTTCCCCAACTCATGCTTTATCTCAAAAAAAAAAAAAAAAAAAGTGTGATTGTTTCCCAGCAACAAATGTGTATGGTAAACTACCACCCAGATTGCAGATGGAAAATGAGTTTTATTGCATCCCACTTTAGATACTCTCTACAATGCATAATGCCATGGAGGCTGAGGAGGAGAGACCTGAGCCAGCCTCTGGTGCCATAATTAAAGTTTTAAAAGCTCCAGCCTTTGGATTAGGAGGAGTGACCTTTATTCTCTAGCAAACATCTGCCCTGGTAAATTCTATCAGCATCTCCATTAGTAGGGATGGTGGTGGATACAGATTGAATCAATCAGTGAGTTCTGTAATTAATGAGCACCTACCATTTTCTTCGGATTCAAATCCCAGCTTGTTATCCGTAAGACTGGAGAAGGGTCCAGTAAGAAAAGGATGTTGTTTCTAAGCAAAATAGGAATATAGTTTTCTCACTATACCTCCCATTACCTTGCATTTAAATGATTCAGCAGTGTAACTTCTCATTTCCTGTAAAGTGACTGAGCACCTGCCGCATGGAATGCACTATGCTGGGCAATGTGGAAGACACAAAAATGAATTACACATGGTGCTGTCATGTGATACATACACTTTTAATCTTGTATATGTTTTTGTGTTCATTAATTTATGTCTATTTAGAAATAGCTTTTATTTGTGTATTTGTAAAAAGCTGTCTTAAAGCATTAGAAGCAGTACATTATATGATGTACAAATAGCAAAATAAAAACCCATAAAACTCAAACAGTATGGTAGGAGGAGATATGTTACAGCTTCTCTGCCATGATGAAAGGAAATTAAGTGAAGTTTTTAACTGTGTTCCTCTATTTTTACAAGTTCTGAACCCTTAAAAACTTGACATTTAGTTTTTATGATAGGAGAATGAAACAGCCTGATATATGAGGTCTCAGGTTTGTTAAAAGTGTAGATATCCTACATGTGACTCCACTCAAAATACTGATTTTAAAAGTAGACAGTTCTTCTATAGATGTCCATACCTAAGGTCTGCCGAAATGTATGTACATTTTGGAAGAATGTGTTAGTGTGAGAGAAAAGATTTTTTTAATGATCTTTGGCTAGCTGAAGCACCCTAGGAGGATATAGAGCAAGGAATATACAGACAATCCTGGAAACACAGATGTTGAATAACTATGCAGTTATGTAATGTGAGCACCAGAGAGGTGACTTGAGTTTCTATGGATGTGCATAAGATGGCCCTGATCTTCCTTCATATTTCAACTAAAGAATAAGTTTGAACTTGTTAATTCCCCAGGGATTAGTCTGGGAGAAGGGGCTCTAGGCATAAGAAACAAGAAGAACAAGAAACAACAACGACAACAACAACAACAAAAAAGCATGTGAGGTAGATTGTAAGGAGAAAGGGGGGGATAAAGATGGAGCAATAAACTGGTAGGTGATGGTGTGAGAAACAATACTGTACACATAAAGTCCTTATGTAACTTTTTGCTAATATTGAATGTTCAAATGTGTTAGTAAAATCATCTTTATTTTTATTGTTCTCTAATAGGGTTAAGATGTTGATTCTTTTTAAAGATTTATTGAGCACTAATTGACAATTATAATTGTATATATTTAAAGTATAAAATGTGATGATTTGATACACATAAACATTGTGAAATGATTACCAAGCTCAAGATAATTAGCACATTCATCACCTCACACAGTTAACTTAGTGCGTGTGTGGTGAGTAGTCACCATGCTGTACGTTAGGTCATCAGAACTTATTCTTATAACTGAAAATATGTAGTATTTGACTAATATCTCCCCGTCCATTTCCCCCACTCTTTAGTCCCTGGGAATTACCATTCTGTTCTCTGTTCCTGTGAAATCAACTTTTTAATTTTTTTAGATTCCACATAAAGTGAATATTAATGTTAATTTTGATAAAGATTTTTTTTCCTTCTACCAAAATTGAGTTGGTTTAAAGAAGAAGCAACAGAGAGGGGTGAAGCTAAGGTGGAGTCATGGGAGCAAGCTTCTCTTTGGGGCGTTGTGTTCTGCCACTGGCTTCAGCAGCAGCTGGGACTTGCCAGGCTATTAGGTGCTGAGAAGAAATCATTTCTTTTCTCCTTCTTCTTTTTTTTTTTAGATTTTATTTATTTTTAAAGATTTTATTATTTTGTTTGACAGAGACAACCAGCGAAAGAGGGAACACAAGCAGGGGCAGTGGGAGAGGAAGAAGCAGGCTCCTAGCGAAGGAGCCTGATGTGGGGCTCGATCCCAGAAGGCTGGGATCATGCCCTGAGCCGAAGGCAGACACTTAACGACTGCGCCACCCAGGCGCCCCATCACTTCTTTTCTGAACCAAGGAGCTGGACTGGTTGGCCTGGTCTTTGAAGGACAAAGTGTTGTTCCCAAACATACTTATTCTCTCTGCCTCTTTGAGAAACAAAGTTTGCTTTTTGCTAGTTTCATTGAATTATAACAAGAAGAGAAATCCATAAACCTGTGATATATGATCAAAATTGTTTCCAAATGCTGCTTTATTTTATAGCTTTTCTTCAGTTTTCTTTTGGGGTTCATAAGTGAATATCTCCTCAATTAAAGTATAACCTCCAGGAAAACCAAGGGCCTTGTCTTCAAAACAAATAACATATGCATAATGTTTTTCATTTCCTCACCCACACCATTTTGTTTGTATCTTCAGAATAAATTTAGTGAGGTGGGTCTTGCTAATGTCTTCATTTTCAAGGTCAGGCAAGCAAAGCTTTGATGAGGAGCCTGGCAAAGACTGGGCGCTAGGTAGTGTCTCAGATCTGAGACAGAATCTTCTAAATATACACAATGCTTTCTATGCCTTTTCTTTCTATCTTCAGGTCAAGCAAAAGAACTGGCTCATGTAAACATTTATTAAGTATTTTTGATTGAATAATTTATTAATACTAGTGCTGGAAGGAATTGGAGAATCTATTTGTAAACTTCTAAATTTAAATGTCACAAATCTGAAAAAAAAATGCAGACTATAAATGTACATCTCAATGAAATTCTACCCAACAAAGCAGCACCCAAGTCAAGAAATAGATTACCAAAATACAAAGTTGTCTCTGGGGCCTGTTTTCAGCAATCCTCCACAAACAAAGGGTGTGAAGCCTTCCAACAGAACAGATCACTTTTGCCTGTTTTTGAATTTTCTATAAATGAAATCATACAGCATGCATGCATTTTGTGGCTGGTTTATTTTACGCAATGCTGTATTTGTGAGATTCTTCTATGTTGTTCTGTGTAGTTGTGGTTCCTTCATTTTCCTTGATGCACAGCATTCTGATGCAGGCTTTTGAGTTGCTTCCAGTTTGGAACTATGAGCAACTATGAGAACTGCTGCTCTGAGTAAACTTCCTCTTGTTTTTTGGTGAGCATGTGTATGTATTTCTGTTGTGTGTAAATGTTATCATGGAATTTCTGGGGCTTGAGGTATGCGTATGTCCAGTGTTAGTGAATACTTGCAAATAGTTTTCCAATATGGTTGTACAAATTTATATGCATTAACAGTGTATGGAGGTGGCTATTTTTCCACATATTTGCCAACTCTTTGTATTTTGAGGTTTCTTTTCCTTTAAATTTTAGACGTTCTGATGGGTACATAATATTTTCCTGAGGTTGAGATTTTAAATGATCAGTTATCAGATAGCTAATAACATTTATTGAGATTCTCTTTTCCCTAGAAAATGCGAAGACTGTTAGGTAATAGATACATGTAAACAGATATTTCAAATCTACTATGTCCACAACAGAAATTGTTCTCTCCCTATCAATCTCATTTTATACTCAATTTATTCTTTATTTTTTTCTGTAATGTTCCATGGCATTCATAATCAGAAACTTTGGAGTTGTCCTTAACCCCTCTTCATCACTTCCTACCCCCTAATAAATCACTAAATTCAAGATTTTACTTTATTTTTTTATTATTTTTTATAATAATTTTTTTTATTGTTAGTCACCATACAGTACATCTCTAGTTTTTGATGTTAAGTTCGATGATTCATTAGTTGCGTATAACACCCAGTGCACCATGCAATAAGTGCCCTCCTTAATACCCATCACCAGCGTATCCCATTCCCCCACCCCCCTCCCCTCTGAAGCCCTCAGTTTGTTTCCCAGAGTCCATAGTCTCTCATGATTTTACTTTAAAATATCTCTTAAATACAGGAACTTCTTTCTAAGGCACCGCTACTGCCTCAGATTTGGTCCTAATGTTCTTTTACTTTCTCATAGTTGTCTTCTCTATTGTCTGATTAGTCTACCTCCCTCCAGAGTTAGCTTCTCAAAAACACATCTGGTTATGCTATTTTCCTGCTTAAAACTCTTTATGAGCTCCTGGGTTCTGAAGGATTACACCTGCTCATTACTTTCTGCTCCTTGCATCTCCAGGCTCATCTGCTACCACTGTTCCCATGCCCATATGTTCCAGTAACAGGGGGATTATGTGCTATCCCAGGAGAAACTGCCTAAGACATAGTATGAAAATGCCTGTCTAGCAGGAAGTGGGAACTGCCATCTGGTGCACTGGAAGGAGCTTTGGGCCATGGAGTCTGACGATTCTGGGTTAGATGCCACTTGTGTTACTTAACAGCTGTTTGACATTTGGCCCATTACACATCCTTTTATGAGCTTTAATTCACCCACCTGTAAAACAGAAACAGTAACTCTTACTCTCTGGCTATTATATGGGTTATACATAATGCTCAGGAAACAGGGACATAATCAACAAGTGGAATGGATTATGGAAGACAGGAAATTAAGGAAGCAAAGTTGGGGATTATGGAGGAAAAGAGCACTTGAGAATCTCATGCCCACTCTTGACTTTGGCAGGAAAGATTGGAGTTGATGACAGGTTGATCAAGGAGGGGAATATTATATTCAAATAAATATATCATATCATATCAAATAAAATCTTTTAAAAAACCCAACCAACCAAACAAAAAACATAAGATGGCTTCTAGGCATGCTATAATAACTCTATTTCCAAGTCTTGGACTGTCAAGTCCTGAGGAATCACAACCACACATATCAAATACTATGTAAATCAGATGCTATGTAAACCTGCCTGAAATAGTTAATTGAGGTATGAAGAATGTCTTTCCTAGAGGAATGGGATTAAGATCTGAAGACTTGAGGTGATGAAGAAACAATGTTTTATAAGTGCAAGGCACAATACCAACACCCGCAAACATGGTGATTTGCAATTTTGGAAATCTTTCCACTGAATCAGGTAATAGCCAGGACACTGTGACCAGAGTCAGGGAGATAACATGGCCACTGGGTCCTAGTCCAATGAATCAGTGAACTAATGCCAGTGAGGAGACCTAAACAAAAGGAACTTAAGAATTACCTACAGGGCCACACAAGGTAGCTGCAGTGGACCTACCCTCCTTTCCCACTAGTCAAAGGACTGTTGGCACCTCCCACAAATTTTCCCACTTATTGTCTCAGGTTAGGTTCAGTAGATATCTGCTTCCTAGGGTTGCTGGGAGAATCTCTTCTCACTTAATCAACTTTCCCTGCACAATTATGTCAATACTTACTGCGTCCTACCATCTCTATGCAGATACTCCAAGATAACACTACTTTTCTGGGCAGTGCAATGGGATCATTATGTTGTATACTTCTGCTTATTCTGAAGTTTTGTGACTAGCAGATATAAGAGTATTAAAAATAAAACATAAGTGGTGCCTGGGTGGCTCAGTCGGTTAAGTGTCTGCCTTTGGCTCATGTCGTGATCCCAGGGTCTTGGGATCAAGCCCCACATTGGGCTCTCTGCTCAAGGGGAGCCTGCTTCTCCCTCTCCCTCTGCCTACTTGTGCTCTCTTTCTCTCTCTGTCAAATAAATAAATAAAATCTTAAAAAAAAAACCCCAACCAACCAAACAATAAAACATAAGATGGCTTCTAGGCATGCTATAATAAGCCTTTTTCCAACCTTGGACTGTCAAATCCTGAGAGTCTGTGAATTCAACTTAGTTTTTAATTCTGCAACACACACAATTGAATTTTGAGTGTGATTTTCTGTGAAATAAGAGATTATTTCAGGGGCATATAGATCTCCTGTTATTTGTTAATTGTGCTAAGAGTTTAAAGCCTTGAGCTTGTCACTCTCTTTTTGTATGCTCTCTAGTACAATAAGAAGATATCCTAGCCCATATGTATCAAAAACAGATGCTTGGTTCCATAAGTGTCTTTAGATATGTGATAACAATCAAACACAGGTGACAATTTAATTAATCATGATGCATGGCATTCTAAGAATTAGTGATTTCTCTTTTCCCATTGGTGAGGAGCGCCACACCTTTTTCAAGGTCAAGAATACAGCCAAGTCAATCCATCAATCTCATTTATGAGGTTTTGTTTCTTGGGATTATGTTTTGTACCAATATAGTATCTGACTCAGGATCCAGTTAGACAGATAAATCATACTAAATATGGCAACAGAAAGAATTTAGTGTATTAAGTTGGATAGAGAAGTATTAGAGGATAGAAAGATCAAAATAGAACACTGAAGCACAACAGAGTTACACCCCTAAGTACTGAGGCATGAAGGTTAGGGGTTGGAGTATCCAGGATCTGGAAACTTAGAGAAGATGCCCTGGAGAAATGAGACTCAGACCTTTGAGCATGGAGTGCTATGCAGCTGCGGCTAATAGCACAGGAACATAGAGAAGGGGCTTTGCAGAGCTAAGGTCCAAACTCTGAAGAGGAAATACTGTATGGCTACTCTTGATACTGCAGGAGATCGGAAGTTGGGCACTACAGAGTTTGGGTCCAGACTTTTGGGAATGGACAATCTCCCAGTAAGTGCTAGTACATACAAAGGAACACAGTGATGTTTCCTGGAGGACTAAAATTACTGGAGACTAGGGTTAATAGCTCCTAATAGTGAAGGGCCATTGCTGGAATGAGGCTGGAGTGAAGCTGATGGGAAGAGCAGCTTTCTGCCTTCCAGTTTCAATCTAGCACCCATATTGGTGGAACTGAACAGGAAGCCATCTGAAAGAATTAGAAATACAGTTTTCAGAATTCCAATCACATCATTATGAAGTAGAACATAAATGGATTGATTTATATATGCGTGATATAACTTAAACTTGCTGTGGCTTTTAAACAATATTTGTATATAAAATTGAAAAGGAATTGGTCAGCTCAAGTGTAGGGAAATGTGTAAGGTTGAGATGTGGGGAAGAGAGAGAATGACCATAAAATGTTAAGATATTTATGTGTAAGAGGAAGGCAAAAATTATGTGTAGAAAATGTTCAATATTCTATGAACCTACTTAAGGAAAATGTGTGTGTGTGTGTATGTATGTGTGTGTGTCTAGGTTCTTACCTCCCCCAATAATTAGGACTTGAATATAAATTATATTTACCTTAAATTATTTATATCCTTGCTTTTTTGAAAATTACTTTTATTGAGTTACGTGTAATATAGTATCATATAGCCAATTATCATAAGTCAAGGAATCAAATCCAACATAAACATAAAATATAAACTATGAAGTAAGGAAAGCTTATTGAGAAGTCCTTATGATGGCTTTTCCTTTTTCTAGGAGGATTCATCATCTATAATAAAAAAATGTGTTAGAACCCTAGTGTAATAAGACATTTGATTTGTCTTTGCAAGAATAAGAACTATTTGGAATTTCTAATGTGTGTTTTGCTTTTAAAATATACAACCATCAAAAAATATCATGGTAATGGTAGAATCTTTTTGCATAAACAGTGGTTCCATTCTCCCTGTCCAGAAAGTGAAAGGAAACAGAAAAGTCTTGCTTGAGTTCAGTATTATGTATCACCTATCTCTCTGGAATCCAGTAAAAATTGGAAGAAGACCATTATGGACATGATTTAAGGAAGATCAGTGGGAGCGAAGAATGAGGAAAAGCTAGTTTTGAGAGCCCACTGAAAATTGACAGTACCAATTCTGAGTTTTACTCAAGCTGTTGTGTTGATAAATAATTGTATGTTATTGTCATGTAACCCTGAGTAATCAGGAGAGAGGACCACTGAAGTTGTCTGGATGTAAAAGGAAAGCATTTTGCAAATGATCCTTGGTAGACTGAAATTTTTCTGCTACATCATTTAAAGGCTCTGTGTATCTTTTTAAATTGAGCCCCTGAAGAGAGTTCCATGAATGATGATCAAGTTCAGCGCATCCTGGTAAGACAAAGCAGAGAGAAGAAAACAACTTTCTCTCTAAGAGGAATTGAGCTTTAAAGCTGCAAATATTCTTTGAGGTTAAATAGCATATTCCTAATCCCAGAGATCTTGATTTTTTCTAGAAAAAAAAAAGTTGCTAAAACAATGAGAGGCTATTCTGAAATTCTAGGTGGAAAGCTGGAAAATCAGTCCTAATTTGTGTTTATTGTTCTTGGAAAGTTAAAAAAAATTGGCAGATTCAAAAATAAGCAAATGAGCAAAAAGGAGGTATACACATTTTCGTCTTGATTTTGGTGAATACTTCTCAGATTTGCCCCAAATGCCATTTTCTGGGTGGTAAGACTTTTTTTCCCTTAAATTAGCAGTTGCTGCTTTTCTGCCCATTTGGAATTCCTTGAGAAAAAATGAATGTGAAATCACATGAAGAGACTAGAATCAAAGTCAGCTGCTGATGGTGTGATCTGGGGCTTGGCTCCTTCACACTTACTTGGATTCAGAGTCCAGAGTGGGTGCCTGCTTTATGAGCTCTCCACATTGATCGGTGCTCTACTGCCAGAATATAACTTCCAATTACTGATTTGCAAGTCAATTGAATGAGTATCTTCCATCAAGCCAACAATGTCAAAGCCCTGGCTCCCCCTCTGTCTATGGATACATATTGTTTGGACACACATTCTGTGACCTCCCATGAGGAGCTCAGGTGCACTAAATGCCAGTAGTGGGCAAGATGTTAGCTCTGCAGCTTTAAGATGAAGGAGGCACAACCCCTGCCCTTAAGATGTTCATGGTCTTCTGAGGGGAGACAGAAGACTATATATGCATAACAAAGAAAAAGCTAAAATAAAGGTATCTTTAGGTTATGTTGGGAGCACAGTGGAAGACTGAGGATAGGGTGGGATGGGATAAGGCAAGCCGGAGAATATTCTTGAAGATATGTGGTCTGAGTCTTGAAATATGAGGAGTAATAATATTAACACCAAGAGCGAGTACGCATGAGTGCTTATCGTGTGCCAGGCACTGGCTAAGTGGTTCGTGGGTGGTACTGCGTTCAGTCCTCAACATCACCATGAGATAGATGCTGTTGTTGTTATCATCTCCCTTTTATGGGTTAGAAAATGGAAACTCAGGTGGGTGGTAAATGTGAATAGAATATTCCAACATTTTCTGGGAAGGGCCAGATGATAAAATTTTTGGCTCAGGGGGTCAAATGGCCTTTGTGACAATTACTCAATCCTGCCATTGTAGTATGAAAGCATTCATGGGACAACATGTAAATGAATGAGTGTGGCCGTGCTAAAATAAAGCTTTATTCACAAAAACAGGCAGTGGAACAGATTTGGCAGGCCCGCAAGTGAGGATGCCCAAGGTATGGGGTATCCAGGTGAGAGGTGGGAATTTACAGGAGCTAATGAGGTCTTTAACCATATTTCCTTGTTGGAGATGTTGGGAGGAGATTTTATTACCAGTTGGACTGCCAAATTAGATGCCATAAATATTTCCGGTGCATGTTCTAAGAGCTCAGCAGTGTATTAGGTTAATGGATCTTATTATTATTTTGCATTATGATAATGATGACACATGAGTAAGTGAACTTTGGGAACTTCTTCAATATTAAAGCTATGATAGGAATTTGCTGGATGGACTCAGAAAATAATCACTAGAGAATAAGATGTGAGACATTGTCAGGATTTTAAATTAAACATAGACTTATAAATACATGCAGTTTTGTGTATTATTATGCATATAAATATTGTCAAAGTACACATTCATTGTCCTAGGTTTGTTTTACCCCATATAAAGAATATAATTTCTTGTTTCTGTAATAGGGATTATTAGGAAGCTGTTTGCTGGAATCTGAAACTGTTGCCACTTAGCAAAAACAATAATCATTCAGAGTTATGTTGCCACTGCTTGTTTCCGGAATTTGCTTTCAGGTCTCCAGGACTGGTTGGTGAGAGTCATACAGGTAAATGAAACATACCTGAAACCTGTTGTCCTGGTGCTTATAGCCTAGTGATAGAGATAGAATTAGCCAATTACCCATGGCATTGGATGCATATTTATAACTGTTATTTATATTACAAAGGGGAATGGTTTTATGAGAGCTTATAAAGTAAGGATTTCTCCCAGTAAAAGGCTAGGGAGTGAGGAAGGCTCACATCAATTCAAGAAGCTGGGGCAATTTTAGTGGGGCCAGCTCAGTAAACTGTGCCTCAAGATAATCTTTCTTTGAGGTCTCACCCTTCCCTTGCAGCTGAAGATGCAAACGTGCACAGGGAGAAGAAGGCACATTACCAGGGGCTCATCTGCAACCAACTCCAATGCCAACTGCCTAACCTTCTCTTCTTGCGTTAGCATTGACAGGAATTTATTGTATCTTTGGGACAGAGAATATATCAGCCCATATATTAGTTTTTGGAAATAGGCAGTATTTTCTGCTTTGCTCAGCCTACACTGACTAATGGGAACCTTAATAGCTTCAGAACATTTCCTCAAAGTGAAAATCTAGGGAAATTCATATTACATGAGTTGAATATGGGAACTCTCCTGCTATTAAGGGTACTAGATATTTTTCATAATGGGCCTTTCATTTCCCTCAGAGTGAGCTGCAGAAAATGAGGCCTGTTTTAGTATAAATCCTCTCTGTATGACAACATTCTAAAACAGAAATTATAGAAAAAATAATTTTTTCCCTCTGTTTTGAAATTTGCTCTCAAAATATATTTGAATTGTGGACATGTATACAACAAATCAGAAGAGACAGTTTTCCTAAAAGTACCTTTCTTTTCTTATATTTACTGTTCTTCCATGTTATGGGCTGAGTTGTGTTCCCCCGCCCCCAAATTCACACATTGAAGTCCTAACTTCCAGTACTTCAGAATGTGATTGTATTTAGAGATAAGCTTCTTAAAAAGAAAATTTAATGAAGTCATCGTGATGGGTCATAATCCGGTATGACTGGTGCCATTATAAGAAGGAGAAATTTGGGCAGATACAGAGAAAAGACGGTCATCTACAAGTCAAGGAAAGAAGCCTCAGAAGGAAAACTCTGCTAACCTCGGACTTCCAGCCTCCAGAACTGTGAGAACAATAATTTCTGTTGAATCCCTTGGTCAATGGTACTTTGTTATGACAACCCTATCAAACTGGTACATTTCATAAAGAGTTTAAGGCTAACCCCAAATCACAAGGAAAGTGAATTTAGGAGCTCACTTTGACTAGTTTGTAATTTTGCACTAGTGTACCTAGTGTGTTTCATGGGACCAAACACAGGAACATTTCTCACGACGTGATTGTTTTTGCTTTGCTCTCCCTGTGTGACACATCGTGTGATAACTGGATTTACTTATCCCTCCATCTACTCTGGATTTAATCTGAAATAGGACATTTACTACATCCAGTATTCAGCATTACGTTATTAGAGATGTCAGTGTAAAGGACTGCATTTCAGGAAAGAAGCATGCTGGCCACAAAACAAAACTAATGCTGTCCATATAAAATGAAGAACCACATGCATAACAATGAACAGAACTGCTCTGAGGAGAAACCATAGGCATCTCCAATTCAAAATGCAAATCTAAACTCATACTAGCCATTCAGCATCTTCCTAAGAGCTATGGCCATTTCCAGAATAGGGAAGTCTGGGTCGCCAGAGGATTTGCCTCAGAATTCCCTCAAATACCAAGTTGCCTTACATTAAAAATAGAATCCAGTTTATGGAAGTGAAACCACCTTGACTTAGCAGGAATGTGACTGATAACTCTTACAAAAAGTGAAGCCCACACTGTGAGAATTGAGTAGATAGTAGTGGCTCAATAGGATCTTATCCCCAGGAGAAGTTCAGTAAGTCTGTAAGCACAATTTTACCCACAGACCCTTCTGGTGTGAGGAGAGGCTAAGATGTAACCTGGAGAGGTTCTTCCAATCACCTCCAGGTGTCAGCCGTTTAGATCTGCTGCTTTACCTGCAGTGGCTCTGGACAGCCGTGAAATTAGGGAGCATGGCAAATACGATCAAGGATGGTCCTGGCTCCAAGGAGATCCTAACACCAACAAGAATGTGTTTGAGGCTTTTAGTGTTTAATTTCCTTTGGCTGTCATTACCTGAAGATAGCAGAGGATTCGGCCCATCAAATGTTGTGCAGGCTTTGGATGAGACCATTGTCCCCTCTGTAAAGATCAGGGCTGAGGGACGTGCCCTCAGTCTCATCTACAATTGCTTCAAAAGGTTAAATTTGAGGTTAAAACCTGTGCATCTGAGACTTCATCTTCTTATTTGTATTCATATGAAAGAAGTAACAAAAAACTTTCCCTTTGAGTCTCCAAGAAAAGTCTGGTTTCATTTAATATTGTGATTTAAAACAACAACAACAATGTATCTTGCTTTTTGTGCTTTATTGACAATCTCTCCAATTCAATTCAATACTATATTTATTTAAGGCCATCAAGTGCTGATCTTATAGGGCATGCAGAAGGTAAAGACTTGGTGGTTCAGGACCCTCTGACTCTGTCCGGGTTTCATTTATATGTGAGTCCAAGACAGGACTAGCTTTAGGGTATGTAACCAGGGTAGCTGCAAAGTTCTTCACACTCAGAGAAGAGCCCCCACCCTCAGGGTTTAATGCTGTTCAATTACTGTCATGAAATTCTTAATAATTTGATATATGACTCTGTGTTTTGTAAGTGAAATCTGATGGGACAGTGGAGCATGCACTCAGGGCATCTTCCCCCAGGTATCTTCCCCTATCACAATAGTCATAAAGTTCAGTTATGAACTGCACCTTGGGACACTTGCAGACACTGGTGAAAGAAACATCTTGTTCACCTGCTGTGCTGCCTGCCTCTCCTGGATGGGTTCTCCGCCTACTCCCCAGCCTCTCTGTCATGGCTGCTAATACCCTCCCTCCCCAGCAGGGGCCTGGGAACAGGCAGGGTCTGTACTCAATCTGCAAACATCCCCATGTTCTATTGTGTGCAACATTAAGCAGCATATAAAAACACCACCACGAGTCAAGAAAAGTCCATGGAAAAAAGAAAAAATCTTTTCCCCCTGATTTTTAACAAGGAACCCTACAATTTAATTTTTTATAGAGCCCTGCAAATTACATAGCTGGTCCTGACCTAAAGGCATTCCACCCAGTGATAAATAAATCATCCATCGCCCTTGATATTTTCAGCAAACTAAAGTCTCTTTCAGTTGTGTCTCCTCTGATGTCAAGGGCTTTGTGTCTGCTGCCTTGTCAATTCCTGCTGTCTGCCCTGCCCTGGTTCAGAGAGAGACCACCTGCTTTGTGCTACAGTCTGATTTGATATAGAATCATAGTCAAGTGTGGTAGCCCCCAAGGAATTTATAGTGCATGTGGGAAGAAGAGACACAAATTTAATGTCCAGGAATTAAAGGAAAGATAGGTTAAGAAAGTTTTAACTTAAGTAATGGGGAAAGGAAGGACAACTCCTAGAATAAAGGCAGCTGAGTAAGAACCAGACTCACCAGAGGGATAATACACACTGGGTCATTTGGTGACTTTAATCATCAGTGTCCTAACCTGAAAAAATGGGAACAAAGATAAGCCTGTATCATTGGGTTTAATGAAAATAACATGCTTCCATGCATATGAAATTGTGTAATTTTTAGCATCCTACAATTATAAAAAAAATAAATATGTGCTGACTGCTTCTAAACATGTGTGGTGTAAGAAGAATATATTCAGTAGAGGAAGGCAGTAGAGTTGCCAGTGCCAAATACCCTTGGAATTTGGGTAGATCTTAACCAGAGATTCATTTTTTTTCTGAAAGTCGGGTGTCAATTTTCCTGACTATTTTCTTAAGTTTTCCTCCATTAAAGCCTTTTCTTCAAGTTTTCCAAAAAATAGAGTAACTGGGGCAAGCTCTGAGCATCCTCAAAGGAGTATCACCTGTGCGCCTTATGCACTCTGAGTGCCCAGGAAAATGCAGGTATCTTCCCCTATCACAACAGTTATAAAGCTCAGTTATGAACTGTACCTTGGGGCACTTGCAGACACTGGTGGAAGAAACTTGGGAGTTTGATGAAGTAGGAAAGTGTTATAGATTCCCTCTATCCAAGGTGCTCGAGACTGAAAGCATGCTTAATGGATTTACCAGTGAATGTACTGGGTCCTTACACTGGACAGGATTTGTACAGTGTATTGATATCCATCCATGATAAGGACAGACACCTCTTCCATCCAGACAGCAGTCCTTTATGCTGAACGTCATTAAGCCTGACAAAGGCAGAGCTAGGACTAGGACCTAGGCCTCCTGGTTTACAATTACTTAGTAAATCTAACAGATTTTACTGATCACCAACTGTGCTAACTCTGAGGCTACAGTGGAGAGTTTGGCAGGATTTTTCCTCTATCCTGGAGCTCTCACTCCAAATAATTACATTATTAATCAAATACACATTTAAATTAAATTTAGCCCTCAGAAGAATATTGGATCATGAGATCACAAAACAGAAAACATTAGCCTTGTCTGGGAGGTTGGGGTCAGTGAACCCGAGGGGTGACATGTGGGCCAGGATCTGGAAGAGGAGCACCAGTTAGCTAGAAGGTGAATCGGGAAGGGAGAAAAAAGTGGCTCAGGTAGAAGTTCCCCTGACAGGAGGAAGTGTGGCAAGTGGGAAACATAAAGCAGAGTGGTGTGGCTGGTGTGCTTGAAGGAAAGACAGAACTGTGGAGTGTGGTGTGAGATAACACTGGACAGATAGGCACTGGCTGAATTCCATACGAATCGTGTTATTTCCTTTAGGAACAGCGAGAAACTGTTGAAGTGTTTATTTTAAGCTACGGAAATGGTGATAACGTGTCAGGTTTAGTTTTTTTTTATTTTTATGATTTTTTTTATGAGAACTCTTTTGTTTTAATCTGGACCTGGACATGATGAATATGGGATTCCTTCCAGACATCAGATGCCAGTGGGACAACTGGTTAAGGGAGACCACAGCTCAGAGGGAGGGCATGTGAGCCATATGCGTACAGGTGGCAGTTGAAGCCTTGGGTGTGTGGTGAGTTCCCTGAGGGACTCAGGCAAATAGGGCTAACCATTGCTAGCATTTAATGATTGAAGTTAGAGGAAGACGAATCTAAAAAGGAATCTGATGAAAAGTGGCAAGAGTGAAAAAAGAAGGTGCACTGGTGGTCATGAAAACAAAGAGACAGAATGTTCTAAGAAGTAGAGTGGGTCTGGTGGAATATACTTTTGATGGGTCAGGTTAGAGGATGACTAAAATATACCCCCTGGTTTAGTGACTTTGGAGATCACTGATGACTTTGATGATAGCACTGGGGTGGAGTGATGGAGTATTGCATGAGCACTCAGAGAAGTAATAAAGAGGTGAGGAAGGGAGAAAACTCTTCAGAAAAGTTAGACTGTGAAGTGATATGGTGAGACAGGGGGACAGCTGGATGAATTTACCACTACAACAAGGATCTCTGCTTGTGAGTCTGAGTCTGGATTTCTACTTCTGTATTCCTTGCTTCAGAAAAACACATGGGGTTAGACTTCAGACAGTTGCAGAGACATCTCTGGGGTTCAGAGCATCATGTCTGGTTCCAAAATGCCAATGAAATCCCATATAAGCAGACCATCTCACGAAATAAACCCCCAATATCCTTATGTGCCACAGTCAGACTGCTATTGGAAGGGTTTCAAAAATGAAAAGATAACATTCTACAACCCATAGGATGTCTTTATTTTTATAAAGAAAAGTACAGCTCTGGGAAATATCTTAATATGAACAAGTAATGTTTCTGTTAATATGGCTGAATTTGAAAGTAATGGATTCACTCTCTTATATGGCAAGTGATGAGAACAGCTCTGTTTTCTTAATAGCCTGTTTCGTAAACCAAAGCTGTTTATTTCTTAGCATTAAGTCACTGATCCTGACACTTGGATAAGCAGAGACTGTCTAACATATATATTTATTTATGATTCCTCCAAACCTGTCTTCTCTAAGGCTCCTTTAATTTTTATTGAATAAGCTTTATGTTGGTGAAATGTTGCACTCACTTGTCATTTTCTGGGAACTGTAATTTAGCATCTAATGAATGTAGTTCATGGGTTGCTGAAAAATGCAAAAGATCAGCAGCTGATGCTGGGGGTACAAATGGGACTCCCTGATCAGGCAGAGAAAACACTTTTCAGTGTGTCCTGGGCAAGGAAATAAAAATAGGGAGTTTTCAAAGGAAAATATTGATGGATATTGAATACACTAAAGAGGGATGCTTGTTATGGTAGTGGAGTTAATTTAATAAATAATCATAAGTAGATTAAAAGCCCGTATTTATCAACTGCTATACAATTATGATGTCATATGTCATGCTATGGGTTTTGCAAGCTTATTTCATTTAATCACTGCAACAACACTATAAATTGGGCAAATTGCTTCACTTCCCTGACTTTCAGTTTATAAATCTGCAACACGGAGATTATGATGTTGACTAAACTTATAAAGCCAGTTTAAAGTGGGAAAAACAAATTTGAAAACTAGCTCCAGACTTCTACTCCTGGTTAAGATAGAGTAACCAGAACCTATTTACTCTCTGACCTGAAATAACCAGAAATCCAGGCAACATGGCTGAAACAATGGTTTTCAAGAGATTGGTACGGTGATCAACCATCCCAATTTAAAAAGATGTATCAATGGAGAAAGGATATTCTTTCAGAAATAAAGGTGGAACTATTGGATATCCATATGCAAAAAAATCAATATTAGTCCATTTCTTCCACCATATAGAAAAATAAACTAAAAATTGGCTATAAACATAGATGTAAAATTTAATAAAACATCTAAAAAATAAAACAGGAGAAAAGGTTACCTTGGCATAGTGAAAGATTTTTTAGATCCAACACCAAAAACATTATTCATAAAGAATTGCTAAATTATGCTTCATAAAAACTAAAAGATAATTTTGTTTTTTAAAAAATACCATTAAGAGAATGAAAAGATAAGCAATAGCCAGAAGAAATTATTTGCAAAACCCATGTCTGATAAAGAACTTGTATACAGAACATATAAGGAAAGCTCAAAACTCAATAATAAGAAAACAATCTAATACAAGATTGGATCCTCAAAGATGTCAAATAAGTACACAAAGATGATCATCATCATTACTCAATGAGATATCCTTACATATCTATTAGAATTACTAAAATCACAAAGTCTGATCATATCAATTATTGGTGGGGCTATGGAGGAAGCAGAACTCTCATACACTGCTGTTGAGGATGTGAAATGGTATAACGACTTTGGCAAACAGTCTGGGTGTTTCTTAAAAAGTTAAGTAAACCCCTACCATCTGATGCAGTCATCCCATCCCTAGGTACATTCCCAAGAACAAAGAGAACATATGTATATATAAAGATTTGCAGAAGAAAGTTCATAGTAGCTTTGTTTGTAATAGCATAAGACAGGAAACAACTTGAGTGTCCCTCAACAGGTGACGCTATAAGTAATCTGTAGTATATCCATACAATGGAATACTATTCATCAATTAAAATGACTTAACTATTAATCCATGCAACAACATGAACAAATCTAAAAATGATTGTGGGGAGAAAATTAAAAAAATAATATCCTTCATGGTGGGGAGTTTTAGTCAGCGACTCGCTAAAGCCTAGAAGAGTAAATAGAAATGATACACCAGGGAGGTACTTGGAAAAGTGAAAACTAAAACACAAGTGAGAATTTTTACTGCAACATCCTTGTAAAAGGAAAAGATTATAAGTAACAGAAATACCCAGCAATTGAAACTGCAAAACCATACAATGAAGCCACTGGAGAGACCCAGGTAGCTCTTTGTGTACTCGTATGGAATGACTTCTAAGATGCTGACTGAGTGACAGAAGCAAGGCACAGAACAGTGTGTACAGAATGCAGCCTGTTGGATAAGAAAATCAACAATGTACATAATTATATCATCCAAAATATATCTGGAAGGATAACCAACAAAAATGTGCTTATAACGGAGATGTCTATAGGAAGAGCACTGTAACTTGGGACAAGAAGTAGGAGGCTAACTCTTTACTAGACAGTTTCTTAGACTTTTTGAATTCTGTATCATCTGTGCATGTATTAATTTTTAAATGACAGTTTCTAAGTTTATCGTGCAGTTAGATGAAATTCACATAACCTAAAATTAACAATTTTAAAGTGTGCAATTTAGTGACATTTAGGATGTTCACAGTATTGTGTGGCAGTCACCTCTATCCTGTTCCTAAACATTTTCATCCCCCTCAAAGGACTACTTTTATTCATTATGCAGTCATGTCCCATTAATAATTAGTTTTTAAAGGAAAAAAAGCAAAAACAAAACCCTGACCACAGCTTGCAGAGCCATCCTCCATAAGCACCACCACCCTCTGATGCCTCAGTTCCAACCACACTCCTGTTTCCTAGGTTGAGTCACAAAGGTCTCCCTTCTGTGCTCCTTGAGTTTGCTGTATCTTTTTCTCTCCCCATTATTTTTTCACATGCTGCTCCTTCTGCTTCTAACACCAAACTCCCCACTTTTCATCTATCAAACTACTAATCCTTTTGAAGTTTCCCTGAAAGCCCAGGCCAGGTTTCTATCCAGGTTTGCTGTGCAAACCAGGAAGTTCTCCCATAGCTACAGAGGTCATGAAGCTAGTTAGTGATGCCATTGGGATTCAGACCTAGAAAGACTGATGCTGAAGCTTATGCTTTTAGTAACACAGCTCTGCTGGCCATTCACTGGCACATCTAATTATATTCAATTCACATCTGATAGTACAAAGTTAATTTTTCATAAACACAAACCTTAGTTCTCAAATACATGCAGTCTGAGTGCTGGGACATATGATGTGTGTCCCCTTTGGCTTCCTGCATAAATCTCCAGGGCTTACCACAAAGCAAGACACACATAAGGTAAATTATTTTGAGCATAAATGAACATTTAGGGAGTTAGAGTAAATGAAAGCCAACCAGCCAGTCCTGCAGTGACACTAGTGCCAAAGGTGAGAAGCACGCCCTGACTATAATTCCTGTTCCGGAGCTCTACACCATTATCTGCCTCTAATGAATCACATATGAAATTGGAGAGGTTTTAAGGGGAAGCCACACACAGACCTTGAAACAGCCGCAGAGGATTTTTAATGTGTGCCCCATATTTTAATGCATGAGAAAACAAACTACAGAAAATTACACAAAAGAGGTCAAACTTGCATTCCCTGATGGGCAGTTCCTTTGGGATTGAGGTCTTGAGCAAACCATTTCGGATCTTTCCCAGAGTAATTGGTCACTGGTCACTCATTTTTAGACATCTAAATTGGACTCCAGGGTTCTATAAGCCTTCAGTGGGGAATGGGTCTGGTTCTGTTCATTGTGCATGTAATTACCTATGAAAGTGATGCCAGGGATTTTGCACCCTTTTGAGAAGTGGACACCACAGCTGATGTCCTATAAAACTGGCTGCCATGGTGCAGTAAGAGGAGAAATAAATCTTGCCATCTTGATGACAACCTGTACAACTGAAGCTGGGGATATAGATGGCTCTGAGAAAATGGAATCTTGTAGTCTTTGACAGTGTGATTATTACCCACTGTCAACTTATACGGTATTTTCACACACAAAAAATCACCCATTATACTTCATGCAGATATCAATTTTGTCATCAAATATCACTTAGGAGAACATTAACAGTTTAGGAACTTTTATATTAAAATTGCCTAAAGTGACTATTTCAACAAATACACAAGACACCGTAACCATATAGCCTTCTCATTCTGAGAAACCTGTATGATTGCTTCAATCTCAATGTAGAGCATCAGAGAGAACAAGGGGATTCAACTAACAAGACAGTGTCTGGGATTTGGAAGCCAGAGAGACAACAGCAGGATTGGAAATGGTTTACAAGTGTCCTGTGGCTTTTCTCTTAAAGAGAAAATCCTCCTCTCAACAATAATTTTAACTTTTACTTTATGTCTTTTTAAAACTTAAATTAAAAAAATCTCATTTTTGTTAAGACTTTAGTATTTGGCCAATGTTCACTGGTAAGGGAGAAATATATTTTTGATGCTATGTGGTGATGGCAAGAACTAACATTTTTACTGAGTATTCAGTAAGAATCAGGCACTGTCCTGCGTGCTTTATACCTGCCTAGTTAAATTCTCCTAATTACCAAATGAGAGAAGCGATATTATTACCCCTGTTTTACAGATGTGAAAACTGAGGCATAGGTTAACCAAGCTAAATAACTTGATTAAAGGTGCACAGCTAACCAGACATATGACTATTGTGACTGCTGCATTTTGCCACTTCCTATTTATAGCAACCAGTTACTGAGTACTTGCCCTTGAATCTCATTTTAGTATTTTTTCCAAACAAATGAGGTGGAGCTCGTCATTTTATAGAAAATGCAACTGAGGCTTATAGAAATTAAACAACTTGTCCATAGTTATGCCTGTTAGTGTCACCTAATTTTCAACCTAGTAATGGAATCTAAATCTCAGTGTATTAGAGAGTGTTTAGTTTTGTTCATTTCTCCGGATATGAAATGTTTGTTCTTGTCTCCAAGGGCACTACGTTTCCAAATCACCCCAGCATACACAAGGCCTATGCACATAGAGCGATTTTTTTGGACCCTGGTAGAGAGTTTTCCAGTGTTTAGGATTAAAGGCATATATTTGGTACAAAAGAGACCTTGTCTCTATCTTGGTTTATCTCCATAATGAAAAAAATCTCATGCCCTGAATCTAATTGCATAGAATTGATGTGTAAGGTGCAATTTTTTATGTGCTTCATCTTCAAGTTGTTCTTCAAGAGTTTAAATCTTTGTTCCAATAAGAAGATAAAAATAAATTTTGGTGTTAGATTGCTTATGTTAATGCCTTACCTTGATCACTGTAAAATTGGAAACTTTGCTTCCAGCAGAGATGTCTATAGGAAAGATTTGGTTGTATTTTTCAAGTGTATTTACAGCAATAATAATGTGCTTGGCTTTCATTTTTTAGCACTTTATGTAAATATCTTAATTAACCCTCATTGTACTCAAGGCATAGATATTGCATCCATTTTAATAAGGCACAGATAGTGAGAAGCAATTGGGAACTCATATGGTCAGAAATATAGTTGCCAAATGTTGCAGGCTAGTAAGGAACAGAACCACTGACAGCATAGGCACCGCTTACTGGGCATAGCATTACATCATTAAAATTAAAATGACATGAAGGGGCTACTCCAAGGACATGCTAGAAATAGAAGCAATGGGTAGAAGATTAAGGGGTTTCTTGCTGTCATGAGGACATGATAAAAGTAAAAAGGTGTGTGAATGTGCGTGTGTGTGCGCATGTGTGTGTAAAGAGAGAAGAGAGATGGAGAATCTCTCTGGCTTGGAAAGACAAATACAGAGAGAGGACATGAGCTATGGCAAAGGAGAGCTTTTAAAAGTACAAAATGTTGTTTGCCATATGGAATGACATGCAATTTTAATGGAAAACCATGTGAAACTCCCCCTATCATTTACCAGCTGTGAACTTGGATTGGACAAGTTGTCTAATAGGAATGGTGATTCTGTCCCCCTACTATCACTGTTACATGCTAATGAGAAAATGTGGCCAAGACCCTCAGAAACCTTTGATACATCGTTTGTATCAAGTTTAAAAAAACAAACAACAACAGGTCGGAAGGGCAGAGTAGTAGTTGTCAAATATTTACACGCACGAATGTGGGAGAAGGATTAAATGTTCTTTTTGGTTAGTGGTGAATAGAAAGAAATTTTGACTTAATGACAAACCTGGTTTCAATGAAGACTGACTAGAAGGAGACAGTTTTCCTTCAGAACGTGTGAGTTTTCTGTTTTTGGAGAGATTCAAATGTTTGTGGTTACTTGGATAGTCTAAAGGGGATTTGAGTGTTAGATCAGCACAAATTCAGGTAAACTATAAAGTTACTTATACTCTTTAAGGTCTATGATAATAACAAAAGTTAATACCAGGAGTAAGTGAACTTCTCTACTGATTTACCTATCTCTAGGCCAAGGACTGCCTTCTTTAAGGCATGTTTGTAACAAATAAAAGAATATCAATCTCATTTTATATAACAAGTGGTTTGCTGAAGTAATTATGTCTTATGATACATGTTTTTGGAAGACCTCTGGGGTCATTTATAAATGTGTCACCTTCAGATATGATATAAATGAAAATATGTATTACTTTAAAAATGTCTTAACAAAAGCTTGGAAAATATTATATTGAAATTGTATGTTTATTTGCATGTCTGCCTATCTTAAGGCAGGTGTCTATAAACTCTCTCTGTAAAGGGCCAGAGAGTAAATATTTTAGGCTTTGTAGGTGGTTTTTGTGTCAACTGCACAGTTTTGCTGTTGCACCTCTAAGGCATCCATAGACAATACAAAAATGATTAAGTGTGGTTATCTTCCAGTAAAATTTTTAAGACAGTGGCCTAAAGGCAGTAGTTTGGTAGTCTTAGCTCTAGAGTGTTGAGCTCTATGAGGGCAGTCTTCTGTCAGGTTTCTCAGTTGCAAGCAGCAGTAATTATCTGTACATAATTTGAGCAGAAAATGAATTTACTAAAGCATATTATATTTGGCAATCTGAAGAATCTCTAAGAGGCTAGAGAACCAGGATTAAATGCCACAGACAAGAAAAATCACTATAGTCATCCTTCATAACAGATCCCATGAAGATGCCTCTTCTCCCAGGCACCTAAAGTTGTTTCCAGAACTGGGAACCATCACTGTCCCTGGATACTAGGAACTATTCTCATCAGCCTCACCAGAATAGAATCGGTGATGGCCCTGCTTCATTGCCTCATCAGCTGTGCAATCCAAGGCCAGTGTAGATGACTCTGATTGGCAGAGCCGGGTCAAATGACTGCATCCTAGCTGCAGTGAAGGCTGGGGATATGAGTATCCAGCATTTTCATCTTACATGGTTGATGCAAAATGGAAAATTCTATAAGCATAAGAAGGGGGTCAGTTCCTGAGTAGTAAAATACATCTACAAATATCTACCATAAGAAAGACTGAGTTTCTTCACATTTGTTTCTGCAGTTCCTAGCATGTTGTCCAGTCTATAAGAGATTGACAAGAATAATATACTTAATAAACAAAAAATAGAAAGTAGAAGAACTACTAAAACATGCTTAACTTTTAAAGGTGACACCATGATAGTTATTTTCTTCCCACACTCTATGCCAAAGAGGGATGTATAGTCAGTTGGAAGGCAATGTCCCCACCTTGGTGAGAAGACAGTGGCCTTCTCTTTCATTCATTAATTCATTCATTAATTGATTTTTTTGTTAATGTTCCTCTGTGCCAGGCAACATGATAGGTGGAAGATACAATGATGAGCAAAACCAGAAGTACGGTCTGCCCTGATGGAGTTCCTCATCTAGGTGAGGAGAAAGACGTTAGTGAAAGAGAACATAATGTAAAATCCTAAGTTACTTAGCTGCTACAAATAGTATCCAGAATATATAAAGAACTTTCACAACTTGACAACAAAAATATAAACTACTCAATTAAAAAATGAAAAAAGGACTTAGACATTTCTCCAAAAAGTATATACAAATGGCCGTATGCATCTGAAAAGATGCTTAACATCATTAGTCACTAAGTAATGCAAATCAAAACCACTGTGAGATACCACTTCATATCCATTAGAATGGCAATAAAAAAATAATAAAATACTGTGCTGGCAAGGATATGAAGAAATTGGTACCCTTGTTTATTACCAGTAAAACTGTAAAATGGGGCAATGGTTATCCAAAACAGTTGGCAATTTCTCAGATAGTTAAGCATACACTTACCATATGACCTAGCCATTCCACTCATAGGTATATATCCAAAGGATTGAAAACAAGCACTCAAACAAATATATGAATGTTAATGGCAGCACTGTTTGCAATAGTTAAAAGGTGGAACCCTTGGAAGCTAAATGTCCATCAACAGATGAATGGATAAACAAATGATGGTATTATGCAGTATAGAATATTCTTCATCCAGAAGAAACTAAGTATTAATACATGCTACAACATAGATAAACATCAAAAACATTATGTTAAATGAAAGAAGCCAGGGACAAAAAGTCACATATTTTATAAACAACCTAACCTGACACCTTAAAGGAGCCAGAAAAACAAGAAAAAACCAAAACCCAAAAGCAGTAGAAAGAAAGAAGTAATACAGATTAGGGAAGAAATAAATAAAATAGAAACTAAAAATGACAGAACTGATCAATGAAACCAGGAGCCGGTTCTTTGAAAAGATCAACAAAATTGATAAACCTTTATTTAGCCAGACTCATCAGAGAGAGAGAGAGAGAGAGAAAGAGAGAAGGGGAGATTCAAATAAATAAAACAGAAATGAGAGGAGAAATAAAAACTGACATCATAGAAATACAAAGGATTATAAGAGAATATCAGGACAACAAATTGGACAACCTAGAAGAAATGGATAAATTCCTAGAAACATAACATCCCAAAACTTATATAGGAAGAAATAGAAAATTTGAGTAGACTGATTACCAACAGTGAAATTGGATCAGTAATCAAAAAACTCCCAATAGGGGCACCTGGCTGACTCTTGATCTCAGTGTTGTTTGAGTCCCACGTTGGGTGTAGAGATTACTTAAGAATAAAATCTTTAAAAAAAAAATCCAAACAAACAAAAGAAACAACTCCCAACAAACAAAAGTGCAGGACCAGATGGTTTCACAGGAGAATTCTACCAAATAAAGAGTTAATATGTATTCTTTTCAAACTATTCTAAAAAGTAGAAGAGGAAAGAAAGCTTCCAAGATCATTCTATGAAGCCAGCATTACCTTGCTACCAAAATCAGATAAAGACATTACCAAAAAGAACTATAGCCCAATATCTCTGAAGAACATAGATACAAGAATCCTCAACAAAATATTAGCAAACCAAATCCAACAATACATGAAAAAAGTCATTCATCACGATGAAGTGGTATTTATTTCTGGGATGCAAAGGTGTTCAATATTCACAAATCAATGAATGTGATACATTACATCAACAAGAGAAAAGATAAAAAACATATGATTTCAATAGATGCAGAAGAAGCATTTGACAAATTACAACATTCATTCATGATAAAATCCTCAAAGTAGGTTTTGAAGGAATATACCTCAACATAATAAAAGCTATTATGAAAAACCCACAGCTAATATTATACTTGATGGTGAGAAACTGAGAACTTTTCCCCTAAGATCAGGAACAAGACAAGGATATCCACTTTTACCTCTTTTATTCAACATAGTACTGGAAGTTCTAACCACAGCAATCAGACCACAAAAAGAAATAAAAGGCATCCAAATTGGTAAGGAAGAAGTGAAACTTTGACTGTTTGCAGATGACATACTATATATAGAAACCACTAAGGACTCCACCAAAAGCTACTAGAACTGATAAATGAATTCAGTGAGATCTCAAGATACAAAATTAATTTACAGAAATCTGCATTTCTCTACCCTAATAATGAAGTAGCAGAAAGAGAAATTAAGAAAATAGTGCAGTTTACACTTGCACCAAAAATAATAAAATACCTAGGAATAAACTTAACCAAGGAAGTGAAAGACCTGTATTCTGAAAACTATAGAACACTGATGGAAGAAATGAAGACAACACAACGAAATGGAAAGATATTCAATGTATGTGAATTGGGGAACAAATGCTGTTAAAATGCCCGTGCTAACCAAAACAATCTACAGATTTAATTCAATCTCTATCAAAATACCAACAGCATTTTTCACAGAACAAATAATCCTAAAATTTGTATGGAACCGCAAAAGACCCTGAATAGCCAAAGCTATGTTGAAAAAGAAGAACAAAACTTGAGATATCACAATCCCAGATTTCAAAATATATTACAAAGCTGTAGTGCTCCAAACAGTATGGTACTGGCACAAAAAATAGACACATAGACCAGTGAAACAGAATAGAAAACCCAGAAATAAACCCACAACTCTATAGTCAATTCATCTTCAACAACGTAACACAGAATATCCAATGAGAAAAAGAAAAAAAACACAAACAACCAGTCTCTTTAACAAATGGTGTTGGGAAAACTGGATAGCAACATGCAAAAGAAACTGGGCCACTTTATTACACCATACTCAGTAATAAATTTAAAATGGTTTAAAGACCTTAATGTGAGACCTGCAACTATAAAAAACCTAGAGGAGAGCACAGGCAGTAAGCTCTTTGACATCCACCATAGCAACTTCTTTCTAGATATGTCTCCTGAGGCAAGAAAAACAAAAGCAAAAATGAACTACTGGAACCACATCAAAATAAAAACTTCTGCACAACAAGGGAAACAATCAATAAAACTAAAAGACATGCTACTGAATGGGAGATGATATTTGCAAATGACATATTTGATAAAGGCTAAGAATTCAAAATATAGAAAGAGCTTATAAAATTCAACACCCAAAAAACAAATGATTCAATTAAAAATGGGAAGAAGACTTCAACAGATGTTCTCTAAAAAAGACATGCAGATGGCCAACAAATACATGAGAAGATGTCCATCATCATTTACCATCAGGGAAATGCAAATCAAAACTACAATGAGGTATTACCTCACACCTGTCAGAATGGCTAAAATCAACAATGTAAGAAACAACAGATATTGACAAGGATAAAGGAAAAGGAACCTCATGCACCATTGATGGGAATGAAAATTGGTACAGACACTGTAGAAAACACTATGGAGGTTCTCAAAAAGTTAAATATATAACTATGCTATGTATGATCCAGAAATTGGACTATTGGATATTTAGGTATTTCCCCAAAGAATACAAAAATACTAATTCAAAGAGATACATGCACTCTTATGTTTATAGCCACATTATTTACAGTATACAAGATATGGAAGGAGCCCGTGTCCATTGATTGATGAATGGATAAAGAAAATGTCATATATATGTATATCATATCATATATGTGTATATATCACACATCTATATATGTGTATACATCATATATGTATATAACATATGTATGTGTGTGTGTATATATATATATATGAAATGGAATATTATTCAGCCATTAAAAAAATGAAATCTTGCCATTTGCAATGACATGGATGGGGCTAGCAAGTATAATACTAAGTGAAATAAGTCAGTCAGAGAAAGACAAATTCCAGATGATTTTACTCATATGTAAAATTTAAGAAACAGAACAAATGAGCAGGGGGGAAAAAGACAAACCAAGAAACAGACTCTTAACTATAGAAAACAAATTAAACTGATGGTTACCAGAGTGGAGGTGGATGGAAGAAGGGTGAAATAGGTGAAGAGGACACTTATGATGAACACTGAGGAATGTACAGAATTGTTGAATCATTATATTGTACATCTGAAACGAATGTAACACTGTATGTTAATTACACTGAAATTAAAATCTTGACAAAGTCATATATTGTATGATTCTGTTTATGTGCAGTATCCAGAATAGATGAGATGAATCCATGGTGGACAGAAAGCAGGTTGGTGGTTTACTAGGAGGAGGGAAGGGGACTAAGCATGCAGTTTAATGAGTGTTGGGTTTTTTTTGAGTAATGAGATTGTTTTGGAGTTTGATGTAGGTGGTGGTTGCACAGTATTGTGAATGTTCTAATGACACTGAATTGTACACCTTAAAAGGGTTATGTTATGTTATGTGAAATTTACCTCAACGAAAAGCAAAGAAAACAAAAAACCCAAAAGAGTGGGTCTGGAGACTGACTAGGGGGTTACTGGAGTAGTTCAGGGCAGGGATTAGACTGTGGAGATGGAGAAAGGGAGAAGCAAATCTCAATGATAAACTGAAGCTAGGGTTGATGTCAGAGGAAGAGGAGGAGGAGAAGGACAGATACCCACAGACTTGGACTTTGACATTCATGGCCAACTTAATGCTACAAAGGGATATTAGTGAGAATTCAGCCAGGTCAGAGCTCCCCCCTCCCCAAATTCATTATCTGACCCATTTTAAAATGGACTTACAGACTCATAAAACCAGTCTGGTTAAGGCCATTTATTCCTTTCCAATAAAACTTGAAGCTTTCATTTGATCCAGTAAAATTCTTAATACCATCTTTTTATCTCTCTCTTTAAAAAACCATTTTTTTGTGTTCTAAGCATAATAATTATCTACTTGACAAATGTATTCCTAATTACACAATTACTTTATTACATAGTATCAACTTATAAATGCCTGAAGTCTGAGATCTGTCTGGGAAAGAAATTATTCAATGTATAATGTAATTTCCTCTCAAATAATTATTTAAGGGTTGGGGGAGAAAAGGATTTGGGCTGCAAAGCTCTAGTGTATAATTGTAGAACTGCTGTGTCTGATGGAAATCAGGTATAACGATGAAGTGAGGCAGGATTTATTAGAAATCCTTGCTGGGTCGTTGTTTGCTATGAAGTATGTGCATCTACATGTGTGCACAGGTTTATGTGTGTGCGTGAGTGTGCATATGTGAGTGTATGTGCGTGAGTGTGTGTGTGTTTAATGCAGTAAGAGAAAGTGTCTTTGCCATGAAGTAGTCTCATTTCACCAAGTGGCAAGGAGTTGAAAACAAATGTCTGTCCATGTGGCACAAATGCCATCCTATCCCAACCTCTGAAATTCATTTCCTTGTCTTTATAACAGTGGCTATAACCCCTACATGTTAAAGGCAAATGCAGAAAGGACACTTTGATCAGCTATTAGAAACTCAAAAGGAGTATGATCATCAGACCTTTTATATTCTCCAACAGCTGAGGATAAATTATAGGGGCAATAAGAGTTTTGATGGAAAGTCTGTTGAAATCATAAACTGGAAGGCTAAAGCACTCTAGGAACCTTGGGGGACCAATTTAATCTGGTGTTTGGGGGACCAGTAGTTAAGGACCAACTTTCTAATTTGACATTTTTGTAGAGGTCACTATTGACTTTTCATGAGTTTTGCTTAAATGGAAAGGCTTCTCCAAGGCTTATCTTGGCTCCACCATCTGCCCCAGAAGTTGGTTGTTCTCTGGCTCAGAAATGTGACCAAATCCTGGACCATTTTCTTAAGAACTCCCAAGTTCTGATCATTACCTTGGGGACACAGGACTAGTCAGTAGAAGCCCCATTATCACCCTCAGACTGCTTGGGTAGACAGTGCTCTCAACTTCCAGTATATATGTATCCCCTAAATTTTTTCTCTCTCTCCCTCTCTCTCCATCTCCCTTTTGTTCTCTCTCCCTCTCTCACCTACTTTGTATGAACATGTAAATATGCCAAAATGTCAATTTTTTTTGCCTGCCTCTTATTTTTTCAGACTCAGTCTTACTGTCATTTTCTGTAGAAATTGTGTGTGTGTGGGTGTGTAGGAGAGAGAGAGAGAGAGAGAGAGAGATTTCCACCCATGTGTAAGAGAAACCAAGTTCCAAATTCTGGGAGGAGGAGGGAAGTGGGAACCCACTCAGGGTACAAACTGGTCAACATTGACCTCCTTAATGGAGAGGAATGTGGTATTATCCAATGGGTCATTGAATCTCTTCTCAGTTTTTCAGTGGAAGAGAAAATGAGACCAGTGGCTGCATGGCATAGGCAGAATTGGTGTGGATGGGGCAAAAGGGGCCAAGTCCTGGCTCTAGTCCTTTCACTAACTCTGTATGTGACCTTGGGTGTCATTTGATCACTAGACCTTACTGAATTCATATGTAAAAGAAGCAGATAAGAGTAGATGATAAATTATATCATCTAATTAAAAACAAACATACAGATAGTGGTTACCCTGGGGCAGGAATGGGATAACCAGAAGGACACATGAGAGCTGTTGCGTTTTTGTTAATATTCTATTTCTCGATCTGTATGGTGGTTACAAGCCTTGTTTAATCACTTTGTATATGCCGTGTACTTTTCTATATGTATTTTGTTCTTCTAGAAAACTTTATAATATAAAATATGCAAAACAAAAACATTATAGCCATCTGAAATCATTATATAAAAAAAAAGACCCAGGGGCACCAGGTTGACTCATTCAGTTAAGTGTCTCACTCTTGGTTTCAGCTCAGGTCATGATCTCAGGATGGTGAGATGAAGCCCCATGTCAGCTCCATGTTCAATGGAAAGTCAGCTTGAGATTCTGCCTCTACCTCTCCCTCACCTTCTGCCCCTCCCTCTGCTCTCCCTCTCTAAATAAATAAATAAATCTTTGGGGAAAAAATGACAAAATAAACACATCAAAAAACAACACAAAAAACCCTCAGAACTCTCATCTTGTTCAAGGGATTGCAGTTTCCTAAAGAGACTAGAGATGAAGAGGCATGCGGAAAGAAGTACCAGTACTAACATCACAACAATTTAGGATGGACTCCTCTGGACATCAGGTCTCTATCATAGAAATGATTCTCCGTTAAAGTTTCTGTTGAATATGGCCTGGCCACTACACAATCTGGTTTATTTTTATGAATTGCATTCTGAAGCATTTCAATATTTAATCAATTTCAGGGCGGAGGCAGTAAGTCGAAACCAATGTCGAAAATCAGCTGTCATGTTGTTGCCCTGGGAAGCTATGATCTCACAACAAAATGTGATGGGTTATTAATGTAATCAGGGCACAAGAAAACTAGGAGCTTATGAGTAGAAACTGCAATCAGTCCTGCTAACACAGATAACAAGAGAGAAATGCATCTCTTTCATTGCTGTTAACATCTATTTTCAATTGTGGTGGGAATCTGTGTTTATTTTTTATTTTATTTTATTTTATTTTATTTTATTTTATTTATTTATTTATTTATTTATTTATTTATTTATGAATCTGTGTTTAAAATGGCTCTAGCAGTTGAGGGTTAGAAGGAAAAACTCTTACACCTCAAGCATTGAGTACTCGCTGTGACTTGTGGTCATGAAGCTGTGGTGGGGGAATGAGGAATGGGATCCATTTATACCACAGAAGGCTGGTGTCCCTGACTCTGAACAGATAACAGCATGTCTTAGCTTTGAGAGTTCTTTTTTTTTTTTTTTTAATATTTTATTTATTTATTCGACAGAGATAGAGACAGCCAGCAAGAGAGGGAACACAAGCAGGGGGAGTGGGAGAGGAAGAAGCAGGCTCATAGCAGAGGAGCCCGATGCGGGGCTCGATCCCATAACGCCGGGATCACGCCCTGGGCTGAAGGCAGACACCCAACCGCTGTGCCACCCAGGCGCCCCTTGAGACATAGTTCTTGACAAGCTTGCCAGCAAAGAGTATCCTCTCTTGATGTCAGTACCCAAACAGCCAGATGTTAGTGTTGCAAAACTAAAATCTTATGAAACAAAGATTTATGAGGTGATAAATTGGAATAGCACTTTTGGAGAGTTCTCTAGCGATCCCTAGTATAATTGAGAATGTGCATTCTTTATGACCTTGCAATTTCACCCCCAGGGGTATACCCTATAAAAACCCACTCATATGCACACACAGAGACCTGGATAGAAATGTTCATAACAGCTTTCCGTGTAATACTGAAAAATTGGAAAATAGCTCAAATTCTATTCATGTGAGAAGGATAAATACATTATGGTATATTCATACAATGAAATACAATTCAGTATTGAAAATAATTGAGCTAGAATAATTTATATCAACATGAACTTACATCATAATATTCTTGGTTATAAATGCAATTTTCAGAAGAATACAGAAGAATATAAAAATATTTTATAAAGTTTACCAACATAGAAAGAAATTACATTGGAATACACTTAGAGGTCTGTACATAGTAATGGTGTAAAGAGATGTGTGGGAATAATGAACACCGAGTTTGATATAGTGGTCATCTCTGAGGAGTGAGGGGGATGTGAATAGCAAGGAGTCACAGGATAGGAAGTCAATATGGGGATCTTTGTAGTGGCTTCCAGTTATTCCTTATATTAGCTATTATACTATTTTTTAATTTTTAGATTTTATTTATTTGAGAGAGACAGAGAGGGAGAGAGCAGGGGGAGGGGCAGAGGGAGAAGCAGACTCCCTGCTGAGCAGGGAGCAAGAGGCAGGGCTTGATCCTAGGACCCTGAGATCATGACCTGAGCCGAAGTTAGATGCTTAACTGACCGAGCTACCCAGACACCCCTAGCCATTATACTTTCTAAATGGCTAAAATGATTTATAAGACAACTTTAAAAAATTAATCTGCAAGTAAAATTAGAATTTATCTACACATTTATGTATCAACCTATTTTTTATCCAATAAATATTAGCTGAGCTCCTATTTTATGTAGGTGCTCTTCTAGGAGCTGTGAGAGAAACAAGAGAAGAGGCATAATCTGTTCCCCTAGAAGGCTGATAGTCTAGTTAGGAAGACAAGACACAGAAAAATTTAGGCAATACTATGATAAAGAAGAAATTTCAAATACAGAGCTTGAAGCAGTGGTACAGACAAAGCCTTATTCCCAGGAATGTGGTGAAAGGTAAGGGATATCATGAGCATGAGACAAAAGCAATTCATGGGACATAAATCCACTCATTGGATTCCTGCCTCTTCCAACCAGGATGCAGTAAAATCTATTAACTTGGCAAGTATTCCCACTCAGACCTGCTTTGTTTTAAACACTTAAAAATTGTTGAAACTCTGCATAAATGGTGATTTTCCTTCTATGTTGTGTGTGCTTTGTTAGTGTAGGTGAAATAGCTCTCCTCCTGAGGTGGACAATGGCAGGGTTACATCCACTAATCATTTTGATGCCTCGTGTCAGTAGAATTCTTTGTGACATGGTTTTACCCAAAGAAAATATAAGAATGTATCGGGTTGGACCAGAACTGCTTTACCTCTCTTACAAGAGAGTCAAAAGGTGTGATACAGGAAAACTCAGTTGTCCAGTTGACAACCATTTGGGACTGAGCGAGGGATATTGTGGAAAAGGCTAGATCATCTGGAAGGTCCTTACCAGCTGTGATATTTCCTGTATCAGCTTCTAAAAGTAAGGGATCCTTGAGTCCATGGATGCTTCCAGACCCCCTTTTACCTTGTATTTCTTTAGTTACTGTAGTAGATGGTCTTGAAAATAACAAGCTCCATAAAAATATTTTCATTGGTGGCTTATTTTCATCTCTCCTGGAACTCTTTTGAGATATGAAATGGACCTTAAATACCTAGTAGTTTGTAATCAGTGAAGCAAATTAAATTTGCTTCATCTACACTTTCCATGCTTTTTACAGCCTTTAAACTTAGTTCTTCAGTCCATTTTTCCTTTTCTAGAATGAGAAGCTATTAACTTTCATCCAAATTTTCCATATATTGTCTTATGTTTCAAATTTTGTAATATTCTTGAAAAGTAAACAGGACAAATTCTACTGATTCTTGTGTGTGCACGTGGCTTTATATGGGAATATTAGGGGATTTGGTTATATGCTATTCCACCTCAGTTTTATCCTGTGATAGATTATGGCAGAGAGATTGGGGGAAAATCAAAATCAGGATTTGTGAATTCTGAGTCATAAGTTAGGAAGTCTTACAATGCATATCCATCATATTTCTTCTAGTCCATGTAAATATCTCGCTGTCAGGAATTCATTGCATATTTAAGCTATAAAGACATCTTGGAGAGTATCATGCTTGACATTCCCCAAAGTGAGTTCAGGGATCATTACCACTGAGGTACCATTATAAATGGCTTTTATTCAGACATGAAGGATCCTGTCATCAGTTGTTTCTAGGATAAATCAGGTGAATTAAAGTTAGTCAGGCTTCTATTCTGTAGGACTTTTTGGAGTCTCTAGGCTGGTAATGCGATGGCAGGTCTCTGAGAGGGAATGGAATTTGCATCATTTTCTGAACCTTGTTGTTCATAGTTTGTTGTCGTTAATGTTGTTGTTCATATGCTCCTTCTTATGAAAAACATTTGGGGTAACAAAGATCTAACCCAGCTTTATTATTTCACCCAAGCAAAAATTAAGGCATAGAGATGTTAGAGTGATTACTAACATCCTGCAACCAGTCAGTGCTGAAATTGAGCAAGGGGAGAAGAGGAGAGGTCTCGCTGAATAACATTTTCCTGAACAGGTATGGATAACATGCAGCAGATGTTTACAGTCTGTGTAATGCTAATGACTGAAAAGGACCTGCCTTTGAACTGAACAGGGAGTGATGTGCCTGCTGTGATATTATTGAGTCATATTACCTAAGGTATCTCTTATCATTACATGTATACCAGAAATAGTTTACAGCGGAAATAATACTCCTGCATTACTTATTATAGCATCCAGGATAACAAGGATAGGCAGCTTAACGTTACTAACATCCTTATCCACACGTATAAATACCTTAGTGATGTACACACAGTTACTAATTTATATTTTCATTGATTAATAGTTGATTAAAAGAGAATGGACCTTCCTGATTATTAAATTTAATGCTTTCATTTAAAATTTTTTAAAAAAAATATTTATTTATGTGAGAAAGAGATAGAAAGCACGACTAGGAGGGGCAGAGGGAGAGAAACTCTCAAGCAGACTCTGTGCTGAGCACAGAGCCCGATGACGGGCTCAATCTGATGACCCTGAGATCATGACCTGCTTGTAGCACTTTTGGTTTTTAATTGAGGAAACTGAAGCTTAAATGGATTGAACAATTGAAGTCACACAATTCGTGAAAAATTTAGGATGAGAATGTGGTTCTCCCTGTTCTCATTCTGTGGTATTTCCAATTTTGTGTAAGTGTTGCTATAATGCCAAATTATTGGAGGTAGCTTATGCACTACTACATTTTATTCTCTACTACATTCAGATTTTCATTTGTTTTTGCCGGTTAAAGTATGGTTCTGAAATAAATGATTTGTCATTATTAGGTGACTAGATCTCTTGTTCACTGAAGGCAGAGAATGAAGACTCTTACTTACCCCACAGGCAGTGTGAGGGTCGAGAAGTAACTATTTGTCAAATGCAGGATTTATTAATTATGAGTCCCCTTGTTTAGAGATATTTCATGTCCACTCATTTTCAAGGGGGAGGGATAACTCTTCCTTCTCATATATACATGCCATCTGTGCTACAAAGCATAAATAGGAGCAGTAAGTGAATATAAGGGTTGTCTAGCTCATATTCTTTTTTTTTTTTTTTTTTTTTGACTGAGGAGAAAGGAAGATATGAGTTTGCTCCTTCCCAGGCATTGGCCTGTGTCTCCAAGCATGCTTGGCATCATCATGAATGCTTTGCAATCACACCCTCACTTTCATTGGAAGAGGTCCTTTATCCTTTCATTGGGACCTTTTAGGTCTGAGCACTGGTGCTGATGTCTGAATTGCTCTGATGTGCCTGACTTTCTGGAAAGAAAGGACCCCCCATCCAGTCATAGAAATGCCTGCTCCCTGCATATTAAATCCAAGTTCTTCTCCATGTGAAGAACTCCTGAGGCACCAGCATTTCTGTCTTGTTCCAGTCTAGCTGTTTTCCTTCAAAGATATCTGATTGCCTGTCTCTAAGAGCAGGTCATTTTACCCAGCAGGCAGTAATCATGGGGCTGGCTCCATAGCCTCTGATTGTGGCCCCAGTTTGCCTTTAGTATTCTGTAGTGTTCTGTGTTGACTGGGCAGGGCTTGTTTTTCTCAGGCACTGATCCCCAGGCTTTAGGTCCTCCTACCTAGATCACCAGGATCAGCCTGCACCTTCCTCATCTTGTTTCTCTAGAGCCAGATCCTTTCCTATCTGCTATTTTTGCCATAGACACTTTGCTAAAGGCCAGATACCTGCCAGCTCCTTCAACTCTGTGCCTTCACATACTTATGGCCAGCCTTATCCTATTAATGTTCAGTATCCTGAAGGAGCTTTCCAACTGGAAGCCTAGAAGATTTCAGTTGATTAGAGGAATATTCTAGAACATATACCCTCACTTGTCAAAGGTGTCCTTTCCCTGGATGTGCTGGTTCTTGGTACTCCTAACACTATTCTCAAGTGTAGATTATGTCAGTATGCACCATGGAGATGGATGCTCCTTCTCTCCTAAAAAATCAAGAGTAACATTTTATGTGATCTGGGACAAGATTAATGTCAGAGGTTGCAATGATATTAGAAATATCTAGAGAACCTGGCAACTCAGGTCCAAACTGTTACAATAGCTATCCATCTCTACAGATGAATATGAATCCTTTGTCAGAATCCAAGTCCATCTGGATTTCCCACTGCTTGTCTAAGACGCTTTGCCTTTGGATGAGAAAGCACAACGTGGCTCCCTGTACATTGAGATTCTGTATCTCCTTGAGATGCTCTTCATGTTTCTGTCCAAATGAGATGAACACTGTAGGATTTTGATGGAGAAGTTGGCTTGTGAGCTTTGGGAGAAGGGAGGCCAGATTTATTCAATTATTAAAAGATAGACTAAGACATCAGGGTCTCATCGGAATATTCAGCTGTTGTTCCTAAACAACCCTGCTGACTCCAGAGTTTGAATGCTTGTGATTTATAGGCACCCTCAAGAATTTAGAGATTATGGGTTTTAGTAATTTGGGTTATGGTAGATGCCTCTATGTGTCCAAAACCAAATAGTGGTGGTACTCTATTTGCCTTTTGCCTGGAAGAAAGAAAGAATGGGAAATATAGAGTGGGAAATATGGCCTGGAAGGAGCTTTATTTTTGTTTGAAGATAACGTTTACTACTAACATATAATCATTAAGGTAATAGATATTTAATGCCCAGTATTTGCAAACTATAGAAAGGAAAATACTCAGATAAAAATAAAAACCACAAAAATCCCACCAAAGGGATAAATGTATTCTCTTGTAAATCTTTCTGATTCTTCACATATGTGTATATAAAAGTAGATAATGATATCTAATGACATAAATAATATATAAATTTCCTATCTAGTTAACTGACTGGAATTTAAAGAACAATAAAAAGCAGTTATTTTGATTTCATAATTCTACGTGGACTTTTCTGCTATATGATGTATTGGGCACTATACTTTAAAATAGTCATACTTTAAATAGTCATATAAATAGTCATATAAATATCAGCTGTGATATTTCCTGTATATAGTCATATAAATAATTTTAATAGTTGTTTACAAGACCATAGTAAGAATTTATCACTGTTTACACAGTTTATCAACATTTAAGCTCTTTGCCTAAAAAAGTAGAAACAATCATTCAATGCCTGTTTTGATAGAATAAACTTTGAGTATATCTATGGTTATGTCCTCAGGTTCTAGAAGAGGGATTACTAGGTCAAATTATATGCACATTTTTAAGACATTTGACACATCTTGTGATACCTGGGTGGCTCAGTCAGTTAAGTGTCTGACTTTGGCTGAGGTCATGATCCTAGAGTCCCACATCAGGCTCCTTGTTCAGCAGGGGAGACTGCTTCTCCCTCTGGCTGCCTTTTCCCCTGCTTCTGCTCTCTCGATCTCTCTCTGACAAATAAATTAATTAAATCTTAATTAAAAAAAAGACATTTGACACATATCAACAAATTGTTTTCAAGAAAGATTGCACCCACCTACCGCCCTATCACACTGTATTATCATTACAAAAGATTTAAAAAACAACATTAATTTTGATAATAAACTAGGTAAACAAGTTTTAGTGTATATATATATATATTAGATTTTTTATGGCTTGGCTAATTTGTGACTTGTATGTACATATATTTTGAACAAATCTTGAACATATATCTGTTATAGTGTTCAGTTTGTCATATTGATATGTAGGAATTATTTATGTTTTGAGACTAATATAACTATTTCCCCTCTCATATCTTTCAAAATTTCTTCCAGTTTATTGTTTATTTCCTAGTTTGGTAAAAGATGATATGTGTTTTTGTCTGTGTAATTATTTTAGAGATGAGAAGAAGGAGATAAAGCTATTTTTTTCTAAAATATCTATTTGCAGCTTGAAAACTTGAAGTGCACGTGCCGATGTAAAATATAGCATTACAAAATGGGTTTCCACAGAATAGCACGTTTGGCATTTGATTCTTTATCTTTGCCATGTTTCTGGACAAGAGACATACCTAATTCACAGCCTATGTTCTCTCTGCCCAACATTTAAGGAGATTGATTTTCTTGCATACAACCAATATATCTACAGGGAAACTGCTCATAAAGTCTCTTTAAAGATGCTTAGTGATATAGACTATGGTGTAAAGAGAAAATTCCAACTATGTTGTTTCAAATTCTTTGAGAACTCAGCAGTTGAGCTTGATTGATGGGCATTTCCCACATCATTTATGCCCAACGTCTCTGAAGTTTACTTTTGAAAATTCTTATACATTTTCCCAGAGGAAGTACATAAAGTGATTTTTCAGGTTATGAGATCTTTTTGCTTCCAGTCTCTAATGCAGACAGCAGACAGGTTGGAAAAATGACCAAAACAAATATCAGGCATAGACCCAAACAAAAAAAAGGAAACATTAACAAAAAAACACATAAAATTAAGATAAACAAATGAAAAGATTTTTTGACTCTTAGCACACAGCTATCTTTAAATATCTTTGAAGTCCTTTTTCTTATAACCCTAGTGTATTAGGTAATTTGATTCTTACCTTTCAAAATACAAGGGTACCATCAGTTGAAGTTGACCAATCTAGGATACAAGTAGAACTTTTTTGTCTTACTGCAAGCTTAAGATCAAATCCACTGTTGCATAAAATCTTCCCTCAACATCTTGCAATGATATTTAAAATTATACAATGTCAGGTAAGTAGAGGGTCTTATAGGTCTTCTAATTAAGTGGTCCTAACATAGATCAGGACTATAGGTTTTGACTCTTGTCCATCCCAAAATCTTCTTTTCCTCATGGGAAATAATGGATTTTCTAGATCAATGGTCAATACTATGCGTCTAAAGATCATGTTAACTTGCTTTTAGGAATTTCTTTAGCAATGAGACCACATTTATCACAATAGCTGTATTTGGAGTTGCTCCTAAGTTGAGTTTATATTAGTTCACTGTCATTTTTTTAGGTTCTAGCTGATCTTTCTAGTGGCCAGACTGGAAAATTAAATAGATATAGTGGAAAGAACCACCCTTTATCATTTAGGTCTTTATCAGTGGTATTAATCTCTGTCTCCCTAATAGGATAGTTTCTGTTGCTTTTGCTTTTTTGTTGTTGTTGTTGTTGTTGTTGTTGTTTTGTTTTGTTTTGTTTTTTCCCTCTCTGTGATAGCTTTTATCCCATACGCCAAGGAATCAGTGTGGGATTTCTGCCAATTAGCAAGTATGTACAATCTAATTGTAAATTCTGAGTCTAGGTAAATGACCCTTTGTATATCTTTGAACTAAGTGGATTATCTGTGAGCTGGACCTGGGTCACAACTCCATTTATTAACTGGCATCTTAGTCTAATTGGATGAAGCATAATGATACTGTGGGCTCCAGATATTAATGTCAGAGCCATGTATCCAGTAATTTTTGAAATGTTTGAATATTCACCTTCTCCCAGTGATATGGTTACCCAATTCTATGATTGTAGTTCCCTTTGGGGAAGAATTAGGGGTATTATGATCATATATGCTTAATGTCATCATATTGCAGCTCCTTTTTTCGGAGAATGAGTCTTCTTCTTCAGTCAATTGGTTCTGAGTCAGAACTAGCTCAGGTCTGGAAACTGGGCAAGAGATTGTGACTTTGTTGAGAAAATTTCCCTCAGCCTCCTGGTTATCTGTCTTTGATTTCTTTGGTGCATATAGATTTACCTTGGCACTACAGAAACTGTGTTTCATAGAACACAGTAACCATATAACCTCTGTAGGTCAAGACCACATTGTCTACTCTTCTTACCTTGCTACTCGGCTCATAATTATTCCCACTCTGTTTTGATAGTTAAATGCCATCATCTGACCTCTGATGTTTCAGAACCTTATCATTTTCATTGCTATAAGTGAGAATAGTTCTGTAATAGCATCTCCTACCATTAGCTCTGGCCTCCATGAGGGAGCAGCTCCTGTCTCATTTCTCCCTTCACAGATCTCAACTTCCATATGGTATCTCATTCAGGCTTACAGCCAAGTGATCATTGGACAATTGATGGCAAAATATAGATAAGTTTAAGGGGTTGACCTCAGTGGTGTTTACAAATGAATGAACATAAGAAACCTTGGGATCTAGCTGGGTAAAAAAAGAGGAGTGAGAGCCATAAGGTGAGGAATGAAAAGGAGGCAGGGGTAGGTGACTCAGGGTGGGCATTGTGGGTTGTTGTCAGGGCTTTGGATATTATTATATATGTAACAGTAGTCTAATATTAGAGTGTTTTAATATGTGTGCACAAATTCATGAAATCTAAGAATAGAGATCAATTCATTCTTTAGAGCACTTTGCCTTTGAGGAATTATTTGGCCAACAGTGAAAGTGAAGGAATGGAATAGTATGGAAAATAGTGTGAAGGTTTCTATGACTGGAATAAAGGTAACCACGGCAGGGATGAATGAAGGAAATGAAGCAAGAGAGGTAAACCTGTCTTATGAGAAAGTCTTTAGAGGATCCTTGCACAGGGCATGCTTGGGAGCAATAGGACAAATGACTTGCCTTTGCTTACTTGCCACCACATGGTTGCCATGTAGTCATGCAGAATAATCAGAAACTGAGGGGAATTAATGTTTAGATAGAACGGAATGACACATGTTTTAGGATGCTAATTCATTTTAACATTTTCAGGGTCCTAAATCAGACGGAGATCCATGATGTTTGAGGGGCAGTAATGACTCCACTTTATTGCTATTCATATCAGTTACTTTCTATGCTCGTGACTGAGGCTCTGTGAGCTGGGATCCTGATGAGTCTTTAGTACCATGTAACATTTGGCAGTTTTCCAATTCTTATTCAAACCGTAGTAAATATATTAGAGAAAATGGAGGAAAGGGTGATATCTGTGAGTCTTATATTGTTTTTATCCATGTCACATAAAGTAAAGCTGGGTACATGCATGTGGAATTGTTTAAAAGTATTTAATAGAAGGCATTTTAAAAAAGATTTATTTATTTGAGGGGGGAGTGGCAAAGGGAGAGGGAGAAAGAGAATCACAACAGGCTCCCTGCGTGGGACCTTCAGCGGGGCTCGATCTCACGACCGTGAGATTGTGACCTGAGCCGAAATCAAGAGTTGGACGCTTAGCTGACTGAGCCACCCAGGAGCCCCTAATAGAAGGCGTTTTAAGAATAAATCAAAATCACTATTCCATATCACTGTCTACCTTCTAAAATAGCTTTAACCTCCCATTGTAAGCTCTGCTTTCTCTTCATAGGTTTGAATGATTGAGAGTTGGATGATGTAAAGCAAGTTTATAGCTCAGTATTTACTAACGATTTGATGTGAGCAGAATCTTGTACTGTTCCTAATTTTGGCATCACCTCCATGAGGACAGTGGTTATGTTGGTACATTTTTGGATTCCTTACTGTACACCGTGCAGATATAGACTAAGCCCAATGACAATCCATGGAAAGACCTTCCTGAGAGCCCCAGAGTCTATGCCAGGCACCATCCTTGATTTGGAAATAGATGCCAAAGACTCAGTTCTTGCACCTAAAGTCTCACACATTTATTTGAGCATTTTGTAGGTAGCCTCAAATATGCTTTGAAAGTAGGTGAAATATAAGTAACTTTGCATATGTTATTAACATATATATGACTGTGGTATGGCCTTTACTAAAAACCCAGCAGGGACGTTGATGGGTTCTTCTCATCTCTCCATCTCTGAAAGTGACTGGTTTTCAGAATCCCTTAATAAATATGTGTCATTAAAGAGTTGCCCTGCTGTGAGATAAAGCATACATGCATGGTAAAGTTAAATAACAGTATGAAAGATATATAAAAGAAAAATATAACAACAAATAAGTAATCACAAATACATATCAAATTGAATTGTTGAGCAAAAAATTGGAATGCTTAGTCTATTTCCTTATATATCTTTCAGTTTCATATGTTAACAAAGCAAACACAAACCCGGAAAATGGCCTAGAATACTTACAAAGAAACATGCAAATGTGGGGGGTGTATTTGTGTCGTGGGAAAGGTCAGAATGTAGATTACAATTTTTCAGGTTTTGTGGAATTGTATAATTTACACCTTGGGAAATAAATACCTAACCTCTGCTACATGGTTAATGAAGGGACAGAGTGGGGTAGATTTGGTAGACTATCATAGATCAAACGCTCAACATCTGGTTTGCAGCAGATACTTGCTTCAAATTCAGTCATGTCTATAGAAGGCTTAAATAGGATGAAACATCGTAAAAAGGAGCTGCTTCCAACATGAATAATCACAACATCTCACTGGACACCAGAAAGCCATTCCTCCCTTATCTCAGCCTGTCACTTAAAATAGATTAGCTTCGCTTTCAAATTTCTCCCTTGGAGTTTCTGGTGGTTTTGACATTTTACTAGCTGTTCTTTTAGAATTGCTTTTTTTTTTTTTTTTTTTTTTACATAAGAAAAGTAAAAGGTCCTTAGTGAAATAGAGTATCAATGAGGTCCATTGTTTTGCTGAAGCATGTATCTTGTGAACCAAACCACCTCCCTCCAAAGCACTCTCATCCCTCCTGTAAAAACTTCACTATAGGATCAATTGCTCACTAATGCTTAGAAGGCATTTTATTTTATAACCAGGTTGATGTTAACACAGGCCAAGCATTGGCTACAAAGAAGATTTCATAACTAGCATAAAGTGTGAGATGGTGAGTGGTAGACAAAGAAGTAATGAGAAGTAAGGAAAGGGAAACAAAACTGACTTTGTAAACCTTAATGCATTTTGTCTTAACCTGCCATTATTCCCTATTTTACAGATGAGAGAGAATGACAAGAAAACTAAAGACTTATGACGATAGCTAAATATATCGATATACCAGACTCACATCCTTAATCCCCAAACCCAGTGTATTATCTTTGGCCTACATCCGGTTGCTTCCAACCACAAGTTGATGTAGATACAAACCTCTATATATGTTGCTTTCAGTAGTTATTTGGTTTGTCTCATCTATAGTCCTTTTCTTTTAACTTAGAAAAAGTGCTTGAACCCTTCTTATTCATGGTAGCTTCTTCCCAGATAACAGAACACTGGTGCAAATCTGTTATAATATCTTTCTGGGCTGTTCTCTGTGCTCCACTGCCCTGTGGTTTCCAAGACTGGAAACCTGGAGTATTTTCTTGTGCAGAGAATTGATCTGGAAACTTTTAGCATTGATGAGATGCTTTTCATTGATGCAATTCAGTTTAATCATTACATGGATAAAAGATGGTCACAGTTCCTTTGCTTTGTAATTTGATGACCAGAGCCCATTATTATTATAAATGTATCTCTCTGTCTTTCAGCAATTTTTATGAATATAATCAAATGGTAAAACACTGTGTCTCATGTGTCTTAGAGATATCTCCTTCTTGGTATCCCTTTACCTCTACTGTCTCTGCCTTTCTCAATGATCACATACTCAGGCTTTTAAGAGGTAAGCAGCATGCAAGTTGTGGATGCTGGCTGTGCAGGGCTCCCAAAGATTGTAAGTGCAACTGGAAAGCAGGTCTGTCAGGTTTCCATGGTCAAAACCTGTAGAGGTCAGAGTTGAATGACACAGACACAGGTAAAAGGGGGGGGGGTTGGCACTCACCTGTAGCCCACTGAGAAGTTGCAGTTCTGAGATACTCAATGGTTTCTGTAATCATTTTCTAGCTTTGTGTAAATAATTTTAAATCAACAATTATATTTGCACAATTGTGTCAAAACTGACATTGACACTTTCTTTTAGATGTGTCAATGTCTCTAGATTTAACCATGGGAACTTTGAGTTTGTCATGTTTTAAATCTGGTTGCCTAGGGGTGCCTGGTTGGCTCAGTGGGTAGAGCATGCGAGTCTGGATCTTGGGGTTGTGAGTTCAAGCCCCACACTGGGTGTAGAGATTACTTTAAACATAAATAAAAATTAAAAACATTAAAATCTGGTTCTCTGTATGTATTTATTCTACAGGGATTATTGTGTATAAGACATAGTGAGGAAGTGCTGTCAGGTGAAACCAGTGAAAGAGCAAAACAAAAACAAACACCAAAAAGTGCAGGAGAAGAAGCTGGGCAAACATGTTTCAGGTGAAATCCAGCTTCAGCATGATTCCACCAGAGAGGCAAGTCGGCGGGGCTATTTCAGGGTGTTGTGTAAATGATGCTTCTCTAGAGGGTTATTCTAAGCTGACTGAAGCTGTATAATTTGAGATTTGTGAGAGGATATACCCCCATCACTCCCGTGGTCCTGATGAGTAAGCAATCATACTTCATTCAGATTTCTTTAGTTTTTACCTAATGTCCTCTTTCTGTTCCAGGATCTCATGCAGGATACTATATTGCATCTTAGTACTTATGTCTTCTTAGGTTCCTCTGAGTTGTAGGAATTTCTTAGATTGTCCTTGTCTTGATGACCTTGACAATTATGAAGAGTACTGGTTTGTGTTTGTAGAATGTACTTTTTTGTATTTATTTGATGGTTTTCTCATGAATATCTCATAAGTGTGTATGGGTTTTAGGAGGAAAATCACAGAAATGAAGTGCCATTTTAATTGCATCGTATTAGGGGTATCTACTATCAACAAGACCATCGTTGCTGATGTTGACCTTGATCACCTTGCTAGATAACGTTTGCTAGGTTTTTCCTCTATAAAGTCATTCCTCCTACCATTTCTCATACTGTGGTTTTTAGAAGGCTACTTAAATCTATAAAGAGAATACATTTTTGCTTCCTGCTCAATGGTGCACTCCTTTTTTTTCTTTTTTCTTTTCATATGCACTTTAAAGAAATCCCAAATCTGAAGGACAAACAAGGGCCAAATCAGGCAGGATCAGGTGAATGGTGTTGAGGATTTTGAATTTTGTTCAGAGAATAAGAATAGTCATTGTTAAGGAATGTGAGGTTAAACAGAGGAGTGACATGATAGGAGTTATCCTTGGGGGTCTGGAAACTGTAGCATTAAATCTATTGAAATAGATCAGAGCTTGATTCTGATGACAGCATACCTACACTTTTGGCAAAATGAAGACTACTTATATGAATAGCAATACTAGTTCTAGATTTTTTTTCCAGCATCCTAAGACATTATTTTATCTTTATGGCACCCATCTGGAAACTCTACTCTTGATGACCCTGACAGGTGAGACTGGGGAGAGTCTGGCTGTGTTTTGGCTCTGGAGACTGTAGAGCCCCCTTGTGAACGGCTTCTGTGCCCTCTTGTAACTTCCCTCAGATATTCACTTCTTTGAGAAACCAAACTGCAAGAATGATGGAGGGGTGAACTTGGAATCTGGAGGCTAGCAGGATTCTGTGGAAAAGCAACAGCTATGAGTTGGGAGAAAGTTAAACTGCCTCTCACCTTCCCTCTCCATCTTTCCTCAGGTTTTCAGGCTATGCAGGTTGACATGGATAGCTATGGATAGATTTTTAATTGGATTAAATATCAGTTTACTTTAATGACAGCAATTAGAGAATTGAACAAATCCATAGAGATTCTTGAGGCCCAGAAAGAGTTAGTAATTAAGACAGGAATTTACAGTTGTTTCTCGGCTGCTGCCACTCCCTAAACCCATTCTGAGGGATATGCTTACCTCCCTTTCCCAACTAGAATTTTCTTTTAGAGTTTTTGCTCTCCCCTTACCCCTGCATGCACAACTACTCTTTTCTTTTAGTGTGTTTGTCACTGTCTGCCTCTTTTCCCTTCACCCATCCATCAATAACCCCACCTCATCCCCATGCCGTCTCATCTACCCCAACCACTTCCCGTTTCTTCCTTCTTTCTTTCTTTCTTTCTTTCTTTCTTTCTTTCTTTCTTTCTTTCTTTCTTTCTTTCTTTCTTTTTCTCTCTGTCTTTATTTCTAAAGTATTTATTGATTGCTTTATGGAAGTGAAAATGAATACATGAAAATGTATGAAGAAATTGTTTATGGTAGTATTATATCAAGAAAAACTTCCTAAGAGTCATCTCCTTTATGTGGTGAAATGAGTTCCCAGGAGAAAGAATAAGAGGCCAATAACTTCAGTTATTTAAAACTCAACTCTACAAAAATAACCAGGGATATGTGGCCAGGAAGGCCCTAGCCTCAGCTGTATTGGAATGAAGAAAATGATCCTAACAGGATTTTTCTATGCTCAGCTCAGTTTTTCTCTAGGAGGAGTTGTAACTCCTGCTGAAATGAGCTGTATCTACCTTCAGTAACAGTCACTGCTTTCCTCTTGGTCAAATTCATCAGAAACTAGAATGACAACAACAACAACAACAACAACAAATTCAGGATGTTCCTCTCAAGAAGAAAACTGTTCTTATAAAGAAGCCTGTTCTTGCCGGCAAAAATTTAACTTGATATTGCGGGACCTCAGTTCTTATTCTAGGCCTGTTCCTGATTTCATGATCAGGAAAGAAAATCCACTGACACTTCAGGACAGAATTTCCTCATTATATATCGCTTCCCAAAGTGTCTGTACATAATTTTTTTTTCCATAATGAGTAAAGTTTTCAAGTGACCTGCTTCTTATTTTTTGTATACTAGCCCTGTAGATCATTACATAAGTCTTTTAACACAATGTATGTAAACATAAACCTTGATTGCTACACTGGGGCAGTTCAGTGTCCTTACTGCCTGGCACTCTAGGGTAGGGCTAATGGAAAGGGGTTGCTCTTTTCTGTTACCCCTTGAGCTTCTGGAAACTTAGATAAAAACCTACTTTGATTCCATAAACCAATAGGACCTCCTCATGTGATGCATAGTTTATGAATCTTTTTCACAAGTATCCTCTTAGTTGATCTCTTTAATCTGGGAATTACTAACTCTATTTTATAGATGAAAATTGTGGAGTTTAAAAGGGAAAATAATTTGGGGCGCCTGGGTGGCGCAGTTGTTAAGCGTCTGCCTTCGGCTCAGGGATTGATCCCGGCGTTATGGGATCAAGCCCCACATCAGGCTCCTCCACTGGGAGCCTGCTTCTTCCTCTCCCACTCCCCCTGCTTGTGTTCCCTCTCTCACTGGCTGTCTCTTTCTGTCTAATAAATAAATAAATCTTTAAAAAAAAAAAAGGGAAAATAATTTGCTTAGTGATATAGGGCTAGCAAATGGCTGGCTGGAACACAGTGCTGGATCTATCCCCAAAGCCCCCTAGTTTCCTCATTGTACCACCCTGCCCTTCTCAAGCGTTTTTGGGAACTCAGCCTAGGAACATACAGTGGTGAGCTTTACGTGCTAAATACCCCTTATCCTCTGTTTATGTCTGGTCAAATGACCCCACATGCTGTTTTAGTCAGTTTCTAGAGCAGCTTGTCTACCTGTAATTTTTCATTCACAGGAAAGAAAATGCAAATTCTTTTGGAGTTTATGCCTCAAACTTGAGTAAATTAGTTCTTTATGTGAGTAGCCAAGAATTGGATCCATTCTGCCTACTCTTTTTTTAGATCCCTCTTCCCCTAGTATGCTTACCCAACCTCATCTCAGCAGTCCAGAACACCTAACGGTGTTTGACTTGGCTTTGAGAAAGCAGCTTTTTGGAGTAACAGCTTACTCTTAATTAGGTTTAAAGGAAGATCAAGCAGCCTGCACCCTCACTTTCTCGTGGGAAGGAGACTGTTGTCACCTACAGGTTTAGTAGGACCCCAAATTCTGACCATAAGGATGATAAGGAATGAAATAAGTAAACTGATAAACCTGAAATAAATCTCTGAGTATTGTGACTGTAACACAGGAGAAGAAAAGTTGCCTCAAATAAAGAACTTAATATGACTTTCATTTAATGCCTTTCAAAGATGAGGTGTTCTGCTTTCACTTCTCATGTTGCCCTGAAAAGCATGAATTTCTCCTGGTCACCTGCATTAGTTATTTGCAGCATCAGTGTCCCTGAATTAATATATTAATATCATGATATGTCTTTAGCTACATATTAATTCCTGTCTTGTTGACCCCCTCTTTCTGAGTTGAAAATCCCTGCTAATAAAGCTTTAGTTCAGGACAATAAATAAATAAATAAAAAGAAAAACGCTTCTTTTATTTTTTGTCTTGCTGTTTTCCTACTAGTGTGACTTTCTAGAAATAAGCCTTACGAACATATCTGGAAACCTAGAGACCAGAGCAGAGTTAAGCAGCAGGCAACAACTTTGGTTTCTCCAGAAGAAGCTAGGAGATGGAGTGTTGTAGTGGGTATGGTGAGGCTGGACCTATGGTAGCAGAGGTGGTGATGGTAGTAGTTGAGTGAAAATAATTATTATCATAACCATGATAGCTGCTTTTTACTGCTAAGCACTATAGTAAATACAGCAATACATTGTCTCACTCAATACTCATAAAAAATCTATCAGGCAGATAATAGTTCCCCATGGTTCAGATGAGAAAATCAAGGCATTGTCAGGATTACATGATCTGCTCCACTGTTCACAGTGTGCTTCATGATCAAGTCAAAAAGGATATCAGTGAGCTGTCTAACTGGTGCTCAATGTTGATGGTATTTATCTTGTTGCTCTTACTTCTTCCATACTCCAGGCCCTGCTGCATTGTGGCAGACTCATTATATCTCTTCTGTCTTTTCCAGGTGTAGGGAGGGAAAGCTGGAATTGCTTGCCAGTGCTATATCCTCTAGTTCACTAAAAGGTTCTCATAGTCTGTAGATTTTTTATCTCCCTCATTAGAAGAAGTGTGAAATAGCAGCAATGGGGTAGGACTTGGGATTTGGTCATCTTGACCTCTCATCTTCCAGTTTGTGATCTGACCTTGGGCAAGACGCTTCACCTCCTAGATAGTAACTTCCTTACCTTAAACACAGGGACTGACTGAGAAGATCACTAAGATTCTTGCCTGCTACAGAATTGTGTTTCGTTTCTTTTCTCTTCTTTTCTTTTTTCTTTTCTTTTTCTTTTTTTTTTTCTTTTTCTCTTTCTTTCTTTCTTTCTTTCTTTCTTTCTTTCTTTCTTTCTTTCTTTCTTTCTTAAGATTTTATTTATTTGAGGTAAAGCGAGAGAGAGAGAGAGAGCATGAGTGGGGAGATGGGAAGAATGAGAGGGAGAAGCGGGCTCCCTACTGAGCAAGGAGCCCGATGCAGGGCTAGATCCCAGAACACGGAGATCATGGAGGTCATGACCTGAGCCAAAGGCAGACGCTTAACAAACTGAGCCACCCAGGCGCCCCCAGAATTGTGTTTCTATGATCACGTTTTTCAGTCATTTATTTCCTTTAAACAAAAGCTATCTTTTGATAGCTTTGATGTTATATAATCTCAGACTTCTCTTAAGGATGAGTTAGACCTGGCTCAATGCCACACTGATTGCAATATGAAATCAATATGATTAGTTTTGTTTTAACATATCATGAATCAACTTGACAAAACAAACCAAAGAAAACTAAGGCTTCACGTAATAGTGAGGTAATAGGGCTTTTTTTTTTTTTAATGTTGGAACATAGCAGATCAAACCTGGGTTTTGCCAAATATCACCTGTGTCACAGTATAATAATTTTTAAAAAGTTAAAAACATGACTGTTGTATAGATATATAGAGAGCATGTGTGAAAGATTATCCAACTCATTAAAGAGGAAACCAGCAATATGGCAAAGCTGGTTCAAAGACTACTTGAGGAACAGAGATTAATGTAGTCTGTCAGTAAAGACATGCTAAAGTAAGTTTGCAAGTTACACACAAATGCTACTTTTCTACAGAGCAATAAAACCATTACATTTGGGATTATCTTTTTCTATTGGACAAGAATCACTTGCATTCCCATCAGACAAACATCTATAAGTTAGCATGTCACTCCGTGTCAATCACTATCAGTCAATAGTAAAGAAGTTAAAGTTGTTTACTATGAAGATAATAGTTGTGTGGGCTTGTTAGATAATGTTTGAATATTGAAAGGATACAGCTGTCTTTGTGTTTTATTTTAATGTTCTGGATAAATTTTATTATCAATTAAATACCCTGTTAAATAACATTATTTTTCTATACCTAAGATTCAACATTTTTAAAAGAAGTAAATAATAATCACTTTATAGGGTTGCTGTGAAAATTATGTAAGATAATAAGTATAAATCATGGAGGTATACACCAAAACCAGAGTACTTTTAACTTCTTTCTTTTGGATTTTGAAGGTACATTCAAAATGTCAGTAATTACCAGATTTTCATGTAGTGTTGTTATCTTCCAAACTTATGCCAAATGGCCCTTTGAATCTCCTACCCCAGAAATAAAAGAAACAAAAGAGAGGAAAGCATTAATGGCTGTACCTATTACCCACTCACACATTATTAAACAATAAACTGTCCGTGTCTGTGTGTGTGTGTGTGTGTGTGTGTGTGTGTGTGTGTATGTGTAGAGGGAGCAGAATAGACCTCAAACTTTTGATGAATATTTTTAGTTAGACATTATTATTTTTACTGATTTAGATATCTTTCTGTTAAGAGTCTATATCTCATGCATATTGCCAGATGATTCTCTATTAGACGTTAACATCCTAATTAGGTTTCATTTGTGTAGATCGTGATTTCTGTCCTTACTTGATGCATACACTCTAATTTACAGGTGAAGTACAAGCATCTTACAGTTCTCTGGCTGTTAAGTTTCACAGCATTTAAATATTATTTATTCCTGCAAAAGGCTAATTCCTGCAACCATTGTGTCTGAGATAAGAGAGGCTTGAACCTCCTGTAACAGACCATACTAACCCTGGTTTATAATGAGCATGCTCTTTCTATAGTACCTTCTGCCAAGATATCTTTTCTCCAGTTACGAGCAGAGGCAATGATCAGGTGATCACCATGTGGTCAAGGGATTGACCATGGCAATTTCTCAGGAGTTCTTTCCTCACTGTTATTTTAAGTTTGAATTTCTTTGTATCAAATAAGTAATAGCTATAAAAAAGCACTTCCAATAGAACTTTCTGGGATTTCTAGAAATATTGAATATCTGCATTGTCCAATACGGCAGCCCCTAGTTACATGTGACCATTGAACAGCTGAAGTGTCTAGTGCAATTGAGGAAATAAATTTTTATTTTAATTTAATTTAAATTCAAATGTAAACAGCTCCTTGTGCCTAGTGGCTCCTGTATTGAACAGTGCAATTTTGCAGTCTCAGAGCTGGAGTTCACAATCCGTTTTGTAGAAATTAGGGGGTAGAACCTGATCTCTGCCCCAAATTGATCAATTAAGCAGTGCACTCTTTGGGGACAAATATACCTTATATTTCTGTCCATTTTGCAATTTCTTCCATATGAAATGTTCTTAGGAAAACTTCTACTTGTAAAAAGATGGAGTGAAGGTACTTTTCCCTATTTCTCCCACCAAGTACAATTAAAAACTCTTCATTTGTGGTGATTGTCTTTATCAACCTGATAAAGAAGACAGACCAGTAGACAAGTAGTTACAATATTTTGTGATAAATGAAACCCACTAACACATGCCATTTTACATGCATGATACTAGTAAATGTTCCTTATAATTATTGAGAAGACTTTACTGCTACCTCTACCTGAAGAGACCAGTGAATATCTAATGAGTTGTCTTTGAGCTGAAACTTGAAGTAAAAGAGTTTACTAAGTGGACGTTTCTCACAGAGGGAACAGCATGTGCAAAGACCTGGTAGCATTAAGTAGTTTGTAGAATTGCACCTTCATTGAACTTGTCCAAGCTATGATTTGTCCAAGGTCATGAAATTGCTTCAGCAGCAGAGCTTTGCATTGAAGTCAGTTTTCTCTCCACATCATCTCTCTTCCCAATTGCCAGTATCCAGGCCCTTCTTAATTTACCAGTTTGAGTTTCCTGAATGGAATGATGCTTGACCAGTTTCCTTCCAAATGGGTGCTCAAAACATGGCATATTTATTATTTTTGATTCTGAGCCACATTTCTTTGGGTACACCACCTTAGCAAATTACAACAGATCATAAAATTATATCAAATGCAATTGAAACCAAAATATACAAATGAGGTCTGGGATTCAGATACTATAGCATGTCTTTACCTGCTTTTTGTAACCTGATTTTATTTGGCCATTTACCTTCCCTTCCCTCCTCTGTCCTGCCCTCAATTTCAAAAGTGAGGGAAACCAACCCTCTTGCTGTAATCTGCGCCTGTGCAAACTAAACCAGGGCCAAAGTCATGGTGAAGGACTTTGGATTTATAATTACATTCAAAACATTTCCCTGGTAGGCCCAGATTGGACTTGTACATAAGTTTCAAGTACCAATTAGCTAATAACTTAGTTGTTTTATCAGCCCCCACCTCCCTGCCCTCCACTTCCCAGAAGCTGGCTGAATATTACAATTCCTGGCCAGTGAAGATTGGTCTCATTCTGGCAGGTCTGATAACTTCCATACTCTTGGATGGAAATACTGTCTGCCACTGATTCTCATGGAAACAGGGACAGTCTAGCTGGAAGTGGAAGCTACCAAACTCGTTTTGAAGCTTCTCCTTTGAAAAGTAAATGGCTCAGTAATTTCTAATCCGGTCATACACACTTACAAGTGAATCCATCTAATCAGACTGCTTTCCTCTATAGCTGTGGTTCTCAAGCATTAATGAGCATCAGCATCACCTGGTGGTTGGGCCCTCTTAGAGTGTCTAATTCAGTCAATTGGAGCCTGAAAATCTGCATTTCTAAAAAAATTCCCAGACACTGATGAAAAAAATTACACTATGACAACCACTGCACTAAATCTCATCTGATTACATGGAGAAGTGGATGATAGCTATAGCTCTTCCTGGATGCACTTGGAGAATGAGTTTCACAGGGAGGAGGTGGAGCAAAGGGGGTTAGAGAAGACCTACATCAGACTTGCTCCCCATGACAACCAAAAGCTAAATGAGTAGTCTTTGGATTGTGGAAATAAGTGGAAAGTAAAGGTCAATTGCTGTTGATCTATTTGGAAAATTTCATTGACTGAAGGACTGTGTGCCAGTTATTGAGTTTATTCCTTTTGACTGTTCTGTGAGAATGAATTTGAGTCCTCTAAACGTTGTCCCTTTGCCAGCTAACACTGAAGCTTTTCTGTAGAGGGCACCGAGAGACACTCCTGGAGGGAAGTGTCTGCTTGGCAGGATTCTGCAGAATTCATGATTTTCTAGCACTAGGCTCCTGCATTGCAGCCTGCAGGTGCCAGCAGTCTACTGGCACCCCCTCAGGCAGTTTTATTAGCAGAGTGCCTCCAGTGAGGCACCTACCCATGAACAGCTTTCCTTAATACCCTAGTGGGCAGATTCCCAGAAAGTTTTATTGGTGAAGAACCACAGTGACTTCTCTCCTATTCCATGGGCTACCACTGTGTCCTGTCAGCAAAGTCCAGATCTCATCCCTGGGTGATCTCTGGTAGTGGGGAATACTCTTCTTTGGGACTACTACCTTTGTCCTTAATGAGGACAGTTTCTCATTAGTGCCAGTTTCTTTTAACCACTGTACCGGTGTTCCTTATAGTTTTCTTTACCTCTTATTAGTCAAGACCATATGACTCTAATTCCCTGTCATTGTTAACAGTTCTTTTTATTAAACTTTCCCTGTTCAAATTACTATGTGGTTTCTCTCTCCTGATTGGACCCAGACTGACACAGGTGAGGAAGACATGTTCTTTCTAGTTGTGATGTTCTCCTTACCTTTTTATCTTCAGAAGCACAGAAACTTTTGGAGGAAGGCCCCAAGTTTTCTTGTCAGCATTTGTTCTTTGTGTATCTTCCTGCTCTACTAGCTGAAACAGTGTCCAAATGCATATTTCAGTGACCGGTTTCAGGTCCAGGCTTTATAACTTGGTACTTGTCAACATGTTTGTTTCTTGAATGTAGCTTCTAGCCTTTTCCACTTCCCATTTTATGTAAGACCCATTTTTTGTAAGCTTGGGTCCCAAGAATGTGCATACTTTACAAAACATTTTCTGAGTGCTCATTTTGTGCAAGACACTGAGTTAAAATTTTTATATGCATTGTTTTATTGAATTGGATCTATACAAATACCCCATGGAAAGGTACTCTGATCTGCGTTTTATATATGTGGAAACTATAGCTTAAAGTGGCGAAGTAATCTGCCCAAGTTATTGCAGAATTTAGAAGACAGAGCCCACTATCCTATAAAGCCTGACTTTTTTCCATCTGTGTTTTTGGGGATGGAGTCTAACATCCTGTCAATGTAGTCCTTGTTTCCAAAGTAAGGGTTAGTGTGTGTATTTGTGTGTATGTGTGTGTGTGTGTCCATATGCAAACATACATGGATACCTTAGAATAAAGAAGAGATGATCTCATTCTAAGGAATTTTGTTTCTGATCATAAAATGAAATTCCTTTAAAATTATATGAGTATCTCTTAATAGCAGTAGATCAAGATCTGTCCTTTGGCCCTCACCAGGAAGAGAAATGGCCTCTCATTTCAACCTTTAATAGGGAAACATATCCATATTCTGAAGTTTATGAAAAGTGTTCTGTTAGTGGGCAAAAGTGATGGCTTATTATAATTAATTCTTTCCTCAAGGCCATACCTCTAAAAGTGAGAGTGAATATGTTAAGGGGAATGTAGTTACAATCAAAGAGGGGGATGGTAGCATCTTTTTACTTAACATAAATGCTCTTTCCATGGTTCCTGACTCCTCCACTCATCAAGGCAGAGGGCTCATTGTCTGCAGGGTCCTGATGAGTGATTCATTAGCATACTACCATTTCAAGACCTGGGGTGAGGATTGTGGCAGGTGAGGGAGGGGTACTGGAATTTTTTGGTTTTATTTTATTTTTTGTTTTTTTAAAGATTTATGTATTTTGGTGGATGGGGAGGAAGAGCGAGAATCTCAAGTAGACTCCCTGTGCTGAGATCATGACCTGAACTGAAATCAAGGGTCAAGTGCTTAACTGACTGAACCACCTAGGTGCCCCAGTTTTCTTGAAATTAAGTAATGCTTTTAAGGGTTTTTATTTATCTGCTATGTGTGAATCAGAGGGAAGGAAATTAATTAATGATTGTGGGCTTTTGGATCAGAAGAGGGCTGAGTGAAACTTGGCCTTACCATTTATGAATTAAAAGAGTATATGTGGATTCTATTTTTTGAGCTTCAGTTTCCTCATCTGTAGCAAAGATACCTTAAAATAAAGGCAAGACCCTCTTTATTAATTTTTAGGATTAAGTGGAATAAATATAGAAAGTATTTCTGGCACATAGACAAACTCTGATTAATGAACGGAATTTGACATATAAATAATAATCCCCTCCATTTATTTACTCCTTTACATTTGCAAAGCACATTCACATCACAGCCTTTCATCCTCATGACTATCCCTTCAGCTGGGCAGGTATTCCCTTTCTTTCTTTTTCTTTCTTTCTTTCTTTCTTTCTTTCTTTCTTTCTTTCTTTCTTTCTTTCTTTCTCTCTTTCTCTCTTTCTCTCTTTCTCTCTTTCTCTCTTTCTCTCTTTCTCTCTTTCTCTCCCTCCCTCCCATCCTTCCATCCTTTTTCCTTTCCTTTCCTTCCATATTTTTTTTTAAGAGAGAGAGCTCAGGGGTGGGGAGGCAGAGGGAGACAGAGAATCCCAAGCAGGCTCTCCTCTAAACACAGAGCCCATGCAAGATCTCACAACCCTGAGATCATGACCTGAGCCAAAATCAAGAGTGGGTTGCTTAACTGCTTAACACTGTTCCCCCTCAGACACCCCCTAGGCAGATATTCTTATTTCCACTTACTCATATGGTTTATGAATAGAATGGATGATTTATCTAGATTTGCTGTTCAGAGCTTTTGAGCTACCAGATAGAGAAGCTGGAGATTCCCCCAGGCCTCTAAGATGCAGTAGAGCTACTCCAGTCTGTGGCAGAGTACCTGTAGTACAGAATACCTTGAGGCTAAATAAATTATCTTAGTGTTAAACATTAATAGCATTCATTGAAGTTAAACATTTATGAAAGAAAAATATAGAACTACAAGTAATTCAACCTTTTGTTCTAATGAACATTGGGGAAAATGCATTATTTTTTTCAATTTTAACAGTAAAATACCTTGGTCAAGGTCCTGACAGAATAACATTTTGAAACTTCTTTATGTAAGGCAAAGTCACACTGGTAGAAGTTGCCTGCTGACAGAAGATCGATTTATTCTATGAAGAGGAAGGGAAAGGTTGAGAGCTACTGTGGTAGTCACTTGTTCTATTTATAAATATACTCTTATCCTATTTGATACATTTCCAGATGGTACTTTCCTCCCTCTTGTAAAATGGATATAGCTATGTGACTTGCTTTGGCCAGTGAAATAGTAGCAATATATAATGACCAAGATAACTTGCCTACTAATTTGGGTTGACCAAACTTTAGTCAGGCTTCTCTCCTCCCCACAGACACCTAAACTGTGGTTCGCCCCCAAGGTTAAGCAACCAGTAAGGTACAGAATACAGCTTTCCATCCTTCCACTCCCTTAACAGCTCATTTTGAGAATCAGCTCACCACAAAGAAGAACATTTCCTCTTGAACCACCACAATCATGCTGTTTGCTGGTCGCCACAGATGGCTGCCTTCCACAACATTCTTGCCAGCCCTACTCAACTCTCCCTATAAAAGAAAAGCCTTTTTCTGCTTAGTTTTAAGACACTTTCAGATCCTGAGGTTGGAGCAGAGAATGCTGTATTGCAATAGTCATCTTGAAAAAAGTCTGTCTTCAAGTCTGGATTTGTTTTTTGTTTAGTGGAAGTTTTAAGTGTCAAAGAATGATAAAATGTAAGTGATCATCAATCCTTTTGTGGCGCTTCATTATTTTTACTGATGTGACTGCACATAAAATATCTGTTGTGTGTGTGTTTTGAGAGAAAGATATTTAAAAACCGAAAGAGAGAGGGATAGTGAGAGAGAGCTTGAACATGTCTTATATGTCTCGGTACTTTCTTTTTAACTGAAAAATAATAGCAATATTTATTGGGTATTTACTACACTAAACTGCTGAAAGGGCATCCTCCCATTAAATTCTGACAAAAGCTCTCTGAAGCATGTCCCAGAGATATCTCCATCTCACAGGTCTTAAAAAACTAAGAATATTTAAGTTTATTTACCACATCTTCATAATTAGTAATTTGCAAAGCTGTCTGATAATAAAGTTTGTGCTTTTAATACCCATGCCACATTACTCTTCCCTGATTCTCCATATCATGTTTATTAGTAAATTTATTGAACTTTTAAAAATCATATTCTTATTTAACAAGAATGGATTGAATTAGGTGTATGTATAGGACTGGTTTAGACACAGGATGGTTAAAAAAAATGGATGCACCTCAATGTTTTTAAGTGGTTTGCAGTTTGAAGAGGAGATGAGATATAAATAGATAACTCTAAAATGAGACAGATTATAAATGATGTAGACCAAGGATAGACAAAGGACTATGGGAATCCAGAAAGGGGAGGAATTCTTTCAGGTGGTGCAGGAAGACCTTTTAATTGTGCTTTTACAGTGCATAGGGTCTGCAGAGATGAAAGAAGGCAACAGCATAATAATGAAACAGAGACTCCATGAAGAACCTTCAATAGAATATTTAGAAATTGGGTTTGATCCATAGATTGTGATTGAAAATGAACTCAGGGTATTTTATAAAATTTAATTTATAGTTGCATGATAATTAAAATGCTTATGAAGATGAAATGAGCTGTTTCTGGAGAGATGACAAGAAATTTAGTACGTTGCAAAGAATACCATGCTCCCTCAATGTCCCATGGATGGCTGAATTAAATAGCTGTTGTAGATCCAAATCCCTGATGACATTTTTGAGATAGATATTTAAATTCTCCTGCTAGCTATGTTTAATACATAGATACAGAATTTAGCATCTCTGGACAGTACACAGGGAGGAAAATGGCCTCTGAAGTCTGTGATTTAAAATATGGCCTCACCCCAGCTTAGTCACCATGTGCCTTTGATACCCCCCACACCTGGGTTTTTTTTGGAGAGAACATTTGTATTCACTGCATCTTCTAGAAACCAACCAGGTCCTGTTAAGAATCTGTATTTCTCCAGGATGCAAAGTTAAAGAATCTGATATCACCATGAAGATGAGGCATATTTTAAAGAGAATAGTACTTTTGACTCATTGCTTTGAATTTGCTTTGATAGTAATCCCTTGTCTGGGGCATGTCTAAAATGCAGGTTGAGAACTGCCAGTGAAGCCACTGATGGCCCTTTTCTTTGATGGCAATGTTACCTGTTGGTGTCTCAGTTGTGTTATTTATTTTCATCTCTAGTGACCTTTCTTTCACCTCACAAATATTTTAGTTCTTTAAGTCTGAAAACATAGATTGTGTGTTAGTGGATGTGATCTCTCTTACCAATTCCTGACCAATATCAGTGAGATTCTGAGCTTAGGCTTCCTGGGTTAAAAGTCCCAAGCTACCTCTTACTAGAGTGAGCTACATATTTACTGTTATTTGAGGCAGTGATGGGGATAAATGGGCTTTGGAGTCAGGCACATAGGCTGTGTTCAAACCCCAGATCTGCCACTTAATAGCTGAGCATCTATGTTTGGCAGTCAGTGTATGGATGAGTTGGTTGGTTGATGTTCTGAAAAAGTGGATATCGTGTGGTAGAGATGGTCATTTTGGGTGTGAGAACCAAATTCTTATATTCTGTGTATTTGCACTTCAGACATCTATCCACTAGACCTCCTCTAGGCTCTTTGAACAATGAATGTCTTCAATAAAACCACAGAGCCCAAAGTCAAGTGGGTGGTTCAGAAGGGAGGAAAAAGCATTTTTGACAAGTCCTTGGAACTCCAAGTCTCTGGAAGAATTCAGTGGATATGTGAATTTTAATATGTGGAGTTTGAGCTCTAAAACTCTGATCCACCAGCCTGATTGCTCTTGGCATCCATAGGACAATGCTCCAAGGCTTGGAGACACTGGTTTTCTTGACTATACAGGAGTTTAGTTATTCAGTAAACCTTATGAGCCTTGGAGAAAAGTTAATGCTGCTACAGTGTGCACTGATCTGTCTCTGTTCAAAGGATTAAAATGTTTCTTTCCCATAGTGACTGACAGCTGTGAAGGGAGCATCAACAGAATTTCTTTGGGAAACACATAAGGCCCTAGAATTCCAATAATATCAGTCCAAGGTCTGCCTTATGGTTCTTTCTGAGTTTTATTTCTTCCTGTACCTGTTAGTTATAGCAGTGAGGAACATCTTTGAAAAGTACAGTTGAAGATTCAAAGAACATATTTTCTGTGTATCAGCATGTAGGCCATGAAGTTTCGGGTGGATAGCACTGAGCTTTAGAAAAGCATGACAGGCTCTCCTGGCTTCTGAATGCTTGCTGAGCTACATGTTCAGTGCTCAAGGAAAAGAAATGGTGAAAGGTAAGAAGGGAGCACCAGTGAAGTTCTGGAAAGGGGACGGAATGACAGGATGTAATTTCAGCACTCTTCTAACTCTGTTACTTTTTCTTTTCTTATGGGCTACTTACAGAGCTGAGAACTGGAAAGAGATCTTTCACAAAGTCGCTTAAATGAAAGCATCCATTACAATAAGCACAACTTGAATTGGCTGTTTCCACTTTTCATAATCTCTCTAAATCTTCCCAAACATTTTCTTTTTTCTCATTACAATTCAAGATGCCAGCTGCTTAATTTTCAGTATTCCCTCTGCTTGGTTAAACTCATCAGTTTCTGTCAGAGTCCTTAGCTGACAAAATGTAAGACTATTTACCCATTCCAGTCTAATTTATACCTACTGGGTCTGATCAAAGAGGGAAGAATAAACACGAGAAATGCTGATGTGCCATACAATTAGCAGTGAGCTGGGCTATCAGTAGTACCATCAGATCTCTCCTTAGATACATATTAAATACCTATCCAGAATCTTGTCTGCCTCCTGAGGGACCAGAGAGAAGAAACATCGATTACTAAATTTCCCGAAAGTGCAGTCAATGGGATAGTAGTGTTAAATAAGACAATATGTTATTTTGGGAGTGTTTTTTTTTATTACCTTGGGAGCTATTTAACTATCTAACTATCAAAGCTTTTAATATGCTTATGTGCAATGAGAATTTATTCATTTAATTTATTTACACATACATACATGCATGCATGATACACACAACAGAAAGCTTTTTTCCCCAGACTATCTCTGAGGACTAGTCTTCTGGAGTGCCCATCTGGGAAAAGCTGATTTAAACAGCTCATTTTCATATTGCAGTTTACAGATTAACAAATCAGGTGGGAACATGATCCTCTCCTTTGGAGAGTGACATCATGGAATGTCCTCACCTAATTGTAATAGTTGCTCCTTGGTATCATTAAGAGACTGACCCAAGATAAATACCTTGTAGCAAATACAGTTAGTTACCCTCCCATGGGCATTCTTTGATCTGACTTCTTCTTTCTTGCTAATAAACCATGCTTCTGGGGGGTAATAGAGGAGCAATAGACCTCTTATGAACTTTACCAGATATTCACTTTCTCAACTTCCCTTGCACCTGGGAGTGGTTTAGTAACCCAGTTTTGGACAATGAAAGATAAAGGGACCTCAGTTGGGGTGAAGGGGTAGGATTCTGGAGTTTCCTGATGGGGAAAGAAAGAAAGGGATAGTTCTTTACTTAATTTTATTTTGGTGTTAATGCCAAAGGTGTTTGCTTTGGTATTTGTTCATAGATGTGTTGCTGTGGTGATTGCAGTTTGTATTTCTATTTAGGAATAAATCTTTAGCCTTGAAGGTGTTGGGGGCTATGGTAGCCATCTTTTGTTTGGGAACAGACGGGCCTACCAATGAAAATCAATACTTTAAGATGGAAGAACAGAAAGACACAAAGAACTTGATTTTCTAAAAACATTGTTTAGCCATTGCCCTGATGCTGGACCTGCCAACTTCCAGATTTCTTGGTAGGTAAACAATGAATGTTGTCATGCTTTCAGTCACTGATAGGCAGGTGTATTAGTTTCATACTGCTGCTATAACAAATTACTGTACATTTAGTGGCTTAAAACAACACAAACTTATTGTCTTATAGCTCTGGAGGTCAGAAGCCTGAAAAGTATATCAGGGGCTAAAAATCAAAGTGTACACAAAGCTGTGTTACTGCTGGAGATTCCAAGGAAGAATCTGTTTCCTTGTCTTTTCCAACTAATAGAGGTTACCTTCTCATTCATTGGTTCTTAAAGCCAGAATCATAACATCTTTTCTCCTCTCTAACCTTTGCTTCCATCTCTACATTTCTCTCTCTGGCTCTGACCCTCCTTCTTCCCTCTTATGAGGACCTTTGCGGTTACATTGGGTCTTCATGGAAATTCCAGGAAAATTTCCCCTTCTCGGGATCATTACTTAGTCATATCTAAAAATTTCCTTTTGTCACAAGGTAATATATTCACATGTTCTTTGAATTAGGTTGTGAACATCCTTGGGGGGCCATAAGTCTACCCACCACAGCATTTGCATACTCTAACTGATACATAATTTAAGTTCTTTTCTTTCTGATATGTGACACTAACATTGTTGTCTTTCTCCAAAGCTGCGCTTCAGATTGTGCATGCCTCAGGGGAAGAAAGTTTCTCTCTAATGTTTTGGACAGTGTCTGAACATCTTTTTACTGATAATAGAAAAACTTTGCTTATCTGCTCTAAACTTTTTGTCTAATTACCTATTTACCATATATACCTATCTACCAACTTTTCAAAATATTAAGATTGTTTATTAAAGAAATTGCAAATTACTTTTTCACACATTTTAAGGTTTTGATTAATATTACTTTGACCTTGAGTCTGGAAGCATTTGCTCGGATTTATAACTATTTTTGTTATGCTACTCATTAGGAAAACTTAACTGAGATGCATGGGCAGACTTGATTTTATCAGATCCTTTATGAAATATATCATAATATCATAGTAATTGTGATGATGGTGATGATGAGGAGGAGGAGGAGGAGGAAGTGGATGAGGAGGAGCTGGAAGAGAAAGAAACTATTTCTGACCTTGTGGCAGATTTTCTGTTAGCTCCATGTAGAATCATTTACTCATATATGTATTTCTTCTCTTGTGTAATTTCCTTCCCTCATCCCTCCTATTTTCTTTCTGTAATACTTAAATATATGTGCTAAACCCTACTCAAAGTGCTGTAAGAGAAAGCATATTACAAAGATATACATATCCTCACAACAGAAGCTTAATGTTAAGCTCAACAGAAGAAAGAATGCATTTTAATAATATACGGAAAAATTATTTGAAATTAAAGAATGTGTTACAGAATTGTAATTATAGAATATTGGTAACTAGAAAAAAAGTCACCCAAACTTCAGTGTATGAACCTGAGTACTATTCAATGTATAAATGGAAGACTGAGTTCCTACCAGTCTACTTCCAAAGGCTATAGTTTACTGGTTGTAACCATAATATAATGTAATTTTTTGTCTCTGGTAGATATTTGTCATTGTTTCTAAACATATAGAATCTAACCTTGGTCTTATCTTTAGAGAATTCCATGCCAGATTGGGTCCTCCTCCCACTACAGCAATTGAAAATGCTATATTCTTGCTTTCACAACATCCTCTCACCTCTGAATAAATCAAAATCTTGTGACTTGAGTTTTCAGGGACTCCACCAGATCCTATTGAGTGGGGTGGTGGCAGTGGAGGTGTCAGACAGCTACAGCTAACCTCCAGAAGCAGCAGAGATGATTCCAGGCTTGTGTTAAAACTCTAGTGTTGGCGCTGCCTGTAGGTGAGATGCTTGTGCAGAAGCACAGAGAAGACAATGTACCATCTTCCTTGGACTAGGTCTGTCACATTCCTAGCTGTATAGCTTCCAGTCTTATTTTCCCAGCCCTAGTGACTAATGTTGCTTAAATAAAATTTTTATATCCAGATATTAACCAGCATTTGTACTATTGATTGCAGCTAACGCCAGGCTGATACAGTATGCTGCTCTTTTAAATTAACATCATAGTAAAATCAAACTCCATGATATTATATTTTTCTGACCATAATTAGAAATTAATGCTTGATATTCAATTACGTCAATAATACAGATGCAGCTAATATCCTATTGTTAGAAAAGTAACTAACTTTAAAAACAATCATGAAATTGCTATTTTTGTGTTTATGACTTTTCAAAGTTTATGATAATTACAAGAAATGTATTTACTATGATGTAGGCAGGCCAGGTCTGAGTACCCAGAGGGGTCCCACAGGACCAACCAAGAGGGTCCTTGACTTCCACAGGATTGAAAATCAAATGTGAGCTGGGGGGGTGAAAACAGAGTTTATTGAATAGTGTAAGTGACATTATAGCACACTGGGTATCTGGGAGACTCAGAAAGGAAAGGAGAGTCTTGTCGTCGCTTGGGCTTAGGGGTTTATATTGGAAAGGGGTCCAGGGTACGTGTTCCTTTTATTCCTTCAGGAGTCCATGCTAGAGTCTGATCAAAGTTGAGTGACAGGTGACTAATGTTATTAGGTGTTATTTCATAAGTCATCAAAGGTAGGAGGTATTGATACCAACATCGACTGAGGTTTGTTTGAAGCTAATATCTTGGAACGTGTTTGGGATCTGGTTCTTCTTAGATGTTATCATGTGTTTGGGGGCCTACGATGAAACTCAGAGAATGATTAACTTGCTTGTTTCCCCCTTGGAGTGGGGTTTATTCAGATGCAAGGTAAAATATAAAATATGAGTAAATAGGACCTTGCAGAAAAACAGCAGAAAGGAGCCTTTATAAAAATGAAGTGCCTTCAGTTTCCCTATCTCAACTGGGTCAAAAATTGTCACATATTATATTCTTTATCACAATGTTTTCCTGAAAGTTGATAACAATTTCTTATGTTACCATGTAACATAGGAGTGACAATTTTGTTGTATTCTTAAGTCCTTGGAGTATCATCAATGAAAAATAATTCTATTAATAACATGTATACCTCCTGTACACATGGGAGATACCCAGGAAAACTGAATAACTCCCCCAAATGGCTGGGGCCATCACCTTAAATACCAACTCCAGCTGAAGACAAGATATTGGGTGAGAAAGAGCCAGGTTTTCAGGGAAAGCACAGTAAACAAGGGTATGGTTGTTATGCAGGTTTGAGTCTATACCTTCTCCATTGATACGAGTTTCTACAGACTTGGTCCTCCTCCTCTTCTTGGTACACAGAGAGAGATACCCTTTACAAATGGAGATTTCCCTTATAAATGTAAATTTTCATTCAAAAGGGTAATTTCCACTTGGTTTTCAGAGTTTTTCTCCTATCCAAAAAAATGATCAGCCTAAACTAATTCTTATGCTAAAAAAAGGTGTATTTTGGGGTGACATTTGTCAATTCTGCTACCCCTCAAAAACGATGCGTGTACACACACACACACACACACACACACACACACTTATTTCTGGAGTTACTTAACAGGCTGAACATCTGCATAGTGATTTGATAGATGGATTTTAAGATGGTTAGTTGGAGTACAAATCCTTTGTGTGTTTCAATTCTAAGATTTCTATGCATCTAGTTGAAGAGAAAGAAAACAATGAAACATGTTATGTAGGCATGTGCTAAATTCAGAGTAGAAGAATAAACAATGGACTTTTATTTTCCTTTTAGATGTTTCCCCTGATTTATTCAGTCATTTAAATCCTTTTTTAATTCCTCCCCAAAGGATTCATTTTTGACGTTTCTCTAATGGTCACTTTTTGATTACCAGTTTTTAAGAACTGCCAACCTTTAACCTGGCATTTGCTTTCCTTCATCTCCGGAGTCTCAAAGTCCAGCACTGTAGCTCTAAAAACTGAATCCTAATCAGCCAGTGGAAGCCTGTTTCTTTTGGAGACTGGTAGCACAAAGAGGGATAAAGTGTGTATGTGGGAAACTTGTTGTGTAGGAGATAACCAGGACTATGGGGCAGTTAAAGGCACTGGAATCTATTGGAAAGTAAGGTCAACTTAGCAGTTTTACTTGACTAATAGCTTATGATGACGTGATTAAAAAAAAAAACAAAACGCCCCCCAAAACCCAAAAACAAAACAAAACATATGCTCCATGGGAACCCCAAGGTATATAATTATTTCTGGGAAATATTCGGGTCATCACAAAAAGAAAAATGTTTTGTTTGATTTTCTCCCTAGCTTCACATATAGATTAGGTGGCATTAGAGAAGAAAGGCACTTAATATGTTTTTTATTATTTGTTTATTTCCAGGAAACTGTCACTCTGAACCAGATACCAAATTAATAATGGAATTCAATCTAAAATCCTTCATAGTAAAGGTTAGGTTATATAATGCTGCTAATCATTTTCCCATGTTATCAGTTATGGGAGATAATCGAGAACACATCCTTCTTAGTCATTGTAGGAAAAGAGATTTTATCTTTCTATTTAAAAATCTTAGCGCATCAAGGAAACGGACTCTTTGTGGCTGCATATGTACAGCTACTAGCATGGCCAGCAAGGGTTTCCTCCTCCAAACAGACTTAGGTCAAACCAGTCTAAAGAGAAACCAAGTAGCTTAATATGATGAGGGGAATAGCAGACAAAGAGTATGAATATACCTGAGTTCCTATTCTGGATCTACTGAGACTTGCTGAATGATTATATTTACTTCTTTATGTGTCTGGGCATCAGTTTTCTCAATTATAGGAGAGAGTGTTTTTTCAACTATAAGAGAGATGGATAGACAGTCTCTAGGACCAATGCCTCTCTAAAATTTGCAAGGCAGACATTTTTCCTGTTTTAAATTTTCTAAGCATACGTATGTTATACTTTTTCTATTAAGTCTTAACCTCAAACTTGCTGGCTCTAGATATGTCTAGATACGTTATACCTAAGCAGCTCACATTGCTAATAATTAAAGTCAGTATCTGTATATTGTACTGGTTGGGCACATAGATCCTGAGTCATATGATCTGAAGTAAAATTCTGTTTCCCCAATTTTTTTTTAAAGATTTTGTTTATTTATTTGTCAGAGAGAGTGAGAGAGCATAAGCAGTGGGAGCAGCAGGCAGAGAGAGGAGCAGGCTCCCCACTAAGCAGAGAGGCAGATGTGGGACTTGATCCCAGGACCTTGGATCATGACCTGAGCTGAAGGCAGATGCTTAACCAACAGCCACCCAGATGTCCCTCCAATTTGTTAATTAAATGAGTTGAGGTGAGTTATTTAAGCTCTTGAGACTTGTTTTCTCTCCATCATAAAATAGGGATTATGATAATATTAACCTCATCAAGTAGTTTGGAAAATCGAATAAGACAAGCCACATATATAATGTACAGTGGTAATGTAGTGAATTGTAGTCATTACAACCACCCATCAAAAAAACCCTAAGGAGCTGCATTTATGGAAGTATTTGGAGGAATGAGGTATTAAGGATTTTTTTCTTTGTATTTCTTTCTACTAAAATGAATATCGTCAAATCTGGCTAATATACAAGGGCCCGTCTCTATCTTATTTTGTTCCTCAAGAATATCTTCTTGGGGCACCTGGGTGGCTCAGTGGGCTAAGCATCTGACTTCGGCTCAGATCATGATCTCAGGGTCCTGGTATTGGATTGAGCCCTGGGTCAGGCTCCACATTCAGCTGGGAGTCTCCTTGTCCTTGTCCCTCTCCCTCTGCACCCCTTCCCCCCTTGTGCTCTCTCTCTCTCAAATAAATAAATAAAATCTTAAAAAAATAAACGTCTATCTTCTTGATGAGAAAGATATTGACCTAGAAAAGCTCCACTCTTGGCTTTGTGTTTCCTTTAAGTGCCAAAAAAAGCCCATTTAATTGCCTATTTAGGATCACTGGGTTCTTAAAAAGCAATTTAGTCAGTTAATAATTCAGCAAATTTTTAATGAGACCTACTGTGTTCCATTGACACAGCTAGATGCAGTAGTGACAGCTAAGTTATATTTGGGGATTTACCTTTTGTCTGTCTGAGAATTGATCTGTTAACCTGAGTGAATCTTCGTGGATTGCAGACTTTATCCTCAGTACCTTGGAGAGTTCTCTAGAGATAGAAATTTCGATTGAGGGAGAAGGGTTAAGGAAGAGTCAGATGGACACTTAGACTGACTAATCTTCCATAGACCCTTTCAGTAGGATGGCACCTACTGGTATGTGAGATGTTAACTGCAGTCTGGCACTCATCTCAGAAGTAAGTGGGAGCTGCATTCTGCAGAAAAGTACTTTTTTAATCCACAAAAACTGGGCTCATGGATTAGGCAAGACTCTGCCTTCCAGGAATTAAGAATCTGAGGTTTTATTTCTCTCCCTCCCACTCAGAATCTCTCTGTCTTCTTTCTTTAGGTACCTTTGCTACCCCTCCAGGTGAACAGTGTGTCCCCATTGTGAAGCTCTCCCTTCCCCTCTTCCCTGTGTCCAAATGTTCAAAAATATATATTAAAATTTTTATGAAGTGCTTAATAAATCCTTTTTGGTTTTTTAAACACCTGCAGTGGATGTGAAAAGTTTATATGGAACTTAAGTCAGCTACATCTTTTTTAAAAATTAGACTTATGTCTGTGTAAATGCATATACACAATCATATAACATATATATCAATATATATTACTATATATATGTTATATATATTTAGTACCATACACAGACACACACAGATACGATGTCTATTTCCATATAGTAACATTTTTTTAATAGGTCTTTACTGTGAACAGAATTTAGTGTGCCATTATGGGATTATTTGCTTAGATGTGTCTCTCCACAATGTGATTTTGCCTAGACTCATTTTCTTGATGGACAGTGTGGGAGGCAGATGGGCAGTAGTAGTCTCAGAGGGCACCATACTTCTTTTTAATGGAAAGTAGATCCTACTTGGATATTTTCTTCATGGGATCCTGCAACCTTGGAAAAGAAACAAAATGGATGGCAAAATAAAATAGTCAAATAAAAACATTTGATTTAAAAATAAAAACACACTTAGAGTTTGCCACAGGTTTTATACCTACTAAATAATTTCTCATATTTATGATTTGGGGGGGGCTTTTGCAAGAGTGACAAAGAGACCCAAGGGGAAGGAGAACATTTTCCTCCCTTCCCCTTCTTAGAATGCCTTTTTGGGGGGCCATTGTGGGCCTGGGATGAGTCCTTTCTCTAACCTTTGCAATGTAGAATAATCTCTCCAGGGACTAGAAAAGCCCAATCTTCAGTTTTGCAATGCAGAACTGTGTTCAAGGTCATGGGCCTCATTCTCCCTTGAAATGTGAAAATACACCTCTGGGAGTCTATTTCGAGGTATAACCATTTGTTTTTTTCCCGGAGATAAGAGAAGCTTTATTATTCTTACAGAGGAGGTCAATTAACTAAACAAATAGCTACCTCAAATCCCAACTGAATTTTGGACCTGCTTTGCTGTTTAAATTGTGTGAAATTTTATTCTGACTTTGTAGTCTCTGGTAGACTACATATATGCATGTACTCTAAATACATCAATTTTCTTTATTTCCATATTAATGCAGAGAGATTTCTCTTTGTTGGTAGGATTTTTACTACCTCACTATTTTACAGGTGTGATCTCATCTTCAGAAAATTCTCAGAAGAACCTGTGAAATACGAGCTATTTTTGTACCCAGTTTTTATAGGAGTGGAGACTAAGTTTCAGCCAAGTTAAGTAACTTTCTCTAGATTACACCAATAGTAAGTTGCCTGTCTGAGACTCACGTTTATGTTTAACTTCAGAATCTCTGCTCTTCACCTCTATATGACACTGAATCCGTATCAATGAGATGAGATTGTTATCGATGTCCTTCCTACTCAAAGATGACAATAGGATCAGGGAGATTAACAACATGGGGAAAGCCTCCACAAGGTCAAACTCAGGTCCAGCATGGGAAATTCAAGAAAATTCAAAAGGAACTTGACTTTGAGGCTCAACAAACAAGGCTGGAAACAAAACAGTGATTCTAAAACTATTCTAACTAAACTATTCTCAACTATTCTAAAATAGAGATGGGATTCTTAGAAGAAATGGGTTTATGACCTTCTCTACCTGTTTTTAACCCTCTGCTAGAGGACTGTGAACTTTTTCCAACTTGCAGATTGATGCCTTTGAGAGGCTCTTGGAGCACAGGTTGGGCTAAAGTACAGCCTTGCCTTTGTGAGAATGTGTTTGTCATTTTCTATGTGCATGAGTCTGGCTCGAGATTAAGGACACCATCTTGGTCATAATGACCTGATATGGGATGTCTTTTTAAACCTCCCCTTAGGTCTGAGTGGAGATCAGACTGTATGTGCAAGGGCAAAGGGCATGACTACAAAGTAGTCTGTTCATCAGCAGTTAATGAAGGGTTTTGCAAGCATTTCTCTCTGTGATAGTTTATGGTGTGTTCCTATTCTCAAGAGACTTACTTATGTTTTAATTGAGAAGATAAATAGCAATAAAAATCATAACATCTTTAGAAAAAATAGATCAGAGCTTACAGATTTAAGAATAAATAGCTGTCTCTGGCCAATAGAAAGATATGTTTAATTTGGCCCTCAAAATGCTTTAAGAATATTGAACTAGTTGCTAACATGTAAAAATATTGAATCTTAAGTTGTCATAAAAAAAAGAAAACTACAGTATGATTTTAAGTTTAAATATTTCATTTATACCAGTAACAGAATATATTATACCTTTACTTTCCTGGCTTTAATGGAGGTAGATTCATCAATAATATTTTCAAAATCGATTTCGTTGCTTATCTCGTGTTTTATTGAGAGAATCGCCATGTTTGACAATTTCTCTTGAATGAGTAATGATCTTAAAAAATTTTAATGAAGTTAATTATATGAATTAGCTGATTAAAAAATTAAATGAATTAAGTGATTTTTTAATGAAGTTAATTCTATATGCCTTTTTCCCATTTTTAAATAAGTTTTTAAACTACTTTAGTATTCTGGAAAAATTAACCACTAAAAATTACATAAAAGCCTGTAAAAAGAAGTGCACATTTTTCTTTTGCCTCAGTCTTCAGTATGATTCAACATAATACTGATCTTTATTTAAAATTTTAACATTTTGCTCACTGGAGATTTTTTTCTGCGTTATTTTGTTTTTTTTTTTAAATATTGAATTAAAATGTTATTTATCTTGACTTCTGAATTTTTGACATTTGCCTCACCTGAATTCTGGCTCTATCATTGGGGTGAGTTTACCTCCATCATTGAGCCTTTCAGTATTGTAGCTCTGTTCTGCAGGATGACAAGAGGGCTCCAACATCCATTGCCAGTGAGTTCTCAGGGTAGCTGTTTTTCCTTGCGTTTTAAAATACTGCTTATATTTTAGGAAAAATGCCCATGTGTCTGCAGCCATATCTTTTTTTTTTTTTTTTTGCTCAAGGTATATTTGATTTATGGGTGCAATGGGCAAATGAAAATGAGGTCTTAGTAGGAAAATTTCTCCAGAACAAGGTGGATAATTTATATTGAGAATATTTTCCTTGGGATTCAAGTTGTTTGTGAAAAGTACTCTGGTAAGCCCTATTACAGCAAGTCTGATGTGCACCAGGATGTGATGACCATGCTGTGACTTATTCTTACATCATTTTATGGTTATTAACACACACACATACACACATCATTTTCTCTTTGTGAGCATACTGGCCAAGTTTTATTCTATCCATCTTCAAGATGAAAGCTGTGTCTCAGAGGAGTTAAATGATTTGCACTCTCTCTTCATCCATCCTCTCACTGTTGCTGGTTTGATGTTCATTCAATACAAATCTTACTCTGTTCCATGTTTACATAAAACTTAGGACTAAGTACAAACTCCTTAGTGTGACCCGTGAGAACCCCCATGCTCTTGGTGTCTGTGCCTCCCTAGCATCATTTCTTTCTTTTTTTTTTTTTTAAAGATTTTTTTTTTTATTTATTTATGTGACAGAGAGACAGCCAGCGAGAGAGGGAACACAGCAGGGGGAGTGGGAGAGGAAGAAGCAGGCTCACAGCAGAAGAGCCTGATGTGGGACTCGATCCCGGATCGCCAGGATCACGCCGTGAGCCGAAGGCAGACGCTTTAACGACTGCGCCACCCAGGCGCCCTTCCCTAGCATCATTTCTTGCCACTTCACGCTGTGAATACTTACCACACCAATCTACTTAACAGTAATAACTAATTTTACTGAGCACGTATGTACTTGCTACTGTGCTAAGTGCTTTACACATTGTGTCACTTTCTTGCCACATCATGAAATAGTTAATATTATTCTTCCTACTTTACACTTAATTAATTTATTTATTCAGGCATTCTTTCAACACATAGCAATTGTTCTAGGTGATGGTACTACAATAAAGAATAAGAATCACAGACTTCTGCCCTCTAGAGTTTACATTCTGGCAGATGGAATCAGATGAATAAATAAAGTAGATGTTACATTAGAAGTGACAGACAAATAAAACAGTGGAGGGGGGTTAGGGTTTGCAGTATATATTTTTTGAGATTTTATTTATGTGACAGAGAGAGAGAGAGAGCATAAGCAGAGGGGGGCAGGCAGAGGGAGAGAGAAGCAGGCTCCTCACTGATCAGGGAGCCCAAGCAGGACTTGATCCCAGGACCCTGAGATCATGACCTGAGCTGAAGGTAGATGCTTAACCACCTGAGCCACCCAGGTGTCCTGGATGTTTACAATATTAAAAGAAAATCCTAATGTCCTCCGTGCTATCCTTTATGTTCCACATATAAGTGAGACCATATCCACTTATATGTGGAACATAAGGAATTGCATGGAGGACATTAGGAGAAGGAAGGGAAAACTGAAGGGGGGGAAATAAAGGGGGAGACAAATCATGAGAGACTATGGGCTCCGGAAAACAAACTGAGGGTTTCAGAGGGGCTGGAGTGGGGTGGGGGATGGGTTAACCCCCTGATGGGTATTAAGGAAGGCATGTATTGCAATGACCACTGGGTGTTATACGCAAACAATGACTCATGGAACACTTTGTCAAAAACTGACGAAGTACTGTATGGTGACTAACATAACATAATAAATAAAAGAAGATCCAGACTTCGGGGAGGGGGATTTAGGGTTCCTGCTCACACAGCTGATGAGTGGTGAAGCCTGGTCTGACGTGAAAGTGCTGTGCAGTCCCATCCAGGAAAGTGAACACTGAGCAGTAGAGGAATCATGCACATATGTGACTGTTTCATGCCTGTACTCAACTCAGCTTGAAGGGCCATTCTTTTCCACTTGGCTGGGAAGCACATACTGTTTCAAGTTTCAACTCAATCACGACCTCTGCTGGGAAGCTGGTTTCATGACCATTTCTTACTCTGCTCTAGGTAAGAGCAAACACTCCAGCCTCTCCCCTCTGTTCCCTGGGCCCCGGCCCTCACGCTTCTTCATGGCAGACTTTGTTTGATCTGATTGTATGTCCCTAGGGTTTGGCTCACAGTAGGTGCTTAATTAATGATTGTTGAATGAACATCATAAAAGCTCAGGGTAAAAAGCCAGGTTTTCCAATTTTCAATATCCTGGAGAGTGCTTAAGCACTTTTCCTAAGGGTTTTATCCGAGGGCCTTGTAATCTCCTTCAGTGTATCTAAATTAAGATTTTCCTTTTTTTGACCAAAACTTCTTGTAGATGCAAACATTTTAGCATTCAGTGTGGAAAAAAAATTCAACTTGTAAACTCTTGGTTTCCCCTGAAGACTGTGAGAGAAGAAAACTGGCCCCATCACAGGGTCCAGGATCACTCCTATGGGGTTGAGCTCCCAGCACCTCCTATACCAGTGCTAGTTTGAGAGGCTTCCCCTCCTTGGTGAAGGAAGCAGCAATCATTGGAAACAGAGATGACGATGGGGATAGGAAATAACAAGGTCTGGGGGTCGATACCCTGTTCTGCAGGTCCTTCTGGAAATGGATCCCTGGCTGATGCTTCACACTCCCTCTCTCTTCCACAGGCTCATCTGACTTCCTGCTGAGCCCGAGGGGCAGTCTCAGGCTTTGAATATGGCATATTGAGGTCAAATTGTGTCATTTATGTTGGTTGGTCCATTTTGCTCAAATGTTAAAAACGTTGATTGAAAGCAAAGGCTCTGGAGTCAGGCTTCTTGAGTTTGAATCTGCACTCCTCTTCTCCACCTTATTTAATCCTTTCAATCCTGTTGTGAGGCAGGTATTGTTTCCATATTATGGGAAACTGTCTTAGAAAGTTTAAGTAACTCCCGCCCAATCCACAGCCAATAGGGGGCAGTGGTGAGACTGACTGAGTCTGCCTGAGGCTGAGGCCCAGTGCTCCGTCCCAGAGCTGCTCAGGCACTCACACCTGCCAGCTCAAATTCATTTACTTTACCTCCTTCCTCTGAGTATCACACCGGCTGCTAAAACACTACTAATGCTTCCTGCTCCAACTTTTCATGGTGAGCATAACTAGCAATTATATGGACTTGCACAAGGGAATTAGATAATACTGCCAAATGTTGAGTTCAACTAGTTAATGTGAAATTTCTTAAAGATTTTGCTAAGAAAGCCATCACATACCCAGAGTGTCCACTTTTCAATATCAAATAGTTACTTTTTTATTTGTAAAATATTTTTCAAGATGGCATGCAAATGGAAGTTTTGAATGATTTGACACATAAATAGCATTGTTGTTTTGAAAATAGTGTTAAATTTTTTTTCCCTCCAGAATTTCAACCTACTTCCAAATTTTTCTGACACAGATAATTTAGCTGTATCTCTTCTTACAGTACTGGGCAGAGAATCTGCTCTTGATGCTCTTTCACATAATAAACCTTTACTCTTTCAACAAACCAGTTTCCTTAATAGTATTCTTTTTTTTTAATTTTTTAATTTTATTTTTTTTTTAAGATTTTTTTTATTTATTTATTCGACAGAGATAGAGACAGCCAGCGAGAGAGGGAACACAAGTAGGGGGAGTGTGAGAGGAAGAAGCAGGCTCATAGCGGAGGAGCCTGATATGGGGCTCGATCCCATAACGCTGGGATCATGCCCTGAGCCGAAGGCAGACGCTTAACCGCTGTGCCACCCAGGCGCCCCCCCCCTTAATAGTATTCTTATTAGGGAGACACTAATCTTACACATACCAGATGTCCCCAGCTATGCTTCTACCTTATACAGCACATAAAGGTTCAATTCTTGATAAGATTACTCTGCATCCTGTGCTGCTCCTATCAGTTAGGTGCTAATTAATGCTTATTTATTTGGATTCTTTCTTTTGCTTATATCAGAGTTTATGAAAGTGTGTAAATTTTGCTATTTATTTTTACTCATTCATTACATAGTTTATTGAAAAAAGCAGCAGTTTAGACAATTGTAAAGTCCAATACCTATAAGATGCTATCATCTAAGGAATATTGGAACTTGACAGTAATTAAAAACTAGTTCACAATGAGATAGATTTTTTATGATTTTTATGAATTTATAAAGAGATAATTCTTTTATAGGTTCTTTTAAATTTTAGATTTTTTGAAAAAATGGAAAAATGATAGAAATGGATACATCATTTTGATATGATTAATAGGAGAAATTAAAACGCTGGGTTATATTCAGGAAATAAAATTTTTGAACACTTACTATGTAATAGGCACTTATAAATATAATTTATTCCATCTTCTAACAATTATTTGGTGTCTTTTATTCCCATTTTGTAGATGAAGAACCTGAAGCTTAGACTGATCAAATAACTTTTTTAAGGCAGGTTAAGGGGAGCATTGCAGTCAGGGTATATGAAGGAGTGGGGCCAAGGAACACATGGTGGAGACTAAAAGGACCCATGGCTGGAGCATGGGTATGGGGGCAGAGAAGTCTGAGCTAAGCCCAGGAAGCAGGCAGGGCCTGCACATGCAGGGCTATCTAGAAAATTCTGAGGATCCTGGGTTTCATGCATCAGTTTGGGAAAGACAGTTCTCACTGCAGCATGAGGCATGCGTTGGAGGGGCTTACCACAACAGTTCTGGGGAGATGCTGGTCACACTGCCTGGGGTGTGGCAGGGAGGTGGGGAGTAGAGAGTTTTGAGAGGTATTAGGCAGGCAAGAGCTAGAGGACTCATCATTAATTGGGGTGTGATGAAGGTGTGAGGCATGATTTCCAGATTTGGGGGCTTGCGTAACTGAGGGGAAAGTGGCACTGCTCCTTCCAATGGGAGCACAGGGGAGGAGCAAGTGGCACGGGCAAATCGTGAGTCCGTTCATGAAGGGTGTGCAGTACACCGCATAAGTGGTCCATACCCATGGAGCTCAGAGAGGAAACACCTGTGCTGGCCATGCAAATTTGAGAGCAACAGGAAGAAGCATTTATTACTAGTAAGTAATAAATTTGGTTTCTCAAAGTGTGGTTTGGGGCATTTTGAGCAGAGGCCTCTGCCTATCTCTCCTGTAACTCAGTGGTCCGTCCTTAGATCTTTTGTGTCAGAGTCCCCTGAGTGTGGTCTAGGGGAGGATGAAGGCTCAGCTTGTGTTTGAATCTCAGGTCTTCCATTTGTTATGGTAAATGTAGGCAATTTATTTATTTAATCCTGTGCTTCGGTTTCTTCCTCTGAAATAAGAATAATGATACCAAGGGTTATGTGAAGGTTAAATAAGTCCATTTGTATTTTAAGCTCTAATAACACTCACTGTGGTGAACACTTGACAAAGTTAGCTGACAGTAGTAATGATGATGATTAATATTAAAATATAGGTTCCTGGGTCCCAATCCAGGATTCTTATGCACATCACATTACATGGATGGATAAGCATTTGTGTGTGGGTTTGGCTGCTGAGTGTCTGTCTGGAAATGAAGAATGGCATGGAGCCCCATGGTTCGGGGCAGGCAGCATCAGCATCTCCTGGTAAACTCCTCAAAAATATTTATCTTTGGACTTTAACACAGACTTCAAAATCACAATCTCAAGATCCAGAGCCCCGAGAATCTCTATTCCCCTTTTTAAAACAAACTCCCCAGGGTCTGGGAGTGCTTATCCTTCGCCAGGTCTGGGAACACTGCATGGGATGATGTATTATGATTCTTTTTATGTCAGAGATAGCTATATATCTACCAAAGGGTGTGTTCTCCTTTGAAAGTACAGCTTTTAAGCTTGGAATTGGTTCTCTCTCTTGTGAGCACACTTCCAGTCAGGTGCACATGTGACTGGTTTTGGATAATGGAGTGTGAGTGGAGACAAAGCTTTGAAGAACTGGCCCTGCCCCTTTTGCACACTCAGTCCCCTTCAGCTCCCTGAAAGTGGACTGTACTATGCTCTAGAGGATGGCATTTTCACAGGATGGAAGGAGTTCAGGATTCCTTGAAATGCATGAAAAAACTGTGTTCTATTACGTGAACAAGAAGTAAACTTCTAGGGGCGCCTCGGTGGCTCAGTTGTTAAGTGTCTGCCTTCAGCTCAGGGCGTGATCCCGGCGTTCCGGGATCGAGTCCCACATCGGGCTCCTCCGCTGGGAGCCTGCTTCTTCCTCTCCCACTGCCCTGCTGTGTTCCCTCTTTCGCTGGCTGTCTCTCTGTCACATAAATAAATAAAAAATCTTAAAAAAAAAAAAGTAAACTTCTAATGTGTGAAGTCACAGAACTGTGGGGGTTTTTTAGCATCTAGTGTGACCCTGACTGTGCTTCTATATGAATTATCTAAGGAAATAGCATAAGAAGCCCTATGAGGAAATATACCGTCATTGATGTACTAGCTCCTGAGAATACAAAGGATGAAAGTGTCTATTATTTGGTTCCTGTAACCTAAACCCATGTCTGTACAATGCCAACATTTCAGCTGTGATTTGTCCTTTATATTTTTATATTGATTGAATACTTAGTGTTGGAAAATTGTGCGTTTGGAACGCATTTCTTAAGATTCCCAAATACTCTTTGAATATAAATTACTGAAAATCAGCAGCTTTTAGATCAGCCTCACCCTTTCCTTATTAGCTCAGACGCGGTTTAGTGGTTTTGTTTATTTTAAATAGGAGATGGGCCTATTTTCTGTATCTCCTCAGACAACACCTGGTTTTATAAGATACAAGAATGCTGCTTCTAAGCCATTAATTAACAGATGAATCTCTCACAAAGTAATGGTGTAAACATAAATATTCACAAATTATTTATTTTAAATGCAGGCTGGCTAAATTTACATATAGATTACATTTGAAATGTATGAAATATTATTTTCTTTCATCCTGATGGCTTAACACCACTCATTTTTAATGGTTATAGTCCCTGGATTAAGCGCCCTGAGTTGTTCCATCTATCTGAAGCTACGGGAGCTCTAGTTCAGCTCAGACCTCACAGGGTTAATTTACAAATTGTTCCCAAGAAGGCAGGGAAGGAGTGTGTTGGAGAGAAATTGAGGTGTGTAGATCAGAATGAAATAGAATTGATTTATGCGACTTGAGAAACTCATGCTAACCTCCCCTCAAAAAGAAAAGTTTATAGACGGGGTTGAGGCAGTTAACCAGTACTTCTTTTTGGTACCAACCTTGGAGTAGCAAGATTTCATCTTGTTCTTTACTTAAGAAAGATGTTAATTTCTCTTCCCAGAGGTTTATTGTACACACACACACACACACACACACACCCTTAGACCAGGCTCTCTCACACAGCCTGACTATGTAGATTTGAGGCTGAGCCCTCTTATTCTCTCTTTGCCTCTTTATTTATTTTTTTAGAGATTTTATTCATTTATTTGACAGAGGATGAGAGAGAACAAGCAGGGGGAGTGGCAGGCAGAGGGAGACAGAGAAGCAGGCTCCTCACTGAGCAGGGAGCCAGATGTGGGGCTTGATTCCAGGACCCTGGGATCATGACCTGAGCCCAAAGCAGATACGTAACTGACTGAGCCACCCAGACACCCTCTTTGCCTCTTTAAAGCAAAGATTTGTAAGGGCCATGGACCAGTAACATTAGCATCACCTGGGAACTTGTTCGAAGGTTAATGCTCAGTGCCATCCAGATCTACTAAATCAAGAACTCAGGGGTTAAGCCAAGAAATTTGTGTTCTACACATTTAACATTCAATTAACACATTTAATTCTGATGCACGCTGAAGTTTGTGACCTATTACTTTGGATTGTCATATACTTTAAATCTTTTACTTACGACTTTGGTGACAAAACTAAACTTCTTTGCTGCTCTATTTTCTCCAGGCCATGTTAGTTAGTAGACTCGGCTTATTGACATACATTGCTCCCTCAAGGAACAATGAGCCATTATAATCCATAAACAAAGGATTCAGTATTAGCAATCAACAAGCCTCTAATTCACAGGAAACTCCCTCCCTATTTTTGTGCTTCCTGCCTCCCCTATGGCTCTGGCTCTCCCTCCCGAGTTTGCATGTAACTGTGTGATCTTTGCCCAGGTACTTAAACTTCTGGAACAACAGTTTTTTTTCAAGTATTAAAAAGTGGGTTGTATTATCGATGTTCAGATACATGTTGTGATAATTCAATAGATGATCATCTCTTTTTTATTCTCTGAGTTTGCATTTTCTTCTGTCCTATCAATTTCTTTCTTTATTGGCCAGTACCAAAAACAGACACTCTAGATTTATAGAGTGTGATGATTAATTTTACATGTCAACTTGACCAGGGCCATAGGGTGCTCAGACACTTGGACAGACATTATTCTAGATATTCTAGATGTGACTGCAAGGGTGTTTCTGGAGGAGATTAACATTTGTGAGAAGACCGAATAAAGGAGATTGTTCTCCCTAATGTGGATGGACCTCATCCAATCATTTAAAGGCTTGGATAGAACAAAAGGCTGAGTAAGAGGGAAATCTACCTGCCTGACTGCCTTTGAACTGGGACATCTGCTTTTTCCTGCCTTCTGACATACACTGAAACATTGGCCCTTCCTGGGTCTCAAGTCTGACAGCCTTCAGAGTGGGGATACACTATTGGCTCTCCTGGTGTTAAGGCCTTTGAACTCAAACAGGAAGTACACCATTGGCTTTCCTGGCTCTCCATCATGCTGACTTATCTTCCATATTGGGACTTGGAAGCCTCCATAATCTCTTTCTGTAAATCAATACATACATCCAGTTGTTCTTTCTCTGGAGAACACTGACTAGTACATAAAGTAAACTTCCCACAAAGAGCCACTTTAATTTGAACACTTGACTAAGGTCAGATTTTAGGAGGATGAGTGTGGAGTAAGGCCTAAAATTAAGCCTAGATAATTTGTACTGCCTTGAAATATAGTAGAACTGGGAGAGTGTTGAATGGCTCAGCTGCAGGTTGCCTCCCTGCTTTGCTCCTGCAAATAAGGTCCCCCAGCCAAACAACCCCCTTATCACAGGGGCTAGGCCCCTCTGGTTCGAATAGCATTTTCTAGTTCCTTGACAGCCTGCAGAATTATACAAACAAACCAATTACATAGTCCTACAGAACCAGGAGTCACCCACCCTCTTGGTATTACAAAGTCAGCCTCCTGAACGTACTCTGGTTGTTCACTCAGTTTCCCTATGTCCCTGGCTGGCATGCAGTGACCTCCTTCTCTGGGCTGTGACTATATGTGATGAATAAATTGCTATCGTTGCATCTGTCCATTGTCAGGTGTTGTATATTTGGCCATCCCCAAAACTATAGGGTGAGAATTGCTCCTTTACCCATGGAGGTGATTAAATTTGGGGGTGGGTGGGAGTAGATGTCAGTGGAAAAAAAGGAATGAGTGATACTACCAACACATAATGGAAAGTATTAATCAATTGGGAATGTTGTTCATTATACTATGTCTCAAAAATACACATTATACTATTGCTTATTATACTATTCACTATACTATTTCAAAAATATCATTTATTATATTGGATTCAGCCTACTAGACTCCCCTTAGATTCCTAAGCCTCATCCAGGCCCATTGTCTCATTCTTAGAGGTAGGACCTGGGATGTTGCTATTTTTATTTTAATAGCCTTGAATGTTGCTATTCCTGGTCGAGAATGTGTTCCGTTTTAGAGTAGATTTGAGAAGATTGATAATAAGCAAAAGACTCAACAATTACTTGTAATAAGTTTTTAGTTTTGAAACAGAACTGACAATTTTCCATCCCTGCTCTCTATCTGCCCTCCCCACCTCAGTGCTATAGCCTCATAGCCACACTGGGGTGGAATGCGTAGACCAGTTCTGGCTCTCCTGTCTGGCTCAGTGGTAGAACACAGCTTTGGTTCAGGAGCAAGTGTGCTTTCAACCATTTCAGATCCTTCTTAGCAAGCAGGTGGAAAATAACTTATGAATAAACATTTGAAACAGGGCAACAACAAAAGCACTTTAAATTCAGCCACAGGCCTCCAACCCTCAAATCCAAGGGCAGTTGGGAAACTCACAAATAAGTAGCCAACCCTGCATATAGCCCCTGGAATAGCTCCAACTCCACAGAGCAACTGTGAAATAAAATCTTTCCTTTGGCTAATTATATAATCTCCTTATAAGTTCCAAGCCACTAGCAATGACTGAAGTACTTGTTTGCTTTTCCCACTTTTTTATATATTTTAAGACAATCCTCTTTCACTGCGGAAGTCCCATTGACCAGTGCTACATTATGGACTTTTGGTTTTGCACTGGATAAGAAACATACAACAAACGAGCCCATAAATGTGTTCTGAACCCTTCAGTATGCGTTTATTAATCTAAAAATATATGATATTCTATATCTTCATTAGAAACTGTTAGCACATCAATATGGTGTTTGTTGAACTTGACAAGGTGATAAATTATTCTTGTGTTACTCTTTCTTGCTCATGGTTATAGGATATACTAGTGAAGATGGATAAATATCTGCATTATTAAATGCTGAGTTTTCACAAATACAATGAATTGATTTTCTGGCTCTTATGTTTACTTGCTAGCGGTACAAAGGACACTGGCATCAGACAGAATGATTGAGGTTAAAGGCAAGTAAAATTTGGGTGTTCTCATACAAGGAAGAGAGGGGTACTAATCGGAATGCCTGTAGGTCTTTTCCAAATTTGATTCTATTACAACCTTGTAATCCTGATGAAATCACTCTAAGGGCAGTTTGTCTAATGCCCTTCCACTCCCGTGGAAACTCACTGTCAGCAATTCACCCTTTCTGATCTGTGCATTTTCAATTGTTTAATCATATTTATGCCAGAAAAATAGCTGAGAACTATGAACTTTCTGAGCCCTGTTTTCTCATCTATGGAATGAACATCTCAGTGGGATTGTGAGGACCATTCACAATGCCCTGAATCCAGTACTCAGTTGATTGCATGTGCTTTCTTGAACCTTTGGTTGCTCCAGGCTCTTCCTCATCCCAGTTTACTTGCTCCACTAAAGCCACCTCAGCTCTCTATGACCACTTTTTCATTTCTGATTTTCCTACTTAAACCTATTCTTGCAAATGACCAGAATTATTCCTTTACTGCATATCTAAAATGTCAGGTATTTTCAGAGTGTTTTGTTCCTTTATTTATTTTTTAATTTTTCTGCATTAGAAGGTAGGCATATTTTACATTTTAATATGTAGTACCAGACTGTGCTCCTCTATGGCTTTCCCAATAATGTTCTTAACAGAGTTTATGAGCTAATCTGTTTCCCACTGTTTTCATTAATACCTAGACTTCTTCTTCTTTTTTTTTTCCTGATTTAATATCTATCACTTTTGAATACCACCACCTATGGGAGATCAATGTTTTCTAAGGTTGTTAGTAGTTTGAGCCTGGTCAAGCAGGTAAACATATGTACAGCAGTGGAGGGCCAGTTGGTGAGTGAAGAGCAAGGACAAAATAATTTTCTGCACAGTGGTCAGATCATAAGAGAGGAAATGAGATTGAATGCAAACTGGTCTTCAGGGAAGACAGAATGCAAGGGTATGGCACAATAGTTTGTTCTTGTTTGGTAGTAATAATGGCTTTGCCCTCTTCTGGGATGGGGGCAGCCAATCTCTGAACTTGTCAGGTCAGTTGTTTTACTGGGGGCCAGCAGTGAGCTCCACATAGTGGTAGGGACTGTAGGAAAGATAAAAGAAGACAGTCTCCTGTTCTCAAGTCTGTGTCTCAGTGAAGCAAACACTAAGAGAACATGGATAAATTTGGTAACTTTTTTTTTGTCTATGTAGTGTTTGTGTTATATTAATTAGTTACTCTTACTTTAAAATTTTTAAAATGAAGATTATGATCATATCTTGAAAAACAGGAGATCTGATATTATTGGGCTTGAATTCTTCTGATGATCACCTGGAACTGAAAAGCTCTCAGGAGTGTGGACTGTTCAATTTTCCACAGTCCTCATCAGTCCCCATTGTATATATACTCAGCCTACCTCATTCTTACTCACTCTCCAGGAGGACATGAGGTTTCTGATTATTGGCTTAGGTAGTTAAGTCAGAATGTCCACAGGAAGTCAGTGATAACAAGAAGGAAAAAAATAAAACTGACCCAGACTTATCGACTTGTAGGTCTTTCAAATTAAAGTGATGTTAATGAACCTTTTAAAAGTCTGGCATTTAATATGGGGTCATATTACATATATTCTTCTGAATCTTGATTTCTTCATTTAACAATAAGCAGTAACAACATGTGATGGTCTTTCGATCTTTTTTCTTCTGTGAAATGTACTCTGATGTCTCTTCTAATAAGTTTCACTTTGACTTTTTTATTGTTATTTTGAGTACAGGATCCCACATTTTCTACCCCTAAAATTTTCACCCATTCTGTTTTATCTATCTTTTCCTCATCTCTTTCCTGCCGTTGGGGCCTTGGGAAAGTAGCATAGGTCTGGATTCAGACTGCCGGGTTTGAGTCTTAGCACTGCTGCCTAGTAGTTGATTGACCTTGTGTAAATTATGCAGCTGGAGTTCCCTCATTTAGGAGAAGAAGATAACTTTTTGCCTGCCACATGAGGCTGTAGTGGAGATTAGATGACTTAATTCATGTAACACATTTTGAACAGTGCATGATATTTAATAGCTATTATTTTAATTCAATTATTCAAGAATTATTCAATAAGATCTATTATTGTATAACTTACTATAGCAAGTTAATTATTTCTGTTATTTTATAAGGGTGCAAATTATTTCAGAAATGTTAAATATAAGAATATTGAGTAGCCACTGTTGCTCATCCTATGTAATGGCAGATACATTGCTTATCCCATTTCGTCCTTAGAACACTAAATCATTTCATTACCTTACGATATATTTATTGAGCACCTACTTTGTTACAGATGTTCCTTAAGTCCCTGGAAATTCATTAGTAAAGCCATCAGACAAAAAGCCATCCTCTCACAAAGCTTACATTTCACTGGAGAAAAACAGAGGATTTTTATATTTATTAATAAATAAAATATATAGCAGATTAGGAGCCTATGAAAAAATAATAAGGCAGATGTGTGGATGGCAGGTGTTATTTTTCTCATTTCTGTAGAGGAACTGGCACAAAGAGAGAAAGTTATTAATTATAGTCATTTTTTTTAAAAGGCATCCCCTGGCTCCTAATGATCTCTCTGGTTTTCTGGAACATTCAAGGAAGGACAGAATAGCAGTGTTACCTATGTATTCTATGTATCTCTGTATTCTGCCTTTCATACCTGGTCACTATGGATAGGAATAGAAGTGGAGGTTGGTTCTCAGCTAGGCTAGTCATATTGTTTCTCTCGGGGACTTTGTAATTTGAATCAAAATATTCAGTGATTTTAAGTTGGCAGTGGTTATGGACAGGTGCTTGTCTGGGCTGTTCGAGTGAATGCAAGTAACTGAGCTCATGCATATCAGCTGAAGTGAAAAGTTATCACTGTAAGAATATGTGAACAGAGGAGACACACATCTGCTACCTGAGTGTCCAGCGAATCCATGGAACTGGCCATGTCCCAAGGTGCTGAAGTTGTCCATGTAGCACTTCTGGGTGTGTGAGCTTCTAGTGATAAACATGCCAAAGCTCACCTTAGCACTTCAATTCAACAAGACTGTCTTTAGGGAGGTGAGCATGTGGGCATGCCTTTTACATAAACTCCACTGGGCCCATCAATAAAAACTGACATACCTTGATGCCACAGACTCCAGTTGGTAAGATAATCTATTATCCTTTCCTATTTGCTTACTATGTTTACTGTTACTTGTGACCAAAAGAACCTAATTTAAAATATAGATGTATGTATACACACCTATACATGCATAGTACTTACATAGACACACATTGCCAATTCCACTGATTGGTACATTGTTTCACATTCGTCCTTCATGTGTACAGATACACATGTATCTATACACTATTAAGTAGCTATGGGGATTTGAACTCATATCTGTATGTGCTCTGTAAATACTTCTTTCGAAAAAGAGAACATATAAACATTTGTTTTAAATAATAAAATTCCATTTATCTCATTAACTTCTTAGAAGATTAATTTTTTTTCTTTTCACAACCTTGTTTCTTTAATGTTAAAAGGCCATCCTAAGAATTTAGAAACACTTTCTTCTCTTCTTCCCCACTCCTTAATTAACAGTGCCCACAGTTTAAAAGACTTTCTTGAGTATTCCTGGATTCTCTTTTTCCAGTGGATTTTTTTTTTTTAAGCAAGATCAAATTCCAACAGCAGCCCAAGAAGAGGAATGGGGTGGTGCCTCCCTGCCACCTCACGCAGAATGGAGCTGACCTTCACACCCAGTTGGTTTCCTGGTTGTGCAGAGATTCTATGAGAGTCACTGATAATACCAGCTTCTCTCATTTCACAAGTTCATTTTCCTCTGTGAATCAAAGCCAAGGACCCCAGCTCAGCAGCAAACATCTGCCATTTCTTGATAGCACTGCCAGGCACTTATTTTGATTCTCCATTCTGCTTTATAATCTTCTGTGTAGTCACCTCTCTGAAGTTGTTTATTCTGAAAGTACATGCTGGAAGTCTACACTAAGTAGACAGATTTGTCAGAAGCTGCTAGCTAATTCATTGCTTTCTTGTGCTTGAATGGCTTTTACGGATGGCTTTACCTGCTGATGGTCTAAGTATGTCATTCATTACATTTGGGAAAAATGCATATTAATGTGCGTAGCAAGTAGCTTGGGAAGAAATGTGTTTATCTGTATTTTACAAGAAGCTAATGGACGTGCATTACAAATCTGAATATTTCATTTGGAGGGATGACCATGATGCTGCTGGTTGGGTTTCATTTCTCTTAGGAGTGCTTCCTAGGGAAGTGATTGGTTTTCACGTGTCCATTCCTGTGCCCTGCTCAATTAGTTGCTCTGTGAATAGCTGATCTACCATCTTAATTTGCAGAGGTGCCACACACTTACAGTGATGCTGGGGCAGCCAGATCAAAGTAGTGCACTGAAGTGAGTATTGAACTGAGGCACTAACAGCTGTGTGACCTTCCATAAGCAACTGAGTCTAAGAGTTATTTTTCTCACTGATAAATAACATACCTATCCTTGTCTCTCTCCAGGTTGTAGTGATGCTTAAAGAAGGTGACATATGTGAAAACAGAGCCTTATTTAAAAGATTAAGTAAATTATTAAACATTTTGTTTGATTTTAATTATTTGATATAGAAAAAATCACTATCTTTGAATTCATGGCTTCATGCCTTTTTAAAAAAATATTTTTAGGATAAATTCTCAGGAAAAAGATTTCTGCATTAAAGATTATAAACACTAAACAAAACTTGTTAAATTGACAAAGAATGTCCTCATAAGTTTTAGAGTTTAACACTCAAAATGTCCTGGAGGTGAACAAACACATGTTATTTCTCCCAATTTACAGATAGAAAAGCTGAGCCTAAAACAATTCAATGGCTACTTAAGCCTGAATAGAAAGCAAGAAGCAGAGTCGGACCTAGAACCATCTGTTGGCCTAGGGATTTTCCCATTAATTAAGGGAAAATAAAGAGATTATTTCTGGTTTTTAAAAAAATTTTTTGTTCCACATTTTTTATTGATTACTTTATACTTTATGTTAATTCAGCATTTATTTTCTTATGTCAGAGAAAGATAACTTGTTAAGGAGGAATGATTTGCATTTTTGTTTCAGTGGATCTAGACCTCGTAACAATGGAACAAAGCCACAAAGTGACAATACTAGTGTTAATTTATAAAGAGGAGGTGGAGGAGAAGAAAAAGGAGAAGGGTGTCTTCAGCTTTGCTTTTCTTTTTCAAGATTGATCTGGCTATTCAGGATCTTTTGTGGTTCCATATGAATTTTAGGATTTTTTTTTCTATTTCTGTGAAAAGTGCCATTGGAACTTTGATAAAGATTGCATTGAATTTATAGATGACTTAGGTGGAATGGACAATATTAATTCTGCCAACCCATGAATGCTTCTGTGAGGAAACTGGGGCTGAGAATAGGTTCTCATTTGGGATCTCTGGATGTGCAGGTGGAGTGTCTCCCTGTGGAACCCGGAACCCTCATGACTGCTATGAGACATGGCTGTGAGGAAGCTCGAACCATGTATAGTCCTCTTTTAGGATCTCTGGGGACACAGACAAGATTGCCTTCTGCAGAGCCCCTGTGCCAGCAGGATTGTTCATAGATTGTGCCTGGGATAGTCTGAAGCCCAATTATAGGGCCCCTTCAGAATCTACAGTTTGGTGGACTTAATCTCCACAAATGGTTTAGTGAGCTGCAGCTCAGACAGAGGTCCACAGTTAGGACAGAGGTCTGTATGCCTGTTTTTCAGCACACGGGTAGGTGTGGCTCCTCTTAGGTCCCTGACACATAGTGTCAAACAGGGCTATAGCTGCATCCTCAGGGGTATGGAACTGTTTGCAGATATGCATCTGGGACCACAGTTCACAAGTCAGCCACTGGGGTGTGAACTTGCCTTCTTAAAATGGCTCTCCATGGTCATAGACTCCAGTGTGGTTTCACCATCTCCTACCTGAATCCCAGTGCTCTCACAAAGTCACTTTTGTCAATGGATGGATGCCAAATAAAAGGGATATCTTATTTGTCCATCTTGCTGATGTTCCTCCAAAACCACCATTGTGTCTTGATTCAAACAAAGTAGTACATATGGCTAGAAAAGGCTATGGAATTAAAGGGGACAGTTTTTGGGGTGTGGGTTTTATATTTGCTTTATTTTTTCAACCTCAGGGGGATGATGACCTTCAGCTTTGGATCTTGATGTCTTTCTTGGATCAGTTGTGCCCCTGGGTGGGTGAAGTTGGGTTGGAGCTGTCAGGTGTTGGTTGGTTGAGGATTGAACCTATCTTCTTGCTGTGTTCCTTCAATAATTTGTGGTTCTGTGGTGTGAATAGATGGTAAAAAGAATTCTTATTTTTTTATTAATGATTCCAGTGTCTGATGGCATGAATAACTTGCCCAAGTTACCTGAATGAGTCTCCAGCTATCTGGCTCTACTCAGTCTGTTAGGGTGACCAGTATCCCATGACGAATGAACTGAGGGCCTTGGCTTATGACTCAGGAAACAATGGAGATGGATGTTCAGCCTGTTTTAGCAGTGGGCTGTCATGTGACCTCAACATATTTGGTAATGAACACTCATGGATTTTCTTTATGCAAATCTCTTTCCTCACTCCCTTAATGATAATGGGCTTCTTAATATCTTTGTTCTTCTCACATGTTACCTATTACAGTGCCAGTTATTCAGAGTAGAATCTTTTAAAAATAAATCTTCCTTTCTGCTCTGTTCCAGATGGCTTCTATAATTGCTTTATTACTTTTGCAGATGTTATAGAGAAATGTAGAAAATAAGCCAACAATAGATTGTAGCAGCTAGTGAAAGTGGCCTTTTCTTGTTGATTATTCTGTTTGGAAACAAATATAATCTGTGTATCGGCTGATGCATTGTGTTTCATAAGCTCAGCATTTATGAGGTTTTCAGAACTGCAGATTTATCATTTGGTATGGGAGGGTGTTCTTGTTGCTTCTTGGAAGACTCGGTCCGCACAAATGAATGTAGTAGGATTAAGTATTTCCCCCTTGAACTGACTTCTGAAAAAGTTGTGTAATTATAATCTCTTTATATTTCAAAATCTCATTTTATAGTTTTAAGAGTATTTTGGCAATAATCTTGAAAAGAACATCAGACAGGTTTAAGTATTGCTATTGTTATCGTTCCCATATTCCTGAAGGACAGGTGGGGTCCAGAGACAGGATATGATTACTTAAGGTCATATGGCTTTCCAGTGGTAGAGTAATCCAGGTTTTCTGACTTTTGGGCTAGTTCTCTTTGCCTTTTGCTATTACCATACTATGTCTGTAGTACTCAAGTGCCTTATTGAGTGCCATAAGACAGATATTCTACCTCTAGTAGGAGGTGGGTCCCACACTCCTAAGCTTCAGGGAAGGAAGCAGGGAGGGAGGGGACTCAGATTTCCCTAAAATATTCTCTGTTCTGTGATATGGGAGGGACTTTAATGTCATTAAACTCAGCTGCCTATTTGGTGTAGAAATCTTTCTTATAGCATACTTGACTAATGCCGTACAGTCTCTGATGGAGTGTTTCTAAGGTGATTTTTTTTTCATTTGGGGATAATTTTGAGTTATTAGAATGAATTAAAATGGTTATCTTACTACTTCGACTTTGTCTTAGGATAGCCATCTACATTTCATGGAAGAGGCATGCTTGTGGGTATTGAAGCACTTTTGGATTATGTGATTTAAAGTTCACTCTGGCTCAACATTTCTAACAAAAAACACTTATATTAGAAACTGATCGTCTTGTTTATGCTAAGTATTTTCCTTAATATATCTTAGCTCTCTAGTATGTCCTCATATAATAGACACTCTCATATTGACCAATTTTGTTAGTCTGCATCCTTAATATTTTTCAAATTGTGCAATCAACAGATCTTCTGACAGTATTTTCTATTAGTGGAGAAATTCTTAAATGTTATGATGGAGAGAGTATAGAAGCATATTTAGAGCAGACATTTGGGAAATAGTTACAGAGGGATTCTAAGAAGCTTTAGAAGGATTTTCATAGGTCATTTATGTGATAAAGGTAGAAACTAAAATTGGTTCATAGATGTGAAGGATATGTAAAGAGAATGATTAAAAATTGTGTTTTACTTCCAAACAAAAATATTTAGTGGATTATATTGATCAGAAATGAAATACATGCAACTGAGGGAAAAAAGATAAAAGTTGGTAACTAAAAGTAAATCAATTTGTGCTGGTATATTTGGGAAAAACTATATAAAGAGAGGGAAAACTGGGAAGAAATCAGAGAGGAAGACAAACCATGAGAGACTCTTGACTTCTGGAAGCAAACTGAGGGTTGTGGAAAGGGAGGTGGGTGGGGGGATGGGGTAACTGGGTGATGGGCATTAAGGAGGGCACGTGATGTGATGAGCACTGGGTGTTATAAGCAACTGATGAATCATTGAACACTGCACCAAAAACTAATGATGTACTACATATTGGCTAATTGAATTTAAAAAAAGAATATAACAAAATAAACTGTATAGTGATCATATAAGGAACTGACAATATAAGAAAATGACAAAATAAGAAGACTTCATTCTTAACCTTTCTTTGTACCATAAGAGTAGAACAAAACAGAGCTCAGTTGGAACCCAACCAAATAATCTGAAGACCTGATTTGTGGTAAACTGTAAATGTCTCACTCTTTTACTCTCACTGACCTTCACATGCAAATATGTAAAGCAGTTGCAAACATCAAAAACATTACCTGAGCTAGTACAAGTCTTAGTCTAGCTAACTCCACATTGGGAGAGGTCTAGAAAGAAATTTGGAAGAGGTAGTTCTTTGAAAAGAACCAACAAAATTGACAAACCTTTACCTAGACAGACAAAAAAATAGAACATAAAAAATATCAAAATCAGTAATGAAGGAGAAGATGTCATTACCAATCCTACAAAAATTAAAAGGTCCAAAAGGCAATTTTATAAACAGACTTCTACCAAAAATGAGAGAACATAAATGAAATGGACAAATACAAGCAGACACAAATTATATAAACAAGAAAAAAAAGATCTGAGTTGACTTACGAGTAAGAAAAGGAATTAGTAATTATAAATCTTTTTACAAAGCAAAGCCTGGGCCTAGATTGAACTCTATCAAATATTTAAAGAAAGAATAATATGAATACTTTATAAACTCTGTCAGAACAAAAAGGGAGAACAAGTTTAAATTCATACTATGTAGTCAGTATTACCCTGATACTAAAGCCTGATAAAAATATTATAGGAATAAAAAATTATGGAATGATAATTCTTTTGAACATGGATGTAAAAATCCTAAGCCAAGTAAGTATTAGCAGATCAAGTCCAGTAAAATAAAAAAAGACTAATACACCCTGATTAAGTGGAAGTTATATCAAGAATGCAAGGTTGGTTTAACATTTGAATGTCAATTTATACAATACACCATATTAATAGAATGCACAACAAAAATGATTAGCTCAATAGATGTGAGGTTGGGATAAAACAAAAATAAAAACAGAGGCACCTGGGTGGCTTAGTTGGTTAAGCCCCTGCTTTTGGCTCAAGTCATGGTCCCTGGGTCCTGGGATTGAGCCCCATGTCAGGCTCCCTGCTCAGAGGGAATCTGTTTCTCCCTCTCCCTCTCCCTCTGCCCCTCCACCCACTTGTATGCTCTCTTACTCGTTCTCTCTTTCTCAGAGAAATTAATAAAATCTTTAAAAAAATAAAAACAAATCAATGGTGAAAAGTCTCAAGAAACTAGGTATAAAAGAAATTTCCTCAACCTGATAAAGGGTATGTATTACAAATTCACAGCTATATCATACTTAATTATATTAGATTGAATACTTTCTCCCTAAAATTGAGAATAAGGCAAGAATACCTACTCTTGCCATATCTGCTCAACATTTTATTGGGACAGCTAGCCAGAACAATAAGGCAAATAAATGAAAATTAGATAGATATGTCCAATTAGCAAAGAAAAAAGTAAAACTGTCTTTATTTGCAGATGACATGATCCTTTATGTAGAAAATTCTACTGAGTCTATCAAAATAAAACCCCTGAAATTCTATTATAACAAAGGAGTTCAATAAATTTTCAGGATACAAGATCAACATGCACTGTTAATCATATTTCTATATATTAACAATGAACAATTTAAAACGAAATTAAAATAACAAAAGAAGGGTAAGACTAGTACACTAAATATTACAAAATTTTGCATAAATTCAAGAACACATAAGTAAGTGAGAGACATTTCATATTCATACATTAGAAGATTGTCAAGGACATTCTTCCCCATATATATCTGTAGAATATTAGAATTTAGGCCTCTTGATTCTCAACCTAGTGCTTTTCTGGTATACCACTTTGCTATTTTCAACAAAGGCCAAAGAGATTATAAAAGTACAAAATATTTATAAGCTTAGTATAGATTTTAATGTCAAAACAAAATAAATTTCTTAGCATAAGCTTTCATGAATAGCATGTGTAAAGTAATGAAATATTATCAACCCAGTAAAAATATTAATACAGTTTTATTTATTGATCTGGAAAGATGCTCATGGGCCATTGTTGCTTGACAAATGCAGATAGAGAAAGTAACATATACATAATACAACATATGCACTCCGAAGTACAGAGAAATGTCTAAGGAAATTCAAATTAATAGTAATCATGGCTGAGTGGTGGGATTAAGCATGGTGTTAAATATGTTTCTTTGAATTCTGGAGAGATGGTTTGAATTCCTTAAAATGAGTATATATATTTTTGTAAAAAAAAAAAAGAACAGATAATATGCCTTAAGAGATATACATTCTGATTCTATGTGTCTTCTTTGACTGTATAAACTATTTTTTATAGAATACTCCATCTGGCCTTTTTCTCTTTCCCTCCATATGTAGTTTCTGGCAATTCTGGCCTGGGATTCTTTGCCCTCATTTGTTAGTTCTGCATCTTGTCTTGGTTTCTAAGTAAGTGGACCCCTGGAGTTTTCTTATCTGTTACTGCAGTTAATGAACATAAGGTTAGAGGACATTGTCTTAATTTCATAGCACACCAGCTATACAACAGGGAATCAAATTTGGCAGTTTCCTCTCTCTTCAGATAAATTTAAATTGTATGTTCTTGACTGAGCTGCTCTGATTTAATGACACTGATTGCCTGTTTAAATGTATGAATGACTGGGGAGTCATCATGCTTCTAAAGAAACAACCACAATTGACAGGCTACTCAGCAAGGGAAATGAGGTCTTAATGTGAATGTTAATTTCCATTGTGTATATGTTTAGGAATAAAATGTCAACATTAGGAATCATAAAGATTTTTTTAAATTTTAAATTTTAGAATAGTTTTAGATTTACCAAAAATTTGCAAAGATAGTATAGACTTCTCATATACTCTATACCTAGTTTCCCCTATTGCTTACATATTAGTATGGTGAATTTGTCATAATTAACTCACCAGTGCTTTTACATTATTATTAACTAAGTTCCATACTTTAGAGTTCTTTTTTTTTTTTTTAAGATTCTATTTATTTATTTGAGAGAGGGAGAGCGAGAGAGCACTTGAACCAGGGGAGGAATGGAAGGAGAGGGACAAAAAAACTCCATGTTGAGCATGGAGCATGGGAGGGAGCTCACGGGTGGGGCTCAGTCTCAGGACCTTGATATCACAAACTGAGCTGAAGCCAGGAGTGTGCCACTTAACCCACTGAGCCACCCGCTTAACCCACTGAGTTCCTTAGTTTTTAATTAATATTCTTATTCTGTTTCAGGATCCCATCTGAGATACCACATTACATTTAGTCATTATATGTCCTGAGGTTCCTCATGGCTATGACAGTTGTTCAGACTTCCTTTTTTTTTTTTCTTATGACAGAAAGCTTTGAGGATGTGTTATTTTGTAGAATGTCCCAATTTGAGGGTTGTCTGATTTTTTTTTATGATTAGCTTATGGATATGGATTTTGGGAGGAGTCTACACAGGGAAAATGCCATTCTCATTATATCCTATCAAGGATATATTCTATAGTATACCTTATCACTCTTGATATTTATCACAACCACCTCATGAAGCAGTGTTTGTCAAATTTCTCCACTGTCAAAGTACTTTTTTCCTCCTCTCTTTCCATGCTGTACTCTTTAGAAGGAAGTCAGTATGAGCTAACGACATTTAAGGAGAGGAGAGTAATGGTCTACCTCCTTGAGGGCAAAGTATCTGCAAAAATTCCTTGGAATCTTTCAGGTGGGAGGTTTATCTGTTCTATCCATTAATTATTTATTCAATCATTCATTTATATAAGTATGGATTTATGAATATTATTTTATACTTTGGGTTATAAGTCAAAGCTACTTAATTTTGTTCTCAAATTATTTCAGCTTTGACCATTAGGAGTTCTTTTAGTTGGCTCTGTGTCTCTTTGAAATGCCCCCATCATGTGTGTTCTTTACTTTTTGGCATTACACAACGATCCAGGCTCATTTTGTACATTTCCTGCCCAAGCTGTAGACTCAGCCATTTTTCCAAGGAACCCTGTTTCAATAGTGTCTGTGGAAATCAATTATATGTATATTACATCTTTCAGTATTGTCCAAAGTTCTGGGATGTTTTGTTTTGTTTTCTTCTTTCTTTCCTCTTTGCATTTCGGATTAGTATATTTCTACTGACCTTTCTTTGAGTTCACTGATCCTTGCCTTGGCTATATTGAATATATTGATGGTTAGCTCTTAAGAATGTGTTTTTTTCTTACTTTTTGGCATGGCTTGTAATTTTTGTTGATATCTGAATATTTTGTGTTGGATAGTACCATCTGATGTAAATAAGCTTTTGATGTTAGAATTTATATTAATCTGGCTGGGAGTTTAGGTGTGTTTAATGCTTGTTATAGCTGTAGGTTCCAAAGGCTTTATGTTTTTCTAGTGTATTTGGTTTTGTATCCCCTGTTGAGTTTGGGTTCTCTATGTCTTCTAGTCAGAGAGGGCGAGAGTTTATCTTGCAGTTCTTTCAGCTGTAGTTCACTGTTATTATTGGTGTGTTGATAAGGTATCCAGGAGGGGTATATTCTATAGCCTTGGATTAATTTTCATCCTTTTAGTGGCTGATGTCTCATATGGTCTTCACAAATGTTTCCACACTTATTTAGTAGTATTTAGTGGTGTAACTTTCCCCCCCTACTCCCCACTTTTTCTCTGCCCGCAGTGTTCCCCATATTTATTTGAATATATTTTCCCTGTTGACTGTCTTTTTTCCCCTCTTGAATGAGATAAGAAGGCTGGAGGTTACCGACACGAGGAGGGATCCCCTTCCCCCAACTGAGATTAGCTTTCAGAATTGCACCGTGGAAAAATCTTTTTTTCCCAGAGAGTAGGTTTTGGTTAAGGAGAAAACTCCACATGTATTGCATAATGGCACACTCCTCTGTTCTCCTCTGTTTCCTGCCCCTAGCTACAAAGGAACCTTTCTTGGATCCTCACTGTGATAACTCTGTGATGCTCCTGGTGGAAAAGCCTATAAAATTGTTTGGACTGTCCTAAGACTATGTCTATCAGGAGTGTCTCACTTTTGAACAAATCCATGAGGAGGTTAAAGCAATTTGTCAAAATTACCATGTAAGTGTTCCTGCCAGTTTATAGCTCAGAAACTTCTGCTCCATGTAAGTAGATCCCACATACTGTATCTGTCTAACTCTTCAGGTTTTAGGGTGACCATTTGCCTTGTGATCTCAATTTTCTGATGGATCCACAAAAAGTAGTTGATTTTCAGTTTGTTCACCTTTTTTTTTTTTTAAGGTTTATTTATTTATTTGTCAGAGAAAGAGTGCACAAGCAGGGGGAGCGGTAGGTAGAGGGAGAAGCAGGCTCCCCGTTGAGCAGGCAAGTTCGTGCAGGACTCAATCCCAGGATCCTGGGATCATGACCTGAGCCAAAGGCAGATGTTTAACCTACTGAGCCACCCTGGCATCTCTGTACACATACTTGTAAGGAGTGATGGTGACAATTTCTGAGCTCTTTACATGTCAGAACTGGAACCAGAAGCCACTTTATTTTTCAAAGTTATTGGGAAGAACCAAGATATTTAAATATTTGCTTTAAAATGTCCTGATGAGTGACTAGGTACAGAAATGGCTTGACTTTTCTTTAACAGAGACAAGATGAGTAAAACCCAGAAATTTGAAAACGTTGTTGTTACTGCTGTTGTTCTAGTCTGGGCTACTGGATAAATATCTTTTATTCACATTCATTCCCCTCAACCCCTAACCCCTGCACACCAACATGTTAAGAAAAATGATAACAATTAATTTTAATTGTATTCTTACTATGTTCCTGGTAGTGTGCCAAGTTATGCGCATTCATTTTCTCACTTGATCCTCAGTCTACTCTTATTATTTCACTTTTGAAAGATATTTCACTGATGGTTATAGAAGTTTAGTGACTTGCTCAAGGTCACAACTGACCTAAAATTAAAATTTATTTTCAGAAAAAAACATTGTCTCAAATGTTTATACCTAATGATGAATTTTTCTCTTTTTAAATATATTAATTTTAAGCCTTTTATGTTATAGTTGAATGAAGTGAATTTTAGATAGAAGGACAAGTGAGGTACTTTGGATCAGTAGGTTTTTCCAGGTGTCTGAATTATCTTCATGTAGGTAACTTCTTTTTATACAAAGACAGATATATTTTGGCCTATTTGTTATAATAATCAAAGAGACAGGGAGGCAGGCAGTGAGGTTATCTTTTTCCATGAAGAAATATCTGCCATTTATGAGAAGGAATACATTATTTTCCTAGAATCCCTCAACTGGGCAGTCACATTCTGAACATCTGGATTCTTTTGCATAACAGAGCGTTCTTCAAAACAATTAAATTGGACAAGACTATTATTTAGTTTTCCTGTCCTTAGCTTACCGGTCACTGGGAACAGAAATATCACAAATTTTCTGGAACCTGAGGTGTGTCAGGTAGAAGGTGTGGAAGGAAGCTTGTAAGTTAGAAATCCCTATGTCAGCTTTGTTTTTCCCATCTATCTTATTGAAATTAGGGAAACCAGGCAGATCTATTCATTTAATAATGTGGAGTTTTGGAATGCCTGGATGGCTCAGTCAGTTAAGTATCTGACTCTTGATTTTGGCTCAGGGTCATGAGATCGAGCCCTGCATCAGGCTCTGCAGTCAGCAGGTGTCTGCTCCAGATTATCTCTCTCCCTCTCCCCCTGCCCTTCCTCCACACTTGCTCTCTCTCTCTCAAATGAATAAATAAATCTTAAAAAAAAAATAATGTGGAGCTTCTGAGAGATTATCCTTGCACCATTTTAATTGGTGTTCTTGAGAAAGTCAGGGCCATGGTTTATAATTTGACTGGCCGAGCTTCCTCCCTTCCCCCCTTCTTCCCTTTCTTCTTTTCTCCCTTCCTCCCTTCCCTCCCTCCCCGCCTTCTCTCCCTCCCAAAGCACATGAGATTTTCATAGGATCTTAAAATTAAAAAACATAGAAAATGGTTAGTCTGAAAAGGAGACCATTAATTCAAGTAATGGTGATGCAAAGCACATGATCAGAGAGTTGCTGGTTCATCATCTCTGTTGCCAAATTGAGCCACCTTTGATGGGTTGTTTGGAGGGTCTCTTCTGGCTTCCTTGTCTTTTTAGTTTGTCCCCTAGTATAGCCATTGGGCTTCCTTTGTCTTTCATTTTTTTAAAAAGTGCACAAACCATCGCTGCCTCCATTATGTGGTTTGTGGTCTAGAAATGGATCTGTGCCTGGGAAAAGCTTGGGTTTTTGCCTCATTTTTTCCCCCTAAACTAGGCTCCTAATTTTAACCATTTTGCCCCTCTTGCAGAGACTGTTTCTTTTCCTTTGAGGCTTTCCAATGAATACTTAGAAATATTTGGCTTGCTTGGCCCTCAATTTGATTCTAGAGAAATTTAGAATCAACGTGTAAGTGCTATTTAACTTTTACATTCTTACTTCATCTCTCATATCTACTTAAAATTCCCAGTTATAACACACAAAAAAACCCTGTTTTTTTTTTACATAAAATTCTCCACCATATAAATGATCTTAGACAAAAATATCTTAGAAGTTAATATTTGTTTCTTGACTAACTTGAACCTTTCTTCCTCCCTAACTTTTTGAGTGATAGAGAAATCATTTATCCTTCCTGAGCTTTGCTTTTGCCAATCATCAAATGGGGCTACTAAGACATGTTTTAATTTGTGAGTCTAAAACACTTAGAAATTGTAACACGGTCTGCAACAGAGAACTAGTATTTGAAGATGAGGAGGAATATTTTCAGTTAACATTTATGTTAACTATATGCAAGCAGTGTAATATGCTTTACCTACATTACTTCTCTTGATATCTCATGTAAGTCTTAGGGATGCTCAATAAGGCAGCATGTAGATGGTAGCTGTTATTAATAACCATTTCTGTCTGGCTCAAAACTCTTAACTACTATGTTATACTGACTTCCAATAGCAGGATGCTGGTTCAGTGCCTTTTGTCTGCCAGGTGTTCCAAGTATTGGAGAGAGTTCACTCTGCCTTCATGGAACTTGTCCTCCAGGGAAGATAAAGAATTAAATGTTCTTATGAATTTGGAGGGGAGGTTGCTTAATCTCTTAGGTGTATAATCCAAAGTCAGAAATGTCAAACAGGCTCACAGATTCAGTTGGGAAGAAAACAATGAGCCCAGATAAATGCAGGCAGTTTATTACTTACCTATAGACAGCAAAATTTTAATACTTACTTATTACTTATAGACAGCAAAAGTAAGATCAGCAATAATGTTAGCTCCCCATGTCCCTTGTCCAACAGATGGCATGGAAGCAAGAGGGCCAAGTGACAGGGCAACATTAGTGCTGAGTCACTCTGTCACTGAGGAATGAGTTCCATGCTGCAGGTAAGCAGTTAGCCCCCATGAAGGTGGGGAAAGGTGGAGAGTCCCATCCCTCACCAGAGTGAAGGAGGCAGGTGAGAAACTGCCTCATGAGAGCCTCCCTTGTGGTAAGAGGCAAGGGAGAAACGGCCTGATGGAGGTACATCACAAGACTACTTATCTTCCTCTAGACTGGGAGGGCCACAGGATTCTCCAGCAAGTTTTGGGTCAGTTTGTGGTTAATCTTTTTTTTTTTTTAAGATTTTATTTATTTATTTGACAGAGAGACAGCCAGCGAGAGAGGGAACACAGGCAGGGGGAGTAGGAGAGGAAGAAACAGGCTCCCAGCGGAGGAGCCTGATGCGGGGCTTGATCCCAGAACGATGGGATCACGCCCTGAGCCGAAGGCAGACGCTTAACGACTGAGCCACCCAGGCGCCCCTGTGGTTAAGCTTTGGCTACATGGTCTATGTGAGGACATGCAAGGTCATTAGGGTGGCAGAACAGAACAGTTCTATGGGAAATAAACAGATCTCTGCCCCTATCTGGACCTGTTTCCTGAACTACAGAACCAGGAGTTTGCACTCTTTTACCTTTCAGCTCTATCATTCTGTACCCAGAAAACTCCTGCATATTTTATGTCTTTTTTCACTTTCTTCTTCCAACTGAATAAGTCTATGATTGTCCTTATTTTCTCTTATTTCCTGGACTTTATTGGTTTTCCTTTCCCAGTTTTTATTAGTTCCTGAGTGTTAGAGGCCACACATGGAAGCAAAGAGGTTCAGAACTTGTGAGGGCTCAGGCTAATGCTATGGAGTGATATGGCCTGGTTTGCAGCCTGTAGGAGTCATTGTGCCAGCTTTTCTTGCCTGTCCCTTCTCTTCCTACCCATGCCACACTGTTGACAGCCTGCCACCTTGCTTGTGGGCTCCCTGCTGTTGTCATAGATGGGCCTACTGTACTAGAGTAGGGAAATCATGTATGACAATTAAATGTGGTCGTTGGAAATTACTGCAGTTGTTGCCATCAAATAAATTAGTGTACCTAGCGGGGTCTCAGAAGACTGTGGATCTATTTGGTTGAGTCTTTAAGCAACATACTATACTTTAGGCATTTCATATCTAAAATATTTTAGCCACCTAAAAAAAAAGGGAGTAAAGCTAAAGTGTGATAAAAGGAATCTATCTGTGAACTTTTGCTATGTGATATTGTTGCAGAAAATATATCTATCTCAGTTTACGAGTGCCATTCTCAGTTGTTAACTCATTATTCTATGTAATGTATGTGCATCGCTTATCATGTGTTAATCACCATGCTGGGTGCTGAGAAGGTAGATAATATAATTAAAACAAGTTTCCTTGTCTTTAAGGAATGCATACCATATTAAAAATACAGGATTATAGAACTTCAGGGCTATTAATCATTTTACATCATTTTCGGCCTATGTTTTTCATACCGGGGAATAAATTATTACCAGAAATGCACATGTGGGCACAAAATGGAATTAATGGGCGAATTACATATATTTGTTGACTAATAAAACTTGAATCGTATTAAAGTAGTTGGATTAGAAGAAAAGAAGCCAAAGCTCATATTTGGGATGGTGGTGGGTAGAGGGGATAATACTATTTTAATTTTAGAAAACCTTATTAATCCCTAGCATTTCAGAACAGGAAACAAGTAGAGAAAATAATTTTACATATTTAGTCACATACACAGGGTTGATAGAATTTGAGTCAACTGCAATGGATATTTGTTTCTTTTTATTCAAATAATACACAGACACCCAGAGTTGATTTTACTCCAATTTTGAGCAAACTGTCATCTTCTTTTGAACAAACCAAGAATCTCCCTGGATTGCAAATAATCTTGTCAAGGTGGGATCTAACATTTTTCATTTGACTGAAAACTCTTCACCTTTCCTTGGAGGCAAAATTACAAATAACCAGTGGGACAAAAATTCCCATCTTATCCAGGAAATTCGCACTTTATGCCTGTTTGAACCCAATATCTTGTCCAATTAGCATGCCCCTTCTCTTTCAGAAGAGTTTCAGTTTGGATGAATTATATAATCAATCAACAGATTTTTTTTCCATATTCCGCAATAATTCCAAAAAGCCCAAATGATCGTTGTTCTCCACCATATTCTAGGAAGAGATTTGGAGTCATAATAGAAAGTATCTCTTTTCCTGAATGCTGTATGTAGTTAGACTCTCCTGCCAAAATAGACATTTTCATATACTCAGAAGCCTACTAAATATGATATTTGCCTTATTGCTTTTCAGTGCAGGGCATGTTGATGGGGCAGGCAAAAATAAAATAAAAATAAAGCTCAATTGCATATTTAAATGGATTCCCACTTATGGCACAGAAGACTTTAACAGATCATGGTAGCTAAACATTATGCAGCTATAAAGATCAAAATGGCTGAATACAACACACTGGACCATTCACACTTTCCAGATTGCTAAGTGTAGCCACCTCTCCCTGGACTGGAAATCCTTTCTCCCCACAAGATAATTCCAATAAAGAAGCAGGGTCTACAGATGTTTCTTAGGAGGACAGCTGAGTTCTTAAGAGAAAGGGCTTTGAAATTGTGCAGATCTGGATTTGAGTCCTGTGACCAGAGATAATTTCTGGGTAATGGTTTGCACCTGTTTCCTAATCTGTATGAAGTAGATTCATTGCTCATAGAGTTGTTTTGAGATAATGAATTTAGAATGTCAATGTATCTGACATCTAGTAGGAACTTAATGAGTTGTGTATTTAGGACCATTCTTCAGTTTGGGACTGCAACCCTCTGTCACCTCTGTCCTTCTTCTTTACTTTTCCCTTTTCCTTTTAGTTTTATTCATGTCTGAGCTATCCATAGCATTTCTTTGCTGTGTGTAGCTTCAAAGAATATATGGAGCTCTTTGAAAAAGCTTGTTTACACTGTGTGTTAGGGCAGCCTCCCTGCTTTCCTTTTTATATGGTGTCTCATTTTAACTGCTTAGCAGAACTTATTGGGTGTTTTCAACTTTCTTGTTTTATGTCAGGGTGTGTGTGTGTGTACTTTCACCCAGCAATCATTATTCAAATATTTGTTTTATGCAGATAAGTGGAATGGCAGTATTAGATATCTCCAGCTCTTTGGTTTGTCTGTTCTTTGCTTCTCATCTGAAAAACGCCTAAGGCCTTCTTCTTACCCCTCTTTGTTTGGAATTCAAGCAAGCTTACATCTGTGATCATCACTATAACTACCAAACTGGGTTTTAGAATATTTTGTTCCTGTTTTGGGAAACACTGGGAGGCTGAATTTAGAAATCAGAAGTGAATCTTCTTGGGCAGAAACGAGGGCTCTGTGAGCCTCTTTTTGGAACCTAGCTTTATCTCAGAGCATCTCTGTACCTGGAAGTTGTCAATAAATGGAGAAAGGAGGAAGCAAAATGATGGACCAGGCCAGGGAGGTGACCTGTCTGGGTAAAGGCATAAAATATTGATAGTTTGTGAAAAAAGATGATGAAGGAAAATTGAAATGAGAAAGAGCTCTCTGAATCTCTTCCCCAACCCCCACTCCCCCGTCAAAAAAAATAAATAAGTAAAATAAAGAGAAAGTGCTAAAGGGCAAGAGGGATTATTTAGTGAGAATAACCAGGAGGAAATTGAAAATACTGTGGCAGGTTAGGGGATAGGTGATATATTGGAGTCTTGCAATAATGCAATCTATTTTGGAGTAAAATGCAAGACTGTGTAAGTTTTTCTTAAATTTAAGGGTGAGGGAGTTAACATATTAGTGTATGGGGCACAGTGTAGATATGTGTTTGCATTTTCTACTTCTGGACTTAGGAAGACTAGAGCTGATAGCCTTGTTTTGCTGCTTTCTGCCTGTGTAATCAGTGGGCAAGTTAATCCCAGTGAATCTTGTTTCTTTCATCTGTGAAATGGGGATTATGATTGTGATGAAAGGAAATAATGCATGGAAATCACGTGGCACTAGAGTTATAGAGAATCCTTAATTAACTGTAGCTATCATCATTAATGTGTTAATGACCTTCTGTTCCAAATGCTATGGCAGTGCTTTACATACATTATCTTATTTAATTCCCCAAAAGTAGGTGTTATTACCAACTCCCTCCATTTTATAGAATGGAAAATGCAAGACGTGAAGAAGTTCAGTAATTTGTTCAAGACCAGGTGCCTAGTAAACAGCAAAACTGAAACTCCATCTCTAGTCTGCATGCCTCAAATCCTGTTTTTTTTCTATCATGTCATACTGCATCCAATACAAGTAAATAAGTTTATATTTTACTAATAATAACTCCATTTTTTCGAAATAGAATATGACATCAATATAAGTGAGAATTTAAGTAATGTGAGAAAACAATACAGCATTGTAAGGGTTGGGCATATTTAAATGGAACAACTGTTACTGACAGCTCTTTACAAGTAGCTATGCTAATGCACAGAGGTACACTCTTCAAAAGGTGTGGTCATCGAAGTATCCAGTATCCACTTCTTTTCCAATCTCTCTTTCTCTTAGGACAGAACAGTGAAAGGGTCTTGAAAATTCTCTGGTTGTTCATGTTTTCTGATAGGTGCTTATCAGTGCTACTCAGAACAGCCAGTTTTCTTATAACTGTGGGTCCCTAGGGATGAAGTTTCACTTAATTCTTATAAATGATATTTACTTAGTATGCGAATCTAAAATTCATTTCTTAACATGAAACACCCCAAAAGGAATTTTTATATATGTGTATTCTTGTAATATTTATTCCTTGTTTCAACAAATATTTATTAAATGCATAATCTGTTTAAATACCTGTTTTAAGTGCTGTAGATAGAACAGTGATTTTTTAAAAAAAATGAAAAAGAAAGAAAAGAAAAGAAAACAAATACAAAATCCCTCTGCCCTCCTGCCGCTTATATTCCAGTGACAGGAGGCAGATAATGAATGGTGAGAACACAATCAATATGTGTATTATATAATGTGTTAGAAGATACCTGAAATGGGAAAAATAGAGAGGAATCAGAAATGCTGGTGTGTGGGGGTGTCACACTTACAATGTGTTGTTCAGGCAATGCCATGTTGAAATGTGGCATTTAGGACAAGACTTGGGGAAGGTGGAAAGAAGTGAGCTATGTCTATGGGAGGAACATTCTAGACAGAGGGATGAGGGGGCAGCAGTGTGTATTCTGTCCAGCATGGTTACTGAATGAGTGAAGGAGAGACTAGAAAGAACTGCAGACAGAGAACCGAGGGTTTGATTGTATAGGGCACTGTTATCCATTTTAATGACTGTAAGGGCATTTTACTCTAAGAGAAATGTGGAGTCTACTGAAGGTTTTGGAGCGGAGATGCCACATGATTTGATCTACCCCTCATAGGATTTGCTGGGCAATTGCACTCAGGATGAACTCCATTTTTGTAGCCTTTTCTCACCCATTGCTTTCCCCTATATTTTTTTTATATTTAGCCAAACTATCTAGAATCAGGCAGTTCTTTTGGATCTTACAAGGGCACAAAGTCTGGACTAAAGGTTCTCAGGAGTAGGGATTGTCTTCTATATTTTTTAATTTTCAGTGTTTAGCACAATGCTTATCATCTGGAAGACACTATGTGTCTTCTTAATATGAGCTGAATGAGTGACTGGACATTTCTGCTCTTCCAAGAGTCTTGATGTTCAAGACGATGGCTTATTCTTGCTTTTCTCCTTAATTTTCAAGATGTCCCTCAGACACTGGATGGTATGAAAGCTTTCTTACTCTCTTTTCTCTAATGTTTACTCATTAATTCAGAGAATTAATTAAATATCTCCAGCCTGACATTTCTAATATTTATTGACTAATTTTATCATAGATTTCTGTTTCTCTCACATGTCCAAACTTTCTTCCTGATCTCTCTCTTCCTTTCATTCTAGCATACTTTGTTTCAATGTGTATTTTAAATAAATATAATTTATTGTAAAACTTTTGCTCTTCTGTTTTGCCGACTAAAGACTGGAGACTCACTGAGTCCTCTCCCTCCTTTCTCCCTCTCTCGTCCCTCCCCGCTTACTTCCTTTCCTCCTCTCCATCCTTTCCATTCCCCTTCGTTCCCTCCTTTCCTTCTTACCTCCCTCCCTCCCTGTCTTCCTTTCTCCCTCCCTTCTTTCCTTCCTTCCATCCATCCATCCATCCATCCATCCATCCATCCATCCATCCATCCAAGAGAATAGAGCTGAATGCCATTGGAGTTGCTTTGATGAGATGAGAACCTCTGAAAATAAAAATGCAACCGAAAGTATGATTTTCTTGGATTCCATCAGGCCAGTAGAATATACTTCCTGAACAAGCTATCTGCTCTCTCCTTCATAAATGAGTTCTTTTCTGGTTCCGCATCCTGGAGAAGTCTTTCTTGTATGTGAAATAATATTAGAGAAATAAGTCAAGATTACTTTGCAATCTTTCTTCCCTTTTTTTGTACCAGATTAATTTTCTATAATCTTATATTATTTTTTTAATGTTTTTTATTATATTATGGTAGTCACCATACAGTACATCCCTGGTTTCTGATGTAAAGTTCGATGATTCATTAGTTGCGTATAACACCCAGTGCACCATGCAATACGTGCCCTCCTTACTACCCATCACAGGTCTATCCCATTCCCCCACCCCCCTCCCCTCTGAAGCCCTCAGTTTGTTTCTCAGAGTCCATAGTCTCTCATGCTTCTTTCCCCCTTCTGATTACCCCACCTTTCTTTATCCCTTTCTTCCCCTACCGATCTTCCTAGTTCTTATGTTCCATGATAAGAGAAATCATATGATAATTGTCTTTCTCTGCCTGACTTATTTCACTTAGCATTATCTCCTCCATTGCCGTCCATGTTGCAGCAAATGTTGAGAACTCGTTCTTTCTGATAGCTGAGTAATATTCCATTGTATATATGGGCCACAACTTCTTAATCCAGTCATCTGTTGAAGGGCATCTCAGTTCCTTCCATGATTTAGCTATTGTGGACAATGCTGCTATGAACATTGGGGTGCATATGGCCCTTCTCTTCACTACGTCTGTATCCTTGGGGTAAATACCCAGTAGTGCAATGGCTGGGTCATAGGGTAGCTCAAGTTTTAACTTTTTAAGGGACCTCCACACTGTTTTCCAGAGTGGCTGTACCAACTTGCATTCCCACCAACAATGTAGGAGGGATCCCCTTTCTCCACATCCTCTCCAACAATTGTTGTTTCTTGCCTTGTCTATTTTTGCCATTCTAACTGGAGTAAGGTGGTATCTTAATGTGGTTTTGATTTGAATTTCCCTGATGGCTAATGATTTTGAACATTTTTTCGTGTGTCTGTTAGCCATTTGTATGTCATCATTGGAAAAGTGTCTGTTCATATCTTCTGCCCATTTTATGATTTGTTTATTTGTTTCTCGTGTATTGAGTTTGAGAAGTTCTTTGTAGATCTTGGATACCAGTCTTTTATCTGTAGCGTCATTTGCAAATATATTCTCCCATTCCGTGGGCTGCCTCTTAGTTTTTTTGACTGTTTCCTTGGCTGTGCAGAAGCTTTTTATCTTGATGAAGTCCCATAAGTTCACTTTATCTTTTGTTTCTCTTGCCTTTGGAGATGTGTCATGAAAAAGGTTGCTTTGGCCAATGTTGTAGAGGTTGCTGCCTATGCTCTCCTCTAGGATTTTGATGGATTCCTGTCTCAAATCGATGTCTTTCGGACATTTGGAGTTTATCTTTGTGTATGGTGTGAGAGAGTGGTCAAGTTTCATTCTTTTGCATGTAGCTGTCCAATTTTCCCAGCACCATTTATTGAAGAGACTGTCTTTTTCCCACCGGATGTTTTTTCCTGCTTTATCAAAGATTAGTTGCCCAAAGAGCCAAGGGTCCATTTCTGGGTTCTCTCTTCTGTTGCATTGGTCTATGTGTCTGTTTTTGTGCCAGTAGCATGCTGTCTTTGTGATCACAGCTTTGTAGTACAGCTCGAAATCCAGCATTGTGATCCCCCAGCTTTGTTTTTCCCTTTCAACAGTTCCTTGGCGATTCGGGGCCTTTTCTGGTTTCATACAAATTTAAGGACTATTTGTTCCAGTTCTTTGAAAAATGTGCTCGGTATTTTGATCGGGATAGCATTGAAAGTGTAGATTGCTCTGGGTAGCATGGACATTTTAACTATGTTAATTCTTCTGATCCATGAGCATGGAATATGTTTCCATCTTTTTGTGTCTTCTTCAATGCCTTTCAAGAGTGATTTATAGTTTCTAGAATATAGATCCTTCACATCTCTGGTTAAGTTAATTCCAAGGTAACGTATGGTTTTTGGTGCTATTGTAAATGGGATGAATTCCCTAATTTCTCTTTCTTCAGTCTCATTATTCATGTATAGAAATGCAACTGATTTCTGAGCATTGATTTTGTATCCCGCCACATTACTGAATTGCTTTATAACTTCTAATAGTTTGGGCATGGATTCTTTTGGGTTTTCCATATAGAGTATCATGTCATCTGCGAAGAGAGACATTTTGACTTCTTCTTTGCTGATTTGGATACTTTTTATCTCTTTTTGTTGTCTGATTGCTGTTGTAAGGACTTCTAGTACTATGTTGAATAATAGTGGCGAGAGTGGGCATCCTTGTCGTGTTCCTGATCTTAAGGGAAAGGCTTCCAGCTTTTCTCCATTGACAATGATATTTGCTGTAGGCTTTTCATACATGGTTTTTATGAGATTGAGGAATGTACCCTCTATCCCTACACTCTGAAGGGTTTTAATCAGGAAAGGATCTGTATTTTGTCAAATGCTTTTTCTGCATCAATTGAGAGGATCATATGGTTCCTGAGTCTTTTCTTGTTGATATGATGTATCATGCTGATCGATTTGCAAATGTTGAATCACCCTTGCATCCCAGGGATGAATCCCACTTGATCATGATGGATAATCCTTTTAATGTACTGTTGGATTCTATTAGCCAGGATCTTGTTGAGGATTTTGGCGTCCATATTCATTAGGGAAATCGGTCTGTAATTCTCCTTTTTGATGGGGTCTTTGCCTGGCTTGGGGATCAAGGTAATATTGGCCTCATAGAATGAGTTTGGTAGCTTTCCTTCTGTTTCTATTTTTTGAAATAGCTTTAGGAGAATAGGTATTATTTCTTCTTTGAATGTTTGGTAGAATTCCCCAGGAAAACCATCCAGGCCTGGAGTTTTGTTAATTGGAAGGTTGTTTATCACTGACTTAATCTCTTCATAATTAATTGGCCTGTTTAAAAAATCAATTTCTTCCTGTTTCAGTCTTGGTAGTTTATAGGTTTCCAGGAAGACCTCCATCTCTTCCAGATTGCTTAATTTATTGGCATATAGCTGTTGATAAAAGTTTCTAATAATCCTTCCAATTTCATTGGTGTTGGTTGTGACCTCTCCTTTTTCATTCATAATTTTATTAATTTGGGTCCTTTCTCTATTCTTTTGGATAAGTCTTGCCAGCGGTCTGTCAATTTTATTGATTCTCTCAAAGAACCAGCTTCTAGTTCTGTTGATCTGCTCTACTGTACTCCTGGTTTCTAATTCATTGATTTCTGCTCTAATCTTGGTCAACTGCTTCCTCGTGCGTGGATTAGGCCTGTCCCTCTGTTGCTGTTCCAGCTTCTTGAGGTGAGAATATAAAAACTGCGTTTTAGATTTTTCTATTCTTTTGAGTGAGGCTTGGATGGCTATGTATTTCCCTCTTAGGACTGCCTTTGCAGCATCCCATAGGTTTTGGACCATTGTGTTTTCATTCTCGTTGGTCTCCATAAATTGTTTAAATTGATTTTTGATTTCCTGGTTTATCAAGTCATTCCTGAGCAGGATGGTTCTTAGTCTCCAAGTGTTTGAGTTTCTTCCAAATTTTTCATTCTGGTTGAGTTCCAATTTCAGAGCGTTGTGGTCTGAGAATATGCAGGGAATAATTTCAGTCTTTTAGTATCGGTTGAGACCTGTTTTGTGTCCCAGAACATGGTCTATTCTTGAGAATGTTCCATGGGCATTAGAATAGAATGAGTATTCTTTGTTTCTGGGGTGTAGTGTTCTATATATATCTATGAGGTCCAACTCATTGAGTATGGCATTCAAAGCTCTTGTTTCTTTGCTGATTTCTTGCTTAGGTGATCTGTGTATTGCTGATAGTGGAGTGTTGAGGTCTCCTACTATCAGTGTATTTTTATCTATATGTCTCTTTACTGTGGTTAAGAGTTGGCTTGTGTATCTTGCTGCTCCCCTGTTGGGGGCATATATATTTATAATTGTCATATCCACTTGTTGGATACATCCTGTAAGAATAATACAGTGCCCTTCTGTGTCTCTAACTATAGTATTTAGTCTGATATGAGAATTGCTACCCCAGCTTTCTTTTGAGGTCCATTGGCGTGATAGATGGTATTCCATCCCTTTACTTTCAGTCTGAATGTATCTTTAGGTTCAAAATGAGTGTCTTGTAGACAGCAAATGGATGGGTCATTGTCTTTTTATCCAATCTGCAACCCTGTGGCTTTCTGGGAGCATTTAGGCCATTTACATTGAGACTGATTATTGAGAGAGATGATTTTAATGACGCCATGTTGCCAGTAAAGTCTTTGTTTCTATAGATTGTGTCTTTCTGTTCTTTATCACTCTCGGGGCCTTTTTACTTTTATAGAACCCCCCATAAATATCTCCTGTAGGGCTGGTTTCGTGGTTACAAAATTGGTCAATGACTGGCGATTCTGGAAGGTCCTTATTTCTCCATCAATTCTGAATGGCAGCCTTGCTGGATAAAGGATCCTTGGCTGCTGTTTTTCTCTGAAAGAGCTTTAAAAATGCCCCTCCCCAACCTTTTCTCTCATTCCAGGTCTGTGTAGACAAGTCTGATGTAATTCTGGTACCTTTGCCTTGGTACGTGACAAATTTCTTTGCCCTGGCTGCTTTCAATACTGTCTCCTTGGATCTAATATTTGGAAATTGCACTATGATGTGACGTGGCGTAGGTTTGTCGTGGTTGAGCTTGGGAGAGGTCCTCTCTGCCTCTTGGACACGAATGTTTGTTTCCCTCGCTAGATTAGGAAGTTTTCAGCTACAATTTGTTCAACTATCTCTTCTAGACCTCTGTTTTTCTCCACCCCCTCGGGGATGCCGATGATTCTGACATTGGAACATTTCATTGAGTCAGTAATCTCCCGTAACCTACATTCCTGAGCGTGGATTTTTTTGAGTCCAGATTCTATTTTAGCTTTTTCTTCTACTAACCCATCCTCCAATTCGCTGATAACGTTTTTCTGCCTCATTAACCCTGGCTGTCAGAGCCTCTAGTTTTGACTGCGTTTGGCTCATAGAATTTTTAATTTCTGCCAGATTCGCTCTCATTTCCGCCCTTAGAGATTCTATATTCTCATTAACATTTTCGTTAATACTTTTTTCAAGTCTACACATCATCTTGACCATTGTTACTCTGAATTCCACTTCTGATAATTTGGTTATATCCATATCCATTAGTTCTGTGGCAGAGGCCACAGACTCATTGTCTTTTCTTTGCTGGGGGGGGGGGGATTTCTCCTTCTCATCATTCTGATGAGGAGAGGTTGCGGGATTGTCCAGAGCCCAAATTGTTGACCGGGACCCAAGCTGTGCGCCCTTGTTTTATAGGGATCTTAGGGATGTGGGCTTCTTGATTTCTCAGCCTGCCTTCTGTGTTCTGGAGGAGGGGCCTGCCGCGCCGATACTCAGGCAACCCTGTTTGGGTAGAGTCTCCGTGTCCCATGTGAGGGGGGATGGGGATGGGCACGCTGTGAGCCGGTATTTCCAGGCTTTTGTTCTCTGGCAGCTTTCCCTGGCAGTCTGCTGTGCCTCTTCTGAGAGTCAGAGCAGCAGGGGCGAATCTCAGTCTCTGTCTCAGAACAGAGGGATCGCGGACCATTCTCCACTGATATTCTGGCCACTTTAACTCTGTTTCTGTTGGTGCTGCTCAACCCTGCAGCGTCCCGGGATGTGCGCCCCACACCCGCGTCCCAGCCCTCACTTCCAGGGCCGTCGCATCTCTGTCCTTTGTGTTTCTAACACCCCCAGCCACCAGCCACCCCTGCGTGCTCCCGGAGCTCCCGGTCTCAGTCTGGTTCCAGGGAGCACACCAGAGCTCCGTTTCAGTCTGGAGGCACGAGTTCCCTGGCTCACTGTCCCAGTCTGCTCTCTCAGTGGTGCCGGTCCAAGAGTTCACCTGCTCCCCCATGCAGGTGGCTACCGCTTCCCAGCACCTGAATGCGGCGGCTCCCTCCCCCTTCCGTTTATCTTCCAACATCTGTGCACAGTTTCACGGCTCCTCGCTTTGTACCTCAATACTCAGCGCTGGAGATGTTCATTTGTAGAGATCCAGATGTATCCCCCTGCGTCTCAGGCTGATTCCGTGGATGTTCAGGCTGGTCTGGTACCTATCCAACTCGACTCAGGGGACTGGCTGAAAAAGGGGTCCCCTATTCCTCTGCCATCTTCACCTAGATTTCTATCTATAATCTTATATTAAAATGTTGTTTTCAATCTAATACTCTCTTCCCTCCATCATTTCATCCCCATCTGTATTACAATTCTCTAACAACGTTTATTTTCTGAACAGTTGCTGGCTCTGTCCTCCAAGACACAGATGGGTGGGTATGAATGAGATTTTCATGGATATGGAAAGGACGTTGAGAAGCATATTTACTAAAGATTTTTGGTTTATATTATGATGGCAATTAGAATAGAATAACCTGAATATAATGATACATTATATAATGACTTAAAATTTCATGAGGAAGAGTTTTTTTAAAAAGTTTTAAATTAATATTAAGCTTTGGGATTGGAATAAGAATATCAGTGCCATTGACGTGTAAATATAATTTTCAGTTGGAGTAGCATGTACAAAATTAAGGTCACAATCATAATGAATGCTCACTGTTAGGAAGAATAGAGATAATAAATGATGTTCTTATATCAGCTCTGCTATTGGACATCTGTTTTAGAACCCAATCCAACAAAATTTTCTTATTTGACATTCTTTTTTGTATGTCCTTGGCATATGCTTTAGGTGGACTGAACCCTGATGATTGCAGTAGCATCTCAGGAATACTGATATGCTGGCTATTGTAAATATGCTATCTGAGGCTTCTTTTTCTTTGTCCCTCCTGAGACTGGTAAATCGTTTCTAGTGTGAAATGCCTAGGTTTGCAGGCGCTGAGATAATAGCCATATCTGATTTTACTATCACTGTCTAACACCTACTCTGTTCTGCTAAATCTCCAATTATGTGACTCTATTCAGTATTTTCATGAGGGACTTCAACTGACGTGGCATTAGTGATCATACCTGCTTTCAAGAAGAGAGTCTCATTTTTTAGTAAGAAAGGAAGAGATCTTTTGGTAAGACCAGCACTAAAGCCTTATAATTTTGGAGATGTTTAAATCATTACAAATTATTGTGTTCTGTGTGTGCATGTATGTATGTTAATCTCCTAGCCTTCAGTGAAAGTGAGACCATGAATATATATCTACCTATCAAATGATTATTAGAAAAAACTTTCAGTAAATGGGATAAAACAGTACATAGAATAAAACAATACAGTAAAATAAAATAGAAAATGTAAGAACTTAATGTCTTGAGGCCTTTTCTTCCCTCTGCTTTAAACTCTCTGGTGTACTTCTCCATTGAGTATGGACTTCACATTCGAAAAATAGTAAAAAGGGAGGTTGAGGGTGGAGACCCTGGTTCCAGATGGCCTGGGTTCAAATTCTAACTCCACCCTTTGGTTGCTCTATGACCTTGAACACATCATTTACTTCTCTGTGCTTTTGTTGTTTTAGTTGTAAAAAATGGATAATAATATTATTTTCCTCATAATGTGTTTTGAAGGTAAAATGAGTTAAAATATGAAAATTGTCTAGAACAGTGCTTGGAACAGAGTGAATACTCTGTAAGTCATATCTCTAATTATAAGGAATATTAACTATAATTATTATACTACCATATTCATCTGCAATTGATGCCTGTTATTTATGACAACCAGGCATCCCTTTCTCTTTGCTTAGGAATGAGCTCTTAAATTTTCTGTGGGAACCATTCCTTTCACATTGTGTATAGTCTTGTTTGGACTCTCAAGCATGGTGGCAGGACTACCCATAAGCTCAGGCAAGAGTGATCCTGGGAGTTTAGACCCATGCCTCAGGATCCCCTAAACATTGGAGTCCTGAAGGTGCTTAGGACCAACCAATATGGCAGTGTCATTCAGGCGTGGTGCCCCAGGCTTGACCAAGATCCACATGGTTTCTGGTCTTTCTTATTTGGAAGCATACTCCAACCATCACCCCATACAAGGAGTTGACTACATGCCCCAAAGACCTCTGGGACTTCAACTATGAGACTGTCCCAGGGGTTCATAGTCAGGGTCTGACTCAGAAAAGCAACTTGGCAAGTGGAATGTTCCTGTTGACCATCACAATATTTCTTTCACAAGATTGCCTGAGATTTGCTTCCAGAATAGTGCTAACACCCTAATTTGGGGTGACACTTACTCATGTGGAACATGAGATGAACCGGGCTCTGGTTTATAGATAGTCTACAACTAATCACTGGGCATGAGCCCCTACAGCTGTTGCTCATCTCTGCTCAGAATATGGTGCTGCCTCTGGTCCACATGATTAGAGTGTGGCAGTGGTGGAAACAAGAGTCCTTTACCCTGTGTGTCTTCCATAATTGCCACCCTGGGTGTCCCACAGTATTTTCCTCGGGTTCTGTAGCACAAATCATACAGTCTTTTGAGAGTAGCCACAAATATGTGTCTGAGTGCTTTTAAGACTATTGCTTCTCAATACCAACAGGTCAATCCAATTGAACTCTCCTTTCCGTCCTTTACTCTTTCAGATGTAGTGAAGGATAGAAACCTACTCCTATTGAACTCAAAATAGAATTGAAAGTCTTAGCCTGTGTAATAAAGCAAGAAAAATAAAAAATAGACAAATTGGAAAGGAAGAAACAAAATGATCCCTAATTGTTGGTGACATAAATTTACAAGAAACCTATTTTTTAAAAACCTACAATTAGTAAGTGAGTTTAATAAAGTCACAGGATAAAGTCCAAGTATAAAAGTTAATTGGATGTTTTTACATTAGCAATTTACATTTGGAGACCAAAATTAAACTTATACTATTTACAATAAACTAAAAAATAATGAAATATTTATGTATAAATCTAACAAAAAATAAACTGGATCTGTATGTGGAAAACTATGAAACACTGATAACAGTATTCAAAAGAGCTAAATAAATGGAAAGACAGACCATATTCATGGATTAACAAATCATCATAGGAAAGATGACAAATATTCCCCAAATTATTTATAGAGCTAACTTTATGCTAATAAAATTTCAGTAGGATTTTATTTTGGTAGATATAGATGAGCTGATTCTAAATTTATATGTAAAGGCAAAAGAACTAGAATAGTTAAAACAGCTTTGAGAAAGAGTAATGTTACTCGTTTTTAAGATTTTCCATAAAGCTATAGCAATCAAGATTGTGGTACTAACAAAGAGAGATATATAGCTAAAAAAAAAAAAAAAAAAAGAACCAGAATAGAATCCAGAAATAGATCCACATGAATACAGATAATTTGTTTTTGGCCATGTTACAAAAACAATTCAATAGATAGCCTTTTCGACAAATGGTGCTGGATCAATTAAATATACATAGACAATAAACAAAACCAAGAAAAAAAAAATCTTGATCTAAATCTTACATGTTCAAAGTAATCTCAAATGGATCATTGGTTTAAAGTTAAAATGTAAAACTGTAAAACTCTTAGAAGAAAACACAGGAGAACAATGTATGTGACTTTGGTGATGAATTTGTATATGTGACCCAATGCATAAAAGAAAATTTGAGAAATTGGACTCCATTAAAATTTGAAATGTTAATTTTGTAAAAGATATAAGGGAATGAAAAAATAGACTCTAAAGTACAGACAAAGAGAAATATTTGCAAACCATATATTTTACAATAGATTTTAACTGGAATTTATAAATAACTTTAAAAACTGAAAAAAAAAGTATGGTATTAGCACAGAAAATAGACACACAGATCAATGGGACAGAATAGAGACCCCCCAAAATGAAGCTATGTTTATCTGAGAAAGGAGGAAAGAATATATAATGAGAAAAAGACAGTCTTTTCAATAAATGGTGCTGGGAAATTAGATGATTACATGTAAAAGAATGAAACTGGCCTACTTCTAACACCATACACAAAAATAAATTCAAAATGGATTAAAAACCTAAATGCAAGATCTGAAACCATAAAAATCCTAGAAGACAGGCAGTAATTTGTCTGACATAGGCTGTAGCAACATTTTTCTAGATATGTATTCTAAGGCAAGGGAAACAAAAGCAAAAATAAACAAAAGCAAAAATAAACTATTAGGACTACATCAAAATAAAAAGCTTCTGCACAGTGAAGGAAACATTCAACAAAACTAAAAGACAACGTATTTGCAAACAATATATCCAACAAGGGGTTAATGTCCAAAATATATAAAGAACTATACAACTCAACATCAAATAACCCCAAACAATCCAATTTAAAAAATGGGCAGAGGACCTGAATAGACATTTTTCCAAGGAAGACGTACAGCATGAAAAGATGCTCAACATACTCATCATCAGGGAAATGCAAATCAAAACCACAATGAGATATCATCTCACACTTGCTAAAATGGCTAAAACCAAGAAGACAAGAAACAAGTGTTGGCCAAGATGTGAGGAGAAAGGAAAGCTTGTGCACTGTCAGTGGGAAAGTAGACTGGTACAGCCACTGTGGAAACCAGTACGGAGGTTCCTCAAGAAATTAAAAATAGGAATACCGTATGATCTAATAATTCCACTATTGGATACTGAGCCAGGGTAAATGAAAACACTAACTTGAAAAGATACATGCGCCACTATGTTTAGTGCAGCATTATTTATAATAGCCAAATTATGAAAGCAGCTTGAGTGTACATCAATAGGTGAACGGATAGGGAAAACTTAGTGTGTATATGTATGTCACTAAGTCAAATCCCTAAATTCTGTACCTCAAACTAATGTAACATTGTGCGTCAACTATACTGGGAAAAAAGAAAGAAAACAAAAAATCAATTTAAAAAAAGAGCTAATGGCATGAATATACACTTCCCCAAAAAGAATATGAAGATGACAAATATGCACATGAAAAGATATTTAAAGTCATTATATATTGCAAATTAAAATCATCATGAGATACGACCACACGTCTAATAGAAAGGTTAAATAAAACATTCATTCCCAAGATCTGACAAGGAAGGCATAGCCACTAGAACTCTTCATGAATTGCTGGTGGGAATAAACATTGGTACAGTCACAATGGAAAGTGGTTTGGCATTTTCTTATAAAGTTAACCATAGTGTACTGTGGGCCCAGCAATCCTACTCTTGGGAATATATCTTAAAAGATAAAAACGTGTTCGTACAAAAATCTCTACATGGATATTTATAGCAGCTCTATTAATAACTGTCACAAACTGGAAAAAACCAAATGTCTGATAGGTGAAGGGATAAGCTAACTAAGGTACATCCATACAAGGAATGCAACTCAGACTCCACATTAGAATGGAACAGAATTGCTGTATACATAATTTGCGTGAGTCTTAAAGGCACAGTAGCAAGTGAAAGAATGTAGTCTCCAAATGTTACTACTATATGATTATATGTACGTAATATTCCCCAAAGTATAACACTGTAGATTTGGAAAATGTATCAGTGGTTTATAAAGTTTGTTTTATTTTTATTTTTGTTTTTTTGGTAATTGAGTTTTCTCTACACTGATTATTATTGCGGTGTTAACATGAACCTCTGTATTGTTGAAATTCATAGAACAGTACTACCAACAATTCAACTTACTTGTATAAATTTTAAAAATGAAGTGAAGCCATTGTTAAGTAGATTAAAGACAAGAGGAAACAGAAAACATTTTCAAAACACATGTTTTATAAAGGACATGTGTCTACAATACATAAAGACCTCTCAAAATTTTATAATATGAAAACATTCAATCTAATTTAAAAATAAAATTAAAAAATGTTTCAGCAAAGAATACAAATATGTAAAGGAAAAGTACTCAGCATCATTCATCATTAGGAAAATGCAAATTTAACCACAGTAGAAAACATTACTCACATTTTTGAGTGACTTGGAAAAAAAAAAAGCTGACAGTACCACATATTTGTGAGGCTACAGAAAATCTAGACCTCTCATACATTGCTGGTGGTGTGCAGTTTTTTATAACATCAAATATATACTAACCAGTATGACCCAGTGCTTTCATTCTTAGGGTTTTATCTGAAAAATAAAAACTTACGTTCACACAAACACTTGGTGGACATCAATGTTTATTGCAGCTATATTCATAGTCACCCCAAATTTCAACTGGTGAATGGATAAATGAACTCTGGCACACCCTTACAATTGGATACCATTCACTATAAAAAGGAACGTGCTACTGATAGAGTAATGATATGGATGAATCTCAAATGCATTATGCTAAATTGCAGAAACCAGATTTAAAGGGTTACATTCTGTATGATTGCATTTCTATAGCATTCTGGAAAAAGCAAAAATATAGGGGAAAAACCTACCAATGCTTGCCAGGGACTAGGATGTGAAGGGAATGTTTGATTATAAAAGGGCACAAGGGAACTTTATATTATGATGGAAGGCTCTGTATCATGACTGTCTGGGTGGTTATACTGTGGTATGCATTCCTTAAGGCTCATAGAACTATACACTAAAAAGGATATTTTTTTCTAGATATAAATGGTGCCTCAAAAATGGAATTAAAATATAAAGCTGCAGGGACACCTGGGTGGCACAGTTGGTTAAGTGTGGGACTCTTGGTGTCAGCTCAGGTCGTTGGTCTCAGGGTCCTGCGATCGAGTTCCTCATTGGGCTCCACGCTCAGGAATCTGCTTGAGATTCTCTCTCTCCCTCTTCCTCTGCCCCTCCCCTGTTCATGCATGCTCTCTCCCTCTCTCTAAAATAAATAAATCTTTTAAAAAATATAAGGCTGCAGAGGTAGTATATCGATGAAACTGGGTGACGAGTGTTTGGGAGTTTGTTATGCTATTTTCTCTATTTTGTATGTTGGGAAAAGTAAAAAGCAAACAAAAATTAAGAAGGCTAACACATTGCTGGCAGGAATTTGGGGAAAAGGATACTCGTACATTACTGATGAGCCTGTAGATTGCCACAAAAATTTTTTTGAAAGCAATCTTGTAACAGCTGTTAAAACTTGAAACTACATAAACCTTTTGTCCCAGAAGGCCCACTATTTGAATCTTTCCCATAAAAATAAGATCTCCAGGTTTTTAAAGGTGTATGTACAAGGATGTTTATGACAGCATTGTACTTAGTGGCAAGCAGTTGAGTACAAAGAGAGGGTCTGTAAATGGAGAACTCCAGAAACGCTCCCTGGTGATACCTGCTTTATAGCCACCTACTTATCCCAGTGGCACAATGGCTTACTTAATTACAGAACAGCTGCACTTTGGCATATTATCCAGATACTAAAAAATAATGAATCAGAGTATTAGTTTACAAATCGAATGTATGAGTGTTTCATACCTAGCTCTGAATGACTCCAGCATCTGCATATTTAATTTCTATGTGCTAGTTTGTGTTTTATTTTCCCTCTTTTTTTTTTCACTTTTGTTCTTCCCGGCCTTCACCTTGTCTCTTTTAGGGTGGTAAGAGTTAACTGAATTTAGGGTTTGGGATTAGAATAAATTACTACTGAGATAGCAGGGCCTTTTTCTAGGAAGTAGTTCTCTTTGTTCATTTGGGCAACACAAGCTCACTGGCACATTGCAGTGAGATTTGAGAACAAAGCCTTAGGTGATGCTTCTGCACCCACCTTTGTCCCTGCTATCTCCCTAGGTGCCTTCGAACTCTCAACTCAGCCACATAGAATTTCTGGCGCTTAGCCATCTCTCTCTCTCTCCTTGTAGCCTATGACCTGAGAAACCACTAATTTTAGTATAGAGGATGAAGTGCTCAGGGCACTGCAGTTGGGAGGCCAAGTCCAATGTGAAGAGCTGTGTGTCTCCGGAGAGGTCTCTACTGGTAACCCACCCATTCAACTATAGTCTCATGATTCCATTTCTATAAAGCAGCAACTGATCTGTGCTGTTGGAAGCCATTGCACTGTTAACTCTAACAGGCTATTGTTTTGGGAGGGCATGTGGGTGGCTTTTTGGGAAGCAGATAATATTATTTTTCTTGATATTGGGGCTAGCTGCATGGATGTATTTAGTTTGTGACAATTCACCAAATTGTACATTGATTTTGGCATTTTTTGGTATGTATATACAACATATGTATATGTTATACTTATTAAAACAAAACATACTGAAGTATACTCTACTTCAATAGAAAGTAAAAAAATAAATAAAAACGACATACTATATTAAATAGGGTTATAAATATTAGTTACTATGTAAATGATCATGGAATCTCAGTGACTTAATATAATAACATTTTATTTCTTACTCATATTTCTGAGACTCCTGCTGTCAGGGGGTACTCTTGAGTAGCTCTTCTCTAAGCACTGACTCAAGGATCCAAGCTTATTCTATCTTTGGACATGGCTATCCTCAACATATGGTTCTATGTGGGAAAGGGAAATACAGAAAAATCATAAATGGGTGGATTTTTAGGTATCAGCCTTGGGAATAGTGAGTATTACTTCCTCTAACATTTTATTGGATAAAAGTGATCAAATGACTTCACCTAGAGGCAAGAATATTTAGTCTTTCATTTTTCCATTAGGGAAATAATACAGTTTGATAAACATTTAATATTGTTTTGTTTTGCATAGACTCTGTTTTTTTTTTAAATATAATACAATCCATTTGGAAGAAACAAGATTGCCATTTGAAACATAAATGAACAACAAATGATTGAATCATTTGAGAAGACTTCATGGAGAAATCAATACTTCAGTTGTGCTCTGATGGATGAAGGCAATATTGAACAGGTGGAGGGCCAGGGGAAGCATCGGTCCTGGGGACCTTTCTCATTACTGATATAACAACACAAAGAGCAGAACAGGAGCATAATTACTATATAGAAATTGTTATAAGTATTCCCCATTTTCTAAAGGACCCTTTAGAATGAAAATTAAATTTAGAAATTGGCAGTTGAAAATTGGGGTTGCTCTACTGTACCTAGGGACCAGCTTAATAATTTTTTCCCATAAGGAATGTAATTATCTTTTGACATTGCTTCAGACAAGAGGGTTTACTGGTCTCCTTTATGAGCATTTTGTCACATATATCCCTCCACTGAAGATTTTTTCTGACAACTGCAGCATGTCCTGTGTTCTTTCAGTATACTTTGCATATATTATAGTCTTGCTTTCTCCACTAGACTCTTCTCTCTGAAAACAGTTTTGTCCAACACTAAGCACACTGTGGAGAGTAAAATAGTTGTAAAAACCTAAGACATCTTTGATTCATTGGGCCTTGGAAAATATTTGGCATTATAGTTTTTTTCCCTTAATTTCTCTCTCCAGATTTTTATACAAGAACAGCAAAACAGCAGTATCGTTAATTTTAATCTTCATATCTTTTTTCCTCTTTGGAGCTAATCAGTAAGGGAGCAAGAGGCTAGGTTGCAGCAGTTACCATCATAAAGCTCTGTTGTTTCTTCATTGTGAGGTGAGATGCAGAGCTGAATTTTGTGAAATGATGGATGCCTCCCACCCTGCCTTTTCATACGGCCACAAGTAATCCACAGAATGTTGAATATTTTATGTTCCAGTACATTATTCATTTAATGCTCTGCCATATTTACAGATTGGGGCCATATGTGCTTGTATGTGCCTTCAAGATTGGCTTTAAGCTCTAGTGCTATCACTTTCAAGACTTAAGATAATTTGGTGCAACTGTGATTATTTCCTGACACCTCCTTTGCCAACTTGGAATCCTAGATGAACAAAGAAATAGCTGTAAAATGTCACATAAAATCCAATACATATCCAATTGGTGTGCCTCCAAGAAGCATCTCTCAACAAAGAATCTTTAGTCTATGTAAAATTTGCATCTTAAGTTAACTGATGATTCTGTTATAGATCACTTGAATGGGAGAAAAATAGACCAAACTCTTTTTTATTTTCTAATATGAAACATAATCTCTCAAAGAATGTGAGTAATTTGGTTTTCATTTCCGTTATCTTCAAATTATTATGTCATTAGGCATCTTGGCAACAACAATAACAAATGTTGAGAGGCAATGTTTCCCCTGCTAAGCCTGGAGTACCATGTTGGAGCCCTTGTCTTCAGTGCTGGGGCCACGTTCTGAGAATCTATTGTATTTATCAGATATTTCCATAGTTAAGGGCATAATATTCATAATTAAAGGCCAGGCCCTTCCATGATTAGGGCCAAGGACCCGAAAATCCAGGGAAGAGTTTAAGATGTTACATGGGATCATACTTGACTCTCCAAACAAGAAAAGGGGGGTTGTCCTGACCCAAGCAAGTGGAACCAATGATGAACCTGACAAGTCTTGTGGGAGCCTTAAAAGTTGAAGTTCTCTCAGCTTCCGATTTGCTAAGTATTGGAAGTGCCCAAGAAAATGTTCCCCTGAAAACACACTGTTCTTCTCATCCTTCCTTATTTGCATCAGAAATTAATTTACCAGCTAAGCCATTTGGAACAATACCTCAAATGTTATGAGGCTCTCCAAGACCCTCAGCAGTGCTGAGCCTCAAGGGTTTCATGTTGCAGGCTTTCCCCTGCTGTGTTTTAAGAATGCCTGCTCATACCAGCATTATCCTTGCCAGAAGTCTGTCACTTTTGCTTTCTGGCAGGTCTTCCAAGTTGATGGCAATAATTCCATTAATTTCAGAATGTGGATAACTGACAATATTCATTACTTTTGGATCCACACCCCTCTCTGGACCAGCCCAGTGTTGGCTAAAGAGTGAGTTGGTTGGCTCCAAAGTCAAAGTCAAGAGTAACACAGTTATGAGTATTAGACAGATGTGGAAGAGAAGGATGAAGGAGGAGAGCTAAAATATTTGTGGAGGTTGAAAAATTGAGTTTGAGAATTACATATTTTAGGACCAGAAAAAAAACAAAACGAAGCAAAATAAGACAGCTTGGAATTTAGGTATTAGAGAAATGTCAAAATATTGAAATTTACCAAAAAAAATGTTCTGTCACTAGCAATGGTGAGGATGGTGAGGAGGATGGTGATGATAATTAGTATTTATTGAGTGGTTATCATATAGAAGGCAAAGTTTTACATTGCTTCATATATATTTTCCAATTTAGTCCTATAAACGTAGGGCAAGTATTACTATCAATGAGGAAACCAAGGATCAAGGAGAGGCAGTAACTTGCCTAATGTGATATAGGCAATTAAGTGCTCAGGGAAGACTTACACTCAGTTCTGCTTGATAATAGAGTACATGCTTTCATCTTTTCTCATTTGTTTTAAATATTGTAGAAAATATTGTTGATGTCCCCCAGATCTCCTATACCAATTCCATGGGTAAGTCCTGTATTCCTGTGTTTCTGTGAGCTTCTCCTAAGGGTTTGCACTTGCAAACTGTTTAGAGGCCTATCAAGGGCTTTTGGAACTATTTTGATCAGGCAAACCAGAAGCCAGAAATGCCTGGGAGTTTTATTCTGGTTGGAGACTTGTGGGGCACTCCTGAAGGAGTATGAAAGCGCAGTTCTCCTGCCTTGAGATGGGACGAACTCTGTGATGTAGTTGTGCTGCATCAGACTGCCGTCAGGCTGAAGGCTAGTATGATGCCTAAAATTGAATGCTGCTTGGATTCTTTCCCTTCTCTCCCTGCTTCTTTCACTCCCCTCTTGGTTTCTCCTGGGAATGCCCCCTTAATAAATCACGTGCAGATCCTGTCCTCCTGCCTGCTTCCTGGGGGTGGGGGGCTCAGGTCTGAACTAAGACAATTATGCTTTTGTCCCATTCTAAACTTGACTGCACAAATGAGCCAACTTTAATGAAAGGCAATATAATATAATGTGAACACAGCTAAGGAAGAAACTGTAAAGATTGTTCTACATGTTGATTTGGACTCCTAGTTATTCTCATTTCATTCATTCAGGCATTCATTCAATAAAAATTTATTTTCTACCACGTACCTTGGACAAATGTTGATGTGTACACACCCCTTCATGCAAATAGGAGTTGTATACACTTAGGTCATTCAGAAGGGATAGAAGTCCCAATAAAATTCAGTCCTTTACAATCTTGTGCATCATTACAATTTCCATAATATGATTTCTTCTCATTTTTTAAATTATGGTTTAGAATATTTTTATTGGTTTGGAATATTTTTCATGGCTGGGTGGTGTATGGGTCAGGAAAGCCTGAGTATGGGGTTGTTTCAGACTAGAAATCTTCACTCACAACAGGTTGAGTAAATGTCTTCCATAGAATAATGATAAAACCACTTTCTTGCAGTTTTTGGAGATTGGTCTCAGGGAAAAGATGAGTCATAGAAATAAAAGTTTTCGTGAAAGAGTTGTTATTAATATGATTAATTATGAAATGGAGATATTGCCGTAGCTGCAAGTTACCCTTTCACTCCAAATTTATTTTCTGATTTGGTATGAGAGGTAAAGGGATAAAAATTTGAAAGGGAGCTGATTAAGCTCTGAAATTTGATGTTAGAAGCCCCAAAGATCTGTGGGTTATAGATGTTCCCACGTATCTCTGCCTCTCACTCTCTTCACTGTCTTTTTCTACTTTCCTCATTTTTTCCCATTATGTGAAAACTCTTACTAGGTTTAGAGAATATTCCATCTGCAGCACAATCTCTCTCTTGTCACCTTCAGACCTCAAGGCTCTACCTGCCATTCCTATATACACCTTTTAGCAGCTTTTCCCTTTGTTTCTTAGTGACATTTGTTCTTTTTTTTTTCTGCAGTGACATTTATGCTTTACCCATCTTTCTGAAATGAACAGTGTTGTATCAGGTTGCATACCCTTGGCCAAAGGCTATTATAAAATATACAAGACAGACAAGTACAGGGTAATCCACAGACTGATTCAAAGAGAACATTTTTTGTGAGTATGAACATATGCTTTGCTATTAGAATCATCAAGGAAAGAACTCAAAATAATCAGCACCAACTTTATTTAAATGTATTATAGTAAATTTAGCATTAAAAGAAAACTACTGGAGAAAGACTCAAATTTGTGTGTATGTCTGTGTGAGGCAATGAACACTATCTTTTCTAGGACCCATCTTAAATGGATACATTTAGAAATAATATAAAAACCATCTGGCATGGATTTGGAAAATAAAAGGCAGTAGTATAAAAGTTGGTGTGAAAACACCTCCAGCTCAAAAGGCATAGACTCAGACTCACTGGGCTACACAGAGAACCTGATAGGTTTGTTTAGCCTTTACACCTGGCCAAAAAGCGGAGTTAGTGGGAAATTTGAGTCAGGGGTTAAGTCAGAGGAAAAGTGTTTGTGTCATGGTTTCACAGAAGAAACTCTGTATAAGGACTTCATAGAAATTATCTGAGTACTTTCAAAACTTAAGTTTTAGGGCTCCTTCATAAACCTATTGAATCACACTCTTTGGCAGTAGGGTCAAGCATAGCTGTTTACAAGAGCTTAAAAGATGTCTTCAGGGTCTGGTTTTTCTCCTACATTGTTGCTCAGTATTAACACTATTAAGATCATTTTTGTGTTAACTCCATTGTCAGTCAGGATTTTCCTCTTGGTCACATTTGGGTGTTAGTCATTCCTGGGCTACATTTCCTCTGGTTTATTTGCAGACTGAAATGTGCTTCTACTCTTTAATGGTAATGAAAAAGCCCTAGAATTAAACATTATCATCTCTGGTTGGTTTGACTGGGTCACGTGCTCATTCCTGTGTCAGTTGCTGTTGCCATGGTACTATTAACTGGCTAGATATAGATTATGTGGCACCCAGGTTGCTGAAATGGAGTTAACACCACGGAGCCACATGGATTGAAAGAGTAGGGGAAGGGTTGGATTCCCAAAGAGAACGGGACATGTTATCAAAAGTCTGGTATGGAAGATAGAGAGTGGGACTAGAGACAAGAGGCTATTATAATTGTCTAGTCAAGGAGCAATGAGAGATTAGACCAAAGGGAGCTAACTTGAGATAAAATGGGTATAATAATAGTCAAGAGGTATTTTAGACATGTAACTGAAAAAAAATTATATTTAATTATATTTAGGAGCATCAAAGAAAGATCATTTCTAGGTTTTGCTTTCATATCTGAAAGTCCAGTATTTGACCTTAGATGGAGCTAGATTTCATTTTTCGTATGATATTGTACAAGGTTTTCTCCACCTACATCTTGGATTAATTTCCTTTGAGCTGATTTCCTTCTTAATATGCTCCCTATCAGGCAGCAAGATGGCATCTAGGAGACCTGGGTTTATAAGATTTTTAAATTTATCATTCCAGCATAAGAGTTAAATATTTCTGTCTTGGTATCTGTGTCAATGCCAACAAAGGATTATGATTGGCCTTCATTTTATGGGCTGAATTGTTTCCCTCCAAAATTCATGTGTTGAAGCCCTAACCCTCAGTACCTTAGAATGTAAGTTTGTTAAAGATGTAATTAAGATTAAATGAGGTCATGTGTGCGGGCCTGTCTTAGGGTTCTCCAGAGAAACAGAACCAATAGGATATGTATATATACAGAAAGACTTAAGGAATTAGCTCATGTGATTATGGATGCTTGGGAGCACAAAATCTAGTGGGGAAGTCTGTCAGGCTGAAGGCTCAGGAAAGAGTGGCACTTTGGGTTCAAAGGCAGACTGCTGGCAAACCAGGAAGAGCCAGTGTTACAGTTGAAGTCTGAAGGCAGTCTGCTGGCTGAATTCCCTCTTGCAAGGGGAAGGTCAGCCTTTTGTTCTATGAAGGCTTTCAGCTGATCAGGTGAGGTGCACCTGCATGATGGATGGTCAGTCTGCTTTACTCAAAGTCATAGATTTAAATATAAATCTTATCCAAAAATATCCACATAGAAGAACACAGGATAATGTTTGACCAAATATCTGGGGACTGTGAAGCAGCCAAACTGACACATATAATTAACAATCACAGGGGTCTAATTCAATCTGAGTGGTCTTATAAGAGAAGTAAATGTGGATACACAAGGAGATACCAGGGATGCACACACGCAGAGGAAAGACTGTGTAAAGACACAGTCAGAAGATGGCCATTTGTAAGCTGGGAGACCTTAGGAGAAATGGAACCGGCTGCCATCTTGGTCTTGGACTTCTAGCCTCTAAAACTATGAGAAAATAAATTTCTGTTGTTTAAACCACCTAGTCTGTTGTATTTGGTATGGCAGCCCTAGAAAATTAGTACAGTGCCCAACAACAGACCAATCACTATAAGGTCTAGGGGGATAGGATACTCTTTTGGACAGGCTGAGTCAGGGGCTCATCCCTGAGGCTAGAAAAATAGGGATCATATGATTGACAGTTCCAAAAGAATTACAAAGATTAGAAGTGGAAAATTTCCAAAAATTCTACAAAGTGATTATTTCTGAACTAATTCCTCTCACTGTAGGGATATTCTTCATTGGGATTGATCCTAGGTAGCCACAGTAATGGAGGAATAGGGTAGTGTAACAGAAAAATAGACAAGGGGAAGGACAAAATTCAAGGCTTCTGATCAATATACACATGCTAGGAGATTGAAATTGTGTGCCAAAACAGGAAATAAGAGACCTAGACTGTGAGTGACATATAATAATACCACTGAGGCTTTTAAAAGAAGAGACATATATAATTGCACCTCACCAATGGGATGTATTCTAGGTAGGCATACAGATAGATTAGATATAGGTATAGATACAGATCTACACACACACACACACACCATAGGGCAGCAAGAGATGTCTTTCAGAAGATGTTTTCTTCTAAAACACTGGCTATCAGTGCTAAGACTGGGATTTCTAGGTCCTCAGTTAGAGCCATAGAAACCTCACAGGTTCATTTTGGTTATATTCAAGCTTACTGACCATACTGCTCATTGCTAACTTCTCTGTGTTCACGTTCTAAAAAGGGAGGTTTTGATTGGTGTACTTGCTACTATCCAGTTTGGAGCATTCCTGTTGGGAAGAATTTCATACATGTCATCTCAGAGGTGGTTTTCCATTTCGATATCTAGCCAATGTGTGGATGCTCTCAGCTCATGACCAAGCCTATAAGTCCAAACATATGTTATCAAAGTTGTAGAGATCATTTTATTTACTCAGAATGTGAAACATATAGCAAAATATCCAGGAAATAGAGTTAGTGTTACTTTCTGAGGCATCAAAGTTTCCTCCACCATGAAAGCAACCCTGAGTAGCTCAGAATTTATTGTTGATGACTGATCATTGCAATGGTAATGATGGCGATGATGATGATGTTAGTGTGATAGTTACCACCAAAATTTCTCTTTAAGCCAGGCTCTTCCTAGAGTGTTTTATTTACTCATTTAATTCAAAACTACTCTACCAAGAATGTAGGATTATTAACCAATTTGATAGATATGGAAAATGAGCAGAGTTTAAATAGGTTGCCTAAATCTTCAAATTTAGTAATATTGTGGAAAGCAAAATAGTACTGTAATCAAAAGTCTAGTTCTAAAAGTGCTCTGGCTGTGGTGAATAAGATCAATGGGCCTTGGTAATTTTTTGGTGTTTTTCCCAAAAACATTTCAAGACTTCCTCAGAGACCCTTTTTAGTAGGCACACCATTCTGAATCCAAGAAGGGATTACATCCTGCAGAGAGAGGGAATTGGCACGAATCCCAGAGCAGGAGACTATGATTCTAAAGCTCTCCTCCTTCAGATTTTGCTGAGTGGCTTTCACCATTCACTCAAAATGAAACATTTCAAAGTCAGACTATTATAACCACTAACTTCACCATACGGATGATGATTTTGGGGTTTCTCTTCTCTAATGAAAGTGGTATATTTCTCACTTTCGTAGGGAAAGTATATAAGAACTTCCCCCGGAAAAGTATATAAGAACTTTTCCCCTCCTTCCTTGCTCAGCCTTCAGACTGTTCATTTGATGACACTGCATATGTATTTATGAGAAGTTATAGTTCTTTTTTAACTGCAAAGTTTTTATTCTTCTGAAACCACAGAAGAGGCACATTTGAGAAATAGCTCCCTTCAGGTGATAGGTTCCTCCAACATGTATTTCCAAAACTATTGAAAACATGATCTCTATCACTTCTTATTTCATAGCTAAGCTTAATTACCCAACTATAAATTTAATACCTTCACATTATTATAGATTGCATGTCAGTGTGAGGTATGGCTATAATGGTGTCATCCAATAAATCTGATGAAGATGGAGAAGTTTCTCTCATTATGCTAGCATTGAAAATTTTGGTTGATTGACAAATGACTTGTTCTCACAGGTTTCAGAAGAAGAGTTTAAGATCTCATATATTAATTAAAAATTAATAACAGGCATTATATATCATTAAATAATTATAAATATTTCTATATAATAGAGCTCAAGTACTCTGTGTGCTGTAGCTAAATAGATCACTAGACTTGACCATATTCTTGAATATTTGTTGAGTAAACAAATAAGGAAGGGAGGAGGCTTCCACGTGGGTCTGAGATGTTCTTGGTTATTGGGCTTCATCTTTGCTCGTTACATTTTCCTTTTTTTGTGCAGCTTCTAAGTGGCAACTCCAGACCTTGCTGTTCCATCACCACCATCTGCTGTTTTTGGCCAGGGTTCTCCTTCCTGAACCTCCTGTGGGACTCAAACAGTTACCATAAATTCTTTTTTTTTTTAAGATTTTTATTTATTTATTTGACAGAGAGAGAGACACAGCCAGCGAGAGAGGGAACATAGGCAGGGGGAGTGGGAGAGGAAGAAGCAGGCTCCCAGGAGAGGAACCTGATGTGGGGCTCGATCCCAGCACTCTGGGATCACGCCCTGAGCCGAAGGCAGATGCTTAACGACTGAGCCACCCAGGCACCCCTACCATAAATTCTTTTATCTCCCGGTTCCTAATAAAAGCACAGTAACCATGGAGGGTTTCTAAAGTTTTTGCTCTGTTGATTACCACAGGAATTTCATGGAAGTAAAATGTTGACCGGTCCCATATAGTCCCAAACACAACAAAACATGTCTGGGCCTCAGCAGTGAAAAAGACACTAACAGATGAACAAATGAAGAGCAAGAAAGCTTATGGGGCTTGTAGCAAATGAGCTATTCCCTATACACCAAATTCATTGCTTAAGCACATAAAGAACTTTTTTCTGCTTCCTATTATGTTCCTCTAATGGGCTAGGCTGGTTTAGAATGTTGTCATAAGCTGTCAATCTTTGATGCTAAATTAGAAGCTATAAAAGGATCACATGCAAGAATCTTTAGGGTAGAAATTATACTTTTCCCCAAAGTCTCAGATTTAAGCCACTTCTATAGTCTCTGTCCTATTTCAGTGCCACAGGCAAGTTTAGAAACAAACAAACAAAGAAGAAGAAGCTTATTTAAGATATAGATTAGGAGCATAAGGACAGAGAGAGGAGTGGTTCATGGTCAATCAGAGATGGGGTGCTTGGAGACCTGCCAGTCACTTTCCAGGACAAATCTCTTAGACATGACCATGTAGGCAAATACCAATTTATGTGCTTTCAGTTGGTGTCTCAAAACTCTCATAAAGTTATCCTGGTAGAAGAGTTAGAGTCAGATCGTGAGTACCACTAAGGACACAGCTTAAGCTTTTGGGTTCATTTAAGAGTTAGGGGAAGTCATTGAAACAGTTTAAGCAAAGAAGTGACAAAATCTGATTTATGCTTAATAACCTTTGTCTGGCTATTGTGTAGCGAGTGGATTAAAGAGGCCAAGAGAGGAAGCAGAGAGCTCAGTGGGAACTGTAGCACTGGTCTTGGTGAAAGCTCTCAGGGAACACACTGGAAGGTGATTTAAATAGAACTCAGACATCCGTGTGACTCTGCCTGCCTGTCACCGAGCCAGGCTCTGTCAGATTGGAGTATGCTCCTCAGGCTGCAGAAACAGAGCACACTCTTTCTTGATCAACTTTTGGGCGATCAGTTGCCTCTGAAAATAATTTTTGCAGAAATTTCTATTTATGTCTTTTAAACAGAGAGAATGGAGAAGAATAACTTGGTATGCTTATGGGCAAAAGTAATAGGAAAACAGTAAAAATCTTTCAGCGTAAAAATAATTACTTAAAATCAAAGGCATGAAAGTGCTAGCTGGTGCTCATAAATGTGTTTTTCATCATGTAAATCATGTTAAATTTGAAATGTGAGAAATGGTATTTCACCGGGAAGGCTACATGTAATTTTCAGCTACATAAATTTATTTCCTCTCAAGCTCTAGGCAGGTGTCACCTCAACCTGTGGTCTAATGTGAAAAGCATTAGCCAGGCCAATGTATCCATGGAATACACTGGATAAGTAGCTGTCCCCTGTGCCTTGTATGTATCTTCTTAGTAATATTAGGCTGACATTGTTTAATAACAGATATTATGAAGCTAATTCTGTATCTCCTTTCTGATGGCTAGAAAATTGGTAGCTGCTATCCAGGGAAATGGATTTCTGACTTTTTTTTTTCTCTAACCCTGCAGAGCTTTAAAAACTATTGTAAAAAGCATCTTTGCTGCTATACTCATTATGGGATATAAACAGACTAAATTCCAGAATTATATTTTTCTCTGGATTCTTCATTCTTCTTTATTATAAGCCTTTTGATGCTTTTTTGTTTGTTTGTTTGTTTGTTTGAAACACACGAAATACACTCTGAAGCAACTTGAGCAACTTCTAAGCACCTATCTGGTGTTTTGGTGAAGAAAATCTCCATGATTCCTTTGTACAGGCTTCTTCTGCGTATGTCTTTAGGGTAATTTCAGTTCATTATGTATATTCATTCATTCACTACTCAATAATTATTGAACCCCTATTATATGCAGGGGCTGTGGTAGACACTGTGCATCTATTAATGACAAAACTGTTCCAATTCCTACACACCCGATGCTTTCACTTTAGGGTGTACAAAGCTGATATTCTGCATCATGATAAAATGTAGGACAGAGGCTAGCCCTGAGGTTTTGTTCAGAAGCGCAAAGGCAAACATTGCTGCCATTGTCTTATTAGATTTAGACAGGAGTGGAGTCTTCCAAGGGCCTAGAACTAAAATTCTGTCAATGGGACTTTGGGATCTCTAGTGGATAATATAGTTCCCTGTCCAGACTCCTGCTTCAGGACAGAGACACTCATTCCTCCACTTGCCAGGAGTGTTAACTGCTGAGTTTCACCTCTGTGTCCCTCTCCAGAGCTATCCTCTGCTGAAGGGAGGTGTCCTGCCCAAAGTTATAATTTTCCCCAAGGACTCCAGTAATGGGGATGATGGGAAACAGATTGACTTCCCTTGTCTCCGTTTAAACTACTCTGATGGACTAACTAAACTCCAAAGATTCCCTTGGGGCCAGCAGAAGCCTGTGGTTGAGCTTATATCACAGTTCCACCTCTCCCTCTCCCAAGTTCACTTCCCTCACTTCCTTACATGTGTTGATTGTAAATGTACTCTTCAATAAACCTCCTTCAGGAAAACCTGCATTCCAGAGTCTGCTTCCAAAGAACCCCACCTAAGAAGGGGACTTCTCTTTCTTACAAATTCAGCTTATAATTTTGAGAGCCTAGGATACACAGACTCTGTAGTTGTTAGTCCATTCCCTTCCTTTATTCTTTACTTTTTGCAAAATCCCTTTAAGTTAGCTAAGGTATGCCCCACTGACAAATAAGAAATTGAGACTTGAAGTCTGATTTGCTCCAGGTCACACAGCCAGCAAATGATGGAGTCAGGATTCAGGCTTACTCCTGTCTGATGGGAGAGCCTGCACCCTCTGGCACCCTGCCACACTACTCTGCCCATTGTGCCCTTTCCATCCCCTTCTGATTTTCCTTATGGAGTAAGGTGGATTTCACTACTTTTTCATTCTCAGAACAAAAATTAGCTTCTTGATTTCATAAGTTACTTTCTGTTTTTTTTTTTTTTCCTCTCCTTCACAGCAAAATTCCAACATGGAATGGAGTTGGGGACAGGCATTCAGCTTGGAATGTGTTATGTGGCTATGTTGTGCATAATGCTTTAGGTCACCCCAACAAAAATGCCTTAATGCCATAGGTGAGAATACAAATAGTAGCACTTAAAAAACAAGCAAACAAAGCAAAAACTGTTAACCAGAGGAAGGAGGGGAAGAATTTTGCAAAGGTGAGGAAACAACTCAACAATATGACTGTAAGGTAGAATGTCATGAAAGATGACCCAGTCATCTCATGGTGATAAAAATGACACTATAATTGGGACACATAATGGGGATAAAATGACATTCACTTTGAACTGTCATTCTGATGTATTGGCCACTTAAATGGTAACTGTTCAGAGGTATACAGGGTTCTCTGAGTGGGACTCAAAGCGCCTTCTCTCTCTACCTTCCAACCCTGGTGTAACTGACAAGAGCTTGTCACATTTTTACATATAATCTGATCACCTTCACCTGGAAACAAACAAACAAAAAAAGCAAGAGCTCAGCCTCCATAGTGATGAGCTAGAGGGGGTTTGTGGACCTATTCACTCAAGACACATGATCTGATGCTTGAGAGGTTGCTCTCTCTCCCAGAAAAAGGACCTCACTTTCACTTGGACCATCTGTAGGAGAATCTGCTGGGCCCAGCCTTGTGAGGTCCTGGAGTGCTTCTCTGTGAAGCCTTCTACTTGGTCTTCTCTCCACTAAGTACTATGGAGGCCAATGGTTACAAATCGAAACACTTGTGAAGGATTTATATCTCATGGTCCATTTATATCTCATGGTGTTAGCATCTAACCGACTTTGTTATAGATCAGTCCTCATCCACTGGACATTGTAGTCCCTGATGTGTCTCTTGACTACATTTCTATTAAGGTTTTTCTAGTGCCCATTACCACATCTTCTGGAACATTAGTTCCAACAATTTATTTTAGACCTAAGAATCAAATGTAATAAACTTTGATGATCAAAAACTATGATTCTTACATAAGACCTTGAGAAAAACCACTTTGCCACTGTGAATCTCAATCTCCTCTATAAAACAGGGATAATAATTCCAGCCTTTCAAAGTTGTTATGAAGATGAAATGAGCTAATGCAGGTAGAACACTTAGGATAATGCCTGCTACATGGGGAAGTTACTTAATAAATGAAAGGAAATCACATCACTGTTGTTGATGTTGGGGTTTGAATAAGACTTGTCTTCCTAAAGGCATGTTGATACCAGAAAGGTACTTTCTGGAATGAAATACATTCCCTGACACCAGAGAGGACACTGGACAGCATTTCCAGGGTGGCAGATTGCTGCTCCAAGCCAGGACATCTCTCCTGAATCCCAATCGATAAGTAATACCATCTGGCTCTCAGATGGAGGGGTCACTGACTCTTATTTATTGCTCCTGCCACACCTTTTGCTGTGGATCAGAGTCAGATTAAAGGACATACTCTTTTTGCTTTGCTTTCTAAGAGAATGTTGATGTTTTCCTAGAGATCCATTTCTCCTGAACAATCCATTCCCCACTCCATCCACCATCACCTTCCCCAGGTAATGCAATGGGTGTGAACAACAAACCAGGAGAGAAGTTTCAAATAAAAAAGATGAAATGCCAAAAAAGAAGGTATGCTTTCTTAAAGCAGATTTTTTCTTCTTTTTCCATCTCTGAATAATGAGTGAAACTTCACAAGTATTGAGGATACTGTTAGCATCAACGCCAGGGCAAACCACAGATTTGTCCATGAGTTAAAAATGTATATATAGATGTCAAAAAGAAAATTTCTGAGTTTTAACCAAACTATACTAGATTATTATTTGGCTTCAAAAATGGGGAAAGGGGTTTGAAAAATGTCTTCAGTTATTTCTTATCAGGAAACACAAAGTACATTTTAACAAAGAGCATCTGCTCTGCAGCTTATGCCTGGGCAATGCTTTTCAAATATAAACGTACAAAGGGATATCCTGTGGTTCTTACTGGAATGCAGATTCTGACTCAATAGATGCTGGGCAGGTACTGAGACTCTGCATTTTTAACAAGTACCCAGGTGAAGCTTCTGGTCTAAGGACAATACTTGAGCAGCAAGGACATAGGGCATGTTGATCTGTATGGCTCCCTTTTGGTGTATTGTTATTACCAAACTAGATGCATGTGCTTAGTGCCTCCTGTGTGCACTCATTATACAGGTCCCACCCTCAAAGCATTCATAGGGTGGTGAAGAGAAGAGACATACACACAGGTACTGTACCTAGACAAATAATGACAATATTATGTGATATGTACAATGAAAATTCGCAGGAAGTGCTATGGGACTCTAAGGTCAGGGGACTCGTTAAGCCGAAGAGAATCAGAGAAATCCTTACAAAGGATGTGATGTTGAATAGGTTCTTTTAAGAAGGGGAATGAGTGTTTCAGGAAGGTGGAGGAGGGAGAATGTGGGTGAAATTGAGAGTCACCCATATGGTTACAAATGGCACATAGTAATGTTTCATTTGTTTTTTCATGAATAGAAAAAGAAATAAATTTGTGAACCAGACTTAAGCATTTCCTCATATTATTGGGGAAGTCAGTACATTTCTCTTTCAAAAGGAGAGCACAGCTGTGTCCATCCCTCCCATCTTTCTTTGCCAAACCATAACCAGCCTTCAGGATTTTGCTTCATGAAGCTTTCTCTGAGAAATTAAATCAGAAATAATTTTTTCTTTCTCTCAACTCTAGAGCACTCACCTTTACTGAATATAAACATTTCACACATATACCCCTGATCTGAAACATCTTTTTAGCATCCTGAATTACTGAGCAGAATTTCTTATAAGTAATAATCACATTATAGCTATCATCTGTGTGCCAGATACTATGTACTTTTCACTTCACAAATTCTCCTATTTAATTCTCACAATTATCCTATGATGTATGCAGTATTATCACTAACCTCATTTTACAGATCCAGAATTTCAAGCTCGGTTCAGAGAATTGTTTGCCTCAAATCACTGAACCAGAGAGTCGTAGAGCTAGGATTAAAACTCTCTGAATGCAGTGCAATTAAATACCTCCCTATGTTGGATGGATGCCTTGGTAGACTGTGTCACTGTTTTAGGGTTGGTGCAATTTCTTTGAATTTCTTCCATTTTGACGTTGGGTTTTATTTCTCCTTCCCTACAATTTGGGTGGACTCTGTGACTGCTTTGACAGATAGAATGTAGTGGAATTGACCCTATGCCAGTTTATGGGCCCAAAGTCTTAAGAAACCAGAACTTTATTCTTCTTGTCCCTTAAAAATATACTGTCTTGGAGTCCTCAGCCACCACTAAGAAGTCTGATGTGTTTTTGGAGAGATGACCTGAAGAAGCCCTAAGACTATAAGAAATGCTTAGTCCTGAGACTAAACCCCAAGAGGAAGAGGTTCCTAACTGAACCCAGCCTTGGAAGAAGTTTAAGGCACCAAGAATTTGAGTAAAACTATTTTGACCCCCAGACTAGCTGAGTAGCTCACTGAGTACCATTGAATGACCTCAGTCAGTGTTTCATAGAGTAGAAGAACCATCTAGTTTAATAGTCCGTAAATTCATGAGATACTATGATACAGTTATTGCTTTAAGCCATTGAGTTTGAGGATAGTTTCTTATGCAGCAATCGATAGCTGAAAGAGCCTGTTATATCTGAAAACTGATTAGGGACCTGAAAATGCTTTCCTTGAGCACCTGCTCATAGCAATCTTACCTGAGAGGTTATGGAAGAATGAAAAAAAAAAAAAAGAAGATCATCTCTGACTTCTGTAATCTTATTTTCTCTGCCTGTTGTTAGTGTGTATTATTGGTAGTGGTAAGGAGGGATGTATAGTATGTCAAAATCTCTTGTGGCATGGATAACTGGCACTGAGTATAATCCCTCAGTTAAATATGAGGTTTCTGCCCTCTTCCCTAAAGACTAAGCACTAATCTTAGATTAGGGTTTTAGAGCCAGAAGGATTTTAAAAGTCATTTAGATTAATCATTTATTTTACAAATAAAGAAATGGAAAGCATGAAAGTTAAATCACTTGCTTAAGTATAGTGCTGGGAATAGAACCCATAGGACAGTGGATTATGCTATATCATGTGTATGTATGTGTGATAGAGATAGATATATGATATGTAGATAAAGATATGGCAATATTGACCTACATATTGATTGCCATAAATTGATATTACCACAATTACACATTAATGCTACAGAATGAATTAATACATTGAGATTCTCGATCAAAGAATATAATCACTACCAGTGTTTCTCAAATTTGGCTCTACATTAAAATCACTGGTGGTTATTAAAAAAGTAAATCACTGTTCAGGACCTAGACATATACATTATAATCTGATTGTTTGTGGGTGGCTGCAACAGTTGGTCTTTTTCTTTTTTTTTGTAACAATCCTGGTAACTAGTAACTGATTTATTATTAGTAACTAGTAATTGTGGGGTTTACAATTTAATAATAAGCTTATATACTATTAATGATACTTTTTCTCTCATCAGTGACCATCTATAATTTCTATGATTTCTGATTTTAAAAATTTGTGTTTCTTTATTGGTTTTTAAAATAACTTTTCTATTTTTTGAACTATATTCTCTTAACATGTACTCATTTGTAACATGTACTTAACATGAACTTAACACAAAATTTTCTTTTTAAATCTCAATGTCTTAGAAAAGAATTATACTTTCTGCCATCCTTCTCTCAGCCTTCAATGAAAGATCCAAATGCAAAATAGGATTACTAGCTGGCTTTTGTAACACCATCTCACCCTAAGTTGATAAATCATCCAAGCAGGAGTCATTTGTCAAACATACATATACTTAAATAAATTAGCTTTTTGTGAAGAATGTGCTGGATTTATTAGCTAGAGGTTGCTAATAATTTATCACACCCTCATTTGTTTGAAATATAATTCACAAACAACCCATAGTTATATTAAATAAAAGTATCTGAATCTAGGACTAATGCATTGGAGGAAATATAATTATAGCTCATTGCCATATCATAAAATTATTATGGTGATCCCAATTGTCCAATGGTTGTTGGTATATTTCAAAATGGCATGTATCATGCCATTTAATAATGTTATTATTTACAAATATAAGTTTTGAAAATGGTTGAACCACTGGGGAAACCTGGCTAAAGGTCACATGGAATTTCTGTGTTATTACAGTTGCTTCTGAATTTATAGTTATCTCAGAATATTTTAAAAGAATGGTTGATAACTTCCATTGCTCTACCCATTGCCTTTACCCCAGTCTTTTTGCTTCTGTGAGATGAATAAAAAAAAATAAACTCTCATATGTGTGTTGATATGAAAGAATCTCTGTTTTTTTCTGACATCCTGACTGAATTCAACATAATAGAAGCAACTACATCTTCATAGGATGTCTCTGAAATGCTCTAGTATTCAAAGGAAAACATAGTACCTGCTACTATAAAACCCAGGAGCAAAAAAAAAAAAAAAAAAAAAAAGAAAGAAAGAAAGAAAAAGAAAAAAAAAGAAAATGTTGATTTGATACAGTGGATAGTTTCAGTGATGTCTCTGCATTAGGGCCAGTAGGTTGGTTTTTGCTCATGTGGTCCAGAAAATTAAAAAAAAAAAAGAATGCAGTATAATCTAGTGGTTAAGCGTGTAGGTTCTAGAGTCAGTCTTGACTTTCTGTCTCTGTGACCATGGACACATTCCATAACTTCTCTTTGCTTCCAGTGTTTCATTTTAAAATAGAATTAATAATAGTGCTTACTGCTTAGGATTCCTGGGAGGATTGAGTCACAGAATATTCATGTCTGACATTCAGTGAACTTTTAGCAATGGGGAGCTGGGTGTGAGAGATGCTGTGGTTACAATCCTACTGCCTCAAAAAATTTGGTCAAGACAAATAGCTAAAATTACAAAGGCTTTCTGCCTTTAAACTCTGAGTTCATCAGTAGTCTCAGCCCTCCAGGACATAGGGTTACCTGCCTGCCATAGATCTCTCATTAATTGTGCTATTTTGTGGTCAGTATCCCTGAGTACCTATCAAGACACAACCTTCTCAAACCTAGCTTACCACCATTGATTCAGTCTTTGCTTCTTTTCCTATATCTAGATTTTCTTTGCCCTATACCTGATATTCTATTGAAGACAAAGTATGTCCCTGGATCTCCGACACTCTACCTTGACCTTATCATAATCCTATTTTGAGGGTTATGTACCTTCATCACTAGTTATAGGTTGGCATATGGATGCAAACAGAACAATTATTCAGAGCCATAGGACTTGTGCCCACCTGGATTGAACACTATGATTTCACTACTGAATTAGATATTTATAAATATCAAGATCTGTCTGAAACTCTTCTGAGGTTGCTAAATCTTCACACCATATTGGGGAATGCTAGCTACATGCAAGAGTTAGTCTTTCAGCCTGGTCAGTTTTTCCAGCTTAGTCAAAACTTTCTTCCTCTTTGTACCATGTTTTTACTTTGGTTTACATTGCAGCACGCACTGCAACTAAGACCAAATGAGTTAATAAGGATTTTGAATTCTCTTTTATCTATCAAATGTTTTTGGGTGATAAAAGAGTAGATAGAGGCATCCTTAGACCCAAGCTTTTGTTGGGGAGTGGGGGTGTCACTTCCTTCTTTTTTTTCATCCCTTTGCTCTGTGTCCAAGAATCTAAGAATCTTGCTAGCAATGAAGGTCTGGAGTGTTAGAGTTTGATTGTATTGTTTTTTTAAAGTTCCAGACTTTCAACAATGATAACAATAAACTTAATTTGATATGCATGTTCAATTTATCTTATCATATACAAAAGGTATGTGTAACATTTGATGGCAAATTGGTCATCAGAATAAGCTTAGATACATTAAAACACACTGACAAAACTTCAAAGCAATCCTTCTTATTATCTAAGAAGTCAGAGTCTCTCTCTCTTTTTTTTAAAGATTTTATTTATTTATTTGACAGAGATAGAGATAGCCAGCGAGAGAGGGAACACAAGCAGGGGGAGTGGAAGAGGAAGAAGCAGGCTCATAGCGGAGGAGCCTGATGTGGGGCTCGATCCCGTAATGCTGGGATCACGCCCTGAGCCGAAGGCAGATGCTTAATGACTGCGCCACCCAGGCGCCCCAGAATCTCCTTTTCAATGCAAACTGGGTTTATAGTTTGACAATGGCTCCAAAGAAAAGAAAATACTTAGATCATACTTAAAACATACATAATCTGTATAATAAAAGTTACAAAATGTTGATGAGAAAAATCAAGGACACCTAAATAAACAGAGATATATAAAATGTTCATGGATTGGAAACCTCAGCATAATAATGGTACCAATTGTCCTCAAACTATTATATGAGTTTAATGTGATTCCTATCAAAATTTCAACAAGATTTTGCAGATAGAAACATAAAACAACTTGGTTGTATCACTAGGGATTTAACCTGAGTGGAAAACAACAAACAAACAATTCCATATAATTTCATTTATATGACATTTTTTGAAATAACATTTTAGAGCTAGAGAACAGATTATTGGCTTCCAAATGGCTAAGGATGGAATCCTGTACAATCCTATACAATCCTAGGAGACTGGTGTGATTCTAAAAAGGCCATATGAGAGATCCTTGAGGTTATGTAACTGTTCATTATCTTGATGGTGGACACAAAAACCTATGCATATAATAAAATCGTGTAAACTGAACACACACACAAATGAGTACAAATTAAACTGGCAAATATAAATAAGAAAGGTGGATTGTATCAAGATCAATATAGTGATTGTGATATTATGATATAGTTTTGCAAAATGTTACTAATTGAGGAAAAATGGGTGTAATAGATTCCTAGCATTGTGGTAACAAAGTACCATCAAGTCAGTGGCTTAAAAGAAGAGAAAATTGTTCTCTTACAGTTCTGGTGGCTAGAAGCCTGAAATCATGGTGGTGGGGCCATACTTCCCCCAAAGCTTTTTGGGAAGGACACTTCTGTGTTTCTTCTAGCTTCTAGTAGCTCTAGACATTCCTTGGTTTATGGTAGTATCATTTCAATCTCTGACTCATTTTTGCATGTTTGACTTCCTTCTGTGTGTCTCCATTTCTGTCTCTTTTCTTATGAGGACACTAGTCATGTTGGATTCAGATCCATTCCAATGACCTCATCTTAACTTGATTACATCTGTAACGACTTTATTTTCAAATAAGATCATATTCGCAAGTACTGGTTATTAGGATTTCAACATATCTTTTGGGGGACAAAATTCAGCCTATATCATTGAGTAAAGGGCACCCAGGATTTATTTGCATTTAAATTTTTTTTATTATGTTATGTTAGTCACCATACAATACATCATTAGTTTTTGATGTAGTGTTCTATGATTCATTGTTTGTATATAAAACCCAGTGCTCCATGCAATATGTGCATTTTTTTCTTACAAAAATGCATGTGACTCTACTATTATCTCAATAAAAAATTAATTAAAAATCAAAAGTAAGAGGTGATGGCCATGGCAGCCAATATGGTTAGCAAGTAGAATAGGGGCGATTTCAAGAAAAACTTTTTATAATCTGGGATGTGTGTGGTACTGTGCAAAGAGGGGCTAGCCGATTGTATGGGGCCAGCTTCCAAAGCAGTTTGTATGACCTTGTCCAACAGAATACCATTGAGTATCCAGAAAAAAAATTGTTAATATAACCCTCACCCCACTTTCCTAGGACTGAAAGAACTCTTTGATCAGATATATGCTGTATTGCTGATTCAGAGGAATAGTGTGTAAATTCATTTTCGTGTGTGTATAATTGAGGAAGAAAAGTGGAAGTTCTGATATTTTTAGGATTTTCCTGGGGTCTTCCTCATATGGAATTTTTCAGTGTTTTGGATAGAGTTAGCTTGAAAAGAGGACCTAGGGGCTTGGGAGTTTGGGGAGCAACAAAAGTAAGAATGTTATTAGGGATAAAATTAGTGCATATTCATAGGTCAGTTGAAATGACTCAATAAATCTATGTAAAGCACAAAGTATAGAGCCAAACACATAATTCAGTAAATGGAAATAAGTATTATTTTTATTTTTTGTAATTTGTTAGCTGATTTGAATATCATCTTGGGTCACTCTTTCCCCTCCAAAATGTTGGGTATTTTGGAGTGAAAATAAGACCAGATGCATCTCCAAGGTGAGGAGTTTGCGATAATGTAGCAATAAAATTACGAAGAACATTGGAAATAAGAACACCAGTGTAGGTTATAAAGTTTTTCTTTCAAAACATGTTCTGACCTTAAACTTAGACAGTTAGTAAAAGAGAACTTGAATTCCTATACGTATTCATCCAAAATTTAATATGATCTGGTACAAGCCCTTTGCAACTTTTAAGCTTTCGGTAATAAATCCATTCCTTCCTGCTAAATGGAAATTGAAGGGCTCGTAAACATCTCCCAATTGGAGTCAGGCAGGAGATCATCTTTCAGATATTTTGGAGCTCAGAGTAGGGTCAGACTCATTGAGACAGACAAGCATTTAATTTGTATTTTTTAAAGCCTCAATACAACATTCACTTTCATTTTTTTTCCTGCTTAACACCTTTTTGTTCACTCCTTATCCACGAAGAGAAGGTTCTTAGGTAGAATTTTAAGAAATGATCTCTTTTCAAATGAAAACCATTTAGGAAAGCACATTGATGGGAATGTACCTAAACAAGGATACACTTTCTAATTAGCTCAGTTGCTCACATTGCCTAATTAAAGCTTATTGAGACCAATTCAAATGAAGAACTGTCTTCTTTATTTTTTAAAGTAACATTTAAAGTGGTTTGGAAATTAACATTGTTCTAATTACCTCTTCTTAGAAATAAGTTTTTATGATTAAAGAGGGAAAGAAATATCAGCTTGGTTTCTGATGCAGGTTGGTTGTGCTCTTTTGTTTTCTTTTGTTTTGCTTTTGACTCTCAGGCTTATTACTAACTTTCCTTTGGTACCAAAGCCCTGGCAATTTGCATTTGTTCACATCAGGTCGTCTGAGATTACCTGAACCCAGTTGCTCTGGGTATGAATAAAACTTCCCTAAGAGAAGGGAAAGTATGGAATGACGTGTCTCCAAATTCACATTTAGTCAAAGACAAGCATGTTGAGTCCTCAACTTTCCCATTCCCACAGAGGTCCAAGACCTCAAACTCCACAAACTACTTATTCTATGAATAAATTGAGCTAAGCCCATCTCTGACTGGGACAAGAATGTAGGATGTGAGGAACCCAGGACAGCTGTCATGTCTGAGCTTCCCTTCATAATGCTTTCTGCTGAGAGTTCTCACTAAAATGGCTCAAGAGTAACTTTTGATGATTTCAAGATGTAGCGATGATGATTCCCACTAAGAACATACCAGATGAATAGCGCTGAGTGCTCCTTCCCTTAGTCTTTTCTTTTCTTCCTGGCCTGGTTGGGATTCTGTTACACCTGAGGCATCTTCAGGGCCCCATTAAGATAAGCATTATTCTAAAAAGGGACTTAAAGAACAAATGTTTATATTAAACTTATTTAAAATATTTAAGGGTAATTAAAATTTTTTTAGATAGGTAATGATGTGAGAAACAAAGGCAGAAGAAAAATTATTAAATTCCCTTATCTCCAGCCTGTTGACAAGTCCTTGAAACAGGCAGAGTGACATTCTCTAGGGACTCAACTGCCTCAATGTTAATACTTTGCTAAGGGCAAAAGGCAATCCTAGCCTGACCCCCCCCCCCCCACCCCGTCTGCCCCCAGGATCCTGTTAGTCTACTTTAATGTATAAAAATTCCTTTAGAAATTTCCTTTATCTCTAAACCCCCCAAGGTATGTGTTGGCAATCATCCCACAAGCATATGGCCCACTGAGATACATCTGAAGGGTCTCATGACTAAGGTTTTATTAGACAGTAATAAATGACCTTTCTCAACAATAGCTAGCCCCCTCAAGGTCCTGGAAACCTTTCTTCCAAAATTCCTTAGAGACTTACGCTATCCCTAACCACCGCCCCCCACCCCCGAACTTGAATGTATATATGGGCCACTCCTCACAATCCCAGTGCAGCTCTTTCTGCCCACCCCACGAATCCTGTCCCCAGGCTTTAATAAAACCAGTTTTTTGCACCAAAGACATCTCAAGAATTCTTTCTTGGCTACTGGCTTCGAACCCTAACATTCTTTCCTATATCAGGTAATACATTTTCATGGTTTAAAATTCAAAAGACATTGGGGCGCCTGGGTGGCACAGCGGTTAAGCGTCTGCCTTCGGCTCAGGGCGTGATCCCAGCGTTATGGGATCGAGCCCCACGTCAGGCTCCTCCGCTATGAGCCTGCTTCTTCCTCTCCTGCTCCCCCTGCTTGTGTTCCCTCTCTCGCTGGCTGTCTCTATCTCTGTCAAATAAAGAAATAAAATCTTTAAAAAAAAAAAAAAAAAAAATTCAAAAGACATCAAATGATATAAAGTAAAAACTTTTTTCCACTTCTGAGCCCTAGCAATCCAACAATAGATAAGCACTATTATCAATTTTTTGTATATCTTTTTAAAATATATTTTATGTATGTATTTGTAAGTATATGCATATTCTTTTTTATTTCTTTCCTAAAATACATACTGATTTGCATCGAGATTTATGGTTGTTATTGTTTAACAATATATCTTGGGGAATCATTCCACATCAATATAGACAGAGCTTTTCTATTCATTTTTTACAGCTGTGTGGCATTCCAAGTTATGAGTGTGCCATGTTTATTTACCACGGGCACTCATATGGGCCTCTACATTGTTTCTAACATTTGCCACGTGGTAGTATAACTGTAGGAAAAATACCTGAAAAGAAATTGCTAGATCAAAGGCTATATGGATTTACCATGGAACAGATATTGCCAAGTTGCTCCACCTAAAAATAGTACAAATTTGTATTTCATCCATCAACGTGTAATGTTTCCCTAGGATCTTATCAGCATGTATGTATGTGATCATTTAAACCAGTGTGTGTGTGTGTGTGTGTGTGTGTGTGTGTGTGTGTGTATCATTATGTGTGTGGAAGATGTGAAGGTAAGTGGTTAATGAAATTGAATCAGAAGCCTTCTCCCCAGATATTGGAATCTGCTAGGGCTGCAATATTTAAAAACCAGCAATTGGTTACCTAGGTTATTTCAGCCTCATTTTTGTATCTCGTAAACACAAGGCAAAAACTACAGTGTCACCTGTCCATAGCACAGTGTTGGAAGAGAGGTACTTGGCACGTCCACAACCATCCGCATTGTCTCCTTGAGCCTATTCTAGGAATTGCCTGGGAAGAGGTATTGACAGATTTACAAGTAAAGACAGAAAGTACATGCTGAGTTGTCTGGATCCTTGCCTAGCTCTTCTCTTTCTGAAACCTGGACGACATATTAAGGCATTTAAGAAAAACATATTAAATTGATAAATTAAATGAATATGGTAGAAACTTAAGAATAAATGACCAAACCATAGCTTTTAAACCAGAATTATTAAGCAATAGTCAAGAGGGTGGAAACGGGCTGACTGCTTTCCACACCCTGTCCAGTAACACATACCTTCTTGTCTTCATCCTGCAGGTTGTAATTTTTAAATGTGTCTTTTCACCTATTAATCATTAATCATGGTTACATGGCTGTTCTGATCTGGAAAGGTCAGAGTTGACATTTTAATATAGCACCTGGGCGTCTCTATTAATTTCTTTTTACGTTATTTCTTTAGAATAGCATTCCTGAGAGAATGGAGACATGTATTAGAAAAGCTCTTTAAGTAACAACTGGTGTTAGCACTTCCTTTAGAATAATGAAGCTGGGCCTCCCACTTCTACCCAGCCAGTGAGAAAGGGAGAAACATTTCATAAATAAAGATGTACAAACAAAAATAGAAGGCTGCATCTACCCCACCCACCCACAGTAATCTGACAAAAGAAGCAGTTGATTTAAATAGGTTCTATGTCTGGTATACCAAAACCACATTTTTGTCACTGGACTTTGAAAACCAGGTCTGCACTTTAATTCTGAAAATGGTGCAAAGATTGCTCCAGAAGCAGTCTCTAACCTCAGGTGGAAAATAAGACTAATACTTGTGATGCAGTGGCTCCGAGTTTCATTTGGCATTTTTATTGGGGAGATAAGGGATTTTAAAACTATCTTGTTTTGGATTCAGGAAAATTTCTAAAGTGGATGGACATGGGCTGTACTTGATTGGACCATGCACAGAAATGAGAGGAGACCAGGAAAGATCAAGTAATAGAGGTGGAGGAAAGCAGAGTAGAAAGCAAACACAGTGTTCTTTTGGATGCAGGTGTGAGAAGGGATTCCAGGAATATAGGCAGGCTGCTTACATGTGAGGGTGATCAGGGGGAAGGGGCTAGGGAATTAACCAATCATATCATATCTTATACAGTATTCCTCTGTCTTTGATTTGGATCACTTCCAGAACCAAAGGTCTAAAATGACAAAAGTGTAGTATAAAGGGGAAAGCAGGAACACAGGCATTCACAAGAACAAGGCTTATACTGATCCTGTTCTTCAGTGCTTTACAAGCATTTGTGAAGTTTTTATTAGAGTCATCTGTATAGCACCTCAAGCTATATCTCAAAAATTTCATCAGGACCCTGTGAGGTGGGTACTATTATCACTACATTTTAAAGATAAGGGCATTCAAGCTTAAAGAATTTAAGTAGCATACAAACTTTCACCATTAAAAATGATAGTGATGGGGCTTAAATTTGTATCTATAAGACCAGAAAGCTCATAATTATAGTTCTGAATTGCTAGGACGCTATCAGTATAAAGTAATAAGTATTTTTTTTTTTAGAAAATTGGAATTAAATAAGTACTATTTACAATTTAAAATGAGATTTTTAAAGAAGAATAGCATTCCAATACTACATTTTGTGCAATTAATAATTTGTGCCTTCTGCTTGCCACCAAATGCCCATACAATTAACCAGGCATTATTGAAGTAGCTTTTAAATTTAGAGATGTGTGTTGGCAAGCAATTGCATGAGAGCCTGTGGTAAAAGTCAGCAGTTTTTAAGCAGAAAGAAAAAGATTTAGAAAGAAAACTCTATTATAAAATCATCAACTTCTTTTTGCTTAAGGTAAAAATCTTGTAACATGCTGGAAAAATATATTACAAATGAGTGCAAACCATCATCTAGATTTTTGCTCTTGTTGTGTTTACGCCTGAGGCCTTTCTATTTGATCATTGTTTTATTAATGGACTTGAACCAATGAACAAGCTGGGGAAAGCTGCAGTACCTGTGGCATCAAGTATATTGTCAGAAGAATGACTTTTTTTTTTCCACATCCAGGTGTAATACATCATGGAAGTCAATTTAGCATGGGTAGCTTTAATATATGGTTGAGGGCTAGGAAATTTTTCAGGGAAGTAAGCAACAGCGAAATTAATCTATACAGGAAGGAGAAATTCACCGGAGAGAAGAGTCCTTCTCCAATCTATATTTGGTTATATTATTATGTCCAAAGTTCTGTTCTCAAAGGGTTATGCTATACAAAGGGAGACATCATCTGTAATTTACATAATATACAACAGGCTGTGCATTCAAGATCAGGAAATAGTTTATCTTGTTAAATGTACAAGGAATAGGCTTTGAGACTTCTAAAAAGACAGGTACAGATGGTCCCCAGCTTACGATGGTTTGATTTAACAATTTTTCAGCTTTACAGTGGTGCTCCAGTGGTATACATTCAGTAGAAATCATATTTTGAATTTTGAATTTGGGTCTTTTCCTGGGCTAGTGATATGTGGTACAACACTCGCTTGAGATGCTGGGCAGTGGCAGTGACCAGCAGCTCCCAGTCAGCTTTGCAATCTCAAGTATAAACAACTGATGCACTTAAAACCATTCTGTACCCAGACAAGCATTCTGTCTCTCACTTTGAATACAGTATTCAACAAATTATATGAGGTATTCAACACTTTGTTATACTATAGGCTTGTGTTAGATGATTTTCCTCAACTGCAGGCTAATGTAAGTTTTCTCAGAGTGTTTAAGATAGGCTAGGGTAAGCAATGATGTTTCCTAAGCTAGGTGTATTAAATGCATTTTGACTTAGGACATTTTCAATTTATAATGAGTTTATCCAGATGTAACCCCATCATAAGTCAAGGAAGAGGAAGACCTGTATTATGGTACCATGGTGAAATCCTTTGTTGAAGGTAGGGATATACAGAAATCCAATTAATTTTTTTTTATATACTTTGGAGCTGGCACATGCAGAACAACAGTGGTAACTAATCAATGCACGAAAGAGTGGAAAGGAAGTGAAGAGGAAAGTATATGATGGATGGCACTAGGAGTCACAACTCATATGCATGATATATGACTGTAGAGCAATTATTTTACATCAGAATTTTGATATATGAAGTGGCTATATTTCAGGTATCACAATTTCTGGTACTATATATCAAACCCATATAATTTATATCTGGATGGAATTTTGAGGATCATTCACTTTAATCCCCATATTTTATATATGAGAAAATAAAGGCTCAGAGAAGTTAATAATTATGAAATTTTACCCTTTTGGGTAATAGAAGAGCTGGAATTAGAATATAGATTTTCTAACATTTCCCTCAATACACAGATTTTTCCCACCAGATAATTTGATCCCATCAGTACAAATTAATAGAATAGAATGAAATAGAATGTACTTGTTTCCCAACTTTATTGGTAACATGAGAAAAGATAACCCATGGTGTGGGAGAAAATATTTGCAAATCATACACATGATAAGGGTCTTGTATCCAGAATACACAATCCTTACAACTCAATAATGGAAAGACATATAACTCAATGTGAAAATAGAGAATGGATTTGAATAGATACACCTCCATATAGGATATACAAATGGCAAAAAAGCACATGAGAAGATGCTCAATATCAGTAGTCATAAAGGAAATGCAAATAGAAATCATGAATTATCACTTCATACCTCTAGGATGGCTAAAATAAAAAAGACAGACAATAACAAGTGTTTACAAGGATGCAGAGATATTGGAACTCTTGTATACTGCTGGTGAATTCTAAAATGGTACAGCACTTTGGAAAATAGTTTATTCCTTAAAACGTTGAGTATGAAATTATCTTTTGACCAAGCAATTCTACTCCTAGGAATATATTTAGGAGAAATGAAAACTTGTCCATACAAAAACTTGTACAGAAATTTTCATAAGCGTTAATCATAACAGTAAAAAAATAGAAATAACCTAAATGAACTGATGAATGGGTAAATGGTATATTGTATAACCATACAATGGATATTGCTCAGCCATAATAAGGAATGAAGTATTGATATATACTACAACATGGATGAACCTTGAAACATTACACTAAGAAAGGAAGCCAGACACAAAAATCACACATTATATGGTTCTGTGGAAAATAAAGAAAGACCACCCAAATGAGAACAAGCAAAGGCTATTTATTCAGTTTGCTATGGTAAAGGAGGCAGCCACCATTGCTTGGATTTGGCAGAATCAAAGGCAAGAAGAAGAATGGGAAAACTTCATAGTGGGAAAAAAAAGGATGGTTTCAGGTATGCTCTGAATGGATGCTATTGACATAGGGAAGTTGTAGGTGGGTTACTTAGAGGTAGGTTATCCAAGTAATTGATTAGGGGTAAATATTTGGATTTCTCTGATTGGCCTAATTGGAAATGGGAGCAAGAATTAGAAAGGTGTCAGTTATTAATCAAGTCCTAGACATTTTGGACCTATTGTTATGGGATTTATTGTCTGATTTCGTCAACTGGTTACTCTAGATAGTAGGTTGACTTTATGGACTGGAAGTTCTATATTTATACTCTATATTTATATATAGCCTATCTGGGTGTGTGTGTGTGTGATTATGTGTGTGTGTGTGTGTGTGTGTGTGTAGTCTCTCCCTTCATTATATAAAACATCCAGAATAGGTAAATGCATAGAGATAGAAAGTATATTAGACATTATTTAGAACTAGGGGTGGGATGGGATGGAGAGTGGTTACTAATTTAATGGGTATAAGATTTCTTTTCAGGTTCTAAAATTAGATTCTCATGATGGCTGCACAACTTTGCAAATATACTAAAAATCACTGAATTATATGCTTTATATGGGTGAACTTTATGTTATTTGAATTATATATCAAAAAAAGATTTTAAAATAACTAATGACTTTTTTATTTATTCAAAATAATAATACTTTTCAGTGTATTTGGTTAAAAGCATTTATAATTAAAATTAATTTCAATTTCCCTTTATTTTTATTAATCTGATTAATAGAAAATTTAAAATTACACGTGTGGCTAACACTTAATTTTTGTTTCACAATTTTGATCTAATAAGTCAGGCATTAAAAAAGTAATTACAAGTGTAAAGAATATTATGGAAGGAGAAGTTTTATAGGTTCTTTGATACTATTATTTTTGCTTTTTGTAAACACTGATAAAAAAAAGAAATTCCTAAGAATTTGTTAGGAAGATTAGGAGAAAAACCTGTACCTTCTCATTCCTGGTTTAGAACTCCTGTCTTCCAGCTTATAACTACCTTCATTGTATGTAAAGAACTCTAGGCTTTGATTGGTTGTTAACTTCAAAGATTTGTATCACATCGAGACTGATGAAAGCCATAGACACTCTTCTCAGGTTGGGGGGAATAAATTTATGAATGATGATGAAATCTGTTGCTTTGTGCATATAATATCTATGCATACTTCTGCCAAAAGCAAGTGGACTTTTTTTTGATGGGGGAAAACATCCTTCCCCTTTGCTATTTGGGAGTGTGGGGTAAGGGCTATTTCCTTTTCCAGTCACATGATTGGTGCAGGAATGAATGCTTTACTTTATTTGGCCTACCTTGGAGACTTTAGGAAGGAGAAGCTTCTCCTTTGCTGAACTCAAAGTAGGAAATCTTCTGTTTTACAGAAGATTTTGAGGGCTATCACCTGGAGACAGGTGATCTGAAAGATGAAAAAGAACAGAAACCCTTAAATATCACTTCAACCTCCAGGTCCAGTTTTAAACTAATTTGTCAGTTAAGAAATTCAATACATTCATTTTTGGGCTAAGCAAATTTGGGATGGATTTTCTGACATTTACAACAGAAAGAACCCTGGTTGTTATCCAGACAAAACATAAGGGGGTTTTACAGATATCTTTCAGCACATCCACAGGCTTCATCTTGAGGATCCCTAGAATATATCATTGGTTAAGTTGGGAGGTTTGCTTTATGGGCTTGAATAGTGCATAATTAATCAACTTAAATCATACATTTTCTTTGTGAATCGTCCTGTGTGCTTCTTTGGGAAGGATGGGATTTATAAATTGAGAGTCCTGTATCTTCTGTTTTTCTTGTGAGGGAAGGGGGCCAATCACAATCACATCCAATAATTAGTTGAATGGTTTGCAACTTAGACTTTATCAAAACCACCCATTTATTTATATTGTGATGGTCCTTGTACCACACTCCGAGAATACTGAAATAGGAATATACGGTTTTTATCTTTTCCCATACCCCTCCTACAACCCTCATTCCACATAACCTCAGAGTCACTGTTAGAATTTAGTTTGCATATCAAATTAAATTATAGGTGCAACAAAGTGACTTCTAAGATTTTGTTTGCATAGGGTCCTCTATGAATAATATTGAGAATTTTGTAGAAGATTTGGGTCTGTGGCAAATTCTGTCATCAGAGTTTGGAAACTGTGAGACTATGTGTGGAATTCTCTCCTACCTTATGAGTGAGGGGGGAGAAAAGGACTTTTGTAGAATAGAGCTTAAACTAAAGTAGATTCATGGGCATCTATCTGCACTGGGGGACAGAAGTCATCTGATGCACAGGGGCAGAGCACCTGTGAATTCAAAGACCAGTTGTATCATAATATCCATTACTAGTGGTTTGCACTAGGGCTATGATTTAGCTGCTTTGTGGAAGCAACTACACTACAGCGGTCCAGGTTCAGAGGGGCCTAACAGCTTTTGGAAGGGGTTATGTGAGGAGAGAAATATTGTGGACTTCATAGAACAGAAAAGTATCCACTGCAGAAAGGTGCTACTGCAGCTGCTTGATATAAGGACTAGAAAGCCACAGCTAAAATCTCATGGGAGCATTTGCTGGGAGTTATCACAGATTTATTAAACACTATCTGTACTCAAGGATTTCCTAACTTCAAGAGCATAGTCAAAGAAGCCAAGACATGGCTCCCTAAGAGATCTTGAAATCTGGAAGGAGACCGAGCAGTCTTGAGTGCCTAACCTATCCAGGGGAGATAACAATATCTGTCTGACAGGGTCCTTTTGAAAAGTAAATACTGCACTCTTTTATAATATAAAACTCTTAGTCATGGAACATGGCAAAAATGTCAGTAAGTGTGTCATTGATGATTATTCTCATTTCTTCATTGTGAATCAAGAGATATGGAAGAATCTGCATGCTCTGATAGGAGAAGAATTAGACAACCATTATCAAGATGTGTGGTTCAGTTGCAAGAAAGGGAGAAAGGGGCACCATGAACTCTTGGGGACTGTCTTTATTTCTCTTGGATTCCTAACTGAGACTTAGGAATGAGGGCTCCTTCATTCATTTCCAGATGTTTTCTCAATTCAAATGTGTGTGTGTGTGTGTGTGTGTGTGTGTGTGTGTGTGTGTGTGTTTTTTAATATCTCCCCAAGAAATTATAATTGCTTACTTGGCAAGTTTTCCAAATGTGACTGGGATCCAAATATGTGACTTCGATGATCTATTGTCTTACGTGACTGACATTGAGCCCTCATTCTGTGCCAGGTGCTGCAGTTAGAATACTTTATTACCTAAATTATACAACATACATAGTATTTTTATCCCTATTTTACAGATGAAGTGAATGAGGCTAACCTTGCTCATCACATAGTTAATAATTATTAGAGCTGGAATTTAGTCCTAGCCATCCCTGTTCCAGAGGCCACATTCCTACCCACTGTATTTTTATGATCTCTTAACCTCTTGGGCCATTCCTGATTCTAGAGATACAGAATAACAGAAATGGAAGATTTTGTGGCACCCTGATTAAACCTGACTCCCATCCCCTGAAATACAAGGAAGGTCCACCCACATCTGCCACATACCCCTGCTATCTACCCATTATCATCTGCTTAGTTAATCCCAGACTGGGTTAGATATTTCATTGTTAACCTTCACCATCAAAAGCTTTCACAATGTTCACAAAGCTTTCACAAAAGTCCACAATGTTTCTCTCCTCACATAACCCCTTCCAAAAGCTTTCCTCTTTGTCTCTGGAATCTTGTAGTCATCTAGATGTGAATCAATTGGGGAGTTAGATAATTAGTAAAAATGTACATCTGTAGGTCCCACTCCTGGAAATTCAGAAGCAGTTGATCTTGTTGGTGCCCCAAGCATCTGCTTTTGTAAGTTCCCCCAGTGTTTCTGATTTATGTTTTTGGATCATTATGAGGAATATTGTTGTATATAGATTAATTTGTCAGAAAATGTGGTTTTTTTATAATAATTTTTTATTATGTTATGTTAGTCACCATACAGTACATCCCTAGTTTTTGATGTAAAGTTCCATGATTCATTACTTGTGAAAATGTGGTTTTTGTCCTTAATATTAGAGTTGTGTTAAATACACAGACATGGGGCACCTGGGTGGCTCAGTCGGTTTAGGTATCTGACTTTTGATTTCTGCTGGGGTTGTGATCTCAGGATTGTGAGATTGAGCCCTGCATTAGGCTCTGCACTTGGTGGGGAGTCTGCTTAAGATTCTTTCCCTCTGCCCCTCCCCCTGCTCTCTCTCTTTCTCTCAAATAAATACATAAATATTAAAAAATACACAGAATAGTAATATGAGCAGATATAAATGATCAAATTTATATAAACTTTGATATACAAATTTAAGTATATTTTTTTCCAATATTAGCTATGTGACCTTTTCTAGTTATAGACTTGCCTATTGAGACCATTTTATCTTTTTCAAAGCATTTTCACATTTTAATTTTATCATGTGGAATTTAAGAAATCCAAATGAGGAGAATATGTGTCATCCCCCATTTTACAGCTGAAGAAACTGAGGCTGAGCAAGGTTAGAGGACTTTTCTGGGTTAATTAGGCTTGTCACTATTGATCTTGACTGTGTTTATGCCACAGGATGCTGCCTTAAATTGCAATCAGAATTATCTCCAGTAGATAGAGATATCTTTAAAGGCCATCCTCTAACTCCTAGGACAGAGGGCATCAACAATGTCTTGGGTAAAGGAGGGTCATCTAAAGGCACCTTGAGTGTGAGGTTCCTAAAGAGACCATATTCAGAGAAACTCTTCTACAAATAGTACAGCCTGCTTTTGATGTTCCCAGCTCCGTCTTTAGTGGTCAAGCTCTAGCCAGAAGATAAGGAAGAGAGCATGGAAAGAGTTCAGAGATCCTCTAGTCCAAACCATTCATTATTCACAAACACAGAGCCCAAGAGGCAATGTGTGTTCTGTCCACAGTGGCTACAGTGAGTTAATGACAGATCCAGTGCCAGGATGTCTGTCTCCTGAGGCTCCACAATAGGGTGGAGTGAACCCTGGGATGAGAGTCAAATAGACTAGGCTTTGAAATTTGCCTTTGTCCTTCACTGGGTTTGTGACCTTGGGCACGTCACTTAACATCTCCGAACCTCAAGCTCTTCATCTGTGAAGTGGGGATAATAATGCAAAACCCCATGGACTAGTTTTTCAAATTACTGATATTTCAAAACAGTTGGCCTGATTCAGGGTAGTTCTCAGTGAATGATGGTTTTCTTTCTTACCTGGTTTCCCTTTTGATTCAAAGCTCATTTTTCAGGCCAAGCCTAACACCAAATAATTTGTTCCATGGCTCTTTCTATATATATCGTTTCTTAGATACTGCCACATTTGTAAAGGAATATCCTACTACATATTCATGAATGCAAATTGGACTCCAGGGCTGCAGCCTTTGACTCTACAAATTTAGATCTGGCTATTAACAGAAGTGGCTCTGGATTATATTAGCCAGGCGCAGGAGGGAAAATGGCCAGGGAACACCAAATAAACCTTTCTTCCTGATTATTTTTGGTTTTGGGAAGAGCAGAAGGAAGTGGGAGTCTCTGTGAGATGGACTCCTATAGAATCACCAGCACCCCAGGATTGTAAATGCCATCAGGCTGGGAGTGTTGCTACTTTATGCACTACTCTTGGTACAGCAGCTGACACATAATAATATACAATTACTAGTAGAATACATAGTTAATATGCATTGAGGAAAACGATTTCTAATTTTAACTTTTAATAGTTTCCCACATCCTATTCATGGCTCATTTATTTCTTTTTGATTAGTTTTGTCTCTCCAGCTATGCTGTAACCTCTCCGAAGGCAGGTTCTAGTAAAATTAGTCACACAGATAGCTCCAAGTTGTAAAGCATCTACTTCTAGTAGATAAAGTATCTACTTCTAGATGTGCCTCAAACAGAATCCTCCCCACACTTTTTATTGTTGATCATTATTCCCACATGACAGATGAAGAAACAGGGAGATTAAGTAACTTGCCCATGATCACACAGCCTGTTCATAGCAGAGCCAGTAGTTGAATCCAAGCCCCATATTCTTCACCACCACACTTCTCTAACCCACACAGTGTTTTTCAGACAGTTTGCACATTGCAAGTATTGAATATGGACCATGATCAGTGGAGCTGGATGAAGTAAAAATCTGGCATGAAGAAAATGCCGTTTTCTGTCTGTTTCCATTCTGTGCAGCCCTTAGGCTCTTCTAGAGCTGTCCATGGTGCTGGCTCCCCATTGCCAAACCCTATCCAGGTCTGTCTATCCCAGGAAGTGCCTTCTTGCAGTTTCCCTGACCAGTTCTTTTCGTGAAAATTTGCTTTGTTGTATTTTGTTAGCTGTCATTTATAAAATGCTTATGCTGAATCCATATTATGATCATTTTATAGGGTAAATTATTTAATTTTCACTGTAACCCTATGAGACAAGTTTTATTACTATTTCCATTTTAAAGATGTGGAAACTGAGGCTCAGGAATTTTAAGAAATGGGATCAAGGCCATAGAAATATAATGCGTTCCATTGTCCCCTTCTATTTGTTCTTTGTTCTTGGGTCAAAATCCTAAATGCATAATGACTGAATGGTCTACTGTACTAACCATACCTTAGAGTTATATGTTTTGAAGATTTCAAATGACACCTCACATTTGATCTTAACACCAGCTCCAAAGGAAGAAAATATAATCGTGATCAAACAACTTGAGTGATAATTAGCAGCAAGTAAAAGTCACAGGGATGAAAGACCTTGGTGTCCTCTCTTTACCAAGCACTGCCTGCCCCCCTCCAACCTGCTGCACTACACAACCCTTCCAGGCTGCACTTCTGCATTATCTCAGAGGCCTTTCCACAAACAAGTGTCTGAAAGTGGATATTACAGACCCAAGGACCATAGGGAAGATATTTGGTACAAGGAATATCTTTGGTGTTTCTTAAGTGTCACCACCAGGCTGTTGACTTGCTTAATTAAGGTCAACCTTCTCTTTAACCCACGTTAAACTGACACTAGACTTGGGTTGTGTTGGAAAGGTATTAAGACATGTAGTCTTGTGAGTCCTGGAGAGTTTGGGAATCAAAACTCAACTTCCTTGCTGTGAAGAAGCATTTATTTGAAGTGCAACATTTCCTTTTATTTCACTTCCATTACCTTTTGGCATGCTAAATTAAATTGAAGTAATTTGATTAAAAATTGAATATATTTCAATTATGTTGAAATAGATTTATTCAATATGGCCATTTTTCCACTCATGTATTTATTCTTAATGAGTAGACAGACAGTAGAAATGATGTTCAACAAATGGTAGTGTTACTTTTCCTCTCCTTGGGATCTGAAACTTTCAGTGATTTTATTTTAACTTTATTTTTTGGGGTATACTTTTATATTACATATTTGTTAAAAGTTTAAAACTATTTTATTTTCAGAAATCATCACTTAAGAAAAAATAAATTAGTGTGTGTGTTTCCCGTGGCTGCTATAACTGCCACCATTAAAACAACTGAGATTTGTTTTCTCATGGTTCTGGAGTCCAAAAGTCTGAAATCAGTATTACTGGACCAAAATGAAGGTTCCACAAGGCCATACTTCATCTGGAGGCTTTAGTGGAGAATCTGTTCCTTGCCTCTTTCAGCTATGATGACTGCTGGCATCACCTCAGTCTTCAAGGCCAGTATCTTTAAATTCTCTCTGCTGCATCTTCACGTTTCCTTCTCTTCTATGTCTAACCAAATTTCCCTCTGTCTTCCTCTTTTAATTATACTTGTTACATTTAGGGTCCTGCCAGATATCTAGAATGACCTTCTGATCTCAAATTCCTTAATTTAAAATATCTGAAAAGTCTGCCATGTAAGGTAATATTTACAGATTCTGAGATTAGGACCTGATATTTTGGGGCACCATTATTCAGTGTACCATAAATAGTTTCCAAAGGGAGAATGATAACCAATGAAGATTTCAGACCTGCTTTGTAAATGGATTCATGCAGTGTGAAGCCCTAATTTCATACCCTGCGTCAGCTGTGTGTCTATAATTAGATGACTGGCCAATTTACCTGGCGGGATAGTTCTAGTTTAAATCCATTGCCTATAGAATTATTAATACACCCTCTTTACCCTCAACAGTGTTTTGGTTTATGTAATAAATTATATAGCTACCTTCCATATGCTATAGCATATGTCCACAAAGCCAGGCTCTTTTAGGTTTATGGGAATCATGATCTTGGTGCCAAAGAACCTTGCTGGGGACAAAGTGGACACCACACTCCACCATATCCCCCTTCTAAAAGAAGCTGCCAAATGATAATGAGAAGGAATGTCAGCATACTCCTCAGTGGGTCTAAGGATGTGTGCAGGCAGAGTGGCTGATGATAGGCATTTAAGTTGCTGTAGGCTCTTTTGTTTTCACTTGCCCCTGTAATAGTGTCTGTAATTGCAGAATAAGGGCAAGGGCATTCATCTGGTGATGTTCTCTGCTTGCCCACATGGACACAGAAAAACTTGGCATCTTCTCTTTCACCACCACTATCAATAAATTTGCTTGGCACTTGGATGACCTCTGGGCACATAATCCTAGAAGGCTGATGCTCTGTCTATGTTAATATAATCTTCTACCTTTTAATTCATATTGAATTCATTAATTATTCATAATTCATAATCTTAAGATTTAAGAATAAGAACAGGCACTGGTAGGAATGCTCCAGGAAGGGTATCTTCAGCCTGTCCCATTGTAGATCATTTGTATAAATAGTTGACTTCAGACAGTTTTGATTTTTTTTCTCTCTTTCTTTCTTCCTTTCTACCTTATTTCCTTCCTTTCTCCTGCTAAATAGCCTTTCTATTAGTAGTCTAATTTAGATACTACTATTATACCTTCTTTGTAGGTAAGAAATCCTAGACTCAAGTATGTTAAATAATTTACCCAAAAGTTACTCAGATGTAGGCTAAGCTGCAATCAAATCTGAGCCATGTAACTCTGGAGTCCACACTGTTAATCATTCTAGTCTATTGCTCATCTCCAAAATAGGCTAACTTAAAAATGGACAACTTTTGGGGCATCTGGGTGGCTCACTTGATTAAGCATCCAACTCTTGATTTCAGGTCAGGTCATGATCTCAGGATTGTGGGATCAAGCCCCATGTTGGGATCCTCTCTTAAAAGGGAGTCTGCTCTCCCCCACTCTCTCTCTCTTTCAAAATAAATAAATACATCCTTAAAAAAATAAAAATGGACAACTTTACAAGCTATAAGGTTCAGAGAAGTCATCTCTATACTAACAATAGTCAGGACTAGTTCTCTGGAAGCTATGGTTGGGTTTGGAGAGATCTAAGCTCAAGCAATGGGATCAGAGAACACTAAAAATAGAGGCCAATTGATAGCATTTAACTTCAAATAAATAGCCTGCAGATCAGGATTTAAGGAAGGTGATGATGTTACAGAAGAGTCCCAGGAGACTAATAAGCAATTAAAGTAAAAGTGTGGAAACCGGAAAGGAAGGCATCCTTGGTAGCTTATTTAAAGGCTCTCATCTGTGGTAGCAGGACGCAGAAAGCTGAGGACCAGGTACTGAGTCAGAGTGGCTAAGCAACAGAGAAGATTAAAAGCCCAACTAAGAGAGGTCTGTTTTGCTGAGGACTGACAGGGAAAGGATGGGACTCTTTCAGGGAAGATCTGGCTGCTCCAAATCCCAGCAGACAGATTTTGTTGTCAGCTCATTAAGGATTTGCCTCACTGCAGACAGCCACCTCCCGTAAGGGCATGACCAAAACCCTGGCCATTTTAGCCCAACAAGGGTCTACTCAAACAAGCCTAATGTACTCCAGCATCTCCAGTGGGGTTGGCCAAGGTCTTATACAACCTGCTTTGCAGTTAGATTTCACCCTCCTACCAATCTCACTTCCTCCAACACTTCCACAGGTGTTTATCCCTGATAGGTATCCAGCATGCCAAATTCCACCTTATTATCTGTTTCTGAAATACCAACATTCAGTAGACCCTGAGAATCCTCAGGCCCAACTCTACTTTGGACAGAATTAATATTCTTCCTTCCCCCACACTAAGGAGAAATTCTGTAGTCAGAAGGGTAGAGTGTCCTAGATACTCTAGGACAAGAAAGGAGGACCCTCTTAAGAAGCACCTGTTGTATACCAGGCCTATTGCTAAGTATGGTCTGACTTACCATGCAGAGACCTCATTTCTCTTTTCCTTAATTAGGTTCTGGTGCCTAAGCACTGCTTTCTGGAAGCAGACAGATGGGATACAAACTATAGAGTATTCAGTTGGCTAAGCATTCTTGGATTTTTGTTGGCTTACTCACACAGTGAAGTGTGTTAGATCAAAATGTTCCCAAAGCTGACACCTTCAGAATGCTTGATCACCAGCTGCCAGATTTGGAACAAAAACATCACCACTTCCCAGTCTTTCGGGTAGTATTCATTAACCAATTCTAGAGAATCACATGGCTCTGAGTTTTTTCATCCATCCATTCTGACCATTTAAACGTGCAACAACAAAGTACAGTTCAGCTGGGCTTGCCACAGCTGTGTGGGATTGGTGTCACTTAGTTGCTTTACAAAAAGGACTCCTATAAGAGAGGTAGGAATCACATATGTTCCATACCATTTCTATCTTGGAGAATGACAATCCTAACAACCTTGCTGTCCTCTACCACAAAATGCTACATGGAGAGGTGTGCATCATCTTTAGAGCTGCTACCATTTATAGCATTGAGTCAAATTTCATGGGTCTCTATTTGACAGATTTAATGTCCAACAACTCCTGGGGAAAATTTATCCAAAGGGTCTGGAGATGAAAGAATTTGCCTGTCTGCAAAGAAGAGTGAAACATTTCCACACAGAGTCTGCAGCAGGTTATAACCCATAAATCTATCAGCAAACTTTATCCTTCATGTGCGTGAAATTATGCAAGCTCCTTTTTTTCTTTATTGTCATTTGAATTATGCACTCTGTATTATAGATAGATCAACTCTTCCTAGGCAGCTATAACTGAGCTGTTGGAAGACAGGGATATGTTTTATTTTTATGTCAACCTGCTTTGATTCAGTGCTTGGGATGACATATAATCAGATATCAAGTTAAAAAAAGTTCTCTGTTAAGTGTAAAACTCCTTCCATCATGACCAATGAGATGTAATTGGTGCTATTGACAGCACTCTGGTCTACATTGATTTTCCTATCAGCCTGAAGTCTGATAACAATTTTTTTTCACCCTGACTGCTTGGTTATGAACCATCACAAAGGAAAACTTATGTAAATTATAAGTTGTTATATGTAGCCATGCTGCTTTTCCAAAAGAAGCAAACTTGGGCATACGTTATGTGCTACAACATCATAATAATTACCACTTAGTCACTGTTAAGTGGGGTTGCTGTGTATGCTCATCAGACACCCCCTAATCTATTTTGCCAGTTGTTTGACCAGAAGAAAAAGGACATTTTTCTTATTCTTATAAAAGTAGTATGGACTTGCAGAAGGCTTGCTACTGTGTGATCACATACTGAAAATTTAATGCACTATCATGTTTAATTTGTGTGAACTCATATAAGGTAAATATTATTACTCACAATATACAGCTGCAGAAGATAATCCTTATAGAAATGATGCAAATCAACCAAAGTCAGAGAACCAGTAAATAGAAGACTCATTTCAAGTCTTGGGAAACTGCAGAGTCCTGCCTTATTTCCCCTCAGCTGCAAGGTCTGCACTGCACTTCAGTGAAGGCTTTCTATAGAAAGGAGCTGTGCCTTTTCATTAGATACCAATTGGCTTGTCTGCAACTCTCCCAAGCTGTTGTAGATCCTTTTGCCTATAGTTTTCTTGGATAATCCCAAAGCATTAGCCAGTCATAAGTGAAACTTGAAAGAAAAGAAAGAAAAGAAAAGAAAAGAAAAGAAAGAAAGAAAGAAAGAAAGAAAGAAAGAAAGAAAGAAAGAAAGAAAAAGAAAGAAAGAAAGAAAGCTTTGTGTAGTTTGTTCCTTCAAATCTTTTCTTTTACAATTAATTGAGGGGTTCTGATCTTTTGGGAAAGAAAGAAAAAGAAGTACATGTGAAAGCATTGGAGGAGGAGCCATGGAAAAACTACAGAGAGATTTCATGGGAATCTAGAAAGAGCTGAGCCCTGGAAATGTCAGCAATAGAACCTCCAGAAGGACAGCCCCAGAATGTGGCTGCTCTCTCTCTCAACTTATCTCTTCCGTGTGATCTCTCCAAACTCATTAACTTGCCTTTGATCAGCATCTTCTGGGACTTCTTTATGACTGTGTGGTGTACATGGGTTGGTGATCTCCACTTCCATGGACCTCTCATTTCTAACATTTGGGATCAGAATTTCCCTCTGTTCAAATTCCCAATGGAAGCATTCTGGATTTTGAAACAGAAGTTGGCCAGTCCATGGATGGACCACTTATAATATCAAGTGTAACCTTTGGGTTGGGATGGGAGAAGGTAAATAGCAATATGGTGCTGTGGTATAGCACACACTCTACAGAGTATAGTGGCTGAAGACCTACATAACAGCAGTGCTTCAGCCCCTGCGCGTCAGCTCTGTGCTTACTCCATTCTCTTGTTCTCACCCTCTACTTCAAACATCTTCCTCTATCTGTTCTCCTTGGTGGTAGGTCCCATGGGCATCACTCCTTTTTCTGACAAGCTTACGGATTGGCAATAACATTTTAAGTGATCCTCTAAGTTCTTTTGTGGCACTCCTTGAGATGCTGTTTCTCATACAAATTCTTGAACCCCATCTAATCACACCCAGTTTTGATCCTTTTCTGATAAGTTTTTGCTTATCACTACTATTTCTACTACTATTCTTATTACTACTACGATGACAATGACAACTACTGTGACTGTTACAATACTACTACTACTATTGCTACTGTTGCCACTACTACTAACATGTATGTAAATGTACAAGCTATTAGACACTCTTGTGTTATTTTTATGTGTTAGCTCAATTAACTTCTTGAAAATCTTATGTGGTAGATAATATTATTGTTCCCATTTTGTTGATAATTGTATGAAGCTTTGGTGAAAGTAACTATGATATCCAAGGCTGCACAGTTTTCGGAGTGTGTTCCAGATGTATCTGACTCCGGAGCTTGTGTTCTTAAGCACAACATTGCCCTTGTAAATGACTAAAAACTGGACAGTTAATACATAATGCTGATTGAGTGTCCTATTTATGCGGAACCATCTTTCTGTTTCTTCATGTGTAATATGAAGTCTTATCTTTACAACTAGACTTTGAACCTATTGTGCGTGGGAACAATAGAATACATGTCTCTAGTGTCTTCTGTAACACATCCTACTTGGAAGCACAGATAAAACTCGCATATACTTACTGTCTGTCTGCACCTACATTTTTCTTCAGCTTTAAGTTCCATCAAAAATAAGCTATAGCTAAATTTTTCTTCTGTTCAACTCCAATATTGACTTTCCAAAGATAAGAAAATTTTCTGAGCTCTAGACCCTGACTATGAAAAATTCTCAACAATAGGGTGCCATCATCTGCCTAATGCATTTATTCTGAACTGGTAATGATAGAAACAGTAAATGTGATTGTCTAGTCCAGGCTGTGCTGTAATAACTAACTTAAGGAAATTGCACAAGAATTAAAAACCTAAAACCAGCTAAACCAAAATAAAGAAAACACACATTTAGCCTTGTTGCACTGAGTAGTGAGAAAAAGTAGCACCTACATATTAACATTTCTAAACTAAAGAAAGACTCTCAAACATCTTTTTATCATTGTTAACTGGTTGAAACAATGAAATATCCTTCTTTCTGTTTTCTCAACTTTGCTACCTTCCCAGCAGGTGGGTTGGAACATGCTTGGATCTCTGTTCTGTGACTGCCAAGATAATAACATGAAAAACACAAGAATGGCTTTGACCATTAGCTTATGTGTCCCTAGCCTCAATTAACCATGAACTATATCTGGGAAATGGCTTTTAGGACTAACAGATACATAAGCATGTGAGATTGCTCTTATTTTGAAAGGTCTCTTATTCACAAGGTTTAGGGAAGAATGGGAAAAGGTAAAGAGAGAATAGGATCATTGTTCACAGATGTCTCCATTGACTTAGCCTCAGGTCTTTACTTTTATTTCAGTCAATCTCTGAGCTGCAATAGAAGGGAAATTTGGAGCTGAAGATCAGGGGATGGTGCTGATTCTGCTAACTACCAACACGTAACTTGAGGCTAATTATTTAGTTTTTTGGTCTCAAAATTTTTTAAAAATTTAATTAACTCACCTGTAAAATAGGATAAATAATTTCCATCCTATTTTTCCACATGGCTGTTGTGAGGATCTAATAGGTTAATAGACACTTAAACCCTATATAAAATTACAAACCCAAGTAAGAATTATTATTATGATTTTATTATTTCAGTCTACTATACTGGCTACCAAATAGCTTAAGAATGCAGAAATATGGGGCGCCTGGGTGGCTCAGTCATTAAGTGTCTGCCTTTGGATCCCAGGACCCTGGGATCAAGCTTCACATCAGGCTCCCTGCTCAGTGGGAAGCCTGCTTCTCCCTCTCCCACTCCGCCTGTTTGTGTTCCCTCTCTTGCTGTCTCTCTAGCTCTGTCAAATAAATAAATAAAATCTTAAAAAAAAAAAAAAGAATGCAGAAATACTTTTTTTTCCTGTGGTCAAATAGGACAAATCTTGTCTTTTCTCTAAGGAACTTTTTTTCTGCCTAGAAAACAAAAGAAAAAAAAGATAAATCCTTCTGTTATTATTTTGATATGCCCTGAAATAATATGACATCTGGATTCTCTCTCCTTCTACACTGCTCTTCATCCTATTTCCATTTTCTGAAGCCATACAGAATACCTGAAAACAGTCCAAAGAATATTGATAAATTCCTCTTCCGATTCCGTTCCTCCATACACAAAATAATTTGAATTTATTTGTTTCTTAAAAGATTTTATTTATTTATTTGGGGGGGGGAGAGAGAGAGATCATGAGCGGAGGGAGCAGAGAAGAGGGAGAAGCCGACTCCCCACTGAGCAGGGAGCCCCATGTGGGGCTCAGTTCCAGGACTACAAGATCATGACCTGAGCCAAAGGCAGATGCTAACTGACTGAGCCACCCAGATGCCCCCAAATAGCTTGTATTTAAAAGAAGCCTTCACTGATGACTAAAAAAGTCTTGGGCCCATTGTAGACATGGATTTTTGAACCAGTAAATTTTGATACCCCCCAAATCTTACCAACAAATAAGGGCTCATTGTGCTTGTGACAGACAAATAAGTCATCATCCCCGTCCCCCATTAAACTGTGTTGTTAGGTAAAAGTCTTGGTGGGTGTAGTATGGTGGGTCAGATCATAGGCTTCAGTATCTTACCAACATGGATTTTAATTCTAAAACCAGCAATCATTAGCCACGTAGCTTTAGGCAAGGAACTTTAACATATTGAGCCACATTTTTCTCATCCCTCTAAAAAAAAGGATGTTAGTAATACAATCTATCTGACAAGATTGTTGTGAAGGTTAAACAAAGTATGGTACTTAGCACCATATCTGACTCATAGTATGTCCCCACAGGTTGTGGTTATTATAATTTCATTGCTGTTTTTATTTGGTGAATTAGTAAGCATGAAGTTGATCTGAAATGATACAAGTCTTTGTATGTTTAGGACACCCAGGTAGCTCCCATTTCCCATTTAACTCTCTTCACGGCCTTTGCCGGGCTCTAGTTTTTCCCAGGACTCTGTGCTTCAGTTAAATGACCAACCTAGAGGTAATTTCCTCAGGGGCTTCTTGAAGGTCAGAGCCCACTCTGTGGGGAGCTGTCCTACTCAACAGAAGAGGTTGAGGCCAGGGGATTATGATTGCATTAGCTCAGAACCTGGATCTCTGACAGGGGATAACCCTTTTAGTTTTCTTCAAGTAACATCTCATTTACAATTGATAAGATTTAAGGATATTCCTCATCATCTGCCACCTGATTTAATGAAATATCTTGTTAACTAACACAGTGATGCCTGAAATGTCTATTGATTCTAAAGGCCGTCATCATGAACCAAGTGTAGTGCCACACTCAGTTAAATAAGCCAGACGCTGACATCTTAAGCACAAGTAAACTAAGAAAATATTCTCAGTGAAACGCTTGAATGGCAAAATGGACAGTTACCAAGGTCTGTGTCTCCTTGCTCATTCCACATCCTCCAATCTTGTGTAGATTTAATGTCATGGCTCAGCATGGAAAATGAAGGCTAGTGCTTAATTACTTGTTGTTGGTCCTTTACTTGAAAGAGTACTTGAAACACTTGGAAAGTAGAAAGATATGACTGTTTCAATGGGCACTTAGCCAAGAAAACATATGAGATTTGTGTGAATGCCGGGGTCCCAATGCCTTTGTATGTCATTTCTGCTGGGGTGGAGAGCTCTTGGAAAAAAGAGCTGTTTCTCTTGCTATTTCTCACAACTGTAATTTGGGGAACTATTTAATGAGGGGCTCTTCAGCGCACTTGAGAAGTCATTAGGCAATTGATTTATTGAAAATGACCTTTAGACTTCTTTTGACCAGTAGAGTGAAGAGAATTTCTTTAAAAATTTAAAAAGAATATACATTTGTTTGGGAAAGTAAAATTAATACAATAACAATGCAGTGAATAATTGCCGGGAATGGTCAGATTACTCCAAACTTTGCTGTGAAAGAGATGAGAAGGAAAGGGGGTCAACGCTCAGAGATGAAGACCCTTTGCTCTTCTTTGCTCCCACTTTTATTGGTCCTTCAGGATAATCACAAATCCTTATTACTGTTCCTGAAGCACATGATGTGTGACAAGGGGTCTTACTGAAACTGGGAGGGTGTGTTAACGGGGAAGATACGATATGCTAATTTGCGTGTTCTACAAGTTCTGCTAAACATAGCTTAAGGAACAATGCCTACATCTCTTAGATCACAGGGTGGCTGTTTGGGCTAGAAAAGTTTTGGGAAGGCAACTCCCCACGGCATTCCAATGGCAGAGTGGTCACGCAGGCCTTGGCATTCCAAAGACCTACTCCCTTCTCCAAAACCTTCCCTGTCCTCAGCAGCCTCCGGGTTACATTTTAGCAAGCCAGGTATTATGGCTGATTTCAAGCTCTACATTAACCCCAACAAATAATTACATAGGACTAATAATGATAAACAAGTAACTCGACACAGCTCACTTCCATTAGCTTGCTAGGCAATCACAATTAAGCCATGGAGTTAGGCAGCATGAGGTAGGTAGTGCCTTGCTCCTCAAAGAGTGCCTACAAACGAACTGCAAGAAAATCACTCCTAGTTGGGGGTGGGGTTTGGTGTGGGGTGAGAGAATCAATGGGAGTTGGCAGCTGCCTGTAAAAAATGAAGTTGTAAGAGCCTCCTATTGGAATGATATATTGGATTGGTAAATTTGCAAACAATGTACTGTATCTGCTTGGCTTTTCTTTTGAGGTGGTAACTGCCTGCAGGTCGGTGGGGTTCTCTTTTTCCCCTGCCTCGTCCTCCTCCAGTGCGGGGAGACCTGCCTGGACCAGTGCCTCTGAGTGCACGCAAGGTCTTTCTAATTCTAGAGTCCAAATGGCAGACGTACTTGTTTTATGTTTGTTTTTATACTAAACTATGGATCCCTGCTTTGATTTTATCATAGTAAAACTTATATTTTGAACTCTCTTGGACCTTGCTCTTTTACTCAGAACCCAGGATGGGACAGAGGGCCTTTACTGAGTCTCCTGAGAACCTAATCCTTTTTTTTTTAAAGACTTTATTTAATTATTGAGAGAGAGAAAGAGAGAGAGAGCACACACGAGAGAGCAGGGGGAGGAGCAGAGGGAGAGAGAGAATCTCAGGCAGACTCCACAATGAGTGTGGAGCCCAATGCGAGGTTCAATTTCACTACTGAGATCATGACCTGAGCTGATATCCAGAATCCAGTGCTCAGCTGACTGAGACACTCAGGCATCCCAAATCTTATCCTTTAGGGAGACTTTTCTTGCTTAAATTTGCCCATTACTCACTCATTAGTACAGAGCAATGCACAGACCTCCGCATACTTCTTTGGATCTCATTACACCCAGCATACTCTGTTTGGAGAATCAACTATTTTATTTGATAGTGACTTTCTTCTACTCATGATCCCCCAGCAGTGTTAGATTCTCTTTTCTTTTGCAATCCCCCCTCTCTCTCTCTGATTTTCTCTTCACAAATACTGCCTCTCCTCAATCCAGGATTTATTTTTAATTTGTTTCTCCTTAGTGTAAAGTTGTTTGTTCTTTCAAGCATGATGGGTTTTCTTTCTTAATTGAATGATGTCCTTTAATTTATGTCAAAAGAGAGACACAAAGGAATTCTTTGGTATGGGAAGTCTTTCCCTTTAAGTTCCTGGGCAAAGAAATGCTACCTCCATGGGCTTTCCTATTTTTTTTTTCCAGTTAATTAGTTGCACTTTCCATTCATCTCCCAGAAATTGTTTCTTTTAATGTTATTGAAAGCTAATGTTGTTATGCCTTATATAAGTAGTTTATGGGTTATTATTTCTTTTGCTAAATTGAAGCCCCTAAAGGCAGGAATTATTGAAGTTTTCATTTCCCTTGTATACATCTGGGTTCTAATCCAATTCTGGAAAGAGCATGTGGTCTGGGTCATCAAAGTCCTCATGCTTCTGTGCTCAGGATCAACATAATCAGGCCTGTGGATGGATGTTGAGAATGGACCTGTACACAGTGGTTGAAGAGCCACACACAACAGCCCAGGGGGAGTGGCCCTGACTCTGACTGAAGGGGAGGGGAGGGGGGAACTGCACATGGGTAGAGCCAAGCTCAAAGTTGCTGTGGCATTTCTGACTGGAAGGGCATCTGTCCAGTAGTACTGGCTACATGAAAGGTAAAATTGGAGGGCTTAAGAGTTTCCTTATTTTGGAAACAATTGGATACAATCTTTGGGGAGACTACTGAGTCAGAATTGATAGCGTTTACAGATTTACCCAATTTGTGAGAATCTGCTTTTGAATGTGAATGTTCATCCAAAAAAAGAGTTCATATAAAGAAGTTTGCGTGTTTATCCACAATAACTGTAGCTGAGAAAAATATCTGCATTTGGTGCCGATGAGGCAAGCACTAGGCAGCAAGATGCTCATTCCTTAATTACAAGATCATATTAAAACAAGGCAATTTAATTGCAATTATTGTAAAATAATATATTTATAAACTACTATTATATGCATTTATATCCTATAATACATTTTATTCCAGCCTGATACTGTATGTGCCTCATTATAGCATAAAGTACAAGGTCATTAACCTGCAATTTCACTTGCTATCTTGTTTATTATATGCCATTCTGCTCTGTGTTTAGTATGGAATTGTCTCAGGTTATTTATTTGTTACTACTGATTTCTCCACGAACCTCTGTAAGGCTCTGAGTACAGCTAGTTCAGCAAATGTGACCTGTGTGGTAAGCAAATGTCTTTCCTTAAACATCTGCAATGGGTCTGGAATGGGTTCTGCTCTTCACCCCTCTCTCCTTCCTCATATTTGTCTCTGATTGCTAGTGATTCTGGAAGCTCAATACATTTTTCCAACTTCTGAAACATTAGAGTTCTTGGCACCTTTACAGAGAACACTTGGAACACAGAAAAGCAAATTGTAGATAAACTCTAAGCAAAATGCTACTCCTCTTTTTGAAGCAAGCACATTACTAAGCTTTGGGTGGTCTGGTTTGGTGAGCTGAGTACAGTTAATATACGTAACAAGTGTAAAGTTGTGGGGTCAAATCCCCATGTTGATATAGCTTCTCCCAGATAAAACCTGTTTAACAAAATACACATGCAAACCTAGTCCAGGAAAGACATCACTGGGACACTCTTGGGGTTAAATATGTGGATAGAGCAACAGAAATCTGTCTCCACTGCTGGCAGGGTGACTGAATATTCTCATGAATTAGAAGGGAACTAGTATTTACTATTTGTGCTATCAACGTGACAAGAACTGCTGAGTTTTTATTTCATATCTCAATCCAATTTCCTAACTCTTAAGGCTAGATATTACTAAAAACTTCATTTTACAGCCAAAGAAACTGAGGCTCAGGGAGGAACTGTTTGTTCCTTGTTCAAGATTACACGGTTACTAGATAGCTGACCCCAAAGCTCTCTGCCTCACAGCTCAGTGTCCTTTCAGCTTTACTACATGCAGTTTTCCAAGGTTAGTTGTCCTTTCTGAAGATTCATTCTGTCAGTTCCCTTTCCTCTGTGTAGTCCTGTGTTTACCACATAATAGTTTGCTGAAGTGTTTCACAGAGAAAGCAAGCAGAATTGGAAGAAAGTGCAGGGCAGTCCCAGTAAAAGTCCTATGATTGCTCACTCTGGGGTAGTGAATATTTTTGAGTAACTAGGTTTTCTTTATTTATGGAACAGCATGCCCCTATTTATTACCTCAAAATTAAAAACAAAGTTCTATTTGACTTTTTCCAAGATGAATTTTACTTCCTATCTTTTTTAACATAACCACTTTACATATCTATTTGTTTAAGTATCTGCCCTTACCACAGAATGGTGACTCCATAATGGCTGTGACATTGATGGTGATATTATGTGTCCCTTGCACGGGCAAAGATGCAAATGGCATACCAATATGACTCAATAACTATTGGATTAATAAATGCCAATTATGGTCATTATTTATGATCCTAGAACTTAATATAATGTGCCTTTAAGAGTATTGAAAAGTATAAGGCTATTTGTTCCTTATCCTAAAGATCTGTGTCCATTGTTCTCTTTTGTCTGTTTTGTGTGATTTTTCAGTTTCTTCTTCATTCTCAGCTCTTACCACTCCAAAGCCATTTAGTTTTCAGCATATGTCTGCCAATAGGAGGCATCTGCTGTTTTTAATATGAAAGCTAAAATGAATTAGGGAACTAGATGCCCTTCATTATTCAAACTTTGTAAAGGTTCAAAGCCTCTCCTAAGAGTGAGTGAATGTGTTTAAGTTGGAATTTATGACGTCTTCCACAAGGAAAGGAGATTTGACTACTCAAGGACACTTTTCTGAGCTAGCTTCTTGATCTCGATCTGCTTTAGGAAGTTGACAAATAAGTGATCAAGAAGGCACTGTTTGCACCCTCACTGCATCTTCTTGGCTCTTATCTGTTCATTACTTGTTGACCCAACTTCCAGCTGCCATCCCTGACTCTGTCTGTCTGGGGCTTTCTCTGACCACCAGAACCTACTCTGCCCAGAGACTCTACTGGCCAGATGTGCTGGCCTCCTAAAGAGGGGAGGACCCACACCCAATGACCAACAGGACTGGTGCAGAAGTAACCCAGTTCCCCCCCCCCCCCCCGTGTGATAACTCTGAGGTGTCCATTCCCTGCTGATTCCCAGATTTTCCTACTGTGACTGTTCTCCAGTCATCCATAATGCTAGCTTGTTTAACAACTTAATTCTGTTGGGGACACCTGGGTGACTCCATCGGTTAAATGTCCGACTCTTGGTTTCTGCTCAGGTCACGATCTCAGGGTCATGAGCTGGAGCCTCATGTCGGACTCTGAGCTCGCAGGGAGTCTGCTTGAGATTCTCTTTTTCTATCTCCCTCTACCTCTCCCAAGCTTATGCTCAATAAATAAATAAATAAATTCTTTTTTTTTTTAAGATTTTATTTATTTATTCAACAGAGACAGAGACAGCCAGCGAGAGAGGGAACACAAGCAGGGGGAGTGGGAGAGGAAGAAGCAGGCTTATAGCGGAGGAGCCTGGTGTGGGGCTTGATCCCATAACGCTGGGATCACGCCCTGAGCCGAAGGCAGACGCTTAACCACTGTGCCACCCAGGCACCCCTAAATAAATAAATTCTTAAAAACAAACCAAAAAAACAAAACAAAACAAAACCTTACCTCTGTTGGCTTCCTACCTTTCACTGTCTGGCTCTTCTATTCCCCTGCTTGTGTTTCCTGAAATTTCCTCCAAAAAGGAAAATGACCTGCACTTGCACCTTTGTCTCAAGGTCTACTTTCCAGGGGTTTTCAAACTAATGCACAGAGTTACAGATAAGTGAAGTGTTCCAGTACTTATAAAAATGAAATCACTTTGGTCTAAGGAGGTTAATCTTTGGTTATAAACCTCTTGAATTCCCTTCAGATTTCATCATTCAGGTTACCCCTGTGTATCTTAACTGTCCACCTTGTAAATATTAAAAAAGATGCATATTTTTGTCAGTAGATATGGCATGCTCACTGCAATATGGATTCAGAGTTGATGTATATGCTTTATGTATCAATTCTAGAAAAATGGTGCTGAGTCAGAATGTAAGGTGAAGGCAGCTGAGCAGCTGTTTGAATTTAGCATCGTCAGCACTTTAGAAGCTAGAAAGGAGAATTTGTTAGCACTTGTGGCCCTTAGACAGAAAGGTGACATTGCCTGAATAAATCACTGGTTTGCTCTTTTTGTCAGTGATACAGGGGAATTTGCTTTTTTTTCCTTTCTTAATTTGCTCAAGATTGGCAGTTTGAAGGGACAGTGCTATTGCACTGTAGCTGAAGAAAGAAAATAATTTAAAAAATGAACTTTCCATCTAGTGCTCACCTGTCTTCCTTCAAAGCACCAAGCTCAAAGGTGGGAAGGGTAGAAGCACTGGCTTAGAACTCTCCCTCTATGAAAGACAACTGCAAAGACAAATGTGAATTTCATTGGAGGAAATACAGTCTTTTCAGCAAATGGTGCCAAGGAAACTAAATATCTATGTCAAAACAATGAAGTTGGGGGCCCTTCGGTGCCTCAGTTGGTTAAACATCTGACTCTTGGTTTCAGCTCAGGTCATGATGTCCTGGGTGGCACTTGGCAGGGAATCTGCTTGAAGATTCTCTCCCTCTACCCCTTCCCCATTTTAACACATGCATGCCTGTGTGTTCTCTGTCTCTGTCTCTCTCTCTCAAATAAATGGATACATATTTAAAAAGAAAACAAAACAATGAAGTTGGACTTCTGCCTTACATTGTACATAAAAATTTACTCAAAATGATCATAAGCCTAAATGTAGTAACTAAAACTATGAAATACTAAAAAGAAAACCCAAGAGTAAATCTTTATGACCTTGAGTCAGGCAGTAGTTTCTTAGATATGAAACAAAAGCAAAATTGACAAAAGAAAACATAATTTGGACTTTACCAAAATTAACTACTTTGTATTTCAAAGGAAAACATCAAGAATATGAAAACACAAGTCACAGAATGGGAGAAAGTATTTGTAAATCACATATCTGATAAAGGACTTGTTTCCAGAATAAAGAAAGAACTCTTAAATTTAATAATAAAAGACATATAACTCAATTTAAAAAGGGGAAAAGTCAATGAATAAACGTTTCTCCAAAGAAGATCTACTGATTCTCAAATCAATAGTCATTTGGGAAATGCAATTGAAACTATACTTAGCCACCACTTCGTACCTACCAGGATAGTTATAATCACAACGACAGATATAAGCAATTGTTAGTTAGTGGAGACATTGAAACCCTCAAAATTTGTTGATAAGAGTGTAAAATAGTGCAGCCAATTTGGAAAACAGTTTGGCAGCTTCTCAAAATGTTAGACACCGAGTTACCATATGACCCAGTTAATCTGTTCCTTTGTATATGATATGTCCACACAGAACTTGTACCTCAATTTTTGTAATAATATCACTGATAGCCAAAAAGTAGAAAAAACCCAAACACCTGCAACTGAATAATTGATGATAAAAATCTCATTTATCCATTCAATGGCACTAGTAAGCAAAAAAGTACTATAACAGTATGGATGAACCTTGAAACTATTATGTCAATTGGAGGAAGCTCATCCCACAAAACGTGTATTATACAATTCCATTTATATAAAGTGGCCAGAATAAATAATTCTATGTGACAAAAGGTAGATTCATGGCTGCAAAGAGCGTGAGATGGAGGGATACAGGAATTGGTGAGTGACTGCTGATGTGGGGCTTTTGAGGGGGTGATAAAAATGTTTTGAAATTGATTGTAGTGAAGGCTGCAGAACTCTGTGAGTATATTAAAATTCATTGAATTTTATACTTTAAATGAGTGAATTGTATGGTTTATGAATTATAGATCAATAAAGCTGTTAAAATGCTCATTGACTGTTTATATACAAATAATAATAATGTATACTACTTAATATACTTAATAACTTTTGTATAAATAAAATGTATGAAAAATAATGTATTGAATGAATGAAAAATACTTAAAATGTATAAAAAATACTTAATAACTTTTGTATAAATAAAATGTATGACAACAATAGTATAGAATGTGGGAATAGAGAAAGCGAAGTGTGCTATTTTATATTTCTAAACCAGATATCAAAATATTTAATTTTAGGATTTTCATTTTGGATTGGGTTATTTATTTATTTATATGTATTTTTTACTGTCATCTATCCTGTGCACTGTTTACTAGCATCTTAGCCTTCTACATTCTGTCCAGTCAATGCCAGCATCCTCCTCCTCTACCCTCCCTACCTCCCTCCATTTGTGCCAATGAAAAAATGTCTCCAGATCCTGTCAATTGTCCCTTAGGGAACAAAGGATCCTGTTAAGAATACCCACCATACAAGAAGCAGCACAACCTGATTTCAGTATGATGTCTTAGTTTCCTATCTCTACTATAACAAATTACCACAAACTTAGTGGTATAAATCAACATGGTCTTATTTTCTTTATAGTTCGGGAGCTCAAATGTTCAAAATGTTCTTCCTGGGCTATACTCTAAGTGTCAGCAGGGTCGTGTTTCTTCTGGAGCCTCTTTGGAAGATGCCATTGCCTTGCCTTTCCCAGCTTTTAGAGGTGTTCCTTGGCCATGGGTCCTGCCTCTTGTCTTCAAAGCCTGATGTAACATCTACAAGTTTCTTTCTCTCTGTCTTCTCCTTTGTCATCACTTCTTCCTTCTGACTTGGACCTTTTACCTTTCTTTTATAAAGACCCTGTGATGATTTTGGGCTCACATAGAGTAATACAGGTTCATATCCTCATCTCAAGATCCTTAACTTATTACATCTGTAAAGTGCCTTTTACCATCCAAGGTAACATATTCACAAGTTCTGGAGATTAGGACATGGGAAAATTAGGGGGAATTATTCAACCTATCACAGTAAGCTTTGGTAAACACTACAACTCCTGAAGTAACCATTAGAATAACAAGAAGTTATGTATTTAATGGTGTTCTACAGGTTTCTGAGACTGTGTTCATTTTACATATTCTCTATATTCTTTGGATGGATAATTTATCTTGCTCTATCACAGAAATGTTAGCCTTTCCTAATTGTTTGCCCTTAAAATCTCTATTATCTTTAACAACGCTTTTGAGTATGATTTTTTCCGTATTCTACTCCAAATAAGCCAACATCCTCAGGAAGGATCACATAGCTGCTGACCCTCACTTCCTATGCAATTATCTGGAGTGAAATCTCTGCCACAGAGCTAGAGCTGGGACAGAGAGGGGACTGAAGCTGCCAGTTCTCATGACCTGCCTTGCATGTCCAGAATAAAACTTCTATACCAGGGAGCTTGGGGGTATGACACAGTTTCTGATTTAAATATCACATATTCCCAGATTCTTTAGATTTTCTTGAGTGATTATTTCTTGGTATGTTATATAATTATCAGAGATTTTAAATGTGTGTTTTTGAAACTGTTGTCAAGTTTTATTGCTGCAATTTGGGGGGAGGGATTTGTGACTCTCCTTACACAGTCCTTCCAAAAGTCCTATCTCTATATTGTCTCTTTGTGATTCTGTCTCTTTTCCCATGAGTTTGATGAGGCAAGATGAGACTTGAACGTCCTTCTATTCAAAACACTCCCTGTTGCATATAAGACTGATGCCCTGGTCTGCACCAAATTTGCTCTAAATTTGAGTCGAACTCTTTCATTTAGTTTCCTTAAAGAGCTTGACTTAGGTTTGCAATCTATCACCGTTGAATATTTTAACACTTCCAGGCATAGAGTTCAATGAGAGCATAGTGCTATGCCCAAGAAGGATGCTCAAACTCTTTTTGTACCAGTAGTTAACACTTCATAGGAGTCAGACTAAAAGAATACTGGGAGTTCCAATATTCCAATCCGATGCACAAGTGAACTACATAGATTCTTTACAAAAACTTGTGACTAAAAAAGCAGTTTATTTTTGGTTTATAAGAAAAAGAAATGTATTTAAGCGCATTTATGCAAATAGAAGAGTAGAGTTGTTTTAAGAATTCAGAGATCTCACAGATTTTATGGGAGTTAAATTTGATAGCTGCAAACCATTACAGATTTTCCTGTGTCTAAGTGTGTCTTTGACTGTCAAATTATATCTCAATTTGTATTTCTGTGTGTCTGTCCCTGTGAGACAATATTTCTGCTTCTGTCTGTTCACGTATCCATCACTCTCTCTGCAGATAAGCACCATTTGCTTTAATCCATCTTACTCCTTCCACTTTTTACTTTGCCCAAATCTAGTTTTTATGGGGCATAGACTCTAGCCCTAACATTATGTGAACTTTTAGGTCAAACACTTATACCAACTGACACTTATAGCAATATTAAATATTAGGGAAATAATGCTTTGTATATAAAAAGAATGCTATTAGGCTATTTTCCCATCTACAGCAGAACTTTTCTTTATACTTTTCTTCCCTTCTAGTAGCAGAGATGGGTATTCTCTGAGTCACCCCCACTTTCTGGCCCAGATCTCTCTGTAATTGTGTGGGAACCTGTTGTACTGTCTGAAGAAGAAAACAAAGCTAAGTGATCCACAAAATAATTTCATTCATAACCCTGGCTTTACTTGTATTTTACGAGTTACCAGCATAAGAACTAATGAGATTTAAGGATTAATAATTGCTGCTAGTAGAGAAATTCAAGCAACTTGTTTCAAGGTTGGTTTTAGAAACTCCAATGGCTTCACCAGCTAGGTTACTTTGAGTCTGTGCATGCTTATGCCCAAAACTGTTCCTAATTAAAGGTAGTTTCCAAGCAGCTTAGAAAAAAGTGTTCATTGTGATTAATGATGAATTTTTCCTTGGTGGTTTCAGCGGTGCAAAAGGGAAAATAAACCCTCCTTTGTGCTGGAGGGATGGCCAGTGGGTCTACAGATAATGATGGGGTAGCCATACTACTTCCCAGTGTGCCTGCCCCTAGTTCTCCCATCTCATGGCAGCCATGTGAGTGTTAAGAGCAGCTTGATGACCCATTATCTAGTTCCGACTTCTCACTCTGTTGCAGAATGGAGGAGACCCATCTGTCCTTGCTGTTCCCCTCACTGGTTCCTCCAGGTACTGTCTGTACTTCTCTTTTAATTATGTAATTGGGAACACGTGGTGTTTTGACCATGATGAGAGATCAAGGAAGGAAATCGTGTTAGGTATACATGATCACAAAGACGGAAGCAGACTTGCCACTTCAAAAGAAATACCCGATTTCTTTGGTTAAAGGAGTGAATATACATGAGCTTTGGAGATCTCGAGTAGAACTTAGATCAAATACAACTCTTTACTTACTTGCCTTGTGACTTTGAGGAGATTACTTGACCTCCTTGAGCCTCAGTTTTCTTATTTTTAGCTGTGGGTAATAATACCATCTGAGAAATATTGTTGAGGAGATTTGCTATCACCAGGGTTGAATCGGGACTGAACTATTACTAGAGAGGGTATGAACTGGTGCTGGGGGCTAAGGACTGGGGTCATTTAGTCCTGGTGTTAAGCTTTGCTCACTTGCTTGGTTTTTAGCCCTTGGCTTTGAGTTCCTCCAAGAGCCCCATCTGTTCTTGTTGATGTGCTCAATTATAGTGACTTTTTGCTTTTCTGACATAAGTTCTTCAACTTTTCCATGGTATATTAGAAACTCCATTCTCACAAAGTATTTATAACATATTTATATATGAGAGATCTACTCCTTTAGTACAATTAAAGTGAAGTTTGGTTCTCAAATATTCTTTTTATAAATATTTCCTTGGAGATACTTGTAATATATAAGGTAAGATTTGCTTGCACTCGAATTTAAAATAATTTTAGAAGACTTATGTTTTATTCCAACTTTATTTTATAAATTTTAATTTATACTTTATAAATTAAAAAACTATGCCTTTTGATTTATACTTCTCAAAGCACATCATGTGTATTACCTCATTTGATTCTCATTATATCACAATTATTATTTCCACTTTTCAAACAAGGGAGGTTGTGACTCAGGGAGCAGAAAAAATAGAATTGGGACTTGAGTCTATTGATTTCCTAACCCAATATTCCATCCATTTTACCATATTCTCTTCTATCAGTAATGTTAATTTTTATAATGTAATAATAATGTTAATGATAATAAGGAGAAATATTTCTACTAATTTGTGCTCCACATAATTCTGATTCTTACAGAAAAACTACTTCTAAACATATATGAGAATTTGATTTTCATATCATGACCTAAAGGAACTGATTGTTCTTCATTTTACTCATAAATTTTCTTTCCAACTCCATGAAATATTTTTTTAGTACCACGGTTTCATAACTTTAAATAGTGTTACAAGAATGAGTATTCAACCATGACGTTTCTAATTGGCTACAAACATAATCCAATATCCTCATTTTACCATATTGTCAGAAGAGTTAATTGGACTTGCAGAGCTAGCAGCAAAATATATTGGTTTAAGCAAACAGTGAATCTAATTTTTTCCATAAACAGTCCTGCACAGGGGCGGTGCAGAAAAGAGGCAAGGAGAGAGGTTTCTCAGTGTAACTTCAAAAGATCAATTTGGTTCCAATCTTCTAGTTGTGCTAGGTGGACATAAAAGGAAATACCATTCATTTATTTTAACATATATTATTCTTGTTAAGTTGGGTGAGTTCAACAAATAAAGATATGATCAATTTTACAGTGCAGTTCAGCCCAGCCAAAATTAGGGGAGATGGGCTCTTACATCCCATTCCAAACACTTCACATATCAAGTCCCTAGGAATTTAAATAATTAACATAGAGAAATTATATATATATTTGGTAATCAATATATATCTCTTTTAATACATAACATTATTTACTCAGATTTCACTAACTTAGACTGGGAGATTTGGGTCAATGCTTACCTAAGTCATTAGTAAAAACTTGATTCTAGTGATTGTAGCCCCACCCCCTACACCCAGCTGTCTGTAAGGAAGTCACAAAATACCTTTAAACCTCTCTATGTTTGACCATTAAAGTGTCTTTACTTACCTCTTGAAGATAAGCAATGATTAAATGAGAATGTCAATTTAAACTTTAATCTGTTGCAGATATTCAAGAAAAAAATTATAAAACTCAACAAACAATGTAGACAGGTATAAAAAAGAGGATTTAATTTATTTCAAAGAACAAGCTCTTTTCAGTCATGCAGGGATCGTTGTTTATATCCTAACAATGAAAAGCCCCATGCCAAATCTGTACGATTAGTTTGTTGGGGGAGCATACTCTGGTTACATATTGTTAATTAGATTTAAGTTATTTTACATTTTAAGTATTCCTTATAATTCTGAGGGTTTTTTTAAATTCAAATTGATTGTTACTGCAGTGATATTAGTAAGCTGGCATGTTAGCTGTTTTTAATGCCTCATTTGCCAAGCCTCAGGATTAAAAATCTGTGTTGAAAAACTTCCTTTGTCTTCTGGAAAATAAAGAATCTTCCTTTGAATCTCCTCTTCTGAGATGAACCTTAAATAGATAATAGAGGAAATAGGGTAATGTTCTTCTGACTCCATGATCATTATTAGTATAATGCTTCAAGGTGGGCAAAGCACTGTATCTCATATGACAAACACCAGGAGTTTGATCATTTAGCCTGAGATGATTCTTAAAAATATTATTCATACTGGGAGCCAGTTTATGTCTCAGCAAAAAGTCCGTTACCCTGGAAGTCAGCCTATCCTGCTTGTCATGGGGCTTTTCAGTGGACTTCATATAAGCAATGCTAAACCTTTCTTTCCTAAGTCTGTTCTCAAACAGAAATTCACTAGGAGTTTAACCAGGTTTGAGCTACAAATTACTGATGATACAGCTAAGATATTAGTTTCTTAACTCTGCTATTACTAATAATTTTTACAAGATTTTTAAGGAGCTGACAATAATGGATGAGGTGACAGTAATGTCTTCCATAAAAGACAATGGAAAATAAACACAGTGTATCATCAATGAATGGAATGTGTAAGTTATTATTATCATTATCGTGGAAGTTGGGGAAAAAGATTGACAGTTATGGATATGGTACTTGGTAAAAGCTTCATGGAGGAAAAAAGAAATGCATTGAGTATTGTGGGTGTGCAGAATTTAAATAGAATAAAGTGTTAGAGAAGGGTTATTCAAATGGAATTGAGAGTGGGACCACATGATCAAAGTTATTGATGATTTTGCCTGATTATATGTACCATGTTATTCCTTTTTTTTGTATTCTGGTTTTATAGGAAAGTGTACTCATAAAGCTGATGCAGGGCCTTCCCTTGTATATGTAATTATAATGGATTCTTAATTATTTTTTCTGATCAATAGTCCTCCATTTTCTGGGAAAAGCAATTCAAAATGTTACCCTCCAAATACTATTTGGTTTACAAAAAAAGGACTTCTAAATAGATAACTTCTAAATAGATAACCCTACTGACAAAATTTCCTTTGTTTAAGAATGAAGTGACTGACAGCAGCTGTGCTAATGACTCCCTTCTCAATGTTTTTGAGACTTGGAACCATGAAGAGGATTAAGCCATAAAGTGAAAGAACTTATAACTCTTTCCTCACCACCCAAACACACAGAACAAAACCACTAACGTATCTGGACATTAGCTAACCTGACAGAAAAGCATACCATTAGATTTGGCATCTTGTAAAAATACTCCAATATCTTAATTAAAAAAATAAAATGTATAAGGAACTATTGCAGAAAATCTGGAAACAAAATTTTACACAAATCAACTGAGTAAAATCCCCCCTAAACCCAAGGCAACCATGATAAGAATAAATAAAAATTGTAGTGAAAAAATGACTAGGGATTAAGGTGATAGACACAAATATCTCTATTTAGTAAGAAAGAAGACAGTAATGGAGGAAGAACTAAAAAGGCATAAGACATAAAGAAAACAAATAAAATGATAGATGGAAATTCTATATTTAAAATAAACAAGAAGACAGAAATGGAAAATTTTTAAAAAATATGATTCAACCAAATATGTATAAGACATACATTTGAGACAAAGACACAAAATAGATTGAGATTAAGTGGATGGAAAAAATTATACCATGGAAACAATTTAAAGAGAGAAAGAGAGAGAGATGTAGAGTGGCTATATTCATATAAGTCAAAATAGACTTCAAGACGAATGTTACTAGTAACAGAAATAAAATTTTATAGTGATAAATGGATTGACCCATCAGAAGATGAAACAGTTACAAATAAGTAGGCATCTAACAATAGAGCTCCAAAATACATGAAAAACTGTCAGAATTGAAAGAAGAAACAGGTAATACAGCAATATTCTGTAACAATCACATATAATTAAGTTTCTTTTTTTTGTAATTTTTATTTTGTTATATTAGTCACCATACAGTACATCCCCATATAATTAAGTTTCAAAATATTTTCATCTTCCCAAAAAGAAACCCAGTACTCATTAAGCAGTTATCTTCTATTTCCCCATCTCCCTAGTTCATGACAATCACAAATCTGCTTTTTGTCTCTATGTATTTATTTATTCTGGATATTTAATAAAAATGGAAACAGAAAACCTGACAGTTATGTCTGTTTTTTTTCACATAATGTAATGTTTTTGAGGTCCATACATGTTGTAGTGTGTATCAGTACTTCATTTCTTTTTATAGATGAGTAATATTCTACTGAATATATATACCACAATTTTTTCAAATGCATTCACCTGTTGAAGAGCATTTGAGTTGTTTCCATCTTGTGGCTATTGTTCATTGTGCTAACACAACCATAGATGGATATGTATATATTTGTTATTTTCAATTCTTTTGGGCATATACCTAGTGGGGAATTGCTGGGTTATATCACAACTGTATATTTTAGTTTTTGAGGAGCCACTAACATGTTTTCCACAGCTGCTGAACCATTTTACATTCCCACCAGCAATGGACAAGTATTCTAATTTTGTTTACATCCTTGCCAATATTTGCTCCCTTTCTCTCTCTCTTCCTTCCCCATTTCTTTCCTTCCTTATTTTTCCCTTCCTTCTTCCTTTCCTCCCTTCATCCCTTCCTTTCTTCTTCTTTCCTTCTTTCTTTAATTGTAGGCATCATATTGGGTAGAATGGTAGTTCGTTGTGGTTTTTTATTTGCAATTCCCCAAATGACCAATGATATTTAACATTATTCTATGTGCATGTTTGTCATTTGTTTATCTTCTTTGGAGAAATGTCTGTTCAAATTTTTTCCCTCTTTTTAAATTGGTTGCTTATCTTTTTGTTGTTAAGCTGTAACAGTTCTTTGTATATTCTAGATACTTATCACTTATCATGTATGATTTGTAAATATTTTCTCCCATTTGGCAGGGTATCTTTTCACTTTATAATGTCTTTGGATACACAAAAGTTTTTAATTTTGATGAAGTCCGATTTATTCTTTTCTTTTGTTGCTTGTACTTTTGGTGTCATATCTAAGAATCCATTGCCAACACAAAGTCATAAAGACTCACTCCTATGTTTTCTTCTAGAATGTTATGGTTTTAACTCTTATATTTAAGTTATTGACCCATTTTGGGTTAATTTTTGTATAAAGTGTGAGGCTGTATCCTTTTGCACATGGATTTCTGGACTGTTAACTCCATTCCATAACTCTATATGTCTGCCCTTATTCTAGTAACAAAGTTTTTTGATGACTCTTGCTTTGTAGTGGTTTTTTAAATCAGGAAGTGAGTCCTCCAACTTTATTCTTTTTTCAATATGTTTTGGCTATTTAGAGCCCTTTGCAATTTCATATGAATTTGAAGATATCATAGCTTTTCCATTTCTGAAAAAAAAATCATTGGCATTCCATATAAATTTGAGGTTTCCAATTCTTTTACATTCTGCAAAAAAAGGCTTTTGGAACTTTGATAAGGGTTGCATTGAATCTGTACTCTAGATTGCTTTGGGTAATATTGTCATCTTAACAATATTAATTTTTCCAATCCACAAATGTGGGTTGTCTTTCCATTCATTTATTTAGGCCTTTTAAAATTTCTTCCAGCATTATTTTATAGTTTTCAGTGTATAAATTTTTAATTACTTAAATAAATTTATTCCTAGTTATTATTTGTATGTTATTATAAATGGAATTTTCTTAATTTCCTTTGCAGATTGTTCATGCTGGTATATATAGAAACACAGCTAATTTTTATGTATTGATCCTGTAGTCTTAAACTTTGCTAAACATATTTATTAATTCTAGTAGGGTTTTTGTAATTTTTGTTTAGGATTTTCTATATGTAGGGTCATGTAATCTGCAAATAAATATAATTGTATTACTTCCTTTCCAATTCGGATGCCTTTCATTACTCCCCCCACCCCATTTGCTCTGTTTAACTTCCAGCACAATGTTGAATAGCACTGGTAAAGCCTATCTTCTTTTTTTTTTTCTCTTTTAGGGAAAATAATTTCAGACTTTTATTATTGAATATGATATTACCTATAAGTTTCCCCCCCCATAAATGTGCTTTAGTCTCTAGTGCTGCATTCTATTCCCTGATAAATAGGGTCTAGGGCACACACCGGGGCCTCGGAAGGTTTTGTGAATGGCTCTTAGTAGGGCTTTGATGGATTAGTTGGATGTTATTTGGGTACTCTATATGCTGTTCTGAATTGTCCCTGTGCTGCAATTTACTTGTGAACTGGACACTGTTTGCACTCACCATGTCCCCAGAGGATGTGAGAGCAGGTGACTCTGCTCATGCCTTATGAGCTTATAGCATCATGAAGGGAAGAGATAGGAGTTGGAAGATGAACAGAAAAGAGCTGTAGTGTGTATTTGAAGTTTATATTTGTCTACTCTAATAACAAGCCTGGTTTGATAATCTCTTCTGTGCACAAACTAAAGATGAACTACTATAAATATTCATCTCCTTTGTCCTTTGTACTGTCATTTTCCTTGGATTTCATTTTAGGTGGAATCTCAGGGGATGCAAGGCACCATTTGAAGTTACAAATGAGTAATTTTATGCTGAGGCTGTCACCATCTGCAATACACAGAAACATGCCAAAGAAATGTGGTAGATATTTCTCTTAGTGATTTACCCCCACTGACCTTCCAAAATATTTCACTAATGTCATAATTAACAGGTGACAGATCCAATTATCCTTTAGTAGAGAAATAAAGTCATTTTATATCATTTTGGATAGTCTGATTACTTATCCATAGCAACTGGAGAAGTAAGCTCCCTAAAAATCAAGTTTGCAAGATACCACCAAAGAAGAATTTCTCCACCAAGAAGGCTGTCTCCCTCGTAATATCTTAATGTATATTTTTTCTTAATATCTTAATATTTCTTGACATTTCATGATAACGTCATCATAACATCTTCACCACTGCCATAGTAGTGATGGAAAAAATTAGGGTTTCTTATATGTGATAAAGCATTTATCTGGTTTTTTTTTTTTTTTTGCGTAATTCACACAAAAAATCCTATAAAGTAAGAGGCAATTCTATTATTCCCATTTTGCAGATGGGCTTTATAGAAGTTAAGTAATTTGCCCTTGGGCTTGTAACTAGTAATGTAGAGTCCTATTGCCTGTCTTTCTGGAGAAATCTGATGCTGTAACCATTTTGTACTCTTATCTCTCATCTAAAACACCTTAATGCAAATTTGTCAATACATGCCACAGTAATAAATTAATTATTTTTCTCCATCCTTGAGAAACAGTAACGTTGATGTAAAAATATTGGGGTTTGGAGCAAATGGTCAAGAAAGAATTCTTGAGGTGTTTTCAGGGCTATTAAAACATGGGGACAGGACCCCTGGGCAGAAAAAACAGCACTGGGGTTGTGAGGGGTGGCTCATTATGTACTTTCAAGTTGTGTGGGAGTTGGGATAGCACAAGTCTCTAAAGAATTTGGAAGCAAGTTTCCAGGACCTTGAGGGGCTAGCTGTTTTTAGGAAAAGGTCATTCATTACTATCTAGTAAAATCTTAGTCATGAGACCCTTCAGATGTATATTAGTGGGCCATATGTTTGGAGGATGATTGCTAATGTATGTCTTAGGGGGTAGAAATAAAGGAAGTTTCCTAAGGAATTTTTATACGTTAAAGGAGACTTACAGGATTCTGGAGGTTGGGCTAATGTTAGGCTTAAGTCTGCCTTTTGCCCTTAGTGAAATACTAACAGCGAGGTGGTTGAGTTCCTAGAAGAAGATCACTTTGCCTTCTCAAGGACTTGTCAATGGGCTATAAGTTATAAGGAAATTTAATTTTTTTTCTTTTGCCTTTATTTCCCACATCAGCGTCACCCAACATAGGGCTAATCTATCGATGGACAGAAGAGATTTTCTTGATCAGGAGTAACACATCAATGTCCAAGTTGAAAGGAAATCCAGTGCACTCATGGCCAATATCTCTGCCATGATAATCAGAATTTATTTTAACCTTTCAGTGACTAAATACTTTAAAACTGATTTCTCTTTAGCAACAAAGTTCCATGATAGGACATTTAAAATATTATTTTATACCTGTTATGTCTGGATGCTTTTTGTACTGTATATTTTCGTCACAGCAATCCTGAAAGGGAGCCAATGCACTCATCATTCTAGAGGTATAACAAACTCATCACTTTCCACAGTCACCCTTATGATAGAGTTAGGATTCCTACCATATCTTTGGGTGCCAAAGACTATGTACTTAATCTCTAAACCATGTAGCCTTTCTTGATGCAGCTGATGTTGTTCATCAAAACTTTGATGTGAAGATTAAGAGGGGGAGAGGGGCTGGCACTGAGAAAGAAAAGGAATGGGCAAAAGTATCTAGAGGAAGTTTGGGGTTGGGTATGGGGATAAACAAAGTGAGGAAGGGGGTGGGTATGAGGAGAAGGACTGAAAAGAATATGTTTTCCTGTTGTTGTTGTTGTTGTTGTTGTTTTTTTCCTAGTGTTGGATTTGGGTATGACTCCAGAGAAGAAAACTAACAACATGATGCAATACTGCTTGTTTTAGACACTTTTCTGTTGATTCTTCTTCTCCCCATTAAATAGCTTAAGTTAGGATTGATATTCATTGGAGTTGGTATCACCCAGTATAGCCAAGTCCTTGAGCTGAAGAAAGAAGGGAAGGATATCAAAGGGAAGTTCTATTTGAAATAAGGATATGCACAAACTATTTAAAAAAGATAAAAATGTTTGTTTCTGGGAGCCGAATTTGGGGAAGTGGAGGCATTGGTGCAAGACACAATGAATTATCTTCATTTTATTGATAAAAAACTAGTATAATTTGTTGTTTTTAACTGTGATTTTCACTATGACATCTGTTATGAAATTTAAAAAAAGTCTACAAGCAGTTAAACATAGATAAGGAGCATACTCAAAAGGAAAAGAAAGGGTATCTGTTTTTGCCTTTCTGAGATAAAGCTAGGAGAGTAACCTAAAGGTGATGTATTATGACATAACTTCAGTGATGTCCCAGCAAGTGCTGGTCACACTGAGGTTCACCACCAGGAAAAAGTTAGTTCTTGGCACATGGTAGATGCTTGATACATGACTACTGAACTGACCTTAATTAACTCTGTGTAGCAAAATGTAAGATCCAGACCAGTTCCCTCAGGCACCAAACTTTTTCAGGGCGTGATTGCCCCACTTGAGTAAAAAGGAGTACTCTCAGCATCAGATGCTATTTCACATTAAAGGGACTAAATAAAGCTTAGTTAAAATAAGAAATATGCTACAAGAAAAATGTCTGAAAACAAATAGAGATGATATTATGGTTCATCAGTATGTTTGTTTTCTTGCCAGTATCTATCATATAAACACAGGACTGAGGCATTTGTCTTATAAGATTTAGAGTCACTCAGTCAGAGTCCAGTGTTATTAGAGTAGAGAAGAAAGCAGTGATGGTTTTTAAAAATTTAGATGTTGATATTTAAACACCAAATTAAAGTAGTTTAACTGATCTTCCTTTGTCTTTTTCATCCAAACTATATGCTTCCATCTATAAAAAAAAAACCAAAATCGAATCAAACCCTACCACCAAACAAAGAATGGTACCAGGCAGATGGCCAATTGGGGGCTAAATAAAATAAAAGTCACTATGAAATTGTGGAATCTTATTTCAGGGAAGCAGGCAGCAGGTGTGGTGTTAGCAAGAAGTGGGTGATTCTTCTGTGATGTTCATATGGTAGAAGCAGCACCCCTTTCGGATAGAGCATCTGTACATAATTCTGACTCATGACAAGTAACTGCCGTGATACAGGTACACACATTGTTTCAATAAATCCTCTGATTCAGAGCATGAATATTGCCATGCAGACAGTAAGTGCCAAAAATATTGCTGAGAAGCCAAAGAGAAAAAAAATGAAGTGTGCATTCTGGGAATGGAGACAGACCTGGTGAGAAAATAACTCTACACATCCAGGAGTAGGAACTGGGGAGCACAGCAATAACTCGTTCATCACTGTTACCACAATGGATTCCCACAGAGTCACCTATCATTTATTTCCCGAAATAAGGTAGGGGAGGGAATTGTGGAGGCAGCAACATTTTATGGACTATCTCTACTCTAATAACTTTATATTTATTTTCCCAGTAAACTTCTTAAGTGGCTATGCTGATAACCTTTCTATAAATGTGGAGTGGGAGCCTCAAGCAAATTAAATAACGATGCAGAGCTAATATGTGACAAAGCAATAATTCAAGCATACTTTCCTTTACTATAGCTTTTATATTATTCCTTGCACAAAGCTAGGAATGGAGGGAAACAAGGTGGGTATCTATCTATATTTGCATGAATCTTTGTCATGTTTCAGCCGCTCATGTCTCACCCCTCGCTCTGTTTCTCTGTCTTTATCATCTTATCACAATTCGGAAATCTGTCCAGTCCCCACTTTTCTAGTAATAGGGAGACTGCTAGGTCAAATAAAGAGCCTATCTTGGATTATTCAAAATGATTACTTACAATCAGCCTTATCTTGAAAAAAAATATCTGTCCTGGTGAGGCAATTTTAATTTCCTTCTAGACCAATTGAGCAATAGTTTTATGTTATCTTATGCTGCCCAGAAATCTAGAGGCCTGTATTAAGAATAATTGGAGCAAAATAAGGGCATCCAGGAAGAGCCTATATTTTCTGAGAAAGCAGGAGTTGTACCATCTGGAAGCAGAGAAGAGTGGCTTTTATTCTGGCACTAAGTTTTAAAGGAGTGCATGAGTTAAAAGTTACATTGCTTCCCAAATCCCTAAAGAAGGTGCCACATTGGAGACACAAATGCCATGTCCCAGTGGACCCCATGGATCCTTCTGTGATTGACCATCTGATGAAGTAGTTGGCTCATCTATAGGCCATACCTTATGAAAAAGTTTTGTGTTTCAGGCACTGGAACAAGAAGCTCACAAGATTGCACTGTGAGAGACACTGGGTCTGATGAAAGGAATGAGAGCCGGGTCTCACAAGTCTAGTTCTTCCAGGGAGCATACTTAATGCACAGAATGGCAGGAGGCTATGCCTCTTACTTATTGGCTAGAGTATTCTCTCTTTCTCTGTCTCACACACATATGTATACATCAGTGAACTTTCCTCCTCCCTTAGGTAGGTGTAGTTGCAAAGTGCCATAAGATGTCAAGCTACTACTGTATGCATAATGGTTAAGAGTCTTACTGCCTACTTTTTTTATTCAGGCTCCAGGATTTAATTTTCATGTTCGGTACACAACTTAAACTCTGTAAGCCTCCATTTCCTCATCTGTAAAACGGGGATAATACTATTCCTAATATCACTGAGTTGTTGTTTAAGAGGAATAACAAATGTAAATTGCTTAGCACAGTGCCTGCCACTTGGTAATTGCTCAATGGAAATTCACTGCTAGTGTTATCTTGCTGTGTGTATCCATCGGCGGACACTCTGATACCCACTGAGGTCTCTTCTCCAGAAGCTGCTTCCTTTCTTATGTCTCCTTAAACAGTGTGTTCCAGTGGTTTCCCGTTCCTGGCAAAGCCCAGAATGTAACCCTGGTTATCTGAAGAATGATTCTCTTTCATTTAGCTTGAGCCTTGCTGCAGCTACAGCACTTCACTGATGCTGCTTTCCTGGGTAGAGAATCTAATTTTAGGTGAATATTTAGTGATCTGTCCAGGGTTTTATATTCTGTGTGAGCCTATTCCTCCCTGAAATGGCAAGGTGCAGTAAAAATGAAGCAACAGCTTAGAGAAATGAGTGGCATAAAGGTGGCCAGGAAGACTTTCATCTTTCCAGATGATCCTCTCTCTCCTTTTTAATCTTTTTCTTTTAGGGAAATACCCTTAGTCTTTATCCCTCTTGCCTGTTGCCTTTCTCAGTTCTTGTGAAACTCTCAGAGGGTATTTTATGGCAGGAAGCAAAACCTCAGAAAACTCAGCTGGGTGGGCTGCTGCATTTGTGACACCACACTATGCACTAACAACAAAACAAAACAAAAAAACTGGGTAAAAATTGTTACTTTGAATATAAGATATTGAGAGACAGATATTTGAAAAATGACTATGCTAAATATATGAGCAGCAAAATGAAATGTAGATATACCAGAAAATAAGAGGGGAGCACACCCACACACACGTCAGTGGCTGAGAAACAGGTTGTGTTTATCAGGGGACAGTACCATCCACCTCAGTGTATTGAGCAGAAGTTAAATACTGAAAGATTCATGAAGGGGAATGAAAGCAGGAAAGCAGAGTTATAACACAGGATCTAGTTTGATGTGTACTATTCTGACAGGATAAAGGGGGGAAAAGAGAGTGAGACCAAGAGCCAATCTCTAGGTTCATTTATTTTTCTTTTCTGACCATGTTTATATGCTTTTTGCTTATGCAATAGGAATAGCAAAAAAATAAAAAAATAAATAAATATACATATTTCCAGAAGTTAATATTCTCTATATATTTCTGGAATTTATTTCTGAAATTTATTTTTTATAGGAATATTTAGATGCAATATGTATGTGCAAAATAATGGGGGTCCTGTTGCTGGTGGACTCAATGAAGGATGGAGTAGAGTGGTCTTCAGGCTGACAGTTGATTTAACCGCTGACACATCCTCATTGCCTGATGGCTCTGTGTGCCTGCATGTAAGCCAGAGTCCAATTAGTCTGCAGTACACTTGAATGGAATTGACTCAGTGATAAAGAAAGGAGATACTAAATTTCACTCTCGGAAGATGTGCAAACAATGACATTGAGGAAAACTCAGTGAAGATCAAGTATGAGTGGTGTTGGGAATTAAGAATCTATGTTTACCAAGATCTTAGTGACCCTTTGAACCTGGCCTACTGCTATGACTAAACTGAAGATATTATTTTTTCCTAATTATGTGTGTGTGGGTGTGTGTGTGTAGAAAGATGGAGAGAGAGAAAATGCGTTCAGGTGATGGAGACTTTACAGCAGATAATGAATGCACCCAAAATAAGCCAACCAACAGTATTTTTGGAAGTTTTCTTCTTAAGAAATGGGAACAAAGGGATTACTTGTGTTTGGTTATATAGGTTGCCTGGAATGCTAAAAATGTTACTTGAATACTTAAAGATATGGAAGAAGAGCAAGGTTTTCTCTACAAGATGTACTTTGTTTTATAAGCTAGACTTGGAAAATTTCATTTACTTGCAAAAATTTTACTCAAGGACAGATTATTCAGTTCATTATTAAGCTAAGGCTCACAAAACATCATTGATAAAGATGTGGCTAAGATCTACATGCAGGGAGAACACTTGGTATTTTTATGATTAAAGGGAGAGAGGACTGTTCTGTAGATTAATAAATTAGAAGTCTGTTTAGGTAATGTTGTGAAAGAAAATTCACTTTTTTATGTATAGGTTTAAATGTAGAAATGTAATCTAAGTGAGTTCCTGATGTCAAACAGACAAAATATGTGAAATAAAAAAAATTTTTTTAAAGACCCGCATTTTAATTTACTAATGGACACTAATGGCTTTGAATAAGACTAGCCTTTCTACTGATAATATATGATTAACCTCAACCAACAAAATTGTGACTAATGTATTTGATCATTTTTCTTTTCTGCTCTAGACATTAAGTCATCATTGGTCTGGCTGTGACACACATACTTCATGCTTTTGTCATTGGTCTCTGTCTTTTGAGGATGATGCTATTGAGGAAGATTATCATCTGTGAGTGCAACTGTAGCTACAAAGTCAGGTAGGTCTTCAACTCTTCTTTCCATATTATTGAATAACCACCTTTCAGTCTTGGGTAAAAATTTCTGCTTTGGAGTTTGTTGTTGTTCCTAGTTGGTTCAATTCAATTTCCTAAACCTCTTATTTTTATATTACAAAAGTTTGGTTATTATTGTACTTTACACCATTTTCCAGCTATGGGATGATACTGACATATAGGCCTCAGAATTTCTCCTTACGGTCTGATGCCCACACCATGGTACTTTGGTCTAGATGCAGTGAGAGCTGCAGTTATAGTACATGTGTTGCTGTACATGTTGTAACTCACAAGTTCCCCCTTTACACTGACTGCAAACAAACTCAAAGTCCATTTCCCACTAGTGTTTAACACTTCATGGCAGTCCTTTCTGGAATGAGGTGGGGATAGTAACTAACCAATTTGGTAAGATTTGTGGTACCATGAGCTTTGTATCCTTCATGTTTCATGGCCATTAAGTCTTTGTGTCCTTCATATTTTCTGACCATCACAGAGCTCTTTAATACTATTTTCTTTCCTATACCAATAAATGAATGAGGCAAATGTGGGTGATTATAGCTGCTGTAATTTGTCTAGTTTGGAAATTCATTCTATTTAAGTTTGCAGTTTGATCATAGGGCTGTCTGGTGGTTGCTTACCTACCTAGGTGCGAGGCTATTTAGGAAAATCACAAGATGGCTGATGACTCTTACTTGTAGTCGTAGGTCCAGTGATCTATTTTCTATTTTGTCTCCTCTCCACCATTTTGAACCATAATAGTCTTCCATCATCGTCTTTTACCTTGGGAGTAGCTCAAGTTTATTTTCCTGTAAAAGCTCTGTGTTCTGGCATTCCTGGTGGGTTTGCTCAGTAACTCAGCCAAGAAGAGATTTATGGTGAGAGGGAGTCCTGAAAGGTGCCATGTGCTAAAGCAATTAAATTTTCGTATTGATCTGTAATTCTGGCCACAGAAATGCATCAATTTTGGGAGCATATCCTGTGTCTGACACTCTTGCCCATAGTTGGTAGTGGCTATTGTTTCCTAAAAAGAGACTTTATGAGCAATTATACATGTCATTCTGGAGGTACCTAAATGCTGGTCACTGTTTGGTATGTGCATGGAGCCTCATCTATGGTGGAGCCCAGGATTATCAAAGATTGGACCATGGGGCTATAGAAAATGTCACCACAAACTCATCGTATTTTGTTGGAAAATATGAAATCCACGGGTCTGGAGACAACTAGTTTTCAACTAGAGGAGACCAAATGCATACACTGCTGCAAGAAAACATAGCAGTTTCCGAGAATAGTTTCTGTTTTCTTTAATGTGTTTAATTAAAGTTTACCCAAGAACTGCTTGGAATGGCCTTCTTGATCTGATATTTCGGGGGGGGGGGGCCTGTTATGGAAAGTTTAATTTCTTCATGTGTTAGTAATTTCTCCCTACGTCTCCTATCACTGTGTCTTCATTGTTCTCCACATATGCTTGGTTCTGACCCACTTTTATCTCACTTAACAAGACAGACATCTCCCTTCCTCGTTCCTGCATTAAATTATAGACTGTTATTTCTTTAGCTTAAATAACATTTCAGAAAGATCTCTCTATTTGGTATTTCTAAGGCCTGCTGCTGACTTCTAGCTGAACGTCCTGCAGGTTAATCTGACTCAGTTTGTCCCATCTGAGCTCCACTTCTCCCGCTCAGAGAATAAACAACATCTGGGGGTTTATGGTAATCTAATCCAGAGGCCCCTATTTTAGTCTCTTCCTTTGTCTCAACCCCCATTTCTAGTTTGTCACCAATTCATGTTGATTTTACATTTTTTAAAGAATTTTTTATTTATTTTAGAGAGGGGGGAGGGGGAAGGAACTCAAGCAGACCCTCCACTGAGCACAGAGCCAAATGCAGGGCTCAGTCTCATGACCCCGAGATCATGACTTGTGCCAAAATCAAGAGTCCGATGTTTAACCCACTGAACCATCTAGGTGACCCTTGATTTTACATTTTTTGATAATACGTAGTTCGCTATGTGAGTTTCTATCCTTGTTACCCCTTGTCTGAATTACCAACATGGCCCCTTAGTTTGGCTTTCTGCCGTTAGTCCTTTTTTCAATTCATCCTTCATACTATTTTCTGTGTCAAAATGTAAAATTTATGTCACAAGTCAAATTTGATCATGCATATTCTTTGTGTAAACTTAGTGGCTCACTTCAGTGCTCCTTGAATCTGAGGATGAAGTTTGACTCCTTGCCATGCTACATAGGATTCTTTACAATCCAGCTCTTGTTTGCTTTGGGGCCTCATAGTCTATCCTCCTGACCACACATTCCTTAACATGCTGCTCCCCTTGTATTTCCCTTAAAGCATCACATTTTCTCTCTGGGCCTTTGCACACATATTCTCTCTGCCTGGAATGCCTTTTTTTTCAACTTTGTCTTATCCTAAGTCTAGACTTAACTATCACCTTTTGTAGGAAATGTTTCCTTTCTGTTCTCACTTTTGCTCCAGATGTGCAAACTATCTTTCTTTTATGCCTTTATTTTATATTTTATATCCTACTCTTTTGTAACCGTATATGTTCTTGGTGCAGGACTGTTAACTCAGTGAGGACAGGAACTATGTGTTGGCTTCTATCTCTTCTCAGGGAGTAGTTTATTGTCTCAATGTCTATTTTGTTCTCAATATGTGCTTATTAAGTGGGTAAATTAAAGAACAAGTGAATTGCAAATTCCCTTTTGAATGAGTTTTATTAATTTGAAAAAGGAATCGTACTGGTTTTATTGTCTGTACACAGCTGGTTTATAGAATAACTTTCTCCTCGAATGTTGTGGAAAGATTCAGAGTTTATATTCTCTCACTTTGGTACAATGGGCATTAAAGAAAACAAGGGTTGTCTTAGAGAAGAATCAGAGTGTTCCAACTATAGGTTCAGATATTGTTCTTGCTTGTTTGTTTTTTGGACTCAACACCTGTGTGTCACTGCCCAATCAGCAAAATAAGTTTCATAACTCCACAGGATGGTGGCATAGCCATGCAAATAGGACCCAAGTACATCTGAAATGTATTATCTTCCGCTAGCACTTTTTTGGTGTCTGATCCAAGACATTTGTCGGAATATGAGAAGAAACGGCTGGATTTTCCCAAGCACCTGGGCATGACAGCAGCTGGCCCAGACACAGCTGGAAAAGGTAGTTGCTCAGTCAGTAATACTCCCGTTATTTTCCTAAAAGGTCATCTGGTCTACCAATCTGAGTCAGCACCTTTTAAAATATATTTCCCTCAAGGTAGATTATTCATCTACACCTTGGATATAACTGTGGTTAGTTTTAATTTTTTCCAGAGTCATAGCTCCTTTGAGCTGGTGAGACATGGAATGATCCTGAAGAAAGTGAGGAAATTAGGATAACTTTAATGTTGATGGTTTAAGCAAATGGATGGAGGTAAACATTTGGGGAAAAAATCAAGAGTTCCGTTTTCGATGTAAGTGAGAGTGGCCTAAGCATATGAAAGGGGAAATTTGGATTAGGTAGCTAAATATATTTGGAACTAAAAGGAAAAGCCTAATGAGGGATACACAGTTATTATGAGATTAGTTGATATTACCTAGGGGGAGTGAATAGACAGAGAAAATAAAAGGAGCTAGATCAGACAGGGGAAGCAGAACCAGCAAAGAGAACTGAGAAGTACCCAGTGAGGTGGGAAGAAACTTAAAATTAAGTTAGTCTCTGTACTGATCCTGAAGAATTACAAGGAAATTCTATTAAAGATGATATTATTGTATATTATTGAATATTTTATATTAACTCATAGAAAGTTAATTGAGAATTTTTTCCCCTGAAATCTATATGTGTTAATAAAGGACCACATTGTAATCAATTATCTTTGACCAGCCCAATAAATATCTACTCTAAACAAATATTAGAAATCTTACAGAAATTCAGGTATCCAAACTCTAGACTTTCAAAGAGAAAATAGAATCAGTTTAATGATCTAGCAATTGATCAATTTCATTTAATTGATAAAAATAAAACATGTACCTCAATAGTTATTGCCAGAGAAAAATTAGATGAGATATGCTATCTATGTAAAATAGAAGCAAATGCTGAGTATAATCACTTGGCTTTGAATGATTGATCATTTTTTTCTGAGATGAGCCACTATGAAAGATACATCTAATGATCTTCTGGTTCAGTCATTTATTATTCAGTGTTTCTAACTGCTCAGCATGTACCAGCTCAGGATACAGCAATAAACAAGATGAGTAGGGTGCCTCCTCCCCTCCACCTATAGCTTATATCAAGTTAGGGGTGAGTTTAAGGTGGATGATATTCAGGCTATAAACAAGTTTAAAAATAAATGAATACATTAATTTCATATTGTGAAAAAAAAATGCTGTGAAGTAAACACAAAAAAGGGATATGAGCTAGTGCTGTGGTTACTGCTCTGGATTGGGTGGACCAGGAAGACCTTGCTGAAGAGGTTACAAGATATCTGTGCTTTGTCTGCTGGTTGATCCCAATCTGGCCTTCATCTCCAGACCCTCCTACAGGGCTGAGAGTTAGCACGATGAGGCTGGGGGGAGCCTCAGAGATGCAGTAGGATGAACCTAACATTCACTGAGTGTTAATTTTTAGAAAGCTGAAACTGAAATGCTTCTGTCTTGGGCTGTATTAATATATTCTCATTAAAAAATGGTTATATCAAAGTAATCCAATTAAAGAAACGCGACAGTGTTTGGAGTACCAAATGGATCAATAGATAAAGAGGCCTTTGGGGGACTTGATGGTGAAAGCCAGAGACTCATGCCAAGAAAATAAAAGAATTAGAAAAGATCATCATCACTATGAAAATGGTCCCTGCCCCTCTGAAAATGTTGGAAGCAGATTATGTAGTTTGCAGTGCTTTGGTGGAAAGAAGATAAAAAAACAATTAGTTGTGTTCTTTGACTTTCTTGAACAAAGGAGCTACATACAGATTGCAGCCACAGTAATCTGAGCTCAGCTAACATGTGGAGGAAAGAGTATAGAATTACCTGGAGTGTCTGCTGAGAGGTTTTTCCTGGCAAGCTTCAAGCTTTAGTGTTTCAGAAGGGTCTCAAAATGTTGCATGGTGCCTCACAGAATATACTACAGCCCTAGGTGTCAGGAAATAATCCAGGAAAAGGATTAAAGCATAAATTGCTGTGGGTTAGGTAATCCTGAATGACTGCATGTAACCTCTACACTCAAAGTTCAACGTTTGATATCATTTTACACTGTTTTTAATAAGTGTAAATCTCATTATTATATTTGCACATCTTTAGATATCCTGGGCAGTTATAGAAAAGGGAGATATACCAACCAGATATATTCTTTATCCCTAATTTAGTGAATTCATGATAAATGGCATAAATGGAATAGCTACACATGACTCTACAATCAGCCTATATGTTCCTTGATGGCAGGGTCTGTGCCACTTCGTTCTATATGTAAATAAATCTCTCCTACAATGTTGATGGTTAGGATTTAAAGTGGAAAATAGAGAGTTATTTGGATAGGAGAACTTCTGCCTATAAAAAAAAATAGTAGCTGCAAGGAGGGATGAAAACTTGAAGGCAAGAGCTGTGTTAGTATGTAATTTGCTATATCTTCATAACATGGTGCATTGTAGATGCTTGAAAAAAATTGAATGAATGGATTAGGGAGTTTAAACTTGCAAAGTTGTGATTATAGTCTTCAAATGCCTGATGGATTTGTCTGTGGGATATAAATTAGACTTGTATGTATTGCTAGGGGCTTAATCCACAACAGTGAGTGGGATTTACATATGAGTATTCAGTTAAAAATAAGATCACTTCTGATTTAGTTGCGTCTTTCACTAAATTCATAGCTTCTGTGAGAGATTTCCTGTCTGCTGTTGTGCTCCTAGCCCCTAGCACAGTGCCAGATAATAGAAATTTAATACATTTTTTAGTAAATGCATAAATAATGAGCAGAGCTTTTCATACTAAAGTAGTGAGCTCCCCATTATTAGAGGTGTTGTACGTTGCCTAATTTCCTACCCATCATGAGCCTTTATAACAGAGATTTAAGAAAAGACAGTGAACTAGATAATACAAAATGATTATACTAATCATGGAACCTATGTTAGTGATCTCCAGAAACACAAAACCAGTAGGAGATATTATATGTATCATTTTATATATATACCTGTACATATGTGTGTGTATGACATTTATTCTAGGAGTTGGCTCATGTGGTTATAGAGGATGAAAAGGTCCACAATCTGTCATTTGTAAACTGGAGAACTAGGTAATCTAGTGGTGTAGGTCAATCTGAGTCCAAAGGCCTGAGAACCAGGAACTTCAGATGTCTGTGGTCTGAAGAGAGAAGAGAATTCACCCTCCCTTGGGACTTTTGTTCTCTTTGGGCCCTCAGTGGGTTGGGTAATGCCCAGCCCTGTAGGGGGAGGATCTTCTTTACCCAGTCGACTGTCCAAATGCTAAACTCTTCTGGAAATTCCCTCATGGACACACCAGAAGTAATGTTTTACCAGCTATCTGGGCATCCTTTAGCCCAATCAAGTTGACATATAATTAACTATCACAGAATCTTTAAAGGAATCTTCCTAGGATTCACTTAAATTCTTTTAAATTGGAACACGTGTTTTACTTATACCTAATACACCCTCTAAATAATTTTTAGAGGAATGTTCCCCTAACTATAAAACAATTTACAAGGAAGAAACCATACATAATTCCTTGGTCTTCAGTGAGAAAAGATAGCTGGGTGCCATCCTGGAACTCTGGGGAAAAAATATATCTTTAAGAAATCAAGTGGCTCTCTCTTTTTCCCCCATAGTTCTCCCAGTTACTTGGATTTCAAAAACTGTGTGTTTCCCAGGCCATCATTAGATGGGTTCCATTCATCCTAGGAGGGTAACAAAATAAAACTTTCTTCCTAAATGTTGGCTGATTATGGAGATTCTGCAGGGAATTCAAGCCAGACTGTAATCCCTAGAACTCATGCTGTCATATGTTCCTTAAGTGTTGTCCTTAAGAGCCATCTATTGCTTTGATATATTTTTGTGCATGTGTATGTGCATGCCTGTATTTGTGCCCACATGCTGCTTCTCATGGACAGAGCAGCAGAGCCGTGAGTGCAGTTATGGTAATGTCATTGCTATTTGCTAGAGTCTTCTTTTTTTAGGACAAAATCATATTAACTGGAATTTCTTTTTCTAGTGGAAATGTTCTGCTGTTGGAGTTCAGTACTGAAGCAGTATAGTATTTCTTGTTTCCTTAGAAAAGCTGCTCTGCTCTTTAAATAGCACCTTGCTGAGGTTTTTACATCAGTCCGGAATGATGGGGTGCCATTTCGATGTTTACCTGTTCACACTACCTTCCATCTCTAAGTTGATGGGCACAATGCATATTTACTGTTTTCATTTATCCCTAATTTTAAATTTTTCTTGGATATTGGGACAAATTGGAATAACAATTTTCAGCCAACAGTGAGCACAGAATACTAAAATATCTTCAAAAATAAAAATACATAAAGCATGGCATGGGTAAAATTTTGTATTTTGCCCCAAAGAGACTGTGACTAAATTTCACAAGATCTCAGAAGGAAAAGAGAAAGGGAAAAGAAAGAATACTATCTAATGTGTATGTAGTACTTTATATCATTCAACCTTTACCTTTTGAAGATTTATCACAATAAAATTAAATTATTATTATTTGGCAGGAGGGGAAACTGAGGTACAGTGTAGCCGAGTGACTTACATAAGGTCACATGATAAATTAGTTTTCAGGCTGGAGCAGTGGTTCCTAAGGCTCTGATATTTTGGCTAATGAAAAATTTCAGGATTCGGTAGAAACTGTTGAAGGGGGGACAGCTCCCTTTCTAGGTTCCTTGGATGGCCTAATAAACTGACATAAGACAGATTAACAGGAGAAAAACAAATTTTAATTGTGAACATACAGGAGCTCATAGAAATATGAGGCTTCCCAGAGTGACCAAAGCAGGCAGCTTTTTAACATTTTAAACAAAGAAACAATTATTCGTGAAAACTAATAAAGTTGGGTTTGGGCCTGAGGTAGCAAGTAAGTGAAGAAGTAACAAAGTTTGTTTAAACAGCCCTCTCAGCCCTGAATTCCCTGTCTTTGGCATTAAGGATGTCTTCTACCATCCAGGTGCAAGGATGGTAGCCTTCACATGGGGAATTTATTTCCCGCTTTCAGAAGGACAGTGGAGGGTCAGCATGTCCTTCTTGTGCCAGCTATTTCTTAAGTAACTCTAATTCAAAATAATCAGTATGTGAAAGTGGCCTATTTTGGGGTGGCCCACCCTAAACCTCATCACTGTGGATCTTTTATCATGGGTCAGAGCATACATGTGTGAATGTGAGTGTTTGTGGGGATGAGTGAGTGTGTGAGTGTATGAGCGTGTGTGTGTGTGTGTGTGTGTGTATGGGAGAGTGAGAGGGGTTACCTGCGATTAGATAAATTTTTTTAGTTGACTTCAGATAATTTCTAGGCCCCTCAAATCCATCCGTGGGCTCTGTGAGAACTCTTCATCACGGGAGGGTCATTTCCCAGTCTCCTGAAGATCAGATTGGTAACACATTATTAAAAGGGCTAGTAAGGGGGGTTGTTGAAAATCAGCGCGTGTGTATAGTTTCTGAAAGCCATTGAAAAATAAATTACAACCAGTATCCTATGAATAGTTAGCACAGTTATGCTCTTATTCTACAACATCGATAACATAAATCTGGGATGAGAACTAAAACCTTCCATAGGCTGGTGTCTTGGGGGTGGGGTTCCTGGATACAGGTTGGTGGGCCCACCTATAAAGTAGGTGATAGCTGGACAGAATCTATTCTTGCAAATGCATATTTATCTTGTAATTTTTCCTTTAAAATATCATTTAGGGCCATGAATGGTACTGGTCTAGTGTCTAAGTGATTGCCACGTAATCACAGGTGTATTAGAAAGACTCTGCCTGTTACTTATATGAATCTCTCACCTGAGTGAAGGATAGGATTTTTTTTTGAAGGAAAAATATAATTAAACAAAATAGACAAGAAATAAAATGAAATTTATCTAAGGAAATTGAGACAATTTTATATTTTGAAGTTTTACTTTACTCTGTATGGTTCAAATTTTCTGCAATAGACTTGTATGACTTTTAATATTAAAAAATGCATATGAAAAAGGATGATCCATATATTAATCTGTTATTTTACTTTACCTTTCTGCAGCATCCAAGTTTTGCTCTTTATATTTATCTCCGGATTTTATAATAATATTATATTATATTATTCTCAAGTTTTTTCCAATATGGGCTTTATCCTTTTCAATTAGATTACAGACACCTTGAGGACAGGACCATAGAAAAATTCTTGGCGTGCACCTCATATTTTCTCATTGTGTTTAGTTTTTGTTTTAACACTGTAAAACTATTATGTATCAATTAAAAATGCAAATACCTCATTTAAATATCTTGGCCAAAAAGAACATATTTGCATATTTGTACATACAGCTTATTCTGTAACTTTGGACTATTTTCAGAGGGTAGGGTCTCGTAATTAACATTACAGAGTCTGTCTTTGGACACTTTTAAAGCTTGTGTTTATATTTCCTAATGGCTTCCCTATGGCACAATAACCTCAACACAAATACAGGAACGCCCACCTGAATTTTTCTAGTCAGTGGTTATTGGCATTAAAAAAAACTGTGGCCAGTGTGATAAATCAAAATACTACCTCATAATTGTTTTGATTAATGTTTTTGAAGGTTAGACACTTTTCTATGTATTTAGTTTCCTAGTGCATTTTCTCTTGCGAATTTTTTTTTTCAAGTTTGATGTCTATTTAGTTTGGCCTTGGGTATTGTTTATCTGCTTCTGCTAGTTTCTATAGAAAAACATTTTGGCCTTTTGATGTACTTCCTGGAGCTACTTGTGTTGGTCTATGCTCAATTAGATAAAATGGGATTTTAAATTTTACTTAGCAAAATCTATGCAGGTCCTCTCTTGCTTTCATACTTAGTTCATGTTGATTCTTATACTCTTCAAGGACAAGTCTGTGTTTACTCTAGGATTTTAAAATGGAAGGCTGATTTATAGTCAAGAAATAAAATAAAACTTTAATAGTCTGGAATAAATGGCAAGTGTTTAGGTTATAGAATTGATTCGTATGTGTTTCACGTTTCCCAGGACCAACAAAACATCCTTTTTCTCCCACTCTAGTTAGTTGAAGTCAAGCCAATAGAGATTTTACTGAAAATATGTGTATTCCTATAGTACTTTTTAAAAGGAAGGAAATCTATTGAGTTTTGACTCTTGGTCAGACACTATGCTGAAAGCTTATATTGCTATAGCAATCCTCTAAAGTTAGTCTTATTATTTCCATTTTATAGATGAGATAATTGAGTCATGAAATGCTTAGATTACTTATATAAACACACACAATTAGTAAGGAGAGCCAGGATTGAATCCTAGATATTCTGGTTTCTAATCCTAGTTGCAAAATTACCTCTGGGTGCCTCCAGATATCATGTGCTCTACTACTCCCTATTTTCTCACATCACTCATTTAAATCACCTGCCTGATTGTTGTAACCATTTAAGTTCCAACACCTGCTGTAGCTTTTCCGCCCCTGTATTTGCAAAGAACAGGGTAGATGGTTGGACTGTAACCCTATTCACTGCCGGGTGACTGACTGGATGATATTTTTCCTCCATTTATTTCTAAAAAAGCAGTTTGTCCTTAGCTTGGAGGAAGTGAGTTTCCCAATTTTGCAGACTCAAAGATGAAAGCAACAAGAATAATGACTTTCCCAAAGTGGTGACAAGATTCACGGAGCAGTCATTGGAATGTTTCAGGACATGTGAGTATACATCAAACTGATGGAAAAAGAGGACTAAAAATCAGAATCCTAACAGCCTTTTGGGTTTTCTTGTGCAGCATTTTGAGTGTTACATTTACTGAGAGATCCTGTGGCTGCTTTGTACCTTTGTCAATAATTTGGGAAGTTGAAGAAAGTTCCTATTGTGTAACAAAAAGAAAAAAAAAAGTTTTTATTTTCTAAAGCCCCTTCTTTCTAACCCACAGTATTCAAAAACTAGATAATCATGCATAAAGATTGGTTTCTTCATTTCCTTTGAAAGAAAAAGTTAGAAAAATCTGTCTCAACTAATTTTAACACCAAAACAAAGTCACTAACAAAAGCAAACATAGCAATAAAGAAATACCTATAATGCATTTAAAAAATAATTTTCATGTATTCATTGAGTGTATGACTTCTGGTGTTTGTGTGTGTGTGTCTGTGCGTGTGTTTTGACTTACCATTGGAAGGTAGTGGGCATGTGTTGTGTGACATAATCTAAAGTTATATAGTGAGAGTGAGTATGTGTTGTGTTGCCATCACGTTCTAAAATTACAAATAGAAAAGAGTTCTAATTCCTGCTTAAAAAATTACTAACTTGATAGTTTTGGGTGTGCTGCATAACTGCTCTGAACATCACTTATTTGCTAAAATAAGGGTAGCATTATCTACAACAAAAAGGTACACATACTACCATTTGATTGAGAAAGATAAAGCATCAGAACACCAGTCTGTAACTGGCTTTTAACAGATGCTAGTTTATTTCCTGCATTGAAGCAACACGTCCTGAACTTCCAGCATACAGTTGCCCTAGAAAGTTCAGTGATGAGAACTGGGGGTGGTTTGACCCCTGGAATGCTAAGCTCTTTATCCTAACCCCAGCTTTAGGTTCCTAGTTATGGTTCAGATTTAAACTTTTTCTGAGAAACAGGGATCTGTTTAGAGGGTTAGTCCAGGGTGGTCAGGATCTCATCCTTACTTGGTAAGTTTCTTGGAGGAGCTCACCTCTCTGGACTGCATCATCATCTGTTTTGTATTTGTGGTTAATAAGAATAGCATACTTCAGAGTAATTATGTATTATTTTCTACTGTATAGCACAAATGCTGATCTCTCTGCCATAATTAACTTTTTTCTAAGACCCTGGACTTGGATAAGCATCTATCAAGCTACCTTAGACTCAGAGAATATTGTGTGTTGGTCTCCATACCAGTGGAAGCAAGTGGGCAAGCTCTCCATTGACTCAATCAACAAGTTCTTATTAAGTACTTAAAGGTCCCAGCACACCATAAACTCATAGATTATTGATAAAATGAGGCTTGGGAGTGGGGAATGGAATCAGTTAGATTTTATTGGATTTGACCTCTGACACTTTGGGAATTAGAACAAGTTAAAGAACAGTTATAAGCCTTAGTTTCCTCATCTGTTAGGAAAATGGTACATAATATACAGGATTTTTATGAAGGTTTGAGGGAATTGTACATCTAGCACTCTTAGTATGATTCTTGGAATATAGGAAGCCCTCAATAATGGGGGGCTAATACATCATCATTATCATTGAATTTCACCACCAACCCCCAGCTTACAATGTCTGCTCAGACTCAATAGAAGATGATGAGGCAGGAGATTCTGCAACAACCAAGTCTTTTGTGTCAGTTAACTGACGTGTTAGGTTAAGAAAGCAACTTGATGGGAAGGGTTGGGGAGTGGGGAAAATAAATTTGACAGTCATAGTAAAAGATCTTTCATTGTATTTGTCTCACTTTCTGTTCTCTTTGAGATTCATTTCATAGAAGTGTAAATGGTGAGGTCTGACACTGGAAGTAAATGTCAGTCCCTGAGAGAGCAAGATGTTGACAGTTATTGATAATAACTACATAACAGAGACCTTTCTATTCCCAGGGAGGTATTACTTCTCCTATACCTGATTTTCCAGATCCATGCATTTATTTACTAAATCAATTTGGACCGTTTGTTTTAGAAGCAGCAGAAAACTTGACCAAATTATCTTGGACAGAGAAAGAACTTCTCTCATCCAAGTAACTGGAAAGTTCAGAACTGGCTAGTTCCATGCAGACTTGATATTCAGGCTCAACAACATCTGGACTGTTTTCTTCATTTCCTGAATCTTACCTCTCTCTATGTTAGCTGTAGTTCCAGGGTCCATAGCAAACAGCAGCCTCAGGCTTATATCACCAAGGATATAGTTGAATTGATTAGAACCATCAATTAATTGGATCCAGTTGATATTTATAAAAATTTATAGAAATTCAACATCAGAACACCTATTGTTCTCAAGCTTGCATGGAACATCCACCAAGACAGACCCCATTCTGGGCCATAAAACATATCCATTTCTTCCAGGTTGTCCAGTTTCTTAGCATGTAATTTTTCATAGCATTCTCTTATAGCCCTTCGTATTTCTGTGGTGTCGGTTGTTATTTTTCCTCTCTCATTTCTGATTTTATTTGGGTCCTTTCTCTTTTTTTTCTTGATGAGTCTGGCTAAAGTTTTGTCAATTTTGTTTATTTTTCAAAGAAATACCTTTTGGTTTCACTGATTTTTTTCTATTGTTCTTTTAGTGTCTGTGTCGTCTATTTCTGCTATGATTTTTATTATTTCCTCTCTTCTACTCTACTTTGTTCTTCCTTTTCTAGTTCCTTCAGTTGTAAGTTACATTGTTTATTTGAGTTTTTTCTTGTTTCTTGAGGTAGGCCTGCATTGCTATATACTTCCCTTTTAGAACGGCTTTTACTGTGTCCTGAAGATTTTGGACCACTGTGTTTTCATTTTCATTTGTCCCCATGTATTTTTTAAAATTTCTCTCAAGGCAAGGGAAACAAAAACAAAAATAAACTATTGGGACTACACCAAAATAAAAAGCTTTTGTGCAGCAAAGGAAACCATCAGCAAAACAAAAAGACAACCCACTGAATGGGATAAAATATTTGCAAATGATATGTCCTATAAGGGTTTAATATCCAAAATATATAAAGAACTTAAACAACTCAACACCAAAAAAAAAATCTGATTAAAAAATGGTCAGAGGACCTGAATAGACATTTTTCCAAAGAAGACATACAGCCAAGAAACACATGAAAACGTGCTCAACCTCACTAATCATCAGGGAAATGCAAATCAAAACCAAAATAAGATATCACCTCACACCTGTAAGAATGGCTAAAATAAAAGACAAGAAACAATAAGTGTTGGTGAGGATGTGGAGAAAAAGGAACCCTCATGCTGGGAATGTAAATTGGGACAGTCACTGAAAAACAATATGGAGTTTCCTCAAAAAATTAAAAATAGAAATACCATATGATCCAATAATTCCACTATTGTATATTTATCCAAAGAAAATAAAAACACTAACTTGAAAAGATACATGCATGGCTATGTTTATTGCAGCATTATTTATAAGACATTATTTAGCCAAGACTCTGAAGCAGCCTAAATGTCCATCAATAGAAAAATGGATAAGGAGTATTACAAAGCCAATAAAAAAGTTGAGATTGTGCTATTTGAGATAATACATGGACCTAGAGGGTATTATGCTAAGTGAAATAAGTCAGACTGAGAAAGACAAATGCCATATGATTCCACTCATAAATGGAATCTAAAAAAAGAAGCAAACAAAAAACAGAATCAGAAGTATAAATACAGAAAACAAACTGATGGTTGCCAGAGGGAAAGAGGGTGAGGAGCTGGGCAAAATGGATGAAAGGGAGAGGGAGATACAGGCCTCTAGTTATGGTATGAGTAAATCACAGATAAAAGGCAGAGCATCAGAAATATAGTCAATGAGGTGCACCTGGGTGGCTCAGTCAGTTAAGTGTCTGCTTTCAACTCAGGTCATGATCCCAGGATCCTGGGATTGAGCTCTGCATCAGGCTCCCTGCTCAGTGGGGAGTCTGTTTCTCCCTTTGCCCCTCTCTCCTGCTCATTCTCTTTCTTTCTTTCTTTCTTTTCTTTCTTTCTTTCTTTCTTTCTTTCTTTCTTTCTTTCTTTCTTTCTTTCTCACAAATAAATAAATAAAATCTTTTAAAAAAGAATTATAGTCAATGATACTATAATAGTAATGTAATGGGATAGATGGTAGCTACAATTGTGGTGAACATAGCATAAATTTGTCAAATCACTAAGTTGTACACCTGAAACTATGTAACATTATGTGTCAACTATATTGAAAAAAACACACATCTTAACAAATTTTGAAGAATGGAAATCATATCAAGTATGTCCTCAGACTAAAATGGGATTAAACAAAAAAAATCAATAACCAAGAGATAGCTAGAAAAATCTCAAAAGATTTAGAGATCAAACAATACACTTCCAAATAACACATGGATCAAAGAAGAAATGTCAAGAGAAGTTTTAAAATATATTTTGGGCTGAATGAAATGAAAATACAACTTATCAAACTTTGTGACGGTGTGGCAGAAGTGCTTGGAGAGAACTTCACAGCATTAGATTCATATATTGGGCAAGAAGAAAGATCTAAAACCAATGACTTAAGCTTTCATGTTAGAAAACTAGAGAAACAAAAGTAATATAAACCTAAAGCAATCAGAGGAATAGAAGTAATAAAAAAATGAGCAAAAATCAATGATATTGAGAACAGGAAAAGAATAGAGAAAATCAGTGAAAACAAAAACTAGATCTTTGGAAAGATAAGAAAAAACTTTAATAAATCTGGCCAGGCTAACTGAGGGAGGGAAGAGAGATAGAAAGGAAGGAAGGAAGGGAGGAAGGAAGAAAGGAGAAGAAAAGACATAAATGACTGTTATCAAAAAGGAAAGCAAGGGGGCGCCTGGGTGGCACAGCGGTTGGACTCTATACACACATGGCCATGGTCAAAGACCTAAGGGAACACCTTTAAATTTTGGAAGCTCCTTTCTTTTTTTCTTTTTTAATATTTTATTTATTTATTTGACAGAGACAGAGAGACAGAGAGGGAACACAAGCAGGGGGAGTGGGAGAAGGAGAAGCAGGCTCCCCACTGAGCAGGAAGCCTGATGTGGGGCTGGATCCCAGGACCCTGGGATAATGACCTGAGCCAAAGGCAGATGATTAACGACTGAGCCACCCAGGCGCCCTGGAAGCTCCTTTTATAAATATACCTTTCTTCTCTTTAGTACTCTGTCCCACAAATTCAAGTCATTTTAGTAGCCCAATTTCTGACTCCTCATTTTGATAAGGCTGCTGTGTTCTGCCTGTCTTTTAATTCTTTAATTCATGCCAGTCTTGAAAGTATTCTGAGTCAGAAAGCTTGAGGAATTGAGGGTTTTATCTCATGTGTTTCTCCTCTGTCAGAGAGCGCACTTCTGTGCTGCCTGTATTCCAGTGTCTAAAAATAGTTGCCTCATATATTTTGTCCAGTTTTATAGTTGTTTGTGTTGGGAAAGCTAGCCCATATCTAGTTTTTCCATCATAGGCAGAAGCAAAGTCATTATAATTATCCTTAATTGCTTCCGATGGCTGATGGCTATTTCTACCTTCACCTTTGAATAATGCTATCAGGAGGATTTAATCTTATGTTGTTATTTGCAACATAATTTTTCACCCTCTCCTTAGGGATAATCATCAGGATGATAGATTAGATTATCAGTCCACCTATTATATATAATTTCCTGCATTGTCTGTAAGACGCAAATGAAGAGAAACTTCAATATTATTGATGTGATAAAGTAAAAATGATTAATAAAGAGAGAAGGTTGATCAGATTCATGACATGTGAGTGGATTGGAAAGACCAACAATATATTAGATGAAAAATTTATTACAAGATTAATCAATTTCTGTGTGTAGTTTTTATAAGAAATTAGTATAAATTATGATGACTGTTTTTAAATACCATGGACACTGAATAAAATAGGAAGTAGATGATGTGAAACAAAAAGATAATTTATTTTTCATTTACAGATGAAATATCAAGTATGGAAATATACACATCATATAGTTTATGATCCCTTTTAGAGTTATTAGTATAAAAATAAATACATTACCTCATTAGGGTATTGATGGAGAACTCTGCTACCAACAAAAAACTCTCATGCTCATGCATGACATGTATGACTTAAATAGAACCATGAGAGAGGGTAATGTTTACCTAAGCAAGCACAGCAGAGATTAGGGATAGAAGACATGATCACAGAAAAGGGCAATGTTTCATTTTGATAAGGGTTATTAATAGTTGGTAAATTCATGTACTAGATAAACATTCTTAGAAATCTCTGTGTGTGGGGGCACGTGGGTGGCTCAGTTGTTAAGCATCTGCCTTCGGCCCAGGGTGTGATCCCAGGGTCCTGGGATCGAGCCCTGCATCAGGCTCCCTGCTCTGCTGGGAACCTACTTCTTCCTCTCTCACTTCCCCTGCTGTGTTCCCTCTCTCACTGGTGCGCGCTCTCTCTCTCTCTCTCTGTCAAATAAGTAAATAAATAAATAAATCTTAAAAAAAAAAGAAAGAAATCTCTGTGTGTCTCCTAGCAACAAATGTGTATTTCAGACTACATTCAGGATGTAAAAAATTAATAAAGGACTGTATAAAAATTACTTTAAATCAGAGCAGATACATGGCTTGACATTTCAGAGAAGTTGTAATTATGATATTTATTAGTTTCTCCCAATATTAAAGTGAATAACATCAAACTCAGAAGGTTTATATGAGCTTTAAATTATCCCATATAAAATGCATCTTGTAAATTATCTTCCACGTGGCCATAATTTAATAAATATTAATTAAATGAACACTTGCATAAAGTACTATTCTTATCTTCATGTTATAGGTGTGAAAATGTTGCCCAATGGTTAAGTAACTTGACAAAGCGCTCACAGGTAGAAAGTGATAGAGTTGGGATTCTAACACAGGGCACCTCACTCCGTCTGGCTCCATCTGGCACCAAAGTCCATCTGGCTTTGAATTAAAAATATTCAAGTAGTATAATATGGAATTGTATATGCCAATACTATGAAATCATCAAATAAGGACCATTTGGCCTTTTCCTTTCTCCTTTTATCCAAGAGCACTGAACAAATAGTGAAATATTTCATTTTCAATATCAAGTAACTGAGGGTGCACTATATGGAAGGGGCTTTGTAAAGCACTGTGCAAGAACAAAAACATAATAAAAGACTATTCTCCCCAGGAAAGGACTTTGAAAGAGTTTTATCCCAGCTAGGGGAAGGGAATTCCATCACTTAAGCCCTCTCCAGGCTTCTTGTCTCATCTAAAAAGGGGAGAAGACATGATCAACTAGCGGTCAGATCTTCAAGGAAACATACTGGGAGCATGGAAAGGATTGTAAGGGAAATAGAGGGCAGGGAGGAGGGTTTTACTATTGAAGAAACGCTTGGGAAGGGAATAGCCCAGAGACACAGGTCAAAGAAGAGACTGGAATTTAATTGGAAGGTTCTAGAGCACTGTCCATATCCCACATCTAACCACTACACCAACAGGGCTCTGATGCAGAAACAATGGATTGCAGGAGAGAGAGTTGCAAGGCATAAACTTTCTCTGAGAAGTAGTACTTAAGGAAGCTCAAGGTCAAGAGAGAAACAGAAGTAAGGACACTGGAGAAATCTGAAGCTATAGCAAATATTAAAAACACCCAGCTCTGACAGATTCACATAAATCCTTACACTAAAGTCATATTTACTTCAGTTCCTGTTAACTAGTATAACGTCTGACTTTTAAGAAGACATACAGGGCATGATAAAAAGCAAGAAAAAACACTGATTGGAGAATGAAAACAATAATCAGAACCAGACCAAGCTGACACGGATGTTGTAATTATCAGAGAGGGAACGTAAAATAACTGTGATTGATATGTTAGATCTTTAACTGAAAAGTAGGCAACATGAAAGGACAGATGAGTAATATAAGCAGAAATCTAGAATCTGTACAAAAGAATCAAAAGGAAATGCCAGAAGTCAAAATACCATAACAAGAATGAAGAATGCCAATGATGATGTCATCAGCAGATTGGACAAGGCTGAAGAAAGAATCAGTGATCTTGAAGTTATCTTGAAGTTAGGTCAATGGAAACTCCCCGGACTAGAAGAAGAAAAAAAAAAAAAAAGGAAAAAAATCAGAACACACTATCTGAAAACTTTGGGGCAATATCAAAAGTTGTTTTATATATATAATTAAAATACCAGAAGGAGAAGGGAGAACTGAGCAGAAGTATTTGAAGTAATAATGGACAAAAACTTTCCAAAATTAATGACATTCCTCAAACTACAGTTCTGGGAAGCTCAGAGAATATAAAAATTTGACACATACACATATCGTAGTGAAACTACAGAAAAGCAAAAATAAAGAAAAAAATCTAGAAAGAAGACAGTTGTAGAGAAATCACCTTACTTATGGATATTAGAATTATAGTATACTTGTCATTAGAAACTATGCAAAAAAGATGAGAGCAAAGGAAAATATTTAGAGGGTGGAGGGGAGTGGATAGAAGCCTCCAATCTAGGATTCTATATCCAGTGAAATTATTTTAAACTGAAAGACAAAGACTTTCTCAAACAAACAAAAAAATTAGAGGGAATTCATAGCTAAGAGACATGGCTTGCAAGAAATATTAAAAGTTCTTCAGTCAGAAAGAAAGTGATATAGGTAAAAAGAGTTTAGATATTCATAGAGAAAGGAAGACTATCAGGAAAGGGATAAATTTAGGTCAAATAAAACGTTTTCTTTTTCTTATTGTTAATTAGAACAATATTTATCTAAAAGATAGTTATATAGTTATCTAAAAATAACTGGTTAAAGCAATTATAGTAATAATATATTGGATAATTGTACTAAGTGGATAAGTGAAATGAATGACTTGTCCCTCATTTGGGATGAGTGACAGAATGGGATGGAGTAACTGGGAACACTCTTATAAGCTACTTGCACTACATGTGAGGTGGTATAATGTTATTTGAAGGTGGACTTGGAATAAGAAAAAGGTGTATGGTAAGTTAATGGGAAATCATTAATTTAAAAAAAGAAATATAATTGTTAGCTAAGAGGGTATCAATGTGTCTACTGGACCTGAACAATTAAATAACTGGATGTTGGTTAATGAGAGCCAGGTTTCTTATTATTGGAGTAGAAGGTCACCAGTTGGATAGAATTGGAGGTACTGGAATGAACTCATGTGTAGCTTAATATAGAGACAGATGCATATAGAAATACTTAGCAACAAGTGCACCCAACTCTTTGTTTCTAATGCTATTCTCCAGTAGCAGGAACCAGAACTCCTAGGAGTTTAGTCTGATTCTAGGACTGGGCAGGAAATATAAAGATGAGTCTGGAGCATTTTTTAATTCTGGAAAACAAACGAGCAACAAAAACATTTAACAAAAAAATATATTTTGATGAGAAAATGTCAAGGGACACAGGAACCAATTGAGAGTTCCCAATGGCCAAAAGTGAAATAAATTTGAGCAAAAAATAAATGAATTTATATTGAAGTATAACTTAAAGTATGCAATAAATAAGTAAATATATTATTAAGTAAATATATATAATACATGATATATTTATTATTAAACAAACATATATATATATATATATATACTTTAGATATACATAAAGAAAGGAAGAGTATCAGGAAAGGGATAAATTTAGGTCAAATAAAATGTTTTCTTTTTCTTATTGTTAATTAGAACAATAGTTATCTAAAAGATAGTTATATAGTATCTAAAAATAACTGGTTAAAGCAATTATAGTAATAATATATTGGATAATTGTATTAAGTGGATAAGTGAAATGAATGACTTGTCCCTCATTTGGGACAAGTGAGGGACAACATATATATAATTAGAAAGAATATATAATCTCCCATGAAGAGTTCTAAATAATTTATGTGGATACTCTCCTCAAGGAGATGAAGCATTCCTTCCCATTCCTTAAATATGAAAAAATATACAGTATGGAAAGTGAGTATACAGTATGGAAAGGGAGAGTAGAGAAATCTGCAAACACTATCTCAGCCAGGTGATCAATATTAACATTAAAGTGATATGTCCATAGTTTATACCTTATTAAATCATTTGATGAAAATGATTAATATCTGTGATCTCCCTCCCCAAAACATTGTGCAATCACAAGGAAAACATCAGATAACCTCAATCGAAGGACATGCTACACGGTATCTGACTAGAATGCAAAGTGTCAAGGTCATCAAAAAGGACAAGGAAAGTCTGAAAAACCATTATAGCCAACAGGAGCAAAAGGAACCCCAACTACAGAATATAATGTGGTATCCTGGATCCTGAAATGGGTAATAGTAGGGATGCCCTACTATTATTTTATTACTGTCCATTTCTTCCTTTATGTCTGTTATTAGTTGCTTTATATATAGTTAGGTGCTCCCATGTTGGGTGCATAAATATTTACAATACAAAACCAGTATAAAGCTTAAAGCACAAAAGCAGTAAAATCAATAATACCTATAAAAATCAGTCAGGGGATTCACAAAATAAAAGGATCTGAAGTATGACATCATATACACAAAATGTGGGGAGAGGAGTAAAAATTTAATGCTTTTAGAATGGTTTCAAACTTATGTGACCAACTCAAAACAGACTTGTACATGCATAAGATATTACATATGATCCTCATCATAACCACAAATCAAAAACCTTTAATAGATACACAAAAAATAAAAAAAAAAAAGGACTCCAAGCATACCTCTAAAGAAAGCCATCAAACCACAAGGAAAGAGATCAAGAGAAGAAAGGAACAGAAACAAAAACAAAAACAACCCTGTAAAACAAGTGACAAAATGACATTGAGTACATACCTATCAGTAATTACTTTGAATGTAAATGGACTACATGCTCCAATCAAATGACATAGGATGACTGAATAGATAGAAACGGAAGACTCATCTATATGCTGCTTACAGGAGACACACTTCAGACCTAAAGACATATGCAGATTGAAAGTGAAGGAATAGAAAACATTTACCATGCAAGTGGAAGTGAAAAGAAAGCTGGGGTAACAATACTTATATCGAACAAAATATCAAACAAAATTAAACCTTCAAAGACTGTAGCAAGAGACAAAGACCTACACTATCTAATGATAAAGGGAAGGATCCAAGAAAAGGATATAACCATTGTAAAACCTTAATACCAGGGGAAACCAAGTGTAGTGGAATATATGGGAATGTTCTGTACTATCTTTGCAACTTTTCTGTGAATGTAACACTAATATAAAATATTTTCAAAAAGAAACCCACAGAATAGAATACATTTGTGAAATACATGTCTGTGAACATTCAGATTACATAAAAAACAGTTATGAATTAATTTTTTTCTGGTATGAATCAGTTTTTAAGACCAGACAGTTTGATAGAAAAATGGACATAAGATTTGAACTGAAGATTTGAACTTCATGAAGATCAATAATCAATAAATATATCACAATTGTCTCTCTAGGCATTAGGGAGATATATATTAAATTATGATGAAGTTCCACTATATACCACAATGAATAAGATGAAAAAGACTAAAGACTGCCAGTAGCAAGTATTGGAGAGAATTTGAACAATCAGAAATCTCACCACTGTTGGCCCAGTATATATATATATATATATATATATATATATATATATATATATATATATATATACTTATAAAACACATACACTTAATCTGTGCATTCAGTGAATATTTAGTAAATATATATATACACACACATGCAATAGAAAAGACATGTACTTGGATATTTATAGCAGCACTACCTGTAATCACCTAAAACTTGAGACTACTTAAATTATTATCAACGGTGAAATGGACTAAAGTATCAGATACTCAAATACCAACACTAAGATCGAAGCATCTGTACTTCCTTGTAGCAATATGGGTAAAAATTACAAATATAATGTTGAACAACAGAAGTTAAAAATAAAAGTATAAATGTTGTAGGATTTCATGTCTATGAAGTACAAAACTAGATGAAAAAAATTCCTGGTGTTAGATGTCAAGAAAATGGTTTTCCTTGAACACATGGTAACTGGAGGGATGCAGGAAGAGAGACTTCCAGGAGGCTCTTAATGTTCTGATTTTTGATCTAGCGTTGAACTAGGGCATTGTTTGTTATTTTTTTTAAGATTTTATTTATTTGAGAGAGAGAGAGAGAGTGAGCAAGCTGGGGGAGCAGCAGAGGGAGAGGGAGAAGCAGGCTCCCCACCAAGCAGGGAGCCTGACATGGGGCTCAATCCCATCATGACTTGAGCCAAAGGCAGATGCTTAACCAACTGAGCCACCCAGGTGCCCTACTGTGTTCAGTTTTTGAGAATTCATGAAGCTGCATACTTTGCCAGGTGCACTTTTCTATGTATATGTGTGTACAGGTACTTATATACATGTGTATATGTATACCTATACCAATATACATATTCAAAAATATGTTAAAATATGTAGATATGAAAACATTACAGAATAACTTAAAGAACACCTAGAAGAATCAAAAAGCAGTGTAAAAAAACAAAGCATAATATTATTTAAAAAAACAAAGCATAAAAACCAGAATAAAAAAAAAACAAGAATTATGTAATAATGATAAGGGGAAAATCAAAGAAGAATCATTATATCAGAAGATCTATGTTTGGGGAATGTAATGTTATGAGATATAATACTACACAATAAGCTTTTTGAGTGCCATGGACAAGGTGAAATAGTATGTGTATGTGTGTCTGTGTATATAGATTTATATATTTATGTACTTTTCTTGTATATATATAAATACATAGTTTATATATAATATTTCAGTATTTTATGTTTTAGTATTTTGTATTTTAAGCCAGCTTTGAACTCATATAAATATGGCATTTGAGTCTCTATGTCGAGACATTGGAAAGCCTAATATGTAATATTTTAGTGTATAAAATATTCTTGTCCTGTACTTTATTCTTTTAAAGAATGCTCTGAAGAATAGACAACACTTCCTTGGATACACACATTGAGACTGGTAGTTAGGAGCCTTCATGGTGGGACATTGTGCTGTGTAGCCCTTGCCCAATCTGGGACTGATCCTTTATTAATTCTTTAAAAGTAGCAAAGCACTAACCCTAGTTGTGATTTTCTAACCAGTTCTGTGCAATGAAGAAACACACTGAGAAAGGAAATACACCAGTTGGCCCTCTATTTAAATAACAAAATGTTTTTTTTCCCTCTAAAAGCAGGATTATACAGTTTCCAGGCTTCTTGGAAAACAAAAAGCTTGTTTTATGCTGATTTAATGTAATTGCTACAAAACAGAGAAATACCAAAACCTATGATGTATGTTCAGTGTTTTATTTTACAGTGTTTCTTCTGGTCCTTTCTTTCTCTTTGAAGTCCATTATTTATTCATTGTCTTCGGGCCTCTGAGCAGGTGACTGACAAGGACAATGGCTGCAGGAAAGAACATTGCTTGAGCAGGAGAAAAACTCAAGGAGTACTGGGTGCTTTTGCTATGGATACAGACAGCCTATGAGAGATTGGGATGTCACTCCAGTCAAACAGCAACAGAAAAGGAGATTTCATGTTTGTAATTGGAGAGCAGGCAACTGGAGGGATTTGGAAGTGATCTTAGTTGTGAATGAGGAGCTGAGGAAGGGGAATTAGAGGAAATCAACATTTTCACTAAAACTGTTAACGAAAGCCTCCCTCAGCTCCTGGTGGCGGGGCCTTGCTCAGACCCCTACTGCATTTTTGACCCTTTAGGAGGATCACGCCTCAACACTGACTGTTCTGTCAGGGCAGCTGGGTTTGCCATGTGCGTGTAACTTAGTTGTTAGCATGTAACTAAGCTGCTCAGAAAACCCATCGCTATTCGGAATGGGTAGGAGCATTCCTGAGGGAGGCAGGGAGAGCAGAGACAGTATTGCACCCTGTAGAGTCAACTTAATCAAGAGTCAGGAAGTGTCTGGAAGGCAAAGGGCAGGTAGGTGCATGGGCAACTTTAGGCATGGGGGTGGTAGGGTTCAGAAGCGATTAGCAAATGTGAATGCAAGTCAACTCTCCAGCTTCCCACCCTGTGAGTTCTGGGTGTCCTTACCCAAACTGCTTTTTAACTCCATTTCAGGTTTCAGAATGACCTTGCTCGAATTATACTTTTCTGAGGATGTAAGCTTTTGTCGTTGCAGAACTATAGCAGTCCTTCTCTCCCTATAGCAGTCCTTATCCCTGTGGATAAATTGGAGCGGCAGACCCCTTGAGAATCTATAGCAACGACTCCATAAATTCAGACTGCACTGCCTCTAAAAGCAAGTACAGGCAGTCTTCTCTGCTGTGTTTGAACCCTACCGCTCTTTAGTCACACCTTCACCATGGTGACACCCTTGACCATCTCAACTTGAGAGATGGTTTCTGTCTTATCTGTTATAGAATTAACTAATTATATCATCACGTGTATCTTGCCTTGCAATGTTATCATTGTACAGCTATTGATATATTGTGTGTGTTTGTATGTTTCTGTGTACTGGTCTCTATGTATTGCATTTGTATTGTATTGTGTTTCTGCAAGTCCCCCAATATGGGTCAAGCAGATGCCTGCCGCTCAGTCTATTCTCCAAGACAAGCATATGAGCTTCTCACGTACAAAGCCTAACCTCTTGATGGCTGGCTCTGTGCCACATCCTGAGGTGGACTGGTCGTGCACAGAAGATTTTTAAGAGTGGTTCCTCGGATCACTGTAACCTCTGGATCTTAGCGATGGGAGCCCCATTGATGTGCAAAGCTCAGTGTTCTGGGGACTCATCTCTCAGGTGCAGGTCTTAAAAGTTCGGTGCGCCTGATGTGGGGTTCAAACCCTTCTCCTCAGGGAGAAGCTCCAGGTTCTGAGTTCCCTCCCAGGTCACTGTGCCAGGGATTGGGTTTGTGGTGAGATTGTGTCTTAGCCTCTCTTACCCGCTCAGATGTGGGCCTTCTTTCTTTCACCTGATGCAAAATTGCTCAGCCAGTTTAAAAAAAATTAATTTGTACCCCCAGTGTGGGGCTTGCGCTCATAACCCTGAGGTCAAGAGTCACACGCTCTACTGACTGAGCCAGTCAGGCACCTCTGCTTAGCTGGTGTAGATTTTTGTTTTGTTCTATTTTGTTTTGTTTTCAGAGGTAGTTGTTCCATTTGTAGGTATGGATCCGGTGTGTTAGCAAGGGAAGGTGCATTCAGGATCCTTATACATTGGCAACCTGAACCGGAACTCATCTACATTTTAAATATATTTTAATGCATATATCTCTATGCCTGTTTTCCTATTTCAGTTTTTCTATGTGTTATAGTGCCATAATTGTACCTTCCATAATGATATAGGATGGTGTGTCAAAAACAGCTAATAATCTGCATTAAATTTTAGGGTTTCCCAACCATAGTCTTATTTCATTGGTGTGCCTCACAAATCCTATGAGAAGGAATTATTAATACCTTCATTTTAAAGATGACACAACTGAAGCTCAGAGAGAGAATTTCCTCATGATTATAGAGTCAATAATAACTCAAAGCTTCTAAGTCTAAATGGCTTAGCTCTATTCCAGCTAGTGCTGTTTCTATGTTTAATTCCCATTTTTGGATCAGTCAGGTACCCAGCAATGTTTGTGATTATACAAATAAACACAAATGTACATTCATCTTGGTGGGCGTGCTCTACTCAGTGTGGATACCTACGTGGGGAATCGGTTTTCCTGCCTTCCAAATGTTTACAGTCTAATGAAATCATGTAAGTCAGATAAAATATAAAACAACTTGTTAACAAACATCATGAGTTATTATCAAAGGGCCATGGGGATACAGACAAGGGTAGTGATGAATTTGTTCCAAGAGAACTGGGGAAGTCTTCACAGAAAAGGGTCAATGTTTCTGGGTCCTGAAAGATGACTTGGAGTTGTCCAGGTGAATAAACAGGAATGAACATTGTGTAAAGGGAGAACAGTAGGTACAAAGGAAGTGGAGTTGTGAAGAGATCTAGCACCAGTGAGAAGGGCCGTGGGCCTGGAGTGTAGAGACAGGACAGAAAATCAGTCATTCGCAGAGTAGGCTCTAGAGCTATGTATGGCCTGTGTGTGGAGTACTATCCGTGTCAAGTCTGGGGTCAATCCTTTACAGTCCTGTTTATCAGAAGAGCTTATACGATCCACTTTTAATAATGGAATTTCTAAAATGAACTATAAGAACCACTGCTTATTATGTTCCTCTTATATATCTAAGTCCTATAGTAGGTGCTTTATGGATGTCATAAAGTTAATAGACTAGAATATCTACTGAAGTAGATAACATTGTTCTCATTTTACTGATGATGGATCTGAGGGCAAAAGAAGGTAAGTAACTCACCAATGGCCATGGAACTGATAGGCAGTGCATCCAGGATTTTTACTCTGGATCAACTCTATAACTTCCTATGATTTTGCTGGTAATGAGAAGGGGACACACATATACAACACACATACTGGAAGCTGGGAGACCTGTCATAAAAGAAAGAAATCATAGATTGGTATATTAGACCACTAAAGATGTTATGAGGGCCTGAACTAAGGCAGAATCTGTGTGCTTGGTGAGAAAGATGGAATTTGAGGGATGTTTCTAAGGTTGGTGTATTCTTTCCCTTTTCTAAGACCACCAACATTAAGTTACAGAATATTCTTAAGAAAAAATAATCACATCAAATTACATCATTTTCCTTCTATCTTTTTATATAGAATTAAGTAAAAAAAATCAATAGGAAAAATAAACACTTGACAAATTTTCCAACCTACTTTCCTCTGTCCCAGGAGTATCAATCTTTTTCAGATTCTTCCAGTGTGATGAGCTCTTTCTGATCTCGGGACCTTTGCCTATGCTCTTTATTGCCTGGAATTTACACACAGACCCTTTCATTTAGCTGATTTATCCTACTCTTTCAACTTAAATGTCATTTCTTCAGCGAGGTCTTTTTTTGGTCAACAATCACTTTCTTTTTAAAATTTTTTTTATTAATGAAGGGGGGGGGTAAACAGAAGGGGGAATGAACCATGAGAGACTGTGGGCTCTGGGAAGCAAACTGAGGGCTTCAGATGGGTGGAGGGTGGGGGATTGGGATAGGCTGGTGATGGGTATTAAGGAGGGCACATATTGCATGGTGCACTGGGTGTTATACGCAAATAATGAATCATGGAACGTTACATCAAAAACTAAGGATATACTGTATGGTGACTAACATAACATAATAAAAAATTATAAAATAATAAAAATAAATTTTTTAAATTATTATGTTCTGTTAGCCAACATATAGTACATTATTAGTTTTTGATATAATGCTCAATGATTCATTAGTTGCATATAACACCCAGGGCTCATCACAACACGTGCCCTCCTTAATACCCTTCACCTGGTTATCCCACTTTCTAATGATAAAAATCTGGTCAAAAGGAAATAGGCCAACTTAGGTAATAGTGAGACACCTGTCAATAAGAGTATTTGTAGAGGGTCTATCAAAGATTTGTTGGAAATTATACAAGCTGCCACAAAAGAGAATCACAAAGGGCTTAAACATATGTTGAAATATAAGGACATCTTATATAAGATGAAATAAAATATAAGTGAAATTTTGGCTGAAGGCTGAGGAAAAAGCCAGTTTTATAAATGTGGGGGAGGGTTTGTTGAAGGGAGGGGAGTGTGGGAAAGAGTGTTCAGAGAAGACAAGCGTGTGCAGAAGATCGGGCATGCAATCAACGTGATATACCCAAGAACCAGAAAGAAGAGCAGTGTCGCTGGGCCATGCGCAGAGCAGCAGGGTTAAGGGTGGATTGGCAGACAGGATTATTGTGCAGAAATGGGCCTTGATGCCTATGCTGAGAGGCTCCCATGGTGCCTCGGAGTATGGAAGATTAACTGACCTTCATCGTGAGGTACAGGACTGAAACTCAGAGTTCAGCAGTGGTCTGTGGTCCCAGCCCATTCCATCAGCCGACAGGTTACCATCCCACCCATCCTGGTGGAAAATTCAAACAAGTCTTTTCCACAGTCTGGATATGAAACATATCCAATCAGAATGTGTCTGAGGAAAAGGTCAGGGATGTGCTGATAAATCTTCCTGCACTCCCCATGTGAAAGAACACTTCAAACCTTGTCCTGTCAAATGCTCTGTTCACTTCAATATTGTTCTTGGCTGAAGGAAAGGCCTGTGGGGTTTGTGGAAGTTGGCTCCCTTAATATAGAATTTTTCATGCTCCTTATAAAAATGTCACTGGGTTAATTCAAAAATATTTTTATTGGCACCTGAATAGGTGAGTCTGCCAAAGACTCTATACAAGTTGATTTTTGAGGACACGCTAGTCTTCCTCCAGGAAAGAACAAATAAAATCCTCCAATCTGAATCTGGAGAACCTTTCTTTCAGAGCTCTTTGCAAACACATTATTTTATGGCAAACTGGAGACAACTAAAATTGCCCTGGTCTGCCAAGGAAGAGTCCATTTTGAATATCTTTTTTTTTTTCTTTCTTGACTTTAAAAATATTGGTTTCAAATAGTTTGCAAGTTTTACACTTTAATCATTTTTGGTTTAGGGTGACAGAGGCATCAGACCAAACTATACCCCTATAATAGTCTACTTTTTTATTCCTTGAGCTGAGGCATTTAACATGTTCCTTCAGAAGATAAGAACCCAGATTGTCTACTCTTAACAATGTAACATGGCCTCTTTGACCACAGGTGAAGAAAGTAGTGATCTGTCAACTTAGTCTGTGATCTGGGGATGAACCTGTGAATGAAGCCACTCCAGTCATATCACTCAGACTTCCCCCACAAGCTTAAGGCTTTCTCCAGCATTCCCACTGAGGTTATGTTGAAGATGAACACAATTTTCACTGTGGAGGTATGGGTAAGACATGTTGGATTATGGCAGTAAAATGAGGAGAGAAGCCATGATGTCAGAGGTCAGTTCATGGTAATCAGAGACTGGTCATCTGGAGGTCCAACACATGTACAAATAGGTTAATCAAGTTCTTGCAGATAACCAGTGCTCTCTCATCCATTTTATGCCCTTCCCAGGCAAACTCTGAGGATCAGCACTGTGCACTTTGCAAAAGATTTTCAAATAAGCTTCTTTTCTCTTGAGGAAGAACAGTATCAATTACTATTTGTTGAGCATCTTCTATGCATCTGATACTGTGGCTAATCACCATTGATTATTTTATTTAATATTTTAAACAACTCTAAAACATGGGAATTCTTATCACCACTATTTTGTAGGTGTGGAAATTAAGGCTTAAAAGACAGTGTAGGATAAGGTTGGTGCTAAGCTTCATTAAGAATGCCTGTAGAGCTGGGGCACCTGGGTGGCTCAGTCAGTTAAACATCTGACTTTTGATTTAAGCTCAGGTCATGAACTTGGGGTTGTGGGATCCAGTCCTGCATTGGGACCTGCACTGGGTTATAGCCTGCTTAAGAGTCTCTCTCTCTCTCCCCACCGACCCATGCTCATTTGTACTCTCTCTCTCTAAAAATAAGTAAATGAAATATTTTTAAAAATAAAGAATGCGGAGCCTAAGCTTTCAACACCCACATGGACAGGTTGGTGACAAATGGAGAGATAGCAGGGACTACCCCTTAGGAGGATTGAGTGTAAACCTCTAGTCTCCTACTAATTCCTGTGCCCAAGAGTGATCTTTTTGGGGGTTTAGTTTCCTTATCTATTAAAGGAAGATCGTAGTAAGACCTTGATGACAATTAAATAAACTAAATTTACTGAATGTGCCTGGCACATTGCCTGGTATCAGGTAGGTGGCTTTTGCTTCACTCTGAACTTTAGAATCATCTCAAAAGCAGGCAATGAACCACCATTTTAGCTTACTTAAAGGTATTTTGCTTCACTAAAAAGCATTTTTGTAAGTGGTTGGCCATTTCTACCCTTGAAGTATTTGGATAAACTATCCAGGAAGACACAGAAAAAGTTAAGCATAGTCCATTGGGCATGTGATCATACCCATATATCTGATAATCATAGATACTGAGAAAGAATTCACAGAAGGGTTCAATCGATACATGATGCTTATTTCTTTAACTGCAAAATATATATATACTGATGTTCATTGTATGTGTTGATACTCCCACCATATCTGAACTAACTCATAATAACAAACAAAAATTTAATGTTATCAAAGACAGCCCCCTCGATGCTTCCAGTTTTCAGACTGAACACTTGTGCATTTGATATTTCCTTTTTTTATTTCTGTTCCAAAGAATCTGCACAGAGGCAGATACTCTCTCAGCCTTAGACTGATCTATCTCTGGACCATTGTGCTTAAGAGTTAATATAACATGGTTTATCGTTAAATCACTCTCTGGTTATATCCTATGTGATTCTCATGTCTCCAGCCAGAATGTATGGCAGAGAACAGGTACCATATATCAGTCCTTTTTAAGTTACGTCTGGTATGAAGCGTACTTAAAAGCAACCAAAATGGAAAGTTCATTGAGGGCACAGAAACTATTTGTCTTTTTCCTATTGGATCTTTAATGCCTTGGATAGCATCTGGCATGTAGGAGGTACTCATGGTACATTTGCACATTAGCTGATCTGATTGATTCTATACAGTAAGATTTTAGAAGCTCTCATAATTAAGGATACATTATTCTTGTCAAGGATTGTCATTCCTTCAGTTCCAACTTTTAATACTGATGTTGATTAAGCTTAGGAAAAAAGCAGCAGTTGTAACCCATAGCTAGAGGCTATGCAGTAGCATTATTATCAGTTGTAACAATAACAATAAAAATTAGTTACACTAACCGTGTGCTGCACCTAGTGCTTTATATATTGTTTCATTCAGTCCTAAGGAAGGAGATACTTATTACATGCCCATGTATAGGTGAGAAAATGAGGCACAGGGACATAAATAACTGGCTCAAGGCCCCAAATGAGTTGCCAAGCTGGGTTTTGAGCCTGGTGGTCCACTGCTGGGGCCACCTGCTAACCACTGTGCATAGCTGTGATCCCAGGTCTCCAGATCCTATCTCAAGACTGCCTGTATTCTCTTTCAAAATAAGAGATGAATATCCTAGGAGCCTTCATGTGGAGGGCTTGTTTCCTTTCCTCTGGTGCTTACTCCTAATGGCATAAAATATTATAAATTATCTTTTTTTTGGCAGCATGGTGAGGTAGTGTTCTGTGGTGGTTAGAGCAAGAACCCTTAAAAGTTCTGCCATTAAAAAATGTTATGTAACTGACTAAATCCATTTCCTGTTTTACAAGTGGTATTGAGGGTATCTATATTCTAGAACTGTATACTGCTTGACAACACAAAGCCTAATATATGAAGGTAAGCTATTATTATTTTATAATAATAATAATTACCATAAAAGTAACATGGGTCCTTTGTGTTTCTGTCATGGAGTGAATATAGAGCAATGGGTGAGATTTAGATATAGATGCTGAATCATTTAGAAGACCTTTGATCATGAGATTCCCCTCATATTTCTGTAATTCTTCCGTAGTCAATTGTCAAGTAAAAATTATGTGGTTATAATGACTGTATTTTCTAAGCAAAAAGAACAGGATCATATGATCCGACAAAAGATTTTGTCCTGATATATAAACACACATACACAGACACACAGACACACACACACACACACACACACACACACACACACATACACACACACACACACACACACAGGCTTAGCAACCCTTAGTAGTAGATTTAGTTGTACTTCCATTAAACAAGACTAATTGAGAAGAATAAAACCATCTCCAAACATCACTATCTTGTAAATCCAAGATGCATAGCCACCATATCTACAGGGCAGAGTACCGCTAGGGAGATGCCTCTTTCTGTATTCGAAGCTATCAAAGGCCCGCTTTGTATAAGACATTTTTCTTCTGTCTAACTCCTCAACCATCTCTTCTAGTGAATGTTTTATTAGGCAACAAGGATGCTATTTCTTTATCTTTCTATATTGATTGTTCCAATTTGTTCTTATTTTCTCAGTTCTTTCATTCTATGGACATATTGCCCCACTCTCTTCCCCACTTTGTGTTATACTGCTTGGTATGAGTTTTGTTTTTGTTCTGTTTTTTTCTCTTCCCATTCCTTTTCCTTCCATTCGTCCCCCTACTCTTTCCTTTGGGAACAATTAAGTTCTACAGGTATGATATTGGCAGGATGAGGTAAGGACCTGAGCTGGAAGGAAAGGGAAGCCACATTCTCAGTGCAGGGATTCAGGGTGAAGCAGGGTGAGTAGGGTGTACATTCCATGGTGGGTGTGGGAGGAGCCCACACGGGAGTGTGCGATATCAAATGGATAAAAGATAAGGGCTTCCCTGGTGGGCATGGCCCTGCATAACATGTTGGAGTTCACCTTGGGTGAGTTGGTGACTGGCAGATGTGAAAGATTGGTTATATACAGGGTGATTGATGGAAAAAAATAAATTAAGGATAATGGGAGTCTTTCTTCTCACTGTCAGAAGGTAGATAAAAAAAAAAAGAAAACTGAAAAGATTCCTTTCAATATTCAAAGGAATTAGGTTCAAATGGAATCTTTTCAGTTTTGGCAGATTGGAATTTGAAGTATCGTGTGTGACTTTGTAGAAATATGCATATGTGTGCGTTGTTTGATTTTACGTATTCCTTTTTCTCTGTCCATTGAGAGGGTCTGGGAGCAGTGAGATGCTAATAAAAATGGGTACACCTTATGCCCGGATCTTGTTCTCTGAATAAATTACCCACTAGTAGGAACCAGGGATATCTTTTTGTGCCATAAAGAAAGTAACAAATGTTCAAAGAATGATGGGGATATGTCAAAAAGACACAAAAGCCATTTAGGAGGGCCTCCTTGTGCCAAACTGAACAATAATTTGAGCATCAAGATAAATAAATAATGCTAGTAACAGATTGCAACCAATTGCATAAATAGGAAGCCATGAATCCAACTGTGTACAAATAAATGAACAAATAATTTCAAAGAGGAAAGGGATCTTTGCATAGTTTCAAAGACACTCTTCACAAACAAAATACTTGAAAAAAATGAGAGTTAGCTTCATAGTGGAGAAGTATCACTTCATCAACATCATCATTTGTAATAATAAAGCAAACATTTTCAGTAATGGGATATATTAAAAGCATTCAGATAACAAAAGAAGAAAAGGGAACTAAACATGCATCTAATCTAATCATGTGGTAACAGCAGATAAACTCATGAAGGACTTTCTGTAAAATAGCTCACCTGCAATCCTCAAAAGTATCAGTTAAGAAGTCAAGGGAGGACTGAGGAAATATTCCAAAGCTGAAAGAGACATAACAATGAAATACAGTAAATTATTCTGCACACAATCTTTGTGCCATGAAGTCATTTTTGGGACAATTGGTATCTGTTATTATATGGCAGTAATATACCAATGTTAATTTCTGGCTTTAATGGTGATTGTTGTGTTGTGGTTATGTAGAAGAATGTCCTTGTTTAAAGTAATAACACAAAACTATTGTAGGGACATCAGGTCAGAACTCACTCTCAAGTCATTCAGCAAGAAAAAGTTGTTTTGCAGTTGCTTTTGTAGCTATAGATAGTGTTTTGAATTGGCTACTGGCTCCTTCATAGCCCATAGTCTGGTAACAGGTGCCTCTCTCTCTGTCCCTCTCTCTGTCTCTCTTTGGAGTTGGGCAAACAGACAAATCTCTGTTCAGCTTTGACACTTTTAAGTTGTGTGACTTGAATAAGAATATAATATTTCCAAACCTCAATATTTTAACCTGTAACATAGTATCTGGCTAATGTTAATCATTCAATAAAAGTTAGTTGAACCATTATGTTTTCATTGTTGTTTAAGTGTTTTTATATCACACTGAATAGATCTGTCTTACGCTTTTTAACAATTTTTAAATATTCATTATTGTAATGTGTCTTCTGTAACTATATGTGTTCTTATTATATATGTTTATAAATTATTCGTGCTTTAGATTGTTTTCAAATTTGTTGCTATTGTGTACAGCATTACAATGGGCAACTCTGGGGCTGTACCTTTGTTCACCTGCTCACTTCACTCCCTAGGGTATAGTCATAGAACAAACTGTAATTTCTGGATAAAAGACATGCTAGTCTATTTAAAATAGGGGTGAGCAAAGCTTTTCTGTAAGGATGAAGACATTTGCAGCTTTTCATGCCATGTAATCTTTGTTACGACTACTCTACTTTGTCAACTGTAGCAAAGAAAGCAGTCGTAAACAAGTGAGTGTTACGTAGTCCTCTAAATCTTTACAAAAACAGTCAGTGGGCCATATTTGCTGCTAAAATTATGAAAGAAAAGATTCTTCTAGTTTTTTAGTTTCAGAATACTGAGAATAAGGAGGAAACCAAATTTCATTTTACCATAACCCGAATATAGAAATTGTACAGCATAATAGAGATCTGTCAGTGGCCATAGATGGAAGTATGTTTGCTCTCATCTGGCAGCTGTGACTCCTGTCATCTGAGGTCCGCTGTCCACTGACTCTTGACCACACCGACCCTCAGGCAGAGAAGAGCTTAGAAAAACATTGTAGTGGTGCTTCAGTCTCTGATGTAGAAGAGTAATCAGCTTATAATGGATTTTATGCTTCGTTTTAAAGTGGAACATGATGTAGTACTAGTGTGGATTTTTTAAAAAGGAAGGGGCTCTGTATTTAGTAGCCTTATGAAATAGCAGAGATTAAAGTCTCCAGTTTCTTCGAGGTTAAGCCTTGCTACAAGTCTTTCTCTGATACTTTCTTGTATATTTATGTGAGGCATTTGATAATGACTTGCCTCTTTCTGTCTTAAGATGGTTTGCATTTCCCCCAGTTGATATCTAGGTTTTTTGGGAGTCTCGGCAGTTTTCTGATCTAAGACTGCTGGTTATGGGAGTGGAATCTACACAGCGACAGGATGATACAGCCTAGACTAACAGTGCTTTTAGGCAGAAAGTCAAAGGTGGCTGAGAAGGGGATTTCCCAGGACAGATCATCCTGAGTTAACATTCCCCCAGCACACAGTGTGTGTTGTTGTGGGGACTAGAGGTTCCTAGAACTAAGGGGAATTGCACTTCAGTGAAAAAGAAATAGAAACTGTGTTCAGAATGTCCATTCTGGAGCTAGGCTGAAGATGTCAATGAAATGGTGTCACAATTAATTATATAAAAGCAAAAGCAACACCTCTATAGGACCCACTATTTCCCAAGCAGTGTCCTGAGCTCTTTACATATATTAACTCATTTAATTCCCACAACACCCTATGAGATATATGCTTTTATAATACTCATTTGAGAGTTGCACAACCCAAGGGCAAACACTGCTCAAAGTTACTTACACAGACTATAAAAAAATAAAAATGGCAGCACTGGTGTTGGAACCCAGGGGGTCTGGCTACAGAGTCAAATTGTTACATGATGTAATATGATAGCTTAATAGTAAATTAGACAGGTTCTAAATTTCCACAGCATCTCCAAGGTCACATACTTCTTCTGAAAATAGTGTCCTGGCACAGCTAATGATTAACTTTTGGAAATACCGTACATGTCAGCTTCCAATACCATGCTATAGAGTCTACATTTTATTTTCCCAAATTTCTTCTAAGATAGTTCTTATTTATATTATCATTTCACAGATGATGGACCCTGCCTCAGTGACATAAAGTTTTCCTTTCTAGATCATACCACCACTGAGTGGCCAGGCTGACATTCACATGCAAGCTTGTCTCTAAGACCCAAAATCTTAACAAATATTCTATACAATTTCAGAGATAAAATTATGGAAAGAACACTGGATTGGAATAAAGATATCTAAACTTCAGACCCAGTTCTCCTGTTGTATCATTAGGGGGCATTGGTCATTGTTTTCTCTGGGTCTAAATTTCCTGCTATATGAAATGAGATCATTTGTCTTAATTATTCTTCTTTCCAGTAAGCATGATATTGTATGATCCTGTGACTTTTTTATATCAAAATATGCATGAGTACATTTTCAAATTCTAAATTATCCCAAGATATATTTCAGTCTCCAGAATTTAGCATAAACAAAGAAAAGAAATTTAGATAAATGGTACTTTCTGTCATTGTAATAGAACACTAAAATCTTAGATATAGAATACCTACTTTTTGAAAAATAATCTAATGCTCATCTTTAATAGAAATCATGTTGATTTCCTCAGGCTCCATTTTTCACATCCATACTCTGGCTATGCGAATGCTAGTGCTCAAAGCCTCTGGTTTTGGATGCCCCACATGTCACATATGCAGTACAAGTCCACAAGAAGTTTGGAACTCTCTTTTGCCAAGCTGCCATGCAAATCCTGAACTGTATTTCCAGGCATCCTTCAATGCTGAATTTCCAGTCTATTTAATAAGGGCATACAAATGAGAAATGGGGAGTAAGTGGACTATCATGTTACTGTCTGCTCCGCATTTTGCAGGAAACCACTAACTTGCACTCTTTTGGGGTCATTTCCAGTTTCTAGCTAAATGTAACATTGTGTCATAGAAAAGCTTTCACTGGGATATTTCTAGGTTTACCTTATTTAGGATCTCTCTTTCTCTTCCTAAGTGCCATCACTACCCCTATACACATACCTCTGTAATATGTCTAGGACTCCTTCTACAGATTGTTGAATCTGAAAGGTAATGTTTAGTCCTTGTATCATCTAAACTGAAACAGTTTTCTGAACTTTTTTCTCTCTTTTCTTAATTATTAATTATGTGTTTCCAACACAGTTGATTGAACCCCGTTCTTCTTTGCTAAAAGTCCATGACATAAAGACTCTTCTGAAGATGCCACAGAATACATTTGCTTTCATAGGGTTCTTTGGTTTTAGGACATAAAAATATGACCTAATCCATGTAACGGGTCCTGAGGGCAAGTATACAAGGGTGGGCGATGAGAAGGTCTCTGTAAAAGAGATGCATATGGAGATTTTCCTCATTTTCTTTCAGACATGTTTAGGTGAAGATATGATGCATGCAAGAGTGGCAGCCATTTTATGATCATGAGGGCATATGCCTGGGAACTAAGACCAACATGCTAAAGATGCTAAGTAGTAGTATGGAGATACTTGGGTCATAAATGAAGTTACTATTCTTCCTAAATAGCCAAATCTGGAACTCTCTGGATCTTTTGGTTGAAATGATGAAAGCACTGGTCTTGAGACACCTTTAATTGATTGTTCTATGAATTTCAGCTAAAAGCTTTTCGCTACATTATGCAAATCTTAAATAGCTACTTGCAAATCCCTTCGTCTGTTGTAACATGCTTTAATTTCATGATCCTGGCAGAAGTGTTATTTCACAAGAACACTAGATGGCAACATATGCTCCATAATTTATGATGGGGGAAGGGAATTTAAAATTGAACTGTCAAAAGTACACTAAATTGACTTAAATGTGAAAACCTGGGGTGCCTGGGTAGCGCAGTCGTTAAGCGTTAAGCGTCTGCCTTTGGCTCAGGGCGTGATCCCAGAGTTCCGTGATCCAGTCCCACATCGGGCTCCTCTGCTGGGAGCCTGCTTCTTCCTCTCCCACTCCCCTGCTGTGTTCCCTCTCTCACTGGCTGTCTCTCTGTCACATAAATAAATAAAATCTTTAAAAAAAAAGTGAAAACGCACCAGTTTTTGCTTATTTTGTGACCTGTAAGAATTATTCTGTTAATTAAGTAGAAATAAAAACAAGGGGCATATTCGAGTGCTGGATCATTAGACAAGTAACCCCTCTAATTCCCTACCCAAGTTTTAGGAACAAAGAACACCCGATCTTAGAAGATTGTGTCCAGACAAAAGCTCGTGACTTGCAGACCTGACTTATCCCCTGCTATTTACGTAAGGCAGGCTACTAAGCCTGTAGCACAGGTAATAATTCAGGAGTGCCATGTGTAAGTTAGATATGTCTCACTCTGGGAAGAGTTACATTTTCTTTCGTGTCTAGAGAAAAATCATTTAAGAAATACTACCACATGTCCAAATATGCAGCCTAAGCTTTTGTCCAAATATCATCCTTTAGATAACCTATTTTGTTTCTAAGGGATAGTCTTAAAGATTGAGGTTGTTTGTATTCTTGATGGGAATTTGCATGTGAGTTTTCTTCTGTGCCTTAATACGTCAATAAAAGGCTGTTATATAAAACATATCTTCTTCCAGATAAGCTTATGTATAATATCAGCTGCTGCTTGGGGCATCTGAAACTTATACATGGCACATCACATGTCACACAGTATTATTGTAAGGTATTTTTGTATGTATTGAAGGGACAATATCTATGCATTCATATTCATAATTTGCTTCATGCACCCATCACCCTCTGGGGCCATCTGTGAGTTTCCTATAGTTGCAGTTGATCTTTTCATATGCATAGTTGTATACCAATAGAATGATAACTTTTTGAACCCAATTGGTGAGTTATTTATTTATTTATTTATTTATTTATTTATTTATTTGAACATGGACTTGAGAAACAGATGGAAAGTTAGTCAGTGTATTATTTGCTGTTGTGTCCCAGTGGCTGGGCTGTTGTTTTTGGTGATAGGTCTTACGTAATCGCTTTCATTAGCCCATCATAGTCCAATTGAAAAATAAACAACTTGTTTCAAAATGTCTTCCCTCATAATTAATGAGAAATTGATTTGCTTTAAGTCTGATGACAAGTAAAAACTAGATAATCTCTATCTTAAGCATTTATAGAATAAAGATGTTTAAAGTCATAGAATAAGTGTGTGTCTTCATATAAATATTTTAGAGAAAGATGTGCAATTGGTTTGCATTGGTATTATTCTTTTCTCTGATGCAAAAATAAAACAAAATGTTTTTTTCCCCAAAAAAATAATATATTTTCATTTTCTCACTAAAAGATTGTGGGAAATCAAGACTAGGTGCTCAAATTACTTGTCACTTTGAATGTCCTCTCCAGGAAGATTATGAAAGGCAAAGTGTTAGTACAAGACATTTTACTTGAGTGTATTGTTAAAAGGATCAGTCTTGGATGGAGGCATATTTATATTTTTTCATCAGTAATTGAACAACTGGACTCATTTCTGAGTTTGAAATTACTGAAGGGTTTCTTACATAGGAAATTGTTGAAAACATTCAATTCCATTAATATTCGATAGGGATGGACCTCCCCATACCCATATCAATGGCAGGATTGAAGTCAAATAACATTTCTCACAAGAGGATAAAAAGAGCTAACATTTTGTGAGAGCCTACCCACTAGGTGACAGGAGCTTAAAGTGAATCATCTCTGTCACAACATTTTAAGAAAACTGTTTTCCCCTAGTTTACAGAGGTGAAAATGAAGTTCAGAGAAGTTAAGTAACTTACTGATAATGGAATTTGTCATTATTCCACACAGACAAGTGAATAATTATATAATTCTCCAGGTACAATGCATGTCTACATGTGCGTGAATGCACACACACACACACACACACAAACAGTATGAGAAAGATTGCAGGGTTGGGTTTATTTTAAATTATTGATTTTCTAACTGTGATGAAGAAATATGTTTCTCTAATCTATGGTAGATCAATAATCTATGTTTGGGGAAATAGTGTATATAAAACATTGCCTAGAACATAGCAGATGCTTAGTAAACATCTGGCGGAAGACTGAGTGCAATGGCATTGCATTAAGCTTTTATTTTTGACAGTGTAAACCATTTATTAACACTGTTTAAAGCTGTGTCAGTATTTTGAGATAATATTAAAAATGTGGTTTGTAGAGAGGCCTCAATCTGATGAGCATAGGCAGGAAGAAACAATCTTGAATTCCCTAATTCCAGCAGAGAATTAAAATCACCCCCAAAGACATGTTTAACTTTAGATGTGATTCGCAAACAAAACTCACCATGAAATCCTTTAAGAAAAGTCATTACTCTATTTCCGAGAAAGAATGCATGAGAAGACACTATAATTCTTCCTGGTCCTTAAGTCTCTTTTTCAAATATTTATTTTACAAAACTACAGTAAGAAAAAAAAAAACCTGTCCAATGGAGCAATGCTTATGTTCCAAAATTAGATTTTTTAAAGTTTCTAAAGCTCTCCAGAGAAAATAATTTGAAATTGAATTATCCAAGATACTGTGATTTTATTAACACTAATAAAATAAAGGAAGAGATTCCTTGAGAGAAATTCAAAATCAACTGTATTCAGCAGCAATTACTTAGTAGCTTCTATATAATAAATTAGTTGTAGTTGGGAAAAAATAGGAAGCATGTAATGAAGCATCTGTTTTAAACTAATTCTCAAGTCAGAAAACATTTCTGCCTCACTTAAAAGAAATAGTGCAGGAAAATACTCAGCTCATTTTTGACAAAATATTAATCTAGTGCGTCTTTATGAAATTGTTAATATTTGTTTAAAAAGTTAATATTTGTGATTTCTCTATTCAGCAGTATGGCTGAAGAATAAAATCACCTCATTTCAGAATGCTGTTATGTGCATTAGACTGTTGTTCCTGCAAACAAAAGATTTATATTTCATGTTAAGACTTACAGGATTTTTTATATGAAATATGTGCAAAAAGCGTTTTAAAGAACCAACATTCTTTCCTTTTTCTTTGTACTTACCAAGCTATCTGTTTTCCTTGATGGGTGGATCAAAAAAATTAAATGAGCTAATGTTTTATTCCTTTTTGCATCATCTTTAATAGCAACTGTTTCTTGAGTATAAACCATGTTTAAGGAAGGGAAGGGCTAGAAATTGGAAAGAGGTGAAGACCCGGTCCTTAAGACAGAGACTTACAAGGTGGCAGAGCCTTACAAGGTGGGGCTGAGTCTTCATGTCTGGCAAGAGACAAGCCCTCTGCTTTCTCTGGAAAACTAGCTCTTGTTCTTTGTGCCACATTCTGGGTTCTTCTTGGTTCCCAGTTTGGAGAATCTCACTGAAATTCTTCATTGTACTCCTAATTCTTGAATGTTTCCTCTTGTGAGTATACCCTTCTCCTGGAAAGTATGTATAGATACCTTGGGATCTTCCCACATAATCAGGAGTTTAGAGTTTTCACTTCTAAGATCCTTATAGACGCTTGTAAAGAAGCCATTTGCATTGTTTATCAAGTTAAACTTGAGTCTTGTCATGGGGGAGGATCTCTGCTCAGAAAGGGGTGAAGGATTGACCAATGAAAGCTGATTCGTGAACACCCCAAACAAGATTAGCCTCTTCCTTGAAGAATCTTCCTTTTCTTATCTCAGCCATCAGGTGAGGATTCTCTTCCTGACTAGCCTGTAAGGTTAAAGTTTGATTTTATTGCAAGATGTGACAGAGTTCTTACACCTTTGAGTTTCTTTTAGAGATAAGCCAACACAGACAAGAAAGAAAAAAAGAAAGAAAGAAAGAAAGAAAGAAAGAAAGAAAGAAAGAAAGAAAGAAAGAAAGAAAGAAAACAAAAAAGGGAGGCACATTTTTATTTAAAAGATTTTTGTTTTGTTTTGTTTTTAATTTAGGAATGAGCACTCCATAGATCTGGGGAGGTGGCTGGATGGCCTGGGATCTTCCCATCATACCCGGGCCCTGATGGAAGTCCAGAAGGCCCCAGGCAGGAGGTTTGGAGTGAGTGAGGAGAGCAGCCTTGGGTGCTCTAGATACAGTCCTGGCTCCCTGGGCCTGTCTCCTGGCTCAGAATGGGTTGTATGCAGTGCTGTTGCCACAGGCCTAAGCAGATTTCTTTTTAATTAAAACCAATTAACAGCTCTCTTTCATGTAAGAGAATTATCACCTTTATGCCAGAGAGTTAAGTTATAATACTTTAAAGGTTGTATGGGTTAGAAATCCCTTTCATTGCAAGGAACAGAAATCTTCCCTATTCCTAAAGTGGCTGAAAACATTTAAAATATTCTTTTTCTCAAATAAAAAGGATTCCAGTTGTCAGCAGTACAAAGCTGGTGCAGTTTCTTAGTGATACTATCAAGGATCTTTCTCTCTGTTGACTCTGTTACTCTTAGCGTACTGGGATTTTGTCCTCATGGCTGACACCTCATGCTTCCCAGAGGCTGTTATGTCTCCAGTCCTCATAGATACGTTCCAACAGGAAGGGGAAGTAAGATGAAGAGGCAAAAAGAATAAGTTGTGTTTGGGTCCCCTTGGCAAGAACGGTGGCACGTCTCCCCCTCCCCCAGCCTACTAAGAAAGCTAGAAATATACATTTTTATTTTTTATAGCTTCTATTTTAGAGGTAGTAGACAGAGAAGGTGACTGCGGAATGAATGGTGGTTCTCCACCCCAAGGTGTCTGCCAGAGAGAGGGAGATGTGTGAATACTCCTTAGCTCATTTTTGACAAGTTGCTAACATAAGTTAGCACTAAGTCCTTTGAAGAGTTTCATGCAACTGGGGACTTTTCTCCCTTTCAGAATCTAATCAGTTTCTTTATTTTGGAGAGAATTTTCATTAAGAACCTCCTATTTTCTCGAAATTGTACTCAGTTATCAATACCTCTGCAAACACATATTTGTGAAATCACTCATGTAAAATAATTTCAAAAAATATTATATTTTTGCTTTCTTTCTATATGGTTCATTTTTTAAAAAGATTTATTTATTTATTTGGGAGTGGAGGGGCAGAGGGAGAAGGAGGAAGAATCTCAAGCAGACCCCTGCTGAGCCTGGAGCCTGATGCTTTTGGCTTCATATCAGGACCCTGAGATTATGACCTGAGCTGAAATCAAGATTCAGATGCTCAAGGGACTGAGCCACCCAGGTGCCCCTATGGTTCATTTTTATGATTCTTCATCCAAAGGCCAATTCAGTCAGTTTGAAGAAAATCATCACAGTGACCTGTTTGCTGTTTTGTGCTGTTTCTATGATGGAATTTTTGCTGTCTTTGTGGTTCTCATTTGAGCATTTCTAAGTTCCCAGTGTCCCACCCTGGGCAACAAAACATTTATTCACTTGAGACTGACTCAAACATCTGGCTTATTTAGAGGAGAACTCTCCATTGTCCATTAAATTCTCTTGCTGGGATGGCTTTCTCTTGACAGGTAAGTTGTGGAATATTATAGTTGCCACCTGAACCTTAACTTTGGTGCAGTATCAGGAATGAATCCATCACTTGAATTAGCTGAACTATCCTCTTCCTCTTCATGTACATTCCATGGCCACCTCCTACTCTGTCTCCTTCTTCCAGAATCTCTGTTCTCTGCCTTTGTGGGTGGGGTTTGATTGAATGGATCATATCTGTTTTTCTCTCTTAAATTTGAATATCAGTGAATATCAGAGGGCACTGGGAAGACAACAGCTATTTCTTTCACTGGTTTGGCTCTTTGGGTTTTCAGACCTCTTTGTGTCCAAAATACAGCTGTAAACACATATTCTAGAATTTAATGAAAACTTGAGGACCATGAAAAAATTTTCCAAGTCAAGTAAACAAAAATACAAAAACAACCCAAAATCTGAAAGGCCAAGGACTATCTTTTGTGTGCATTAAAAGAGCCAAAAGTGATGAGCAGATGAAGTTTTGAAGGAAGCTTTTATTGCAAAAGGTCTAAATCACTTCTTAAGGGTTAGGACAAGAGGCCGCTAGTCACAGCGGTATGTGCACATTATACCGAAAAGGCAGAGGCGATGGATCAGTGACCTGGGCACAGTCTGTCAGCTGTTTCTGCCCTACCCACAGATTGTTCTGTCACTGCATTTCCTGCTCCAGCCCCTGTCCTCCTCCTTCAGAGCTTTCAGATCCAGAGGCAGGTATCAGGAGGCCCTGATTTGAGGGTGTGGTTGAGAGTCAACAGTTTAATTTAAAGTCATAGGCAGTGTACTAAGGATGCCTTCAAGAATATAGAAGGTGGGTCGTAAATCGTGCTGAAGCTGGGGCTATCCCAAGGGTGGCAGAAGGTGGTTAGAAAGACAAAGACTCTGGCATCAGGGTGAGCAAGGGTCACATTCTGGCTCTCAGCCCCTGCTTGCTGAGTTGCTGGACAAGTGACCTAAATTCTCTCACTCTCCGTTTTCTGATATCTTCCCAGAAATTACATGGAGGAAATAATATCTCCTACAGAATTTCTAAGAGGATCTAATGATTTAAGAAAATGTATATAAAGTAACTACTACACAGTAAATGATTACAAAATGGTAGCAATTATTGTAAAATATCCGAGTTATGAATAAGAAGTTCATGATTTGGATGTATTCCATAAATAATGGGGTCAGCCAGACAGGTGGGAGTTTCATGTCTGTGCTTACTTGTTCCACATAAAGATTTTTCTGCAGTGATGGGAGAAATCAGTTGCTTGGCAAATGCATGCTAGAGATTCATCCTTATCCCTGCTGTGAAAGGTAACAGTGTGAAGACTTTCTACAGACTCCATCATTTTTGGAGTGTGTGATTAATTATTCATTAAGTAATATTTTCATTGATGAAGTATGCATGTTATTTCCTTTTTCTCATTTTTTCTCATAAATTTAATTGTTGGGTTAATTATAATCACTTTTTAATTACTGTATTTTGGCATTAATTATATCACATCAAGCCATTAATATTATTCAGCATAAAACTAATCAAGTCATGAACACACGTAGCCCATGTGCTTACCTGTAAGCCTGTTTCTTTCTTCTGTTTCCCTTCCTTCTTTCCTTCCTTCCTTCCTTCGAACACATTTGAAAAGTCTTCTCAATGACTTAGTTGCTTTTTAGTCCCATTTTCTCAGAAGCATGCCACACCCACAAATGTCTTATGGAGCCTTATTTCCTCTCACCTACCAACAATCTGGACTCATCATTCATCAGTCTCTTCAGCTAAAGGGGCATTTACCTGGTTAGATGTTCCCTAGGACTGGATTCTTGCTAAAAAATATAATTCCATGTCTGTCATTCCACATACAAATTTTGCTAAGTCTGAATTTTTTTTAATTTGTTATTTTATGCTTCTGCCAGAGGAGCATTATGTATAGAAATCTATCACTACTCTTTGAGTTAGGGGATACATTAAATCATTTATGAGGTAATTTCTGTCAAAAACTTCTGTTTTTCACTTTGTAATTGTTTTTGAATATATCAAAAATGTTTAAACTCCAGAATGAAAAAAAAAAAACAAAACAGATCATAGAGTCAGCATGTGCCTCATTTTCCCATTTATGTGTGTGTGTGTTTGTGAGTTAAAATTCAAAATGCTTACAACAAAATACAGGGAATCCTTCTCCACTGCTTCTTACTGCCCAGTTCCTCTTACCAGAGGTAATCTCTTTTTATTTATTTTAATTGTTTATTTAGATATCTATCTCCGTATTTCTAAATAATGTGTTTATAATGATTTAAAAAAAATTCTTATTTTGTCAAGTTTTCACAGTATCCTTTGGTATACTATAATAATAGATAGAGATATAACATTCTTATACAGGACCTCATGTCCACTTAAATTCTCCCATTCTCCCAATGGATTTATCCCAAATACTTTTGGATAAATAGTCACTGTATACATTTTTATGACTATGTATGTTGCAGATACAGAATTGTATTATTTTTTATGGAACTTTTTGCTTTTCCTTCATTAATATCTGTTATTTTGATCAGTTTTATAAACTTCTATATGCCTATAATTTGTTCTAATGCATCTATCAAATGCCTACTGAGCATTTTCCTCCCCCAAACACTCAAACATATCTTATATTTAATTTTTTTTAAACATTTCCCTGGAGAGATAGGTAGGAGAAGGAAGGGGAGAATGAAGGGGGGTAAACAGAAGGGGGAATGAACCACGAGAGACTATGGACTCTGGGAAACAAACTGAGGGCTTCAGAGCAGAGGGGGGTAGTGGATTGGGATAGGCTGGTGATGGGTATTAAGAAGGGCACATATTGCATGGAACACTGGGCGTTATATGCAAACAATGAATCATGAAACACTACATCAAAAACTAAGGATGTACTGTATGGTGACTAACATAACATAATAAAAAATTATTTTAAAAAGTTTTCCCTGGAGCTCTCTCTCAAGGAATTTTGATTCACCTATTGCAATCTGGGTTGGTTGGTTTTTAGGTTTGTTTCACAACCAGTGTTCCGTAGATTCCCTTTCACTTTATTGGAAAACTTCCTTTACTTTGGTGGGTAATAGCTCTTCAGTAGATTCCTGAGAAATGATGTCTTAGAACAAAACACCAAGTCACTGTACATATGAAATGTCTATTTTCACACTTGATGGAAAGCTAAGCTGCATATATAATTCTAAGTTAAAGATAATTTTCTTTCAAATGGTATGTTAAATACAACTGCGAAAGCTTTGCTAATCCTTTTATTAAGGGGATGCAGTGTAATTACCCTCACCTTGAATCTGGACTGGCCTTCATGACTCACCTGACAAATGGAGTTGGCAGAAACTATTTTGTAAATTCTGGAGCTATGTCATTAAAAACTTTGTGGCTTCCATTTAGTCCTCTTGAAAAGCTTGCTGTAGGGAAGGGGTACCCTGAGACCACCATGTAAGGAAGAAATCCAAGCAAGGTAGTCATATGAAGAGGCTGCTTGGATAGAGGGATGCTTATGCAGTCCCCATCTGGTCCAGCCACTCCAGCCCAGATCCCAAACTTTGAATGAAGAAGCTATTTTGAGGATTTCAACTTAGTAGGTGTTACTGGAGAAATAAAACAAAATAAACAATTTATCTAACAACAAAAACTGAGGTCCTAGACTTATGACATTAATCAAACTATCTCAGCTATCTTTAGCTATTTGAGCTCCCTGGCTGAGACCTGAGTTATCTGGGGAAGAAAGGAACCATCACCACTGTGCTCTGCCATAAATTTGTAGACACAGTTAAATGTCTATTTCTTCATGCCACTAAATTTTAAGGAGGTTCATTATGATTCACCATTTGATTGAAAACCTACCTTTGGTTTTAATGCTGTGATTGAAAAGGCTGATAGCATTCTAAGTTCCTACTCCTTGGCCTCTCTGAAAGCTTTTAAGGGATTTCTCATTATTCTGAGATTCTGAAATTGCACAAAGATGTACATTGGTTCTCTCATCCCATTCATAGTGCTAAGCACTTGGAATCTCAAACTGGAAGCAGGTGATTTTTGTCCTTCATTCTACTGATGTGGTATATCACATTAATTGGTCTTCATATGTTGAATCATCCCTGCATCGCAGTGATAAATTCCAGTTGGTATCATGGTGTATAATCCTTTTAATGTGCTATTGAATTTGGTTTGCTAATATTTTGTTGAGGATTTTTGCATCTATATTCATCAGCAATATTGATCTGGAGTTTTCTTTTCTTTTGGTGTCTTTGCCTGGCTTTGGTATCAGAGTAATTCTCATCTCATAAAGTTTATGTGGAAGTGGTCTCTATTTTTCAACTTTTTTCAAGCGTATGCGAAAGTTTGAAATTAATCATTTGGATGAAATATTATATTACAAAGCTATACTAATCAAAACAGTATGGTGTTGCCGTAGAAACAGATTCATTGATCAATAGAACAAAATCAAGATCCTAGAAAAAATAAGCAGAAACATATATGGTCAACTAATACTTGACAAAGGAGCAAAGAATAGTCAATGGGGAAAGGAGTCTTTTCAGTGGTACTGGGAAAACTGGATATTCACTTGCAAAAGAATGAAATTGGAGCCCTATCTCATGCCACTCACAAAAATTAATTTGAAATGAATTAAGGGCTTAAATGTAAGACCTGCAACCATAAAACTTCGAGAAGAAAACATAGGAGGTAAAAAGTCCTTTACATTAGTGTTGGCAATGATTTCATGGGTGTGACACCAAAATCACAAGCAACAAAAGTAAACTTAGACAAGTGTACTACATTAAACCAAAAACTTCTATACAACAAAGGAAATGATCAACAGAGTAAAAAGGCAACCCATGGGATGGGAGAAAATATTTGCAAACCATTTATCTGATAATGGGTGAATTTCTAAAATATATAAGAAACCTTTATGACTCAAAAACAACCTAATACAAAACAAATTAATAGCAAATTTATAGCAAGACAAAACGAACTAATAACAGTTTAAAAATGAGCTAAAGACTTGAATACATTTTCTCCAGAGAAGATTTTACCTGGCCTGCAGGTATATGAAAAGATGCTCAACATCACTAATCATCAGAGAAATGCAAATCAGAACCACAATGAGTATCATCTCCCACTTGTTAGAATGGTTATTATAAAAAAAAAAGACAAAAGACAAGTTTTGGGGAGGCTGTGGAGAAATTAAAACCCTTATACACTGTTGGTGGGAAGGCAAAAATGCAGCTGCTATGAAAAATAGTATGGAGGTTCCTCAAAAAATTAATTCTATTTTTAGTAATCCACTGCTGGGTATCTATCTAAAAGAATTAAAATCTGGATCTCAAAGAGATATTACCACTCTGTGTTCATTACAACACTATTCACAAAAGCCAAGATGTAGAAACAACCTAAATTTTCACTGATGGATAAATTAAAGAAAAATGTGATATATACATGGAATGGAATATTATCCAGCCTTGAAAAAGAAGGGAATCCTGTGGTATGTGACAACATGGATGAATCTGGAGAACATTATACTAAGTGAAATAAACCAGTCACAGAAAGACAAATTATGCATGATTCCATTTATATAAAGTATCTAAGATAGCCAAATGCATAAAAGAACAGAATGGTGGTTGCCAGGGGCTGCAAGGAGGGAAGAATGAGGAGTTGCTAATCAATGTGCATAAAATTTCAATTATGCAAGATGAATTAGTTCTAGAAATCTGATATACACTATTGTGCTTATAGTTAACAATGTTATGTAGAACATTTAAAAATCTGTTAACAGGGTAAATCTCATGCTGTGTTTTTATGAAAATAAATTTAAAAAAATAAATAAATAAGCCAAAACCAAAACCAAATTATAAAGAGATGTTGGTCAGTTCAAGAAATTCTTTGATTAGTATTGGTTGTTCATTATCATTTTAAATCAGAAATTTGAATTTTCTTTTCATCACATTATGTCCATTTGAAAAACAAAATTACTCAAACCTAATTTCATTGCTAGCTTTTCTGCAGATGTTACTTGGTATGGGTATAATGGTGAACAAATAGTCATCATCCTATTAAACTCATTGCCATCTTCATAGCTCAGTGCTGTCCCATTTTTCCCTTTCCATTTTCCCAACTCAAGCCTCATGTCCTTAGGAGGGCTTCTGTCTCTATTCTTATCTCTCTTTCTCCCGATTTCCTAAAAGCTAGCGTTTCATATTTATCACTGTTCTATGCATCAGAGTAAGTAGTTGGATCGGTGCCACCCTGTAGAAATCTAAGATAGCCAAATATGTAATTTAAATTCACTAAGAGTCACCATAAAAAAGAAGAGTGAAAATAATTTTATTCATGTATTTTATTTAACTCAGTATATATAAAAATATATTATCATGTAATTGGGATCAATATCAAAATATTAATGGGACATTTTACATTCTTTATTAGTATGAAGGCTTCAAACTACAGTATGTATTTTATACCTAGGGAATATCTTATGATATGGTCTAGTTAGTGTTCTTTTAAGTAATCGGTAATTTGTTCTAAATAACTGTATTTGGATGCTATATAGGAGCTTGTGTGATGAGTTTTGTCATGTTCAGATGTTTAAATCTTGCTTCTCTTACTCTTTCTCTGCTAGTTAATGGCAGTTCACTATTTGCAAATTCTTTAGTACGTAGTGGTGTGTGCATTATGTCAGACTTGTTAATTTTATCTTTTTTTTTAAGATTTTATTTATTTATTTGACAGAGAGAGAGACAGCCAGCAAGAAAGTGAACACAAGCAGGGGGAGTGGGAGAGGAAAAAGCAGGCTCCCAGTGGAGCAGGGAGCCCGATGTGGGGCTCGATCCCAGGATTCTGGGATCACGCCCTGAGCTGAAGGCAGATGCCTAACTACTGAGCCACCCAGGCGCCCCTAATTTTATCTTTCCAACTACATTATGACGTCTCTGCTTTTCTGTATGCCCTTCATACTTGGCATGTGTTACATTTGGGTATTTGAAAACCCTTGATTTCCTCTTCTTCTCTTTCCTCTCTCTCCCTCCTTCTCTCCCACTTCTCTGTTCATCTCTCTTTCTCATTATTTTCACTTTGTTCCAAAAAAGCATTTCAAATTATTAAAACAGAATAACATAAAACAATGTTGATACTGTTGGTGATTATAATAATCATAATATTTTAGAATTTAATTTAGAATTTAAACTTTATGAACAATATAATATTTATCAAGGTGTTTTCAGCTGAGATACTCAGTGATTATTTCTTCTCCAGGAAAAACAGTACCAATTACTTTGAACTTTTTCTAGAAATATCTCTAAGCATTCCAAACTAAGGGAGATTTTTTTGTGAATTATTAAAAATATATATAATATTATGCTACTACATGCTTATGATGATGATAATATATTTAGCTTCAATGAGAACCTGTAACTGATTTGGACATTTTCACTGAGCGGCAGTCTTTGTTCTTCCTTCAGAACAATATGGGTGCCATCAAATATACCTAGGTATAAAGAAGACATTTATTTCTACTGGGCTTTTTGAGCCATATAAGACTTTGTGATTCTATTTTAACTTTTAACAATATTTTAACTTAAATGTACTTCTAAGCATAGCTTTAAAATATCTCTCCACTAAGTAACAAAAGTGTTTTAATTTTTTAAGTAATGCACATCATAAAAATGCATCCAAAATGCTCTTGGACAGGATCATTAAATGTTCTACTTATATCATTTTAAACTCATTTAATTGCACTTTATGGAGTTTTAGAGTAGTTAGGTACAAGATGTTACTGCAAATTGTCAGGGTCCCATTTTCAAGACCTTTAACCGAGAATTGTGGAAGCAAAATAAATTTACAAAATGTAGAGAACTTCAATAATCTATCTAATGAAGATCCGTGGATACCGACTACTGAAGGCTAAAAAAGGGAGAAGCTGATGGTATCAGATGTAAGTAATTGGGAGTGTGGGGTGGAGAAAAGGAGGGAATGCTAATTTGTGCCCAGTATATTTGAAGGATTTCTGCTAAGATAAAATATCAACTTTCTAATACTCATTTTCTTGGCAAATGATCCCCTCCAATTACTTTATTTTGAAGGATGGATAGTGTGCTACTTAAGGAGAAGAAAATGTTATTGTTGTTGTTATGAGAGAATAAAATTAATCATCAGATTTCTAGATATATCTCAAGAACTAAATTGAGTGATTCCCTCCCAAAGACCATGCAGAGTAAAGATGCAACCAACACTCCAATGGAAACAAATATCTGAAGATCAGATCCCTCTCTTACTGACTCATTAAGACATTATTCAGTGTTCATAATGTACCACTCGAAAAGGCAACAGGAAAATTAAATGCAGGAAAATACATAACAAATGGGAATTGACCTGGAATGAGTATTGAGCCCAGGTTAGGCTCAGAGAGGAAGCAAATAAACAGAATGAGATTAATAATGACACTCAACACTTACAGTACTTATGTGCCAGATGGTATTTGCAATACTTAGCCATTACTTTATCCTACCTGTGGGATAGGTTTGGCCTATTTTTATTGCACTCATTTTACAAATAAGGAAATTGATACCCAGAGATGACCTTCTTAAAACTACACACCTGATAAATTGCAAAGTTGGGGTTTGAACCCAGGCAGTTTGATGGCAGAGTTTAAACCATTGACGTTCTATGTTGATGGAATATGTGCTGTAAGGTAAGTAAACAGTTCCTGTAAGTAAATTGTTACTAATGTTAGCTCTAAAGATTGGTCAATAATTTATATTTCACTCAAAGCTATTTCTGATTATCAGGTTCATTTACCAGCATTTTGACACAGATTTCTAGTTACTGCATTATAATGAAGACGAAAACAAGAGCTGAATTAACACCTACTTAGATGAAGTTTTCAGCATAGACGTCAGTTATCTACAATAGTGTTTCTCAATTCCCTTAGCAGTAAGCTTGCCTAGGATCCTTGGTTAGAATGCATATTTTGGAGCCCTGACTTGAGAAGTTCTGATTTAGAAAGGCTATGCTATAACCCTACAACTGACATTTTTAATAAGAAATCCAGGGAAATCAGATATAGTTTAGAAAAATTCTTTTTTTGGATGTTTTTTTGTGGCACCAAGACTTCTTAGGTAGTTCATATATTGCCCTCAGAGAACTTCACACTTAATTATTAACACTCTCTGGTCATTGCTCGTTTGCTCTTCATTCTCTCCCTCTAGACTATGAAATATTTAAGGGTAAGGATTGCATTACTCTAATGCTATATCTTTAATACCTACCACCCAGCCTTCCCCATAGTAGGTTCTTAATAGCTATGTGTTAAAGAAATAAACACTGTAGGATATGTAGAATGAACGAGTGAATGAATAATTATGAGATGATCTTAGAGTATGCCAAGTGATGCATCATTTTTAGATAACTGGGTTTATTATGCCTAATTGTCTTACTTAGCTGCATACGTGTAGACAAAAAGTAAAATGTTTATTTCAGTGACCTATTCTGCATTAAAAAAAAAAAACCCTTATTGGCTTACGTTTCTCTTGTCTCTCTGTTGATATTGCCCAATTTTAGCTTTCCTTCTCAAATTCAATTCTTGTAATTTTATTCCATTTTGTAGAGTTTCTCAGAAACATGCTTATGAACTAAACTGTGGCACTCACTAAAAACAGATACACTTCTTTGGCAATTTCTTTGGAAGAATCAAGTTTCCAGAATATATTTGCATATTGTTCTTCTTCTTGGTTAAGAGACAGAACCTTGAACTTTCACATTAATGTCTTCTGCTCTAGCGTAGACTTTCATCAACGATGTATATATATCATTCATTTTAACAAGTATTTAATAGTATGCTTGTATAATGTTAAATACTAGAGAAGAACAACTTAGTATGTAGATTTCTTTTCCATTTTTATAGCATTTTCCCACACATTATCCTGTTTTATTTTTGAAATAATCATTTGAGTTAGAGAGAACACTTGGCATTACTCTTATTTTTTTCAAAAACACTGAGCCTCAGAAGTAGAGTGATTGCCCAAGGTTAAACACCTGCCTAGTGACTCAATTGGGACTGGAACCCATTTCATAAAATTGGAAAGAGAATACAATCCAGATTCTCTCTCAGAGAGCTCATTCAATTAAATCAACAAACATTTACTGAGCCAATCCCTGATGATGGGTAGTGAGCCCGAAATTGGGAATTCAAAGACAAATAAGAAATTCTACTTTCCCTCAAGTAACTCATAGATTATTACAGGAAATAGACTTGTAAACAAGTGCATTAAAATCAACGTAACAAGTGATATTATAAAGGTATGAACTGAATGCAGATTGCAAAGGAGCAAAACTTGCTCAGGGCAAGCAGAAAAAGCTTTTTTCTTTTAAGTTCAGTAATGAACTTGAGAAAGATAATTTAGATATGTGTGCTAGTGGGGTGGGAGGGAGTTTAAATGATTCCAGGAAGAAGGAATAGTATGGCAAAGGCAAAGCATTATAAAAGACTCATCTTGTTTAGGGCAGGTGTTGGTTCATAAACTGGACCCCTACCCAGAGGGCAAGGAGAGATGGAAGAAAGAGTCAAACCACTCCAGAGGCAGGTTTTATATGCAAGGGAACTTACAGAGGAAGCTTGTCTTGGGTGGCTGCAAGATGAGTAGATCTCCACACTTCCCCACTAGAATCTTAAAGTTCATAAAGAGACCTGAACTGGGTTCAGTCACATATGCCATCCAGATCTCAACAACACATTACTCTCTAAAGGCTGCATCCTTGAAAACAGTTCCCACTGTGGGAATGGTGAGTGGAGCATACATTTCGAGGATAGGGGTGGGAGTGAGGAGCCTCCCATTGCTCAGGTCCAGCTCTTGGTTGACCCAGTGGTCATATCCTCTTGGTAACAATCTCCAACAGCAAATGAGATTTTCAGTGTACCTGGACCAGGTTCAGACAGGACAAGAGAATGTCAGGGAAGGTAAATAGGTTGATGTTCCTTTCAACAAATATACAAAAAGAGGGGCACCTGGGTGGCTCAGTCGTTAAACGTCTGCCTTCGGCTCAGGGCATGATCCTGGCGTTCTGGGATCAAGCCCCATGTCAGGCTCCTCCGCTGGGAACCTGCTTCTTCCTCTCCCACTCTCCCTGCTTGTGTTCCCTCTCTCACTGGCTGTCTCTCTCTCTGTCAAATAGATAAAATCTTTAAAAAAAAAACAAATATACAAAAAGAATTTAGAAACTATAAACTCAAAATTAACATTTTAGGTAAAAATAAAGAAATGAAATACAAGTGTATGGTAGAGGTGCTCAGATTTGGGAGGAATTTGAAGAAAAGACCTGGGGTCTTCATTGGGCCAAGATTACTAAGAGATAGTAGTTTAAGCAACAAAAAATTTAGTCATTTCCAACTTCAGCCTCACCACCATCTAGTGTGTGCTGTTACTTCAATAAGTTAGTTTTCTGTTTATAGCTTCTAAATTCTTTTTGTTTTTGAGATTTGGTATTAACTCACTCTCCAGTTGGCTGGCTGTGGAGACAAGACACAAATTGTAAATCTTGACCTGAGGTTCTTCCTGAGACCATGACCTGGCAGTGTGACCACTGATGGTGTGGCTCGTTTTGATGGTACAAAGTGCATGATCACAGGGTGTGCTTATTTGGATCATCATTCCTGCAGCTGTAGTAAGGTCAGGTAATTCTCTGGTGCCTAGTGATATCTGTAGCTGTTCCCCATAAGACAGCTAAGGAAATGTTTAAATATGCTTACTTCAGTACATTAAACAAATACCTGGAGGACGACAAAGTAATTTCCTATTCCCTAGTGTATTCCTGCATTGTGTATTGGTTGTTCTAATTTGCAGATTCTGAGATATTGTTAAGGCTGGGGGCAGTTTCCTGATTTGGCAAGGTGGCTTTTGATTCCACATTGGTTATACCAAAGACCTTGGAAAAACTGCTCAAACATTCTCTAGTCTTAGCCATAAGATATTTATGTGCTAGAACTATTAATAATCTTATTAATTTTCTCAATTTTCACCCGTGTAAGCAGTTACTTTAAAAGCAATTTCTAGGGCAAATTTCCCAATATATAAAGTGTACAAAAGCCAACCTTGCTGGGTAAGGATTTAAATTTTTATCGTAGACCCTCTATTTACTAAATGTGTGAAATTCAAAGGTTACTCAGTTTCTCTGATCTTTATATTCTTAATCTGAAAATGAGAATGGTAATTCCTATCTCGCCTACCTCTAAGATCAAAGCGGTTAGTTTACATAAAGACTATAATTTATAAAATATTATGTATCACACATACGTATTAGTTTTGCTGCATCAAAAGAGAACACTTATTGTTGTACAGGATGAAGGGATAAATGGATAGTTTAAACATATATTCTAGTAATGAGAAGAAAATATTTGAGATAGTTTATATACAAACCTTTTTCTATTTATTCCTAACTTAATAAATGAATAGGACATACTATTTGATTAGAGTATATTAATCATATCCTATGATGATCCAAGTCATAAATGAATAGGTTAACACTAGATATTGTCATACACCATGGATGACAAATTTGTGTGTTGAAAAATTGGGGGTGACTATTTGGAAGACTGAGCTCGTGAGGATTTTGAAGCTTCCTCCTTCCCTACCAGGGAGGGGTTTTGTGCTAGATTAGTGTTTGTATAAATGGCTGCAGCTTTTTGTTCCCCTTTACTTTCAGAGTCTAATTCTCCAATCTTTAAGTATGGGCTGGCTTGTGATTTGATTTGGCCAATAGAATGTGGTGAAAGCAATTTTGTTCTGAGTTATGAGCCTAGACTTCAAGAAGCTTTGTATGATTCTACCTTTGCTTTAAGAACTTCAACCACTACCATCATTTGAACAAGTCCATGCTATCCTGGAGAATGAGAGGCCATGCTTCTTCCAGCTGAGCCATCTTAGTTCAACTGTCCCTGAGCCAACTCTGGTGCTAACTACAAATGTATGAGCAGACAGGGCCTAGAGCAGGTGAGCCCAGCTCAGACCAGCAGAACTACCCAGCTTACTTGTACAATTGTAGACTAGTAAATGCTTCAAGCCAGTGAGTCATGGTGGAGGGGGGTGTTTTGTTACACAGCAATATATAATTGTTACAATTAGTGATGTCTGCTGTAGATAGAAGATAGTACTGATTTTCCATCACTAAGATAGTGACCTTCACTTCTTTGAACACTCCACCCCTGCTTTCCCAAGTGCACAATTATGGCTTCATAGTGCTGGGATTCATGGCATTTCTTAGGACAGCTGGGATCCATTATCCCTAAAATTGTAGGGTGGGGAGCAGTGCTGAATGCTCATGTTTTCTGTTAGTACAGTATGTGTCTCTGTTTCCTGAGCCTCGCAGTCTGGAAATCTGACAGTCTACCAACTTATTAGTGCCCTTTCCTTTATAATGTACTATTATTAGGAAATCATACATAAAGAGCGTCCATTGGGCCCACATAACTTGTGGACTGACAAATCTATTACGATATCATTATAAATTCCTCTTACTTTTCTCTGATATATTTTGAATATTAAACCAAGTGCTCTTTGGAGAAATAGAGAATGGTCTTAATAAATGATCACTTAAAAAAACAGGACCACGGGCGGGCAGAACTCATTAAGAAAGGGTAGCTACAACTTCCTCTGCAGATTCTTCATTTGTATGTTTTCAAACCTGTCTCATTTGCTTGGCAAATAGCTGATAGTGCCACTAAGAAAAGGACCAAGAGGAAGATGGGCATCTCCACAGGACCCCATTGAGTGGATGAGGAAATGAACTCTCGGTGCCCTAGAGGCAGTGTTGTATGTCTTACTGCGATGTGGAGTGTTTCTGATTTCTTCGTATGTGGTTTCTGCCTATAGCAATGCCTTATTCATGCCAATGAAGGCATAATGATAACAGCAGCTCTATCTCTAAATCTTGCCTCTATAATTATAATGGCTTATGAAAGTTTTAGCCTCAAGTCTAGATTTGAAGTCCTCAGAAAATAGTCCTTTTCCTTTCTAAAACCCACTGAGTGAGTGATTGGAGTAGATAAAAAAAATCACTTTCTGCATGATATTTTGTAGATTAATGCCTACATTGAACTATTCTGCTGATAGATAGAGAAATTATTTCCACTGTAACTTAAAGAACTAAAACTGCTGTATTTTAAATTAAAGAGACCTAGAATTTGTCAAGCTTATCAAAAGTGCATGAGCAATGAAGAGGTACAAGTTTATAACCCATTATGGAGCACGTTAATTTCTTAACATGCATAATTTTTCTGCTTCATTACTGTTGGAGTAATCCTTGTGGAAAACAGTAATTTTGGAAAAAAAAATAAATATGGGACTGAATAATAGCTTTCTAGGGAAATGCTGAGATTTCTTCTCTTGACTAGCATGTTGCAAATTAATTTTATTTCATTGGTATTTCCCCTCTGTAGCCTCTGTATCCTAAGCTAGAAACATGATCTACTTTGTTTAGTAATTAAATCCAGATTTGAACTAAATCCAGTGAAAATGTTAGCCAAGGCTGTAAGAATAGTGAACAAATGGTTTAATAAAGTTAGAAAAGCAGTGAGGAAAAGGTAATATTAGTTGAAAAAAAAAAGACAATTCAAATTATCATCTTGGTCACCTGGAAGATAAATTTACATACTGAGTTTGTGAGCCTTGGAAAGATGATTCCCGTGCAGAATGTTACAAATTCTAGTTGGCTTCATCTTGCTCCCTATGAAAAATTAGGAAAAGAGAGAAATGAACTAAGGAAGGAAACTAGTTTTCAAGTTTGTTTTTTGTTCAGAGGCTATACAAAGGATAAGGCCTTGTGTGGTTAGTAAAATGTTTCTTGTCTTTAGTCTTTCTAGGAAGTAAAAGATTTTTCAAGTCGAATGAGGCTGGTGGCAAAGTGCAAATTAAGGGTATAGCTGTAAGACCCTTTGTTAAATTCTATTTATTTATTTATTTATTTATTTATTTATTTATTTATTTATTTATTTATTTGACAGAGATAGAGACAGCCAGCGAGAGAGGGAACATAAGCAGGGGGAGTGGGAGAGGAAGAAGCAGGCCCACAGCGGAGGAGCCTGATGCGGGGCTCGATCTCACAACGCCGGGATCACGCCCTGAGCCGAAGGCAGACGCTTAACAGCTGTGCCACCCAGGCGCCCCCTTTGTTAAATTCTTTGCAAAGTTGAGGATGATCCTCTAAGTAGTTCCTCTCAGACAAAGGGGCTTCTGAATTCCCTAAGGGCATTATTCCCCAGCAGCCTGGCACAACCAGCTTAGGGAGAGAGTCCTGTCTACCTGTTTCTCAGCCTTCCCAGCTATTTCCCTTAATACATTTTTTTTATGTCTAATCCCATCTTGCCCTCTGTTTCCCCCAGAACCTTATTTAAGTTAAGCAGAAAGAAATGTTCTATATCCCAAGAGTTGCAATTAAAGATCTAGAGTTCTGTTTCAACCGTTCAGGTTGCTCTGGGTTGAGTCATGTGACTATCCCTAAATCAATCACTGTGTTCAGGGGTATATGCCATTCTCCTTGGTCATTCCTGAGTGACATTTTAATGCCTGATATTCAGGCAAGATTAACCCCTTCCCAGCTCAACAACATGTTAGGAAAATAGTGGAGAATTAATTCACCTAGGAAAGTAAGGGGTTATAACCAGAAGGGAAAATGAATATACTGCAGGCAAAAGCATCAACTGTTTTCTCCATCTTCAAATTCCTTTCCAGCCTCTTTTTCAGACTGGCAGCTTGTGAGTTGTAGTCTTCCCCTATCATGCTGTCAGCCCCCAAGTAACACACACAGTCCTACTTGGCTTCTCACTTCACTTCCTACTTCCCTTTCTGGGCAAACACACATCTCTTTACAAACACTCCATTAGTTTTGATGTTTGTCTCAGTGCTCTGGTGTGTTTGAAGGGTTTCTCTAAGGTCTGCTGACATTTCCTGATTGCTTACTATGCATGGTTTCTGTTTTCCTCCTGGGCCATCATTCTTAGAAAGGCATCCACTTCATCAATATCCTTTAACACTGTTTGGATTTGTGGATGTGCATTTAAGCAGGAAGGGAGGCCTACCAAGGTGAGCAGACTCTCACTGATGTGTTTTGTCAAGTACCAGGAACATTTCATGGTAAAAGAGGAGCAGACTTCGACAGGCAGGCTGCTCCTTTCATCATAGGGCTAATAGGACAGAACTGGTGGGTAATGGAGGAAATCCTCGGGTGACAAGGAAGGGACATGTTGCTGAGTACGTGTAGGTTAGACTCTTACATTTTATCTCTCTGGCAGAATATAAAGTCTTGAATACTTTTATCTGAGGCTGAGAAACTGTCGCTACCACTCCAGCTTGGGTCACAGAAAACTGTAGCATTCAGTGTGTATTCTGCAGCTTGCCACCCGTTCATTGAGAATATTCTCTGATATCCTTGATTGGTCCAGGCATTTCTAGCCAGGATCATATTATCGGAATGACAAAACTCTGTCTCAAAGATGCCACTGTAGATGCAGTTCTCCATGGCTGTTATACAGTTCTGAGAGTGTAATGGTGAATTTAAATTCCTGGATGGCTCCAGGCTTTGCTCAGAACCTCAACAGTCACCTTTGTAATGGTTGCCATTTGATCACAGCTTGACTGTAGAAAAAAGCACGTATGATGTGTACAAAAAGATTGACTTTTTTCCCTCTTCAGACTTTCATGAATTTCTACTATCCTTGGATGACCCTTACCTGAATCATTGATTACATTGTTGTTGACAGAATGTTAATTTTCTAATACTACCATTCTTCGTGCTCTTAAAAGCTGGTATTCTTTACAGCAAGAATTTGACTTGGGAAAGTAAATGTTTTAAATGCAGAGTATGAAATATTTATGTTATCATCGATATAAGTATCCATGAAATACCTGTTGCATTTCATAAGTAACCAAGGAAAACCATGTGCTCTATAGACACGTGGCAACTGTGTGCAGCTATGCTTCTCATTCTTTGGACAGAATAGAGACCCAGTAGCATTCTTATTGCCTGTTCGCTTGGTCATTTTTCACCTTATTTCTACAAGCAGTGATTCCACTTATGGCCTTATAGTGCTTACTCTAATTAATCTCTTACAACGTTTGTCTTGGGAGTATGGTGGGGTGTTGCATATTTTTCAGTGTCTTATAGTTCGGAGAGTACAGGGCTAGGAGTTTGGAGCATAGATGCTGTCAACCAGATTGCAACCTTCAATTTCCCTGTCTACTAAATGAAGATGTTTGGCTTTACTTCCTTTTAGTCCTAACATTGGTTGGTCCTGGAATTCTGTGCCTCTACAAATTCTCATGAGTGTTTTTGATGGATTCCAGAGGACTTTTTATAAAGCCTTCACCATTTTAGATATTAAAGAACACTTTTAAAAGTGTCCATGCTTCTAAAAAAATTTAAGAGTATAAGCCATACTGTAGATATAAAATCTGGTATCATTATTACTGTTATTATTATCATCACAATTATCATAACCATCAACCTCCACATTATCACCAACATTTATTTGGTGCATTTTATGTCCTAGGCCTGATGATAAAGACATTATATGTATTTTTTCATGTGATCTTGCCATAAAAGGTATTAGCATTATCTAATTTCATAAATGAGAAAAATTAAATTGAGTTTCCCTAAGGATGCACAAGTAGGAAATGATGGAACCCAGTTCCTAAAGTTAGTTTAGTCTGCTTCCAAAGTGTATGTCCTCCATCGCTATTCTGTAGTCACTCCTGTTGGACAATTAATGACATAAATGACTAAATCCTTTACAAGTCTCATTATCAAATTAAGCAGTAGAGCAAGAATGTGTTTTTCCATTTTATATATGGGTGCCCTACACGCATGCATACCCACCAATGCCCAATCCTTAAATTTTACCTCTATTCAGTGACAATGGGCCCCAAATTTGTCCATGATAAGGTTGCCAAAACCAGGGCATCAGACTTCAAAATGTTTCCCTTTGGTGCTCTTTTGTTTTAGACCTCTCTTATGAAGAATTTAGGTGCCCTGTTTCTTCATTTCTATGTTAGAATTTTTTCTTTCAATTATTCCCATGTATTTCTAGGATTGAATATTCCAGTGACTCATTGCATTTTAGACATATTTTCTCACAGCAAAAGGCAAATAAAAGGTCCAAAAAATACAGTCATTTCTGTGCTGATATCCATAGTTAGAAAACAAATGATAGAGCAAGGAATATTGCTGGGGCGCCTGGTTGGCTTAGTTGGTTAAGCGACTGCCTCTGGCTCAGGTTATGACCCTGGAGTCCCAGGATGGAGTCCCTCGTCAGGCTTCCTGCTCAGCAGGGAGTCTGCTTCTCCCTCTGACCCTTCCCCCCTCATGCTCTCTCTCTGTCTCTCAAATAAATAAATAAAATCTAAAAAAAAAAAAGGAACATTGCTAATTTTTTCTCCTATCAAACTTTTGACAATAGAAATAGTTACTTTTATTTGTTTCATTTCTTTACCAAATGGTGAGTATGTCATTTCTCTACACAGTGAGTATGTCATTTCTCTACACAGGGACCTCAGACTCCTTTCCCACTCCAACCTGTCCTTTGAGTGGACTTATAAGGATTTTCAGAGACCAGAAGCAGGAGGACTACTGAGAATTTGCCTGTGTTCTGTTACTCTCATATATTTATTTAACGTGCTTCCAAACATTTCCCTGTGACCTTGAGTTGTACATTTAAAAATTAAAACCTTTACCTTTCTACTCAATTTGTGAGGAAACTTTGCAGGTGAATTTTTATGATGGTAGTCATTTTAACATGTCATCATAAGGAAAATGGCAAAAGAAGTAGAATTTGAATATAGGATTGATTATTCATATGCCCATATTAAATGCCTGTTGGCTTGTCATATTCTATGCCTGGCTTTATAAGTTCATAGTGGTGAGAACCAAAACAACAAAATAACAGATTTGGGCTCTGTCTTTATGGGGGGAATATATACATTTATATGTATTTCCCATCTATCTGCCTGTCCATCTATATAGTTCATTTGACTATATTTTCCTCATGCCAGCCCTATGAAGTTGGATTAATTATTCCCATATTACAGATGACTATGCAAAACAATATGTACAAGGTATACAATCCTCACTGGATAGTGAATGAAGGATGGAGGCAGTGCATTGGATTAGATGCCTTCCCTTCAGGTATTTCCCCTCCAGTAGTTGTGAAATCAAGAAAAAACATGTGAAAGATCAAGAACACATGGTAGCTTATTACTATTCATAAGCCTGGATCATTCAGATGAAACATAGAAAGGAAAAAAAAAGATTAGTGAAAGGAAGTGTTTACTCTTGGGTTGGGCAAGGTCAGTATCTGAAGAAAAGATAGTAGTTGAGATAAGAGAACAACCCACATTGTGAATTTTTCAATCATACCCATATGTCCCATATTGAATTAGGAAGATGTGATTGGAACTAAAGAGGTTGGTCTGGGAAGATATATAATCTTATGCATAACATACTTGTTTTATTTATGTTAGAGACTTTATCTTAACTCTTTCTCCCATATAAGCTCTATGTGATTTGCATTATTATCCTGATTTTACAGAGAGCTATAGAACTTTACAGAACACTATAGAACAAAGTGCATAATTCCCAGATTTCCAATTTCTATGTACATATTTCACTGTCCAAGCAGGTGATGCAGAGGCAAGTGTTACAAAGAAGGAGATACATAATAATTTTGTTAAATATCTAGATGTAGCCTTACCTGACAGCATTTTCCCGGTTGGTTGGTTTGTTTGCTTATTTTAGCTTAAGGGCCTGAGGACAAAGTTTAAATTAGATTTTTGTCACTGTAATCAAGACAGTCCCAATTTTAGTGTGGAAAGATGGAAGGAACAAAGTTAGACTGCAGTACAGCTCAAGGTCCTTCTAGTAGAGGAGCTAGGGAAATTATTCAGGGTGAATTTTATTTTTCTTTTCATTTGTTACAATGACGCTCCTTACAAAATCAATTATCACATCAGTATAACTGAGAAGTTTTCTTTTTTCTACTTCCATGAAAGGAAACTTGCAAATTTCTGACTAAGCTAGGCAAAAGATAAAGCAGAAAAAGACCGATATTTATTATGAAACATCTAAAACCAGTGCTGTCTCACTTAGACTGATTTATAGTTATTCAAGTGTTAGAAGCTGGGAAGAGATGCCTTCTTCCCTACCCAAACACCATTCATTTTATTTGCACTGGCTGCTTTCCAGAGAGCTGTTGCCCTTTCCCTTTCTCATGTCTTCCCCCTCCCCTTTATCAATTAGTCAATTATTCAGTATGTCTTTCTGACTCTCTTTTACATTCCTTTCCTGTTATTTTTCATCTCAGGGAGATAAAACTTCAGAGAGAGAAACCTCTAACCTTGCAGTAACCCCATGATGGATGACTCTGCCAATTATCTTCTTAAAGGAATATAATGCAGGCTTTATGTATCTCCTGAATGCTACATTCTCTATCCTTTATCCCATACTCAAAGAGAAAGTTGTAGGTTTCCTGCCTTCACACCTTAAATAGAGGTTGCCTTTCCTCTTTCCCTGTGGTTTTTGATGATCATAACTTAAACTAATAAAGTTTGAGGTAATGGGGCAAAGGGGGGAGGTAAATTGGGGGTTTATAATGAGAATGATCCTTTATCATTCCCAACAGATCTCAAGGTCTCTTTGTAGGCATTAATGAAATAAGGGTTTCAGGACTCATAAGCACACATAAACACACACACAAATATGCTTTCTAGTATCTGCTCATTTTTATTGCTAACCTGGGATTATGCTCAGTGTGACTATATGAACATTCTTATAAGCAACTGTTTGGAATTCACTGAAGGGATTAGATGGAGTGAAGGAAGGGAGCAGGAGAGAGGGATTCCTGTTGATGGGCAAACCTCCCCTCCTCTGTCCTTAAAATTATAAAGAGGTTGGAAGGAGCCACTACAGCCATTGAAGGGTAGCAGAGTGGATGTGCAAGAGGAGCTGCAGATAGTGGAATTAGTCAAATCAGTTCATAGTCTGGAGAAGAATACAAATGAGGAAATGACTCAAGCTAAGGGGTTTATGGAGAATAAAGTGGTGGGCAGCTGTCCTTAATAATTTCTGAGGTGGGAGCAAGACTTGCCAAGGAACAATTGTACCTGGAACAAGTTAGATTAGCCAGCAGGGAAAACCTTCTGAGCGATGAATATGAAGGCTTTAGAATAGGTGGTAGAAGACAGATATGGAAGCTTCATATCTCACAATGTGGAAAAGAGAGATTTGTTTTCACCTAGAATGAGAATTTTTACAGTGTTCTCACAAGATTTCTTTTCATCAGACGCCAGGATTTGAGATGAGTGTGTTTGATGATGGCATATAGAGGAATAGGTCATTTTATATTTCTGCTCTTGACTCTATTGCATAGAAGGAGAGAAGAGGGAGAGGGAGGAGAAATATAAAGAATAACGCATGGTAAGCAGGACTGTCATGGGTGAGAGTAAAATTTTGAGCTATGTCCAAAAACATTGCTGTGCACCATGTCCTGAGGGGATCTTGTTAAACATGAGATTCTGATTTAGCAGTTTTGATTTGGACCTGATATTCTACGTTCTGTCAAACTTGCAGGTAATGCCAATGCTGCTGGTATTGGAGGACCGTACTTAGGATAGCAAAAATAAGACCACAGGTGTGTATCCAGCTGAAATGTAGGTTGACATAAACATTAACAAGTTTGAGGGAGAAAAAGAGAAAGATGCTGCAAAGTAGAAACCTACAGCCTGGACAAGAGTGTAGTGAAGCTGAGAGTTGGTATTTCCTACAAGTTTAGCTGTCATACTCCTTGAAGTCTGGGGTGTGGCTGACAGTGGAAAATTGCATGTCGGTTACATGAGTCTCTGCTTTGGCAATGCTTCACAGCATCATCTTATTCTCCCTCTGTTTTCTCACTTCTTAGCTTTGTTAAATTCATGTGGGGTGAGATGGTTGTATTGGGAAGAGTAAATGCTACCCTGAGTAGAGTCATGAAGAGGTATAACCCAGGTCTGTTTTCTCCTGCTTTTCAGGATGTCGGGTTAATAGAGACCCTTCCGGCACTCATTCCGTACTTTCATTTCACACTTGAAGACGTTCTGTTTTTAATTTGGAGTCGTTTTTTTTCTTAGAAGGACACACTGAGAGAATGTTCATTTTTACATACTCTTCAAATAAAGGATCTGGTGCTAAGAACGTACAAAAATTTCCAGTTACCTCAACAAATTCTACACTGATCCATTTTTCTCTCTTCCTGTAATTTTTCCACATTTAAGGTTAATTGGCCTTCCCATAAGTGAGGGTAGGGGTGCAGTAATATTTCACCACATGTTAAAAGAAACTGTCAGCTCTTATTATCTGTATTCTTTCCCCCACCTTTCATAGGCTAAATGGTGCTGTCGTGTTTACAGTTGTACCTGCATGTATCTGGATATTTTATTATTGCAATCTCATATTGGAAAATTTCTGAAATATGTTAATTTATGTTCTTGTAAATCACCATGTTGAACTAATGAAGAACAAGTGTTCAGGACAAGGAATGGACTTAGCAGGTGTTAAAAGGAGCATCAGTCATCATTCTTCTCTTCACGTCACTCTAGCACCGCCTCCCCCCCAATTTAATTCCCTTCTCAAACTGCAGTTCAGAATGATGTCATTAGGCAATGTTTCCAGGAAAAGAATGAAGAGTAGGTTACATCTCATGTACTGACTGGAATAATTTATTAAGTGGCTGTTCAGAGCATGTTTTAAAAAGGACCCTGAGACCTGTATAGACTCAGTTAGAAATGGCTTGGTTTGGTTAGTGCCTACCATCATGGACACAGGAGAGGAAAGTGACAGTATATGAACCATAAAACTTCCCAACTAAATATTTTAAACTAGACCAAGGTTGAAAACTTCTGTCCAGACAAAAACCTGTGCACAGATATTTATAGCAGCTTTATTCATAATGACCAAATCTTGGAAGCAGCTAAGATGTCCTTCAGTAGTTGAATGGATAAACTATGGTGGTACATTCAGACAATGGAATATTATCCAGTGCTAAAGAGATTTGAGCTATCAACCTATGAAAGACAAGTGAAAGCAGCCAATTTGAAAGGGGTATATACAGTATGATTCTATGTGACATTCTGGAAAAGGTAAAACTATTGAGAGAGTAAAAAGATCAGTGGTTTCCAGGGAGGGAAGGGTGAATAAATAGAACACAAAAGATTTTTAGGGCAGAGAATATACTCTATATGATATTATAATGATAGATACATGATAGATAGTCATTATACATTTGTCCAAACACATAGAATGTGTAACACCACGAGTGAACCCCAAAGTAAACATTGGACTTTGAGTGATTAGGGATGTGTCAATGTAGATTTATCCTTGGTAAAAACATGTACCATTCTGGTAATGATACTTATAATTGGGAAGGTTATTCATGTGTGGGGGCAGAGAGTATATGGGAAATCTGTAACTCCTTCTCAATTTTTTTTTATAAACTTACAATTGCTCTAAAAATTAAAGTTGTGCAAAAAAGAAAATATAGCCCAAAGAGTGCAAATGATTTTAAAACCTATGATAGAACTCAGATATCATAAAGTCTGGAGACTGGGAAAGTTTTACTGTTACATAATGACATTGAATAACAAAGAACACAGTGAGATATATTTTCGTAGGCCTCTTCAGTCTTTGATCATGGAAATAATACTGTGTTTACTAACCACTTACTATGTGCCAGGCACTCTTCCTCTCAATCTTCACTAGAGTCATGGATAGGTGCTATATATATCCTGGTTCATTTTTCTCCCCAACAATCCTGTGGAGGAATTGTGATGATTTATAAAAATCACCCCTTAGAATCATTAGTAAATTATTAGAATGATGGGGGCACCTGGTTGTCTCAGTCAGTTAAGCATCTGCCTTCAGGTCAGGTCATGATCTCAGGGTCCTGGGATCCAGCCCCACTTAGTTGGGCTGCCTGCTCAGTGGGGAGTCTACTTTTCCCTCTCCCTCTGCACTTCCCCCCATGCTGTCTCTTTCTCTCAAATAAATAAATAAAATCTTTAAAAAATTATCTGAATGATGAATATTAGATGCATAAACCAAATTACCATGTAGTGCTAAGTCATTACTACATTTTGAAATTTAGCTTTTGGAAAACAGAGCAGGAGAAAAAAATAGGTATAGACTTTTTCAGGTTCTTTTTCATCACCCACAATTGGGACCTTCAAATAAAAATGCAAAAAAAAAAAAAAAAAAACCAAGGATCCTATTATAGAAAATATGTATATAATAGAATGTCCTGTTTATGTTTCTTTATGTGAGCTTACCATCAAACTCCACTTCACTGCAGATAAATATTTTATGGAACTCATTTTTGTTTCTAATTCATTATGAATCTCATTTTTCTTCTGCCATTATTTATTCTCTATTTTAAGAGCCAAAAATAGTATATGAAAATTAAAATAATAGTGGTGGTGAGGGAGGGGGACTTCTACTGTCAGCCACTTCTCCACCAAGGAAATATTATCTACAGAATATGAGTCATATTGATTTATTTGTATTGAATATTGCTTCACAAGACCCATTTCTTTATTCTAACACTTGTGGTCAAATTATACGTCCACTTTATCCATTCCTTGAAAACTAATACACAGATGGTCAACAGTTCACATAAGTAGGCTCAGATCATGTAAACAAATCTTCAAATTCAGACATTATTATAGCCAGAGCATCTTGGAAATAGAGCCAGAATATGAGTAATAACCAAGTGTTTCTGCATATCTTCACACAAGACCTTTTTAGAAAGGCATGAGTGTTGCTTCTATCCACTGAATGTGCTCAGCTATAGCAACACTGTTGTTTCATCTAAAAGAGAGTGGAGTTCAGGAATGAAGCTTCAAATGGCAGGAAATAGAGTTGATTTCAGTTGATTTTTTTTTTTTTTTTTTTTTTAGAATCAAGAAGTTTTTATGTAAAAGAAGTGGTAGTTAGGGAGAGGTCTGGATTCCCAAATATAAAGCACCTAAGGTCCCATCTGCAGCTGTAACTGCAAAAATAATAAAATATAAAGATATGGTAGACTATGATGGAGTCGAAGGAACAAGAGCTTCAGTTTCACAAAGACTTGCTTGCATCTTGTAACACCACTTCTCAGCTGTGTGAGATTAGTCATGCTAATAATTATTGCTGAAACTGTTTCCTCATCTTTGAAATTAAGAACTAGGAAAATTCCCACAGCTGATTTTATGAGGTGGGCTTAGTGCCAATGCGCAGATGGGGCACTAGAGATTGGATCTCATCAACTACAGTATGGACAAATATTGATCTATTTATGCAATGACTAATTGTTTCTTCTGGCAGTGAAGTGGGATGATGTAGAATCTGGAGAAGAAAAAGAAGGCTTGCATTAAAGAAAATTACCAGTTGGTGTTAAAGTTTAAGATTATCCCTCCATCAACAACATCTTTTGATTCAAAATTCACAAATCAGACTCCATCAGCTTTGGATCTTTTAATTAGATGTGAGCAGGTATAATTTATTGCTATATTCTGATAGTCTTAAAATTAGCATTTTAAAATATTTTTTTGAGACAATGTATGGAGTAATAAGAGGAAGGTAGATTGCTGTTTAGGCCTGAATCTAATACCTTTGAGGTATTAGATACCTCAATACCTAGGATAAGTTCATTCACTTCTCTAAGTCTCACCTAAAAACGGAGATAAGAATTCCAATATTATCATCTGGTAGTTTTTTTAGGACACCATGAGCACTTATGAAGTGATTTCTTCTTTTTCTGGAAACCCTACTCCCAGATCATCCTCTTCCATTTCTCTCATATCATGGGCCATCTTCTTCCCTCTTGTCTCCCTCTTGAAGATGGGGAAGTATCTTATTCATTATATTTCTAGCAGGGCTTGTTACATAGTAAGTGCTCAAAATGGCTTTAAGGACGGGAGGGCAGTAGGAAGGAAGTTAAGGAAAACATACTTGTTGTGTGAATCATTAATCTATACAATTCATTTATCTTAAAAGGTGCCATGAAAGTATCAAGTATTGTTATGATATATAGCCAAAAAGATAGTGAACTTCTGACTTCAACTCTTCTCATTGAAAGCATTGTTTTTACGATCATTTTTTTTTTTATGGGTAGCTGCCATTCTATTTTATTTATTTATTATTATTTATCTATTTATTTTTTATGTGAATTTCCACAATTTATTTTTTTTATACTTAGTTTTATTACGTATGACCATTTTTTTGCTCTTCCCCTGGTTGCTTTGTAGGTGATGTGACCTCATCATACAATCTCTCTCTGGGCATGTGGTTTCTGTTAGGGATGTGGAGAGGATTTCATCCATAAGAAGGAAAAACAAACAAACCCAAGTGTGCTTTGGGAAGAACATGTACCTGGAAAAGGTGACATCCTCTTTCATAGTGCTCACTTCTATACTTTTCTTTGTAGAACGGTGTTTTTTCTTTAGAATGCAGTCATTATGCAACTTAATTTGTATCTTAAAATCAACTCCTCTGGAGCAAAAAAAAACCCTAAAGTTTTCCTTAAGCTTGGTATTTCCAGACCTAACTTCTGTAAGCCCATAGCATGACCAGAGTTACCTCCTTAGAGTTTACAGATTCAATGTATCTGTATCAAAATCCCAATGAATTCTTCACAGTAATAGGAAAAAAAAATCCTAAAATTCATATGGAGCACAAAAGAAACCAAATAGCCAAAACAATCTTAAGAAAGGAAAACAAAGCTGAAGGCATCGTACTTCTTGATTTCAAAATATATTACAAAGCTATAGTAATCAAGAGTATGGTACTGGCAAAAAAAAACCCCAACAAATAGACAATGGAATGGAATAGAATCCAGGAATAAATCCACCCATTTATGTTCAGTAGGTCTTTGACAAGGGTGCCGAGCACACACAGTGGGGAAAGTATAGAATTTTTAATAAACAATATTGGGAAAACTGGGTACTTCTTTGCAGAAGAATAAAACTGAACCCTTATGTCAATCCCTACATAAAAATCAACTTGAAATGGATTAAAAGCTTAAATGTAAGACCTGAAACTGTAAGACTACCAGAAGAAAACATAGGAAAAAATCTTCTTGATACTGATCTTGGCAACAATTTTTTAGTTATGACACCAAAACTCAGGCAACAAAAGCAAAAAATAGACAAACTAAAAAGCTTCCACCCAGCAAAGAAAACAACTAACAAAATGAAAAGGCAACTTATAGAATGGGAGAAAATATTTGCAAACTGTAATTGTGATAAGGTGTTAATATCCAAAATATGTAGGGAACTCAGCTCAATAGCAAAAAAACAAATAACCTGATTTTTAAAAATGGACAAAGGACATGAATAGACTTTTCTTGAAAGAAGGCATACGAATGGCCAATGGGTACATGAAAAGGTGCTCATCACTAATCATCAGGAAAATGCAAATCAAAACCATAGTGATGTATTGTCTCATACCTATCTGAATGGTAATTATCAAAAGTCGAAGAATTACAAGAGTTGGTGAGGATGTGGAGAAAGGGAGTGTACACTGTTGGTTGGAATATAAATTGGTACAGCCATTATGAAAAATAGTAAGGCAGTTCCTCAAAAAATAAAACTATACCATATGACCCAGCAATCCCATTCTGGGTTTACATCCAAAGGAACTGAAGTCTAGATCTTGAAGAGATATCTGTGCTTTCATGTTCATTGCAGCATTATTCAAAACAACCAACATACAGAAACAAATGTTTATTTGTAGTTGAATTAATAAATAAAATGTGACACACACACACACACAATGGAATATTGTTCAGTGTTTTCAAAAAAAAAAAAAAAAGGAAATCCTGACATTTGCAACAATATGGATGAAATTAACCTGAGTACTTTATGCTGAATTAGATAAGCCAGACACAGAGAGACAAATAATGTATGATCCCACTTTGACGAGGAATCCAAAACTGTCAAACTTATAGACACAATGACTAAAATAGTGGTTGCCAGCTGGAAGCAGGGGAAAAGCAAGAGAGGTTGGTCAAAGTGTACAAAGTTTCAGTTACACAAGATGAATGAGTTTTGGAGATTTTATGTACAGCACTGTTTTATATATTTGAAATTTTCCAAAAGGATAGTTAGATCTTAAACGAAATTTTACACCACACACACACCAAAAAATTTCAAGTACATAGAGGCAATGAATAAGTTATTTGGCTTGATTATGGTGATCTTTTCACAATGTATACATATACCAAAACATCAAGTTTTATACCTTAAACATACACAATATTTACATGTCAAAGATATCTAAACAAAGTTGTTAAAATAATTTAAGTTTCTCTAAATTTAAATGGCAAATGTCCCACCATGTTGTGTTCTGTTTTCCTGAAAGATCTGCCAGCAAATTCAATCCCTATTACAAGCAGATTCCAACCAGCATATTGGGTGATTGATGTTGTATAGACAGTATGTCACAGGGACATGGAGTTACAGGTACATATGGCCTACTTTCCCAGGATTGTTCAGTGATCCTATGATCTTAGGGAAGGATTTTTATACTAAACCAAACATTAATAAATGCAATGTCACCAGCATTTAAAAGATGAATACACACTTCAAAGAGATGTCTTACTTGTATCTAGCCATTTCACGAGACTACCTGAGGTCCCCCAAGAAGACTTTAGTGAGAACTACCGGTATAGGGAATCCCCAGAATGAAGTTATCCCTGACACTTCTTGTGTGGAAAGGTTCAAGTTAGAATAGCATGGTTCTTACCTAAAAGCATCATTCTTCTGGTTTATATACAGGTAGGCTGAGATCTGAAATTCTAATACGAGATTTTTTTTCCTGTTTCTTAAGAATTGAATTAAGACTTGACTATTCATGATTTCAAAAACCCCTTGGTACTTCTTGCTTTGAAGTTTTGCTCATTCTGTCCCTGTGTTATAGGAAATCATTTCAAATCACTTAATTATTAATACATACATACCCAAATCCTTCCCATTCTTTGAGGCCAATCTGAAATTCTACTTCCTTCACACACACACTTACATACACACATACATATGCATACACATATATAATTCATTGGAAACTATCTTTCTGTCATTATTAGCCAGAACATATACTCAATAAATACATATTGAATCTCAATGCTATAAGGACATTATACCAGACACCAGGAATATGCCTGTGAACAAAAAACATCTGCATTGCATTTCTTCTGATAGCCCCTACTTTCACCAATAATTGTTAATATTTTATTACTTTAAACCCTTTGTTACAGTTACTTATTAACACATAATGCAGCAGAAAGAGCATGAATTCTTAAGTCAGTGGACTTGGGATTAAAACAAAGCTCTACCTGTAATAATCTGTGACCTTGAAAAAATCCTTTAACCTCACTAAATCTCAGCTCTTACGTTATAAAATATAGAGACAATGATACTTGTATCATGATTCCTCCATCATGATAGACATTAAATTAAAAATAAATAACAACTGTATTCCATAGCCGGGCCTGTTAAATAGTTAGTGAGCCACAAATATTATTTTCCCCATACTTAGCCTTACTTAGTCCTTGAGGGCTAAGCATCCATCAGAGTGATAAACAAATATTGGGAACAAAATGAATAAAAAGAATGACTATTGGTGGATATACTCTAGGGAGAAGTGACATAGTTACAGGCACTTTCAATCAAATGGAGTGTTGGAAAGAAGTAGGAAGATGGGAAGGCATGCATCACTAAGTATGAGCCAGGCTTTGAGGGGGGATTCATTATAGAAACTGAGAGGTGGATCTGATTTCACTGTTCATCAAGGACCAGTTCTATCTACCATATCCTTAGAGCTAGTCTGGCCTGCCTTTTCTGTTCTTTGGTGATGAGGAAAGGGTTATATACATTCCAGAACCAAGACTAAAACCATATTGCTTTCCATAACACACCATACCAGTGTAATTTTTTCAGGAGCCCATGCTGTTCTCACTAGGATCTCACTGCTGTGATGGAGAGAGTTCTGTATGGCACCATCATGGGAAGGTTTATTTTCATCCTTAAATAAGTGACGTGTTCCAATGGTTGGATATTTTGTCCTGAGGTTTTCTAATTACCCAGCTTCCTCCTTCCCTAGAATTAATTTTTGACCAGGTGATACTGATGGGTTTTACAGCTAAATTCTTCTTGTGGTCATGGATATTATACTGACTAAAAACTAATTTCAGACTAAGAACATACAAAAGAGGATAGGATAGTAGCCTTAAAGTCCTGAACAGATAGGTCGTGGGTTGGAACTAAACTAATTGGGTTCCTGAACAGAATTGTCTTCCAGGGGCTCCACTGACCTTTCTTTTCAATGAGTATTTGCTAAGATTAAAGACTTCTGTAAGCTACAGCCACTCAGGCACAATGCAGAATTGTTAAAGTGTCTAAATTAGAAACATTTCAACGAGTCTGACGGGGTAGAATGCTAAGAAAATACACTGAGTTTAGAATACATTAGTATTATTTTGGCTTTCCCAGTTACCACCAAAGCTCAGGAAAAGTGGATCTACTTGCATCTTATAAATAGTGTAAACTGCGGTTCGTGGTAGTTATAATTTGTGCTTTCAATCAGGTTCTGGAGTAGAGCTCATAACTGCTGAACCCCAATCTAGAACTTCTGCCTATCAGCCAAGTCATTAATAAATACTTCTGTTGTTTTATTTACGTTTATCACTTTTAACACTTAAAATGCCTATTCTCTCATTCTTTGAATAAATAGCCTCTTATCTCCTGTATAGCAGAAGGTCAATTAAGAACATTTGAAGTAGAGTTCTTATTCTTGAAGACTTTTCAATCTAGTTGAAAAGTTAAGATATGAACACACAAAATTATAATTAACATTATATGAACACACAAAATTATAATTAACAAATCTGTTTTTAAAAATACTTGCTTCAAAATTATCACCAATGGTGCTGTGAGAAGGCTTCCTCAAGGAAGTGATGATGAAGGGGGTTGGTATAAATGACGGAGGCTTAGAAAGCTCAAAAATAGAGCATGAGCCTCCAACGCTTTTAATTAGTATCTTCACTAGCAAAGAATCCACTAGTGTATGTGCAACACTATTTCAGACTGAAGGACTTTGCCTTATCCTTATTTTGTTTTTCCCATGTAACTTGTATGTGTTGGCTCATAGTAGACACTCAACAAATACTAGTTGAATCAAGGCATGTCATGGCTTCATGAAAAGGACCCTGAATTACAAATCAAATGGACTTTTGGGCTTCATCCCTGATCATGTGTTGAAGAGAAATTTAAATAACCTCTCCGGGACTATTTTCCTCTGTTGACGGGGGCATATTATCCACCTCATAGGATTTTTGTGAGCATCTCTTCTCACTTTAAAAATCTTCCTGGTCAATGTATCCACGTTTGGCTTCTGCTTCCATGTATATGCTCAGAACTTTGACACCTGAGTCTCCAATATCATCAGTCCTGCAATTCTGGCCTCTCCATCTGCTTATTTGCCTGACACCACCTATTTGACATCCAGAGGCACCTCAAAATAAAAGTAAAAAAAAAAAGAAAGAAAGAAAAGAAAGGGGAGAGGAAAAAAATTCTCTCTTCCTCTTCCATTCCTTCTCCACAGGCCTCCTATTATTCTTATAATCTTCATTGCAGTGAAGAGTGACCACTCTATCTCAAAACTTTACTCTTAGAAATGCTTAACCTTCAAATAGCTAAAGAAAAACTCAAATCAAAATAAAACACAAACTCATTCCAGCAAACTAAGGATGTGTGTGGCCTCTTGCAAGGATATTGTGGTTATCACCCCAGATATATAAGTGCCTCCTTTTATTTGTATAATCTAGAGTATTCTGTATATTTTCAAAGGAATTGATATTTATAAATATCAGACCTCAGTAAAAAGGTGATGGAGGGACAATAGGAGGTATTTTCTAATTAGAGAGGCTGTCTGGCTTCAGTTACTTATCACCAAATACTATCCCCCAGCATAACCGAATTACTTCAATTACTATCACCAAACTTCACCAGTATCTCTTCTAAAAAGTAACTCAAGCTGGCCCAGGTACCTCCCACACTCAGCACTTAGTAGATGTTTAGTAAGAATAAATATACAGATATATAAATGAAGGTATAATTGAAAGGGTGCCTTGTGTGTAGTGAATCCAAAAAAGTGGACCTGCCCTCATGCCAAGCTGGAATAGCTGTCTCCTAAACCACAAAACTCCCGGACGTTACCTTGGTACCATAGCTGAGGACATGTGAATTTGGCCCTTGACTCAGGAGACTGGAAATAAATTTCCTATAAACTCTAAACCATCTTATTAATACCTTTCATTTATGGATCACTAATCATTGGTAGGGAAACCTAGCTCCACAGGTCTTTGAAATCATGAAACAAAACCTCCAAAGTTAGAGTGCAGAATTTTGAGGGATAACATAAATTTGAACTTTATTTTAAATAGAACCGCACAACACACGTTCAGTTTTTTTTTCTGGTTTAGAGACCCTTTGTAAAGCCTTAGGTCTTGAATTAGTGAACCTTTGATCCTAACAATAATGACATGAAAGATCTGGGCTTCTCTAAATTAATTTTGTCCTGTAACAATGTCTCAATGTTGAGATACCTCACTTCAAAAACTCTTGGTTGGATTCTTTTTTTTTTTTTTTAAGATTTTATTTATTTAGTTGACAGAGACAGCGAGAGAGGGAACACAAGCAGGGGGAGTGGGAGAGGAAGAAGCAGGCTTATAGCAGAGGAGCCTGATGTGGGGCTCGATCCCATAACGCCGGGATCACGCCCTGAGCCGAAGGCAGATGCTTAATGACTGTGCCACCAGGCGCCCCTCTTGGTTGGATTCTAACACTACTCTCCTAGGTGGAATAATTTGACTTTCAGACTTTTACTCACTATTGAGTTGAAAATATGTATGTTTACATGTAGTCGTGTATATTACATAAAATTTTATGTTATGTATAAAACTCCACATGTATATATAATTTACACTTATATACATAACGTATATACATGTATATAACATAAATGTGTGTGTGTGTGTATGTGTGTGTATATATCTGTATCTATATCTCTATCTATATATATCATATCTGCATGGCAACATGGCTCTGGAGTTTTTGCTCTAGAAGTTGTTTCAAGAATCACTGAGCTAGAGGTTGCTGTTCAGTTTCTTCTGCTGTTGTATGTAGGTGCTACTGTGTTTGCTTGTATATTTGGCAACCTGACCCTGAGCTGATATAGGTTTGTCACGCTTGGTAGCAGTTGTAGCAGAGCTCAGCTTACTAAAAGTACTGAGACTCTTTAGACTCATGGGTGAGTAGTTGCCAATCTTTAATCATCTCACAAGAAAGGGAATCTCAACTCTACCAAACCTGGCACTTGTTTCAGGAAGGCCGACACTAACTCAATCTTGTTTTTCGGTTTATTAACTATGTGCAGCTTTCGCTGGTGCTGAATTTGGGGCAATTAGTCATGAACTTGTGACATATCAGACTGCCCTGCACTCTGGAAATAGCAGAAGTAGGATGAAAATTTTACTCAAACTCCTTAAGAAGCTCATTCTAAAAGAGCCAGTTAATCAGGATGTAGATGAGAGACTCTTTCTAGCAGAAGGAGGGAACATCTGTAGACAACATATACTAATCTTGTTTTACAAGGAAATAGTTACATGCGATTAGAGGAAAATCCTTACAGGGAATGACACCACATTCTTCGGAAAGGGTATGAATTAAGGATAATTTGAAACACATTTGGAATTGAGTCAATACAGAGAACTAAGAGTAAAATAGCGTCTCCTTCATTTACTCCAAATCCTTCAAAATATTAAAAAGCATATTGAGAAAATCCATAAGCATTCTTAAATATAGAAAGATAACCTTCAATGAATGAACAACTGTCAACCCTAAGCAGGTGGAAAGTGAAATGAAATAAATTGAAGAAGGGAACCACAGCTTGGCATGCACATCAGAGGACTGCTGCAGGAGGAGAGGGTAGGGACCCTTTCTTAAGAGTCCTCCATGCCTAGTATTCTACCTTCTTGAAAGATATGGAAATTGAGACTCAATTTAAGTAGCTCGTCCAAGTTATAATCAGAGATAAATTTCCAACCCCCAAATGTCTCACTATCAAGCCTCTGAGTTAATTGTTCTTTTAGATTGCCTCCTCTCTATGTGCCATACTTTATCTAGCATTTCTCAATATTTTCTGACAGCAATTCTATGAATTTTCTCCCATTTTGTAGATAAGGAAAATGTGTGAGGACTTTGGGTTAGTTATTCTAGTGGGACTATGCTTTCTAAGAGTCTGTTCTTAAAACCTACTCTTTCTTCATCTTTCTCCCTACAATAGTATTAGTAAAGAGCCAGATAAAGATTATAGACCTTCTAAATCTGCCTTGTCAACTCTTGTAATTGGAGAAGTTAATCTCTATTCTGAATTAACACCTTATTATGGATGTGTGCCTGACGTTGTAACTACATTTTACTGGTAGAATAAAGAATTTTATATTGTAAGTATTTATTTTTATCCTGATTTTATATATTAGTCTTTGGCTCTGGCCATTGGGTTCACATGTATGAAGCCTCATCTGACATAGCTTGACATGAAAAAAATCAATCTGAAGTATTGTCATAATTCTGCAGGTGTCACTGAGGATTTAGAAAATGGGTTTTATGTGTTTAATTTTAGAGGGTAAAATGATGGCTTGATGACAGGAGAATCAGCACCAAGGTTCAGAGATCCTAAAGTCTTATTTGGGGGAGGTCCCTTACTTAAAGAAACCCTGCAAATGCAAAACAGAGTTGCAAAGCTGATGCATTAGTGGGTAATTATCAATTTCTAAAAAGCTCTTCTGATTTACAATGGAGTTAAGTTGGGAGGCTCATTAAGTGGCAAATTTAATTTTTTAAATGTTGGTTTATAGTCTACCGTCAAGGAGAGGATCCTAAGGAAATTTAAAAGCCAACTATAGTTGTTAATACTGTGTCACATGTTTGAAAGTTATGGGGAGTGGATATTGAAAATTCTCATCACAACAAAAAACATTTTTGTAACTATGTATGGTGAAAGATGTTAACTAGATGTATTGTGGTTTACTATACCCTTTCTTGATGTATACAAATATCAAATCATTATGTTGTATACCTGAAACTAATATAATGTATGTCAATTATATATCAACAATAATAAAAACCTTAATGATGCCCATATATTTGCATAAGAGTTTGCAAACAAGTGACCATAGAGTAACACTGGCCCATGGACATATTTTATTTGGCCCACACAACCGTGGAAGCATCATGTTTTAAATTTGAATTAGTTGTCAGTATTTAAAAGTTGGATTTTCCGGTAGAGGAAGAAAGGGATAAAGAAGGGGGGGGGTAATCAGAAGGGGGAATGAAACATGAGAGACTATGGACTATGTGAAACAAACTGAGGGCCTCAGAGGGGAGGGGGGTGGGGGAATGGGATAGACTGGTGATGGGTAGTAAGGAGGGCACGTATTGCATGGTGCACTGGGTGTTATACGCAAGTAATGAATCATCAAACTTTACATAGGAAACCGGGGATGTACTGTATGGTGACTAACATAATATAATAAAAAATCATTAAAAAAAAAAGTTGGATTTTCCACATCAACATTAAGATTTCTGGCTTCTGCTGAAAAATCAAGATCAGGCACCAAAGGGCAGGATTTCCCCAGAACAGCCATCAGATGGAGCTCCATAAACAGCACACATTAAAGAGGGACAGTACCTCTCCAGTTTAACACAACCCTCACAATCATAAGTCATGTTGATAGTACGTACCCTTGATATAAGGTGATAAGAATGTCACTTTATCTCTGTTTGCCCTCCCGTAACCCCAGTTTAATCATGACAAAAACATCAGACAAACCCCAGTTGAGGAGCATTCTACAAAAGATTGACCAGTACTCCTCAACATTATCAAGGTCATCATAAACAAGAAAAGTCTGAGAAATTGTTAAAGGAGACATGGTGAATAAGTGTAATGTGGTATGCTTGATGGGATCATGGAACAAAAAACTAACACTAGGTAAAACTAAGAAAATTCAAATATGTGCTTTTTTCCAGCTTTATTGAGGTATAACTGACAAACTCGTAAGGTACTTAAAGTGTACATCATGATGATTTGATTTACATATACATTGTGAAAGGATTCCTCCTACCTAATTAATTGACATATCCATCACCTCATATTTATTTATTTACTTGTTTGTTTGTTTATGGCGAGAGCATTTGAGTTCTTCTCTCTTAGGAAGTTTCAATTATACAACATGGTGTTTGTTGGCCATGGTTGCCATGTTTTACACTGAATCCTCAGAACTCATTTGTCTTACCAGCCTTTCCCTATCCACCCCCAGTCCCATTTCTTGGCAATTACTTTTCTACTCTGTTTCTTTGAGTAAAGAAGTAAAGTTTACCAAAAATAAAAGCATTGCACTAAATGAAACAAACTGTTTCATACTGGATATATTTATCAAACAAAGATATTTTTGAAATAACTGACAAAATCAAGATAGGCAAATGCTATTTTACTCATAACACTTCAGCATATCAATTGAGGCTTGTTTAGTGAATGACATGAGTTTAACATTTTAGGTTTTTTTTTTTTTTTTTTTTTGAGAAACCTAGAAACTGTAGGGATTTTGGTTGCTTCTCAAATGACACATTCTGTCATTGCTGAGTTGTCATCTCCTTCTAAGAAAGTAACCTAGATATTTCCAGCTGAGTCTGAGGTGAGATGAAGAGGACACTAAGGGTTCAGTGTTAGAGCTAAATTCATGCTGTTCTGAAATGACATAGATACATTCTAATGTGGCTCCAGTAATCACATTTGACCTAGGACACCACAGTGAAGCTTTGGAATTCTGTATCTCAGATCATGACAGCCTTCTTCTAGAAGACTTTATGAAGTTTTTAATCCTGATTTTGCCCATCTAATTCTGTATCAACCCTATATACTGCATTCATTACCACCTTCTCACATTTACCTATATTGTCCTTCCCCTCACCCACTTATTCATCTATATTTTACATCCTGTCACATTAGTCTTCCCAGATAATTTACTTCCACACTTGTCTCACACATCCTTGAAACCCTTTGAGTACTTTTCATCAGAATTACGCATGTTAATACTTAATTGTATTTATCTCATTTCACACTTTGAGTTCTTTTTATATCCAAGGCCTTACTCAACAACTCATATCAAGAGGCTATGAATAATAATCTGAATTCTCCATGATCCTCAGTGGTATTCTACACCTCTTGTTGCAGTTAATGAAATTCTTTCCTCATCATTACAACCATTTTTCAAGCTCTTGCTTATATCTCTCCATTGGTTTCTTAATGCTCCGTACATACAAAATTTCAGTGTGTTTCACTTGTTGAAAAGGCAGATTCCTGGGTTCCAAATCAAGAGATGTGATTCAACTGATTTTGGATGAATTTAGAAATGTATCTTTGTTATTCCAAAGAAGGTGAATCAAATACCAAACTCTGACAAATGCTTCTACATATCCTTCAACCTCTTCTATTTATAGAACTTTAAGACACCAGAAAGTACTATCTCAAAAAATGCCTACAGCTCTGCTCCTTCAGCCTGAATTTTCAGTGGCCATGCAGCCCCCAAATATCTGCTATAAGACACAGAATCAAAACTGCCCAAAATAGAAAAAGGAGAAAGAAAGACTATAAAAGTATGAAGTCTCCGTTAACATGGCTTCCTGAGATTGAAACAGGTGAGTGGTCCAGATTTTTGGAACAAGTAGATTTTCCAACTTGTAGCTTCAGTAGTGGCAAAAACTCTTATAACACCCACTGAAGTATATAGTCATTAATTCAAGGATTTTTATCAGGTTTTGAAAATAACATCAGTTGTGATTCTAACCAGCTATTGATTTATTTAGCAAATTATTCCTATTTTTAATGCCTTAATGTTGGGGTACATTAGTCATAAAATATGCAGTTCCAACCAGGATCCAAGCTGAGTATGTGACTGAGTCACCAGGTCATGGGTGCTCTTCACATTTCCCATAAGAAAAGATTTGGGACAGAGAGCTTGGAGTAAAGCAGGATTTTGATACAATTCAGAGGGACAGCTAGTTTTGGTCATGAGTCAATAGTCATCAGCAGTCCAGTGAGGCATTCACTTTGAGAAACTTCAGAAACTAGGAATTAAAGAGGACATAGGACAGAGTGAATGTAGCAGTTTTACACAATGAGAAGAGCCCCACATTAGATGTTGAGAGGTCTATCTAGTACTTAAGTTGAAAATGTTAGTGTCAGGGGTGCCTAGGTGGCTCAGTATGTTAAGCATCTGCCTTTGGCTCAGGTTATGATCCCAGAGTCCTGGGATCGAGCCCCACATGGGGCTCCCTCCTGCTCCTTCGGGAGTCTGCTTCTCCCTCTGCCTCTGCCTACTGCTCACTCCTGCTGCTTGTGTGCTCCCTGTCTGTCAAACAAGTAAATAAAATCTTAAAAAAATATATCAGTGGCAAATATTTTTTAAGTACTTGCCATATACCAGGAACTAAGCTAATAGTCTTATTCATTATTTAACTTAATCTTTCCTGAAACATTATCAGATGAATATTATCTCATCTGTTTTATAGACATAAGATCCCAAGTCTCAAAAACATAAAATAACTAGTCCATGTTAATAGCTAGTAAATGGCAAAATGGGGATTTTAAACCAGGAAATTTTACTCCAGCAATGCTAAACTATAATACTCTCTTCACCCTCTCCTGGCACATGTTAGGGGACCTAGGTATATCTTCATACAAATAAAAAATACATATATATGTTTATGCCAGTCCTTTTCAATTTCATAGTAAATATGAACATTTCATGTTAAATGGAAGATATGAAAGTGCTTATAAAAATATATAATACTGTTCCGTGGAGAAGCACAGAAAACTTAAGTGCCTACAAAGGCCAGGCAGGAAATACAAGCCTAACCTAAAGGGAGGTCTAGTGCATTATTACTACCTGGGAATGCAGACCCCACATTGTAAGATTTTTAATTTTTCAGAAAAAAACTCATTGTGTAAATAGTCCAGTGGATATTTTCTAACTATTAAATATAGGCTCAAATGAAAACAACAGCAAAAAAGAATTAAATCTACGAAGGTCGACAAACCATGCCTAGAAGCTTCTGGCTTGAGACATCTGTACCATATAAGCAGGAAATCTTGTTTTCAGAAATAGTTACTGCACTAGAGAACAAAGATATATACTGGTTATACCAACTTTGATAAGGCATATGACCTGCTAGGGTTTCAATTGCCTCAGCTATGACTATTCTTCCAGTGCTCTGTATACCTACTCCTGCCTTAATCTAAAATCTCAAATGTTCATAATAAAATTCATGGTATTGAATTTGAGTAGTTTATAAGATCATTGATATAAAACACTTTGATTTAAAAAAAAAAAAGGAAAAGACTCCAGGATCCTTTTGTAGCAGACAGACAAGTCCAAATAGGCTCTTTTTTTTTTTTTTGAGTTGAGGATTTATTTATTTTTTTAATAACATTTTTTTATTATATTATGTTAGTCACCGTACAGTACATCCCTAGTTTTTGATGTAAAGTTCCATGATTCATTACTTGCGTATAACACCCAGTGCAGAAGATATGAACAAATAGGCTCTTATATGCATTTTTGGTATTCTTTTCCCAAGTGAAGGACAGATTAGATTAAACCAATGAAAAATTCTAAAGGTGGTCCAGCGGTCAGAGTATAGGAGTATGGAGGTAGCTGGAACTCTGGCAGTAGAATATATTTGTCAAGGATTAGGTAAACATGAATTTGGGGTTTGGGGAATGGCAATTTGGTGAGCTATGTATTAGTCTAGAGGAGAGAAGACATGTGGGACAGCTGTGATTTTAAATAGATAAATGCTATCAGACACAAAGATGGGCTGTTTTTTTTTTTTTTCCCTGCATGACTCTAGAGGTTTGAATTTACATCAGTGAATGAGGAATGCTGGAGAGACATCTTGCTTGGGGAGAAAGAATCACTTCTTAAAGCGGTTTATGTAGACAGAGATGCTTCAAGAGGCATTTTGAGTTCACTATTTTAAGTATTTAAACAGAAGTTACAGAAACACTTGGCAGCAATAGTGCCAAAAAGATTTGAGCAATGCCATTTAGGGTTGGAGGAACGGGATAGAGTCACTGCCCATTAGACACCCAGAAGGATGGTTTGGCATGGAGTAAGCACAGTATCTAGTTCAATATATATGAGGTACATATATGAATGAATGAAAAACATGTATTTCTTATCAAGCAGATCCAGGTGATTCTGTTGAAACCACCTGTCTGCAGAAACACTGGAGTAGACCTCCTCAAGCCTCTTCCATCCCCAGGATTATCAGAAAAGGAAGAAAAACTGATCATGACCGTCTACTAAGCAAATGCTTTGTTTCAGGTATCAGCTATTTGCATTGTATTTATTTCACAAGTATGCTCACTCATCCTTACTGTTTCATAGATGTTTAATGTGAGGCTTCAAAAATTTAAATAAATGGCAATCATGAGGTTAAGGGGTAAGTGAAGAAGCAGAAATCTGAATTTGGAGGTTTGCTCTAAAACCTCCTAACTCATGGATATACTACTGTCCATAGTGTTCTACTCTGCCATAGATTATGCTTTTGGAGGCAGGATCTGGTAAAGCATGGGCTGGGGCAATATTCTCAGGAAGAGACTAATAAACCTTTGCCAGGTATTCAAGCACCAGATTCTGTAATGTCTTCTCCCTCAAACAGAAGAATATTGTGGCAGCCTTTTACCCCCTAGCCACTGAGGTGGGGGTCTATAAGTATATGAGTAAATTAAATCAACGGGCAAGGGCAAAGAGAAGATGAAGTGAGGCAACAAAAAAAGTATTATTTTCCAAACAAAATGCTATTTATCTATTAGTGCTCTAGGCTGACTGCCTACATTTAATGAATGCTGTCCTTAAAGCCACACAAACTCCATAATGAATATGAAAAAACAAACCTAATAATACAAACATATGCAAAATGACCTGTTTCAAAAGGAAGTAGGGGCAGTGCCTGGAGTGTTGAACATTTTAATTTTCAATATCTCCACAGTTGCAGCAAGGCAGAGTGGTATCTATGTGCTAAGCAGAGAATTTTGTTCACTAATTTATTCTTTAGGGTGGGACAAGGCAAATGTGAAGTATTTTCATTTGTAACAAGGAGACCAAATTTTGCTAAATTGAAATGGTCTCCAGTTTACAAAAGTTGGCCTTGACCTTGACTCTTTTTACTTATTCTTGACAAATCAATGTTCAATCTTGTTGCTTCCAGCTCTTTTAACAGAGATGCTTGAAGATAGCATGAGAAATGGCCAGTGATGCATATAATTTGTTGCAGAACTACAAATAGCTGAGTCAAGTTCAATACACACACAGACACACACACACTGCACAGTCATATTGACTAGAGAAATATGAATACGTTGTACATGATAAAGTAAACTATTAAATTTAAGGATAAGGATCTTTCTAGAAAGAACAATGGGGCCATTGTGTTGTATAATTCTGCTACTTGATTGTTAATGATTCGGGGGCCTGCAGTTCAGAGTGTTATCACCAAGGAAATCCTATGGCCTCTAAGACACACCATAGTATTTCTTTCTTTATTAATGTCTTGGGATATATTGATGTCCTCTTTATGGTGCAAAATAAGTGGTAGCTCTCCAGATAGATGACAAAGACCTCTGCTAATAAATATAATATATAACAGAAGAGAGAAAGGAGATAGGGAAACCAATTTGGACATTGTGAGCATAGGGTAAGAAGAGTATGAAGGGGATACATAACTTTGAGGCTCAAGTCAGAGACAGGATTTCTGCCCGACATCATGTGAGATACATAATAAGCTCCCAATGGATATTTACTAAAATGAATTAAATCTAGTGACTGATTGCATAGAGGAGAAGGTAAACTGATTTTAAATTAAAAGCCAACATGTTCACGAAAGAGGACCCAGGAAGGGCAGGGAGTTGGGAGTTCATGAAAGCTGGTGATTTTGATTTTGACTGAATGACTTTGTCAACAGTTGTAAATGTTGCATAAATTCAGATAAAAAAACATGAAAGAAGGTAAAAAGTGACAAAGTTTGAGATATCAGTATTGCAAAAAAAAAAAAAAAAGATTTCCACATGGAACAAATACAGATTTTTAAAAATTTGGTCCTCCAGTTGGCTCTTAGGTACAAGGAAATGAGGCTTGGAGCTTCTCTGGCTTAGTAGTCTCCATTTCCACAAGTCACCATTGCTTGTAAGAACCCATTTCACAATGTACTAAGGTGAAGGAAATACTTTCCATTCTGGGAAAGAAAGACACAGAAGTCAGAGTTGGATACCATATACATGCATCTTGAAATCAGGGGTCAATTTTTATTAGTGTTTTCTCTGTACTTAGTTCCTAGCTGTTGTCCAAAAAAGCCTGAGACAGTGAGTAATATTCAATTCATAAGAGAGAGGATTCATGTTTTCTTTAAATCACTTCTGCAGTTTAGTGTGCCTTGTTAGTTTATTCCTGTGAGTATATAATAGAATGATATGCATTCCATTGTACGTTGTGTTGTTCCAGAAAGGAAATATTTTTGATTCATGCTAATATGGATTTCATTCCTAGATACCTAGCTAATTAATGGCTTTGCATTCACTGTTAGACTATGTCTTTCAATGATTTCTCATTCAAAATGAGCATGTGCTTTCCTATTTTGGTCGTAGAGAATGTTCTCATCCCAAACTTAGTCATCCAATTTCTTACACTTAGGCCACATTGTGAGATCAATTTTGAACCCTCCTTATGATGTCATATATCACAGAACATAATATCAGTTTCAAGGATACTATGAAGTACAGGTTACTTGACTACAAGAATACATAGATTGAAGAGAATCAAGAATGTTGGTCATAAAGGATTTCCCCCTTAACAGTTTTTTTCTTAATCTTCCAGAGGCAAAATTTAGTTTTTCCTGAGAATATCCATTAAAGTTGGGCATCTAGGAACATCTCTCAGTACTGCCTGTTTAGTCAACTGGCCAATACATGCCAACTATTACCAATTATCTCATATTTTTATGACCTTTTATTTAATAATATTTCATGCTGAGCAGAAGCTCTGCATTCCTATTATATCGTATGTTTATCCTTATAGGATGGAATAGTTCTGTGTCCTCAAATACCTGATTAGAATCAGGCACTTCTACCACCAGTAAGCCTCACTATGACACATTACAAAACAAAAATACAACACAACATGGAATGATGAGTTACTGGTAGTTTATTGAGTTTACCTTACAACTGGCTTTCCTTTCTAAATGTTTTCATTATATTAAAATAATGTTTGGCATCCCATGAATCAATGAGTATGGAAATTTGGAATTTGTTACTTGGGTATCTTATTCTTTTAGACTGTAGGACCATCAAATTATCCTAGCAGCAGTGATGTATGTTTTCATAAATAGCAGTTCAATTATCTCTGTCCATAAAGTGAAAGGTTTTGCAAAAGTTAAGTGTTATATATTACCTACATCCTCTCACTCAAAACAGCATAAGAGAGGGAATTGTTTCTGAAGTAGTTCAAGTCAGATTTAAAAAACAAAGAGTAGAAAATAACTAGCGTATGAGAATCAAAATGAAACTCACAGTCAAAATCTGAGCTTCACACATCAAAAAAATTATGCTAGTAGCTGCCGGGTAATCCTGAGCAATCCAAAGAGGAATGCCATTGTCTAGATGTAAAAGTGGGGATTTATGAAGATGACCCTTGGTGGGACAAACAATTTTGCTGAGAATCTGGAAAAATGATCTATCATCTGTCTACCCATTATCTATCTATCAATCATCTATCTATATCTGTTTGTATGCATTTTTATGTGCATGTATTTGAACCCCTCATGTGTCCTCTGATTCTTAATTTTATTATATTCTGAGAAAAAAAATTTTAAAAAGGAAACAGATCTCCTCTATAGTGGAAACTAACCTTAAAACTGAGGAAGTTGCCTCAGGGTAAAGAATACCATAGTCTTAACTCTGGAGGTAATAATCTCTCTTGAAAAGAGAAATATGGCCAAACTAATCAGAGACTGCTTAGAAATTCCAGATGGGGAAATTGTAATATGTCTCATAATCAGATCTGTTGCTCTTAGAAAGTGGAAACATTGGCAGATTCATTAAAATGAGGCCTTCAACTTTCCATTGCGGTTTTGATGAAGGTAACCTCTCATATTCACCCAAAATGTTGGCTTCTCAGTGGCAGTTTTTTTCCATAATAAATGATCAGTTAGTGTATTTGAAGAAAAGTGCTACATAGAATTCTTTGAAGGAAAATTAGTTTGTAACTACATAAAGAGGCTAGAATCAAAATCAGCTGTTCTTGCTATGAGCCAAGGCTTGGCTGTATCTCAGTTATTTAGATCCAGGATCCTGGTAGGATGCCTTGATTACCAGCTCTACATGTTAGTTAGAAATCAGCTGGCTGACAAAATACTTCTTCCAGTCACTTATGTAGAAGACAATTGAGTGAATAACCTTCACTGAGCCAAGAACTCTCCATCCTTGACAACCTTTCCCTCTATGACACTTCATTCTCTTCTCTAGTAAAGCTGGGACTTACTTTTTCCAAAATTCACAGAAGGAACCTTTTCAGTAGATGCTGACACTAGTGATTCAAAAGTGAACTAGGCTCAGGGCCTGCCCCCAAGATGCCTGCAGTCCTCTGAGAAGAGAGGAAGAAGAGATAAACTATTACCATGTTATTGGTTAGGAGTTGCTATAAATGTATATTCAGGTTATAATGGGAATGGAGAGGAGAAAGAATGGGGTGAAATGTGTCAGGGGCAGTCACAGCAAAAAATCTTTGAGAATGAATGATCTGCATGTTGAAAAAGAAATTAGTGTTTGTAAGAAAGTAGAAACTCAGAGGAGGGTAAGTGATGGACACACTATTTGGACCCATCCTGTTTACAGAGAGTCTGCTCTTTATCAAAAAGGCTCATATATGAAAACAAAAGAGAAGTCCAATAAAGGTGACAAATTATAATTGCTTTTTACATTTTTGTATGTGGGATATATAAGACAGTAGAACTAGCATGTGATCTGACAATTCCACTTCTATGTCCAAAGGAAACAAAAATACTACTTTGAAAGAGTGCCTGCATCCCTATGTCCATAGCAGCATTATTTACAATAGCTAACACATGGGAACAACCTAAGTGTCCACTGATGGACGAATGAATAAAGTAGTTGTGAATATCATTCAGCCATAAAGAATGATAACATCCTACCATTTGTGATAACATGGGTAGAGCTTGAAGGCATTATGCTAAGCGAAATAAGTCAAATGGAGAAAAACAAATATTGTATGATCTCAGTTATATCTGGAATCTGAAAAACAAAACAACAAACAAACAAACAAACAAACCCCAAACTCATAGAAATAGCAGACTTTTGGTTACCAAAGGCAGAAGGTAGAGGTAGGATGAATTGCAGGAGGGTGGTCAAAGGTATTAACTTTCAGTTATAAGATAAATAAGTACTAGGGATGTACATGATGACTATAAATAACACTGCTGTAGGATATAGGAACGTTTTTAAGAGATAACCCTAAGAGATTTTATCACAAATACCTTTTTTTCCTTTCTTTTTCTTTACTTTTTACTGTATCTATATTAGAAGATTGATGTTACCTGAACCGATTGTGGTAATCATTATACGACGTATGTCAATTGAACAATCATCTATATACCTTAAATGTCTAGAATATATGTCAATTATTTCTTGATAAAATGGGATAAAAGGAAAGTAGAGAAAAATAAAAGAATGATAACTGAACTGAAGAGGAGGAAAGGGCTAAATTTGGTAGCATCATCCAAGCTGTACTACAGAGTGTGGATTTTTCCTGGATAGCAATGAAATGCCATTGAATAGTTTCCCGTAGTGTATTCCACTGGGGTTACCTGGGGTTCACCCATTATTCTACTGTTCATGGATGAACTGGCTTATCTGCGTGGGGACAGATTGGCTTTTGGCTGCTTTAGGCTAGCCTTGGTTGGGGCAACAGTATCCTAACTGCTTCTGTACTTACTCTTTAGCAGCAGACATGTTCTCATTACAGAGGCAAAGACATGAGGGCAAAGTGGAAACTACAAGTGCTTTTATAAGATTCTGCTTGTGTAACATTTGCTAATGCTGTCCAAAGCAAGTCAGATAAATGAACACAGCACTGAAAAGCAAGAGATCATACTTTGCTTCTTGATGGTGAAAGGCATTAAAAAAGGTTGGGGTAACTAAAAGAGGGCAGCAATGCCATTGAGTTGCCATAGTTTTCCCAAGCGAACTTGTCAATTTATACTCCTTCCAGTATGTTTAAGAGTTAAAGTTACTCTACATTCTGAGTAACACTTTAGTGTGTAAATATTTTGTATTGTGATTTTGTTTGCATTTGCCTAACGATTAATGAAGCTGAGCACATTTTCATTGGCTTATTGGCAATTTAGATATCCTCTTTTATGAAATGAAATACCTATATAACATCTTTTTGTTTAGTTGAGGGTTTTGTCCATTTTTCCCCATTGTGTTGTGTGTCTTTGTATTCATAGGGCTGGGTACAAGTTTTACTTAAGGGGCTGGATGTAAGTTGATATGCCCACTTTGAAAAACATATATAAGTGTGTGTACATATATATATATATATATATGTGTGTGTGTGTGTGTGTGTGTTTGTATATTTCATACATTTCATATATATATGTACACACACATATATATGTATACACACACACATATATATGTATACACACACACACATATGCATGTGCATACCTTACCTTTCTCCATCTTTCTCTGGGTTGATATTTCATTCTCTTAATGGCAACTTCAATGACAGAAGTACTGCATAAATGTGTTCTGAAGTGCATCAAGCATTATTTATTATTTTGCTTAGCCCTGTGCTAGGAGATACATGTGATCTTGAATGGAAGAGAGCATCCTTTCCTATAAAGATTTTGTAGTATAGGTTAAAGGTCAAACATAATACTTCTGAGAGGAAGCAACATAAAGTTTTGAGCTACTGGGGCTTTTAAAGTCCTAATTTAGAATCCTGGCTGTACATGGACTAGCTGTTCAAATTTGTAAAATTTATTAAACCTCCCTGAGTTTCAAAGTCCTCAAAGGTGGCATTTTGTTTATTTGTCAGACTTAAGATCATGTCAAGAAAAGGGGAAAGTTCACTTGTTAAAGCCCTGTCTCAGATTGGGGAGAAAAATCTATCTTAGAAAAATGGTAGAGTGCTAGAGTAATATTATTTATGTTATTCTTTAACAGTAAAGAAAGAAATAGAAACACATCTAAAACTGTTTGAAACTAGACTTCATGTTTTTACTTACTACTAAAATTTCCCAAGAAGCAACATTTAAACTGTTCAAGTGTCCTGAATTTTTTGATATGCATCTATATATCCATTTCGTTTTGCAGAGCAGGGAGAGAAAAATCTCTAGGGGAATACTATTAAGGATTTTACACAATGACAATCTATCAGGAAAGGCCAGTCCATATAGAAGAGAATGGAATCTCAGAATTGTTGAAAGTGACTTCACAAGTTGCTGTATACAGAGGAGAAAATTTGAAACTAAGAGCTCCCAGAAAGAGGGACATTCTAAATATATGGACAGCCATCTCACCCTCAGGTATTAGGTTTTGCTCCAAAGCCAATTGTAAAGTCATTTTGAATGACATTTTTATTCAATCTGTAATGCACTAGATTTCAGCAAGTAGATCTCATAGAGAGAAAAGTCTTCCTGCCTTGATATACGATTCGTTCATTCACATCTCTGAGCTATTTAAAGGAAATTGTCCAGTCCATGGGATTATATCCTTAATTTAAAGTTGCTCCAATTGTTTTGTTGTTGTTGTTAGTATGCTTTTATGCGATGTAAGAGCTGAAATAAAATATATTTGAAGAGGTATATAATATCTTTTATATCATTAAAATTGGGACTTCAGAGAAATTTGCCTCTTCATATATGTGATACACTGAATAATGACTTCCAAAGATGTCCATGCTCTAATTTGTGAAAACTGTGAATATGTTATGTACATATAAAAGGGACTTTATTGATATATTCAAGCTAAAAATTTTGAGATGGAGACATTATCTTGGATTACCCAGTGGGCCTGATATAATCAGAATTATCCTTATAATGGGAGGCAGTAGATAGGAGAGAAGAGAAGGCAATGTGAGAATGCAAGCAGAGATAGGAATGAGGTGGCTTCTCACTAAGGAATGCCATCAGCCTCTAGAAGCTGGAAGACAGAAGGGAGGAATTCTCCCCTAGACCCTCTACAAGGAACTTGCCCTGATAACACCTTAGTCCTATGAAACTCCTCTCAGATTCTGACTTCCAGGACTATAAGAGAATAAATGTATGTTGTTTTGAGCCTCTATACTTTGGTACTTTGTTACCAGAAATATGAAACTAATATAATATTTAAAAAGTTTTATGGATGAGCTAAAGAAGAGAGTCAGTCCTTTCTTACATTTATCAAAGTCTGTAATCCCTAACCTAAATCCTCCAGTGGAAATAGCAACCAGATGTAATGGGCAAATATTCGACCCACAGCTTTGTGTAACCAGAACATAATGAGAAAGAAAAGGACTCCAACACCCATACTAAAAGCTGCTCTGTGACTTGTCCTCCAAATATGTCAGGGAACTCCATAAAGAAATCAAGTGATGCCTCAAATAGTAAATGTAAGTTATTTTTCTGAATGAAACAACTAAACTCTGAACAAGAACTCTGAATGTGAGTTGTTTCTGTTAAAATGTAAGCACATGACCTTTTCGTTCTGAGAATGATGGACTAATGGCTATCAGAATTCACCTCTCACCATAAGTAAATGTGATTCTATATTTACAATATATGAAGAATTTTCTTTCAGAAAGTGGATAACAAACAGCCCAGAGATGTGATCCTTGAATGAAGAGAAACACATGAGGTGAATTCCATGGTTGTGTAAGCTTTAGGCCAGGGGGTTCACCAAATATGGAGAGGTGAAGGCCAAACACAGAGCAGTGGTCTTGAATGGGCAGAGGAAACAAAGATTAGAGATGAGGACTGAGATACTGGTTGAACTTTACAGGAAAGAGATTTGGAGCAGAGAGAGTTGTACAGAGAAGTAGCCCAAAAGTCTATGTCAGGCTTCCCTTGAATCTCTGGCTGAATACTAAGCTTCACGTGCATAAGACAAGAAGACGCTATGAGACATGATGGAGAAAAGCTCATCAGAATGGTGCACTTTTTACCAAGGATGAGCTTACATTGACAGATCATAATCAACCAAAGTCTAGAGGTTACCTTAGAATTCACTCTTGATATTGTACATTCTATGGGTTTGGATATATGTATAATGACATATATGTATCATTGTAATATTATACAGAGTATTTTTACTACCCTAAAAATCCTGTGTGCTCTATTCAATTCTCCCACCCCTTGCCATTCCCTTGCCAGCAAACACTCATCTTTTTATTGTCTCCAGTTTTGCCTTTCCCAGAATGCCATATATAGTTGGATTCATACAGTGTACAGCCTTTTCATACTGTTTTTTTCACTTAATAATACACATTTAAGATGATGCTATGTCTTTTCATAGCTTGATTGCTCATTTCATTATAGCTCTGATTAATTTTCCATTGTCTAGGTGTACCACAGTTAATTTATCCATTCATCTACCAAAGGACATCTTGGTTGCTTCCAATATGTATCTTTAGAGAAAAAAAATCAATAGTATTTTTTCCAGTATACTACATTAATAACAAATTTGGTGTTTAACATCTCTTAATATTAGTTAAAACTAATATTTAATATATTTGCTTGTGCAAATATTTTGGGTATTAATCTATTATAATATTTATTTTTCCTTATTGATCATAGGGGCTCTATAAATAGTATAGTAACTCTCTTCTCTCATATATTTCAAATATTTTCATCTGATTTTATTATCATTTGTATTGGTAAAAGGTATTGTTTCTGTTTATTTGTGTATTTATTTTAGGGGTGGAGAATGATAGAATTATTCTTTCTAAAATCTGTATTTGCAACATCAAAATTCAAAATTCACCTTCCCACCACACTGTGTTATTACAGGATGAATTCCCATAGACTAGAATTGGTGTTTGATTGTTTTTACCCTTCAATCAGGCACATGTGTTTCACAATTTAAAGTTCTTGCTGCCCAACATTTAAAGAGGTTGATGCTCTTGCATGCCAAGCAGTAAATCTACAGAAAACTGCCCATAAAGTCTCTTTCAAGGTGCTTAGTGAGATAGGCTTTGGAGAAATAGAAAATTTGACCTATATTGATTCTATGTCCTTTGAGAAATAGGCAGTGTGGGCTTGATTAATGAGCATTTCCCACCTCATTTATGTCCAAAATCCTTGAAATTGACATCTGAAAATACTTGTACATTGTTCCAAAGTAAATTATGTTGAATGCCTTCTCTGGTTGTGATATCTCTTTGCTGTCTATGGCTAAGTGCTGTATTCTTAGCCATGCAGACAATAGTTAGTTTGGGAAAGAAGCAAAAGGAACAAAAACAAAACAAAAAAACTAAACTATGATAAATATACTCTGAATCTTAGACCACAACTTTATTTAAATATTTTTGAGATTATTTTTCTTTGACTTCCTAAATGATTTTTTGTTTTTATATTTAAAATAGAGAAACCGTATCAATATAAGTTAATTAGTAGGAGAGTGTGGATTTTGTGTCATTGTTTTAAAATTGAAGCTGCATGCTCTATTTCATGAATTTATACTCCAACATCCACATTAATATCTAGAATTAAAGGATCTCAGAAATGTAAGAGATCTTATAGATATGTTAATAGAGTGGTTTCTATACAGGGTATGCACTAAAATCATCTGGGAATATTCTTTTTTTTTTTTTTCCCAAATACACATGTCAGGCTTATACCCTAGAACAGGGATTGATAAACTTTCACTCTAAAGACCAGTTATTCAATATTTTAGGCTTTGTAGGCCATGCAGTCTTTATAGCCATGACTCATCTCTGGTATTCTAGCCCCAAAGCAGCCACAGGTAATACTTAAATAGGCATATCTGTGTCTGATTAAACTTTATTTATAAAAATAGGCGATGGTCCAGATTTGGTCCAGGATTGTATTTTGCCATTCTCTGCTACACAAGTCAATTTGATGTGCCAGTGACTTAACTGCCTAATAGAAAAACAAAAGCATTTGTCTTCAGAAGATGATTGCCAAAAACAAAGTCTTTCTGATGCATCACCGAGAAGATCTTGAATAAATTAAAAAAAAAAAAAAAACTAAACATGAAAAGAATACAAAAAAAATCAACCACAGTGAAGAATATTATTCTAAAGTTGAAATTAATGAAGCCTTTAAAATAACTTTGATAAGTGAGTTAAAAGTACACTGAAATGATGAATGGATTGATAAATATGTTAGGAGTTTAGGAGAGAGAATAAAGCAAAAAAAAATCAGTAGAACTAAAGAACACAATAGATCAAATGAATAATAAGCATGAAGACTAAACAATGAAGAACATAGGAAAAGAAAGACATGGAGAAAAATAAGAAAATGAACATTATATTGTACTTTTGAAACTGGAATTAAAGAAATGTGGGGGGGCACCTGGGTGGCGCAGTCGTTAAGCATCTGCCTTCGGCTCAGGGCGTGATCCTGGCGTTCCGGGATCGAGTCCCACATCGGGCTCCTCCGCTGGGAGCCTGCTTCTTCCTCTCCCACTCTCCCTGCTTGTGTTCCCTCTCTCGCTGGCTGTCTCTCTGTCACATAAATAAATAAAATCTTAAAAAAGAAAAAAAAAAGAAATGTGGGAAAAAGACAATGGGGCAAAAAGTAAGTGATACCATATTGTTTTACATTTTTGTCCCCAACTTTCACCAAGAATAACAACCTTGAGGTCCAGGAAGTCTAGTCGAACCCAAGCAGGATAAATAAACAAATGAACAAACACAAATCTATCAAAGTACATCATAGTTAACTGTTGAACACTAAAGAAGGAGAAAAACAATCTTGAAAGCAGAAAGAGAATGAATCATATATTACACGGAAATACACAAAATAAAAATTCCAGTAACTTCTCATCAGAAACTAAAGGCCAAGAGACAACAAAATGACATAAATAAAGTGTTAAAAAAGAAAAAATATCTGCTGAGATGGAATTTTATACTTTGAATGTTTTATGCAGCTAAATCTAACCTGAAAAGTTAAGGAAGGACATATACGATGATGAGGTTTGAGTTGAATCTTCAAGTGAGAGAGTTTACTAAATGGTTGTTGGGTGAAAGGAAGATTATTCCTTTTTTCTTTGAAAAGTATTATGACATTTCATGTTTTATTTACATAATTATTGAATAAATTTTATGTGTAACTGTTTAAGGTATACAAAATATTACTTTGATGTATTTATGTATTGTAACACGATTGCTGATGTGGCTATATGTATCACGTTACATAATTTTTATTGTCTTTATTCATTATATTATGTATTGGATCTCTACAGCTTACTTCCTACTTGTTATGTTTGTACTTTTTATTTATTTTTATTATGCATAAAACTTAATTTTCCATTTTTTAAAAACTTAAATTCAATTAGCCTAGCTATCCCCTCCCCCCATCACCTGGAAACCACCATTTTATTCTCTGTTTTTTACAGGTTCAATGTTTTTAGATTCCACATTAATAGTGATATCACATAGTAATTATCTTTCTTTGTCTGACTTATCTCACTTAACATGATGTGTTCAGGATCCATTCATGTCACAAATGGGAACATGTCTTTCTTTCTTATGGTGAATAATATTCCATTGTGTATACATACTATATCTTTTTTTATCCATTCATCTGTAGATGGGCATTTAGGTTGTTTCCATGTCTTGGCTATTGTGTATAATGCTACAGTAAACATGAGGGTGCATATATCTCATTGAAATCCTGCTTTTCATTTTGTAAACCTTTGGGTTTATACCCAGCAGTGGAATTGCCAGATCATATGGTAGATCTATTTTTAATTTTTTGAGGCACCTCCATATTGTTTTCCATAGTGGCTGGACCAGCTCACATTCCCAGCAACAATGTATACGTGTTCCATTTTCACCACATCCATACCAGCACCTGCCACCATCTTCTCCTCCTCCTTCTTCTCCTTTGTGAGTGACAGAGTTATCTTTTATTTTTTATTGATGTATAGTTGACACACAATGTTACATTAATTTCAGTTGTACAACATAGTGATTCAACAATTCTAAACATTATGCTATGTTCACCACAGGTGTAGCTACCATCTGTCACCATACAATGCTATTACAATACCATTGACTATATTCCCTATGCTATACCTTTTATCCATGACTTATTCATTCCATTAACTAGAAAATGTACCTTCACCCATTTTGCCCATCCCTCCACCCACCTCCCCTCTGGCAACCTCCTCTTTATGTTATAGGTAATGTTTTTGCTTTTTTGCTGTTTGTTTGTTTTCAGATTCCACATAAGTGAAATCATATGATATTTGTCTTTCTCTGTCTGACTTATTTCACTCTCCAAGTCCATCCATGTTGCTACAAATGTCAAGATCACATCTTTTCTCATGGCTGAGTAATAGTTTATTGTAATATATACCACATCTTTTTTATTCATTTATCTATCAATGGGTTACTTCTATATTGTGGCTATTATAAATAATGCTGCAATATACATAAAATAAAACATGTATCTTTTTGAATTATGTCTCAATATCCACTTTGTCTCCTTCGTGTAAATATCCACTAGTGGAATTACTGAATTATATGACATTTCTAACTTTTTTGAAGAACCTCCATACTGTTTTTCACCATGGCTATACCAATTTACATTCCCACCAACGTGTGTGAGTGTTCCTTTTTCTCTACATCCTCACCAACATTTATTATTTCTTGTCTTTTGAAGCTAGATATTCTCATAGGGGTAACACGATATCTCATTTTGGTTTTGATTTACATTTCCCTGATAATTAGTGATATTGAGCATTTTTTCATGTAGGAAATGCCATTGTAGGACTTTAGCATGTCTTCTTTGGAAAAATGTCTATTCAGGTCCTCCACCCATTTTAAAATTGTTGTTGTTGTTGTTGTTGTTGTGTGTGTGTGTTGAGTTGTATAAATTCTTTATATATTTTGGATATTAACCTGTTATTGGATATATCATTTGCAAATATCTCCAATTTAGTATGTTGCTTTCTCATTTTGTTGATGGCTTCTTTTGCTGGGCAAAAGCTTTGTATTTTGATGTAATACCAGTAGTTTATTTTTGCTTTCATTACCCTTGCCCAAGGAGATATATCTAGAAAAATGTTGCTAAGGCCAGTGTCAAAGAGATTACTGATTATGTTTTCTTCTGGACTTGTTTTTTTGTTTGTTTGTTTTTAATTTCAGGTCTCACATTTAGTTTGTCAATCCATTTTGAGTTATTTTTGTATGTGTTGTAAGAAAGTGAACCAGTTTCTTTCTTTTGCTTGTAGTTATCCATTTTCCCAGCACCATTTATTGAAGAGACTATCTTTTCTTCCTTGTATATTCTTGCCTCCTTTGTCATAGATTAATTGGCCCTTAAAGTGTGGATTTATTTCTGGGCTCTTTATTCTGCTCTATTGATCTATGTGTCTATTTTTATGCCAGTACCATATTGTTTTAATTATTATAGCTTTGTAGTATATTTTGAAATCTGGGATTATGATACCTCCAGATTTGTTCTTCTTTCTCAAGATTGCTTTGGTTATTTAGGGTCTTTGTGGTTCTATACAAATTTTAGAATTATTGTTTTAGTTCTGTGGAAATGCTATTGGTATTTGATAGGAACTATAGTTCGCTTTGGGTAGTATGGACATTTTAACAATATCAATTCTTCCAACCCATAAACATGGAATATCTTCCCAATCATTTGTGTCATCTTAAATTCTTTTCTTTTTTTTTTTAAGATTTTATTTATTTATTTGACAGAGAGAGAGACAGCCAGCAAGAGAGGGAACACAAGTAAGGAGAGTGGGAGAGGAAGAAGCAAGCTCCCAGAGGAGGAGCCCGATGCCAGGCTTGATCCCAGGATTCTGGGATCATGCCCTGAGCTGAAGGCAGACGCTTAACAACTGAGCCACCCAGGCACCCCTTAAATTACTTTCATCAGTATTTTATAGTTTTTAGAATTCAGGTCTTCTACCACCTTGGTTAAATTTATTTCTAGGTATTTTATTCTTTTTGGTAAAATTGTAAATGGATTGTTTTCTTTTTTTTTATTTTAATTTCAGTGTAATTAACATGCAGTGTTACATTAGTTTCAGGTGTACAATATAATGATTGTACAGTTCTATACATGACTCAGTGCTCATCCAGGTAAGTATACTCTTAATCCCCTTCACCTATTTCACCCATGCCCCCACCATCTCCCCTCTGGTAACCATCAGTTTGTTTTCTATAGTTAAGAGTCTCTTTTTTGTTTGTCTCTTTTTTCCTTTGTTCATTTCTTTTGTTTCTTAAGTTCTACATGCGAATGAAATCATTTGGTATTTGTCTTTCTCTGACTGACTTATTTCATTTAACATTATACTCTCTAGATCACTCATGTGGTTGCAAATGGCAAGATTTCATTAATTTTATGGCTCAGTAATATTCTGTTGTGTGTGTACACACACAAATATATATATATATATATATAATTTTTTTTGAGACAGCGAGCACATGCATAAACACGGGGTGCAGAGGGAGAGGGAGAGAGAGAGAATCTCAAGCAGGCTCCACACCCATCGCAAAGCCTGATGCTGGGCTTGATCTCCTGACCCTGAGATCATGACTTGAGCTGAAATCAAGATTCAGACACTCAACCAATTGAGCCACCCAGGCACCCCTCCATTGTAATATTATTGAGAGTTATGTACTTATTGCCATTTTTTAACTTGTTTTATGGTTGTTCTTAGTGTTCTCTGTTTCTTCTTTTGTTCTCTTTTCTCATGATTTGCTTGCTCTCTTTAGTGACATACTTGGGTTTCTTTCTCTTTCTCTTTTTCACTAATATTATTACTGGTTTTTGATTTGTGGTTACCATTAGGTTAATATATAACATCTAATGCATATAGCAGTCTATATTAAGTCAATGTTCACTGAAGTTTGAACCCATTCTAAAAACATTAAATTTTTACCCCTCTCTCCCAATGTTTTAGGTATATGGTATCATACTTTACATTCTTTTATTTTGTGAATTCCATGACTGATTTTTAAAGATATATTTAAATGTACTATTTTTGTGCTTCCTACTTTTCTTAGTCCTTTATTTCTTTTCCACTCAAACAATCCCCTTTAACATTTCTTGTAAGGCTGGCTTAGTGGTCATGAATTCCTTTAACTTTTGTTTGTTTGGAAGGCTCTTTATCTCTCCTATTCTGAATGATAGCCTTGCTGATTAGAGTATTCTTGGTTGTGAATTTTTTTTTTCTTTCAGCACTTTGAATATATCATGCTACTCTCTTCTGGCCTTCAAAGTCTCTGTTGAAGAATCACCTGATAGCCTTATGGAGTTTCTCTTATATGTAACTTTTTTCTTTTCTCTTACTGCTTTTAAAATTATCCCTTTATCACTACTTTTTGCCATTTTAACTACTATGTGTCAACTCCTTGGGTTAATTTTGTTGGGGGATCTCTGTGCCTCCTGCATCTGGATTTCTGTTTCTTTTCCTAGATTTGGGAAGTTTCAGGTATCATTTCTTCAAATAAATGTTCTGCCCTTTTTTCTCTCTTCACCTTTTGGGATCCCTATAATTAAATGGTATTACACTTGATGGTGTTGGTGAGTTCCCTTAATCTGTTTTCATTTTTTATTATTTGTTTTCTCTCTCCTGTTCAGCTTTATTGCTTTCCATTACTCTGTCTTTCAGGTCACAGATTCATTTCTCTTCCTCGTGTAGTTTACCATTATTCCCACTAGGTATTTTTAGTTTCAGTTATTGAGTTCTTCACCTCTGATTGGTTCTTTTTTTTTTTTTTTTTTTTTTTTTTTTTTTTTTTTAATGTTTTCTATCTCTTTGTTGAGGGTTTTGCTGAGGTCCTCCCTTTGTTGTTAGTGGGCAAGTCTGGGGCTGCCTTGGGCTTGAGTTAAGTCAGACCAGGCATTTGCCAGAGCTGTGACAGCACTTGACTGTAGGGGGTTCTCCCTGTGTTGTCCCCTGAGAAGTTTTCATTGGTGGGTGGAACCAGCAGCTAGATCAGTAGTCTGCCCCAACCTGCTTTTGGGGCCACAGCTGGACTAGCATGTGTGTTTATCTTCCTTTCTCCTCAAGGAAGTTGTCTCTTTGGAGTGTTGCTTGCCCCTATTGGGGCTGCTTGCACACTGCCAGGCTTGTGGCATCACTTTGGATGGGCTCCTGTCAAAGACATTTTACAGGGCAGGGGTCCACAGGAGAATGCAACGGTGGTATGCATGATGCCAGCAAGGTGTGCACTTGTCTGCTGTAGGGTGGGACCTGGAACTACTATAGAAAACTCTTGCCACTGGGCTGGAGGGGGTGAGTACACAGGAGAGTAGGGGTAAGGGGTAAGGGGCAATTCCCTTGATAGCAATGTCCATGCAAGTCTGTTGTGGAGGGGACCTGCAACTAGAGAAAACTGTGAAGGCTGGCTGGGTTGAAGGGAGCAGACTTGTAGTAGTGCATGGGGACAGGCACACTCTTAGCAAACATAGTTGAGAGTGCTTACACTTTGGTGAACAAATGTCAGGGTATCTAGGCTAGGGGATGGAGGGGGGGGAATGCGCCCACCAGCTCTTCTTTTCTTGGGGAAGTCTCCTAAAGATTCCTGTCCCTCCAACATAGGCTCTGCGATTAGTGAATAAATATTCCTATATGACCCAGGCAGTTTTCAAACTGCTGTTTCTATGCTTTATCTCTGTGGGGCTGTTTGTTATACTGTCTCTTTAAGGGCGTGGACTCAGTTTCCTCTTGTCCTCTAGCTCTCCCAGAGTGCAGCCCACTGACTTTATAGTTCCAGGTATTAAGCCCTGATGATTTTAAGAACTCAAGAAGTTAGGTCCCTCTGATTTTCAAAGCCAAATACGGAGATTTGTCTTCCCAGTACAGGTTCCCCATGCCTGAGGTGCCTGGTGTGGGGTTTGTTCCTCTCTTCTCACTGCACCCACTGCATCCCTCCCTCCTGTGGACAGTCCTGCAGGTCAATTTGGCCCCAGACTGCATCTCTACCCTTGCTGCCCTTTTTGATGTTTCCTCTTCTGTACATTTACTTGTGGAGAATCTGTTCTGCCTGTCTTCAGATTGTGATCTGCATTATTTACACTGGCGTGAGTGTCATCTAAGTGTATCAGTCGGACAAGATGAGTTGAGGATCCTCCTATTCTGCCATCTGTCCCAGAAGACTGGAATTGTTTTCTTAATTTCTCTGTTGCTTTGTTATTAGTATATAGTAATGCAACAGATTTCTGTATATTAATTTTGTATGCTGCAACTTTACTGAATTCATTTATTCTAATAGGTTTTAGTGGAGTCGTTAGGGTTTTCTATGTATAACGTAATTTCATCTGGATGTGCCAGTGATGATTTTGTTTTTCCTTACCAATTTGGATAACTTTTATTCCTTTTTCTTGTCTGATTGTTGTGGCTAGGACTTCCGGTACTATGTTAATAGAAGTGGCTATAAGGATGTCCTTATCTTGTTCTTGATCCTAGAGGAAAAGCTCTCAGTATTTCACTACTGAGTATAATGTTAGCTGTGGGTTTGCCATATAGGCCTTTATTATGATAAGCTATGTTCCCTCTACACATACTTTGTTGAGAATTTTTATCATGAACAAATGTTGAATTTTGTCAAATGCTTTTTCTGCATCTATTGAGAAGATCCTATGATTTTTATCTTTCATTTTGTTCTGTGGTGTTTCATGTTGTTTGATTTCTGAATGTTGAATGATCCTTGCTTGCATTCCTAGAATAACACCCACTTGATCATGGTGAGTGATCTTTTTAATATATTTTGGAATGTGGTTTGCTAATATCTTGTTGAGAATTTTCACAACTATGTTCATTGTCCTTTCTTTTAACTTTATGCAATGGTTAGGGTTTAGTATACTGTTCTAAAATAGAGTTACAGAGTGATCTTTTTAATGTATTGTGGAATGTGGTTTGCTAATATTTTGTTGAGAAGTTTTACAACTATGTTCATTGTCCTTTCTTTTAACTTTATACTATGGTTAGAATTTAGTATACTGTTCTAAAATACAGTTACAGTGAAGAGAGAAAGTTACAGTATTCTAATTCTATTTATCACTTTAATCAGAATTTTGTGTACTTTTGTCTTTTCAGCATGAAGAGCTCCTTTTGACATTTCTTGTAAGGCAGGTCTGGGGTGGTGAACTCCCTTAGATTTTGTTTGTCTGGGAAAGCCTTTATTTCTCCTTCATAGCTGAAGGATAACTTGGCTAGATTGAATATTCTTGGCTGACAGTTTTCTTCTTTCAATAGTTTGAATATGTCCTTCAACTCTCTTTTGGCCTGTAGAATTTCTAGGGGGAAATCTGCTTATAGCTTACTTCTTTCCTCTCACCCCCAAGTCATCATGGTCTCTCCTTAAAGAGAGCAGTTCCAGCTGTAACATTTGTGGCCAGGCAAATCATCCACTCACTACCTTCACCCTCCACCTCTGCCAGAAAAGCTGTGCTCACCCACTGCTGGACCTTTTGTCACCTTTTTTCCATCACCACATCTGCCACCATAGGTTGCTACTTCCCTTGCTCTGCTGCCTCCTCCAAAACCCAATTTACCCCCTTTAAAGTACACAGACGAACAGATCTCTTGGATATTCTGGTACAGTGTGCAGAGGTGCTCTCTCTTTTTTCAGTTATGGATGTTCAATTAATTGTAAATCAAAGGAGAGAGAAAAAAGGAACAACTCATACCACCATGATGCTGACATCACCTGTATTAGACTGGGAGGGTGGCATTCTTCAAAGAGGAGACAACCTAAGCTCAGTCATGGCAACATTAAATAGAAGTGCATGTAATGTGAATTGCATAAAGGTGGAGTGAGTCTTTCTAATATCATGCAAGAATTCAGTGGCAGAGCTTGTTTTCAAGTTCAATATTCTTTCCATATCTTCATTGCTGGTTTTAGGTATCCAGGTTCTGACTAACACACTGCTTCAGGCTTCTTAAGTGAAATGCTGCCTGAATTAATTGCCCTCCTAGTAGGTGCTCAGAGCAAATTATCATCTTTATTTTATTTGCAGCCATATTTTTTTGTTTATTTGTTTTGTTTTATTTTTGTGGGGGGAGGACATTTATTGGCACTGGCAAATTAAAACACTTATGATCGTGGTAATAACACCACTTGTATAATCAAATACAATTGAAAAGTAAATGCACCAATTTAGGCTGGACTTGAGCTATTACAATGTGCATTTATGTTTAATTTCTTTTGTCTTTCCCTGGATACCATGATGGACTGAGCTCGGCAAGTTTGTTGTTTTGGCAAATATTCTTCCAACCATCCCCATCCCTATATTTGAAATATAGGAGAACAATTCACTTTATGTAAACTGATCATAAACAAATCATGCTAGGTTCAGGTAATGAAGGTTGCACAGATATAATTGCATTCAAACTATTATCACTGGCAGACCTATGTTGGACTAGGTGAATAGATGTGAAATAGACTTTAAACAACATTTAACAAAGCAGATCTGTCCTTTTGTATTCTTCCTGTAGTCTAGCTGAATATTATAGTATATTGCAAATTGTGGCTATTTCTATTTTGGCTGCTCTATAAATTCTCATAATATTAGTTGAACATAGTATTTGCTAAAATTTTGGGTTTTCTGTACAGAAAAGTACTTATATTCTGTACAGAAAAAGTGCTTATAAGTAGGAATTCCAAGGTACATTGAAGATATATTTGCTTATTGAAGACATTGCTTTTATCTACATTGTTTCCTTACTTGAGGTAGTTTGGGACTGAAGAACAGAGTGTGACTTGCTGTAGGTAGAGACCTCCCAGGTTACTCTGTAGGTATCATCAGTTTGGGAGACCAGCCTATCTTCCCTCCAACAGTAATTGATTTTAATATATAATCATAATTCATATGATCAAACCAGGGATGGTACCTGGTCCTGTGACGATTAATACCAATAAATAGGGACTCAACATCTCCTTTCTAGGATTCATTGTTCCGTACAGAAAATAATGAGTACAATCTTTCCACCTTTGTTTTCCAGTCAAGACCTCATAGATATTTCAAAATAAACATACTGCAGTAACTAACTTTCTATCCAACCACTTTACATAGTAAGGATATACAACTTGAGGCTATTAGAATAGCAATTTTACAAACTGAAGAATTTGTATATTGAACTTATTTGTATATAATTGCTAAAAGTATTGGGATGGTCTTAGCTAAACCTACACAAACCCCTCGGACCTTTGAGCAAAATATGTGTTTCCTGATGAAACTCAGCCATTCCTGTCGGTAGAAAAGATGTTCTATTTTAGATTTCCCACCCTGTAGATTCTTGATATAAATAACAAGGTGAATCAATTATACATTGTCCACAAATGTGTCCTCAGATTCCCTAGTCTCATCAACTTTAAATGAGTTTTTTCCCTCTGTCTGTAAACTAATAGGGATAAAATAATAATTGAAGTGTGAATAGTTGGCATTTAATTCTTCTAGAAGATTCTCCAGAATAAAAATAACTTTGTCCCTAGGCTAATGGATAATTAACCAACTAAATTAACCCTTAAGTCCAGAGTCAGCAGAGCTGGAAACCAAAAATAATGATTATATCAATGTTTGTTCTTACGTACCTGGCACCAAGCTCAGCATCTTACAAACATAAACTTACTTGATTTTCACAATTGTCCTATGATGTAGTTAATACTATTATTCCAATTTTATAGATGAGGAAATCAAAGCTTATATGTGTTATTCAAGAACTTACTTGCTCAAGAAAATGATGGGTGCAAGAGTGCCAACCTCAAAATCCATACTCTAAACCAGGGGTCTGCAAAGTAGATTGAGAGCAAAATCTGGCCCACTATCTGTTTCTGGGGGGTTTTTTTGTTTCGTTTTTGTTTGTTTGTTTTTTGGAATGACCTGTGAGCTGTTTTTAAATGACTGAACAAAATGTCATTGCAAATACTTTGACATAATGGTTCTTTTTTGCTTGTGACTTCACTATCATAATTTTTCCTTTTCTTTTTTTCTCATTGCAATATTGTTAATAAATTCTGGTTTTAGGAGATCAAATCTATTCAAGTCTATAGAATGTTTAGAAATTTATTTATAAAACTATATTCTAGATATTTTACTAGAAAATAGGGATAAAACATTGAAAAACAAACAAATATAGTGTGCTGCCACTGAGTTTTCAGTTTAGAGAAGGATAAGCAGACATTATTTAAGTCAGGAAACAAAACTAGTGGAATGTTTTTCTATACCATACTATAAAGGATTGAAACTAGCAGGACTGCGTAGCTTGACTATAGACTAATGATAACACATTTTCCTTTATTTATCTCTTATTATATGTCTGCCAGTCACCATATTCAATTGAGATGTCAACTTCTAAAGAAACAGGCTATTTTAAATCAATACTCACTGATCCTTGCCAGTCAAGCAGTGATAATAGATTTTGAAACTTCAGAGATATAATTTGTGGTAACAATAATGAAAAAATAGAGAAAAGATTATTGGTAGATGTTCAAACAGTTTAACTCAGTTGAAAGTATGATACAAATAACTGGTGGTTAATAAATTCATTTGGCTCTAATTTAGAGATCTAGAAATGTCCTGGTGGCCAGATCCGTTGCCATCTGGCTCAGTTTCCAGATTCTGTTCTGGATTAGAGATGACCATTGCTAGAACATCAATACTGCTTCAAAACATTACATATATTTGTAATATATGTGTATATTTATATGTTATTATGTAATATATGTTATTTTTTAAATATATATTTATTTATATATAATTATATATCTAGATATCTAGAGAGAGACATAGACAAACAGAGAGAATGCATTTTTTAACTTAAGTATAATTAACATTTGGTGTCATAGTAGTTTTAGGTAGATGACAAAATGACTCAGCAATTCTATATATTACTCAGTGCTCACCATGGTAAGTGTGGTCACCATCTGTTACTGAACAGTATTATCATAATATTATTGACTATATTCCTTATGCTGTACTTTTCATCTCCATGACTTATTTATTTTGTCACTGAAAGTCTGTACTTCTTAATCATCTCCATTTTATCAAACCCCTCACCCATCTCCCTCTGGTAATCACCAGTTCTCTGTATTTAAGAGTCTGTTTGTTTGTTTTGTTTTTTATCCCACATGTAAATAAGATCATATGGCATGTGTCTTTGTCTGACTTATTTCACTTAGCATAATATCTTCTAGATCTATCCATGTTGTTGCAAATGGCACAATCTCATTCACTTTTATGGCTGAGTAATATACCATTGTATATATACACGATCTCTTCTTTATCCATTCACCCATTGAGGGACACTTGGGTGGATTCCATAACTTGGCTATTGTAAATAATGCTGCAATAAACATAAGGGTGCATATAGCTTTTCAAATTAGTGTTTTTGTTTTCTTCAAGTAAATATTCAGAAGTGGAATTATGGGATCATATGGTATTTCTACTTTTAATTTTTGGAGGGAACTCCATACTGTTTTCCACAGTAATTGCACCAATTTGCATTGCCGCCAACAGTGTATGAGGATTCCTTTTCTTCGACTTTCTCACCGCTTGTTTCTTGTCTTTTTAGTGCTAACCATTCTGACAGGTATGAGGTGAAACATTGTGACTTTGATTTGCATTTCCCTGATAATTAGTGATGTTGAGCATCTACTCATGTGTCTGTTGGCCATCTGTAAATCTTCTTTGGAAAAATGTCTATTCAGGTCCTCTGCTAATGGTTTAATTGGATTATTATTTCACTGTTAAGTTGTATTAGGTCTTTATATGTTTTGAATATTAACTCCTTATCAAATATTTCATTTACAAATATCTCATCCATTCAGTAGGTGTGCTGTTTTGTTGATGGTTTCCTTCATTATGGTCCCAATAATTTATTTTTGCTTTTGTTGCCCTTGCTTGAGAAGACACATCTAGAAAAATGTTTCTAAGGCTGATGTCAAAGAGATTATTATCTTTGTTTTCTCCTAGGAGTTTTTGTTTTGTTTTATTTTTTACAAGTCTCACATTTAGGTCTCTCATCCATTTTTTGGTTTATTTTTGTATATGGTATAAAGAAGTGGTTTGAATTCCAGTCCTCCAGTTGACCTTAACATTGCAGCAAATAACCTTTTCTTTCTTTTTTTAAGATTTTATTTATTTATTTGAGAGAGAGAGAGCATGTGTGTGAGTGGGGGGGAAGGATGGGGGGAGGGACAGAGAGGGAGTGAGAGGGAGAGAGAATCTGAAACAGACTGTGTGCTGAGGGTGGAGCCTATCATGCGGCTTGAGCTCACCACGGCAAGATCATGACCTAAGCTGAAATCAAAAGTCTGATACTTAAGGGACTGAGCCACCCAGGCATCCCACAGATAGTCTCTTCTAAAGCTCTCTCTCTCTCCTTTTTTCTCTTTTTAAGGTTCTCTTTTTATCATGGTCTTAACTGTTCTATCAAGAAGTAACCTTAAAAATATTTGAACAAAAACTACTTTAAGGGAATGTGCTAGAGGTATAAGGCTATTTCCTCAATGTGTTCCAAGATGCTTCTAGAATAAACAGAGGCAAGGAGATTAAGTAAGTCTCCTAAGTATGCACAGCAAGGAAGGAGGGAATAAGAAATTCTGAACTGGCTCAGTCAGAATCTAGAGCTGAATTTCTTGACTTCCAAATGATCTATCCATGATAATAGGGCATGGAGAACATTTTTTTTATTCTGTTCATTGTCTCTACCATTAGAGAGAATTCTAATTCCCAGTGACTTAAGATGTCTTCAGCAAAATTAATAATTCCAGTTCCCACTATTTTTTGAGCTGAATAAATCAAAACTTCTCAAACATTCATTCAATTCCAATAATTTCAACAAAGAAAAAAAATATGTGCAAAGTGAAGAAAATGGCTTTCTTAGATTACATAGCCATTCCTACCTGGATTGCTTTTTAATGTAGCTATTTTTAAAATAGCCTTTTATGTTTACAAAAGTCCTTCTTTTCCTCCTTGAAAACAAGTCTAGAAAACTTTTGAAATTTAATTTAGTTTAATTTTTTTAAGAAAGAATGTGGCTCCATACTTCACACCTTCCTCTTTATAAGGAAAATGCCCTGAGACAGGTGTGGCAACTGCCATCTCTGCATATGAGAAAGATATTTTGCTTGACCAAACTTCAGTCAGGATCCTGAACCCTCACCTAGGCCCACTTGTGTACTTCCTTATAAAACCTAGTTTTAATAAGAACCTTGCTGGGGCACATGGGCATCTCACCTGGTTAAGTGTCTGTCTGCCTTTGGCTCAGGTCATGATCCCCGGGTCCTGGGATTGAGCCCCACATTGGGCTCCCCGCTCAGTGGGGAGTCTGCTTCTTCCTCTTCCTCTGTCCCCCTACTTGCTCGTGCTGTATTTGAAGTTGAGCCCAAACTTTTTTCCCCACTGCATAGTCCCATAGCACTTGTCCCTATGCCAATCACAATGGCCCTGAATAAAGTCTGCCTTACCATGAATAACAATTGAATTTTTACTTTTTAAATCACATGTCAAAGTTCAGTTCTGGGAATCGCAGCAATGCTCTTTCTTACTTCCAGGAAAGAGAGAAGCAAGCACTGCAGTCTTCTCAGCAAGAAGGACCCAGCCCTGTGGGCCAAACCCCAGGAGACAGTGCAGCTCAACCTGTGTCTTTTAGGGGTGACATTAGGTCTCTTCAGGGGAGAGTAGGCATATGGGAGAAACTGGGAAGGGGAAGAAAACTGAACACTGAGAAACCGAGAATAAATTCTATATATCATAGCTCACAATTTTGAGAATTCTAAACAAATGATAATTCCAGTAATATTAGACAACATACACATTCCAAACCTTTTGCCCAGAACTAATTAAAAATATTCACCAATTACCAAAAAACACAGCTACTTCTAAATGACTTTAATATTCTGGGAATAATAATAAGTATCAACGACATTTAGAGAGAGATGACTTAAGACATAAAAAAAGAAATACATTTCACAATATTATTTTATGTTTTAAACATGAAATCTAAAAGAGGAGGAATTGGGTGAAAGTAAATAGCTTATTGGTTCAATTTTTTTTCATTTCTTTGAGAAATAAGAGCAATGAGACCCATATACGTCAAAATTCTGGAGAAATAATATGCAATATTTCTATCTTATTAAGAATCTTATTAGAAAGCAAAAAAAGAAAAAAGTGAGATAAAAATGTAAATGATTTTGCTGAACCACTGTAGAAATTTTGAACTTGCAAGTAAGTCATGTGCCAAGAGAAAATTATATGTGAAATAAAAATCTAGAATATTACTATTTAATAAGTCAAGTGAGAGAATATTGTGCATGTAACATCATTGTTTATCCCACATGCACTCTGAATACTAAATCATTCAATTTTATTCTTTAAAGACATTTTCCTATTTTAATTTTAATTACCAGTGATCACAAATCCACTAGAAAAACACATTTTACAACATATTTTAGCCTCATATATTATGATAATTCCAGCAAACAGTAGATAACCATGTAAAAACAAGAATAATTAAAGTAAAGCACTCTAGCAAGAGCTCCTAATTTATTGAATCTCTTTTCTTTCAATATTTACAGCAAATATTTTCTTTTTTTTCTGGTGCAATTAATGATCAAAATTATTGTCATCTGCTTTTTTATTAACATGGTTTGATTAAGAAATAATGTACAGTTATAAGAACTGTGAAGCTGTGGAATTGGTGGCAGAGGACTTTTGTTGAACTTTTATGCATGTAATAGTAAAGGGATATGCTATCTAGATGAGAAAAATGGAATGTGGGAGTGGAATGTGAATAGTTTTGAACCTCCTTTCTCTATTTGGCTGTCTTCTGGAATGTTTCAATGAATCAGTGTTCATTTGACACAATTTTATAATATCTTAATTCCCATTGAATTCTATATTTGTACACAGTTTTGGAATTTTTAAAAATGATGATGATTTCAGCTATACACCCATCTTATAGGAACAAAGGGAATCTATAGATATAGATACATAGATATATAGATATAAAGTCAGTTAAGGCATAGAGACATTAGGAAACTTGTAAAGGTCACACTGCAGGTTAATGGCAAGAACCAGGACTGAGTTTACCATTTAATCATTAATTCTTTCAAATAAGCATTTTATAGGCTTATAGTCCATCATTATTAAAGATAATTTAGTTCAGCCTGTAATTGCACAGATGCAAAAACTAATGTCAATACAAAAGATAACAGGCCTACAGCTCCAAGAAAGGACTAGATGAAAATTGGAAGTCTAGATCCATTACTTCACATTGTTCTTGTGAACATACTCCTTAACTTTACAAATGATTTTGAAATTAAATTCAATGTTTCCTACCACATCTGCACTTGTGTCCACACACGGACTTACCATGGAACAGGTTTCTATGTACAGACCTGGCTTAGCTCTGCTTCTCTAGATGGCTTGGAATTGAAGCAAATTTCTTAAGTGTGAATGCATGTAAGGCCATATGTTGATGCAGTGTGACAACTGACATCATCAAAATACAACTTTATTTTTATCTTCCACCATCTTTTTAAAATATATTCAAGTCAGGATGATCTTCCTTTGCTGTTGAATGAAAACTCTTCCAGACCAAATGCCTTGTACCCTCACTTTTTTTCTTTACAGAAGAATACTTACATTTTGTCACTAAGTCTCATTTCAGAAATCAGAATGTCTAATCCAAAATACTAATTAAAATTCTGAATTTGACTTAATATTAAAACTTCTCCTCCTTCAGTAAGAACTTCATTGAGAATGAAAGCCTGTAGTAGGAAAGGGAGCATGATCAGCTTCTTGTTTAATTCTTTATCTGTGCTTTCCTACTCTTATTTCACCTGCTGGGCACAGTCTGACACTGTCAGGGTCTGGGAAGGGTGAGAGTAAAGTAGTAAAGGCAAGAGAAAATTTTTATTCATGCTCCCTGGGACTCAAAGATTTTTAAAGCCAGTCCCTTCCTTCCTTCCTTCCTTCCTTCCTTCCTTCCTTCCTTCCTTCCTTCCTTCCTTCCTTCCTTCCTCTTTCTTTTCTTTTCTTTTCTTTTCTTTTCTTTTCTTTTCTTTTCTTTTCTTTCTTTTCTTTTTTTCTTTCTTCTCTTTCTTTTTCCTTCCTTCCTTCCTCCCTCCCTCCCTTACTTCCTTCCTTTCTTCCTCCCTCCCTCTCTCTCTTCCTCTCTTTCTTCCTTTCTTTCATATTTCTTCCTATCTTTCCTTCCTTCCTCCCTCCCTCTCTCTGTCTCTTTCTTCCTTTCTTTCATCTTTCTTCCTATTTTTCCTCCCTCCCTTCCTTCCTGCCTGCCTTCTTTCCTTCCTTCCTCCCTCCCTCCCTGACTTCTGAGCCTTCCTTCAAGGTGGTGGGCAAATCAGAGCATAGGAATAACTTTTTTTTTTAAGATTTTATTTATTTATTTGACAGAGATAGAGACAGCCAGCGAGAGAGGGAACACAAGCAGGGAGAGTGGGAGAGGAAGAAGCAGGCTCCCAGTGGAAGAGCCTGACGTGGGGCTCAATCCCAGAACTCTAGGATCACGCCCTGAGCCTAAGGCAGACACTTAAGGACTGAACCACCCAGGTGCCCAGGAATAACTTTTTCTAAAGAAAGATTCTTCTCAAATAGTTCTCACAAAATGCTCTCTTTTTTCCATTTGCCAATCCCTTTTCATATATTTTCTCTAGCTAAGGAATACAAATGTTGCAGAACTGATTTACAGAATTGCCTTTGTTGTTGTTGTTGTTGTTGAGTATAGTTGACATACCTTTTAACTTCTACATATGATGATTTCAAACCTCGCTTTAGAAATTCTCATGTCTTTTATATTGGTGTGTGGTTGAAATTCATTTTTAATATATTGCAGTATGTGAGTTATAGTCAAGGTTATGGATATTTTTGAGAATTAGAGAAGATATTCCTACAGCAAAGTAAGTGTTTATTAGATGTTGAGATAATAAATAGATGGGGAAAAAACAAATTTAGACATGTTATTGGTTAACATCATTTGTGAATTGCAATGAAGATCTTATCGCCACTTAGCACTGGGTTTGGAGATGATTGGGAAAGGGGGACGTATTTACAAAATCTTACATAGGGATTAATCTTCCCAAATTTGCACATTTATAATTCTCCAATCAGATTGTCCCCTCTAAACCAAATTAAAATTTTAGATATTTATGGTTGTCCTTTAAAGTTTTCAATCAAAATTAAAAATAAACAACATTATTTCCTTTATTTAACTTGGAAAATCTTCATATGGTGCATTTCCCATACAATTTACCAAATGTTAAAAAAGTGTTCTTTTTCTTTTGAAGCCATTAATTTGATACCATCATTATTGATGAAAAATTACAAGTACAGTTTACAGATCATTACATTTGTCATTTTTTTCCCATCGTCAGTTTTCCTTTTCCTGTATTAAGCTCTTCTGGAGTCAAGCAAAGAGCTACATTGACAGTGATGAGCAAGAATATTTTGTGCTTTGTCGATTGAAATAAATCCCAAGCTAGTAAATGACAAGTTATGTTGTTAGCAAGGATTAACATCCAGCGATGTAAAAAAACAAACAAACAAACAAAAAAACCAAACAAAAAACAGCCTGTGTATATACAATCACAAGTAGTGCTGATAGTATTTTTAAGAGTATTTTTTTAATCCATCATCCCTTTGACATTGATTACATCCAATACCTTTATTCTTCCTGGTTTTCTATCATTGGTTCTATTTGAAACTGATCTGAAATGCAAGACACTTTCTCTGCCTAATGCCCATTGGGAATCAAATATTTTGTTTCATTATTTTAAAAAATTGTTATAATTATCAGATATATTCTGTTTTTGAGTGCAAGTAAAGCCAAATTGTCCATGAAATATAGAAGACCCATAAGGAGAAGGAGAGCAAAATAAGGATGATGTTACCTAATGCTCACACTATAGGATTACATGACCAGTGACCATGTTATTTATTTTATTGTCCTTTCAACATATAGCAAATTGAACTGGCAAACACGTTTTTCCCTTCAAATACATTGTATAATCATATTTGTTTGTGCAAATAACTAAAAATGACCCAAAATGTTTGTAAGAGGACTGGAAATAATAACTGTCCAGTAGTTGTTATCTGATAATAGTGAAACATAAATTGTGGGAAAGACTACCTGAGTTCCAATGCAGTTTCTTCTAGTAGGTGACTGTGTGGCCAATTTCTAACTTAATACTACTTTAATATCATTATTAGTTAAATAGTAGTACTTAAAAGTACCGTTATTCCTTGCGTACTTGTACTTGCCTCAGGTAGTTTTTGTAAAAATGAATGATATAATGCATATAGATAATATAGCAAGTTTCTGGCACATAGTGAACATTTAATAAATATTGAGTAGTAATATTTTTTTGTAGATTGTGCTGCTGCTGTTCAAGTATCAGTCAATCAGCCATTAATGACCATACCAGATAATGAGAGAAGCACTGGGATCAGAGCAGATTGGCAAGCAGTCATAGTTTCTGTTTTCAAGAGCTTTCCATCTGGTAGGGAAGACAGGCAAAACACAGAACCAAATGAAATAATTGCAAAGTTTAATAAAGTTTATAAATAAATAATAAAGGAATGAAATAGGCCAAAAATGGTGAGGAATCTATGTTAGCTAAGATGTTAGACATGGAATCGCCAAGAAAGGAGCATGAACTCTTCCCAGTGATCTGTTTAAGAGATGAGAGACAGCTGTATGAAGAACGTGAGTGAAAGCATCCAACCAGGTGAACAGAATGTGCAAAAGTAATAAGAAAGGAAAGTGCTTAGAAAATAAAAAAAACATGCAAGTAATGGATCATGGAACTTTACATCAAAAACTTGGGATGTACTGTATGGTGACTAACATAATAAAAATTATTATTAAAAAATAAAATGTTAAAAAGTTAAAAAAAAAAAAGAAAAAAAAACACGAAATGAAACTTATAGAGAAAGGCAGCTAGAACACATCGTGAGGGGTGGAGGGGGCATCATGCCCTGAAGATACAGTGAGGATTCAGCTCACTCACAATCCCATTGACCATTTAAGGATTTCTTGGTTTCATTGTGTGGAATGGGAACCCATTGAAAGGTTTTAAACAAAGGTGTAGTGTGACATAATTTACATTTAAAACATCTTTTGTGCTGCTTTATGGACAAGTATCTCCAAATGTTTTGTATCCTAATCAGTCAGTGAAGGAGGCAGGATCGGACCCAGGTAGTCTTTTTTTTTTTTTTTTTTAAAGATTTTATTTATTTATTTGACAGAGATAGAGACAGCCAGTGAGAGAGGGAACACAAGCAGGGGGAGTGGGAGAGGAAGAAGCAGGCTCATAGCGGAAGAGCCTGATGTGGGGCTCGATCCCGGAACGCGAGCCTGATGTGGGGCTCGATCCCGGAACGCCGGGATCACGCCCTGAGCCGAAGGCAGACACTTAACCGCTGTGCCACCCAGGCGCCCCTGGACCCAGGTAGTCTTTCTCACAACCAGGCCCATAACTAGTACGCAGTGTTGCTACTGCTTCTACAACCCTTACATCTAGACCCTCTCGTAAGTACTTTGGGTGATTTTTAGTTACTTTATACAAATAAATCTGATTGTACAGACTTCTTGAGGGAAAAATGTATCTGCCATTTCAATTTGCTATTGTATTGAAGAGAAATAACATGCTCAACTACTCATGTAACTCCACATTAGGTAACATCATTTCCCTTTGCTGTTGTTCCTCTGATAGGCTGTCCTATTCTTAATTTGGCTTCATCTAGCACTGAACAACATGTCTTGTAATTATAACAATATTTTTATAATAATTAACACAATTTTTGGTTCCTAATTGGTATCAGGCAGAAAAAGTATCTGCATTCCAAATCAGTTTCAAAAGTAACCAATGATAGAAAACTGGGGAAAAAAACAAGCTTACTGGATGTGCTCAAACCATGTCAAAGGAATGGTGAATTTTTAGAAAAGAATATTCTTTAAAACACTATCAGCACTGAAGTGGGAGAGCTAGGATCCTGTCTCAAGGAGCCGAAGAATGAATCTTGTGGGCAAAGGAGAGAGAGTAAAGTGACAGAAGTTTATTAAGCAAGGATACAGAAAAAGCTCTCAGGAGTGAGAAGGGTCCCGACAGGGTTGCCACTGTGGGCTTTTAGGGTTGGTCTTTTATAGAAAGCTAACCAGGGAACTTAAATCTTTTTGACTTCTCTACCTGACAACACCTTTGTTTTAGCAGGACTAGTGATAACATCTTTAATGGCTTACTTCTTTTTAGGGTCTGTGTACTTCCTATTGACCACAGGAGACTGTCATGAATTAGACTACCCCCTCAGACAAGTAGGGCAGGGTGGTCTGGAGTGTTCCCTTATCTCTGGTTTCCTTATACCTCCACATTTTGGGGATTTCTGTGAGCCTGATCATGGAACCCCCTATCTATCTCTCCTTACCTAATCCTGCCTGTCCCTTTCTCCGCACTGCCTGTGATTGTGTATACACAGTCCCTTTTTTAGACATTACTGGATGTTAATCCTTACTAACAATATAGCTTGTCATTTACTAGCTTGGAATTTATTTGAATTGACAAAGCAGAAATATTCTTGCTCATCACTGTCACTATAGCTCTTCATTTGACTCTGGAAGAGCTTAATGCTGGAAAAAGAAAAATGGTGATGGGGAAAGAAGATTACAAATGTAATGATCTATAAACTGTATTTGCAGTTTTTCATCAATAATGGCATTATCAAACGGATGGCTTCAAAAGAAAAAAAACATTTTTTTAATCAATCATCAAGCGACATGGCAAATATATATTCATAATAAGACATTCCAAGTTAAAGAAAAGATTTTTTACATTTTATTTTGAAAACTGTAAAGTGTAACCATAAATGACAAAAACCCTTGAACTTGGTTGAGTGAGGACCATCTGATTAGAGAATTGTAATCATGTAAGTTTTGGGAAGTAAATCAAAATTATGACTTCAGAATTCCTATATAAAATTTGGGAGATATATTTCCTCTCCCAATCATCTCCAACCCAAATGCTACATTGGGAGTTTGGATCCTTCATTTTCGTTTTAAATTTTATATACCTGTACAAATCATCAATATATAAATATGCAAGTCATCAAATGAAATAAGTAATTAAATGTTAATAAAAGTACATTTCTACTTGTTTTAAACAAAACTAAGTATACCTAACATTTCTATTATATTCATCCTGTATCCATTGTCCTGTGGTGCTGGTGAGTTAATGTGACCCATGCTGAAGATACTTATAGTATTAAAGAGACTGGAGCACAGTAGAAGTGGAGGTAGGATGTTACACCAGTGTTGCTGCTGTGGTTGTGCAGATGAAAACTGAGGCTAGCTTTAGCTAGGGTGGTGGCGATTCTGAGGTTGAAAAGGCAATGACTTGAAGATATTTTTCTCATGTATAATGTAGAGTTTTATTGTAGGAGTTACATGACTATTGCCACTTCTTGGTTCATAACATCAATGGTTTTCCCATTGAATGCTTATTCATTTTAATTCTAGCAATGAACTCTACTGAGGAAACTTAGTAGGCTAATGGACTAAAACCCCTCTAATTTGATTAGCTCACTTTCCAATATGATTGGCCAAAAGGAGTTGGTTTGGAGGATTTGTGATATATCCATTTTGCTTATTGACTCAGATCAGTGGGTTGTAGACATATATAAAATTAAATGTAATGATTTCCAAAAATTGAAGCTAATTTAATGTATACCTTATTAACCCTTTTCTCAAATGAATAAGCAGCACAAGGCATTAAAAAATGTCTAGGTCTAAGTACATTGACATCAAATTGCTCTCAAACACCCCCTCTTTAGGAAATGATTGAGACCAGTGTACTTGGGAAGGTGGGAGATCTAATCGTTTTGGAGAGACAAAATCTCAGCTATATTTTCACCAAGTTTCTGTAGGAAGTGTTTCATGTTAGACAATTTGGGTTTATGCAAGATTAACAATAATCAAGGATTAGATAATTAAGTGAATTCATTCAAAATCAGCTTTATCACTTAACCTTCTATCCACTGATTTCTTCTTTTTCCTCTTGTCATTCTCGGTCCTATGTTTGGGTAGGGATCTGTTAATACATCTGCAGCAGTTTTGGGGAGGGATTGTTGAATAAAGATTGTGGGAAAGGTTTGTGAAGCAATTAAATGTGTCAGTTTTCTGTTAATGTTACATACCAGCTTTAAATTTAGTGGCTTAAAACAACAACACTCATTTATTTGTTCAGGAATCTGCCCTTTGGGCAAAGCCTGGCAGGATCAACTCTTCTCCCTTTGTCACAGCATCGGCTGGGGAGATTCACGGGGTGTTCAGCATCCCCATCTGAGATAACTCAATTGCTACGGAGGGCATGCAAGTTGGCACTGACGGGCAGCTGGAGCTGGGTTCTGAGAGCCTGCGTTCCTCTTCCTTATGGCATGGTGGCTGAGCTCCAGAGCATGTGTCAGAAGAGAACCAGACAGAATGTGTTATCATCTTCTATCTAACCTCAGGAGTCATATAATGTCACTTGTGTCATAGCCACAGTCTGCCCAGATTAAGAGAAGGGAATGTCAAAGTCATATGATAGGTAGAACATGTATGATGAATGAAATTGTTGCAGCCATTTTTAGAAAATACAATTTCTCATAACTAATTTTTCTTAAATAATCACCTAAAAGTTTTCCTGTTTGATGATAAACAATTACTCTGAGAGTAATTAGGTTTTCTGTGAGGTTACCATGTAGGTATTAAGAAAAAGTTTTATTAGAAACTGGAAGTAGTATTATTACTTTATTGTAACTATTTCGTATTTTGGGGGCATCATTCTTTGTTGATTAAATCGAGATGTATTAGGATTCCAAAAACTGCAAAGAGATAAGAAGGCATTTCAGTTTGCTACAGACACACACACACACACACACACACACACACACACACACACACACACACATACAGGACCTCACATTACCCTCCTCCCATCGCATGCATACACAAACCCTGTTGCTGCTTGCCATTTCTGGGATGTTCTCCGGGCTAGAACACTCAGGTTGTGCTCTGGGTCAGATCAAGGTGGCAATTCCCAAAACGCAAGAACAGAAACGACGCCATCCAAAGTTCCTGGAGCTCTGGGACAGGCTCCTGGCAGGGACAGTCGTCAGCAAAGAGAGAAGCTGTGGTGTGGGTCTGGGGCCAGCTTCTGCAGAGAGGCAGAGTCACTGCGGGTGGCGACGCCCGCAGTCCACGCACAGCCAGGGTCTCAGCTCCCTCACTCCTGCCGGTCCGACCAGCCGGCCTGCAGCCCCTCTGCCATGACTTTCAGCCACCTCCGACCCCGCCTGGGGGTGGCTCGTCCCCTTCAAGCGGCCACACCTGCCCCAAAACTGTTTCCGCCAATCTCCCTTACATTTGAAGGGACTCGGGGTTATTTTGCGCCCTCCCGTACAACCGATCGGGGAGATCGCTGCAGCAGCACTCAGGTTTGGGACCTCCCTTCGGTTCAACGTTGGGAAAAAGTGGGAAAGGTTGCGTCGCAGCGGCACCATCTCTCCAGGCCTGCTCTGAGCCTCACATTCCTCTGCGCGCGGGAGGTAGCGGATCTGTGACTCAACTGCCCTCCCACCCCACCTCCCTGCCGGGAACGGATCAGGGTCTGGATCTAGGCGCCTGGAATCCCAGCCTGCGGAGGCGAAGCAGGGCTCCGCCAGCGCCCCAGCGTCGTCCAGGGCGCCCTCTATCGGGAGCGAGTGGAGAGGAGGAAGGTCATGGAACCGCGGGGGTCCCCTGCACGGAGTCATCGAGTCAAGGACAAAGCCTTCAGCTTAACTATGGAGGAGCATCGGGTTTGCTCCAACAAGAGGCTCCGTAAGGGAACAAGCCATGGTCCACTGGTCTGGTTTAAAAAAAAAAAATGCAGAGTGACTAGAGAAAGTGTTGTGGGGTGGAAGCCAAGAGATGGAGGGTACAGAAGGTTAAAGCCAGCGGTGAATGGGGTGGAAAGGAGAAGGGGTGAGATGAAAACTTTCGCATTTGGGAGACACTATGAACTACAGACTTCACCCATATTTCTTAGAAATAATAAAACCTGCTGAAAAAAAAACTATCTTCATCCCCATCTCATCCTCGGCTCCTTCAAATCCAAGAACCCAGAAAGCTTCTACGAATGTAAATTTATTTTCCGTCCGTTTCCTCAGAAAAGCACAGGTTATGCAGCCTGCGACATTTCTCTGTGTTTTCTGTTGTAATGTAATTGCCAGAAACTTTTTCAGAAGAGTGTTATTTAGTTACTTTAGTTTTCTATTAAAAGTTTGCACGTTTTAAAATAATGATCTACTCATTTTTATTTCTTTGGTACATACGTATGTATTACATTAAGGCAAATCATGATAATATATTTAGTATGATATCATCCACAGGGTTTACCCTACAATTCAACCTTTCTGTGAGAGGTTATGATTTCACATCATTCCCAGGAGTGGTTTAATCAAATAATTGAATCAGAAATTCTTTCCATTCAGGTTTGAGAGACTTTGCCTTTACTTCCTAACTTAATTACCATATCTTTCATATCATAACTCAGAAAATTAATCCTCCAATTTGAACTTGAATCTTCTTATACTAATTAAATAACTTCCCTGCTGCTTTAAGTAATTAATCAAAGTTCTGTATTTAAGCAGAAAATTTAAATTTTTTGAAACATGTAAGACTCGTTAAGGCAAGATTCAAAGAACTTTGGACTTGAATTCTGCCATTCATTGCTTTCCAAGTTTCCAAGTGGAAAATATACCTTACCTCTCTGACTTCTATATTTGTACATATCTTGAAAGAGAGATCTTGGAAAGAGAGAGAAGAGAGCATATCAGATCAGAAACTCCAGTTAGGAAATGGCACAGAACACCCCCACCCAGTACCATCAAGAACAGTTCCTTCACCCTAAAATTTCATCTGTGCTGCTATTTTGTAGTCACCTCTTTCCCCTTCCCTTGACACTTGGTAGCTACTCATCAGCTGACCATCTCCTGGCTTACCTTTTCCATAATGCCACATAAACACGGTCATGCAACTTGTAGCCCCTTAGGTCTGGCTTCTTTCACTTAGGAAAATGCTTTTAAGGTCCATCTGTGTTTTTGTATGAATTCATAGCTCATCCCTTTTTATTGCTGTGTACTATTCCATTGTATGGATGTACTTCTATTTATTCATCCATTACCCTGTTCTAGGACATCTTGGGGGTTTCTAGGTTTTATAACTAAACCTGTTATAACTCTTTTCAGGAGGTGGTTACAGAAGTGGTAAATTTATTGTTGGGTCTAGAAGGTTGAGTTGCAGCTCACCAAGTAGACATGCTACATGAAAGACTTGGAAGTTGGAAAAATAATGAAGAAAAAGAAAAGAAAAACTTTCAGTCTAGACTCTACCACCTATTCTTAGGAAAGTCTCTCTGAGTCTCAGATTTTTTTTTTGTTGTTATTTTTTGTTTTGTTTTTTACATGTCCAGGTCTGTTGCAGGAATCAAGGAAGATACTGCATGCACATAAAACATCCCACATGTAGTAAAATGCCATACTATGCTGGCCATAATCAGAACCGCAGCTGGGTCCAACAGCACGTTTTGAGTACAACCTGTATGCCAATCACCGTGTTGGCAGTAGTAGCAAAAACAGATGACGCAATGACCCAATTCCTGGATCTCAGCTCAATATTTTATTGGATACAGGTCTGAAAAAGGAGAAACACAGAAGGTGTGGTATGAACACAGCACACAGATGTAACACCAGCCTCTGTTGTGCATGTTGGGCTAGTCTAGTCAGTGGATGGAGATTGGTGAAGAACATGTAAGGATGTCAGTCCTTGGAGTTAGTGCGGGGTACTGGAAAGAGCATGGACTTTGAAGCCAAAGAGAAAAAGTTCAGTTTTATTATTCATATGGCTAATAAATAAATCAATAGTCTTGGGCAATCACTTCACTTCTCAGACCCTCCAGGATTTGCTATTATTAATCAATGTATAAAAATTACTCGACACATTCACTCACTCACTAACATATTCATTCAACAAATATTAACAGTACTTAATTCCATGGATCGGATAGGACAGGAGCTGAAACCAGAAGTACATGAAATGAATAATTAATTTTGGATGATGATAAATTATATATATTTAATAAAATAGGGTGATAATGATGCAGAGTGACAGAAGAGGAAACATGAGGCTGGGTTGTTGAGGAAATACTTTCTAAGGAGGGGATGTTTTGGCTGAAATGTGAATGAAGGAAAGGAGTTGGCTCTGTTCAGTCGACATAACAAATGATGTCATGTTTTTGCCCAGGAAAGTAGGTATCAAATCATTAGGTCAGGAAGATTATTTTACTTTTGGAATATATCATAATTATCTAAGGACTTTGTTAAAACATGGATCTCAGGGCTCCAACTCCCACTTGCCCTCTCAGTCTAGCACAAACTTAAGGTCTAATTTCCAACTGTAGCAAAATAATCCAAGTGCAGCTTTCTTTCCAACTAACTATCCCATTTGATTCCAAAGAACCAGCAGATGCATTGTTGTGTTTCCAGCAGCCTAGTTAAAGCGAAAGCTGACAGTATCCTAAGGTCCTGAAAGGTAGCAAGAATGCCCTGAACTTGTTCTGACTGTTGACCATGAATCAGGCTCTTCCAACTACAGTTGTTTTACTCTCTGATGGCCTCCCTGCTGCCTAAAAAGACTAATTCTAGGAAAACACCATGGATCACTATTGATTGGATAGTTAAAAGAATCCCATCTGCTTGGAACATGCCTTGTATCAATAATGTTGCAATTAATGTCATCAACTTAATCAAAAGGATTTGATTTGTATGGCCCTTGTTAGATGTTATCGTATTGCCACTTCAACGGATTGGGTCAGTTTACATTACTGCCAGTACTGGTTCAGGGTATCAGATCAGATAGTCTCCCCTTATCCACTGGGAATATGTTCCAAGACCATCAGTGGATGCCTGAAGCCATAGATAGTACAGAACCGACTGTACATACACACCTATGGTAACATTGAATTAGGCTGAGGAAGAGAATAACAACAATAATAGTAAAATAGAACCATTATAACAATACACTTCAATAACAATGATGTGAAAGTAGTCTCTCAAAATATCTTCTTGTATTCTACTCACGCTTTGTTTGTCTTGTGACAATGTAAGATGCTAAAATGCCTACATGATAACCTGAAGTGAGGTGAATGATATAGGCATTGTGATGTAGTGTTAGGCTACCTCTGGGTGATAATCAGATCTTTTACTCTGGACCCTGGTGGACTTTCGGTAACTAAAACTGTGGAAAGCAAACCATGGATAAGGTGGGACTGCTATATATGCCAACTGTGAATAAATAGATTTTCAATTAATTTTTTAGCTTGAAAGAACTGATGCTTGTTTTACCTGCATACTTTTGTTTAATGCCTAATTTCAGTTTTCCCCTCCAAATAGCTTAACAAATTCTGGAGATACTGTACCAGTTGTCTTTTCTTAGACTCAGTTCTGCTCTCTCTTCATCTCAGTACCTGGTTATAGAATTCTATCTGCAAATCTTTAGTGACCATGACATGAAAAATTGTGAAGCTGACTTCCAAGAGGGGCAGGTGCAAGTGGGAAGATGGTCCCTGTATGGGCTTTTTCTGGGCTGTGAGAGGGACTGTGCCTAAGGACATACACTCTGAGCCCCTTTTCTTTGCCGCCCTTTCCTTCTTCCTTGGATAACTATAGGAGATGATGTTACCTGAACATTTGGAGCAGCCTCCAAAAGTAAAAAGCCCCTAAGTGTTTTTCAGCCTGAGACACCCAGCAAGGAACGAGGAGGGTTCAATTTCTCCTTTTTGCCTTGGGGATAGTAGGTGGTCGCAAGTTATCTGTTCTTCCCTCAGCCTTAGCTTTCTGAGAGAAGGAGGGGAAGTAAGTGTCCCATTAAATTTAAAATTACAAAAAGGAGTACACTGATGTATAAAAACTAAAAATGCCCCTCTTTTAAAAAGTATCCAGTATTCGGGCCCCTGGATGGCTCAGTCTGTTAAATGTCTGCCTTTGGCTCAGGTCATGATCTCTGGGTCCGGAGATCCAGCCCTGCTCAGTGGGGAGCCGGCTTCTCCCTCTCCCTCTGCCCCTCCTCCAGCTTGTTTGTGCTGTCTCTAATAAATAAATAAATAAAATCTTTAAAAAAACAGAACAAAAAGTATCCAGTATTAATGTGTTTTTTAGTAATTTAACATAATTTTCTTTAAAAAATGAAATAACACTATCTAAAGTATTAGAAAGCGGTATCATGGACACTCATGTACTCAAGAACCCATCCTTGTCAAAACTTAACATTTTGCCATCTTTCAGTTTTTTCTTTACTGGTTCATAAATACAGAACCACAATTAACTTGGTTGATTTTTGAAACAAAATAGAATTATACTTTTCATATTGTTTCTAAACTTGTGCTTTTTATTCAGAACAACTCATTTTTTTTTCTCGTTGGCATTGATGTTTCTCAACATAGGATACACATTCTAATTCTTTAAGGAGCTTTGAAAACAATACCCGCACCCACAGCCACACCTGTAGAGATCCTGATTCACTTAGTCTGGGGTGTTTAAAAGTCCCCAGATTAATCAGATGGGCAGCTGGCCGGGCAATATCAATGTGGACATGCGTCCTTTATGTTTTTTAACTGTTGGAGGAACCACAAGTTACTTTTTTGCAACTTGTTGATGGAGATTTAGGTTAGGTTCAGTTTAACAGCATCTGGCTTATTTTTTCTCCCAAATATATTCTGAGTCCTAACATAGCTGTTTCTGATTGATAGGAGAGGCCCTCCCAAACCTGTGGGACACAGACCCTAGACCTAATTCGCCTTGGCTCAGAGCTAGCTTTGGTAATTAGAAATCATGGCAAATGATGCGTGCTTAGATCTGACCCCAGAAAAGGCAGGTAATGACCCAATGCAGGCGCATCCACTCAGGGCCAATCCGCAGGTTAATTCATGGCGGACTGGCACTCCCTGATTCGTGCTCCTTTAAGCTCGTTACCACCACACCCAGACTGCCCTAGTCGCTCAGTTGGCCATTTGACTCGAGGGGTAAACATCACTAGTCTTCCTGCTTCGTGGATTAAATGTTTGGTTGCCTGCTCTACTGCTGAGGCGTCTCATGAAAGGTCCCAGGGAAACAAAACATGGGACAAATAAATATTAGATCCTTTGCTGTGCTTCAGGATACAAGGTAAGAGGAAATACTGAGTTTTACCATCCAGCCTCACAAAACTTGACCTTTCATGCATGTGTGACCCAGTGTGCTCTTCAGAATGTTTTGTCTATGCTATAAAAACAAGTATAACCTCTGACATAAATGCAAGTGAAGGGAACTAAATTTAAATTTAAGGGAATTGAATTTTTATCTAGACGTTTGGTTTCTAGGAGAGGCTGGTTCCTATAAATGAGAATTTACTTGAAAAGAAATGGTGGTTGCATAAAGATAGGCTGGGAATGGTGTGTTTTCGGTATTGCTTTCTCCCTGCTGTGTCCAGCTTCTCCCCTTTGCTGAGACTCTGGTTTTAAATTTCAGCCTGAGCTTCTTTTGAAGACAAAGCAATTTACTGTTAGGTAAATGGTCATAATTGCTGCCAAAATATGTTTTTGAGGTGAAATTTATCCTTCTCAGTCCTTGGCAGGGCCTGAATCTGCTTAACTTTGTTCATTTTTCCACTTGTATTTACAGTGACTAAGTGTCAGGTTCTATGTTACAGGGTGGGTCATTGGGCAACTAAGCAGGAATGGTGTCCTCTTGCATTGAGCGAGCAGTCTGCTGGAAAAACAAGAGAAAACATCACAGTCAGAAATCATTCAGGGAAAAAATTCCTCCTTTTGCTTTGTTTTTACCCTCCCTCTACCTTCTCCTCTGGCTTCCCTTGATTCCTTCATTCCACTCTCTGCTTCCCCACCCCACCCCAGGAAGGAAGAACACCTGGGACCCCTGGAAATAAAGTATCTGAACCTGGGGGAAAATGGCATGATGAATCCCCTTATACAGCTGGGTGAGGAAGTCTCAACAGCCTGCAAGAAAGAAATTAAATTGTCCTGAGTGAGAGACCAGCAGCTAGGCCATGGGGATGGATTGGGGAGGGTGGATTGAGCTAAGAACCAGGCTGGAGAAAATGCACGTGCAGGGTACGTGTGGGAGGGTACCAGATTCAAATACATGAAATCATAAGCCATATATACAATCTTAGCAAAAGTATATTTTTAGAGCCATAATTCTTTACTGAAGAAGCGCAAGTCGTACAAACTGCCCCTTGGATATAGTGAGCACTTGGCTCCATTTATGAGCTGAGGCTGAAAAACTCAGACACGTTTACAAATGAGTCACTCCACACAGGGTGTCTGGGTCATAATAGATTTTTAAATTGTAACTGAGCAAATTCTTCTGTCTCAAACCTCCCCTTGAGGCATTATCACAGCCAGACCTCTGGATTAAAAGGGCCTTGTCATGATCCTAGAGAGGTAGTGGGTTGGTGTGCAGCAGGAATCAATAAACCTTTTCAGTAATGTGCCAGTTAATAAATATTTTAGGCTCTATGGGCCATAAGGTCTCTATCACAGTTACTCAACTCTGCTATTGTAGCTCAGAAGAAGGTTTGGTCTGGGTGTGGCTGTGTTCTGATAAAACTTTATTGACAAATATGGGTTATGGGCTGGATCTTCCCTAGGACTGTAGTTTGCCATCCCCTGCTTTAGTGGAGGAACAGATCTGGGAGGCAAGAGATAGAGGTGCTAATCCCAGCTTTGCCTCTCTCCCTGAGAAGTGACTTCAGGCAAATCACATTATGTCTCCGTGTGTACTGTCTTTTCAAGGGAAAATAATGAAAGCTGTTTGATGTGTCTGGGTTGTGTTGAGAATGATGAAATTACAGCAATGGAAATCCTTTGAGGAACTTTGAAAGCTTCATGCTGTCCTAAGGAGGTGATATTTTATTGTCCAATTTTGGCATTAAAGATAAAATTTTTGTATTGAATGGGAATGACTGCTCACTAGCTTCATGACCCCTTAAAGTCAGAAGCCTATTTCCTTTCCTTCTGCCACTCTGTCCAGTCCCCTTCCTCACTTTCTTTCATGTCCCTAACATCCCAGTTTTAGCTTCAGATACATCAGCTTTTCCCTAAAGCCCCACAGTCAATGCATAAACTCTCCTGCCACGTAAAGGGAGAATTAACATTTGTGGCCCACCTGGCTCCCATGTGTTTCCCCCTCACTTCCAAAGCCCATTTGTCCTGTTGACAGGAGAAGGCATTTTATATGCGCTGATTGTTATTGTTTGTGCAGAGTGGTTAAACTGTATTTAGAAATAAATGGTAAAATAACAGTTGACAGGGGGGCTTTTTAAAGATCCCATTTCCTTCATGTTTAATGCTTTTCTAGCTCTTAGGGAACAGCCAGGGGTCCATTATGCCTTGGAAAGCAAGGCTGGAAGCAGCTACTTCCACTCCCCTGCAAGTATTTTCATTTTAAATAAGTCCTGTGTTTTGGGGGAGCAAGAGCTGCTCCCCTGACTCCCTGCTCTATCACTGCGCTCCTGGGTTGGGGGGCGGGGAGGAGAAGGTGAATACAGTTGTCTCTTGAGCAATGTGCTGACTAGGGGTTCCTATGCCCTGTACAGTTGAAAATCCATGTGTAAGTTTTGACTCTTCCAAAACTTAACTAATAGCCTGCTGCTGACCAGAAGCCTTACCAATAACATACAATTAACACATATTTTATATGTTACATGTATTATATACTGTATTCTTAAGAAAATATTAATAAGGAAGTCAGAAGATAAAATACATTTACAGTACTGTGCCGTATTTATCGATACAGTAACTTTACATCATTTTGTAAGATGAATTGTCTGTCAGTACCTACAGCAGCATTGTCTTACATGATACAAAACACTGTAAATCTTATGTATTATGTATCTTATGTAACACTAGACATAAAAATGAAAACAATGTAAAAAAGATTCGTATTTATAGGTGTAATGATTCATGGATTGATAACAGCAGCACTGTGGTTGCTTTATAGTGGCCGTGTAATCGATACAATTGCTTCATGGTAGCCTAGCCTATACAGTAATGAATGAATTGTTCTAAAATTTTTGTGGCATACAGAATTAGTTATATTCATAATACAGTATTGGAATTATTGTTACATATATTTTTTAAAAACTCTAATCTGTTGGGGCACCTGGGTAGCTCAGTTAAGTGTCCAACTCACTATCTCAGCTCAGATCTTGATCTTGGATTCTTGAATTCAGTCCCTGTTGTTGGGCCCCACACTGGGCGTGGAGACTACTTAAAACACACTTATGTGTTAATAAGCTAATATGCAGGGGCACCTGGGTGGCGCAGTCGTTAGGCGTCTGCCTTCGGCTCAGGGCATGATCCCAGTGTTCTGGGATTGAGCCCCACATCAGGCTCCTCCGCTGGGAGCCTGCTTCTTCCTCTCCCACTCCCCCTGCTTGTGTTCCCTCTCTCGCTGGCTGTCTCTGTCAAATAAATAAAATCTTTAAAAAAAAAAAAAAAAGCTAATATGCAGTTTCTCCAGTTGTGAGAGAGAGACATACTGTCCGGTAATGTATTTCTTTGAAAGCGAAGTTATAAAACAGTAAGAAAACTAACACATCATTAATTTTACATTAAGTATCACTCACTGTATACCTATTTAAGGATAGGCTGTCCACTTCTATATAACTTTTGCACATGATCTGCACAATGAATACTTAGGTGATGATGGTAGTGACACAGCATCTCAAACAGTTCTTGTTGTACAACTATTGGATTTTCACATGAAGAACCTCAGAACAGATAAACTTATTGACTGTACAGCATGGAGGTTATTTACTGTTCATTAGGTGACAGTGGATCATCATAAAAGTCTTCATCTTTTTTGTCTCATGTTGAGTAGGCAGAAGAGGAGGAGGGTTGGTCTCGTCTCAGGGGTGACTGAAGCTGAAAGGTGAAGGTGGAAGGGGAGGCAGGTACACTCAGTGAAACTTTATGGAAATACATCCTAATCTCTGTCTCATCTTTTGGCTTTTTGACTGCTCTAAAAATATTTCTACATAGTATGAATACTTCTTCCACCATTTACTATAGTTTCAGTGCTCAGATCATAGAAGGGTCCATGTCATAAAAGAAGTCAGAGGAAGTCTTGAATAATTGGAGTCCTTTTGCCCGATTGTCTGTCAGTTGGTTTTCTGGGACTGCTTCTTTGTCTTCTTCCTCATTGTCTGGCACTACCCAGACGCACTCATCTCCAAGGTTTCTTCTATTAATTCCTCAGGTGTGGTGTCTGTTAGCTCTTGAATTTCTCCAAGATCCATATCTTGAAACTCTCAACTCCCCACTTTTTCTTTGCCATATCCACAATCTCATTCATGATCTCCTTGATTGGCTCTGTCCTAAAGCCTGTGAAGTCTTGAACAACATCTGGACACAGTGCAAATTTATTGTTTCAGGCTTGATGGCATTCATGGGTTTTTCTGTAGCAATGATGACCTTTTCAATGGTGTAATCCTTCTAGACTTTCATGATGTCCAGTGTTCTGTTCCATAGCATTGACAATCCTTTCCATAGAGTACTCTGTGTAATGAGCCTTAAAGGTCCTTATGACCACCCGATGTAGAGGTTGAGTTAGAGATATGTTTGGGGGCAAGTAGACTACTTTAGTGTTGAACACATGGGGTTATGTGTGGCCAGGAGTATTGTCCAATATCAAAAGAACTTTAAAAGGCAGTCCTGTATTGGTAAGGTCCTTTCTGACTTCAGGGACAAAGCATTGATGGAACCAATCCAGAAAAAAAAAGTTCTTGTTGTCCAGGCTTTCTTGTTGTACAACCAAAAAACTGGAAGCTGCTGTTTATTTCCCTTCAAAGCTCAGCGGTTTTAAAGAGAAGGACAGTCCTGATCATAAACCTGACTGCCTTTGCACAAAACAGTGGAGTTAGCCTATTCCTTCTCAGCTTAAATCCTGGTGCTTACTTTTCTTCTTATAATTATTCTTTGTGGAATTTTTTTCCCCCAGAATTGGACACCTTTGTTTGCATTAAAAACCTCTTCAGTCAGATACCCTTTCTCTTGCTGGTTTTCTTAATGGCATCTGGGAACTCATCTTCTGCCTCTTAGGAGGAGCTGCATCTGATATCTTGAATTTTTTAAGCCAGACCTTATAGAATTATCAAACCATTTTTTGCTGGCATTATTAAATGCTCCAGCTTTAGATCCTTCACCTTGCTTTTGCTTAAAATTGTCAAATAATGACTTTGTTTTTTTCTCTAATTATATTAGTCTGTAGGTAACGCTTTCTTATAGCAATCCTGCACCCACATAAAAACTGTATTTTCAATAGATGAAAAGGTAGTTCACAAAAAGTGCAAGATTTTCATGCCTGCTGATAGAGCTGCAGTGATAGCTTCACAAATTTCCTTTTCTTCCTCCTTCCCCCCGCGGCCCCAGTGGTCCTTATGCTGGATTCACTTATCTTGCAATGACAGGCAACTTCAACTGCAGACGTCAATCAATGGTACATATCAAGCAATTCAACATTTTCTTGTAATGTCATGACTTTCCTCTGCTTCTCGGGAGCGCTTCCAGAATCACTAATGGCACTTTGTATGGGTCTCACGGTGTTATTCAGGGCTTACGGTATTGCACTAAACATGATGAAAAATATGCGACAACCATGAGAGATCACTGTTTACTGCTATAAGCAATTTACCAGAGAGACAAACCGCTCACATGGAGATGATTAGTATCACATGGTATTTTAAGTGGTTGCTCACAACACTTGAGCTCACTGCAATAGCAACAGGAGGTGGCTACAAAATTATTGTGCAGTACAGCATGCACTACAGTTAATCTTATGCAGTAGTAATTCAATCCTGCATCTTTGCATTTGTTTATATTTATCCTGATTGTGAATAATGCCATGTATGGTTTATGTATGTGTTAAGTTTTGATAAATTTTAACTTTCTATAATTTGTGTATATTTTGTGATAGTAAATGAGAAGATAGACTATTAGCTACATATATTTTATGCATTCATATCATACCTACTTTTTCTTAATTGTTTTGATATTTCTAGGCTACACAATCATCTGCAAGTTTTTTTTTAAACTGTCACAAATCTGCAAAAACTTCTCTAATACTTTTAATGAAAAAAAAACTGCATATAAGTGGACCCACACAGTTTAAACCTGTATTGCTCAAGGGTCTGCTATATATTGGCTAGAATATGGGGAAGGAGCTACTGTTCACTAGCTGAGGACTTAAGCCTTTTATTCTCCAAGGCCCCTACTTCTGAAGCAGAGGCTTGGAACTACAAAATTATTTCCAACTCTTCATGTTCCTTTGACTCTTCATCCGGCCTCAATAGGGAAAGAATGAAGATTCCATCTGTGTTTCCTGCCAGATACTGATCCCATTTCAAGGCCCCTGTGTGTAGGAGAAGAGAAAAGGAAGGCTGATGTGCCAACTTAGCAATACAAGAAACTCTGATGTACTTTTGAGGTTCTGAGAGTAGCCTTATTCACTTCTCATTTCCTAACTGGAGGCCTAAATGGGAAGGAAGTTGTTGGGGGCAACAAAGCCCTTGCCCTTGTTCTGGGAAGTCTTGAGAGGGCCAGAGCCAGGCCAGAAGACCAAGCATGCAGGTCGTACCTGACCCACAGTGAATGTTCGGTAAATTACTTGCTGATGGGGGGGGAATGAATATTCCTCCCACTTCTCATCACTGGGGAAGACACCAAACCATATGGCCTAAAGCTGCTTATTGCCCTCCTAGTCCGAGAGTGCAGGATGGACCACAATCTGTAGGAGTCCACACCTGGTTGATATCCACAGTCACCTGCATTTTCTTTATGTATTCTTTCTTTAATTTATTCCTTCATTCTGAATTCATAGAGTTATTTATTGTTTCAGTGCTGATGATTCAGTAACTCACAAGATGCTTACAGTACTTAACCTCCTAGAATTCATATTCTAGCTATATATTTTATCTATCTGGACTTTCCTAATGAGGGCCACCTCACAGGAAGGTGTTTCTCCCTGTGCTGTGAAAGATTACCAGTATTTTTTTAATCACTGAGGATAACAAGTGGCATTTCTTCATCTGTAAAATAGGCGTGATAATATCTGTCCACATAACCCACCAGATGAATGTAGGATAAAATGCCATTTGATAAATTTAGGTCAAAATTTCATGTAAACATAGGCATCATTCCTCAGATCTGCATTTAATTATTTCTCTTGTTTCAAATGAATATTCCTTGACACGCCCCCACCCCATATACGACCTCCACCCATTATTTTAAAACACCCTTACAGGCAGCAGGAGTGTCTCATTGTGCTGCCATGCCCTCCACAGTTAATGACAGAGCTACGCACATAATAAGCAACTGAGAATGCAGAAAGGAGGAAGATGAAATCCACGCCTCCCAGGTTCTGTCACAAGCGGTGTTTGCCAACTTGGTGGAATTTACACTATTTGCTCTTCCATTTCCTATGTTCCTGATTCTTCTGGTATTTTTCACTGGGCTCACTGGGCTCCCCAGACCTTTGTTACTTGTTTGGTTCCCCACCCCCCAGACTTTGGCTCACTTTATTTCCTGCTCTTGATTTCCAGTCCCACCTGTGGGTCCTGTGGCTACAGATGCTACTCCATTGTGTGAACATTAACGGATTTTAGTCGACAAAATGCCTCCCCTACTTGAGTATGGAGAGAATTCTCATAGCTAAATTAATCAGATCAACTTAACCCATGAGCTTTGTGATTGTGCCTAATTAATCAATCAATGCATATTTTAACCAAAAAAAATGCCATATACCATACTATTTTATATCTTCTTCCCAACCCCCATCTTACCAAAATACCATAGCCATTTTATAGTGTCACTAAATCACATTTTATGAAATTTTGAAAAAATACCAAAACTAATATCGTACTCTTGGGTTTGTAGATTCTATAATTTAGTTTTAAGTTAAGCTGTAATGAGAAATTTTAATGTTATATCATTGACTCTTACCTAATACTTTTCTTAGGATAAAATTATTAACTTGAATCACTGGATCAAAAGGTGTGCATATTTTTACAGAACTTTATTTTGGGTGTTCCTTGCTGAATTATTTTTCAAGTATTCTGTTTTGAATCTTTCTTTTCCTGACATAATGTCTATTTAGATTTTTATATCTCATTATGATAAAAAGCTCCTTTTGTATCTTTAAGTTGTTGAAAATGTATTCTACCAGACATGGTCAAGTAAGGGAACTTGAAGCAAAGTGTAGAAACACCTTTAAAGATTGTCACATTGGTAAGAGTTTTAATCAAGTGTGATTCTATCCAGTTAAGAGCCCTTGTCTTGTCACTGATGTTTGTCCAAACAAACCTTAGGGGTCTTTTTGTTTGAATTTCATTAGACTCAGCAGTTGGAATGGACTTCTTTTTCCTGTTCTTGAAAATCAGGACCTATGTGTGTGTGTGAGAGAGAGAGAGAGAGAGAGAGAGAGAGTGTGTGTGTGTGTGTGTGTGTGTGTGTGTGTGTGATTCTTTTTTTTTTTTCTTTTAATCAAATTAGGTTTGCTTATCTTATCCTAAGTATCCAAAGACAGGAGGAAACTGGAGGTGGTAGGAGGTAGTTGTGGTGAATAACTTGGAATCCTAGTCCTCGCCTACATAATAGGTTTTTCTAATGCTCACTTTCCAGAAATACTAAAGAGTGATTATACATAATATACATATATATAGTATCTATATACCTATATGTGGAAATTGTGTGTGTGTGTGTGTCTGAATCTTCCCCCATGTAGTTCAACAGCCTTGGATAGAAAGGAAATGGATATAATTATTTTTAAAGAACCTGTTCCATGATTTCTGTTCACTACTCAATTTTTCAGTTGCCCTCCCTCTTCCTCGCCCTATTCCCTTCCTTGTGCTTCCTTCTTTCTTTCCCCCACTCCTTTCTACCTGCCCCTTTTCCCTTCTTAAGAGGTCTCATATCTGAGCTTAGTACTTCATAGCAGACTTTAACATGACTTTGAAACAATCTGGGTCCATGATTTTGTAATTAGAGGACCTGGAAAAACATGTTTATATTCACACATCTTTGTTACTAGATTTTCATAGGATCAAATATTAGCATCAAAGTCCTGTGGTATTAGAGCTGGAAGAGACTATAAAAGATCTGATCTAACTGATGAAATCTAAGGGACAAGTTCAAATCTAAGGGAATCAAGCCAAATTCCCCAGGTAAGTCGGTGGCAGACCCTAAAGTAAATTACAGTTCATTTTGGGTTTTAGTTTAAAGCTTTTTTATTCCCGGGGCGCCTGGGTGGCACAGCGGTTGATCGTCTGCCTTCGGCTCAGGGCGTGATCCTGGCGTTCTGGGATCGAGTCCCACATCAGGCTCTTCCGCTATGAGCCTGCTTCTTCCTCTCCCACTCCCCCTGCTTGTGTTCCCTCTCTCGCTGGCTGTCTCTCTCTGTCGAATAAATAAATAAAATCTTAAAAAAATAAATAAATAAATAAAGCTTTTTTATTCCCAATTTTTTATTATTTGAGTGAAATAATTATTCATTATCCCCTATTTCTTTCAGAGGCTTACTTTTTTCTCCCTTCCTCCTTATTTTATTCTCTCATTCTATCTCCCATGCCTGCCCTCTCAACCCCCACAGCATCCCTAGAAGTTTAGAAGAGTTGAAAAGTAGAAAGGTCTTGGTTTCTGGGTTACATCATTGTCACTGTTCTTGTGTCTTCTGCTCTTCTAGGCTAACCCACAGCCAACTATAGAACCTCTTCAGCCTTGGGGCAAGCACGTGAGCAAAACCCAGGTCTAGTTTTATTTTCCTGATTTATATAGAACACATTGGCTTTATTTATTTTTCTTCCTATTGAAAAGAACAATAATATATTTTCTCTTGGACAATATGCAATTTATGATCATCTCGTTTTCATTGTGAATCATGGGGGAAAAATTTATCAGGTCCTGTTCCTAGTCTCTCTCTCTCTCTTTTTTTTTTTTTCCAATAAGAGAAGATACTGAGACATGGTGTGGTCAAACCCCCCAGCTAAGCTCTCACTGTAAGTAGGCAGAAACCCAAACCTAAGGCTACCAGTAGGACTTAAATTTTAATCACTCAGCTACATCACTTTCCTGTGGTTTAAAGTTGTTTAGATGGTGATTTATCACTAACATGTTGACTATTAAATTTTTTTTTAAATATTTTATTTATTTATTTGACAGAGATAAAGACAGCCAGCGAGAGGGGGAACACAAGCAGGGGGAGTGGGAGAGGAAGAAGCAGGCTCATAGCGGAGGAGCCTGATGTGGGGCTCGATCCCATAACACCGGGATCACGCCCTGACCCGAAGGCAGACGCTTAACCGCTGTGCCAGCCAGGCGCCCCTGACTATTAAATTATTGCTTTGACAAATTCTGCTTGAGCCAGAATAGATACATTAGTTCTATTTGTCAGACTCTGCTCTAGACATGGTGGAAGCTAAGAAGATAAATACTCGTCAAATTTTATGTTCAAAAAGGGAACATTTTCTCTGGTAGAGAAGATAAAACTAAAAAAAAAAAAAAACAGTGAGGCAAATTATAAATAAGAATATATGCTATGAAAGTCTCAAGCAGTGAGGGATATCTTTTGGAGAGTATGAACTGGAGTTCTTTTATAGTTAGTATGAATTTGAACAATTAAAAAAATCTACAAGAATATGGTGAAACAAAGCCTAAAATAGTATGTAATATAGCCTTGAGAGGATCTATTTTATCCAAAATATTGCCATTAAATAAATTTGGAGCACTTTACTATAAAAACCAATTATTAGATATTGTTAAAGAGGTTTGTGAAGATAAAATGAAGTGACACCAAGAGATAAGGAAAAATTAAAAAATTGTTAAAGAATTCACTGCTAGGTCAATGACCTATGATAAGATTAAATTAGCAATGGCAGTACCAAAGCCCTGGTGACATTTTGAGGGAACTCTTAAAATTTTACCTATAGCTGTTTTTAATCAGAGACATGGAAATTAGTATCACTAGAAACTACAAACAGATGAAAGTGGACACCACAGGTATGACTAAAATATGTTCTTCCTGAGTTATTTCCCCGTACTTTCATGGGGAAGAGGCTATTTTTTTTTTTTTTTAAATCAGGAGCTATTTCTGATTTCCAGAAAATAACTGGCTGTTATTCAGAATCTGTAGTTCTTCAGGGCCAAAAGCAAGAAGAGCTTTTTGCTTGATGTTTTTGTTCTGTGAACACAGCACGGTGAAGACAAAACTATGACTTTTCAAAGTGGTGAAACTTTTGACAGTTATGTTTTACTGGACTTTGAATTTAACATTCTAGTAATTCCCTTCCTAAGGCATGCCCCAAATAGGGGTTTTTAACTGCTAGTTAAGGCTTCTCTTTGATGGAGACACTAACTTGAGACAGCCTGACTATACTGATTCCATGCCCCACCCCACCCTATCCCATCCCTGCCTACTTAGTTCCCCTGCCTTCCCCTTACCAACCTCTCAGGGATAAATCTGAAAAGGGGAAATTGTGTGAGTGGGTGTGATTTTACCAGCCAGTGTGCTCTCTGAAGGCTACAGTGGTGAGGTAGCTAAGGCTGTGGACACTGAGCTCAGACTGCCTGAGTTAGAATCCCAATTCTGCCTCTTACTAAAGCCAATGCCAAGTCTTACTTTTCTCTGAAGCAGCTATGAGTATATATGATCCTTGGAGCCACTCATCTTCTGAAAGCCCAGGGCTGTAGGATCCTGATAGGCTTTACTTGGGTTTAGGCTGCACTTTGTGAGAAGGGAATGCAGGGGGAATTCTAAGTCAGGGGAATAGTCAAATGCTGTGTTTGGTGACCTAAGGACCAATGCATCTGACTGGTGGAATCTCTGCAGAAGGCAGTATTAATCAGGAAGTCTCATCCATTGGGCATTGAGCACTGGTTTCTTTAATCATCACCTTTGTTTACCTTTCTGACAAGTGTGTACTAGGCGTCTCCCAGGCTCTAGGGACTCTAGCCTTGTGAGTGTTCTCCAGTGGGCCCACATAGCCCAATACCAGGCTGAGGAAAACAACCATGGAAGATAAAGGAGAGAGGATTTCTGATAATTTCTAGATTAATCACAATCTCTAGTTGAGGGATTCTGGAACTAAGAAGCTTCTAGAGGAACCAGGTGTGTGTGTGTGTGTGTGTATTTATATTCATAGTGTGCAAACCCTAAAGTTCTTACCTTCGAACCTAGTTGCTGTAAGGAATGTAGTAGAATGTTGCTAAGTCTTCTTGACAGCTAACGAGAATTGGATTTGTGTATTTGCAGGGAAAAAAAAAATTGAGTCATAAAGAACTCTGGTCCCAGAGTGTGCTGGAGTGTTCATCAAATGGTTAAACAATTGTGTCCCCTCCAGAGACATTGGATTAGTAGTGAGACTCTCTACATGAGTTGTGTTGGAACCTCGAAAATTTTGTGAAGATATGACTGGTTTGCAAAAATTTTGATGTTGCTCTCCCCTAAGCCAGCAAATGAGAGTAGTGAGAAATGCTTTTTGGAATATGGAGTTTGTATATTCAGGTGAAAACTTACTTTGTATTGGCTCTCAGCCTGCAGCTCATGAAGGCTGGGTTTGGTATTGCTGAAACCTAGGAGAACATGAGACTTCCATCCTTACCTTCCGGACTCTGGTTTACCTAGGGATTGACAAGTCTAGAATAGTAGGCAGTGAAGGTTGGGAAAAGTATAAGGGGAGAGAGAGTGCCATTCCACAACTTCCCTATTTCTATGACTTTTTTCTTTGTCTTACACTAATTTGCAGAGTAGATATTTGAGACAAGAGTAAAGTCACATGAAATTATTTTGCTGAAATTAACAGGTAAATTGGCTGTCTCCACTCTTTGTAATCTTCAAGGCTCAGAAAACAATATTTTCCATTAAACAGTATTTCCTAGTTCTACATTGTAATTATAGATGCCAGTAGCTTTATATTCTGTTTTGTCTTTGCATGGTTATATTCATGTTTCTGTTAGATCTTTATTGAATGGGAGTTTTATGATCGTTTACTCATTCCCGTTTATACTTTGTTCAGAGAGAAAGAAAAAATATCTCAAACAATCTTGATAGGCATCATGGTGAGCAATAAGTGGGTATAATCAATAATATTAGATAATCTCTGCTAGGAAAATTCCAAGCACTCAACCAAAAACTGTCTATAATCTGAGCTAATAAGTGGAAGAGGAATGTAGTCGAGAATGCATTCCATGTGTGTTACACAAAGCAATGTATTGTGTAAACAAATAATAAATACATTGGGGAAAACATTAGATTAAGAGTTTGTGTTACAACTACGGGATTAACAAAACCTTCAATACAGTAATGTGAATTAAAAATATTCTAATTTCTTAGCTATGTTGCAGGCTGACTATTCTCTAAAACCCATTGGAAATAACTTGTTTAGATGGCTTTTTTGTTGTTATTAGATTCAAATTTACGAGTAAACTGGGGACCTAATCATCATACTGATTCCACCAGAGAGACTTTAAATGAATCATGGATAATTGACTAACCAACAGTCATTCTTTGCTCTTTTCACAATTTACTTGCTAACCAACTATGGCTTTTTAAAGGGGATATAGTTATAATTCTGTTATATTCTACCAGATACCAACGTTCAAATCTTCCCTTATATTTAGGAATGTCCAAGTGACCCCATTCTAGGCAAGGAGAAATGAAGAGACCTCTGTTAGGAGGGTTCTGGAAAATTCTGTAACTTCTGATAGAAGACAAATATGAAGGAAGAACTCCTAGATATTCTCTCCCCTCGTTTTTGCTTTGAATATCTTTGGCATTGTGTGAAGTACCATCTTGGAAAGGAAAGAACAAGCCAAAAAGAAGGTACAAAACTGTGGGCTAGGATTACATCATTGAGGTACTGCACTCACTTTGGAACCACTTTCCTCCAAATGACTCCATGTAAATGCTGAATGTCCTTAGGTTTAAACAGCCGTGTTTCAACTTTTCTGTGACTTGCAGCTGAAAACACCCTGACTGAAATACAATTTAGTTCCTTTTTTCCTTAAATTTTGCCACCTCTCTCTAATTTATTACTCCAACTTCTCAGATTTAAAGTGCTTCAAGGAGGCAAGGGTCTTTCTTTGAATATATTCATAAGTGCCCAAGTTCAATACGCTTTGACTTGGTTTCTATTTTCATAGACTGGTCAAATGAGTGAGGTTTTTTTCCAAAAGTAACTCCCTCCCACCTCGTATTCCTCAAGATGCTTGAGGTAAGTCTTTTTCTACCCTCTAACAAGCCTCTAACAAGAAATGGGCAAAAGAAAAAAAAATATGATGGCATACACTATGCATGTACAGTTAATTAACTAGATCCAGTATTCCCTTTACCATTGTAATTACTGCTGGGTTAAGTTGTAGGCATCCTTTTTGCATTTCAAATAGAATTTTAGTAGCAAAGACTAAGCTTGCCCCGGGCTTTTGAGGATCACATCCCCTGAGTTGATTGAGGTTCCTCTTTTATTCTCCTTGCTGTTAAGCTGTATTTCCTAACAGCTGGGCAGCCTGTTGGCAAGAGGGTTGTCAGTAACTGGGTTGCAGTTTGCCTAGGTCCTCAGGGAGTCCTACATAATGATGTGTAATTAGGATTCAGGGAATGCAAACAAATATGCTGAAAAGCAATCTCAGGCTACTTAGGATCTTTTAATTTATGGCTATTTTGTGCATGAGGCTAATGCATTCCTTGCTGCCTCTTACTAAAATTAAGGAATGCTCTTATTCTCCTCAAACTGGCATAGGTTAGATTTTTACCCCACTCCGTATGCCTGGGAGGAACTTGGAATAACCATATATTCTCTATGAGAGTTTGAGAAGCTGGGAACATAGAAGCAGAGCCCAGAGCCATAGGTGAATTTCATCTGCCAATCTACCTAGTGTCTGATGGTATACCTAGTGTTTTTGATACCTGAATGCATCCTTTTTTTTTTAGCAGCCCCCCTTCTAAATGACAATTATTTCATTAATCATTGCATAAAATGAGCAATGAAAATAATGACCAAAATATAAAGCAGAGAGTGTTTTCTTTTATCGAACTTTACATGTATCACCGTATTATAGAAAAAAAATACAGTACAGATAGGAAAAAGGGAAAAATGAATGAAATAATATTTTCACATTAATGTATTTTAAGTTTTTATTTAAATTCCAGGTAGTTATCATACAGTGTCATATTAGGTCAGGTGTACAATATAGGGATTCAACACTTCCATGCAACACCCATTATTTTTTTACTTTTTTTTTTTTGTAAACTCACATCTACGAGTGGATGTGTATTAACATTGAGTAATAACATTACAGTTTATTTTTCCTAGCTTTGTCTTCCGTAAATTTGTCAATGCGTAATTATTTTTCTTTGCTTATTCTAGTTCAGTAGTCTATAATCTCATTTAGCATTTGGTTGCCTTTTCTCATTTCATCTGAGAAAGTTTTAATTTCAAAAAGTTCCTTGTACATGAAGCAAATATGTAAATAATTAGGAAAATTCTTAAACCTGAGAATAAATTTGTCATAGATTAATAAAAATCCCAAATTAGAAACAAATAAAAATGTTGCACGCTTTTGGCTCTTTGAGATTCATTCTAATGGCTTTCAAATGTGTCTGCTGTTAAAAAGTCTCCACTAAAACAACCTTACCAGATAATTCATTGTAAGTTTAGTTTTGACAATTTATGTAATTTCTCTCTTTCTATAAATATTTATAGAAAATGACTAGCAAATACTGAAATCTGATTCATCTATTTAGAATAAATGTCTAGTTCTGGGGGTGAGTAGTCCAAGCATACAAATGTTGCTTATTTGAGTACTTCTGCCAGTACGAGGGTTACTTTTCTTATTAGGACCTTTTAAATCCTTGCCGAGAAGTTGGCTCACAAACTCAGAACTTCCCAGGTGAAATCTGAAACAAGCCCCTGTACATGGAGGGCAGGCAGAGACCAAAGGAAGAGGCCATTCCATTTGGTAGAGGGCGTTTTAATGAGCAAGGGAACTTACATACAAGGCTTGTCCTGGGCAGCCGCAAAATGAGTAGATTCCCATACCTGCTGGCCAGAATTTTAAAGGTTTATTTAGAGACCTGAACTGGGTTCGGTTCCATGTAACACATTGCTGTCTCAAGCTTGCATTCTTGAAAATGGCCCTCACTGTGGGAAAGGTGAGCAGAGCAAAATTCCAAGGATGGGGTTAGGGGTGAGGAGGCTCTGATGGCAAAACTTGGCATTTGCTTGCCTTCATTTCCATCTCTGGAAATCCTTCACTGTTGCTTCTCAAAGCTGATTTTCTAATAGGAAGTCACAGTGTGTTTTTTTTTGTTTTTGTTTTTGTTTTTGTTTTTGTTTTCCATTGCAGATAGCTACATGTGGAAATACATACGGTGGTAATGGGGGGAGTATGTAGATTGTAAGAAATAAGCAAAACTGTGGGTCAGATAAAAAGCTGTTGAATACAAAAGCAGAATTAGTTTAGCAGTTTGTGTCATTTCCAATGATGTTACTTAAACCATTACATATCGTATGAACTTCAAAACTGGGTTTATTTCTAAGAAGCTTATTTATTTGTATGTGTGTTTCATTTTCTTCCTCTTAGCAGAGGTTTGACTTCATCATAGGATGTGCACCTGTGCCATTAATTAGCACCCACCAACAAGCAGATCCATCATTCTAAGTTAAAAGCTGAAGTAGTTCTGTGGGCTAAATGCAATTTCTTTTTAGTGACTTGATTTGCATAACAATACCTGTAAACATTGACAGGTAACAAATTAGCAAGAGAAAAGGAACTGAAGTGTCCTTGTTTCCCACAGGGGGAAGGAAATTATTTTGAACTTTTTATCGATGAATTTCTTGTAGATCTGGAAAATAGAATTTCTTGGGGCCAGATGGTCTGGCAAAAGGTTCATGAGGCTAGTAAGTCCTATATTTATGTTGCTAAGTTGGCTTTAAGATATCCTAGACTGCAGTGGGTGTTAATAGGCAACTAATGAATAGTGAACACTACATCAAGAACTAATGACGTACTATATGTTGGCTAATTGAAAATAATAATAATAATAATAATAATAATAATAATAATAATAGATATCGTAGACAGAGTAAAGCACCATGATATACTAAAAAGAGTAAGAGATAAGGGAAAAAGTAGTCCTGGGTACTGGTTCCGGTTCCATCATTGACCAGCTCTGCGACCAAACACTTTTCATCATTGAAAACCAGTTTCCTCAGTATTACATGAGAGATCCAGACTAGACAATCTTGAGTCTTGTCCAGATCATCATTCTATGAAGTGCTTATCTTTCTTGTAAAATTCCCAAGTAAGGCAATTGCATACCTCCCTGATTAAGGCATTCCTCAACCTGTGGAGTCAATTAGCATCTTGTGTATACCCAAGTAGCTTAGGATATGAGATAAAAGGAAGTTGCATCATAAGGGAAAATTTGAAGTGGGCCCCAACCTATGTGTCTTCATTGGTTCCTCTGTTATCTTTTCCCTGGTGTATGGGATACCAGTGGTATATTGACTAAGCACACAGGCTCTGGAGTCCTATGGTCTAAACTGGATTTCAGGATTCCCCACTTATGTGTATATTGTCAGACCTTGGTTATCCTGTTTAACTTCTTGGGCTTAGGACCTATCTCATCAGGAAGTTGAGAGATCAGTTGAGACACTCCATAGAAATAGTATGCTCCTCCTGCTTTTCCATGGATACTTTGTTTCTAAGACCTGTCCCTATGGTGATAACTGCTCATGTTACAAATCTTCCCTTTGATGCTCTGTGTTGTCTTCTATTGGAATAGTCTTGTGAGTTGCTCTTTCAGTTCCTACTGAAGCGGAAGAGATAGGTTCTTGTCTCACGAAATCAAAGAAAGAATCTCCAGACAAAGGTGAGTGAGTAAAGTGATAGAGTTTTATTAAGTGAGGCTACAGAAAAAGTTCTCAGGAGTGAGAGCGTCCTGACAGGGTTGCCAACATGAGTCTCCACTGACAGTCTTTTATTTAGAACCGACCAGGGAGTTTGTGGCCTTAAGATTCTTGTGACATCTTAGTTTGAGTAAGGACTTGATAACATCTTAAAAAAAATTTTTTTGAGAGAGAGCAAGAGTGAGAGAAAGCGATCATGAGCAGGGGGTAGGGGTTCAGGGAGAAGGAGTCTCCCCTGCTGAGCCGAGAGCCAGATACAGGGTTGGATCTCAGGACCCTGGGGTTATGACCTGAGCTGAAGGCAGACACTTTCCCGACTGAGCCACCCAGGTGCTCTCGTGGTAACATCTTTAATGGCTTACTTCTTTTCGGGGTCTGGTTATTCTTTGTTGGTCACAGGTGACTCATAAAAAGAGAAGACACCCCCCCCCACACACACACACACAAATACCTAGAACGGGGTGGTCTGGTGTGTTCCCTTATCTCTGGTTTCCTCACACCTCCACAGTTGTGGGATATCTGTGAGTCTGATCCCGTAGCCCCCTACCTATTTCTCCCTACCTAGCCCCGCCTGTTCCTTATCTGTTACAAGTTGTTACACAGTAGTACATTTCTTTATTCTACAAATATTTACTCTTGCCTTAGTACATTTCTTAGAGTTTAATGAAGAGCAGAACTGAATAATGTTTTTAAGTCTGGCTTCCCTTGTGCCTAATGAAGAGTTTGTTCATCTGACTTCATGCTTACGGGTGGCAGTGTCTAAAGACTTGGTGCCCTGAAGAGCTTCTCTAAGTGGGAAGAATTGGAAGTGAGAGAAGGGCTCTGTGGATGCCCGACAGGCTATACCTCTTCAACAGGGCTCCTGGGGTGTTCACTGAAAAAAGAGGTGTAAGCTGAGAAAGTAAACATGACTGAATCCTGGAGGAAAGCAGGCCTTTAATTTGTGCAAAAGTATTTAAGGATGAAAAGAGCCCTTTCTTTCAGGGTTAAACATCTGTGGTTTTATTTCTTTTCTTCCCAACTTTTAGATCCTATCTCCCTCCTATCCTTAGATCCCCATCCTTGAAGGCTACCAATTTTGTTCCATTTGCTGTCCTTCCTCTTTTCATTACTATGTAAAGAATGCTCCAAAACATGCATTTAAATTTTTATGTAGTACTTATTTTATTATACTGATAAATCTTTTTGTTTGCCAAAGGCCCCTAGTGGATGTGAAGACTTTATATGTAAATTATGAAAACTCTGTCATTTTAATTATAAAGAACTCCATATAGTAGCAAACAAGTGCTGAATGATAGGCTGGGAGGGGGTTTTTCTTCAGTTATTTCCATAGATCAAAGCAGAGTTGTTGCTTCATGGACTCCAATCTGGTGGAGCTTCACCGCCTCAGCAGGAAAGGAGGGGATCAGTCCTTTTCTACATGGGATTTAAATACTCTTTCCTGCGCAACTGTGATCTAAGTAAAAACGTATACCATTGAAGCACATTGAAGTTTTCCATAAAGAATTGTAGTCTTTTCATTGGTATGGTGCTTCTCAAATCTGGCTTTATGTTAGAATCAAGAGAGGTACTTAAAACATCTCTGATGTCTGGGCCTCATCCCAGAAAAGAATAAATAATAAAAAAAATGGTAGAAATAGTAAAACATCAGTTTATTTTAAAAGCTTCCAGGTAATTCTGTTTTGCAGGCAAATACTAAACAAATTGCTTTCTGAAGAATATGTTTTATAACAGCAAAGGATAGTTTAGGAGCATTGCTGGACCAAGTGGAAATTTCTCAATCCTTCTTGGTTACACAAAAACTCTAGCATATGCATGTAGTTCAAAGACACTTTCATTGGCAGACACACAAACATGCTCTAGAATGTTCACTGGCACAAGCGTATAGCATAGACACACACATTCACAACATAGGTGCACAGACCCCCACACGAGCACACAGATAGAGCTATGCACAGATACAGATTTGGTATGTTAATATACACAACACACAAAGGGGCAGCTGGGTGGCTCAGTCGGCTAAGCATCTGCCTTCAGCTCAGGTCAGGATCTCAGGATCCTGGGATGGAGCCCTGCATTGAGCTCCTTGTTCGGTGGGGAGTCTGCTTCTCCCTCTGCCCCTCCCTCTCTCTCAAAATCTTTCTTAAAAAAAGATACACAACACCAACAAAGACTAATGTAAAAACAGACACAAATAACACTAACTTGTGTAGACACAGTTCTAAGTACACAGTCTTGCCCACAATAAAAACATTCAAGGATTCACACACAGAATCAGCCATAGAGAGACCCAGGAGAACAAGAGAAGGAGCCATAAACAGACGTGAAGAAAGACATTAAAAAATTGACGTTGGAAGTTTTTACCTGTTTGCTAGGAACCTTACTGGGGATTATCTGCGGCCTCTCTATGGATATAATTTGGCCCAGCACATTGCCCCCAGATCCCTCACTTACATGGCTATTATGCAAGGTAGGATGGCGACTGTAGTCTCGAAGAGGGAAACCACTCACCCTATCAATGAAAAAAGAAATTCTATTGACAGTTGTCCCTCTGAGAGTGGAGTGCTGATAGACACATGAACAGACAAAACGAGCCCTAAAAGTAATATATAATATTTGAATGGCATCACACATTTCTCATGTACTCTCATACCTTCAAACTAATTTTATTATACCCACATTTATAGATAGCTTTACAGGTTCGATATTAATCTCATTTGATCCTCTGAGCGATCAACTGGATGGGTAGATTTATTATCTTCATATTATACTCTGAGATTGGAATTGACATTATGATTATTGTTTCTCTCTGAAAAAGAGGTTCAGAGAGATTACCCTAGTCAAGGATATTCCAGGACAAGCCCAATTCCTAGTTCAGGTCAATGTCACCTTGGCAAGGAGCTGTATAGGTCTTGAGCAGGTGTAAAAGGAGAAATATAACTTAGATACTAAAGACCCAGCTCTGGAAATAGAACCGCAGTATGTATGTCTCAAATAGACTTAGCATCGAGTGCTCACCCCCTAAAAGGCCATGGGGGTGTATATCTGAGATGTGTGACTGTTCTTTTTTGACAAAGAGATTGATGCCATTATATAGATTTAGAACACAGTGCATCCTGGCCTGTTGGGTGTTGAGATAATCAGGACTTTGAGGGGAGGTTTCTGTCCATTTGTTGTTTTCTATAAACATGTCTGGATGGAAATAAAACTGGGTGGGAAGACACTTGGTCACATTGACATGTGAAATTATCTTTTTAAACTTCTGTATTTGGACTGTGGAGATAGCTATGCATTCAAAGGTGTGGTTATAAGATCTCCTACCAACCAGCATGCAACTGTGGATTTACTGATCAGTTATCATGTGCTTTCCTCTGAGATTGGATCTGTCCTAGACACTATCGAGAATCTCTTTACTCAAATGGTTTCAGTTTTTATTTATTAGACAAATAGTGATTAGGAATTACAAAATGATTGGACAAAAAAAAAAAAAAAAGACCGACCAAAGGCCAGTGAGATGAATTCAGTGTAGAAAAGTTGTTTGGCTTTAAACAAATTGCTTTAAAATGAATCACTTTCCAACATATAAAAACAAAGATTATTAAAATACAAATACAGATTCCAAACAATATTTATATTTGTATCATTTCAAATGATTAGAAACTCTGGGCCAACATTTCCACATGACAAAGACTGTTAGGAGCTCTTTCAGAGTCTTTGCTTTCTATTGTCTTAATTCAGTTTCATTCACCCGTTTGGGTTACCTTCCTGGTGCTGTAGGTCTATAGGTTTATTATCTCTAATTAATCAATAATTCAAACCTAATGATTGATGCCTTAGGAATCTAGGGAGGAGAAGGTCAGTGAGGACTGGGATAGTCAGAGGAAGCTTCACAAAGGAAGTGGGAACTAAGTCGTCTTGTGAAAAATCAGGATGTAGACAAGGAGAGGGATACATGCAGTGTACTTTAGAGCAGTGTTCCTGAGAAACGGCAGGAAAAAATGCAAAATAAATTAGATGGATTAAAGTTCTACACATGAAAATCAACCCCTAAAACTTGACGAAGACAATGTAGAAGACTATGATATCAGGACTTGGAAAGATGTTTTTTTACATTAGAAAAATCACAATCCATGAAAAATCATGTTTGACCTTTTTGAAAATTAAAAAATATTTTGATCAAAATACAAATCAGACTTAGAACAATTACTTTATGAATGACACTAGCAAATAATTATATAAAGATTTTACAAGGAATTTCTACAAATCAGTGTGCAAAAGGCAAGTCAACAAAAGGGGCACATTTTAATGAAAATGCCATTCAAAAAAGAGGAAACAAATAGTAAAGATAGGAAAGCATGCTCACCTCTCAAACTATCAGGGCTACATAAGTTAACAGTGAAGTCATTCTGTAATGTATTTGCAAAATTTTAAGCAGCTGGCAATGATGGGAGAAAGTAGTAACTTACAGACCTCTAGTGGGAATGTGAATTAGTAAAATCCTTTTGATTGCAAGCCGGCAATGTTTTGTAAAGTTGAGTATTCATTATATACTTTTTTTTTATATTAAAGATTTTATTTATTTATTTGACAGCCAGCGAGAGAGGGAACACAAGCAGGGGAAATGGAAGAGGAAGAAGCAGGCTCCTAGCAGAGCAGGGAGCCCCATGCGGGGCTCGATCCCAGGGCCCCAAGATCACGCCCTGAGCTGAAGGCAGACACTTAACAACTGAGCCACCCAGGCACCCCTCATTATATACTTTTGAAGCAATTTTGTGTTTGTGTATGTCCATTTATCCTAGGGTAATTATTTCGTATTTGTGCAAGGAGCCATTTGGAAGAACGTCCAATGTAGCATTGCATGTAAAACCCAAAAAAGTGTTCCTCAGCAGGAAATAGCTAAATAACTGGTCATATACGCACTCAAGGGAAAAACTACCATAGTGAAAATGAATAGGCTAGTAGTACATATTTCAGCTTAACCAAATTTTATAAGAGCAATAACTTCCAAACACATATCATGGGATGCCATTTATGTCAAATATAAAAACATGCAAAACACAAACAAACCCATAAAAGACTGAATGAACATTCTAGGGAGGAGGGGATATTTTGGACTAGAAATAGGTTGTGTGGCAGAAGGTACGACTGTTCTGATCTGGGTCAGACTTGGAGGTGCCTGGAGTGGGACAGCCTGTGAAATACAGGCTCTATTTGCTGGACCTTTGAGAGTCACTCTGCTTTCGTTATCTGATCAAGCATCCACTGTCCTCTTTTCAAAGCTGTTACCTGGGGGAAAATAGCTGTTATAGATTGATGTGTAAGACACTATTCATGTATGGTTACAAAACATTATCTGAAGGAAGATGAAAGTCTGCAGAGCAGTCAGCTCTGAAAGAAAAAGGAAAGGAAGAGTTACAAACCATTTTTCATTCTTCTTTCACCTGAGGGGAAGGTTTAGAAACTCACTCATTGAGCTCATTCACTCAATCAAATGTTACCTATTGTTTCAGTATTTTCAGTGGGTTTCTAAACTGCTCTCTCTGCCCTTTGAACCTGCCTGCAGTCTCTGCCTCCTTCATACCAGATGAATCTCCTCACAGCACACTTCTGAAAATTTATGGCCAGATCTGTCCCCTAAGGTCCAGATTCTGCATCCTCCAGTATCTGGTTCTGGCCTCTCTTGCCAGGCTTATCGGCTGCTCACTTCACAGAGGCTCGCTGACAGTCTGTGTTGTGCAGACTTCCTTGTGAGCAATGGGGGCTTGAGAAGAAGACAGACAAGGACACTTTCCTCAGAGTATTGTCATTCCAATGGGGGATACAGACAACAAACATTGAGCCCACAAGGAAGATGATAGCATGTGGTGTAAGTGGTAGGCATTCAGGAAAACAAGGTAGGGTGGTCAGAGAAGACCCCTTTGCCAAGATGATATCTGAGCTGGAAGTCTGAGAGATAAGAAAGTCTCAGCCATGCAAACATCACTGAGATACGAGATTAATGTCTCTGTTTTCTTTCTTATACTCTGGCTTAACTGGCCTCTTTGCCCCAAACACATTCCATTCTTCCTAATTGCTGTACTTTGGCTTATGCTATCTCCTCTTTCTAGAACATGCCTCCTCCAACATCCACCTGTGGGAGTTCCATGCCTGTGTAGATCCCACTTTTCCAAATGCTGTCTCTCTGACCTCTCCTACTTTAAGTGTTAGTGCTGGGATCTTCTCTGTCTTAGGACTCTCCCAGTTACATGTGACAGAAGCTTCGTCAGACTAAGAGTAAGCACACAATGGCAAAATTTGTTAATTTAGAGAATAGAGGTGGAGCTAGTCCCAGGGATGCCTGTATGTTGGGATTTGTCCAAAGGGGAAGTGCTTCTCTGGATTGCATTTTGTCTGCTCCTCGTTCCTAAAGGCATCATCCCAAAAGTGCAGCTTTGCCTCAGCAGCAGCAGGGCCTTCTTGTGGCAGCAGCTGAATCTGTTTACAGTTTTCCCAGCACATAGCTCCTTCGTGCCTTCCATACCACCCTCCTACTCTGAGCCCCCACGAGCCTCCAGGTACCAGCACCAGCTGCCTGGCAACCTGTTTGAAAGGTCTAGGTCCCAGGGCCTTGTTACCACTCTTTCTGGTTGAGTGTCCAGCACTGAGGAGCAAGCAGCCTCTCTTCGGAGGTCTGGGTCCTGGTGCATGATGCTCCTCTCTCAAGGAAATGCATTTCAGCCCTCTTCTTTGTATTGCCGGGGTGTCACATTACAGCTATGTAAAATCTCTTTCTTTAACTTTCTGTATTTCTGCATTTTCTACAAAAGGCTTTGTATTATTTAGGAAAGAAATGAAAAATAAAATAGAGGCACTCAGAGATACTAAGGAACTTTCACAAGGTTCAAATTGCTGGGTTTTTCAATTGAGATTTAAGCCCAGGTGTCTAACTTTCCTCTCAATGCCATGTGTACTTCCTGTAGGAAGAATTGGAATCTATCTGCCTTACTTAATAGCACTGAACTTTGTATGTATTCTTTTGCTTTGTTCACGCACACTGATTCCGTGGTACCGGGGAAGGCATGGTGAGTAATGTGTGCCTTGGGATGAGTACTCATGTTCTATGTCTCTTGGCCCTGAGAATGCACAGGATTCTCTGTCCTTTAGATGTTACCTGCTTGGGCTGCTTGTGTGAATTTGACTCCTATCATAACTGGCCTGTTTTTCATTTTTGTTGTGCCAGCCTCTTCCTGAGACGTTGCTTGCCCAGTTGCTTTATTTTCTTGCTGGTTAGGCTTTGCTCAACCCACACCAGCCTCATACATCCATCTGCAAAGAGACCTAGCCTTCCTTCCAGTGATGATCTGTACCCAACTCTTCCCCTTTTCAGATAGTTTTAAACACAGTTTTGCAAGGTCAAAGTTTAGGTGAAAGGCTAATAAGCTCTTAACCTAAAAGCAAAAGGCCAGTAAGTTGTTTTCCTTAAAAAAAAAAAAAAAAATCAGACATTGAATCTCTGTTAACAACTTTATTAGCAAGTGCTAATAGGTTTGGCAAAGGTGCAGTTTTCCATTAGTTTAATTGAATAAAGATGGAGATTAAATTTTCTCTGTTCAGGTTACCTCAGGCTGTCATTTTAGACATCTTTCTTTCTTTTATTTTTTTTAAGTTGAAATGCCCATGGGCTCAAAGGAAATTGTTAAGAAGATACAACAGGTATAGAAGTCAATGACTAGAAGCCAGCGGGGCATTTTCAAATAGTCTCTCTTCCAGGGGCAAGTTTTCTTTCTTAATGTAAGCTTCAGTCCTCTTTTACCCTCCTCCACCTTCTTGTTTCTCTTCAGGAAAATGGTCATTTGTCTAAAGTCATATTAGTCCTAATCCTCACCTTGTTTATATGCCCAGGAAGCTCCTAGAAATGAGGTCCAGGTTGGGAAAGGGTGAGCTAACTTACCAATGAGACCATAGTTCCTCGAGTCACAGCTGCTGTGAACACGCCACACAGATGACTATATTGTATATCTTTCTGCACAGCACTTTACATATGTCTTCAAAAGTCATTGCACCATTTCACAGATGAGGGAAATGGAGGATTGGAGGAATTAAATGAGTTACCATTCTTTTCAGCTCTAATTTTGGGAAATCCTTTTGCACTCTGATGCCCAAATCATTTTGATGTACTACAGACTGTCATTCCTCTCAAAACCCTCCCACTGCCAGTGAAATAAAATATAAACTCCTGAGTGTGACTTGCCATATTTTCTTGATCTAACTATTTGTACCTCCTCCTTATCTTCTATGACTGTATATTGGGATCTCTCACTGAAAGCATTTGTTAGTAATAACTAATGTATGGAACATTTATTATACTCTAGGCACTTAACAAATGTTTTAGGTAAATAATCTTATTACAAGTATTTGAGGAAGACACTATTAAGATCACCATTTTGCAGATATATTCACTCATTCATTCTACAAATATTTTCAGCTTGTCTCCTATAAAACAAACTATACTAGATAGGAATACAGCAGTAACAAAATGTAGAAAAACCCAGTACCTGTTTTTTATATATATTGAAGTATTGTTGACATACTAGTTTCAGGTTATAACATGCTGATCTGAGCATAACATTACAAAATGCTCACTACAATAAGCGCACTTACTCTCGTATAAAATTATTACAGTATTAGTGACTATATTCGCTATGCTGTCCTTTTCCTCTCCATGACTTATTTTATACCTGGAACTTTGTCCCTCTTAATTCCTTTCTCTATTTTGCCAATCTTCCATCTCCCTCCCCACTGGCAATCACCATTTTTTCCCTCCATATTTATGAGTCTTTTTGTTTATCTGTATCTTTGTTCCTTTTTTTAGGTTCCACATATAAGTGAAATCATGTGGTGTTTATCTTTCTCTGACTTATTTCACTAGTATAATACCTTCTAAGTCCATCTATATTGTCACAACCAGCAAGATTTCATGTTTTTTTTTATGGCTGAGTAATATTGTATGTATGTATACCACATCTTCGTTATCCATCTATCAATGGACATTTTTGGCTATTGTAAACAATTCTGCAATAAATACAAGGGTGCATATATCTTTTTGAATTAATGCTTTTGTTTTCTTTGGGTAAATACACAGAAGTGGAACTACTGGATCATATGGTATTTCGTTGTTTTTTTTTTAATTTTATGAGGAACTTCCATCTGTTTTCTAGAGTGGCTACACCAATTTACAGTCCAACCAACAGTGCATGAAAGGTTGCCTTTTCTCTACTTCCTCACCAACACATATCTCTTATCTTTTTGATGCTAGCCATTTTGACTGATGGGAGATACCTCATTGTGGCTTTGATTTGTATTTCCCTGATGAGTAATGATGCTGAGCATCTTTTCATGTGTCTGTTGGCCGTCTGTATGTCATCTTTGGAAAAATGTCTATTCAGGTCTTGGCCCATTTTTAATCAGATTAAAATGTTTCTTTGATGTCACCTTTTGGGAATTCTCTATATATTTTGAATATCAACCTTTTACCAGATATATCATTTATAAATAACTTCTCTCATTTGGTAGGTTGCCTTTTCAGGCAAAATGCTTTTTAGCTTGATGAAGTCACAGTAGTTTATTTTTGCTTTCATTGCCCTTGCCTGGGGAGATATTCAGAAAAATACTACCAAGGCTGAAGCCCAAAAAATTACTGCCTCTGTTTTCTTTTTGAAATTTTATCATTTCAAGTCTTACATTTTAGGTCTTTAATCCATTTTGAGTTTATTTTCGTATATTTGGTATAAGAAAACAGTCCAGTTTCATTCTTTTGCATGTAGCTGTCCAATTTTCCCAGCACATTTTATTGAAGAGACTGTTTTCCCCCATTGCGCGTTCTTCTCTCCTTTGTTGCAGATTAATTAACCATATACGCATGGGTTTATTTCTGGGCTCTCTATTTTGTTGATCTAAGAGTCTATTTTTGTGCCAATACCATACTATTTAGATTACTGTAGATGTGTAATATATCTTAAAATCTGGGATTATGATACCTCCAGATTTGTTCTTAAGATTTTGGCTGTCTAGGGTCTCTGGGGTTCCATATAAATTCTGCGATTATTTGTTTTGGTTCTGTGAAAGATACTATTGGAGTTTTGATAAGGATTGCATTGTGTCTGTAGATTACATGGATATTTAACAATATTCTTCCAATCCATGAGCAAGGTATAAATTTCCATGTATTTGTATCATCTTCAATTTATTTTATCAATGCCTATGGTTTTCAGAGTACAGATCTTTTACCTCCTTAGTTAAGTTTATTCCTAGGTATGTTATTCCTTTGATATAATCATAAATGGGATTGTTTTCTTTTTGCTAATTCACTGTTGGTGTACAAAAATGCAGCAGATTATCTATATATTGATTTTTGTATCCTGTACCTTTACTGAATTTATTTTTGGTACTAATATATTTTTTTTTGGTGGAGTCTTTAGGGTTTTCTTATATATATTATGTCAGCTGAAAATAGTGACAGTTGCAAATTTTCCTTACCAATTTGGATGACTTTTATTCCTTTTCTTGTCTAGTGACCATGGCTAGTATTTTCCCTACTATATTGAATATAATTGGTGAGTGGCCATCCTTGTTTTAGAGGAAAAGCTTCCAGCTTTTCACCATTGAGTATGATGTTAGCTGTGGGTTTGTCATATATGGTCTTTATTATGTTGACATGTGTTCCCTTTATACCCACTTTGTTGGGAATTTTTATCATGAATGGATACTGATTTTTGCCTATTTTTTCCTGCAAATATTGAGATGATCACATGATTTTCATTCATTTTATTAACCCTAAGATATGACATTGATTTGCAGATAATAAACCATCCTTGCACCCCACTATATCATAGTGAATAATCCTTTCAATGAATCACTGAATTTGGCTTTTGAATATTTTGTTGAGGGTTATCTCATCTGTGTTCATCAGGGATTTTGGCCCATAATTTTCTTTTTAGTGGTGACTTTGATTTTGGCATCAATACCTGGCCTTACAGAATAAAACTTGGAAGCATTCTGTCCTCTCTTATTTTTTTGGAATAGTTAAGGAAGGATAGGTATTAATTTCTCTTTAAATGTTGGATAAAATTAACTTATGAAGCCACCTGGACTTTTGTTTGTTGGTAGTGTTTTAATTACCGATTGACTTTCCTTACTAGTAATCTGTCTGTTGAGATTTTCTATTTCTTCTGTATTCAGATTTGGAAGACTGTGTGTTTCTGTGTATTTATGCATTTCTTCTAGGTTGTCCAGTTTGTTGGAATATAATTTTGTAGTAGTCTCTAATAATTCTTTGTATTTCTGTGGTGTCAGTTATTTCTTAATTTCTGAATTCAAGTACTTTTTTTTTCTTAAGTCTGCCTAAATGTTTATCAGTGTTCTTACAAAGAATCAATTCTTAGTCTCATTATTTTTTTTTCTATTGTTAGTCTCCATTTCATTTATTTTTGCTTTAATCTTTATTTTCTTTTTTTCTAACTTGTGGCTTTTTTTTAGTTTCTTTTGGTGTAAGGTTAGATTGTTAAGATTTTTATTTTTTGTTGCTGTAGGACTGTATTGCTGTACACTTCTTTCATAGAACTGCTTTCTCTGTGTCCCAAATATTTTGAACCATGTGTTTTCAATTACATCTCTTTAGAGGTTTTTCTTTTTCTTTTTGATTTCCTCATTGACCCATTGGTTGTTTAGTCACATATTATCAGCCTTCACTTGTTTGTATTTTTTTCTACTTTTTTTTTTCCCTGTAATTAGTTCTCAGTTTCATTGTGGTATTCTCAGAAAAGATGCTTGATATGATTTCAGTCATCTCAAAGTTACCGATTTTTTTTGTGTGTGTGTGACCTCATGGGCTCAGTCTTGGAAAATGTTTTCATGTGCACTTGAAAAGAATGTATATTCTGTTCTTCAATGTTCTGTACATATCTGTTAAGTTTATCTGCTCTAATGTGCTATTCAAAGCCACTGTTTTCTTATTAATAATTTTATGTGGGGTGAAATATCCATTGATGTAAGTGCTATTTTAAAATCCCCTAGTATTGTATTATTGTCCATTTCTCCCTTTATATCTGTTAATATTTGCTTTATATAATTAAATGCTCCAATGTTGGGTACATAGATTTTTACAATTGTTATATCCTCATGTTGGGTTTATCCTTTACTATTACATTATTATGTAATTCCCCCTTTTTCTGTGTTGTAGTCTGTTTTAAAGTCCATTTTGTATGATAGAAGTATTGTTACCCCACTTTTATTTTCCCATTTGTTTGGAATATCGTTATCCTTTCCTTCACTAAAATCGGTTTCTCTAGGTCTGAAGTGAGTCTCTTGTAGGCAGCATATAGATGACTTTCTTTTGTTTTTATTTTTGTTTTTAATCTGCTTAGTCCACCCTAGGTCTTTTGTGTAGAATGTTTAGTCCATTTTTATTTGAGGTAATTATTGGGAAAAAAAATTTTTTAAGTAATTATTGATAGGTGTGTACTTATTACCATTTTGATAATTGTTTTTTCGTTGTTTTCATAGTTGTAGTTTTTTTCCTCCGCTTGTTCTCTTACGACTTTTATGATTTTTTTTCTTTTTTTTTAATAATCTTTTGTTATGTTATGTTAGTCACCATACAGTATATCCTTAGTTTTTGATGCAATGTTCCATGATTCATTATTTGCGTATAACACCCAGTGCACCATGCAATATGTGCCCTTCTTAATACCCATCAACACCTATCCCAATCCCCCACCCCCCTCCCCTCTGAAGCCCTCAGTTTGTTTCCCAGAGTCCACAGTGTCTCATGGTTCATTCCCCCTTCTGTTTAACCCCCTTTCATTCTTCCCTTCCTTCTCCTACTGATGTTCCTATTATGTTCTATAAATGAGTGAAACCATATGATAATTGTCTTTCTCTGCTTGACTTATTTCATTTAGCATTATCTCCTCCAGTGCCGTCCATGTTGCAGCAAATGTTGGGTAATCATTCTGATGGCTGAGTAATATTCTATTGTATATATGGACCACATCTTCTTAATCCAGTCATCTGTTGAAGGGCACCTCGGCTCCTCCCACAACTTAGCTATTGTGAACAATGCTGCTATGAATATTGGGGTGCATATGGCCCTTCTCTTCACTACATCTGTATCTTTGGGGTAAATACCCAGTAGTGCAATTTCTGGATCATAGGGTAGCTCAATTTTTAACTTTTTAAGGGACCTCCACACTGTTTTCCAGAGTGGTTGTACCAACTTGCATTCCCACCAATAGTGTAGGAGGGATCCCCTTTCTCCACATCCTCTCCAACATTTGTTTTTTCCTGCCTTGTCAATTTTTGCCATTCTAACTTGTGTAAGGTCGTATCTCAATGTGGTTTTGATTTGAGTTTCCCTGATGGCTAATGATTTTGAACATTTTTTCATGTGTCTGTTAGCCATTTGTATGTCTTCATCGGAAAAGTGTCTGTTCATATCTTCTACCCATTTTTTGATTTGATTATTTGTTTCTCATGTATTGAGTTTGAGAAGTTCTTTGTAGATCTTGGATACCAGTCTTTTATCTGTAGTGTCATTTGCAAATATCTTCTCCCATTCCATGGGCTACCTCTTAGTTTTTTTGACTGTTTCCTTGGCTGTGCAGAAGATTTTATCTTGATGAAGTCCCACAAGTTCATTTTTTCTTTTGTTTCTCTCGCCTTTGGAGATGTGTTATGAACCTTTGGAGATGTGTCATGAAAATAGTTGCTGTGGCCAATGTCAAAGAGGTTGCTGCCTATGTTCTCCTCTAGGATTTTGATGGATTCCTGTCTCACATTGAGGTCTTTCATCCATTTGGAGTTTATCTTTATGTATGGTGTGAGAGAGTGGTCAAGTTTCATTCTTTTCCATATAGCTGTCCAATTTTCCCAGCACCGTTTATTGAAGAGACTGTCTTTTTTCCACCAGATGTTTTTTCCTGCTTTGTCAAAAATTAGTTGCCCAAAGAGCCGAGGGTCCATTTCTGGGTTCTCTCTTCTGTTCCATTGGTCTATGTGTCTGTTTTTGTGCCAGTACCATGCTGTCTTTGTGAACACAGCTTTGTAGTATAGCTTGAAATCTGGCAACATGATGCCCCAGCTTCGTTTTTCCTTTTCAACAGTTCCTTGGCGATTTGGGGCCTTTTCTGTTTCCACACAAATTTAAGGGCTGTTTTTTCCAGTTCTTTGAAAAATGTCATTGGTATTTTGATTGGGATGGTATTGAGAGTGTAGATTGCTCTGGGTAGCATAGACATTTTAACTATGTTCTTCCGATCCATGAGCATGGAATATTTTTACATAGTTTTGTGTCTTCAGTGTCTTTCAAGAATGATTTGTAGTTTCTAGAATATAGAACCTTTACGTCTCTGGTTAAGTTAATTCTGAAATAACGTATGATTTTTGGTGCTATTGTAAATGGAATGGATTCCCTAATTTCTCTTTCTTCAGTCTCATTGTTCGTGTATAGAAGTGCATTTCTGAGCATTGATTTTGTATTCCACCACATTACTGAATTGCTCTATAACTTCTAGTAGTTTGGGGGTGGAGTCTTTTGGGTTTTCCATATAGAGTATCATGTCATCTGCGAAGAGGGACAGTTTGACTTCTTTGGTGATTTGAATACCTTTTATCCCTTTTTATTGTCTGATTGCTGTTGCGAGGACTTCTAGTACTATGTTGAATAATAATGGCGAGAGTGGGCATCCTTGTCATGTTCCTGATCTTAAGGGAAAGGCTTTCAGCTTTTCCCCATTGAGAATGATATTTTCTGTAGGCTTTTCATAGATAGTTTTTATGAAATTGAGGAATGTATCCTCTATCCCTACACTCTGAAGTGTTTTAATCTGGAAAGGATGCTGTATTTTGTCAAATGCTTTTTCTACACCAATTGAGAGGGTCATATGGTTCTTGACTCTTTTCTTGTTGATATGATCTATCACACTGATCGATTTCCAAATGTTGAACCACCCTTGAATCCCAGGGATGAATCCCACTTGGTCTTGATGGATAACCCTTTTAATGTACTGTTGGATCCTATAGCTAGGATCTTGTTGAGAATTTTGGCATCCATATTCATCAGGAATATCAGTCTGTAATTCTCCTTTTTGTTGGGGTCTTTGCCTGCTTTGGGGATCAAGTTAATACTGGCCTCATAGAATGAGTTTGATAGTTTTCCTTCTGTTTCTATTTTTTGAAACAGCTTCGGAAGAATAGGTATTATTTCTTTTTTGAATGTTTGGTAGGATTCCCTGGGGGAATCCATCAGTCCCTGGACTCTTGTTTTGTGGGAAGTTTTTGATCACTGCTTCAATCTCTTCATAATTAAACAGTCTGTTTAAATAATCAATTTCTTCCTGTTTCAGTCTTGGTAGTTTATAGGTTTCCAGGAAGGCATCCATTTCTTCCAGGTTGTTTAATTTATTGGCATAAACCTGTTGATAAAAGTTTCTAATGATCCTTCCTATTTCATTGGTGTTGGTTGTGATCTTTCCCATTTCATTCATAATTTTATTAATTTGGTCCTTTCTCTATTCTTTTGAATAACTCTGGCCAGTGGCTTAACCATCTTATTTATTCTTTCAAAGAACCAGCTTCTAGTTCCCTTGATCTGCTCTACTGTGCTCCTGGTTCCTAATTCATTGATCTCTGCTCTGATCTTGATCAACTGCCTTCCCATGCATGGGTTAGGCCTATTCTTCTGTTCCAGCTCCAGCTTCTTGAGGTGAGAATATAAAAACTGCATTTTAGGGGTGCCTGGGTAGTGCAGTTGTTAAGCTTCTGCCTTCGGCTCAGGGCGTGATTCCAGCATTCTGGGATCGAGCCCCACATCAGGCTCCTCTGCTGGGAGCTTGCTTCTTCCTCTCCCACTCCCCCTACTTGTGTTCCCTCTCTCGCTGGCTGTCTCTCTGTCGAATAAATAAATAAAATCTTTAAAAAAAAAAAAAACAAATACAAAAAAAAAAAAAAACCCTGCATTTTAGATTTTTCTATTCTTTTGAGTGAGGCTTGGATGGCTATTTATTTTCCCCTTAGGACCACCTTTGCAGTGTCCCATAGGTTTTGGACCAATGTGTTTTCATTCTCATTGGTCTCCAAAAATTTTTTACTCTGATTTTTAATTCCTTGGTTTACCCAATCATTCTTGAGCAGGATGGTTCTTAGTTTCCAAGTGTTTGAGTTTCTTCCAAATTTTTCCTTGTGATTGAGTTCCAGTTTCAAAGCATTGTGGTCTGAGAATATGTAGGGAATAATCTCAGTCTTTTGGTATCTGTTGAGACCTGTTTTGTGACCCAGTATATAGTCTGTTCTGGAGAAAGTTCCATGTGCATTTGAAAAGAATGAGTATTCTGTTGTCTGGGGTGTAGTGTTCTGTACATATCTATGAGGTCCATCTGGTCTAGAATGTCATTCAAAGCTCTTGTTTATTTGTTGATTTTCTGCTTAGGTGATCTATTGCTGAGAGCGGAGTGTTGAGGTCCCCTACTATTAACGTATTTTTATCTATATGTCTCTTTATTCTGGTTAAGAGTTGGCTTGTGTATCTAGCTGCTCCCCTGTTGGGGGCATAGATATTTATAATTATCATATCCACTTGTTGGATACATCCTTTAAGAATAATATAGTGCCCTTCTGTATCTCTAACTACAGTCTTTAGTTTAAAATCTAATCTGTCTGATATGAGAATTGCTACCCCAGCTTTCTTTCGAGGTCCATTGGCATGAAAAATGGTTTTCCATTCCTTCACTTTCAGTCTGGATGTATTTTTAGGTTCAAAATGAGTCTCTTGTAGACAGCAAATGGATGGGTCATGTCTTTTTATCCAATCTGCAACCCTATGGCATTATGGGAGCATTTAGGCCATTCACATTGAGAGTGATCATTGGGAGATATGATTTTAATGATGTCATGTTGCCTGTGAAGTCTTTGTTTCTATAGATTGTAAATTTCTGTTCTGTGTCACTCTTGGGGCCTTTTTACTTTTATAGAACCCCTCTTAATAGCTCATGTAGGACTGGTTTGGTTGTTATGAATTCCTTCAGTTTCTGCTGATCCTGAAAGGCCCTTATCTCTCCATCAATTCTGAATGACAGCCTTGCTGGATAAGGGATCCTTGGCTACATGTCCTTCTCAGATAGAGCTTTGAAAATACTCTGCCAACCCTTCCTGGCCTGCCAGGTCTCTGTAGACAGGTCTGATGTTATTCTGATATTTTTCCCTCTGTACATAAGGATTTTCTTCCCCTAGGCCCCTTTCAATACTATATCCTTGGATCTAATATTTGCAAATTGCACTATGACGTGACATGGTGTAGGTCTGTTCTCATTGACCTTGGGAGGGGTCCTCTCTGCCTCTTGGACATGAATGCTTGTTTCCTTTGCCAGATTAGGGAAGTTCTCAGCTACAATTTCTTCAAATATCTCTTCTAGACCTCTGTCTCTCTCCACCCCCTCGGGGATGCCGATGATTCTGACATTGGATCATTTCATTGCGTCTAATCTCCTGTAATCTACATTCTTGAGATTGGATTTTTTTTGAGCCAAGTTTCTGTTTTAACTTTCTCTTCTACCATCCCATCTTCCAATTCACTAATTTGTTCTTCTGCCTCATTTACCCTGGCCATCAGAGCGTCTAGTTTAGACTGCATTCGATTCATAGCATTTTTAATTTCTGCCAGATTCGCTTTCATTTCTGCCCTTAGACATTCTATAATCTTGTTAATATTTTCGTTAATAGTTTTTTCAAGCCTATACATCATCTTAACCATTGTTACTCTGGATTCCATTTCTGACAGTTTGGTTATATCCATATCCATCAGTTCTGTGGCAGAGGCCACAGACTCCTTATCTTTTCTTTGCTGGGGGGGATTTCTCCTCCTCGTCATTCTGATGAGGAGAGGTTGAGGGGATGCCCAGAGCCCAAATTATTGACCAGGACCCAGGTAGTGTGCACTTGTTTTATAGGGACATTAGGGATGTGGGCTTCTTGATTTTTTCAGCCTGCCTTCTGGGGGAGGGACCTGCCACGCTGATATTCAGGCAACCCTGTTTGGGTAGAGTTGCCCTGTCCTCTGCAAGGGGGAATGGGGATGGGCACAATGTCAACTGGTGTTTCTGGGCTTTTGTTCTCTGGTGGATTTCCCTGGTGGTTTTCTGTGACTCTTCTGAGACAGCAGCAGTGGCCGTATTGTAGCCTCTGTCTCAGAACAGAGAGATCGCTGTCCACTCTCCACTGAGCTCTCTTGGCCACTTTAACTCTGTTTCTGTCAATGCTCCTAAAAACCCTGCAGCATCCTGGGTTGTGCGCCCCACAACTGCTCTCCCATCCCTCACTTCCAGAGCCGGCAGGTCTCTGTCCTTTGTGCTTCTAACACCGCCATCCGCCCCCGGTTCCCACACGCACTCCCAAGCTCCCTGTTTCTGTGGGGTTTGCATGCGCTCCAGAGCACCGGTTTTCAGTCTGGTCGCATGCGCGTTCCCGAGCTCCCAGTATCAGTTGGGTTCCAGTGAGCACTCCGGAGCTCTGGTTTTCAGTCTGGTCACGTGTGCAAGAGCTCCTGAGCTCTCGGTTTCGGTCTAGTTCGAGTGTGTGCTCTGGAGCTCTGGTTTTCAGTCTGGAGGCGCGCGCATGCTCCTGAGCTTCCGGTTTTAGTCCAGTTCCAGTGAGTGCTCCGCAGCTCCAGTTGTTGGTTTGGTCTCATGTGTATTCCAGGGCTCACGGTCTCAGTCTGCTTTCTCATGGGTGCCAGTCTGGGAGTCTGGCCTGCTCCCTGGTGCCGTTGGCTACTACTTCCTGGTGCCCAAGCGCATCGGCTCCGTCCCCCTTCCATTTATCTTCCAATATCTGTGCACGGATTCATGGCTCCCCACTTTGTACCCCAATACTCAGCACTAGAGATGTTCGTTTGTAGAGATCCAGATGTATCTTCCTGCGTCTAGGCTGATTTCGTGGGTGTTCAGGATGGTCTAGTAGATATCCAGCTCGACTCAGGGAACCAGCTGAAGAACGGTTACCCTACTTCTCTGCCATCTTTTCTCCTCACACTGTCTCCTTTTATACTTTTAGCCTTGCAGAAAGTGGTCGCTTTTCTGTTCATACAGTTGCTGTTATTCTTTTCCACATTCTCCAGTTGAGTTTGTAGGTTTTCAGAATGGTTTGATAGCTCTCTAGCTGAATTCCTGGGACCAGATGAAAACTAGGTCTCCTGCTCCTCTGCCATCTTGGACTCCAAGACTTTTATGATTTGATGACTTTCTTTAGTGTTACACTTGAATTTCTTTCTCTTGATTTTTTGTGTATCTATTATAGGTCTTTGGTTTATAGTTCCTATAAGGTACATATACAGCATTTTATATATAGAGAAAGAGTGCACGCGCACATGCCTATAGTAGGTTGATAGTCACTTAAGTTCAAGCACATTTAAAAGCACTTTTTTACTTCCCCCTTCTTGTCTTATGTATGATATCCTATTTTAAATCTTTTTATTTTATATGTTCTTTGACTAATTTTATAGATATAATTGGTTTTACTACTTTTGTCTTTTATCCTTCATGCTACTTTTATGTGATCGATTTACTTCCTCTACTGTATGTTTGCTTTTCCCCAGTAAAGTTTTTTTTTTCTCTCTCTCATAATTTTCTTTAGTTACTGACTTTCATTTTCACTTGAAGTCTCTTTAACATTTCTTGTAAGGTCAGTTTAGTGATGATAAACTCCTTTGTTTGTCTGAGAAACTCTTTATCTCTCCTTCAATTCTGAATGATAACCTCGCCAGGTAGAGCGTTCTTGGTTGCAGGATTTTTCCTTTCAGGACATTGAAATCATGCCACTTTTCTTTGGCCTGCAAAATTTCTGCCGAAATCAGCCAACAGCCTTATGGGGATTTTGCTTATGTGTAAACTATTTGCTTTTCTCTTGCTCTTTTTAAGATTCTCTTTTTATTTTGATTCTCCCCATCTTAACTATTATGTGTCTTGGTGTGGACATCCTTGAGTTCATCTTGTTTGGGCTCTCTGTGCTTCCTGGACCTATGTATCTGTTTTCTTCCCAGGGTTAGGTATGTTTTCAGCTATTATTCCTTCAAATAAATTTCTGACACTTGCTCACTCTCTTCTCCCTCTGGGACCTCTATAGTGTGAATGTTAATACACTTGATGTTTCCCAGCAGTCTCTTAACCTATCCTCACATTTAAAATTATTTTTCTTAAAGTTTTGCTTTTATGATTTCCATTACTTTGTCTTCAAGATGGCTGATCTGTTCTTCTGCATCCTCTAACCTATTCTCTTCAGTGTATTTTTCATTTCAGTTGTTGCATTCTTCAGCTATGGTGGGTTCTTTATATTTTTCTGTCGCTTTGTTATATTTCTCACTGAGTTCATTCCCTTTTCTCTCAAGTCTGTTGAACTTCTTTATGGCCATTTCTTTGAAGTCTTTGTCAGAGAGATTGCTTATCTCTGTTTCATTTAGCTCTTTTTCTGGGGTGTTGCCTTGTCTTTGGTTTGCTACGTGTGTCTCTGTCTCCTTTTGTCTCACTGTCTGTGTGTACTCTGTATTAGGTAGGTCAGCTATGTCTCTGATCTTGGCCTTATATAGAAGGTATCCCTTGGCCCTTAGTGGTGCAGTCCGTTCTAGTCAAAAGAAACAGGTCTTCCAGTGGCATCCTCTGTGTGGGCTGTGTGTGCCCTTCTGTTGTGGCTGGGCCATGCATGCTTTGAGCACTCTGAAGGGTGGGGCTGGTCCTTAGCTGAGCAGTCTTCGATGGCTGGCTGTGACTGCTACAGGTGCACTGGTGGACAGGGTTTGCCCCTGGTATGACTGACTGAGAGGGCTAGCTCTAGCTGCTACAGGTATATAGGTGGGTGTAGCTAACTCCCCCAATTCCCAGGGCAGGAGTTATTCTGTAGGGGCTGTCGCTACTTACCAGGTGTAGTGGGGTAGTACTTATTCTGGGGGCATGCTAGTCCTGACTAATGCTGCCCACAGGTGTGGTGAGGCAGGAGCCATTTTGGAGGTGTGCCTGCCAGGGCAAGTCCACAAAGCAACCCCAGGGTGGGGCAAGCAGTGCTATGCAGATGGAGAGTGTCAGAACCGGCTCCCACCAGTGTCTTACTAGCTAGGCTAAAAGAGGGCAAGAAAAATGGCACCTGACTATACCTCTTCCCAGAGAAAACTCCTACAGATCTCTGTCCCTCCAGCACAATTCCTAAAATTGGTCAATAAATCTTCATGTATACCTCAGGTGTTGTTCAAACTGATGCTTTTGGTCTCAGGCTGAGTGATAAAGCACACTGGCCCTTTAAGAGAAGAGACTACAGGGGTGCCTGGGTGGCTCAGTCATTAAGTGTCTGCCTTCAGCTCAGGGCGTGATCCTGGCATTCTGGGATCGAGCCCCAATCAGGCTCCTCCACTAGGAGCCTGCTTCTTCCTTTCCCACTCCCCCTGCTTGTGTTCCCTCTCTTGCTGGCTGTCTGTCTCTGTCAAATAAATAAATAAAATCTTTAAAAAAAAAAAGAGAGAGAGAGAAGAGACTACATTTCCTTTACCTTTCTTGATCTCCCAGAGTTAAGCCACACTGGTTTCAAAACTGGAGCTAAACCCTGCCAATTTTCATTTTTTTTTTTTAAGATTTTATTTATTTATTTGACAGAGACAGAGACAGCCAGCGAGAGAGGGAACACAGGCAGGGGGAGTGGGAGAGGAAGAAGCAGGCTCCCAGTGGAAGAGCCTGACGTGGGGTTCGATCCCAGAACTCCGGGATCATGCCTTGAGCCGAAGGCAGACGCTTAACAACTGAGTCACCCAGGCGCCCCCAATTTTCAGTTTTTAAAAAGATTTATTTATTTTTGAGAGAGAGAGAAAGAGAGAGAAGAGGGACAGAGGGGGAGGGAAAGAGAATCTTAAGCAGACTTTCCACTGAGCCCGGAGTCCAACACAGGGCTCTATCTCAAAACCCTGAGATCATGACCTGAGCCAAAACCAAGAGTCTACTCCTCAACTGACAGAGCCACTCAGACACCCCCAAACCTGCCTATTTTCAAAGCCAGACATCATGGGGTCCATATTCCTGGTGCAGTTCCCCAGGGCCATAGTTGGCTGATTTGGGGTTGATCATCCCCTTCCTTCTCAGGAAGCACCTTCATGCCTGTGATATCCCTCCTGCTTGTGGGTTGCTGCTGCTCTGGGCCTTTGGTTCTCTACCATGTCTCTTCCCCTCCTGCCCTTCTCAGTGTGGTCTTTTTGCCTTTAATATGGAAGATCTGGTCTGTCAGGCTCAAGTCCTGTTTGGAGTGAGTTGCATTACAGGTGGATGCTTCCTCTGTGTCTGTGGGAGGTGAGCTCAGGATCCCCCTACTCTGCCATCTTCCTCTTTCTCCCCCCAGAGATTCATTCTTAAAGTGCAGGCCAGTAGGCCAGGTCCTCTGTGCCAAGCCCTGCAGTCCATTATGTGCTTTTATTTTAAGGATTTCATTTGTTTATTTTAGAGAGAGAGCAAACACGTGAGTGGGGCAGGGGTGCAGAAGGAGAGGGAGAGACGGTCCTCAAGCAGACTCTCCACTAAGTACAGAGCCCAATGTGGGGCTTGATCCCAAGACCCTGATATCATGACCTGCCAAAACCAGAAGTCGGCTGCTTAACCAACTGAACCACCCAGGTGTTCAACATTTTGTAATTTCAAATAAAACTTTGTTGCCTTAAAAAAACCTCTTTTCTGAGGAACTTTTAAAATAGTAATCTCTATTGTATTTGAAATAATTATTTTTTTCAAAAACTCAAACCTAATTTAGGGGCAAGACACTTTTTTTTTTTTTTCAATTATTATAAGAAGGGAAACTGGCTTGTAAACCAGATTTCTCCCCAGAACTGAACAGAAAGCTCAGCCTTCATTATAGGGCAAGGATCAATTTGTCTGAGCTAAACTGCATTGATTCCCTATACAAGTGCTAGTTTGAGTGTCTGACATTTGTTTGTGATGAGTAAAGCAATCAAAAGACAAAAAAAAAAAAAAAAAAAATACTGCCGAAGCATGTAGTTCACCATATTACCGCTGCAAGTGCCTCCAGAAAATGGATGCCTTGCTGTTGTTCACGTCACTCATTCTCTTCCTTTGCCTCAGCCTCACCTGATTGTCTGATGGATTTCATTCTTTAAAGATGATATGGTGGGCCAAAATCTGATAGTTATTTTTCTGATCAATTTGGGTTAAATGTCCAAAAAACAGGAAATAAACTGTTATTCTGAATTTATAATTTCTACCTCTACTGAGCATTTACTATGATCTTGGCCCACTGGAGGCCATCCAGATCCTGCAGGAAGAGTGCAAAGATGGACATAACATTGTGCTTTAGGTTGGGGGTTCTGGAGTTGGAATACTTGGGTTGGACTCCCAGTTCTGCCACTAACATAATTACTTTGATTCCCCCTGCACCCAAAATAAACCGATTACTAGGTAATATTATCCCTATTTTCCAGATGCAGAAACTAAGGCTTAGAAAGTTCGTGTAATTGGTCAAATTTGCAGTCTGCAAGGTTTAGTGGTGGTATTAAACCTGTGTCTGTCTGAGTATAAAGCCTAGGCTTTCAGCCATTGTACTGTACAAGGATGATTGATGATTAGGCCTTTGTCTCTATCATCTATATATATTATTGCTTCATAAAATTATAACTCTGCCCAAAACTCTTTCCATTAAGTAAAATTGAGAATTACAAAGACTCTTCCAAGAGAGTTTAATAAACTGTTGAATATTGAGTTAAAATAATTTTAATTTCTCAAAGATTTAAAAAAAATCATTAGCAACAATTCTTTCAATTAATGTTTATCTACACATCAGCTGACATCCTAATGTATTTTTCTAATTTAAATGTAAATAACACTACTATTGTTGTTTTTGCTGTTTTATTATCTCCAGAATCTCCCTGCATTCCCACTTTTATAGTTCTAGTATCCTTCAAATGCTGTTTTTGCTGTACCAAGTTGGATGTGCACTGATATAGATATTCTTTATATAATTTGTTAAACCAGTTTTGCTTAATATGTTTATTAACTTAACATTAATTTTATCTCAGTGAGAACTTGGCTATGCCTCCAACTTTTATACCAATATAAAAGTTTAATTCATTTTCAAAATACTGAGTGTCACACTCTGCTCTTTCAAATTAGATACTAGTTAATATCTTTTTCCGCTCATTTATTTGAAATTGTCCTTTTTTTCATGTCAGAGCCTATGAGGACATATGTATTTCATTAATGATTATGAAACAAAGCAGTAGTGTTAAAAATTATAGCAGTTCAACCTTTGGCAAAGATGCAAAGTGCTAGAGGTATTTTAACTTGAAAGTAATTTTAAATGTCTATAACTACCTTAAGATGACATGAACTATGATTTTAATAAATTTATCAATTGAGATAAATAAATCTTTTAAAGGTTCTTTCCAACCTAGAGATTCAATACAATCACAATTTTAGGAACAAGAAAATGGATATATCTTACCATGTTGGATAAAATTTTATAAGTTAGAACTATCTAGGGAAAAAAAGTGTGTTGAAAAGTTCGAAAGTTTCATCTTTTATCACTTACAAGTGGTAGAATTTTGGTCCCCATTTTATAGATGAGGTGACAAGGTTTAAAGTGGTTAAATGAACATCCAATATGGATTAAAGGGAGAACTTCAGGCTCATATGTGCAAAGACTTACCCTACAAAGGAGGGGCTGAAAGTTGGAAGGATAGGAAGAGTGGTCTGAGCAGAGGACGGTGAGATAGAGAGGACTGATATGTGGAGAATTTTCCAGGAAATGTTAAATATTTGGGGCTTCAACCATTGCACACTGGAGATATCAATCTTGCCACTGTGTAATATGTAGATCAGAAGGTGCAAAGGCTGGAGCCCATTTAGAAGGTTCTTGAAGTTGCCAAAGGAACATTATGGTGGTATGAACTCGGGAGTTGGTAAAGTGGAGAGTAGATTATTTTGAGAGAGATTTTAGGATTAAAATGATAAAACTGACTTATGGCTGTATGGAGATGGTGGAGAATGCTGATGAAGAATGTGTTGAGCATGATTCCCAGGTATAGGCTTGCACTGTGGGGGTGGGGTGGGTGGGAGAAGATGTCAACATTTGTTGGGATTGATAACACTAGGAAGGAACCAAATTTTTAGAAAAAGATTATTGTCAGTTTGTTTTATGATATAATATTATGATTGTCTTTGAGACATCTGGAATAAGTAGTTGTTACAGACTTGGAATTCCGGGAAGTTATTTGGATGGAAATTTAAGTGAGAGGAAGAGTATTCATTGCAGTAATTTTCAACAAAACTTTGCTCAATTTCAATCAAAAGCCTTTGTTTATCCTTAATTCAATGTGTTTTAGACCATGTGTATCAGAATCACCTGGATAATAGTGCACTAAGAAAGATGCAAGATTGAGAGTCACATTGCTGAGGTTTAAATCCCATCTCTCTCATCTCCTAGTATAACTGTCAGAATTTAGTCTTTCTATGTCTCAGTTTACTCATCTGTAAAAATTGGATATACTAGCTAACTTTTGATGTTTCTGTGTAGGGAAAATTAGGTAATTCGTGCAATACTCCCAAAACAGTGCTCAGCACATCTTAAATACCCAATAAATTTAACTAACATTATTAGCTGAGGGGTTGTTAAAATGGGGCTAGAATTACATGCTCACTAAGTTTGGGAATCATTGAGCTCTATGGTAGGTTTCCATTTATCAACTAGTCTGACTGTGACCTTATTTGGAGATAGATAATGGACTTGAATTAAGTAGTTCTGGTTAGATCACACACAGGTATGATCTGAGGGAATTCTTTTTTAAAATACCCATTTCTGTGGAGAGGATGTGGAGAAAGGGGATCCCTCCTACATTGTTGGTGGGAATGCAAGTTGGTAAAGCCACTCTGGAAAACAGTGTGGAGGTCCCCTAAAAAGTTAAAAATTGAGCTACCCTATGATCCAGCAATTGCACTACTGGGTATTTACCCCAAAGATACAGATGTAGTGAAGAGAAGGGCCATATGCACCCCAATGTTCATAGCAGCTTGTCCACAATAGCTAAATTGTGGAAGGAGCCGAGATACCCTTCAACAGACGAATGGATAAAGAAGATGTGGTCCATATATACAATGGAATATTACTCAGCTATCAGAAAGAACGAGTTCTCAACCTTTGCTGCAACATGGACGGCACTGGAGGAGATAATGCTAAGTGAAGTAAGTCAAGCAGAGAAAGACAATTATATCGTTTCACTCATCTATGGAACATAAAAAGTAGGAAGATCGGTAGGAGAAGAAAGGGATAAAGAAAGGGGGGGTTAATCAGAAGGGGGAATGAAGCATGAGAGACTATGGACTCTGAGAAACAAACTGAGGGCTTCGGAGGGGAGGGGGATGGGGGAATGGGATAGGCTGGTGATGGGTAGTAAGGAGGGCACGTATTGCATGGTGCACTGGGTGTTATACGCAACTAATGAATCATGGAACTTTACATCAGAAACCAGGGATGTACTGTATGGTGACTAGAATAATATAATAAAAAATACTATTATAAAAAAAATACCCATTTCTGGATACTATCATCCCTTCTAAAATGTGACATATGAATCAAGAGTCACAGGAATATGTATCTGAAAACAAACTTCCCACATCCTTACTTAGTGATATGCTGACCCAAAGCCTCATTTGTAAACAATAAATGACTTTGTTTAGATGAGCTCTTGAGATTCCTTTCACATTATAGGTGTCTCGATGGCTTAAAAAAAAAGTGTTTTCCCTTTTTTAGATTAAGTAATTTTTGCTGACAACTGGCTGCAGAAGTCTCTTTGCTTCTAAGTATGGCCATAGGTCTAGTTCTTGCCATTGAAATGTGAGTGGGAGAAACATAACTTCTAGGGCAGAGCTATGAAGAAGTAGCTATTCATATCCAATATTATATTTCCTGCCCTGCTGAGTGGATATAGAGTATGATGAAACCCTAAAGGATACTGGAGGCGAAAGATGGAAGGAACTGGAGTCTTTGAACACCATGTTCAGGAAGAATGCTCACCGATCTGAAATACCACATTAGGCTCTATAAGGTTAAAAACTAAGTCTCTATTTCATTAAATCATAAAAATAATGAGGAATATTTTTTACAAAAAAATTGTTAACCTCAACTTTGAACATGAGGCTACCTCTAAGTCTGTAATGGTTAAACTTTATGTGGCAACTTGGCTAGACTATTGTGCCCAGTTGTTTGGTCAAACATTCTAGATATTGCTGTGTAGATATTTCACAGATGTCATTAACATCTACAATCAGTTGGCTTTAGGTAAGATTACCTTTGATAATCTTGGATGGGCTTTACCCAAACAGCCAAAGGCCTGAAGAGCAAAACAGATTTTCTGGATAAGGAATTCTGCCTCAGGACTGTAACATAGAATTCCTGCCAGAATTTCCAATCTGCTGGCCTGACCTGTAAATTTCAGAATAGTCAGCTCTCACAATATATGTATGTAATGTATATAGGAGGAAGGATAGATGATAGATAGATTAGATAGATAGATAGATAGATAGATAGATAGATAGATAGATGATAGATAGATAGATGATAGATATCCTATTGCTTTGTGTAGTAGCCAGGGTTCTCCAGAGACAGTCGATAGCTTCAGAAGATGCAGGATGAAATGTGTTTGTGTCATCATGAACATGGACCTGTAGTTCATATACTGTATGTTGAGGATTGTGCTAAACTGAGGATAAAAAGAATAAAACTATCAATTTTTGGTGCTTAGAGTATAACCTAATTATGAATAAGTGTTAACATTTCAGTCATTGTTGGTTTTATATTTCATATGGTTCAAATATGTAGTCATTTTTAAATGTGCATTTTGTAGAGTCATTTTAATATGCCATGGTACTTCTTAATATTGGCAACTTTATGCTTGGTATCATTCCTTTTTGTTTGTATTTTTGCTTTTGTTTAGAAGGGTTTTAGTAGTTACTTTTTCATTTGCTTATTTTCATTTTTTTAAAATTTGAGTATAGTTGATGCACAATGTTACATTAGTTTCAGGTGTACAACTCAATGATTTGACAAGTTTATACATTATGCTATGTTCACCACAAGTGTAGCTACCATCTCTCCCATTACATCACTATTACAAGATCATTGGCGATATTCCTTATGCTCTGCTTTCTATTCCCTTGATTTGCTCATTCCATAACTGGAGGCCTGTATCTCCCTCTCCCCTTCATCCTTTTTGCCCAGCCCCCAGGCTCCTCCCCTCTGGCAACCAACAGTTCTCTGTATTTATAGTTCTGATTCTACTTCTTGTTTATTCATGTTTTTAAGGATTCCATTTTTGAGTGGAACCATGGTATTTGTCTTTTCTCAGTCTGACTTATTTCACTTAACCTAATACTCTCTAGATCCGTCCATGTTGTCTCAAATGGCATGTGTCATCCTTCTCTATGGCTGTGTAATATTCTGTAGTGTGTGTGTGTGTGTACACCACATTTCTTATGCATTTGTCTATTGATGGATACTTAGGTTGCTTTCAGGTCTTGGCTATTGTGAATAGTGCTACAATAAACATAGGGGTACTTACATCTTTTGGGGTTAATGTTTTCATTTTCTCTCAGTAAATACCCAATAGTGGAATTCTTGGATCATATGGGTATTTGTATTTTTAATTCTTTGAGGAAATGCCATACTGTTTTCCACAGTGGCTGTACCAACTTACTTTCCTATTAACAGTGCATGAGGGTTCCTTTTTCTCCACATTTTCACCAACACTTGTTGTTTCTTGTCTTTTTTATTTTAGCCATTCTAAGGTATAAGGTCATATCTCGTTATGGTTTTAATTTGCATTTCCCTGATAATTAGTGATGTCGAGTATCTTTTGTCCAAGATTTTTTTATTAGGTTTTTATTTTAATTATAATATAGTTAACATACAGTGAGTAATAATGAACATCTTTTCATATGTCTGTTGCCCATATGTATGTCTTCTTTGGAAAAATATCTCTTCAGATCCTCTGCCAATTTTTCTAAATTGGAGTATTTGTGTGTGTGTGTGTGTGTGTGTGTGTGTGTGTGTGTGTTGAGTTGTGTAAGTTCTTTATGTTTTAGATATTAACTCCTTATTGGATATATCATGCCCAAATATATTCTCCCATTCAGTAGGTCGTCTTTTTGTTTTTTGGTGGTTTCCTTTGCTATGCAAATTTTTTTATTTTGATGTAGTCTTAATAGTTTATTTTTCTTTCCCTTGCCTCAAGAGACATACCTAGAAAAATGTTGGTATGGCCATTGTTAGAGAAATTGTGACCTGTGTTTTCTTCTAGAATTTTTATGGTTTCAGGTCTCATATTAAGGTATTTAATCCGGTTTAAGTTTGTGTGTAGGGCGTAAAAAAATGGTTCAGGTTTATTCTTTTACATGTAGCTGTCCAGATTTCCTAGCAAAAATTTACTGAAAAAAAACTGTCTTTTCCCCATTGTATATCCTTGCTTCCTTTGTCATAGATTAATTGACCATATAATTGTGGGTTTATTTTGGGGCCTATTTTTGCACCACAACCATGCTGTTTTGATTACTACAACTTTGTAATGTATCTTGAAATCTGGAATTGTGATACCTCCAGCTTCATTCTTCTTTCTCAGGATCATTTTAGTTATTCATGGTCTTCTGTGGTTCCATACAAATTTTAAGGTTACTCTAGTTTTGTGGGAAAAAAAATGTTGGTATTTTGATAGGGATTACATTGGATATGTAGATTGCTTTGAGGAGTATGGGCATTTTGACAATATTCTTCCAATTAATGAGCATGGAATAGCTTTGTATTTGTCTCTGATTTCTTTCATCATTGTTGTATAGTTTTCAGGGTACAGGTCTTTCACCTCTTTCAGTTTATTCATAGGTATTTTATTATTTTTGGTGCAATTATAAATGGTGGATTCTTTTGTTGTTTGTTTGTTTGTTTGTTTATTTATTGAATTTCTCCTTCTGGGACTTTGTTGTTAATGTAGTTTTTCTTTGAGTAAGACATGGGTCTCTATTTTGTAGCTCCATGTACAGTCAATTACTGGGTTTTATAAAATGCAATAATGTGCTTCTAAATCATTAAAAAACATAGATAAATATAAACATAACTATTCATAAATTATTATTTTAAGTGTATTACATTTACATAGCAATGAATGCTGAAATTGATGAAATGTTATTTTCTGTATTCCGATCTTGCTTTATGGATGAGGCCCCCTGGACAAAGGGGCCTACATTTCTTCATCTGACTGAGAACACATGATTCCTATCTTCATGCAGACCACACAGGATTAAATTACAAAGTAGTTTCAAGATGACTTGAAGAGATGGGTTGCAGAGATCCTGGGACATGAGAATTAGAATTATTGAAGTTAATCCACTTGACTTGAGAAACTTAGAATCAACCTATCCCTTTTTAAAAGAGATTATAAATGGAAGTTTTAATTCTTGAAGCTGCGTGCCTTGTGCCACCTTTTGATCAGCACCATCTCACCTGTTCTGTTAGACGATAATCTCTTTGCCCAGAAGTTTATTGCCCAAGCTTGTGGATATACACATGCGTATGTGCGCACACACCTGTTTGGCAAGGCTTTTTTACTCATGTATCATGTAAGTAGATATGCAACCTCACTCTTATTTTAGGTTCACTTTTGAATTACTTTCATTTGGGATTGTGTAACAGGCATTACATTTTTCTGTCATTTATTTTCATAATCATATTACTTGGTACATCCAGCTTAATGGGCTCCATTAATCCCTCAGGGAATAATTAATATCCATAATGTGGCCCCCTCAAATTGAGATTTAGCCTCCAACCTCTAATTCACAATAAACTTCATTCCTTATTTTTGCTTTTCCTGCCTTTCTTTCCCTATTCACATGAGATTGACCAATAACTTGACCTTTCTGAAGATCAGTTTCTTCAACCACTAAAAAAGGGCTTTAATGTTCATAAAAATTTAATGTTCATAAAAATCCTATAGTCATTAAATGGGATGACAGTCTTCCTGTATCTCTGTCATATCTGCTGCTTTTCTCGTCACTATCACTTATTTCCAGGGAGGGCCAGCTACAGGTGTTTGTAGTCTTGTAAAGTGACCTTTACAGTGGGACCAGTACAGACTCATACAAGAGGCTAAGAGCAAATTTAGGGAGTTTGGAGTGTGGAACAGGTGATTAATGGGAAAGAATAGTTGTCAATAATCAAGTCCTATACAAGATAGCAACTAATGGGGAGAGTATTGATTATTTAGTACTACTAAAAATATGGCTCCCAGACTGTAAGATACACCTTGGGTGATTGTTAAACTTTGAGATTTCTTGTTCTCAGACAAGTCACCCTGAATCAAAATCTGGAGTGGGGTGGGGGTGGCTAGACTTGGAAACCAACTTTTTATTTTATTTAATTAATGTGTTTGATAAACTCTGAGAGCGATCCTGTGGGACATAGAAATTTGAGAAATCAGTGTCCTAAGATTTATCACTGTGGTACATGTGAAGATAATACAAATATGTGATATTTCAGTGGTTACCTGTCATGAATTTTTACATTAGAAATAATAATTGGATAATCTCCATCCCCAGGCCCCCTCACTTCTCCCACACCCACAAGTGTACTTGGGTAAGATCTGGGGGAAGCCAGAGCTAACGCTGTTCAAGACCTGGGATAGTGGAAAACACAGCCTTGATACAAAAGCAAGTATTCCTTAAACCACTTTGAATCTTTTTGGCAAATAGGCCATTTATTATAAACAAAATAGATAAACCTCAAAACCAAATATATTTTAGAAGACTCGGGCTTCTGATTCTCTGATCCATGGGCATCCAGTGCTACATTATTGACTCTTTTTTCTTTGCATAAGAAACATGCAGCAAAAGTGTCCATAAATTCAACTCAAACCCTTCAGAGTCAGGAGTAAAATCCTTTTGCAAAACCGAAGAGTGAGAGTTTCTTTCTTTCTTTCTTTCTTTCTTTCTTTCTTTCTTTCTTTCTTTCTTTCTTTCTTTCTTTCTTTCTCTTTCTTTCTTTCTTTCTTTCTTTCTTTCTTTCTTTCTTTCTTTCTTTCTTTCTGATTCTAGTATTATACTGAAGCTGAGGGAAAAGTCTCCATTTTCACATTGACTATGTGATTTTTGTAGCTATGTGTTTACATACACATTGTATAAAAATCACATTCTTCCTATGTGGAATCTGATGTACTATATTGTGGGAAAGCAAAAACTGGCAGACTATCATGCTTGGTTCTGTAAAAGGCTGACATCTGATGATATTCCTCACTAAACTCTTGCTTTTCTTTCTTTGCTTTTTTTTTTCTCTTCTTTCTGTTTGTTCCCCGCCCCCCTTGATGAAGATAAAGATTTTTTTTTATTTATTTTTATTTATTTATTTATTTATTTTTTTGGTGACATTTGGATAGAGACGTAAAGCAATGGAGTTGCGGTCTCTGGAAAATAGAATGGTTGCTTGGGTTGGTTGACTCCTTGCCCCTCTATTTTTTTTTTTTTTTTTTTTTTTTTTTTTTTTTTTTTTTTTTAGGTCTCTCTGATTCTGAAATCTATTTTTTGAGAATTTACTGTATGTTAGGCCCTGGAGTAAATATTTTATATACATTTCTTTTCATTGCACAAAAGTCCAGGGGGGTATGTATACGTGAAAATGGAGAGACTGAATGAATTGCTCAGTTCCCCCACTAGAAAAGCGAAAGTAAGCTCATTCATTAATTCATCTCCCAGACATTTATAGAGCACTTATTATATGCCATTATTTTAGATACAGGGGGTATAGTAGTGAACAAAACAGAAACAGTTTCTGTCTTCTTGGAGTCTGTATTCTGGTGGGGAAGAAAAATATTGTTTCAATAAAACAAGATCTATATAATAAAAGGCTGTGGAAGAGTAACATGATAAAGAAAGGGTGGTAGAGTGGACCTGTTACTTTGGATGTAGTGGTCAACGAAAGCCTTTCTGTGCACCTGACTTGTTGGTGAAGTAAGGGAATAAACAATAAGGACATCTGGAGAGTGACTTTATTAACATGGCATATAATGTCCTGTAGGAGCTGGCCCTGGCACCCTCTGAAGTCCCACACCCTTCCTCAACCTCTAATGCAGCTTGAACATTTCCTGTTCTGCAATGAGCTCTGTGCTTCCTATTTTAGGGTTTTCATTCATGTTCTTCCAACTTTCTTCTGTTTGAATATTCCCCACCCAAATTCTTTGGGTTGCAATGGGTGGGTGCGGGGGATGATGTGAGTTGCAAGGGTCTACTGCTATTTGTAGGTATTATGTTCTAGTCAGTACTTGGTTACACATTTATTTTGATCTTTAGTGGAAGAAATGTAGTATTTGTTTTTGACGGTTTCTAGAATCAAAGCACTGCCCTGTTATGTCAGACTATGCTTCACTCACTTCTGTGTTTGTGTGTTCTTGTGTTTTTATGTTTGGTCAGGGATGATTTATGAGAAAACAATTTTAAAGTATCAGGACTCTGCCCAATTATGTGTAATTTCTCATAATCCATATGGACAAATTGCTGTCTATCATTTATCATCTATTTATCAATTCATCTATTCACTGGGGGGGAAGGGCAGAAGGAGAGGAAAAGAGAATCTTAAGCCTTCTCTTGAGAGAATCTTAACACTCAGCCTGGAGTCTGACGTGGGGCTTGGTCTCACAACCCTGAGTTCATGACTTGAGCTGAAATCAAGAGTTAGATGCTTAACTCACTGAGCCACCCAGGAGCCCCTCACATTTATTATTTTAAACTTGATTGAATCAGTTAACAATTTACCTCAGATATTTCTCTACCTGAAGTTGTATTTTCACTCCTTTCCTCTGTACTAAATCTCTCTTGGTCGTGTGACTGGTGTCTTGGGAATATCTTTTACAATCTGGCAAGCAGGAAAGAGCACTAAAGTGTAACTCAGGAGACTAGATCTCTGTTTCTTTATTTCTACATTCCTAGATAACTTTGGGAGAGATCCATATGTTTTTGAACCTCACGATCTTCATCTGAGTAATGGGATAATAAACCTGATGTTTATTCATATAATTCAAAGTTATTATGATGCTTCACAGACTCATAATTGTGAAAGATGATTTCATTATTTTGTAGACTTGAGTGCCATTTCTTCCTAACTTTAATTCTTCTCTATAGCTTTATTATTATTGGTATCATTGTTAAAATCATCACTAAAGTAATATGTATATATTAAAAACAAATCCAATATTACCAAAACCTCCACGATGAAAAGTTCCCACTCCACTGAACCCCAGATGTAATCTCATTAATCTAATTTCCTGGATATAACCAATTTTAATCATTTTTATTTTTGTATGTTTATATCAGGGTTTCAGTAATATTTTTCTAAATCTGTCTTGATTAATTCACTTATTCATTCTATTTATATTCTATAATTTTCCCCATATCCCTTTTTCAAAATGCCCCTTTTCTCTCTGTATCAAACACAAAGAAACCAAGTCTGAAGAAACAGACATTTTCTTTCATTTCTAATTTCTAAGTATCCTATCCAGGAACAGCATTGCTCTGAGGCCAAAAGGCAGCCTGCTGCTCTCAGTAATTTTGAGTTCCCTGAGAGAATGCTTTCATTTGGTTCTTTATCCTAATGTGAGGGGGAAAAAAGGAAAAAAAAACCCATACAGAACATTTTGACAAAATATATCCCCAAATCGTGAGAAATGGGCTGCCCTATTTAATCACAATTGAATGGTTTTTGAGTTCTAGTGAGTTTGAGTTGTCTTTGACTTATTTTTTTTCCTTTATGTACCTTTACTTAACAATATTAACATGCATAATTGGACTTGAACTTTCACAACTGTCAAAATAAATGAGACACAAATTTCATTATCTTTCTTGTTGCCTCTGGGTTTGTTTTACAAACCAATTATTCACAAAATGAGGCATTTCAGTTTTTGCTTTAGAGCTGTGGATAAAGACAGCATAAATCAATGCCTCATTCTCACCTGGAATTGCATAGGAAGAAGGTCCCTCAAGAGGATTAGAATTATTTTTGGGGAAAAAAAAAGGCATTTCTCACAAGGAGAAATGAAAGCATGGCTTAAGTTATACAAGAAAAGGTTCAGGGGAAATTAATGATCAGTGTGGAGAAAGTAAGATATCCCTGTTTACTGAAGATTACAAAACACAAAGAAATAAATATTTCACCTGGGTGAAGTAAAAAGAAAAAAAAATACTAGGCATAGGATTTAATTCACAAGAAGAATGGTTAGCAAAAACCGCTCCATCAGATTAAAATAATAAGTTAAGATAAAATATTAATTAAGGGATAAATTAGCTGGTATAAATTTGTCCCTTCAGCTACCTGTTAAAAAACTGCTTTTGTAATACGGATTTAATTTCTCTAGGATTTTATAAAGAATGCTGATAGAAAATTACAATGTTATACACAAGAGGAGCATATAATATGAAAACGGTGCTCTTACTTGAATAGATTTTATTTTCATTATGCTTTGATACTTGTTATTCAGTTTGAATTTCATGAGAACTTCAGGAAATAGGCAGATATTAGTGTCCATATATTGTAGATGAGTAAAAATAGCTTCACAGACTGAATGACTTGTCTATAATGAATCAACAGCTAAGCCTGGACTAGAATCCCTCCCCCACCTTTTTAAAAAAATTTCTAATATTTATGCTATTTTTACAAGAAAGAAATAAAGCTCTAGATGAAGCTAGAAAAACATAGCTTCATATTTTTTTTCATTCATCATCCTTTATCCTCCTTAAAATTGAAATTTCATTTTCCCAAGAAGTTCTTTATAAATTTTCTCATTATTGTATCTCCCGTAACTGATGAGACGGTTCTGGGTCACCTTATTTTCCTGTGTTGATTATCCAGTTTTGTCTTTTCCTATTCTTTCTTCTTCCTTCTTTCTTCACTGTAGGTTGTAAGCACTACTAAAGCAGGAAAGGGGAAGGCAATATAATTTAGGTATTTAGAGCTTGGGTATATAATTTGCATACAGAAATATATGATTCTAGGATTGTGTCAGGAAAGAATTTTGGTGAGCATAAAAAAACTCGTCACTAAAGATTGAGTACTGTATAATTTTATTGATATGAAATTCAAAAAACTAGCACAAGTTTAGTAACAGAAAGCAGATGAGTGGTTGCCAGGGATTGGGATTTGCAGGAGGAGATTAAATGCAAAAGGACATATGGGAAAATTTTGGATTGATAAAGATAGTCAATATTATGATCATGTTGGGGATTATATAACTGTATGTCAAGGCTCATCAATTGTATGCTTAATGTAGGTATGTTTTATTACATGTGAAGTATTCCTCAATAAACCTGACCTTAAACAAAAATAAAAGTAAAGACACAAAATATGTAAAAATAAATAAAACTTTGGGAGAGGAAAACCATGATGTCTGAAATGGAAAACACGCTGTGGAATATAAACAGCAGATTATACCCTGCAAAAGAAAAGATTATTGAACTTAAACAGCAACTAAAACTATCCAAAATAAAACACAAAAAATAAAAGTATAAAGAGTGAACAGAGTTCACTGATACAGTGTGAATTCAAACATTTTAATATGTCAACCTGAGGCCCAAGGAAGATAGAAGAGGGGATGTTTAAAGAAATAATTGCATATGGGGCGCCTGGGTGGCACAGCGGTTAAGCGTCTGCCTTCAGCTCAGGGCGTGATCCCGGCATTATGGGATCGAGCCCCACATCAGGCTCCTCCGCTATGAGCCTGCTTCTTCCTCTCCCACTCCCCCTGCTTGTGTTCCCTCTCTCGCTGGCTGTCTCTATCTCTGTCAAATAAATAAATAAAATTTAAAAAGAAAAAGAAAAAGAAATAATTGCATAATGTAACTATGCAAATTTGTGATGAAAGTATAAATTCACAGTTCCAGAAAGCTTAAGGAACCCCAAACACAAGAATCTTGAAGCAAATTCACTGAATCTTGATGAAAACATCACAATAAAATAACATAAAACCAGTAAAGATAAATTTTAAAAGCATCCTCTAAAACAAATGAGAAATAGTTCATAAGCTAGCCAAAATGACATAATCATTACAATTTTCAATTTACCCGAAAGAAACCAGAAAAAGTAGGAAAATGGAGAAAAGAACAGGTAGACAAAAAGAAAACAAAGAACAAAATTGTGGCTTTAAATTCAACTATAACAATGATTACATTAAATGTAAACATTCCAGAAAACCCAATCTAAATGCAGAGATTGTTAGGTTGTAAACAAGACCAAGACTCAATTTTATTCTGTTTACAAGTAACCTACTTAATTTTTTTTTAAAGATTTTATTATTTATTTATTTGACAGAGAAACAGACAGCAAGAGAGAGGGAACACAAGGGGAGTGTGAGAGGGAGAAGCAGGCTTCCCACCAAGCAGGGAGCCCGATATAGGGCTCAATCCCAGAACCCTGAGATCCTGACCTGAGCCGAAGGCAGATGCTTAACTGCTGAGCCACCCAGGTGCCCCATACAAGTAACCTACTTTAAATATATAAATAGCTTAAAAGTAGGAGGGAAATAATATACTATGCTAACACTAATCAAAAATCTGTAGTAGGTATATCAATCTCAAAAATATCAGAAATGAATATTACCAGGAATAAATAGTACCATATATGAATGATGGATAATATATCATAAGCAAAGGCATTTATACTAGAAAATCAGTGTTGATGAAACATTTGAAAGCTAATTGTTGTAATTCATATTAACAGATTTACAATAAAAACTGCCTGGTTACTTCAATAAATGCAAGAAAAAAAGCTTCTAACAAAATTACAGATGTATTCAATGATAAAAAACACAAAATATTAGCAAACTAGGAATAGAAGGAATGTCCTTAAACTAATAAAAGATGTGAATGAAAAAAAATTATCTACAATCACATGAAATGGTAAACTTCAGATAGTTTTTCTATAAATTTAATATTAGGAGAAAAATTTTCACTCACTGTTTCTATTTGACATCATACTAGAAGATATAGTAAAATCAAGAAAAGAAATAAACATCCAGATTAGAAAAGGGAGGGATAAAGCTATTATTGCTTGTAGGGCATGACATGGAATCTCTAAAATAAACAAAAACTGCTAGAATTAGTGTGAGTTTAACTAGTTTACAAGATCAATGTAGAAAAGTCTGTTATATTTTGACATACTAGCAACAAATATATATATATATAGTTGATATATTTTGAAATAAACATAAAAAGATGTAAAAGGGCTATGCACTGAAAACAACAAACAACTTAGAGAAATCAGGAAACACCTAAATAGAAATGGATGCTGTTCTCACCAATCAGAAAACTCCAGTGTTAGGTGCTGGGGTGGTTCAGTCAGTTAGAAGGATCTGTCTTCAGCTTAGCTCATGATCCCAGAGTCCCAGGATTGAGTCCTGTATCAGTCTCCCTACTCAGTGGGGAGCCTGCTTCTCCCTCCCCTCTGCCTCCTCCTCCCTGCTCATGCTCTCTCTCTTTCAAATAAATAAAATCTTTTATATATATATATTAAAAAAAACACAAAACAAAACAAAACTCAGTGTTAAGTTATCCATTCAGGTTGATCTAGAAATTCAATAAACACTAACAAAAATGCCAGTAGGGTTTTTTTGGTTTGGGTTTTTTTTTTTTCTTCAAAATTTCCTCCACAGAGATAGTGGAAAATCCAACCAGATATAGAATAAAATTGGGTTCTTACCCTGAGTTATCAAGGGAAGTTTTGAAGTATGAGTCACCATGTTCTTGCAGAAGGGTTGAAAGTAAAGATACTCTGCAGAAACATATACATATAAGAAGTCAAAGCAAACAGCAGTTGAAAATTTTAGTCAAATAAAATGAGTATTGAGGGCAGCCCCCAAACAGATGTCAATGGATATTAAATATTCAGTCTTGTCAGACAGTAAATAAGCCAAAACTCTGGACATCTAAGCACTGTGATTTGAACCAGATTTAATTTTAAGGTATATGTCAGCTAGAAATTTCTTAGAGAACTCTTATCAAATTTGAGGTGATTGATTTCAGAAATAAAATAATGTAAGTTGCATCCTTGATAACTAAGCTTGCCTGACATCACAAAGTTGTAACTAGTTCAAATTCAAATGTATATTTTCGTTATAATTGGGGATGATTCCATACTTGCCATTTACTTAGGGTGTTTAGAAATACCACCTTAATGAAGTAATCAAATAACTTTCTGGTGTGCCAGAAAGCCACTTTGAAGAGATATGCTATGGGCTCTACTTACTGGGTTTAGCATAGTTGATTCCCATTATCTTAAAAATTATTTTGTCAATTAAACAATTCATATATGCTCATTACTTTAATAGTGTAAAATCCCATAATCCTAATGCTAACCTAGGGACGTAGGGTTAAGTCAAGGTTTCTTAGGCATGATATCTAAGCACAACCCAGAAAGAGAAAATAAATTGGGCTTCATCAAAATTAAAAACTTTTTCATTAAAGACCTATTAAGATGAAAAGACAAACTATACACTGGGACGCATTATCTACATATCACATATCTGGCAAAATTCTTATGTCTAGAATACGTAAAGAAGTTAGAAAACCCAACACTAAAAAAAAAAAAAAAAAAAAAAACCTGATGGTAAATGGACAAAAGACACGAATGGTCATTTCAGCAAAGGAAACATATTGGAAAAGCAACCTATGCATTATTGGAGTCCTAGCAGAACTAGGAGAAGAGAGAAAAAACTTATTTAAAGAAATCATGACTGAGGGGCGCCTAGGTGGCTCAGTCGTTGGGTGTCTGCCTTCGGCTCAGGGCGTGATCCCAGCGTTCTGGGATCGAGCCCCACATCAGGCTCCTCCGCTGGGAGCCTGCTTCTTCCTCTCCCACTCCCCCTGCTTGTGTTCCCTCTCTCACTGGCTGTCTCTATCTCTGTCAAATGAATAAATAAAATCTTTAAAAAAAAAAAGAAAGAAATCATGACTAAGAACTTCCCAAATATGGGGAGAGATTTGGACATCCAAGTTCATGAAGCTCATAACTCCCCAAATAAAGTCATCTTAAAGAGATCTTTTTCAAGACATAACAAAACTGTATAAAAGCAAAGACAACTTTTTAAATTGCAAAAAAGGAAATCTTCATATATAAGGGAACCACTACAAGGCTATCAGTGGATTTCTCTGCATAAAGCTTACAGGCAAAGGGAGCATGGGGTGATATATCAAAGTGCTTAAAAAAAAATCGGTATACCAAGAATACTTTACTCAGCAAAGTTATTCTTCACAAATGAAGGTAAGAATGGGCTCTATGAGAGACTGGACAGACTGTCCAATTAGCTCCAGGCCAGAAGTGAGTCCTGCCCCCCACCCCTCTCACCCTTCCTTCCACCCTGCTTTACCCTCTCATGGTGTGAGTGCCAGAAATTGTCTCCTTCGTCAGTCACAGTGTGCCTCACCCTGCTGTAAATGTGCACATTCAGCTTGCAGCCAGGTTTTTAATGTAAATACCTTGTGTTCCCAACAACGCAGTTTCTGTTATTCCTATGCAATGTTACTCAGTTTTGTTTTTTCCATTTTTTTTCCCCTTCTCTTCCTCCTCCTCCTTTCCCTTCCCCTCCTCCATTGTAAAAAGAGAATCAACCCACTGTTCAATAATGAGGAAGGGTTTTAAGCACACAGGGCCTCCAGGAGTTGCTACATGGGACCAAACTGTCACTCCTCCTCTGGGCATTAGATCTGTGCTGAGATCCATTTTGATGGTTGTTTTTTAACCTGAACTCATTGCATTTTTAAGACAGTTAAACATACAAGATAAGTAGAACACTTGAACACACAGAAGGGAGAAAAGTGCCTAGTGTATGTTCTGCAATAGTGGCCTGACTCTGGTCCACAAGTGGTCCATTTCCCCCTCAGGAATGTGAGACCAGGTGGAAACAACCACAGTCCATTCTGCATGGTCACAACAGTGTCCCTGTGATTCATTCTGTCTTGGGTCATTCCACATCCTCTAGCATTTGTGCTTGTACTTCTGCTTACACAGGTGCAGGGCTGTGGGCTGTGGCTACCACCCATGGACCTCTCAGAGGGACCCAGCCTTCCCTTGGGTCAGCGTGGTCACTCTGGTTTGCTCTGGGCTGTCTGGGGTCTCACCAGCAAGAGGGTAGGAGGGCCGGTGCACCCTAGGAGCCCCCGTCTGCATGAGCTTTCACTCCCTCAGTCTGCAAGGGTTTATCATTTTGATAAACATTGAAGAAGTTGGAGTTATTAAACTGTATCTTAGGGAAATCTTCAGGATTGGTTTATTTAGTGTGATGGAACCTCTTACTGCTTTCAATACACGATTAGTAATCAACTGGTTTGTATACTTGTTTTCAGTTTTCATTTCAACAAACAAGCACCATAATTAAAGCTACTAAAATAAAATCTCTTAACTATTAAAAAAAAAGTAAAATCATATGATCATCTCAAGAGATGCAAAAAATTGGCAAAATTTAACACCCTTTCATCATAAAAATGTTTAACAAGCTAGGTTTAGAAGGAATGGACCTCAACATAATAGAGGCCGTATGTGAAAAACCCACAACTAATACACTCAGTGGTGAAAAGCTGAAAAGTTTTCCTCTCGGATCAGAAATAAAACAAGGATGCCCACTTTTATCACCTGTATTAACTGTAGGAAATGCTACCCAGAGCAAGTAGGGAAGAAAAAGAAAAAACATCCAAGTTGTAAAGAAGGAAGTAAAATTTTCTGTTTTTAGATGATACGATATACATAGGAAACTCTAGCAACTCCATAAAAGAACCCATTAAAGCTAGTAAATTCAGTGAAGTTCCAGGATACAGAATTAACCTATAGAAACCAGTTGCATTTCTATACATTATCAATGAACTATGTGAAAAAGAAATTAAGAAAACAGTCCCATTTACAATAGCATTAAATATAAATACTTAACAAATTTAACCAAGGAGGTGAGATATCTACATACTGAAACTATAAAACACTGATGAAAAAGATTGAAGAAGACATATGAATGGAAAGATATTCTGTGTTCATGGATTGGAAGAACTTTTATTAAAAAGTCCATTCTACACAAAACTATCTAGAGTCAATACAATTTCTATAAAAATTCCAGTGGCAATTTTCATACTCATAGAAAAAAACAAACTTGAATAACAAAATAATCTAAATGGGTAATCTTAAGAAAAAAGAACACAGCAGGAGACATCATACTTCCTGACATCAAATTATATTATAAAGCTATCATAATAAAAACCATATGGTATTGGTATAGAAACAGGCACATAGATCAATAAAACAGAATAGAGAACTCATAAGTAAGCCCACACATACATGGTCAATTAATTTTCAACAAAGGAGCCAAGAATATACACTGTGGGAAAAAATGGTCTCTTCAATAAATGGTGTTGTGAAACTAGATATCCATCTTTCAAATTCAAAGAAATGGAACTGGACACTTACGTTGCACATATACAACAATCACCTCAAGATATATTGAAGACTTAACTATAAGACCTGAAACTATAAAACTTTTTGAAGAAAACGTAGGACAGGAGCATACTGACATTGGTCTTGGCAAAAATTTTTAAATTTGCAACCCAAACAAAGACAGCAAAACCAAAACTAAGTGAGACCATATCAAACTAAAAATCTGTGCATCAGAAGAAACCATCAACAAAATAAAGAAACTTACCAAATTGGAAAATATTTGCAAACTATGTATCTGATAAAGTGTTAACATCCAAAATATTTAAAGAACTTATATTACTCAATAACCAAAAGGTGAAAAATGCAACTGAAAAATGGGTGAAATACCTGAATAGAAATTTCTTAAAAGAAGACCTACAAATGGCCAGCAGCTACATGAAATGGGCTCAGTATTACTAATCATCAGGAAAATGCAAATCAGAATCACAGATGTCATCTCATACCTGCTGGGATACCTGTTATCAAAATGTCTAGAGATAACAAATGTTGGTGAGGATGTGGAGAAAAGGGAACCCTACTATACTGTTGGAGGGGATATGAACTGATACAACTGTTATGGAAAACATCATGGAATTTTCTCAAAAAAAAATAGAATTACTGTATGATCCAGCAGTACTACTTCTGGATATACAAAGGAAGTCAAGATCTCAGTAATATCTGCACTCATGCTTATTGCAGTATTATTCACAATAGTGAAAGTACAGAAATAATCTAAGTGTCCATCAGTGGATGAATGGATAAAATGTAAACACACACAGACCCCAGGTATATTATTTATTTGCTTAAAGAAGGAGGTATTACCACTTGTGACAATATGGATGAATCTAGGGGACATTATGCTAAGTAAAATAGGAAAGAAAAAGACAAATACTTTATCTTTTGTTATGTGTAATCTTTAAAGTCTCATAACAGAGAGTTGATTGGTAGTACCAGGGGTTTGGGGGGATGGTAGGTGGAGGGAATGAAAAGGTATTCAAAGGGTACAAAGTTGCAGTTTGTACAGGATGAATAACTCTATAGATCTAATATACAGCCCCATATGTTGACTATACTTAATACTATTTTGAACACTGGAAATATGCTAAGAAACTAGATATGTACACAAAATGATATCTATGTGAGAAGATAATTAGCTTGACTACATTAATGATATCCATATACATAGTGAAATGATTAACACATTGTACAAGTTAAATATATGCAATTTTTGTTAAAATATATAAATATAGCAAAAATTTTTAAAAGTGGAGATGCGGATGGCAAATAAACATGTGAAGATATATTTTAAAACATTAGCCATTAGGGAAATGCAAATTAAAGCCACATGAGATAATCACTGGATTTTTTATACATTGCTCTTAGATATATAAAACTATAGCTACTGTTGAAAATAGCTTAGCAGCTTTATGTAACACTGAACATACATTTACTGTATAATCCAGAAATTATGCTCCTTGGCATTCATCCAAGATAAATAAAAATTCATTTGGATACAAACATAAAAAAGGACGATTGTTCATGCCTTGTGATTACCACACACAAACCTGTATGTGATTGTTTAAATCAGCTTTATTTGTAATAACAAAGTCTGTAGACAACATAAATGTCCTTTGAGAGGTGAATAAATACTAGAATATCTATGCAATGAAATACTACTCAACAATAAAAATGATTATAGATACATGTAAAAACCTGCATGGATCTCAAAAACATGTCTAATGAAAAGTCTGTCTCAAAATGTTTCGTATCATATGATTATATCTCTATAACATCCAGGAATGACATCTATACAGATGGAGAAGAGATTTGTACTTGACAGTAAACAAGGCAGGAGTGGAGGGACAGGGAGTGCTAGTATGTAGCAAGCAGTCCTCTGTGATGTTGGAGCAATTCTGTATCTTGATTATGGTTATATATGTGGATCTATTCATGGCATAAAGTTGCATAGAGCTGCGCATGCACACATGTAAAAAAGCGCATTTCAAAAATAGTAAAGATTGGACTAGATCGTAGTTTAGTTAACAATGTTGTTTTGATATCAATTTCCTGTTTTTGATATTGTATTAATGTTGTATAAGATTTCACCCTTGAGAAAATCTAGGAAGGATTACAATTTTTGCAGATCCCTGGTTTATAATTACTTAAAAATAGAATGTTAGAAGGAAACTCTCATCATAACATTAGTTTATGTTTATTAAGATTTTTATAATACAAAATTTTACAACCTTACTACAACTGGTTTAATTTTTATATCACTTCCAGGCAATGCACATGTGTTTATAATCTTATAGTTGATTATAAAATGGTTCAGTGTTTTATCTTCTCATTGTATTTTATTTTTAACATTTACTCAAAGGGTAATTTAATATTTATGAATTTGATATTCATGGAAGCCTAATATGCAATTACATTTATATATCATAAAAATAAATTTGGAAAATTATTGGACCTTTTGCTATTTGCAATTGATCGATACTTTGAAAAGACACCTTAGCTATATTTTAATACATGTCCTCTTTTTTAAAATTAGTAGACTTTATTTTTTAGAGTAGTTTTAGGTTTACGGAAAAATTAAGCAGAAACTAGAGTTCCCAATAAACCCTGGCTCCTCCCATTTTTCCCTATTACTAACGTCTAGTATTAGTTTCATACATTTGTAAAAAATAATGAACCTATATTGATGTTATTACAAAATGATGTTCATAGTTTATATTGGGTTCATTTTGTGTTGTACAGTTGTATGGGTTTTGAAAAATGCATTACAGTATATTACAGAGCTGTTAACTGACCTAAATATGTTCTGTGCTCAACCTATTCATCTCTCCCTCCCCTTCCCTAAACTCTGGCAAACTGTTATCTTTTTACTGTCTCAAGAGCTTTGCCTTTTCTGAAACATCATATGGTTGAAATCACACAGCATGCACTCTTCTCACAGCCTTGCTAGTTCATTTCTTTATATTACTGAATAATATTTTTTGCATAGATGTACCATAGTTTATCCATTCACCTATTGAAAGGCATCTTGGTTGCTTCCAAGTTTTGACAATTATGAATAAACCTGCTATAAACATTAGTGTGCAGGTTTTTGTGTGGACATAAATGTTCAATTCATTTGGTTATATAAGTATCATGGAGTGTGATTGCTGGATTATAGGATAATACTGTTTAGCTGTTTAGGTTTGTCTTCTAACCTGTACCATTTGCAGTACCACCCACAACTAATGAAAACCCCCTTTGTTCCCTCTCTTGGCTACATATGGTGTTGTTCATGTTTGCATTTTAGCCCATACTAATAGGTGTGTTACAGCATCTTGTTGTTTTAATATCACATATGATGCTGAGAACGTTTCAGTATGCTTATTTACCATCTATGTGTTTTCTTTGATTCATCTGTTCAGATCTTGTGTCCATTTTTAAATTGGGTTGTTTGCTTTCTTATTGTTAGGTTGTAAAAGTTCTTTGTATATTTTGGATGGAAGTCCTTTATCAGAATCTGTGGTTTGTCTTTTTATTCTCTTAACAGTGTCTTCTGCAGACACAAGATTTAAGTTTTAATGAAGTCCATCTTTTTTTTTCTTCCATAGATTGTGTTTTTGTGTTCTTTCTTTTTAATTCAGTCATCCCTTAGGAAAAATTTTTAGGAATGATATTACCAGATAAAGGTTTTGGAATACTAAATAAGACCAGTTAAGTTGATAAGGATTCTTCCCATAGATTTTAGATTTTAATGGGTGTCATGTGAAGAGAGAAAGAACTGCATTATTTTCTCTATTAAAAAAAAGTGAAACTGAGGAAATCTAAGTGAATTGCCCAAGGATGAGGGCATTCAGTGGCAGAGCCAGGTCCAGAACAACTATCTTCATGTCCTGAGATTGTCATAGTAACTCAGGAGAAATAAGTAAATATTTTATTGTTTGCTCATTTTATTTCACTTCAAAGTGATTATTTCTAAATTTTATAGTATTTCTGAATTTGATTACACAGTTTTTGAGGGAGGATATCAAGGAAGGAGAAAGGAGACATTTATTCACCATTTTTGAGAATGACATTGTATAATGATAAAACAATAAAAAATGAAAGTAATAAAATGGCTAGTATGCATTGAGTACTTCAGCTTAAAATAGGCACAAGAGTAGTGTGAATTAATTTAATTCTTATATAATCTTGAAATAATTTACTACAATAATTTTCAATTTTCAAGTGAATAACTGAGTTTTAGAAAAGTCAAGGAGCTAGTAAGATCAATATCATACAGTTATTTTCAAATTGGACATTCAGAACAGGATGCTCTTATCCTTAACCGCCATATTTCTATGTCTTCCTATTGATACAAAATAGGGCAAATAGCTATAGGATACTCTGGGATTATCAGTAACAGATTCTGGGTGGTGGGTTTCAAATTTTATTCATTTTCACAAAATAAGTGGATGATTTGGGTAAAATCTTGAGAACAATATATTCTTGAATTTCTCCAACAAATCTGTGGTTCTATGGCATGGGTCAGTAGTTAAAAATGCATATTTTTATTGAAGAGCATGGTATTCTGTAGGTTTTAATGGGCCCCACCTTATGTCTCAAATATGTATGGAAATGGGTGCTCAGCCTGAATCAGCTGTGGATCAATATGTGACCCAGTGTGTCTGATAATAATAATTTTTATTATGTTAATGATTTATTATTTTAATGATTTCTAGGCAAATCTGTCTTTCCTTATCAAAAATGGTTTTGTTAATATTATTGTGCTAACATGCTGTCTATTAGAGTGCCAGTTATTCAGGGGAGAGGTTTTGAAAAAGTATTATATTCTCTTCAGTCTCTTCCAGATAGCTTCATAATTGGTATATTGTTTTTGCAGGTATTGTAAAGAAAACTTCAGGATGCAAGCCAACAAAACGTCAAAGAAGGTAATAAAAGTGGGCTTTTTCTCTGAATATTCATTATGTAAAAACAAACCTATATCAACTGCAGGTATGGTAGACTATGAGTCAAGCATATTGTGCATGTATAAACTGCATGTCAATTACTTGGGATAAAACTAGATCATTTTACTTTTTGAGAGGTGGGGGAGTTCTTCAGAAATTAATTTGGTAATAGCCACAGATCAAATGTTCTTTTAATTTCATTTCCAGAAAATTCATATAATTAAATTCTCCTGCATTTTTATACTATCTCATGGTTTTGAAATTGTTTGACAATCATTCTGGGAAGAAAGTTTGACAGGTACTATTACCCTGAGAATCATGTTAAGTAAGATGAGGTTTGGAGAAGTGGTTTATTATAATGTCATTCAGCTCTTCAATGGACAGTGAATTCAGCCTTCTGACTCCCAATCTGATCTTCTATATTTTATTCTGGTACCACAGAGTATTCTGGACACAGGATCCCTGATATAGTTGCAGATTAAAAATGTTCCACTTCTCTAGAGTATCATTTCTAACACACAAATCTTTAAGAATTCAAAAGATTTGTCTTGTATGATTTTTTTAAATTTTAAAAACTCTTTTTGTATTTGGCCCCAATATACTTTGTGTTCATGAAAGGAAGCAAGGATGGTTTTCACTGGAAAATTCTTAATTTAGAACTGGAGATAGACCAGAGAGGCCATGAAATTCAGCAACCCATCCCAGCTAAAAATATTTTCTCCACCCTTCCTGGAAAATGCATTTTCTGATTTTGACACAAATTTTCTAAAAATGAGGGGATATATTTTCATTTTTGAAATTTCTGAGTTTAAGGCATCTTATTAAAGGGAGTCAGTATTTGTTTCCCTCCACTTGTAATGGGTCTCAAGTTTCCCATGTGCATGTTGTGTGGCAGAATAGTTTATTTAATTGGTCTAATATTTCACATTGACTCGGTAGTCGTCCCATGAACCTTCAGCTATTGATACTGCCATCTACTGCCATCGTATTCCTGCTAGATTGATTGATTGATTGATTAAAGTTGCATTGATCCTCTACCATATGAAAAGTGTCCAGATTTCTCATCAGGCTGGTCATTTTCAGTTTTCACTAAACTTAAAATTCTTCAAGATGCCTCAAAATGTAACTATTATCAAAAGTTCTAATAGCCAAGAAGTAGTTGTGATACTTATGGTGGGGAGAGATAAAACTTATTTAGGGAAACCATTTGGGGGAATGATTGTTAAGGGATTCATATTTTAGCCTGTTCTTAGTTCTGTTTTGTACAGTAGAAGGAAATGGTAAAATTGTGACAGAGATGTAGAATAAACGTAGGGAGAGTGAAACTCTCTTCTTTCTCAAATAGAATTATTAAATAGAAGGTTTTAATCAGTAATGGAATTTATTGTACTGAGAAGGGACAAATTTCATGGTTAGTTAATAGCAATAAATTGAGATATTGTATTTAGGAAAAATTATACAGTTCATTAAACTTTTGTGGGGAAACAGACGCAATTACACTGCAGGATTAATTGCTTACTTAGGGCCACAAGAGCCCAGCAGGAGTCCAGCCAAATATAACTGAGGAACAAACTCACATTGAATTGTCTGTGCCCCCCTTCTGCATCTCTAAGTGGCTTTCTGTCCCTGATGATGATATAAAGATTAAAATTATAAAAAATGTGACAAACCATAATTACACAACCTGGAGACCAGGTAGCTTCACTTTTGGTTAAAGTTCAGGGTGGAAAGTGGGCATGTCTAATCAGTATGTAAAGATGAGATCACAAGGAGAAAATTTTGGATTATGAAGAAAAGAGCTCTATTGAGCACATAGACTAGTGACCCTCTAGAGTGTCGAAGATCTGTTGAAACCCCTGCCGACATTAGTACATAAAACAGTAGTTCAGCCTGATGCCATTGCTGAATGGAAGGAAGTTCATGAGGGAGCAATTGTTTTAATGGGAGGATCTGTGGCTGGAAAAGGGACCATTACAGGTGATGTTTTTAGGGCCGTTTTGTGTTAGAAAATCATTCTTTGAGTTTAGATACTGATATATAGCATCTGACTGTGCTGTAATTTAGTTGAAAAAATAGATTGAGGACACCAATCATTATCCCTACTCATGAAAGGAGGATTTGGAATATATTCTTACCAATTTTTCTGATTATAAGCAGGATCAGTGATTTATTATGAAAATATGGAAAATGCAGAAGAAAAATATAGAAAATGTGCTATACATATGTAACTGAACAAATCCCCAATAATGCTTTTTTTTTTTCTGGAGACATTTTCATTGTTTTTTTCCAGTGTATATATTTTTTATCTAGAGCATATTTTATAAGATTGGTGTTCCTTAGTGCCTACTCTTTCATAAACTGGTTTCCCACTTAACATTCCCACTTCACACAGTTTTTTGTGTTATTTAATATTACTCTAGATCTTGATATTTAAGGGCTGTAGTCATCATTTCCATGGACTGTTATTTATTTTTCCAGTACCCTCTTAGTCAGTTTTTTTTTCCTCTGTTATAAGCATTTTATGTTCATAAATATTTATTATATTTGTAATTTTTTTTCAAGATAAATTCCAATTTATCAAAATATTAGGATAAATGGCATAAGTTTTTAGGCTTTTGATATATATTACCAAAGGCCTATTTCCATGCCTCATAGCCAAGACTAGATACTAATATTAAAAAAATAAAATAAACCATTTGGAAATTTTATAACATAAAATGATATTTGAGGCTATAATAATCTGTCCCTTTACTAGAGCAACGAAATATCACTGATATTAAGATTTCTCTGATGCCTGATACTAGCAGTTAATGTCCTGGAGCAGGCACTGGAAATTTGGTTTCAGCTGAAGGCTCTGACACTGGCTTGTACACATCTCGGCCAACTTTCTTTACCCCTATCCCTTAGTTTTCTTCTTTCTTTTCTTTTTTTTTTTTAAACATGAAAACCTTGTGTGTGTTTTTTTTAATTTAAATTCAATTAATTAACATATAATGTATTATTTGTTTCAGGGGTACAGGTCTGTCATTCATCAGTCTTATATAATACCCAGTGCTCATTACAATACATACCCTCCCCAATGTCCCTTAGTTTTCTCATCTGGAAAATGGAGGAAAGAATAATCCCCACCATTTGTATTTCATCAGAATGCTATGAAAATAAATGAAGTCATCATCCAAATCCTTTCTCAGATTTTATCTACCTGTAAAAGGTCTATAGGAGGTTAAATGCCCTTATTGCATTATTTATGATAAATAGAAGATTCACTTTTTTTGTATTTAAAAAGAAACTATCATGTTACTGAGAACCTGACAAATATCTGCATTTAGAAGTAGTTTGTGATTTAGAGGTATACGTTAAAATTTTTGCTTATAATTAGCTACAAAATCTAACTTATAAATTTGCCCATGATTTAAATGACCATACTTGGGCTATGAGAGTTTAATTTATTTTAGGTCATACATGCAGTAAATTGTCATGTTCTGGCTCAAAGGTATAGATGCTTGACTTTAAAGGTACATAATATTTGCTTTGAAAGTCTTGGAAGAAAGTCCTAATTTTTAATGCAATGTGCTATCACCTCTGAGATGCCCACATTCATTGTTAATTCCAGGTTAACTTCTAGCATCTGTCTGGATCCTCCTATTAATTTTATATGTATCTAGTAATGCAAATGATATTGATAGGAGCCTAAACAAAATATAAATTGTTGAGTAAAGCAATTGATAAAAAACAAAATTACAATTTCCTTCAAAATATATAACGAAACCAAATATGACTGGTTTTTAATTTATCACTGCATTAGAATGGTTTCATTTGTTTAGTTGAACTTCAAAGTTTTGAAGGGTCTTCGGATGTCTCTCTCATTCTTTTATTTTCTAACATGCATACTGAGACAAAAAAGGCAGTGAAGGAAACCACAGCTAGCTCTAGTCTTTAGGTTACTGATGTATAGTCCAGTGTATTTCAAGCACAAGATTTTGCTCCTTGACAAATCTGATTAATTTTTATTCCAAGGGAATGCATATGAGTATTTCACTCATTGTAGTTCACAATACAAGAAAATTGTAAATAACATAATTTGTCCTAACTAGGAGATTTGCTCAAGAAAGTTGACTTCTGAAGAAATAATTTTAAGGGTGTCACCAAGTTGGCAACATAGTAGGATACTGAATTTTTATACACTAACAATGAACCATCTAAAAAAAAAATAATAATCCCTCTTGTAATACCTTACAGAATACTTAGGAACAGATTTAATCTAAGAAGTGAAAGATTTATCCACTGAAAACTAGAAAATTGATGAAAGAAGTTGAAGACTTACCTAGAAAAATGTTGCTATGGCCAATGTCAAAGAAATAACTATCCATGTTCTCTTCTAGGAGTTTTATGATTTCAGGTCTCACAGTTAGGTCTGTAATCTGTTTTGAGTTTATTTGGGTATAAGAAAGTGGTCTCATTTCATTCTTTTGCATGTAGCTGTCTAGTTTCCCCAGAACCATTTATTTAAGAAACTGTCTTGTCTCCTTTGTCATAGATTAATTGACCATGTAAGTGTGGGTTCTGGGCTCTCTTATCTTTCTGTTGATCTGTATGTCTATTTTTGTGACAGTTCCATATTGTTTAGGTTACTAGAGCTTTGTAGTGTATCTTGAAATCTGGGACTGTGATTGCTCTAGTTTTGTTCTTCTTCTGTCTGCTTTGACTATTCAGGGTCTTTTGTGATTCCACGCTCATTTTAGTATTATTTGTTTCAGTTTTGTAAAAAAATGTTGGTATTTGAATAGGGATTACATTGTATCTATAGGTTCCTTTGGGTAGAATGGACATTTTAACAATATTAATTATTCTAACCCATGAGCATGGTCTGTGTTCTCATTTGTATCATCTTCGATTTCTTTCATCATTGTTTTATAGTTTTTAGAGTACAATTTTTTTATCTTCTTGGTTAAGTTTATTTCTAGACATTTTATTCTTTTTAGTACAATTATAAATGGAATTGTTTCCCTAATTTCTCTTTCTGCTATTTTGTTATTAGTATATGGAAACACAACAAATATATAGGTATTAATTTTGTATCCTGCAGCTTTACTGAATTCATTTATTCTAATAGATTTTTGGTTGGGGTCTTTAGGGTTTCCTTTTTTTTTTAATTTCAAATCAATTAACGTATGCATTGTTAGTTTCAGAGGTAAAGTTTAGTGATACGTCAGTTGCGTATAACACCCAGTGCTTATTATAACAAGTACCCTCCTTAATGTCCATCACCCAGTTATCCCATCCCCCCACCCACCTATAGTATCGTGTCATCTGCAAATATTGACAGTTTAATTTCTTCCTTACTAACATGGATGATTTTATTTCTTTTTCTTGTTTGATTGCTGTGGCTAGAACTTCCAGTACTGGGTTGAATAAATGTGACAGTATTAGACATACTTATCTAACTCCTGATATTAGAGGTAAAGCTCTGTTGTTCACCATTGAATATGTTAGCTGTGGGTTTTTCATATATGGCCTTTATATGTTGAAGTTGTTTCCTCTAAACCCACCTTGTTGAGAGTTTTTATCATGAATGAATATGGAATTTTTTCAGATGGTTTTTCTGTACTTAGATGATTATATGGTTTTTATCTTTTGTTGATGTGGTATATCACATCGATTTATAAATGTCGAACCATCCGTGCATCCCTGACATAAATCATGATCATGATTAATTATCCTTTTAATGTATTGTTGAAGGTGATTTGTTATATTTTATGAAGAATTTCAGCATCTGTGTTTATCAAGGATATTAGCCTATAGGTTTTTGGTGTGTGTGGGGGGGGCGGGGTGTCTATTTGGTTTTGGTATCAGGGTAATGCTGGCCTCATAGAACACATTTAGAAGCTTTTCATCCTCTTTTTTTATTTTGTAATAGTTTGAAGATATTATTCAGCCATGAAAAAGTATGAGATCCTATCGTTTGCAACAAGATGGATAGACCTAATGGGTATTAGGCTAATAGGAATAAGGCAGACAGAGAAAGACAAATACTATATGATTTCACCTTTATGTGAAACCTTAAAAAATAAAACAAATGAATAACAAGTAACAAGCATAACCAAACCTATAAATACAAAGAATAAACTGGTGGTTGCCAGGGGTCGATAGGTAGAGGGATGGGCAAAATGGGTAAAAGGGAGTGGGAGATACAGGTTTCCAGTTACAGAATGAATAAGTCATGGGAATAAAAAGTACTGCATAGAGAATATAATCCATGATATTTTAGTAATATTGTATGGTGACAGATGGTAGATACACTTCTGGTGAGCATAGCATAACATATAAACTTGTTAAATCCTTATATTATACATCTGAAACTAATGTAACATTGACATTGTCAACTATACCCAAATAATGATTTAAAAAATTGAAGGCACAAATAAATGAAAAAAGTATTCCATGTTTGTGATTTGGAAAAATTATTACTGTTAAAATGTCCACACTACCCAAAGCTATCTACAGATTCAATGCAAATCCTATCAAAATTCCAATGGCATTTTCACAGACATAGTAAAGTATTACTGAAATTTAAACGGATCTACAAATGACCCTGAATAGCCAAAGCAATCTTGAGAAAAAAGAACAAAGGCTTTATACGTCCTGATTTCAAACTATATTACAAAGCTATAGTAATCAAAACGTGATGTTGGCACAAAAACAGACACATAGATCAATAGAATAGAGACCCCAGAAATAAACTAATGCATATATTTGTCCATTAATTCATGAAAAAGAGTGAAGAATATGCAATGGGAAAGGATGTTTTCTTCATTAAATGGTGTTGGATTTTATTTTATAAATGCACTATAGTACTGTAGATGTATTTTCTCTTCTTTATGATATTCTTCATAACTTTTTTCTTTAGCTTAATGTAAGAATACAATCTATAACACATATAACATACAAAATATGTGTTATTTTGTTATTGGTAAGGCTTCTAGGCTCTTAGTAGTTACATTTTGGGAGACTCAAAAGTTATATACAATTTTTGACTGCACAGGTGTTGGTGCCTCTAAATTCCATGCTGTTCAAGAGTCAGCTTTACTTGGTTATTTGCCTACTGCTGAGGGATGGTTTATTTATATTATTTACAAATAAAAAGATCTTGCTTGCCAATACCATCTCTTGTCTTACAAACATAAGAAGAAACAGTCTTAAAGTAATGGAATATTTCTAGGAGCTGAGTTTTTCTACCAGTGATTTTTATATCTATACAACATAGTTAAACTGTATACAATGGAATTAAATTACAGTGTATTAAGACACACAAAATTATTTTATACAACTAAAGAATGATAATTCAAATTGTAAAAATGTCTGTTGCTTCAAGCTAACATTTTTGGAATTCACGGGACATGGTTTGCTTTTTTATCACTTGCTCCACAATTTCTGCCAGTTCTAGTCCATCTATTTTATGCATGAATTCTCAAGATTCCAGCTGAAGCTTCATGGAGTATCTTTTAAATTTTTGCATTCTCGTTATACTTCCAAAGCTTCTGTGCGACATCAATCAACTTCTCACCATTTTTTTCCCCCAGCAAGTGGGGGAATAAAATGAGCATCACGTTTCAGAGATTTTCCATGGCAAAACTTGAATCTTTGACTCCATTCTCACAATTGAGAATAGAAACACTGTCCTTTGGCGTAAGGAACTTAAGTTCCTCTTTATTAGAGGATTGTTCACAGAGTACAAGGGTTTGAGGATGACTGATTCTGAGGCAACTATTCCACATGAGCCTGCTGGATTTTCACAACTGTAGCCTTTTCCACCATCAGTTGGGCACGGAGCAGCTTGTAGTCCGGAGCCTCAGTTGAGGTGTGCCCAGTCTGGTCCCTACTCCCTTAATGGCAAACCCTCCTCTGTCTTGACCCTGCAGGTTTTCTCACAACATCTTGCCCATCCCTGAGATCTGACTCCATCCCTTTTCCTAAAACTTAGCTCTGCTTCTTAAGATCATTCTCCACTGTTCTTTGAGATTGTCTGACTGTGATATTCAGGTCAAAAGGGAAGGTAGCCACACAGCATCATGGTTGTAAGTTTAGTGTGACAGGAAGGTAGTCATAATGCTAAACCTTCTGATGATTTTTCTGCACCTCCAGTGCCTAAGGTGTTAAATAATAAACTGTGAATTTGAGTGTTATTATGTCACCTTGGTCAATTTGGGCAAATCCAAAGACATAAACTTCACAGGGGAATCCATAGAGTTATCCTTCCAGAGCAGATTCTTAAGTATGAGGTCCCTATGTGTGCTGCTTAATGCATGACTGTATCATAGAGCTGTTTGCTTTGAAACTTGACTGGCTTGCCTCTTGTTAATGTGCTGGTGCTGGCTGACCCTGTGAGACAGGTATCCTTTCCATCTTGCCCATTACAATTGAGTCAAGCCTTGAGGCCCAATTCATAAGGAAATTGTACACTGTTAACAAGCATTTCAATAATAAGAACTATATTGGGTATGTGGCATGCCTTATGTGTGGTCATATATCATTTCTGGCTTTTAAATGATCAAGAAGAATTTTCAGTATATGAGAATTCTTGGCTGGATTTTTTCACACAGACTTAAATTGGATCACTAAACCCAGATCTTAGCTTGATCCCAATATGTATTATTAGCCCTCAAAATGTTAATTTCCTTGATGACCTTTTCCATTTAACACCTTTCTTTTGCCCCACATGGATCTCATCCTCAAGAATAGAGATGATATCTATCTATCTGTCTGTCTATCTATCTATCTATCATCCATCTATATTTTTTTACATTTGTCTTTAATTTTTTTATATTTCTTGAAATATTCACAATGAATAATTATTTGTACACATAGTAAAGTGCTATAAAACAGTATAGAAATTTAGATGTGATGTGCTTCCTCAACTTTTTAAGAATTCGGTTGAATACTCTATCTGGTCTTTTTCTGGTCAGGATATCTTTCCCCTCATTGGTTTCTTAATTTTTAATTTGTAATTTTGCATAGGTAAGTAGAACCACAAAGTTTCCTTTCTTTCTTTCCTTTCTTCCCTCCTTCTTTAACCTTTATTTCTTACAGTTATTAAACATAGGGTTTGTGTGACAATTTCTAAAGTTGTAGCAAACATACTATGTAGAGAGTAATAGAGCTCAAAACTTGCTTCCTTTATAAATAAATTTTATACTGATATCCTTGCCTGATAACGTTCTCTGATTTAATGCTATTTATCATATTTTTAATATGGAATGTATGAGCATAATCATGCTTCTCAGGAAACAAGAATTGCTTAAGTAAAATAATATACAAATGTTGTATTAGTTTTCAAAATACTTTATTTTTTTGAATGAAAGTGTCAGATTTAAAAAAACACCTCACCCTCTAATGAAAGGAATAATAAAATATTTGTTTTAATGGACTTAGGAGAATCACTCTTTATGGGTATGGTCCACCTATTATTTAATGGGCACAAGAAATTTTGGTGGAAAGTTGGTTTCCCTTTCTGGTTTTATGCTTGGCTCACTTGAGGAATTACTTAAACATCTTTAACATATGCTCACACCCCACCCCCTTACCAAGTGTTAAACATTATGTGCCAGGCAAGATGCTTAATTTGTTCAAAAGCATTAACTCTTTTTTCTCTTCTTTCCCCCCAGCTTTAGTGATATAATTGACATATAACATTCTGTAAGGTTAATGTGTACAACATAATGATTGTACATATGTGTATATTGTGAAATGATTATCACAATAAATTTAACACACCCATTGCCTCACATGGTTAGAACTCTTTTTTTGTGAGAACTTTTAACATCCACTGTCTTAACAACTTTCAAATACATGATAGAGTATTGTTAACTACGCTTACCATGTTGTACGTTGCGCTCCCAGAACTTAAAATCACTTTTTTTCAATAAAGAAAAAAAATTGAAAACAGTGAAAGGCACAGTAAAGAATTTTACAATTCACTGAGTTTTGATAAATGTTTATACACATAACCTCTACTCAATCAAGATACAGAAAATATCCATCACCCTGAAAGTTCCCTCAAGCCCTTTTAGTCATTCCCTATGCCACAGGCAAACTGTTCTGATTACTATCACTTTATATTACTTTCTCTTAGTTCGTATAAATGGAATAACGATGCTCATAATATTTCATCAAGAATAATGTTTTCCAAGGCTCACCCTTATTATAGAATTTGTTGCTTGTTTGTTCTTTTTTAGCTGCTATATATTTCATGATATAAATATACTACAGTTTATATAGCAATTCTGTTACTGATATGCATTTCTTTCCAGGTTTTGGCCAGTATTAATAAAGCTATCATAGCATTATTCCACATTTCTTTTTGTGAACATACAGTTTCACTTCTCTTAGGTAAATCCTTAGGAGTGCTAATAAAAGGGCTTAGGGTAGAAATATAATTTTACCTTATAAGAAACCACCCAACTTAAAAAGTCTAATTGTCCCACATCCTCAGTAATATTTGGAATCGTCCTTCTTCTTTAAATTTTAGCCACTGTAGTGGGAATGAAACTGTATTACATTGTGGTTATGAGTAGCATTCCCTGGATGAATACTGATCTTGGATTTGTTATTTAAGTCTGCACCTCATTTTCTTCATCCGCACAATGTCTTTAAAATGTCATGTCTTACAATGTTGTGAGGATTCAATGAGATATGTATGTACAACCATGCCTGATACCTAGTAAGAGCTTAATAAACCATAGACTGAAGAATAACTCTCCAGATTTAGCTATTGCTCTGTGGCCCCTTCCTCTTATTTCCCAGGGTTTAAGGTTTTTTTCCATGCTCAGTCTACCCAGAAGAGTGCTGATCATTTCTGTGCCATTTGTAGCTTGAAAGTATAAGAAATACCTTTTGAAAAGAGCGTGACGTTACACTGTATGCCAGGGCTGCTCCTCTGTTTTATTGTTTATTTGATATTTACTTTTGAAAATTCAGTAGAGTTGAGGCAGCTTACTTGGGCAGCATTCTCAATGTTTTTGTTATGAAGAATCTTTTTTTCACCGAGCAACATTTATTCAAATGTTTCAGAAGATAAGTAGTACAGTGTTTCTATGTTTCCACTGCACTTTAATCTATCCTGTTATTTGCATTCTAAAATATGCCATAGGCTGCATATTTTACTACCTTTGTATTTCATTATCTGTGATCACTGCTTTGGCCATTGTAACATCATAGTTTTTCAAAACCTTTGTTTCAGATTTGGGGGCATTGTGTGTTATGAATTTAGAAATCAAGCTCTTTCTTTTTGAATCGAAACGGAGATGCCAGTGAATCTTTCATTAGAACAAAGCTTTCTCTCCTGCATTGCTATAGTTAGGAATTGAGGGAAGGGGAGGGCAGCTGTTAGTAAGGGAAGGAATTAACAGGGAGGGAAGCAATTGGGGAGGGTAGCAAATAGGAGAGAGGAAAAGTCAAATGATGAAACAAAGCCAGAGGGGTGACACTTGTTAAAGGGGCCAAGGAGATGACAATGGAAGAACTGGAGAATAGGAGAGAAGGATCTTTCTGGTCACTTAAAGTGGGTACAAGCAGAAGGGCAGAGAATAGTTGTTTAGTACATAGAAGAGAGTGGATAACTTTGTAATCATGTGCTGGAATCTCTTTGTCATGATGCTGTACTATTTGGAGCAGAATTCAGCTCAGAGCAGGTCCATCTTGCATCAGAGAGAAATGAAAGAGAGAGACAGTGGTAATAGTGTATGGACCATAATACAGTATTATGATTACAAGTCTGCTCCCAGAGTCACTAGTTCTGCTGTTTTTCCTGCTGTGTGACTTTAAAACAAGTTACCTCTGAGAATCTTGGTTTCCTACTGAATGTTGAGGGTAGTATTAATTTCCACCAACAGGGTTTTTCTGCTAAACAGAGAAGATAATGCATGTAAGTCACTTCGCTTGTGGCTTGGAATGTAGTGACTATGTGATGCATCTCTAATATACGGTTGAGGATGTATTCCACTCTAGGTGCTACACAACACTTTTCATACATTATACTATTTAATTCTCTATTTTATTCTCTGGATAGAAACTGAGCAACTTGTTTGACTCCAAAGTTTAGTCTTGTCACCATATTCCAGTTTGTATCAAATATAAAGCTTTTTTACACATCTTAGAATGATAGTCCTGCCTATTTTATGGATAGCAGCATCTCATCAGTTTAGGTGAGACATTCGTAGCAAAGAAAAAGAACAAGGATAGGAGGGTACTGTGACGTTTGTGTGTATATTCATATATATGTGTGTATGTATATACAGTAATCCTTTCACAGGCCCTCATTCTTTTGTTTCTGATCAATTCTTTACTTTCTGGCATTACAATGTTTTTAGCATTTTGAAATATTTTTAGATGTTTGGGAAAATAATTGCAAGGATAATATAGAGTTGTTTCACACCCTTCATCCAGCTTTCTGTTTTATTAACATTTTACATAGCCATGGTAAATTTATCAAAACTAAGACATCAACATTGGTATCGGACTATTAACTAAGCTACAAATTCTATTCAGATTTCCCCAGTTTTTCCACTGGTGTATTTCTTCTTTTCCATGATCCAAACTAGTATGTCTCATTGTATTTAGTGTGTGTGTCTCCTTATCTGCTCCACTTGGTGACAATTTATTAGTCTTTTCTTGTCTTTTATAGTTTCAATACTGTTGAAGATTAGTGGTCAGGTATTTTGTAGAGTGTCCCTTGAATTTGGTTTGTCTGATACTTACTCTTGATTAGACATAGGTTATATGGGGGAAGAATACCACAGAAGTGAAGTGCCCTTCTCATTTGTTATATCATATCGGGGAATACATAATATCAGCATGGCTTAATACTGGTGATGTCAGTATTAACTTTTGTCACTTGACTAAGGTTCTCTTAATATGCTCTATTTGTTAGAAGTAAGTTCTAGGTTCTGTGGACACTCAATGAGAAGGGAACTAAGCCCCGTATCCTGAAGGTAGAGATACCAAATAACAACCACCACAGAATTTAAGTTTGGAGAAAGATTGCTGTTCTTCCTTTCTCCTGCTTTCCTAAAATTGAAACCTACTGAAGCCTTTTACCCAAAGCGTCTGGTGAATAATCTGGACTACTTGCAGGAAATTTGGCACATGGAAAATATAATGTCAAAGTTTGTTCTGAACAATGAGTTGAAAATACATGCAGTTGGGTGGTGTTTCTGGTATTTGTCAGGTCAATGAAATATTTTACCTGCTACACAGTCTTATCTCTCCTGTTTAAACAAGGTCTATTTTTTTTAATCTTACAAGTGATTTTTCTTTTTCTGTATTTTTTTCTATTTTGTTATATACATATTTCTTTAAAATTTTCTTAGTATAGTTGACACATCATGTTAAACTAATTTCAGCTGTACGACATAGTGATTCAAATTCTTCATACATTATGCTATGTTCACCACAAGTGTAGCTAGCATATGTCACCATGCAGGCTACTACAGTATCATTGACTATATTGCCTATGCCATGCTGGGACTTACTCATTCTATAACTGGAAGCCTGTTTCTCCCACTCCCAATAAGCTCTATTCTTGGTCGCCATCCTAGAGAAGTGCGTTCATGAGAGAAATAACAACATAGAAATAATTCACAGTGCTTTGAAATCTTTCTCTGTTTAAATGAATCAATTTTACTCTAAAGTTGTACTACAATTAGGTTGTCATTACAATATCCCTCTCCCTCTATTGTCCCTTCCCCTTTGCAATTCCCTTTTAGACCTGTCTCTGCATTGACATTTGCTGACTCTGCTCTCCATATAGCCTATGAGTGGGTGTGGATAAGCAGCTTTACCTTCTAAGGCAATGACCTTAGGTATGTGTCTTGTCACAAAGGGCTTTCTAGTAGTTCATTTAAGTGTGGATCTTCTAACTCACCACTGTAGTTTCTGCGCATTAATATAAATATCATGATAGAAAAATGTAATTATAAAAGACTATAATGGTGAACAGTCTTTGAGAAAAAAAAAAACCATTTTGGGTTGATATTAAAATTCAGCAGTAGCATAATGTGCTGTCCTCCATAAAGGTGACACTTGATTTCATGTAAAGCCCCACATTTGGGAGTATAATGTTTAAAACACAGGAGAACATAAAAAAAGAAAAAGAAAAAGAAAAAAACCCACAGATCCTATATTATGACAAAATTTCACTAATAGCAAATGAGAGTTAATAGGCTATTGATGTGTTTAATGTTTACCGGTGAGTTGCAAAATAATTTTTTTCATGCACTCTGTTAATTGTGTATTTGCTTTGTTTGGAAGCCAATCCAATAAGTCTTTTGTTTGGCATTATCTGCGTGTGTGTGTGTGTGTGTGTGTGTGAGAGAGAGAGAGAGAGAGAGAGAGAGAGAGACATATAAGGCCTCGGTGAATAGAACTCTACATCTTTGCAGGCTCTAGAATTTTCTTTGTTTAAATTCTTTTTATAAGCTTCTTTATCTTTGTTGCTTCCAAGACTGTAAATCTTTTCCTATGTGGGTTTGCAACAAGACTTAGGGGTGGTATCCCTTGAGAGCTTGTTTGGAGGTTCTAGCAGGGGAGCACAGCTACTCCTATACCCTTGACCGAAGAACAGTCCTCCTCTATCGGGGAAGGTCGTCCTCTTCGACCGAGCGCACAGCTTCGGGAGGGATGCACATGGAGCGGTGAGGGAGGAAGGGGACACCCGCCTAGCCAGCCAGATCAGCCGAATCAACCCTGGCGATCAAAGGGGTGACAGATGTTGCAGCCAGTTCGCCCTCACATCCATAGGGGTGGTATCCCATTGTACCATCACCTGTTAAATGCCCATCATGCTTGGCTAAGCTTCTAATTATGTGTCTCCATCCAATATTGTGATGGGGAACCTAAAATGACATGGTGTTAGTGACCTCACCTGCTTCAAGGAAGGACTTCTGATCTTTAAATATGTAACAAAAGGTATCATTTTGATAACATTTAGGCATGGAAGCCCCTGAATTTTGAAAAAGATAGTAGACTTTTGAAAGGCTCCGTCTCCAAACATCAATTACATGCTCTGAATTGTTACGAACTTTCATGTGTGAAAGTGAGTATTTTTTAATCTTTGAAGCTTTACTGAAATTGAGGCCATGAATTGGATTCTGATTCATAAAATGAAAGTTCAAAAACTCTTTCAATAAATGCAATAAAGTGGTATAATGAAATAGCTCAGCAGCTTTGTGTTTTTCCTTTTTTCCCTTGCATGGCTTCTCTTAGCTCGAGAGTGGCTGCTCTATTTCATAGGCAGTACACTTTTGAGAAGCAGTATGTAGTAGAGGTTAACAGTGGAAACTCTTGAGTTAGGTGGCATCAGTTCAAATTTTGTTTCTGTAGCTACTTAGCTGTGTAACTTGGGATAAGCCCTTAAGCTCCCTGTACATAAGGGTCTTTAACTGTAAAGGAGGGATAATGAGGGTTGTTGTCAGTGTTCAATGAGTTAGTATCAGTAAGTCTTAGAACAGGACCTGGCACAAAGTGCTGTTTACATATGAATATTATTATAGAAGTGTTTGCCGGTAGTAGTTTCCTGCCACAACAATATGTAGTGGATTTGATGCTTTGTCTGCCTGGCATCCCTTCCTTCATCTATTGGGTGTTTGTTCAATTTGGAGGCCAATCTAATAAAAGCCTCTTATCTGATATAATGAGTTTGTAAAATTACATCTAAAGAACAGCTCTCCTCTGGTCAGTGTCTTGGATAGACTGTCCAGGTACACTGCCCTCCCCCAGCCATGAGAGTTGTCACACTTTAAATGAAGTCATACTTTTAGTCACACTTGAAATAAAGCAATACATCAGGTCCCTGCATTTTAGGAATATAACCCGTAACTACTCTCATTTACCTGATTCAGTCATTAGATTTAAAATTCTGTGCCATGGTAGCTACGTTAAAGTTCAAACCATCTTGAAATGTGACAAACTTCAAGTTGTCAATAGTTCTGGTACTAAAATTGTGGTGATTTCTTAGGTTTATGTAACCTGTTTAGTATTGAATCCCTCTTCCATGCATACCTTCCTAAGAAGAGTGTGATTATCATTTACCCTTTACATCGACAACCTGTGACAGCAGATTTTTAAAGAGCTTTATGTAAACTATATTATAATTTTTCTAAGCATTTAAAGAAGGATAACAAGAGTATACATTCATGTACTAATTCTGTTCAGAAAAAAAAAAAAAAGCCAGAAAAGCTGATGGTAGTCATTAGGTTTTAATTGAATGGAAAAGTTTCTTATACAGTTGACCCTTGAACAACACTGGGATTAGGGATACTGACACCCACAGAGTCAAGCATCCATGAATAACTTTCGACTCCCCCAAAACTTAACTACTAATAGCCTACTGTTGACCAGAAGCCTTCCCAATAACATAAACAGTTGATTAACATATATTTATATGTTATATGTATTATATACTGTTATTATAATCTAAAGAAAAAATTGTAAAAGAAAATATATTTATAGTATTGTAGTATATTTATTGAAAAAAAATCCAGGTATATGTGGACCTATACAGTTCAAACCTGTGTTTATCAAGAGTCAACTGTAATATCAATTATAGTACGAAAACAAATGACTAATGGGTATTCAGTTTAAATAGTTATGTATTTCTAAATTGCCAAAAAAAAAAAAAAAACTTTGTACATTTGAAAAACAAAACAAAACAAAAAAAAACCATCTGAGGTTTCCTGACTATCCTAGGAAATGAATCTTGGGTAGGTTGATAAGGAAATAGTCACAATTGATGCATTTCGAGGGTAATGTCCCAAAGCGTCTATCTTGTTGTTGCTGTTACCTGTATTCCTAAAGCTGTCCTATCTCTGTCTTATTCTTTCTTCGGGCCCCCCAGTACTCCCTCTACACATATAAGTCTCCTAAACGGCAGCTTAGGAACATCTGCTGTTACTTAAGCATGCTGCCTAAAAGACTCAAAATCTACCTTCCAAAGAAGATCCTTGTAAAAGAGGGATTCAAGACCATTCAAGACCAATCCTATATAAATGTAAAAAAAACACCACAATTTTTAGTACCAGAACTGTTGCTAACTTGCATGAAGTTTGTTAATCAGGTTTTAAAATGGTTGAATTTCAACATAGATACTGTAGCACAGAATATTTTATTTAATGATTAAATCAGGCAAGTGATAATTATCTGAATGGGACTTCTCACCATATATTATATCTCCTTGAGGTGAATATTTTGTTATTTTTCAAAAGACGGTACTCTAAGGATATGTGCGATACATAGGCACAATAGGAATCTGCTTGGATTGTTTGTAGGATATGTACCTAAACCCTAACATATTATCAATTATTCCAGTTTCATTTTTCCTCCCCTTTGAATTAACTCATTTCACCCCTCAATCTTCCACACTTAATTTTTTTTTTACTCGAGTTCAATGAGCCTAGTATACAGATATTGTTTCTCTAGTAACTGTAAGCAGAAGGGAATGAAGGCAGTGATGAGTGAAGATTTTCACTATATTATCTATGACAGTCTCACTGAAGAGAGGGTCAGTCTTTGATACTGTGAAAAAAAATACATGTGTGTGTGTATGATTTATGTAACATTTAGCATATTATGCACTCAGGTAGCCTTTGCCAAATGCTTCATGTGTAGTAACCGCTCTGTTTGGTTCAGTGATACAAATGTAAATGATACAATCCCTGCCATCTAGGAACTTTTATTTTAATCTCTTGGGAGAGATATGTGTCTGATATGCTGCCAAACACAATAGTCTTTTTATCAAAAAACTTTTGATATGAGATTCACAGTGGTTGTCAGCCTTCACTAGTTTTGATGCAATATATCAACTATCCCTTCCTTTCCTTAAAAATGTCCTTATTTTTATAAAAGTATTGAAGTATTCATTTTGATTCATCACATAAGTCATCCAAGTATTTCTAATAACTCTCTCCTCTGAACTGTAATATTGATTTATATGGGATTTGCTTTATCTAAATGGTTTATTCCTAGAATATTAAAGTATAGCTATTTAAAATAGGAGTTCCTGCCCATGGAACATATTATCTAAGATACTGAAGCTATAGTGCAGAAGGACTCACCTATTTCTGATACTACTGCTCAGATCTTTGTTCTCATCTCTCTGTACCTTGCTTTTCCTTGTCTGCCACAGTGCTATGGTTAGTAGGGTTCTATCACCGTGTATAGATGGTAGTATTCACTTGAGTTGTGGGAAAATAGTAGGATGAAATTAGGAGGCACCTGTGGAACCTAGGGGCTCTTCTCAGGAGGTGGAAGAAATAATTATCAAGTGATATAAAAAAACAATCACAAAAGATGTATTGCTCATGTCTGGCCTTTATGGAGAAATACTGAAAGGTACTGTATTAGGCCTCGATGTTTTACTGCAGCATTTTCTGAGCTTTTGTTTTGCTATGATATAATTACTAATGAATAAAGCTAGAAAAGTTGGTAAGATTTAAAATAGTGAGTCCCCCCACCAGCTGATACCACATCTTGAAGACCTGGTTTAAAACATGTCAGGTATCTGGGGCACCTTGGTGGCTCATTTGGTTAAGCATCTGACTCTTAATCTCAGGGTTGTAAGTTCAAGCCCTGTGTTGGACTCCACACTAGGTATGGAGCCTACTTAAAGAAATGAAAAAACATGACAAGTATCCAACCAATCTCCTGTAAAAGAGAAGTAATTTTCTCCACATTTTTAACACCTGAAAATCAGAGAAGAGGTACAGGTGTCTGTAACTCCAAAGCATCTTCAGCACCATTTAAATAGCCCAAATAGTACACTTTCTGGTTTCCTTCATCTTCACTCTCTTTCATTTCCTTGAAATAATGTTTGTCTCAGGGAGCTGAGGCTCCAGAAATAGTTGTACAACATCAACTCTCCACCTACAAATTGTGAGCTATTTCAGTTCTTTGCTCAGTATACCAAAAATACTCTTTTATTTCCATCTTTAAAGGAAGATGAACGTGTTGGTTGAGTAGTCATTACTGCCATTAGGAAATAGATACCCAAGCTAAAAATAATGGGGAAGGTGAACTTTGAATTTCAAATAAACTGGACAAAGCCCTGAAGAAAGTGCTGAAGGGAACAATACAGAAATGGCACTGGGGCTAGATCAGGTAATCCCTTTGCAATGGGCCCTTTTTATCCCTGAACTCATTTCTGAGATCCTATTATGATGGAAATGGGCTTGGCAAATGAGCTCCAAATGCATCCACACTTTGAAAGTGATTCCAGGGAGCCTGTTGGTTGGGCAGCCAACTCTTGGTTTTGGTTCAGGTCATGATCTTGGGGTCCTGGGATCCACCCTGGCTTAGAGCTCCTGGTTTCAGTTCTCACATTTAGGTCTTTTATCAATTTTGAATTTATTTTTGTAAGAAAGTGGTGTAAGAATTTATGGTGTAAGAAAGTGGTCCGGTTTGATTCCTTTGCATGTAGCTGTTCAGTTTTCCCAACACCATTTGTTGAAGAGACTGTCTTTATCTCATTTTATATTCTTTCCTGCTTTGTTGAAGATTAATTGACCATATAATTGAGGGTTCAGTTCTAGGTTTTCTCTTATGTTCGATTGATCTATTTTTGTGCTAGTACCATACTGTTTTGGTTACTGCAACTTTGTAACATAACTTGAAGTTCAGAATTGTGATGCCTCCAGCTTTGCTTTGCTTTTTCAAGATTGCTTTGGCTATTGAGGATCTTTTGTGGTTCATACAAATTTTAGGATTGTTCTAGTACTGTCAAAAATGCTGTTGGTATTTTATAGGGATTGCATTAAATGTATATATGGCTTTGAGTAGTATAGACATTTTAACAATATTTGTTCTTCCAATCCATGAGCATGGAATGTCTTTCCATTTCTTTGTGTCATCTTCAATTTCTTTCATCAGCGTTTTATATTTTTCAGAGTATAGGTCTTTTACCTCTTTGGTAGGTTTACTCGTAGGTCTCTTATTATTTTGGTGCAATTGTAAATGGGATTGTTTTCTTAATTTCTCTTTCTGCTACTTCATTGTTGGTGTATAGAAATGCAACAGATTTCTGTAACTTGATTTTGTATGTCATGACTTTACTGAATTCATTTATTGGTTCTAGCAGTTTTTTGATGGAGTCTTTCGGGTTTCCTATATATATTATTGTGTCATCTGGAAATAGTGAAAGTTTTACTTCTTCCCTACCAATTTGTTTGCCTTTTATTTCTTTTTGTTGTCTGATTGCTGAGGTTAGTACTATGTTGATTAAAAGTGGTGAGAATGGACATTTTTGTTTTGTTTCTGACCTTAGGGGAAAAGCTCTCAGTTTTTCCCTGTTAAGGATGATGTTAGCTGTGGATTTTTCATAGATGACCTTTATTATTTTGAGGTCTCTTCTCTCTAAACCTACTTTTTTGAGGGTTTTTATCATGAATGGATGTTGTATTTTCTCAAGTCCTTTTCCTGTGTCTTTTGAAATGATCATGTGGTTCTTACCCTTTCTTTTACTGATATGATGTATTAGGTTGATTGATTTGTGAATGTTGAACCATCCTTGCAACCCAGAAGTAAATCCTACTTGATCATAATTGAATGATTTTTTTAACATATTGTTAAATTTGGTTTGCTAGTATTTTGCTGATGATTTTTGCATCTGTGTTCAGGTATTTTTGTATTTTGGATGATTTGATAGTTACCTAGTTATATTCATGGGAGGTAGTGAGCCTAGGGTCCTCCTATCCCACTGCCATCTTAACCTCTCCACACCTTCCAAATTTTATGGCTGTTGGTTTTTATTTGTTTATTTGTTTTTAATGCTACTGCAGAAGTGAAGAGAAATGATTGGGAATGTGACAAATTCAAACACAACAAATTTGCTGTGTTTAGTTAATTAGCCTTTTTAAAAAAAATCTCAGATTCTTACAAGCATGTATTAGTTTTCATAATTCTCAAGCATTTCCTTCCAGGGATTTTGACCTGTATTCTTAATTGCTTTAATGGAGCAGCAGGTTTTCCCACAAGTTCTTATTCCACTACTTTGGAAGTATGTCCTGGATTATAGAACTCTTAATTTTGAGTTCTAGTATCACTTTATTTAGGGCAATACCAAGTCAATACCAAGAGGCCCAGGGTTCTATTAGTCTACCTGATGAATTTTCTGAGATCCTCAGGGTGGTAGACACACCTCTAGTTTTTTTTTTTTTTTTTTTTTTAGCTGAACACAGAAACATAACAAATGGCCTTAACTATTATTACAGTTATTCTGAACCCCTCATTTTTCTGGAGGGCAACAAAATGGTAACATTTTAGAGCTCCACAAGAAGAGGGCAAATGATCAGTAGGAAAAAATATTGGTTAAGAATACTATAACAACTTAGTGAAAAATTATGAATCCTGCCATTTCTACTCTGGGAATTATACTTTAACTAGCCCTACCACATTTTTTCCTTGGATAAATTTTGTTACACTAGAGAATGTTATTGCTAATGAGCTTTTGAGATAAATAATTCTAAATTATAAACGCATCTTACCCTTCATTAAAAAGCCATCAAGGTTCAGGTTCCTGCTTTGGTAATTATACCCTAATACGTTCTGTTCATTATAGTAACAGTCCCTGCATTACCTTTGCTTATGAGTTCATGGATATCTGTTTATACCATGGGGTTGACTCCCATTTAATTTTTGCATGTTTACATTACATAACACATTACATTCCAGGGTGTCACTAGTACGGTGAGATTTTTTTCATGAATTTCTTATGTGTGAGATGAAGCCTAGGATGAAGAATGGTAGAACTTCATTTTAACAAGAGTTTGATTTTAATGGTCAAATAAGAGGAGAATGAATTATCATTATTATTGAGAAAACACACATGATGCACAAATAAGAGGAGAACGAATTATCATTATTATTGAGAAAACACACATGTCTCTGATGTAGATTATTTTTTCACAAACTTCCTTGAAGATCTTTACAATTTTGAGTAGAATAAAAAGGCAATAAAATATATCTTCAAAGATAACATTTAAAAATTAAGTGATTTCCTTATGTGTTTAATTTTTCATGACTTATTTAGAAGTTGTGAACCATTGTTTTGTAAATGTCCTTGTGTTGTTTAACATGTGTCTAAGTTCCATGAGCCTACTATAAATTTATTAAAGGACATCTCCAAGTTCTTTGCTGTTCGAATTTCTTCAAGAATAATTAGAATATCCTATAGGCTCTAAACCTGTGTTTTCACTAACTAGAACTTTAAGAAAATAATCAGATAAAACAAAAACAGTTTAGACTAATTAGATAATTAGAAATATATATCCTTTGCAACCTAGGTTCTGAATTAACTTTGTTATGCTGAAATGCACCAACTGGCAATTTTTTGTGGCTTAATAAGTATTGCTGCTCATGTTATTAGTATACCCAGGGATCACAAAATTTAAATTGAATTTAAACAAAATACTTTCTATACTCCTAGGAGAGTTAACAAACATAAAACAGATATGCGTCACCTTAACCATCAGAACTATTTTCTTGCGTAATTTTCCATGGTAGTAGTACTCATTGCTGTAGAATAACCCAACTGGGCATGACCACTCACACCTAATGAGTAATAAATTTAAATTTAAAATTTGTTATTTGCATTTGCTTTACAAAATTTGACCCATGATCTTTCCCCCATGGTTAAAATAGTTAATATAGCATTATATAAACTAAAACAGGGCCTTTACAAATTGGATTCCCATTATATAAGACCTATTTAGAGAAAGAGTGATTATGCCCACTATTTTGACAATTGTAAGCTCAATCTGACCTGGAAAGAATGAATAGCACCTCATAATAATATTATTGTGGTCTCACCTATCAGGGCCCCATACTCAATATTATTGAATGAATTTTTTTTTCATTCGGAGACTAGTAGATACTTAGCAGTCATGCTTTGTTCAGTATCTATTTCAGCAGCTTCTAAGTGCAGTTTGACTTTGTCAAAGGGACACCATATAACTCTAACCAGTTACCCTGAGGCAGGCAATTAAATTAGTATGGGGAAATTTAAAAATATGAAATATCCATAAAGTTAATAGAATACTTAGATTCAGTTCTAGGCCACACATTTTTGATAGGGAACATTTAGTGATTCTCCCTTTCCCTTTGCCTGGATCTTTTTAGGGTTTCACTTTGGAGGGCCATCAAGACTCCTTATCTGGTCATTAGCCTCACTGATAACTGGGAAAAATGGTGAAGTGAGAGGGTGGAGAAGATTGTTGTAATTAGGGTTTAACTCGGAAAATTTCCCATCTCTATCCATCAGCACTTTTAAATATCTATGAAGACTAAAATCTCCTTGTAATAGCAACATTTAGCTTCTAGTGGCAGAATAGTTGACAATGATGACTGTCTTTAAGTCCTGCTCTTTGATCAATTCCTACTCTCTGATCTGGCCAATTTCCACAAAATAAGAATAAAGAAATTAAGAAAGTATACTATTTGACAATTGCCACCAGAGAGCTTTATATCCAGTACAGTGAAACACAGAAAAGGAGAAAAATAGCATTTCCATAATCATGGCATTTGTGAGTCTTCATAGAAAATATAGTTGAGCAATATCTTGAAGAATAAGTAGGAGTTTACCTGATTTGGAAGAGAGGACTTTGGAGCATCAGAAGGGTGTGAGATAATCACAGTTAATTGGTAATCAACAACTGATTGATGTGCATGGGCATCCGTCTATGATATAGGAGGCCAATGAGCAGTAAGCATTGAGAATGACATAAGGCAGGCAGAGGGGCACAGCTAAACAGTGAGGTTGGTGAAGGCCATGGAAAAGGTAAAAAATCCAGTATCCATGGTTTCCCTAGTGTTGTCTTTAACACTGGGCAGCTCAGTCATACCAGGAGAGAAATCTCCAGAGAGACGAGTAGAGGTTTAAAACCCCTGGTGAGTGATCTCTCTGTCCCCCTGAAAGACTCTACTATGGTTGTCTACATGGAGAGCCCTATCTACCACATAAATGTAAAGTTCTGCCATTTTCTCAGCACCTTCATTTGGCCAGGCTATAAGTAGAATTCTAGATCCACTGAGTGATGCCCCTTTCCCCATAGTCTTGTGCAGAAAAATACACACAAACACAGTTAAATTATTTCATGGATCTTAAAATACAATGGTCTAGGTAGATTCTTAAATGAACAAGAATAAATTGAGGCAATGAGCAAAGAGGGGGAGGGGTAGAGAGCATAGTTGAGTATGAAACTATTCAACCTCGAGGTTAAAACTGATTTATAATTTAAATGAATCTGTTAGAACTATATGAATTCTCAAGTCCTGTTTTTGTCATTTATATATTGTATGATAGTAAGAAAATTAATATCTGTGAAAGATTTTTTCCCCTTCACTGTATTAGGGAACAATGTACTTTTGTACAGGATTATTGTCTTTTTTTTTTTAAAGATTTTATTTACTTGAGAGAGAGGGAGAGAGCACAAGCCGGGGTTAGCAGTAGAGGGAGAGGGAGAAGCAGGTTCCACACTGAGCAGGGAGCCCAATGTGGGGCTCGATCCCAGGACCCCAAGGTTATGACCTGAGGTGAAGGCAGACACTTAACGACTGAGCCACCCAGGCATCCCTATGGTGAGTCTTTGATATAAAATATACAAAATAGCTATCTCAGTGTTTAGCACAGAAGAGACCAACAGAATTTGCCATTTAAATAGATTGGTTTGCCAGCGGAAATTTTTTTCTCCCTCCTCCCTCCCTCCCTTCCTTCCTTTCTTTTTTATTTTATTTTTTTTCTTTCTTGAGAGAGAGAGAGCATGCCCATGCTTGCCAACATGGGGGGAAGGGGCAGAAGGAGAAGGAGAATCTTATGCAGTCTCCATGCCCAGCAGAGCCCTACACGGTGCTCCATCTCACTACCCTGCCCTCCTGACCTGAGCCAAAATCTAGTCAGAAGTTTAATAGACTGAGCCACCCAGGTACCCCTGATTTTTCCTAATAATAATAGGGACCATGAAATATATTTCTTCCAAGAGAAAGAATAAAGCACACAAAACTTCAGAATGCTTGTGTTTGATTCTTAGTTATAGATTCATCTCATGGCCAATGTGGGGAGAGACATGAGAAACATCTGCCTCTGCTGGAGAGGCTTTTGCCATTTCAGTTGGTAAATGGTTGTTTTCTCTCCGGTCCTCCCATTATGAAAGTTAGAATGAAAGGTAATCTCATTAATAGAGGTTACTTAATTTTAAATCTAGTTTGTTCATCTTTATTTTCATCATCTCTTATTTACTCTTTGAATAAATGAAATAAATACTAACAAAAAAGATAAAAATAGTGGGAGCCTGCCTCATGGGAGTGTATAAAATTCCCCATATTTTATCCTACCATCATCTATGTGGTCAAGGGAAACAGTAAGAGCAAATATTCAAAGGCAGGCATATTTTCCTTAGAGTAGTATTAAGCTTAGGATAACACAACCCTGTGCTTTTCCATCAGTATTTTTTTCCTACTTACAAAAGATGTCAAAAGTCAAAGTGAATTTCATTAAGAAAACTTTATTTCCTAAAAGAAACTCTACTTTGTTTTTAAAGCATGAACATTGTCACACTTTCTGAAGTGACTGCTAATTATATTTTTGTTTCAGTCTAACAACAAAGCCTTGTTTTGCGACATATCAGTGAATTTTAAAATCACTAAATCAAGAATTTATTAAAATTGTATTTTTATTGGTTCTTCTAGTATTATAGTGAAGTTGCTTAAGTTTATAAAATGCTTGAAATAAAGCCCATAAGTTTTAGTTGCTTAGTAAGCACAAGTAATTGGATTACAAATTAGAAGAGCTTTTGTTTTACACTTAAACCTATTGGCAAATAAACTATTGTAGGAATGAATGTCTCATTTGAGAAGAAAATTTTGAGTGAGAAAGTGGAAAATGTGGGGAAATCATTATATCATTAGATATCTAAGAAGGTTGATCCTGATTTTATAGCCTGTGGCTCATTAGGGGCAAATAATATCAGCATCATTCCTCATGGTGAAGGTTTTTTCTTTGTCATTTCCTATGGCTTATCTCTTAGACAAATCTTAATTGTCACAGTTGATGAAAATTGATCTGTAAAATCTAAATTGGTGAATTAATTTGGGCTATATTAATCAGACTATGAAAATGTTCTCGTCCTTCTTTAGAACACTATTTAGGATTTCTTATAAAAATTATACACATAATTCAGGGCTCAGGAGTGTTCTCATGGCGGAGGATCTGTTCTCCCCAATTGAGCATTTGATTCTGTGCTCAGTCATTGCTTGTACATACATGGGTGAACATTTATCTTCTAAATTGAACAACAGAATTACTAAAAGATGTCACTAGATGACTGAACTTAATTTCTATCAAAAGATTGGCACCCTTGCAAGTTTTAGAGGAAATACACTCTTTTCTGCTCTCCCTTTGACAAATGAAGTACTCTGTAAAATGATGACTGAGTTAAGGATGTGATGTAGATATAAAATAATTGTTTTATGCCTTGACCCATGAAAATTAACTGAGATAAGTACCTTCAAATTTAATATTTAGAATAAAATAATAGCAAGAGATTAGCTATTTTACTATATGGTAGTGTAGTAGAGTATGCTAAAGGGGAGAGATACAGCTTATCTCCCATGTCCTTTTTTCCTCCTCTCTTCTGTCCTTTTTCCTTAAAAGAGAGAAAGAAAGAAAGAAAGAAAGAAAGAAAGAAAGAAAGAAAGAAAGAAAGAAAGAAAGAAAGAGAAATGCCTTCAATAAATCTCCTTGTCTTTTACCGTTTCCACTTCCTTATTTCTACTGGATCTTCTCTTTGAGCCACTTTGACCTGTAGTCCCTGTGCACCCCCTCCCCCAGCCACTGTTGAATTTATTCACACCAACTAAAATACCACAGGCTGCCATTTTAATTATGTGCTTGTTTTCACTCTGAAATCATTAATCGTCCCTAAATATGCCTTTACGTTTCTGATCTGATTCTTAGAAAACAACACTATTCTCTGCTCAGAAAGTAACTCTAGGCCCCTCCCCAACTTCTGGACAAGAATCCTAAAATTCCTACTTATTCTATTTCCTTCTAAAATCTATCCCCTCCCTTTCTTTGTTCATACTATAAATGCCTAGTTTGGCTCTTTATTAAGCCTCACGTGAATTATTGAAATTCTCTCTAAATGATTTCCCTGCTATCAGCCTCACACTTTTTAGTCAGCATTGCTCTCCACATTGCTGCAGAATGGTCTTTCTAAAATGCTAATAAAATCATGTAGCTCACTTGTTTAAAATCCTACAAAAAAAATCTCATCTCCTTCATAAGGTCTTACTTATTTGTATGTCAACAGGCTCTGCATGCCCATTCTATCTCATTTCTTTAAACATGCCCACTGACACACTAGGCTTCAGCTATGCCAACCTAAATGAAAATCCCTTAACTCAGACACTCACACCTGGGTTTTTGAACCCACAGAGTTCCATTTGCATGAATGTGCTATCCAGATCATTGGGAATACCACTCTATTATCATTTAGTCTGCACTATAATTGCAAATTTGCTTTTCTACCACATTCTTCTGAAATTTTCCTCTATATCCCTAAGTTGTTCATTTTTCTTAATACTTTTTTGGTCAGCTTTTTTTCTTTAATAAGTACTTTTCTTTTACATTATTGCTTTCTATGGCCTTTTAAAGAAATCTTTGCCTACCTACAAGTTATGAAGATGGTCTGCTGTGTTTGTTTATTCTTAAAAGCTTTATGGTTTAAGCCATTAAATTTAGGCCTATAATCCATCTCAAATTAATTTTTGTGTATAGTGTGAAGTAGTAGTCAAGGTTTATTTTTTTCCCATATGAATATCCAGTTATTTCAGCACCATTTGTGAGAAGGATTTCTTTTCCCAATTGGTTACTTTACCTTAATGGGCATTTTGATGTCAATCTTCCAAATTTGGTCTTATTTTCTCTAATTTTCTTTTTAAAAAATGCTCATGGAGTTGTATATTTCTAAACATTTTATAATCAGTTTATGAATTTCCACAAAAAAACCCTGTTGAGACTGTCATTGGACTTAGGTTGAATAATGTGATAATTGCTTTTTAAAATTTTGATTGCCTTCCTGAACACAAACACTTTTTTAGTTTGTATTTTGCTTGATTTCTTTCACTGGTCTCTTAAGGTCTTGCTTAATGATATTATCTTGTCTTCCTACTTTGGTCATTCTGATTAATTCCCCAACATTTCTTGTCTTTTTTTTTTTAATGTCAACTTAGTATTTCCTAAAATTATTTATTTAAACTTTGTCTAGTAATTGTACCTATTCCAGTGGTCCCACTAAGAATTTTAAATTTTTGGGTCTCCATACTCCATTAATCATGAATTTCCATAAGTTTTCCTTCACGATCTTCTCACATTTATATCTGTTCTTCCATTGCCACCGAATCTGCCCTAGATGCATGATCTCTACATCCCTCAACTTTTTCCTCTTTATTTTAACTTTGTACTAACTGCCAGATCAATTTTCCTGAAGCAAAGCTCTTTTTGTATCACCATCTTGAATAACATCCTTTGATGGCTCCCATTACTTTACTATAGAAGACACAAATTCCTGAGTTTTAAGTTGCAAAAACCCAAGGATGTATAATCTCATTTAATCATCATAGCAACTGCATTATTATTCTAAATTTATATAGATATGGAAATTGAGATTTAAAAGTGCTAAGTGGTTTCCCAAAGTTGCGGAGCTATTAAGTAATAGATATTCCCACCCACTCTAATGATAACATCACTATACTCTCTTTTAAGGCAAATCATAAAGAGCTTAGTGTTCATAGTAGGAAAAATTTATATACATATATGGTAGTAAGATTTCTGCTCATGGTTATACTGTGAAATGTAACTGCAATTAGTAGCTGAAGAAACATTTTTTTTTTCTTTTTTGAATGATGAAAAACTTGAAATTCAAATCCATTATCTTTCACTAGTCTCACTTCAATAAAGACAAAAGAGGCTAGTGCAAAGTAACAATGCAATAGCAGAGAGGGTTAACAACATAAATGTATATATAACTTACAAATAACCAATAAACTTATTGCCCTCCTGACTGCTCTTCCTATTAGCTTTTTTCAGTTTTTAGTATTTAAAAAGTTTTATAGATTGTCAAGCAGTATCTTTCCTCAATATATATTTTGTAGTCAAAATGGAAAGATTGACATTTTCCTCCTATGCTCCTTAGTTCATTTTGAGATTAGTCAGACCTGAAAGAAGAAGCAGGGAGTCTTTAAAAGATTATACACTGATATATTTAGATAAACCTATGCTGTGTAAATATGACATTAATGGAGTTAAACTCCAAAAAAGCAAAATGAATCGCTCCCTCAGAGTATGCCGCCTCCAGTAAGAGTCAGAGATTTCTTTTGTTGTAAATAATAAGAGAAATAAAAATGAATAAAGTCAGAAGAGAAGAGAAAGATTTGAAATAGAGCAACATTATAGTTTTTGGAAATTGATCTATCTTTTGTAAGCAGAGACAATAAGATAGTCGAGTAGGAAAAGGACTCAAGAATAGAAATGAAACCCTGCTTATTAGATCAAGGAGACCTGCGTTCTCTCAGACTGTGGTATTTTCTTCCCCTCTAACAAAGAGAAAGGTCAGTCTTGAGAATTGAAACGTAGGTATAAGTGTGCAATACAAACATCTATGTCAGAATTTGTAAGTGAAGATAAATGGAAAATAACCAGGCAGTAATAAAGGAGAATAAGCTACAGTGCTTAATTCTGGGCACTGGTCATTGCATGGGTAGATTTGGAGTGGCTTACAAATGAGGAGCTGCAGAAAAAGAAAATGAGTTTTCATTCACAAGTGGCTTTTAGTAACCAATACAGAAGACATTAGCAAGTGTGTGTGTGTGTTGTAGTACTAGACTCCCCACCACCACTGTGGAATTTGAAAGAACTGAAAAGGGGAAAATATTATCCCAAAGAGTAGTATGTACATACTCACATACATATAATAAACAGTATTATTTTTCCTCCCAGGAGGTAGGTCATGGGATGCCTCAGACCAGTAACTTACAGATTCCTGAGAGAACTGTTTCTTCCCTTCTGTAGTCATGCATCTGTACAGTTACTGCCGTTACTGTGAATGACTGTTACAACTTTTGTAGGAAAAGGGCAAAGTTGACTGGGAACTGAGAGTTGAAGATGAAATGGCAGTAGAGTTTTCTGTGTTTTTGTCTCATAAAAGTTATGTTCGGTATTATTACATTCCCTGGAATAGCTTCTAAAATGGTGGTGGTGGTGGTGGTGGTGGTAGTAGTAGTGATAGTAGTAGTAGTAGTAGTAGTGATAGTAGTAGTAGTAGTAGTAGTAGTAGTAGTAGTAGTAGTAGCAGTAGCATTTAGTACAACCTAAATCCCTCTAAAACATCCCTGATAATTCAGTGCTGACCTACACTTGAATGCTTCTAATATAGAAAAATCATTACTGACTAGAGTAGTATGATCATCTTGGACCTAGACAATTTTGATTACTGAAAATAATCTTCTACCAAACCAAAACCCAGCTCCTGTGATTCCTGATTAATAGCTTAGGTCTAGCTAGACAGAGAGCTGCTATGTTCTCTAATTTTTCACTAATCTTTCCACCTATAGTCTAAAAATACCTAGTTTCTTTAACTACATTTTTAATGATATGTTATTAAATTCTTCACCATGCAGTGTTAATGATATGCATCCTCGTTAGCATGTCTATTCTTCTTCCAATACAGAAGCATAACTAATACTTTATGCCATTTTAAGTTTCATGCTTTTTATGAAATTTCTTATAACCATTTAAATCTCTATTAAAATTCTCTTTATTGAATCTCATATGTCTTGTGTAAAACCTATGTACAATAAGTTTTGTAATTTCTTGATATTCAGAGTAATTAATGCTAGTTTCCATAAAATACAACAAAATACAAATTTCAGTAGCTTTATACAATAGGAGTTTATTTTTCACTCATTCAAAATCCAGTGTGTAAGTTGCTGGTTGGGTGTTTCTTCTGGGAATCATGTCTCCGTTTATTAACTAATGAATCCAGGCTCCCCCTATCTGTGTCATTGCCCAGAGATTCCATGGCTATGACAAATGGAGAACTGACAGGATGGTGGGTGGCTCAGTTGATTAAGCATCTGCCTTCAGCTCAGGTGATGATCCCAGTGTCCTGGGATCGAGTCCTGAATTGAGTTCCCTGCTCAGTGGGGAGTCTGCTTCTTCCTCTACCCTTCCCCCTTGCTTGTGACCTCTCTTCCTCTCTCTTGGATAAATAAATAAAACTTTTTTTAAAGGAGACCTGACAGAACAATGAGACATGGTTTGAAACTTGAAGCCAAGTTTGAAAATAGTATATTTTATTTCCATGCACATTATGCTGACCAAAATTAGTCATATTGCCTTACTTAGTCACCGAGTGTTTCAGTGTAGTCTTTATGTATATCCAGGAGGTAAATTAGATGGTTTGATGAATATTTAGCATTGTCTGTACCACACATTGCTCCTTCTCTCTCTTCAGTTTGGGGAAGAAAGATGACCACAGGAAAGTGAATGAACAATGAAGAATACAACACTTGAGAAAATTTTCTGGATAAAGAAGAATTTGAACTAGCCATTGAAATATTAAAAAGTATTTTGTTAGGTGGTGAGAAGCATTCCTGGTGAAGTGTCTCACATAGGCAAATGTTCAGAGCAATGAAAGTATAGGACTTTCTTGTTGGATAGTTGAGTATCTGTGGATCCTTACACTTAACACAGATTGATCTAGTACCAAGCACAACACATGCTCATCTTCACTAAATAACAGTTAACACACTAATTACCCCTTTCCAGAGAACCCTTAAGAATTAGAATTAAGGTGTATTGACGCCTGGGAGTTGGCATTAAATTTATTGTAACTACTTGCCATTTTAACGTGTACCTTCATGAATATGCAGTATCTTCACATGAACATACTTTGACTTTTGACTTGACTTTACTTACATGACTTAATATAATTTTGGTAGACAAACCCTTTCAAATACTTTTAAATATCCCAGCCACCAATGTCATTGCACCTTCTTCTGAATCCTAAATATTTCACAATAAGCTTATCTTTCCCTGTAGATTTTACACTCTCTGAAAATGGAGTTTTAGATATTTTAATGTCCTCAGCACAGTGCAGAAAACTTAATAATTGTTAGTGACTTGTTAGTGGTTCAAACAAGAGGCTGTTGTGATTCTTTGGATTTTTAAGCTCTCTAGCATTATAGTACTTTCCCTTCTATTTACTTGGGCCTTTGTACCAGAAGAATAACAAAAACCCCGAGTTTTGTCTATAAATCTTCTAATTCGTTTCATCTTTACTATGATACAGTAAAGGAGCAAAGAGCTAAGTTGAAGTGATTAGCACTATAGTTAAGCTCTAGTCCCTGTAATCCATCTTCTCAGGTATGGTACAGAGCTAAATATTAGTAGGTGTCTTATTCATACTGCACCAACAACATATAAGCTAAATATTTTAAAACTCTATATGTAAAATAAAAAATACTTTATTCATACATTACTCTGTGACATTTGATATCCTTGATTAACTTTAAGTTCTGTTACCATCCCTCTTTGCGCAAGCATTGCGGGTAGTATAAATTGCTAATCAGTATCTTGTCTGTCAAGCTTGGAACTTCAGTAAGCAAAAGGAAGCAAAAAAACATCACTTCAAAGCCAATTCATGGCAGTGAGAGTGCTTCTTAGAAGTATATTTTAATAAATTTTAAACCTGTTAAGTTGCAGCTTAAATTGAATAATGATAGAGAAGAATGGATCAGTTTAAATCACAAAATGATGCAACCAAACTGATTCTTAATTCTCTAACCTGACGTGTATCCTTCTTGGTAATTCAGAGTAGTTCACCTTGCTTCTTCTTCATTGTCACTGTATTAAGTATCTTGAGAAAATAGAAAAAGTTCTAAGAATCTCCCTATCTTAGGCTGAGTCACAGAGGCATCCTACTAGGAGATGCCTTCAATTCTGGAGTCAGATTCTGACTAGCTGTTGTATGAAGTTGGGGGTCTGTTTTCCTCTGTCTTAATGAAAAACAAAAGTGGGAGTCCCAAGATTGGGATAAAGTGATCAAAATGTCAGCCTTGCCAATCGAAAGAATAACTATTGTTCTAGGGAGATGAAAGTTATGAAAAGTCTGTGAAAAGAGGGGCCCTTGTGGGAGTCTTTTAAAAGAGTCTTTTAAAAAGCTATACTTTCTTCCAGAAAACAAGTTTTGAGACTGCTAGAACAGTTTAGGTAGGATTTCGCTTGAGACACTCCCAAAAGTTTACCTATTATTATTACCCCACCTCACAGAGAACAGAAAAAATTCACCTAGCCAAGACATACAAAATCACATCTTGAAGTCTCAATGACTTCTTAAAGCTATTTCCTCTTTTGCCTAAGCTCAGCAGCTCTGTTCTTCACTCAACTAAATCTCTTCAAAATGGTCTGAACATCACAGCAATGTTGCAGTTACAAATCTTTGTCATTACTGCTTTTTTGGCAGTCATTCCTGGGAGGGGGGGAGGCAATATACTTATTAATTTTAGAATGTAGATAGTAGAATCAATTCTCTGAAGAGTTAAGCTCCTCTCTGGGCATATCGGGCTGAACAACGAAATAACTGTTTTTAAAGTCAAGGTCAGGAAAAACATAGCCATGATAAATAGAGGTGAAATCACTAAATAGAGAATAAAAAGGAGAAGGAGGAAGGAGTAAAAAGATTTCCTAAGGTAATGAACCTGGTGAGGAAGTAGAGCATTTTAAGTCCTGTAAAAAACTATAATAGGTTAAAATTTGAAGCTTCAAGAATTAAAAGCATATGAGGATGTCCAATTCATATAAATGGCCGATATTAATAGAATAGTTAATCCAAGAAAGGCTTGGTTTTACATGTGTTTGCACACTAAGTAACATTAATTTAATCCTCAAAATAAATTTGCACGTAGGATGCTATTAAAACATCTATTGTACATATGAGGAAACCAAGTCTCAAAGGGGTGCAGTAATTTACTCAAGGTTATCCCAGTAAGGGAAAGCAGGGCTCAGATTTGAACTCACAGTAGGTTAACTAATCATCTTATATATGGTGGCCAAAGAACCACACAGTGCAGTTCTGTGAGGGAAAGTGGGGATCCGGAGATGCAAAAAAAGCTAGCATAGCTTATTAAGGAAAAGAATTAAAAGAAATACTGTGGGGTCAGCATATCTCCTGGTGTGTTGTCATTCCCTGCTCTAACTCCATTTTCTGTCCTCCTCCAAGGAGTGGAAGTTAAACTATAATTCGGGGGAGATAAACCCTAGCTTTTAAACCTCAGGCTTTCATTCCAGTTAACAGCTCAGACCTTGTTATCTATAGATTTTGCTTTCACACAGATATTTCTCTTACCACTTTCTTTCTCTAACTTGTCTTATTTCCTCCATATATGAAAACTCATGTGGTCCGCAGATTGTTCTCTCTCTAAATCAGTCTGTCATTCACTGAGTCTTGTCTTCTTTGTGCTCATATCTGGGGAGTTCATTTTAGCTGTACAATTCTGCTTTTTTGGTACATATTTTTCATCTTTTTTTCTTTGATTAACACTTTGATGTCAGATTGTATTACTTTTAGCTAAAGTGTAATACATATAGAACAGAAAAGATTGTTTCAAAGAGTTCTTGAGTATTTTTGAATATGGAAATATTCAAATATTCACCAAAAATTTCAAAGAGGAAATTAAGAAAACAAAACCTTTCATGTTGATTTGAATTTAGTACCTAAAATGAATTTAGCACATTTTAAGTCATCATTTCAGAGAAAGGAGACACAAATTTATATTCACTTCTCTGTGTGAGATAACATATAACTCACTTTTTCAAGAACTGATGTGTCATGTATAACATTTTAAAATACTACACAAAATATCAGGCATACATTCAGGTATACAGGACAAGTAAATTGTATGGTAAAGAATTTAGTTCAGAAGTTTCACAGTTCAGAATAATTTGGTTCTATGTGAGATGAAATGTTTAGTTAACAAAAGAGACAGAAAGGTGGAGAATTACGAATCAGTAGTTAGTCAGTCAGCAGTCTATCACAATTATCTAAAGAGTTATCTGTATAACACCTATTTGACAATTACCTGTGTGCTTGTAAAAATCAGAATCCATAGCCTCTCCTCAGACCAACTCTTTCATAGTATTTGGGACGAGTTTGTGAACAGCTGGATACGGGAACTCAAAAGATGTTTTCTGGGTCTGTTTTTTTCTCCCTCTCCACTTTACAGTGTTAACTCAGTTAACATTTTCTCTGGGTTAACTATATCTGGAACACTGTATCCTCTTTGTCACAAATTGGCTGGCAGGCATGCCCAAAGCTATTTTCTCTTGGATTCATATCCAGCAGAAAAAATGAGTCTGCTCCTTCCATAGCTCAAATAAAGGCCCAGCCTTTAAAAAAATCACTTCAGTGAGCAATGGGGAACCCTGTACCATCAACAACTAAATCATACTTTGTGATATAGAAAGATGATTTATGAGAATTTGGAGAAAGAATTTGGAAGAGGAAGAAAAGACTGGAAATTTGGGACTGTTTAAATAACCAGATGGAAGTCAAAGGAGCCTGAATGGATAAGTAGGAATGAGAAGAGAAAACAGACAAAAATATAGAGCCAAGAGATATTTCAGAGGTATAGTTGACACATTTTGACTGGATATGTGTGTGGCAATAGAAGGCACATTTCTAGATTGGGCAATGGGTGGATTTAACTTCAGGCATATGTAGGTCCAAAAGTTCAGATTGTATCATCAGACTTTGTCTCTGGCATATCTTGCTTCTGCTTTCCATTTTCCTTCCAGGGAAGGCCCCTATCCAACAACAACCACAGCACTCTTAGAGATTAGATTCCTTAAACAAATGATTCTGGAGTAATTATTTGTGTCATTCAGTGAAATTGTTTTTGTCTATTGTGTCAATTCCCCCCAAATGACTTTAATGTCTTCTTTGAACAGAACACTGTGTTAAAGGAGGGCTGGTTATAGGGCATTCTTCACCAGCCTGCTTGTATACTATGCTCACACTTATAGTAAGGTAAGTGAGGACATATGATTGATATATACACTCAAATTACAAAGAATAGAGGGAGCTAAATTTACTAAAGAGATTGTAAATTCTGGAGCATATCCATTAGAAACCCATCCCAGACTTTTATTCCGATAATTACCTTTGTGCTAGAGCTGGAGAACTAGAGCATAGGGATCAATGAACAGGAAAATGAATGGGAAGAATGGAGATGATATAACCAAATCTTTTCCAATAAACTATGCAAACCAAAAGAGGATGCTGCAATTAGATGTCATGATAAAGAAAAGACACATGTAGATGATCTTCATTAATGTGGGAAAAGCTGTTTTAAAGTATGCAAAATATGAAACTCTTTTTAACAGGAAATCTGGATTTCAGGGCTCTCAAGAATGTATTACGTCAAGACAATGAAAAGAACTAGTAAACATAATCCAGTTTCATTTAAAATATAACTCAAGCTCAAGTAATCACCCTTCAGATTGGTTTCTTCAATGAGTTCATTTTCTGACAGAGGGTTTTTGACTATTTAATACCAGTTGAAATTGAGTACTAATAATCATCAGATTTTTACACCAAGTCACCTTGAGTGCCTTTAGGTACCCTTATATCAAATCCATGTACAATGTCCTTCATTTCGTGCCCCAGTCCATGGTTCAGCAATTTGGATGAAGTGGCAAGATTGGCTTCATCTTTGGAACATGCTGTATATGCTGAAGGAACTCACTCAGGAAAGAACAAGTTAGGGCTACATCAAGGTCTTCTCCTATAGAAAAATCAATAGTAGGAAGATGATAAACCAATGTGGATGATCAGTGATGATCAAGATGGTGAACATTAACATCTACATTTCAGTTTCTATCCATTCAGGCTCTGCATTAAGAGATTTGCCTGTAGGGGCACCTGGGTAGCTCAGTCTGTTGAGCATCTGACTCTTGGTTTTGGGTCAGGTCATGGTCCCAGGGTCATGAGATGGAGCCCCACGTTGGCTCTGCACTCAGTGGGGAATCTGCTTGAGATTCCTTCTCTTTATACTCCTCCCCCCACTTTCACACTCACTCTCAAATATATATATATATATATATATATATATATATATATATATATATATATATATATATATGTATGTATATATTTAAAGAGCCTTACATTTATTTTCATTCACAACACCACCATGATGTAAGTGTGACTATTATCTCCACTTTGTAAGTAATGTGCTTGAGACACTGAGAACATTTTTTCACCTATTTAAGCCATCCCCCACCTCCCTTCTGGTAACCATCAGTTTGTTCTCTATAGTTAAGAATCTGTTTCTTGATGTACCTTTCTCTCTTTTTTTCCCCCGTTGCTCATTTGTTTGGTTTCTTAAATTCCACATATGAGTGAAATCATATGGTATTTGGCTTTCTTTGACTTATTTCACTTAGCATAACACTCTCTAGTTCCATTCATGTCATTGCAGATGGAAAGATTTCATTCTTCTTTATGACCGAGTAATATTTGGTTGCATATATACACCACCTCTTCTTCTGTTTCCGTAATTTGGCTATTGTAGATAATGCTGCTGTAAACATCAGGGTTCATGTATCCCTTTGAATTAGTATTCTTTCTGTGAATAACCTAGTAGTGTAATTGCTGAATTGTAGGGTAGTGTTATTTTTAACTTTGGGGGGAACCTCTATACTGTTTCCCAGAGTGGCTGCATCAGTTCACATTACCTCCAACAGTGAAAGAGGGTTCCTCTTTCTCCACATCCTCACCAAGACCTTTGTTTCTCATGTTGTTGATTTTAGGCATTCTGACAGAAGATATATCTCACTGTACTTTTGATTTGGATTTCCCTGATCATAAATGATGTTGAGCATCTTTTCATGTGTGTGTTGGCTATCTGTACATCGTCTTTGGAGAAATATCTATTCATGTCTTCTACCCATTTTTTAATTGGATTATTTGTTTTTTAGGTGTTGAGTTTTAAGTTCTTTATATATTTTGAATACTAACCCTTTATTGGATATGTCATTGACAACTATCTTCTCCCATTCTGTAGGTTGCCTTTTAGTTTTGTTGATTGTTTCCTTCACTCTTCAGAAGCTTTTTATTTTCATGTAGTCCCAATAGTTTATTTTTGCCATTGTTTCCCTTGCCTCAGGAAACAGCTTATGTCAAGTAGTTAGTGCCTGTGTTCTCTTCTAAGATTTTTATGGTTTCAGTTCTCACATTTAGGTCTTTAATCCATTTTTAATTTATTTTGTTTATGGTTTAAGAAAGCAGTCCACTTTCATTCTTTTGCATGTTGCTGTCTAGTTTCCCCAACACCATTTATTGAAGAGATTAACTTTTTCCATTGGATATTCTTTCCTCCTTTGTTGAAGATTAATTGACCATAGAGTTGTGGGTTCATTTCTGGATTTTCTATTCTGTTACGTTGATCTATGGAGACACCGAGAAATTTTAAAAGTAGCCCAAGTGAGCACAACTAAGACAGTATTAAGGGTAACAAAGTGCTGAGGTAAAAAGTCTCTTTTTAAAGTTGCAGCAATTAATTTTCTGAGAGCTGAATAGCTACAACATGACTTGTAATTCAGATATGTAGCTTATATCCTCTTAAGTGACCATTTTAAAATGGCCAATTATTACAAATCCGAAAGGGATCACATCCTATATGGCAATGGAACTCTGAGGAATCCCAGCCCATGGTACCACCACTTTTTGTTGTAGTTTGGAGACATTGATGAGTAGATGAAACATTTCCAATGTAGAAATATAATCCTTATTTTTTTAATGTTTTTTTATTATATTATGTTAGTCACCATACAGTACATCCCCGGTTTCCGATGTAAAGTTCGATGATTCATTAGTTGCGTATAACACCCAGTGCACCATGCAATACATGCCCTCCTTACTACCCATCACTGGTCTATCCCATTCCCTTGCTCCCCTCCCCTCTGAGGCCCTCAGTTTGTTTCTCATAGTCCATAGTCTCTCATGCTTCATTCCCCCTTCTGATTACCCCCCCTTTCTTTATCCCTTTCTCCCCCTACCAATCTTCCTACTTCTTATGTTCCATAGATGAGAGAAATCATATGATAATTGTCTTTCTCTGCTTGACTTATTTCACTTAGCATTATCTCCTCCAGTGCTGTCCATGTTGCAGCAAATGTTGAGAACTCGTTCTTTCTGATAGCTGAGTAATATTCCATTGTATATATGGACCACAACTTCTTAATCCAGTCATCTGTTGAAGGGCATCTCGGTTTCTTCCACGATTTGGCTATTGTGGACAATGCTGCTAAGAACATTGGGGTGCATATGGCCCTTCTCTTCACTACGTCTGTATCTTTGGGGTAAATACCCAGTAGTGCAATGGCTGGGTCATAGGGTAGCTCAATTTCTAAGGGACCTCCACACTGTTTTCCAGAGTGGCTGTACCAACTTGCATTCCCACCAACAGTGTAAGAGGGATCCCCTTTCTCCACATCCTCTCCAACAATTGTTGTTTCTTGCCTTGTCTATTTTTGCCATTCTAACTGGCGTAAGGTGGTGTCTTAGTGTGGTTTTGATTTGAATTTCCCTGATGGCTAATGATTTTGAACATTTTTTCATGTGTCTGTTAGCCATTTGTATGTCATCATTGGAAAAGTGTCTGTTCATATATTCTGCCCATTTTTTTATTTGTTTATTTGTTTCTCATGTATTGAGTTTGAGAAGTTCTTTGTAGATCTTGGATACCAGTCCTTTATCTGTAGTGTCATTTGCAAATATATTCTCCCATTCTGTGGGCTGCCTCTTAGTTTTTTTGACTGTTTCCTTGGCTGTGCAGAAGCTTTTTATCTTGATGAAGTCCCACAAGTTCATTTTATCTTTTGTTTCTCTTGCCTTTGGAGATGTGTCATGAAACAGGTTGCTTTGGCCGATGTCGTAGAGGTTGCTGCCTATGTTCTCCTCTAGGATTTTGATGGATTCCTGTCTCACGTCGAGGTCTTTCATCCATTTGGAGTTTATTTTTGTGTATGGTGTGAGAGAGTGGTCAAGTTTCATTCTTTTGCATGTAGCTGTCCAATTTTCCCAGCACCATTTATTGAAGAGACTGTCTTTTTTCCACTGGATGTTTTTTCCTTATTAAATTCATTGAAATGGTAGTGTTGACTGGAATTTGTATTATCTGATTAGAGTGCCACCTACTGGGGTGCCTGGGTGGCTCAGTTGGTTAAGCGTCTGCCTTCAGCTCAGGTCATGATCCAGGTGTCCTAGGATAGAGCCCTGCATTGGGCTCCTTGTTCAGCGGGGAGTCTGCTTCTCCCTCTCCCTCTGCCTGCTGTTCCCCCTGCTTGTGCTCTCTTTCTCTCACTCTCTATGTCAAATAAATAAATAAAATCTTTAAAAAAAAGTAAAGTGCCACCTGCTTTGGGATTTTGCTAAGAATCCCTTAGAACCTCTCCCTCTCTTACCGATCCATCTTTAATTCACAATTCCATAACGATGTAGTAAGGAGTTCATAGAGGCACACAGGAAAGGTAAAGTTTTCTAGCTTCTGTATGAGCTTCCACTCCTTTTTGTACCATAGGATAAAAACTTCAGAGACACATCATCCTTCAGATGACATGTAGTTAAAATTGTATTTTTCTGTGGGAATGACTTTTAATCAAACATATGTATAACTTCCTATATATTTACGTAAGGGATTTTGACATCTCCGTAGGCAAGTTTAGTTGATATTTTTGTAGTTTTGCCTTTATATTTCATCCCATGATTCCATTTTACATTTAAATTTAAATGTGTTATTTTATTTAACCATTTTATTTTGAGGTAATTGAATATTCACATTCATTAGTGAGAAATAATACACAGAGTTCTTAAGCACACTTTATCTAATTTTTCCAATGGTAACATCCTGCAAAACCATACCAGCATATTGATTTTGAGATAGTCAAAGGTATAGAACATTTCCATCACCACAAGAATCCCTCATATTGCGCTTTCATAGCCACACCCACTTTCCTTCCACTTTTACCTTTTCCTTAAAACCTGTCAACCACTAATTTGTTCTCCATTTTTATCATTTTGTCATTTCAAGAATGTTATAAAAATGGAATCATATAGTATATAACATTTTGGTTACATTAGCATTTTTTTTACTCATCACAATTCTCCCATGTTGCTACATTTATCAATGGTGCATTCTTTTTTACTTCCAAGTAGTATTCCATGGTATAGATGTACTACATTTGTTTAACCATTCATGCATTGAAGGACACTTGAGATTTTTTTCAGCTTTTGGCTATTACAATACAATCAATTTGTTTTAAAAACTCATTGCACCTGTTAAGTGGGTAATGGACTACAGTGAGCAAGAATGAAAGCAGAGAGACCCAAAGGGAGGCCATGACAGTCAACTCTATGACAAATTCCAGCCACCACAGTAGGAAGATTCTTTATGCTGGTTCTGGTGGGCACAGGTGACCAACCAGGCTACGTGAGATGTCTAGTCTCTCCCTAGTCTATGGTAATTAACAACTATTCCCTTTCATAATTTACTTGGGCAGTTATTTCCCTTGAGGAGAAAAACATAGGCAATGAAGCCTCTGTTTTCTGCTTTAAGGCAGACAGAACTTAAAATCAAAACATATTTAATTGCCAAAATTAATGTGAAAGACAACAGCAAAAATTTTTGAAAAAAATAATTCCCCAAAATCAAAGACATGAAAATGTCAGCAGGCTCTTATAAATATGGTTTGAATAATGTATATTATATTAAAAAATGAAATTAGACTTGGGATTTTTCCTCAGGAAGACTGGAGTAATTACCAGTCATAGAAAGTTATTTTTTCTCTTGAGCTCTAGGCAACCAGCACTGTAATCTGTACTCTAGTCTCTTCCATATTATATGTGAGAAGTGTTAGGTCAATGTCTTATTGAAATAAATTTTAGGAGAGGCCATATTTCCTGCCTGATACATGTCTTTTGTTAATAATAATATGCTGGAATAACTTAATAGCTGTTATTATGGAGATAATTCCACATCTCCTTTTCTGGTTGTGAGAAAATTGATGCCTCCCATCTTTGGAAAATTATTTTCTGATATAATTTTGTTCTTCCTCCCTCTTATGGGGCTTTTAAACTATTTTATGAAGTGTATTTGCAGCTACACTCATCATGGAATATGAAAGGTCTATGTTTTGGAGTTATTTCATCCTTCCTCCCAATAGGATTTCTCATAATTCTTTATTGTAATCCTTTACATATCATTTTATGTGTGAAACCAACTCTTAAGCAACTTAAACAGCTTCTAAGATTACCTTTAGTGTTTTGATAGAGAAAAAAGTCTTTCCTGTGTTTCCTTTTATCATATGAAGTAGGTTTTCTCTATTATTAACATTTTCACATGAATAAGTGCTAATTTTCAACAAGGAATTTTTTGTATTTTTCTATGATGATTATACATTTTATATTTAATCTTGTTGATATAGTTAGTTAAACTGGTTGATTTTTCAAATGAGAAAACAATCTTAAATACCTGGAATAAAAACTACTTGATCATAATGCCATATGGCTTACTGTTGATTAGTGTTGTTTAACTGAACATTTTTGCATGTGTATTTATAGAAGATACTGGCTTTAAAGTGCCATTTTCATAACATTGCCAGATTTTTAAGTCAATAGTGTGTTGATCTCGAAGATTGCTTGAGAAGTACTCTTTTTCTATTCTAAAAAGAGTAAGTGTAAAATTGATATTGTTTCTTCTTTTAATATTGGTAAAAATTGTCCTGTGAATCCATCTTGTTTAGGTGTTTTTGGTTTTGCTGTTGTTGCTTTTAATGTCATTCCTGCTGATGTTTTAAGTTTTTAAACTATAAATTTAAGTTTCCTCAAAGACAGAGTATTCGCTTCTGAAAAAGTTCTTCATAATGTTGACAAATTTTGTTCCTTAAGTAATTTGACCATTTTAGGGGCACCTGGGGGGCTCAGTCAGTTAAGCATCTGCCTTCAGATTAGGTCATGATTTCAGGGGCCTGGGATCGAGCTCTGCATCGGGCTCTCTGCTCAGTGGAGAGTCGTCTTCTTCCTCTGTGTTTTCCCTCTCTTTCTCTCTCTCTCAAATAAATAAATATTTTTAAAAAATTGACCACTCTATATAAAGTGTCAAATTTATTGGCATAAAGCTTTTCATACTATCCTTTGTATATCTTTTCAATTATGTAACATCTATACTGATGTAGTGTTTTTATTCATTTGTTCTCCGTCGTTCTTATATATTTTTTCATTATTATTTTTCTTTCTGTGTTTCAATTTGGAAATTTTAACCTAACTTCAACTTTACATATCTGATATTTTATTTTCTATTGAACCTAGCCAAAGAGTTTTATTTTCCAGTTGTTTTTCATTTCTAAAATGTTCATTTAATTCTTTGTGGATATTGATTCTCTATTGAAAACTGCCATCTTTTATCCTCTTGTTCCAATCATTCTCTATTTTCTTCACATAGTAGTCACAGTTATATTCCTCAAATGCTTATACCAATATCTGGGTCATCTGGGAGTCTACTTCTATTGTATGTTTTTTTCTTCATTTCTATGCCACATGCTTTCTGCCTCTTTGCATATCTAGTAAATTAAAAAAAATTACAGCAGACATTATGCATAACAGAAGTGTAGAGGCTCCAGTGATGTTTCTTTCAGAGATAGTCCTCCCCTCTTTTTTTTTTTTTAAGATAAAATGAGGGTCATCTCTCCCCAGTCAATATGGGATATATCGCAACTGTACTAAGATTTCGTACATCTCTGGACAATGTTTTTTATATACATTCTTCCTATCCTTTTGGCTTATAATCTAATGATGCTCAGTCTTCTTATTCTTGAAAGATTGAAGGAGTTTCAGTTACACTCTTCTGACATTTTGACATTAGCTTTTATTTTCACACAATCTTGTTGCTTCAACACTGGTAAATATCCCAGTAGTAATATTAGATTCATGTCAAAAGTGGATATCATCTTCACAGTGAGAATTTCCTATGAAGTTTGGTAAGATTACAGGAGATTTTAACATACTTTTAATGTGTCGTACAGTGTTCCATGCACAGACCCACAGTAGAAGAATGAAGAAACTGGTTGTTGACTCAGGTTTTTCGAGATTCTAGATTGTCACCTCAGACACACATGGCAACCAAAGATTTGCTGGTTTCTTGTTCACCCAGTATTATATATTTGCTTGGGCCAGACAGGGGGTGGTCTCACTCCATACATAGGATCAGCAAATGCTTCAGAGAAGAAATCAGCAAGAAATTTTAAGTTGTCTTTGAAAGGATCTCTCTGAAATTGCAATTCATTTAGTATGTTTCTTTCATCATCATCTTTTTGTTTTTTCATTAAGAGTTTTATGTTACCCATTTTACATTTTCTGTACATTGAATCCTCAATGACTTTAGTGACCTTCCCTAGAAGAAAAGTCCTCTACTTGGACCTTAAAGTCTGGTATTTATCAGAGCTTAAACCAAGGCCTACTTTATATTCATTAGTTTTTCTATGTTTTCTCATATTCTTGAGACTCTTAAAATCATATTTCCAGTCCAAATCCTTTTTCTAAGTTACAGATTGTTACACAAAACTATTTACTTAGCCTCTTGGATGTTACAAAAGGACCTCAAATTTAAGTCCAGAACTGATCTTAATACCCCTTAAACATGCCCTCTCCAACAGTCTGGTGAATGATACCAAACATTAAATTGTGTGAATTAGAATCATATGAGTTATCCTTGCTATCTCTCTCTACACAGTTTTCTGTATCTAGCACACTGCAAATTATGATGATTTTACCACGTAAGTATCCTTTTAATCTATTCAGTATTGCTGTCTCTATCACTCACCTCTTGAGTAGAGAGTTGCAGTGGCCTCTTCATTTGTGCCTTCCCCCAATCCATTCTTAAGAGATTGACTTTTTTTTTCTTTCACAAAGCTAAATCTAACTTTGTCTCTTCCTTGCTTAAAATTTTTTGGTAACTTCACATTTTTTATAAGTATGCTCAAAATCCTTAGTAAGGCTTTTAAATCCCCACCTATATATTCAGCTTTTTTTTTTTTTTTTTTTTTTTGCATATGACTCTCTTTCATGGTATATTTTCCATCCACATTGAAACCAAGAAGAGATTACCGTAATTATCCCAGAATATTTTGAAAAAAATGCCAGACATCACATTTCATTAATAAATATCTGCATGAAACTCACTTTTATAGATATCTTTTAAAATACCACAGAAATTATTTTTAAATCTAAAATTATGAATACTCAGTATTTTCTTGGTAGAATCAAATGTGTACTCAGCCCCCACCATGTCCCACTCTGTTTGAATCAGAATCAAGATAATGTCCATATATCTATGGAGACTCTTTTAATATATTGATTCCCTATACTATTTTTGTCATTAATTGTTAAATAAATTTAGTTTATTTCCCATGTAAAGTCTTCTGCAGTCTGAATGTTGCTGAATGCATCCTCGTGGAGGTGTTTAACATGTTACCATTTTCCCTATATTATCTTTCCCTATATTTAGGAGAAGTTTAGAGGCTTAGTTTTAGAGTGTTTTTCAGATCCACATTCAGTTTTTGGCAAGAAGTATATTGTAACTGATCTTATGTACGTCCATTGGGAAATACATAATTTCCAGTTGTTTCTATTTTTGGAAGCACAATATTTATTATATGTGCCATTATTGCTTTAATACTAGTTTCACCCATTAGATTAAAATTCAATATGTACATGAAACAGTTCTTTATCATTTATCACTGTAACCCATGTAATTAGCATAGTATCAAACAAGATATTTTCATAATATTTAATTAAATGAGTAAATGAATGTGTGTCTTATATTTTGCATCATTATGTATTTAACATTCCAAACTGATCTTGATGTTCTGCCTTAAGAAGCCTGTGCCTGTTACTTCCTTAGCTGTGTGTGAACTTCAAAACCCTTGGCACATCATGTCATATAATATCTCTGTCCAAACCTCTTTACTAAGAGAGGGCCAAATGCTAGAATGGTTCCTTGCAGCATAAACTCATGTCCCTAGTATGACAGTGTCCTCCCATTAAAATGCCTGCCTGATAAACCTCAACACTGCTGGGACAACCTATTGTTTATTCTAGGCAACACCTGGCAATAGGCCCCTGATCTCACTTTCTTAGAACATTTACTAAGAAAGATCTTATGATTATAAAAACTTCCTTTGTCTCTTTGAGATATACATGTATCTCTTACAACTCAGGAGTGTCTCAAAGAACTGAAAGCCATTCATTTGAAATAGAATCATCAGGAAGGATAAGGTCTCTGTTTCTAGTCTCAGTGGGAGAATAGGATCCTAACTCTGATAATTGCTAGCTAGCAGAATTACACATACACTGAACAACTCTTTTTAATTTCTCACTTACCTGACTCTCCTTCAGTCTCTGCTTGTCCTCCGTTCCCTTCTTTTGTTCCCCCTTTAGAATACCCAGTCATGTCTGTACAAATTTAATAAAGCTTAGCTCTTTCCCCTACTGCATGAAATCTGTTTTCACCACTTCAACTAATGTCTGGCTATGTTTATCTTTGACATAGGCTAAAATCATGTAATAATATATGTTGATGAAGTTCTGATATGGTTCCAAGTTGGTATAATTAACTCCATCATTTCATATACCCAGAGACCTGTGAGCTAATCAGTTATCTTAAAGCTTATAAATCCCTGCAGTTTTATCTTTCTGAAACTAATTGTAGGGATAGGCTCAGTATGCTTCTTACCTATAGCATGTCTACCCATTCAAACTATACCAAAGATCTTTTTATTTTTTAACTCTGCTTAATGCTTACCTGATTAAACATAAACATTGATGATAGGAGAGTCACATTTTGGTTTAGAGTCAAGTAAGCTCAGTTAAATCTAATGGGATTTTTTTCACTTTATTCAAAAGACACAGATTATTTCCGCAGATGCAGATTTAAGTAGAGTTTTAGTGTCTTTATTGCTTTTATCTTTATTTTCCATTACTTGTCAACTTACACAAAAGTAATTCTCTCCTAACCTCCAATTTGAAATAACTTATACTTTGCCTTCATTTTCTCAGCCTGCAATAAAAGGTTTAGATACAAAACCAGCCTAGTGCTGCACAATTGTGGGGCAATTCCACATTAAGTTGATAAATCATTCAGGCAGAACTCATTTATCAAAAATACATTTATTTAAATCACAGTTGCTTTGTGTGCGGAGGTACTAGCTTGGTTGTCCAGCACTTACTAAATAATTCATCCATCCCAGATTTGTTTGAATATACCAAAAAACATCCCATAGTAAAATGAAATAAAAGTCCCTATTGCTGGGAACAATACGTTGAACGGAATGTGGTTGTAGCTCATAATCATATCTTAAATGCTGAGCTCAATAGTCTTATATTTCCTGGTGTATTTCAAAACAGATAAACATAATTTAATACATATTTTGTTATATCTCTTGATTTAAAAGTGGTTGGTATTATCTACTACTGCCTTCCTTGGTCTTTCTTCTGCTGGTGAACAGAAAATAATAACAGTCTCATATGGTGGTGATAAAAACCTTTGGTTTTGATCTGAGTTACTAACTGCACACCAATACCTAAGACTACTTTTCTTTTTTATCCAAAATGCTCTAGAACCCAAAGGAAAAACAATCCCTGCAATTCATGAAACACACACTGAGTCTCTATTAATACTTAAGAGCTAAGACATATGCTTATTTGAAATAATGAATAGTAATAGGAATGATTCTGCATTTGGACCCGTGAGCCAGTTCTTTGTTCTATCCAGATGGTGACCCAAGTAGAGGTGGACATTTTTTTTTAGGTACAGTGACTGACTCCTGAGTTGGGCTGCTTCATCTAATGTACTAACCTATTCACTTCCTAGCTGGGTGAATTTGAACTTGGAAACTTTCTTTTTTTTTTTTTTCTTGTCAAGCATTTAAAAAAAAATTTTTTTTATTATGTTAGTCACCATACAGTACATGATTAGTTTTTGATGTAGTGTTCCATGATTCATTGTTTGCTTATAACACCAGTGCTCCATGCAGTACATGCCCTCCTTAATACCCATCACCAGGCTAACCCATCCCCCCACCCCCTTCCCCTCTAAAACCCCCAGTTTGTTTCCCAGAGTTCATACTCTCTCATGGTTCCTCTCCCCCTCTGATTTCCGCCCGTTCATTTTTCCATTCCTTCTCCTAATGTTCTCTATGCTATTCGTTATGAACTTGGAAATGTTCTGTGTCTGTTTAATTTTGAATGAGATTATATATGATCTCTATTACCCAATAGCCATTCAAATTTGCTATATAGATGTTAGGCAAGCTTAGGTGATGTTGTTCTATAAGCTTAAAACATACAATTAAAATAAATGTTGTTTCAGCCTAGAGCAGCCAAAAGAGTGCTCCCCGCTACAAGGAACATAATTGGAGGAGGTCTCTTGCTGCTGCTCTCTGAAACCATCCCTGTTTGTGCCAAAGCCACACTTCTTAGAGACTTCAACCAGACCATAACAATGCAACAGGTATAATAAGGCAAGCTATTTCTGTAAGACATAGGACTCCTCTGACTACTGACCTTGGCTCAAGGATTCACAAATGGCCTTGCTGGACCTTCCTAGGTCATTTCCACCCAATCTTTTCTCTTTCACTCAGAGGCAGTGTGACAAGCCCAGGCTTCCCTGGCTCCCTGACTCCTCCCCTTCCTCTTTCTCCTCCCTCTCCTTCTTCTCTTTTGTGTCCTCCCCCACCCCCTCCTCCTCCTTCCTCTACTCCTCCTCCCCCCTCTCTCGCTCCTCCCCTTCCTTGCCCTCGCCCTCCTCCTCCTTTTTATTTTTCCCCCTCTGAAACACTTGCAGGCTTATCATGGTCTTGGTGTCTGCTATATAGAAAATAACATGCTGCACTACTCTACTGTCCCCTCTCAGCTGAAGTTACTAGATCTTCCTACCTTCAGGTCCTGCCCTATTTCCTGAGACATTCTTGCCCAGGACATTTACCAGTTTTCCAGCACACCAAATCATAAGGTCTGGGATGAGTCTTAGTGCTATAAATCTAGCATTAGTTTTGCTTATTGTGTACTAGACTTTAGACTGTCAATCAACTTAACTCCAGCTTCCTGCCATGTTGGTTTGGTCTATATGACCAGTTCCATCTATATTGGTTTCTTTACCCCCAGACAAACAAAGTCTGGCTCTGAATCTTGGTGTACTTGGCTGGCTTTGACATGCTTCCTAGTCCTTACCATCCCCTCCTTCTGCAGAGGTGAATTCTCTTCCTGAATTGTCAGCTATAGACTGATGCCTTGTTACAACTGGACTGATTATTCAGATTCAGGATGCCTCTTCCGCCTTACAAATGAGGTCCTCCTGTTATTTCTGGATTAAATTTCTTTGACTGTCAGGACCAGACTAAAGTTTGTTTGATTTGGCTGTATAACAGGGTCTAAAATCTAGCCATGGCCAGAGATCAGCCTATTAGGCTGGTTATATTCTCTAGACCAGTCAAGACTTCCTCTTTTTTGTCCAGGGACAATTTGGTTGAACTTCTAACATGCACTGGAGCTGAGTCCGCATGTAGTGATTAAATTGATACAGAATTTTGAATTATTTTCTTATTGTCAATAAGGCTTTGGGGGTGGGACAGGGAAAGCTGGTATCTATGAAACTCAGCTTTTGAGACTAAAACTAATATAATAATGTGCCTACATCTTTTACTTTTTCTCCTTTTACTATCCAAAAGCTCCCTAGCAATGAGATCAAATTATCATGATTTAATTTTACTTTTTATAAAAGCTGTCAACACTCAAACCAAACATAGCAGGTTTATGTTTTTTTCTTTTCCTGATTTTTTATTTGCAAATAAAATGTGTAATTTGATAGCAAATTAGTTATCATAATAAGCTTAGTTACATTTTATCATACTACACAACTTTTAAAAAAATCCCTTCTATAGTCTAAGTAATCTTAGATAGTAATTTGTTGCAATACTGGCCTGTCTCTTTCCTTCCATTTCCGTCATCTCTCTTCTACGTAAATACTCTTAGTTCCTATTAGAGACTGCAGGCACTTTCAAGGTTATTATTTCAGTGGCATGATCTCAGATCAGGAATCCCTGGTGACAGTTAAAAGGGATTATATGGGTTCTACAGGAACCCTGTGGCAAAGGAGGGTTTGATTGCTGACCTCGGAGACAATGAAATTGTAAGTAGAGTTGAGAAGCCGCTGGGATCTTCTAAGTATCATAAAATCAAGAATCACAAACCTCCTGAAATTAGGGAGGATAAATACTTTGAAAAATAATGTTTGACCTGAGGGGTGTGCTGACAAACCTTTCTATGAATACAGTTACTATATTTATTGTAGGGATATTGATGAGCATGTTATTTTTATGAAAACCATGGGAGGATTTTCTCTCAGCTTCCACTATGAGACCTGATACTATTTTTCCTTATCAGTTGTTTATTATGTTGCAAACTCTGTAACTTTTGTAGCTAACACTTTATTATTTGCTTTGGTTTTTTAGCAACTCTAAGACTAATTTGCAGGTGACCTTTTAACATACAAATTTTGAATACTAGCCAATCTTAACTTGGACTTTGGCTTATTTTTTCTTCTAAATGTTTATGGCTTTTATTAATTAATTCTCTTAATTCTCATGATTATCAGAACTATGTACTATAAGATCTTATACTTAGTTGAATGCAATCAGTATCCTCTTTTATATGATATTGATTTTACATATTCTAATGTCCTTGACAATTTGTTCTTTGTAGTCTCTTTTTGACAATCATTTTGTTTTTCATCCATTAAGTTTTTCTCTTTCATGATACTATCCTCAGACGTTGGTGATTCTTGGCCCTTTGATCACTCCCAGAGTAGTTTTCCTTTGCAGTTTCCCCTTTCCCTATTCTGATTTCTTTTGTTGTATATCCATCAAACACTCCTTGTTTTCTGGTCTAGAAATAGAAGTTATTTTTCAGTATATATAGTGTTTTCTTCATTGGAAATACTAAGTCATTTTGGGAGAGATGAGTGAGATACATGGGCTCAGTTTCTCATCTTGATTCAGTATCCTTTGCTTATTAATTTTATGACTTCATGACTCATGTAAGAGGAGGGAATCTATCACTTGAAAGTCTCTGACTCATTCTAAGGGCTATGAAAAAAGCAAAAGATAAAGAAGTCAACAAGCTTATCGAAAACAACAGGCTGATCTCTGAATGTGTAAAATCATAAGTAAGAAAACCAGGGAGCAATAGAGCAATAGCATAGACAGTGGGTGCTATTGGCTGACAACACAAAGTCACTACCTAGAAATAGGTTTGGTTAATTGCATCTAACTCTTAGGGGTCAGTATATTGTCTTGAATGGTTTGGCCAGCTGTTTCTAAAGGGTAAAACCATGCAATAGCCACTGAGACCTGTTTGTCACTATGAGAACTCAGGAAAAAAATCCCATTGTATTGTCCTTTCTTTTCCAAAATCCTATAGTGGTTTCCCTTATCAGATATGTTCCATATTGCTGTTCTGAAATGTAGACTCTCCCAGAGGGCAAGCAGGCATTTATAGGCTAGACGTCACATGGGTGGGGGGGATAGCTATAATTTTTTCTTTTCCACACTAGAGAAGGAATGGAGTTTCTGTCATTGCTAGGCAATGTAAATGTAAAAATTTATTATGTTTAGTAAAGACAGTTTGAGGAGACCAAGGATTTTCAGGTGTTTGTGCTATCATAAATGAAGATTTTATTAGGGATAAAATAATTATTTCATATAATAATCTCTGTGAAACACAAATCTCAGTTCATGGTGCATTTTCAACCATTTTTCCTATTTTTTTTAAAGATTGTATTTATTTATTTGACAGAGATAGAGACAGCCAGTGAGAGAGGGAACACAAGCAGGGGGAGTGGGAGAGGAAGAAGCAGGCTCATAGCAGAGGAGCCTGATGTGGGGCTCGATCCCATAACGCCGGGATCATGCCCTGAGCTGAAGGCAGACGCTTAACCACTGTGCCACCCAGGCGCCCCCATTTTTCCTATTTTTATTTTGAAAGTTATGTGCTTTGTTAGTCAATTTGTATATTCAAGTGGCATCCTTTTTCCTCACCATAATAATTGGCATTTTATGGTGTAAGTATTTAAATTTAAACATATGTCTATTATGAGGCTGTTGTGATTCTGTATGAGACAAGGTAACAGCATCATGCTTCCATTTAAGAATTTTTAGATGGAAATTAAAATATTCCTTTCAAATGACTCTCTGGTTTTAATCTGAGTCAGGAGTAGTTAAAGTTGAGTGAATTTTAAACCACATTCTTAATCACTGACATAATTGATTTCATCTTGATATAGTCCTTTGTAACTTAAGAATTTCAATACATGTGAGAAATAAATTATCAAGTAACTACACCAGTGCTTACTCAGGAATTTGTCATTATTACTGAACTGTGATACAAAGATGACTTCTTTAACCTTAAAGAGGTTTCTAGATGTTCGTGTTCATATGGAAGGGAGGGAGTGAGAAAGGGAGAGAAAAAGGAAATGTATGTGTTGGAAGGAAGGTTTTCCAGTGAAACTGAGTCCTCTCTGTAGCCTCTTATGGAAACAGGATTCAGATACTCTTATGGAATTAAAGTACCAGCATGCAACTAGTGATTTTGTATGTTCTTCAATTTGATTAATTTTATACATCATATAGCTGGGCAAGATTATGCCGAAGACCATGATGTTTCTTTCTGTTGGCAAGAGTAAAGAACTTGAGATGACCCCCACCATCACTATTAACCCTAGAATATGCTTTGGGAATTGTATGGAAAGGCAAGTACATAAGATTTTCAAGAGAACACACAGTGCATGCCCAGATACCAAGAATCCTTCCCTACTTTTTCCTTTCTGGAGATTTATGGAAAATACCTAGCCACTAATATATTTTTTAAATCTATAATATAAATGTAAATTTTAATAAATCTTAAGAATACATGGCCAATATCAAGTTCTAAGCAGTTTTGTTTAAATTGGAATATTTAATTCTGATGGGAAGGAGGAGAGACTGAAAGGCTGCCTTGGATGCTTTTGACATTCTGTCTAGCACCTATAAACCTTTATCCTTTGCTCCTGCAGGCTGAAATTTATAATTGTGCTGTCTTACCCATGAATTCTCAGGTGAGCATTGGTCATAATCATCTTCAGGTATTTTGAGCTCTATTTTCAGAGCTGACATTTTAATTTAGCAACTGAGAATCCAAATTCATTTATTTTTATTTGCCACAAGCGAAATACCCTTCCTGTGAAAATGAGGTATTCCAGAGTCCTTTGACTTATAGGTGGCATCTGAGCTGTCTCTTAAAAAATAGATCTAGAGCTCTCAAGTCTACCCCAGTCAGAGAGCAAGACAGGTACAATTTACATTTTGCCAAGTTGTCTGAGGTTCATCATTTTACATTTGAAAATATACAAGTGAAAATATATTTAGAAAATTGAGAATTTTTTTTTTTCTGGTGTGGTTCAGTAAGCTTCAACTGGACTGAACCTCCTGAAGATAACTATAAACTCTGGACCCCTCCCCCCAAATACACACACACACATATAGACATATACATATACACACACACACAGGAAGATGAACCCCAACAAGTCAGGTTATAAAGGAGAGTAACACTTGAGTGAAAATGTCAGAAGGTAGTGAGTTTCTAATTTTTTTTATTTGTCTCTTAACCTAAGGGTAGGTCAAAAATAGTGTAATGGAGAGCAGGTAAAGCTTCAGGTTAAAAAAAACAAACAACTTTTTCTGGTCGGAAAATGTAGAGAAAGAGTTTGGGGTAACCCTACTTCATAGGTATTGGAAAGTGAAGGGAGAATCCCAGAGACAAGAGTCAGAGAAATGAAAGAACAAAGATTACTCCCTAAATTTCTAATGCAGAAAGATACAGATGTGTAGAAAAAAGCCCAGCTAAGGATAAAATAACTGATTGGAGATTTCAGATGCTCAAAGGACACTGTGAGGGTCAGTCCAACCAGTTTATTGCCTATTACACACACACACACACACACACACGCACACTACTCAAAGACATATAAAAGAATAAACACACCTACAATCTTCACAATGTGTATGATATAAAACAAAATGGCCCCACATGTGAAGAGGAAAATGTGCCCCCTTCTCAAGAGAAAAGACACTCAGCAGAGAGTGACCCTGAGATGATAGAGATGTTGAAATTAGCTAGCAAAGGTTTTATATATTTTTTATAAATATACTCAGTGAAATTAAAGATAATATTTTTGTAATAAAGAGTAAATAAAGGGACAATCAGCAAAAAGGAACTAAAAAGAACCTAGTAAAATGAATTTAAAAATTAATAACATCAAATTAAAATCATACAGGATGAGACTAATTTTAGAAAAGACATAAAAAAGGAGAGTCAAATACCTGGAATGCAAATAAATAGAAATTATCCAGTCAAAAGAACATAGAAGGATAAAAAATATCAAAAAAGTCAAAGACTTACAGTCCTATAAGAAAATATCCAATTGAGTAACATATATGTGATTTGAATCCTAGAGGAATAGGGGTGAAAGAAAAGAAAAAGAAAATAGATTTGAAGAAATATTGGCTGAAAACTTCATAAATTGAAGAAACACAAATTCACAAATTTAAATGTTTAGTGAAATCCAAACATGATAGTTGATCTGTTGAAAAACAAACACAAAAAGAAAGTCTCAAAACCAGCCAGATAAAAATGACTCCTTAGAGAGGGAGTTAAAATGGCGGAGGAGTAGGGGACCCCTTTTTCAGCTGGTCCCCTGAGCCGAGCTGGATAGGTACCAGAACAGCCTGAACATTCACGGAATCAGCCTGAGACGCAGGAAGATGCATCTGGATCTCTACAAATGAACATCTCCAGCGCTGAGTATTGAGGTACGAAGCGGGGAGCCGTGAAACCGCGCAGATATCAGAAGATATGTGGAAGGGGGAGGGAGCCACCACATTCGGGCGCCAGGAAGCGGTAGCCACCTGCACGGGGAAGCGGGCGAACTCACGGACGGCACCCACGAGAGAACCGTGGGTGGGACCGTGAGCTGGGGAGCATGCGCCACCAGACTTCTCATGGAACTCCGGTGCGCTCACTGGAACCAGACTGAGACCAGGAGCTCCGGGAGTGTGCAGGGGCTGCTGGCAGCTGGCGGTATTAAAACACAAAGGACAGAGATGCGCCAGCCCTGGAAGTGAGGGCTGGGATGCCGGGTGTGGGGCGCACATCCCAGGATGCTGCAGGGTTGAGAGCACTGATAGAAACAGAGTTCAATGGCCAGAACATCAGTGGAGAATGGTCCGCGATCCCTCTGTTCTGAGACAGGCTGAGATTCGGCCACTGCTGCTCTGACTCTCAGAAGAGGCACAGCAAACCTCCAGGGAAAGCCACCAGAGAACAAAAGCCTGGAAATACCGGCTCACAGGGTGCCCATCCCCATCTCCCCTTGCAGGGGACACAGAGACTCTACCCAAACAGGGTTGCCTGAGTATCTGCACGGCAGGCCCCTCCCCCAGAAGGCAGGCTGAAAAATCAAGAAGCCCACATCCCTAAGATCCCTATAAAACAAGGGTGCACGGCCTGGGTCCCGGTCAATAATTTGGGCTCTGGACAACCCCGCAACCTCTCCTCATCAGAATGACAAGAAGAGAAATCCCCCCCAGCAAAGAAAAGAAAATGAGTCTATGGCCACTGCCACAGAACTAATGGATATGAATATAACCAAATTATAAGAAATGGAATTCAGAGTAACAACGGTCAAGATGATGTGTAGACTTGAAAAAAATATTAACGAAAATGTTAATGAAAATATAGAATCTCTAAGGGCGGAAATGAGAGCGAATCTGGCAGAAATTAAAAATTCTATGAGCCAAATGCAGTCAAAACTAGAGGCTCTGACGGCCAGGGTCACTGAGGCACAAGATGTATCAGTGAATTGGAGGATGGGTTAGTAGAAGAGAAAGCTAAAATAGAATCTGGACTTAAAAAAATCCACGCTCAGGAATGTAGGTTACAGGAGATTACTGACTCAATGAAACATTCCAATGTCAGAATCATCGGCATCCCCGAGAGGGTGGAGAAAAACAGGTCTAGAAGAGATATTTAAACAAATTGTAGCTGAAAACTTCCCTAATCTAGCAAGAGAAACAAACATTCGTGTCCAAGAGGCAGACAGGACCCCTCCCAAGCTCAACCACGACAAACCTACGCCACATCATGTCATAGTGCAATTCGCAAATATTAGATCCAAGGATACAGTATTGAAAGCAACCAGGGCAAAGAAATTTCTCACGTACCAAGGTAAAGGTATCAGAATTACGTCAGACCTGTCTACACAGACCTGGAATGAGAGAAAGGGTTGGGGGGGGGGGCATTTTCAAAGCTCTTTCAGAGAAAACATGCAGCCAAGGATCCTTTATCCAGCAAGGCTGCCATTCAGAATTGATGGAGAAATAAAGACCTTCCAGAATCCCCAGTCATTGTTCAATTTCATAACCATGAAACCAGCCCTACAGGAGATATTAAAGGGGGTTCTATAAAGGTAAAAAGGCCCCAAGAGTGATACAGAACAGAAAGTCACAATCAATAGAAACAAAGACCGTACTGGCAACATGGTATCATTAAAATCATATCTCTCAATATTTAGTCTCAATGTGAATGGCCTAAATGCTCCCATAAATGACACAGGGTTGCTGATTGGATAAAAAGACATGACCCATCCATTTGCTGTCTACAAGAGACTCATTCTGAACCTAAAGATGCATTCGGACTGAAAGTAAAGGGATGGAATACCATCTTTCACGCCAATAGACCTCAAAAGAAAACTGGGGTAGCAATTCTCATATCAGACAGATTGGATTTTAAACTAAAGACTATAGTTAGAGACACAGAAGGGCACTATATTATTCTTAAAGGATGTATCCAGCAAGTGGATATGACAATTATAAATCTATATGCCCCCAACAGGGGAGCAGCAAGATACACAAGCCAACTCTTAACCAGAAAAAAGAGACTATAGATAAAAATACGTTAGTAGTAGGGGACCTCAACACTCCACTATCAGAAATAGACAGAACACCCATGCAAAAAATTGACATAGAAACAAGAGCTTTGAATGCCATACTCGATGAGTTGGACCTCATAGATATATATAGAACACTACACCCCAGAACCAAAGAATACTCATTCTATTCTAATGACCACGGAACATTCTCAAGAATAGGCCATGTTCTGGGACACAAAACAGGTCTCAACCGATACCAAAAGACTGAAATTTTTCCCTGCATATTGTCAGAGCACAATGCCTTGAAATTGGAACTCAACCACAAGGAAAAATTTGGAAGAAACTCAAACACTTGGAGACTAAGAACCATCCTGCTCAGGAATGACTCGATAAACCAGGAAATCAAAAATCAATTTAAACAATTTATGGAGACCAAGGAGAATGAAAACACAACGGTCCAAAACCTATGGGATACTGCAAAGGCAGTCCTAAGGGGGAAATACATAGCCATCCAAGCCTCACTCAAAAGAATAGAAAAATCTAAAATGTAATTTTTATATTCTCACCTCAAGAAGCTGGAACAGCAACAGAGGGACAGGCCTAATCCACGCACGAGGAAGAAGTTGACCAAGATTAGAGCAGAAATCAATGAATTAGAAACCAGGAGTACAGTAGAGCAGATCAATAGAACTAGAAGCTGGTTCTTTGGGAGAATCCATAAAATTGACAGACCACTGGCAAGACTTATCCAAAAGAATAGAGAAAGGACCCAAATTAATAAAATTATGAATGAAAAAGGAGAGGTCAAAACCAACACCAATGAAATTGGAAGAATTATTAGAAACTTTTATCAACAGCTTTATTCCAATAAATTAAGCAATCTGGAAGAGATGGAGGCCTTCCTGGAAACCTATAAACTACCAAGACTGAAACAGGAAGAAATTGATGTTTTAAACAGGGCAATTAATTATGAAGAAATTGAGTCAGTGATACACAACCTTCCAAAAACAAAACTCCAGGCCCGGACGGTTTTCCTGGGGAATTCTACCAAACATTCAAAGAAGAAATAATACCTATTCTCCTAAAGCTATTTCAAAAAAATAGAAACAGAAGGAAAGCTACCAAACTCATTCTATGAGGCCAATATTACCTTGATCCCCAAGCCAGGCAAAGACACCATCAAAAAGGAGAATTACAGACAGATTTCCCTAATGAATATGGACGCCAAAATCCTCAACAAGATCCAGGCTAATAGAATCCAACAGTACATTAAAAGGATTATCCATCATGACCAAGTGGGATTCATCCCTGGGATGCAAGCGTGGTTCAACATTCACAAATCTATCAGTGTTTTAGATTTTATCCAGAAAGAAAAATTCAAAAATCATGATTCTCTCAATAGATGCAGAAAAAGCATTTGACAAAATACAGCATCCTTTCCTGATTAAAACCCTTCAGAGTGTAGGGATAGAGGGTACATTCCTCAGTCTCATAAAAACCATGTATGAAAAGCCTACAGCAAATATCATTCTCAATGGGGAAAAGCTAGAAGCCTTTCCCTTAAGATCAGGAACACGACAAGGATGCCCACTCTCGTCACTATTGTTCAACATAATACTAGAAGTCCTTGCAACAGTAATCAGACAACAAAAAGGGATAAAAGGTATCCAAATCGGCAAAGAAGAAGTCAAACTGTCTCTCTTCGCAGATGACATGATACTCTATATGGAAAGCCCAAAAGAATCCACTCCCAAACTATTAGAAGTTATAGAGCAATTCAGTAATGTGGTGCGATACAAAATCAATGCTCAGAAATCAGTTGCATTTCTATACACGAATAATGAGACTGAAGAAAGAGAAATTAGGGAATCCATCCCATTTACAATAGCACCAAAAACCATACGTTACCTTGGAATTAACGAGGGACATAGAGGATTTATATTCTAGAAACTATAAATCACTCTTGAAAGACATTGAGGAAGACACAAAAAGATGGAAAAATATTCCATGCTCATGGATCAGAAGAATTAACATAATTAAAATGTCCATGCTACCCAGAGCAATCTACACTTTCAATGCTATCCCGACAAAATACCTAGGACATTTTTCAAGGAACTGGAACAAATAGTCCTTAAATTTGTATGGAACCACAATAGGCCCCAAATCGCCAAGGAACTGTTGAAAAGGAAAAACAAAGCTGGGGGCATCACAATGCCAGATTTCAAGCTATACTACAAAGCTGTGATCACAAAGACAGCATGATACTGGCACAAAAACAGACACATAGACCTTGGAACAGAATAGAGAACCCAGAAATGGACCCTCGGCTCTTTCGGCAACTAATCTTTGATAAAGCAGGAAAAAACATCCGGTGGAAAAAAGACAGTCTCTTCAATAAATGGTGCTGGGAAAATTGGACAGCTACATGCAAAAGAATGAAACTTGACTACTTTCTCACACCATACACAAAGATAAACTCCAAATGTATGAAAGACCTCGATGTGAGACAGTAATCCATCAAAATCCTAGAGGAGAACATAGGCAGCAACCTCTATGACATCGGCCAAAGCAACCTGTTTCATGACACATCTCCAAAGGCAAGAGAAACAAAAGATAAAATGAACTTGTGGGACTTCATCAAGATAAAAAGCTTCTGCACAGCCAAGGAAACATTCAAAAAAACTAAGAGGCAGCACACGGAATGGGAGAATATATTTGCAAATGATGCTACAGATAAAAGACTGGTATCCAAGATCTACAAAGAACTTCTCAAACTCAATATGCAAGAAACAAATAAACAAATCATAAAATGGGCAGAAGATATGAACAGACACTTTTCCAATGATGACATACAAATGGCTAACAGATACAGGAAAACATGTTCAAAATCATTAGCCATTCGGGAAATTCAAATCAAAACCACACTAAGATACCACCTTACGCCAGTTAGAATGGCAAAAATTGACAAGGCAAGAAACAGCAATTGCTGGAGAGGATGTGGAGAAAGGGGATCCCTCCTACATTGTTGGTGGGAATGCAAGTTGGTACAGCCACTCTGGAAAACAGTGTGGAGGTCCCTTAAAAAGTTAAAAATTGAGCTACCCTATGGCCCAGCCATTGCACTACTTGGCATTTACCCCAAAGACGTAGTGAAGAGAAGGGCCATATGCACCCCAATGTTCATAGCAGCATTGTCCACAATAGCTAAATCGTGGAAGGAACCGAGATGCCCTTCAAGAGATGACTGGATTAAGAAGTTGTGGTCCATATATACAATGGAATATTACTCAGCTATCAGAAAGAATGAATTCTCAACATTTGCTGCAACATGGATGGCACTGGAGGAGATAATGCTAAGTGAAATAAGTCAAGCAGAGAAAGACAATTATCATATGATTTCTCTCATCTTTGGAACATAAGAAGTAGGAAGATCGGTAGGGGACGAAAGGGATTAGTAAAGGGCGGGTAATCGGAAGGGGGAATGAAGTATGAGAGACTATGGACTCTGAGAAACAAACTGAGGGCTTCAGAGGGGAGGTGGATTGGGGAATGGGATAGACTGATGATGGGTAGTAAGGAAGGCACATATTGCATGGTGCACTGGGTATTATATGCAACTAATGAATCATTGAACTTTACATCAGAAACCAGGGATGTACTGTATGGTGACTAACATAATATAATTTAAAAAAAAATGACTCCTTAAATGAACAATGACTTAAAAATCCCTGACCTTTTATTTGAAACTATGGAGGTCAACTAACAATGGAACACTTTAAAGAGTATTTGAGTGGAGTAGATACTGTCATCTCAAATTTGTGTATCTAGGAAAAATGAAAATAAAAAACTATGGCAATTTTTATTTGGAATATCTGAAGTACAGAAGTTTTTAAAGAAAGTTCTTTACAGAGTATATACTAGAAGATACCTCAGTTCTTCAGAAAATAAAGCATTAAACACGGTAAATACATTATTGTTCTAGTAATGTGTGGTAATGGTCTGAAACTAATGATCAAGTTAGTGAGAGCTGACATAGCTAAAATAAGAACATAAGTAAATAGAGGGAAAAAAAAAACCTCTATGATATTTAGAAGATTTAGTGTTGTGTGTGTGTGTGTGGTTTATTATATCAAGGAATTTAATTGGCCATGGGTGACACAAAATGTTTTATGGTTAAAGGCAAAAAAATTTGTCAGAAGAAGTTCAACAAAAATAACCCCTCACCAAAACAAACACACACACACCACAAAAGAATAGAAAATAGTGTGGAAAAACCCCCTCCTAAGTTGTGTTTTTGACACAAAAGTTCTATTCTGTGAAGACTATGTTCCTGATTTAGCTTCTGGAAATTCACAAAATATGTCAGGAAGTGCATTCAAAGTTAAAACAAATATCTAATATTATTGGCCAATTTTATAGAAGCTTTTTGATAGACTCTGAATTTCATCAATAGATAGGAACTTTGGGACAAGTATGAGGTTCCTAACACAAGTGAGGACAAGTGAAAACTTGATTCATTCTTGACATCATGGGGCCTTAGTAAGTAAAGTGTTCAACAGCTGTTGGGATGATTGAAGAGAAGAGAAAAATAGAATAAGTAGTATCAGGGAACAGGGCTAATGTTCATAGTCTAGAACTCTAGAAAAATCATTTAACTTCTCATGAGACCAATATGCTTTGGGTATTATACTTTGGTTGAAATATTGCTAACTCCCAGAATTTAGCTCCCACTGGGGCTTGAGGGAACATGGAATCTAACCCCCATGTTTTACACAGAGCATGTATTTGTACAGAAGAGCAGTGGAAATGTCACCCTGTTAGCAAATTGTCTTGAATTCCAGACCTGAGTCTATAAGGGATGTTTGAAGTTGTCTGGGTAGGGAATTCATGATGGCCAGGTTCTGGGTAAATTAAGCTGATTATACAGACTTTAGTTTCTTAGAATTGTCTCCATTTCTAAGGAAAAAAACCTTGAAAATATTTTTTCTCTTAACAATAGAGTATATTTATGCTAGATAGTATACTCTATCTAGATGACCACTTGTGGATGTATTTCCTAATTTTGATTATTTTTCCATTTGAAAAGATATTGTCAATATTTTTACAAATAACAGACGCATCTATTCTTTACTCATGATTTTCTCCTACCTAAATGATAGTGTGCAAGGTTATTAACTGCAGCATTGTTGGTAATACCCAAAGACTAAAAATAGTCAACATTTTTATCCACAGGATCTTGTTAAATAAATTATGGTTTATCTAAATGTTACAATAAGCATTTTGTAAGACATTTTGTTAAAAAAAAAAAAACTCTTCACGTACTGAAAAATATTCTCTAAGACAGTTACATGAAAGAATAAGGTGCATAATATTATGGTATATGCTGCCTTTTACAAAGGGTACCGAAAAAGTAACAGCAGTGGTTCAACTATGGAGAAAAACATAAACTGAGTGGATAAAGGATAGACAGAGGACCAAGACCTTTTGCTTTACTTTTCTCCCTTAGTTATCGGAATGTACTAACTTGGCAAATATTATTTATAAAACACTAGTGAGTAAAACATATCAAGCAGGGGCTCGAGTTGTTCATGAGGCCAGGCTCTGATTCACAGATGAACACAAAATCTTAGTAGAAAGAAGGTGAGGAGTGTGTTCATGCATGCATACTGTGGCCTGGCTTAAAGGCATTAATCCTTTCAAACCTCTTCAGGAGAATCTAATTTGTGTTCCCTCACTATCAGGGAAAGCCAATTGTTCTCACACAACCAAACTCACACCTCCAGTGAGTATCTGCCAGCAGTGAAATGGGATGTGCTTACTTAACCTTGATGTCATTATCATGATGGACCCTCCTCCATGCCTAGTCCTTCTAGATCAAGAGAGCAGACAAGCCAATGTCAGTGCCCAGAGCTCAGCAGGCACCTGCACTGAATTCATCATCAAAGAATTTCCCTTTGTCTGTTCAGTAGTGGTATTGAGAAGAGGAAGACACCATCATTTAGCATTGCCAAAAAATAATTCAGCTATCACTTCTCATTTACCATCTGCAGACAGCACTTGGTAGTTGTTTGCCTTCCTTTTCTCTCAACTGCTACCCTTTGGAGGTATGTGTGTGCCTGTTCTCATGTTTAGTAAAGTATATTGTGATGGTGAAATAACTGTGTGTTCAAATTCAATTTGACCCCATTAGGAAAATGACTGGGGACTTTATTTTCTCTCTCTAAACCTCATTTTCTCACCTATAAAAATGGGTAGTGATATCTACCCAAAAGATGTTCATACAAATTAAATGAGTTAATGTCAAGGAAGCATTTTTTTGCCCTAGGTTAGCATGTCTTAACACAGGACTTGATGCAAATTGTATATTCTCTCTGTATAAGCCTTGAGTCTGCAGTTAGTGTCCAATCACATTTAGGGAATTTTCATATGTGTGACATATACTTTACTAGATATATTTGAAAAAAAATAAAATGTTCAGGTTGAGATATTCTGTAATTGGATGAAGGACCCATAACTTCTTCATTTAAACCTTTGGTTTAAGACAGCTAATCCTGGAAAAAAGACACATGCTTCTTTGAAATTCACAAAGGTGTCACCATCTTCCTTTATTTCAACTAAACTAATTAATAAGTGTTGTTAACCACTGTTCCTATTAAAATCATCCAAATTACAATTTATAAAGGCTCTATTACAGAGGAGGAAACAAAGCTTACTTGTCCATGGTCACCCAAATAGCAAATCGTTGGTCAAGGAGGGCATCAGTTCTAGAAAGTATGATTCTAGAGTCTTTGTTCTTAGTAACTGTATTTCCTTACTGCTTTTGGAGAAGATCTGATGTTCTGGAGACTGTTCCAAACCAAATGTTCAGGTCTCACCTATGGGGCTAGCCCTGGTTCTGCAGACAAAGTAATGAAGAAGGCTTTACTAGGCCAGTTATTGGTATTCTTTGATTAACTTAGCTTGACTCCTGCTCCTGTTATACATGGAACTATTACTCTTCCTTTGCATACCTTGAGTTAAGCCCAAGAAAGCACATTGAGGAAAGTATTAGAAACTCAGCAGATGCATTCAGATTATTCTTTGCCTCTGTGATGCTTATTGCAGCAGAAAATGGAAGGGGGCATTTTATTTGTTAGAAATGAACATGAGGATGGGGAGGAGAATTGATCTTACTTGAGGCTTTGTTTTAAAATTTTTATTTTTTTAAGATTCATTTCGAGCTTCATTTTCAGATGAAGAAACAGCTTTGCACTTCTTGAAAACCAGAGGAGAAAGAGAACCCATAGGCATTCTGAATTAGTTTATCATTCTCTACCACATCTACCTCTGTGGTAGTGTCTGGAAGCTCATTGAATGCCAATTACTACCACCATCTCTGTAATCTGCTTCTGACAAACCTGTATTTCAACACAAGGGCAGCATCTCCTAACCCTCACATGACATATTTCAGAGCTTTTCTAAGGACCCAGCATAAGTGGAAACACCGAAAATACCTAGTTACAGCTGGCAATTTCAATATATAGATTAGGAGATAGTGTAGCATTTCTCACAATGTGGTTTGGAGAACTAATAATCAAATATTGGGGAAATGGGTTGAAAAAGCAGTTTTCTGTGAACTCCATACCATGAAATTTTGATTCTAATTCAATAAGTTTGAGGTGGGACCCAAGATTCTGATTTAAAAATTAATTCCATAGGTGTTTCTTTCTTTTTTTAATTAACTTTTTTTTTTTTTGAGAGAGAGAGAGGGAGAAAGTGGAGGGGAGGCAGAGGGGGAGAGAGAGAGAGACTCTTAGCAGGTTCCACACTAATCATGGAGCCCAATGCAGGCCTTGATCTCAAGACCCTGAGATCATGACCTGAGCTGAAATCAAGTGTTGGACACTTAACTGACTGAGCCACCCAAGCATCCCTCCATAGGTGTTTCTTAATCAGGTATTTTGTGGCAAAACTTGAGAAGCACTATTAAATGTAGATACATTTATTATAGTATGTATTCCATGGGGTGTATATGTTTGCATTTAAAAAATACACAGAATATTAATATTGAAAAGACATAAATTATTAAAATAAATGTCATTGACATCTTCTTAGCTTCCTTATATTGTAAGTATCTCCTCTTCTAGTTGTAGTCATGTTCCAGATCATATTATCCCTTCAAAGTAGTTTTATATCAGATTTTTACCATTTAATTTCATGAAATCCAAATGAGGACACAGGTGCCATGCCCCTGTGAAGGTGAAGAAATTGAGCACCAGCAGTGTTAGAATTGCTTGTCTAAGCAAGTCAGAAGTGATGCTGTGATGCTACTAATTATAGCTCTAAGAACAGAACTAGAGTCTTTTAACCATCCAGGGGAATGGGCTTGTCAATCACATGATGCCTAAAGAGACCAGCCCCCTCCCCATCCCACACACACTTAAAGCAGGCATCACGTTTCTGATGCCTGAAGATGTCTAAAGCCAAATGTAAGCCAGCCAAGTTTGGAGGATGCTTCTGGTAGCTTCTGCATTGTTCTTTCTGGAGTGAAAGGCTCTTATAAAGAAAACTGGAATTATTCCCTTTGCAATTATTCCATCTTCCCCTACTGCAGTTGCAGTTTCCATCCTTCTGTTGGGCCACATTACCCTTTTGGGACACAGGGAGAGGACCTCATTACCTGAAGAGACCCCAGGAGTTTTCTACTTTAAACAACTCATTTACTTGGGGTGCCTGGCTCAGTCAGTGGAGTGTGTGACTCTTGATCTCAGATTGTGAGTTGAAGCCCCATGTTGGGTGCAGTTTACTTAAATTAAAACAAAACAAAAACCTGAAAAAAATAACTCATTTACCCACATTACAGAAGAAACCAAACAGGATGTATGGCTCAAGGTCATGCTGATGTCCAGTTAGAGACAGAACCAAGGCCAAGATGCACATCTCTTCTGCCACCAGAGTGGGATGGGAAGAGCCCATAATTGAAAATCCAACAGATAGGGATTTGTGCTCTGCATCTTCACCTTACTGCCTTCATAACCTTAGGAAGTCATTTAACACTTCTGAGCCTCACTTTCTTTGTGAAATAAGGATAATAACAAATGTTCTCCTGGGGCAGGTAACTAAATTTAAGATAACATTTGTGAACACTGAGTACTCTGAGAAAGAAGTTTCCCTTTTTCAGACCATTTTTAGATTGAGTCTTCTCTCATTGAGTCTGGTAACAATGATCCTCCTGTTTACCAAATGGCATACTGTCTTTTTCAATGTCCTTTGACATTTTTAAAGCAATGTCCCATTGACTGTAAATTTAGTTCTGAGCATCTCACAGAACTGAGACGTAGTGCCCAATTGACCTTCTCAGCTTGCTGGCAAAGTGGCCCACACAGTGACACTTTGAGAACAAGGCCCTGGGAAGAAATTATACCTCATTTCCTGGTGATGAAGCTCAGCCAGCACCAAATCCAGGCTGGGTCCCCAAGTCCTACTTTTTTCTCCAAGGAGGCACTTGTTACATTCTAAAGATCATGCACTCCCATCGAAGGAATCCAAGAAGAAGAAAATAGTGATAATGAAAAAGATGGTAGTGATTCCAGTAGATGCATTTTGACTAGTACTTTTCTAAGAAATGAGAGGAGTCTTTCTCACAAAAAAGCAAAAGGAGCCCTAAACATTCTTCTTAGTTCACTTCAAAGGATTCTTATCTACATGATAATATTATCAAATGAAAATAATACTTGAAAATACCAAATATTAAACTTCATCTCTCTTTAATATCTGGAAAGGAGTGATTTGTCATTTAAAGATAATCATATATTTCACTGTTTGCTTATTTTTGTTTATTTGTGTTTTAGTATTGATTCCGAGTAAATTAGCAGAGCTGTTGACTATGGTTAAATAGTTTACACACTATCACTCAAACGTTAGGGCTGGAGGAAGCTTCAAAGTCACATCACCTTTTCCAGAATTTAGAAGTGGAAACAAGTTAGGGATTGGTGAGGCCAATATGATCTTTTGCAGTAAAAAAGTGGAAGAATGGCTGCTATCTGCTGCTCTCCAGCTCTGACTTTATTTCCTGAGTTGGACATTCAGTTCAGGAAGGGAAAATTCACAGCTGTACATACAATACTGACACCCAACAAAGGGCAGAAATCCTAAGCAAGGGGCTCGTGCTGCTGCATATTCATGGATGCAAATCAGGCCCCAAGGCTACAGCACTTGGCTCTGAGATTTCCAATCTGGGTATTAACAGGGATTCCTGCAAGTTTCTATGAATATTAACCAGGAAGGGGATGTCAAACAGGCAGTGAGTGCATGTAGAAACTTTTCTCCCAGCCTATTTGAAAAATGCAAGCTTTTGGTGAGAGGATGCTTTATCCTCTTATTTAGCTGTGTGTGTGTGTGTGTGTGTGTGAGTGAGAGAGAGAGAGAGAGATACTTCATTCACAGAAGAAAATTGGGGAGCCCTGGGCCATGGGTTCCTATAGAATCACCAGGAGCCCTGAACATGAGTGCCATGAAAGCAGGGACCATGGCAATTACTACTGTATCCTGAGCTGTTAGCAGAGTTGGCTCCATGTGTTAGTTATTTATTGCCTGCATAACAAATTGCCCCAAAAAATAGAGGCTTAAAACAAAAATGTCATTCCATATTTTCTATGGGTCAAGAATCTAAGTGTGGCTTAGCTGAGTCCTTGAGCTCTAGTTTTTGTTTTGTTTTGTTTCAGAAAGCTATAGTCAGTTCAAGGCTTAACTGTGAAGGATCTCCTTCTTAGTTGGCAGGATTTAGTTTTTCAGGAGATGTTGGCCAGAGGCCTTGTGGGCCTCTCCATAGAACACTTCACAGTATGGCAACATGTTTCATCGAGTGAGTAAGGGAGAAGGCAAGGGACAATGTGCCAGCAAGAGAGACAGTGCTAACAAGATGTAAACCACATAATTTGGGTGGTATACAATTATACATTTTATATACAATTATCCAAGCTCATCAAACTGAAGACTAAAGATCAGTTTTTTAAAGGGCTTATTTGGGAACTCTTTGAACTGTTTTACAAATCTTCTGTAAATTGCAAACTACTCTAAAATAAGTTTATTAAAACAATAATTTAAAAGGGAGATTGGCTGGAGACTTTAATGATAAGGATTCTGGAAATGTGGAAATGACATTTTTCAATCTCTCTGGATCTTCACGTAAACTAGACAGAAAAGCTAGATAGCAAAACCAAAACCCATTAACATATACCACCAAACCAGATGGTGAAGTTACCCCACAAACTCCAAAATACAAGAGCTAATTACAAACACAATATATGATTAGTAATCATAAACATCCACTGGTGTCTGTGTATGAAGAAAGAGACATCAGAACTGCCATTAATACTAACATGAAACTAGAAGCACCCTAAAATACCCAACAGGTATTGACTGGAAAGAACAGAAAGTCTATTTAGGAATAGCAGCTAAAACTGGGAAGGGCGTCGCCCTCTCCAGTATTGACCAAAGCTGAGGGGCATGCCTGTAGCCTCCTCAAAATCAATACAACAGACTCCCAGTACAGGGCCCCACAAAGAAGAGGAAAGTGTTGGACCCCAAATTGGGCAGGTTAGGCACAATATAAACAAAGAAAGAAAAGGTCCAGAATACAGGTAGAGAGGTGAACAGATTAAGGACATTCTGGAAAACAATCCCCCTCCCCGACTTTTTTTAAAACAAAAATAACAGAAGAGGGAACTCTGAAAGCGGAAGAAAAGGGGAAAATATGGATTGGTATAAAGGACCTATTGATCATTTATAGTTTTGAATTTGAAAGTTTCAATATAAATTTGTCACTATCTCTTTATTAATGCATGCATGTATGTATCTCTCCTCATTTTATCCACTAAAAATATCTAAAGGAATGAACAACTCAGTAGCAATATGCATTCCAATCAACCATATTTTGACCTTGAAGTAACACTCCTCACTGAAAGAAAACAGAGATTCTTGGAGAAATGGCTGATTGAATGTCTAGGAAAGGGATGTTTAATTTTACATACTCTGGAATCTTTTTTTTTCTCCTGATACTGAAAAGGATTTCTGTTTATTCTTTGGATCAGTACAGGGGGGGATTCTATTTGGAGATGTTCCTTTGACGGGTTTAGGGGTGTATGTGGCAAAACAATGGGGAATACATATTTCTGGATGCAAATAAGTATTTCTTATTTTTAAAATCTCTGTATCTTTTATTAGACTTAGATTTTGTTGTTGTTGCTGTTTGTTTTTGAGGCACTGGGGCTCTGTTAACCTGACTAAACCTGAAGGTTTAGCTGGGCTAATAAGGATAGAGTCTGGTTTACACTAAAGGCACTCTTTTAGTATTCTCCAATATATGGCTATTTATAATATCTCTACATGTTGCTTAATGAGGTCAGGTAAGGTTGATGAAATAATTATAATAATAAATTATATAACTATTAAAGTTAAAAAAAGTTTAATTTTGTGCTTATCATATGTCCAGTCCTTGGCTTAGGATTTAATATGCACCATCCCATTAAAATCCTCATGTCCTACTATGTGAACAGTATTACTTGTTTCTCTCTAAGAGAAAGAAGCTGGAGCTTAAAGAGGTTGAGTGTCTCTCCAGGTCACAGTGCTGATAAAGGTTCAGTGCAGTGTTCAAACTCAGGCAGTGTGACTCCAAGCTCTGGAAGTCCTACCACTATTTCACTTCCTAGAATCTCTAAAGTCTCATAGCCTGGAGAACTGTAGGCAGGTATTTGAAAACAGAAACATACATGGGCTGTTTACAAGCTCTCAGTACATTCTGATTGCCTTGATGCTCAGAGCTAAATGCCAGAGAATTGCCCTCAGGACTAGATGCTTTCTCTCTGTCTTCCTGTTTCTTTTCCTTAGTTTTTTTTCCCTATCAAGAATGATGCTAGAGCTTTTACCTTTATTCTTTCCAGTTTGGAAATTTCTCTTATCCATCATGTAGCTCCCGGTACCCCATATTCTGAGCACTACAGTGGACTTTGCAATATTTTCATTTCAGCACACATTTGAGAGAATAGGAGAATGAATGTATGCCAAATGGCTAATTTTATTATTATTTTAAAGAATGCTACATTTTTGGTGACTTGTAGAAATCTACAAAATTTAGCAGTTTGTACCTGGGAATCCCTGCCTCTTTTTCATGTATCCAGTGTTCTCTTTCTTCATCAGTGGGCTCCCGTTTCCCCAGAAACCTCCTCTCGTACAGCAAACGGACCTGGGATACTGATTCACATGGAGATGTTAATAACTAAGTATTTTCTCACTTAATATATACTTAAGTGCTAACAACTACACTAATATTTTCCCATCATCATCTAATTTATTCCTTATCTCAGCCTTACCATAGTAGATACTTTCATTCCATTTTAATTACATATGTGTGTGTGTATATGTGTATTTATTTATTTATTTCAGAAAAGTACCTTGTCCCTTGGAGTAAAAATTAGTGTACTGTTTAGTTCTAGATAATCACTACCTTTTGCCTGGTGCAGAACATGTGCAATCATCAGTTGCAGGCACCACTCCCTGCCTGTACGTAAGACTGGTCCTGAGAGAGAGTTAGCTGTGATTTCTCCTTACTACCCAGATGATAATGTTGCCCTTTCATATTGAGGGAAGAGGTTTCTATCAGAGACTTCAAGAATCCACTGCCCTGTCTTTGGGCAGTTAGCCATTTCCCTTCTACCTGACTCAGTAGGAAACTCGCAAAGAGAGGATACAAGATGCCCTATGTGAGGAAGAAGGGAGGAACATTTTGTTGAGAGCTTAGTGTCAGGCAATTTGCTAAACCTTTTCAGACTTATGTCATAAGAATCTTATTCCTATTTTTCTTTATTGTGCCTAAACATTTTTTTTAGAAGTTTGAAGTAGAAAAATTACAAAGAGGAAGAAAGAATAAGACTAAGGTAACTGTTTAGTGGAACTTTAAAAAAGTTCTTTTTTTCACCCCATTACTGTCAATACTAAATTGAAGTTTTTTTTCTGGAACTTGCTAACTCTGAAACTTTTAAACACAGATTTGAGACCTGCCAACCCTGGATATAAAAGCATTTCTTCTGAATTGTCTTTCAGATGGTACTTTTTAACCAATTTTCAGTGTTTACTTAAGGTACTCTTTTTACCTGTCATATTCCCTTGCTTTGAGGATGAGAATTATATGGTTCTGAGTTCTTTTATTTCTACCTCTCCTAAAAATTGTGAAAAGAACACAGGGTAACTAAGCAGTTGTCACAGTGTTCTGAAGTTTGAGTTGCTTAGCAATTTTATGAGGTGGACCCCTCAAAGGGGATCAGGGATTGCAAATACTACCTCCGTCCCATTTCTAATTGGGACCGTATTAATTATTTCAGGCTTTCTGTCCTCCATGTAAAACACCATTTGGGAAGGTCTGTGTCACTTTTAGAGCTGCTACCACTCAAGTCCTCAGACCACTACCATCTGTAGCTTTAAGTCAGATTGAATAAATTCCTCTCAGATTTAAAGTTCATCAAATCCTAAGGAAAGATCATCTGAAGGGCCTTAAGATTAACTGATTTTCCTGTCTTCAAAGGAAACAAGTGAGCATTTCAACAGAAGGACTTCAGTTGGTTATAGCCCATAAATCTGTCAGCAAAATTTATCCTTCAGGTTCATAAAATTAGACAAGCCTTTTCCTCCCATTTAATGTTATTTTGAATTGTGTCCTCTACATCATACAGAGATCAACTGTTTCTTGTCTGGTGACTTATCTTTTGAAAGTATGGGATATGTTTTCTTTCCATGTCAACCTACTTCTGATTTGGTACTTAGGGTGAATTTGGTCAGTTATCAGGTTAAAAAAAATTAAAATAGGTAAGTACAAACCACTTTCTGTTATAACCAATGAGTTGTAATTGGTTCTTTTGACAACTCACTGAACTGTATTGGTTTTTCTAGCTAGCTGAAATCCTTTATGATTCTTTTTTTTTAATTTTCATTTCAACTCATATATATATATTCTCTAGGGGAAATGTTAGTTTGAACTTCCTTAAATGGACCTATGTTGTTTTCCTGTTACACGTCACTCGCAACAGCCTGACGAAAAATACCATCTACTAAATATCACATATTCAGGACTCTCATGCAGTTGTATCATACACAAGAGCACATTGCTAAGGGAGAATACGGAGACTAAAATTCAGTCCACATTCCACAAATTGTCCAACGAGAGGGGCTAAATTTTTCTACTTCCTGACAAGAATTATATTGGAAGCTGTATAGATACTATCATATTTAGTCTATCTGGATATTCCTATCTCCATTTCACATTTATGAAAACAAAGTGTCAGAGAAGTGACCTAGCTAGCCCAGGATAACACAGTCAGTCAGTGTAGAGGAAGATGCACTGTGTCTTTCCTGAGTGTAGCTAGATTCAAAATGGCTTCCTCATGAATCTCCCAGATGTTACAGATACTTTTCCTTATAGTTTCTCTGGATCATTCTCACAGCATCAACCAGTATAAAGTAAAAATTTAGGGAAATCACCTTTGTGTTTAGTTGGCTTCTCTAGCTTTTTGCTTGCTAAGTGAACATAGGGTTTCTCTTCAAGTTAGGTCTACTTTGGTGACAAGGAAGACAAGTTCAGATAAAACTGGTCAAAGCCATTGTATGTCTACAAAGAGTTCTCAGGACAATCTGAGAAGAGCTACACGCAAGAACTCAGGAGGATGAGGAAGGAAATCTCTAGAAGAACAGTTTTACTATGTGGTGCTCTCTTAATCTCACCAATTTTTGTCTTCTGTCAGTAGATCTCTTTCCGCTCTATTTCTTCTCATTTGCTTTTTCCTAGATTCTACTCCTTCATATCTCTGTGTCCATTATCAGACAGTAATAGTAGCTACAACCTCAAAATCACAGGACTGTAAAACTGCACCATCTGAAATTCTCTTTTGTGTCCTGATTCAAATTCCCAACCTGGGAGTCCCATTGCCTTTACTCAACTTTCCAAACCAAGAAATAGTCAGTTTATGGATAGTCCACCCTAACTCAGATTATCTATCCCTCATATAATTAAGGTAATGGAGTGAGCCAAGAGGGGATATATGTTACAATCATCACTCTGCAGAAGCTAGAGGTAGGGGGAAGCTTCCATTAGGTGCATATGTACCAGGTAGCTAAAGTTCCTCTCAAATACTTTCCAACCACTTTGAGGTCAAACTGCTTGTCCTCTGATAATCAACTTAGGAAGGAGGACTAACAGTTCCAAAGCATGGCAAGAGTCCCAATAGCTCTAGTTCTCTTCTAGAGATTGTTACGATTTAAAAAGATGGTAATAATTGTCAATATAATAACTTTGCTATTATCGTTAGTATAATTGGTGGTAACATTAATCTGAAGTAGTTAAAAATATTCCTGTAGCTATGATTCCCAAGTAACCCCATCTTCAATCATCTCTACAGAACTCTTTCTCTGACTTTTTTTTTTTTCTCAAGAAATTGACTCTAAGAGAAATTTGCCCAGAGCCTTCCTGAAGGTCAGGGCCTACTCTGTAGGGAGCTGTTCTCAATGAATCAGGCTGAGCATAAAGGATTGGGATTGCATTAGATGAAAGCCTGTATCAGCAAGGCAGAATCTGATCTGATCGTAGACTAATCCAGAAATCCAGTCCTTGCAGAGACAGCAACTTAACTGGTAACCTACAAGACAGGGTCCATCTTGTTTTCTTCAAGCAGAACCTCACTCCTGACTGATAGGTCCAAAAGCATCCCTGTCACTCACTACCTTAATTTAATAAAATATCTTGTTAATTAGTGATGCATGAAACAACTTTTGTTCCCAACATTTTGGGCCAATGTAGATAGACAATAACACTGACAAATGAGGTGACTGCTTAAACATTTCCCTTCCTTGTTTATCCAAGGCTTGGGGCCTCAACCGTATGAGTGGGGCATTGACATGTCAAGCACCAGTGAAATCTTGTAAAGAAGAAAGTAAGCAGCTTCCAGTGTCTGCCAGTCTGGCCTTTGGAGACTTACTGTGTATGGCTGAGCATAAAAAGAGAAGGCAGAGTTTATCTATTTGCTGCTGTTGTTTGGACCTTACTTGAACGGTCATATGACAAGCTTTGGGAGAAATAAAATGTTTTTGCTTCAATGGCTGGTTAGTCAGGAAATCTCACTTATAGATGTGTTGGGTGACCAGAGGTCTCTGGCTACAAATATCAGATGCCAGGAATATCTGAAGGTTTCATTACCATGAATAGCAAAGTCCTCCCCATTTCAACTCTGTAGATGTTATTTTTCATATGTTCCACCTGAATCCTTTGCTCTAGCCACACCATGTTCACTTTTGCCCCTGTCCTGACTTTCTTTATTCAGGACACTCATCAATTTTTCTTTTTCCATCTGATTCCTCTCACCCTTTAAGATATTGTTGACTTCTGCTCTGACAGTATCTTCAGTTTCCCTAATGCACAAAGACCAGTAACCTTTATCTCCTTTAAGTCTATAGTATTTCTCAAGTTACATATTGTGGTAATTAAGTGTGCAGGCTCTGGAGCCATTTGGCCTGAGACAGAAACCTGACTCTGTCATTTTCTAGGAGAGAAATCTTGGGAGTTTCCTAATCTCTTTGTACCTCAGTTTCCTCATATATAAAGTAGGGATAATAATAGTACTTATGTCATCATGGTGAAGATTGTAATGCTCACGTGGTTTTCAATGTAGTGTCTACAAAAAGTGATTTTATCTTTATGTGGATATAGTTTTTAGCAAATGTACTGTATTTAATTTGAGGGCAGGGTTTTAATTTACATGTCTGTATCTACAGAAACTCTCACAGTTGGAAGACACTAAAATAAATAAGATCATGGTCCTGTCCTCAGGAAACCACATAAGTAGACACATGAATGGATGACTGAAATGTGGGGAAAATAATGCTATAGCATGGCTAACATGTTATAATGGGAGCACAGAGTGGGGCAAGTGATCCAAAGGAATCCCATGACACACAACCAGAGCTCACAATTGCTGTGGCATTTCTGACAAAGGTGTTATCCATCCAGTACTAATTCTTGAGTACTGGATGGTGAAATTAGATAATCTTAGAGGAGCTCTTAGATCATCTTTAGGAGGAAAATTCATTTCAGAAGAAGACTAAGGATTTATAGCATTTCTTGAGATGCAAAAGGGGTTGGGGCTTATCCAATTCACTGTGGTATTGTTTTCCTTTGTAAATAGTCATCAAGAAGGCAAGAGGTGGGGGGAAGAAACAATCCTAATTTTTATAAATTGGGGTAGTTGGGATCTCATATGCCTCCATTCCTGTATAAAAGTTTGAGAGTATATTCAGAACTGCTTTTGCTGAATCAAATAGTTTTATTTGTTGCCAGTTCAGGCAAGAACCAGGCCGTAAGCCACTCGTGACTTAATTACTAGACCATAGTAAAATACAGCAATTTAATTGCAATTAGTGCTATAATTATTTATTTATAAAATGCCAGTGTATACATTTGTATTTGACAATCCATTTACTTTCAGCCTGGTACTGTGTGTGCCCCATTAAATTATAAAATGCAAGGTCATTAACCTGTAATTCCACTTGTGATCATGTTATTAAATACCATCCTGTCCCTTTTCTGGTTGTGACAGAATTGCTAGTTCATTTATCTGTAACTAATTTCCCTGTGATCTTCCAAAAGCTCTTATTACTGTTAATTAAGCAGGTGTGACCTGTGTCGAAAGCAGTTGGCACTCCTTGAATATCTGGCCAGGATCCAAAATTGGGTCAGATATCTTTAACACTCTCATTTCCTCTTATTTACCTTTAGTCATTAGTGATTATGGCAGCTCAATGCATGTATTCATGTTCAGAATCATTGGGGTTTGGGGAACTTTAAATAGAGCACCTGGCACAGGACCAAGTGCACTGTGGTTAGACTGTGGAAGCAAAGCACTCCCTCTACTCCTGAAGCCAAGATGACACTAATGTTGATTGGTCAAGGCTGTTTAGCTCAGCATTATGGATAATGAGTCTGGGATTTATAGAGTGAAAATTCCCAGGTAGGTTCTTTCTCATAGATAAAACCTGTTTCATAAACACAGAGCACCTATACTCCTGTTCCAGACCAGCCATCACTGTACCTCACTGGGTATATCTGATGTGGAGACTAAACAGTCAATATGACTTTTCTTTATGACTTTGCAGATTAAGAATAAAGGAAAGAAAATGGAGCTACTATTTGTGTTGCTTTTGTTGATGCATTAGTTAACATTGAAAGTGAAAGTTCTTAGCTAATGCTCAAATTTTCCTATAAAGCTCTCAGAGCGGTATTCCTATAAACCTAATTTTCAGGTAAAGAAATTGGGATCCAGAGAGAGAAAATTTACTTGCTCAATTTTGCACAGTTACTAGATAGCTGAGGTAGGATTTAAAATTAGGTCTACAGAGCTCCAAAGTGCTTTGCAATAAGCCACAATTCAATTACCCTCTAGAACCACCACGTGCAGAGCTGTTATCCTGGGTTTAGGTATACTGCCTGAGGATTAAGCATGTTTGGTCTTTATCTTCCTTCATTTTTTTTTTTTTTTTTTGGCTTACTCTCTTCTGACCACATTATTACTCCCTAAAATTTTTCACACTAAAGGAAAGATGGAGCAGGCATAGAAAGTGTACGGCGAATATAGTCAAATTTCAGATACTGGTAACCTTTGATCAGTGATACAGCATGCACATATTTAAGACCCCAAAATGAGTGAAGATGAAGAAATATCTTTTGTGATGCAATTGTAACTGGCATTGTTTTTTAGCTCTCTTTCTGATAGCTGTTTCATTTCTATACACTAATAATAAACTATCTGTATATTAATTTTCCTGCAACTTTACTGAATTTGATTAGTTCTGTTCTACTTTGTTTTTGGTATAGTATTTAAGGTTTTCTGTATATAGTATTATGTCATCTGTAAATAGTGATAGTTTCGTTTCTTCCTTTTCAATTGTGATGCCTTTTATTTCTTTTTTTGTGTGTAATTGCTGTGGCTAGGACTTCCAATACTATGTTGAATAAAAGTGAAAGTAGCCATCTTTTCTCCTGAACCTGTTGGAGGAAAAGCTTTCAGCCGTATACTATTGAGTATTATGTTAGTTGTGGGTTTTTCATATATGGCTTTAGAGTCCCTCTAAATCCACTTTGTTGAAAGTTTTTATCATGAATGAATGTTACAGTTTGTCAAATGCTCTTTTCTGCATCTATTGAGATATGATTTCCAGCCTTTATTTAGTTAATATGGTGTATCGTGATTGATTTATGGGTGTTAAGACATCGTTGCACCCTTGTAATAAATCCCACTTGGACATTGTGTGTGATACTTCTGATTTATTGTTGGATTTGGTCTGCTAATATTTTGTTGAGGATTTTTGTGTCTAAGTTCATCAGGGATATTGGCCTTTATTCTCACTTTTTTTTTTCTTCAGTGTCATCTGGTTTTGGCATCAGGGTAATGCTGGCCTCATAAATGACTTTGGAAGTGTTCCTTCTTTGTTTTTTTTTTTTTTTTTAACAATAATTTGAGGAGGGTACATATTAACTCTTCTTTAAATGTTTGGTAGATTTTTACCTGTGAAGTCATCTGGACTTTTGAGTTTTTGTGGTTTTTTTCCCCCTAATTACTGATTCAATGTCAATTTCATTACTAATTGGTCTATTCAGATTTTCTATTTTTTCATGATTCAGTCTTGGAAGATTGTATGTTTCTAGGAATGTATCCATTTCTTCTATGTTGTCTAATTTGTTTATAAATTAGTGTTTATAGTGTTCTATATAAATTATTTTGAAGGTTTATAGTATCCTCTTATCCTTTGTATATCTTGTGGTCTTGGTTGTAATTTCTCCTCTTTCATTTCTGATTTTATTTCGGCTCTCTTTTTTTCTTGAGGAGTTTGGCTAAAGGTAAATTTTTTTTTAAGTCTCTCATTTGTTTCTATTTTGATCTTTACTATTCCCTTCCTTCTACCAATTTTGGGCTTTATTCTTTTCTATTTCCTTTAGGTGTAACGTTAGACTGAGGTTTTTCTTGTTTCTTGAGGTAGGCCTGTTGCTATAAACTTCCGTCTTAGGACTGCATTTGCTGTGTCCCAAAGATTTTGGAATGTTGTATTTCTACTTTATTTTTCTCAAGGTATTTTTTTGACTTCTTTGATTTGTTGACCATTGGTTGTATAATACCATGTTGTTCAGTATCAACATTTTTTCCCTTCATTTTCCTTTTTGTAACTGATCTCTAGTTTCATACCATCATGGTCAGAAAAGATGCTTGATAGGATTTCAATATTCTTAAATTTATTGACTTGTTTTGTGGCCTAACATGTGATCTATCCTGAAGAATGTTGCATGCGCACTTGAAAGAGATAGGTATTTTGCTGCTTTTGGATGAAATTTTCTACATGTCTGTATTAAGTCCATCTAGTATTATGTGTAATTTAAGGCCAAATTTTCCTTATTTTCTTTTTATTTTATTGAAGTATAATTAATATGCAGTGTTATGTTAGTTTCAGTTATACAACCTAATGATTGAACAATTCTATTCATCACTCAGTGTTCACCATGATAAGTGAGTCACCATCTGTCACCAATGTTATTACAATTTATCGACTATATTCTCTATGCTATACTTTTCATCCCCATGACTTATTTATTTAAAAACTGAAAGTTTTTTTAATCCCCTTTATTTCACCCATCCCCCATCTACTTCCCCTCTGGCAACCACCAGTTTGTTTTCTGTATTTAAGTGTCTTTTGGTTGTTGTTATTTGTGTGTTTTTTATTTCTTAAATTCCACATATGAATGAAATCATACGGCATTTGTCTTTTTTTGACTAATTTTACTTAGTATTATACCCTCTAGGTCCATCCATGTTGCTGCAAATGACAGGATCTCATTTTTTTATGACTAATATTCCATTGTATATATCTACATCTTTATCCATTCAAAAATGGATGGACACTTGGGCTGCTTCCATATCTTGGCTATTATAAATAATGCTGCTGTAAACATAGGGGTTCATGGGTCCCTTTGAATTAATGTTTTGGTATTCTTTGGGCAAATACCCTTTACTTTGATTGTTGGATCATAGGGTAGTTCTATTTTTAACTTTTTGAGGAATCTCCATACTGTTTTCCACAGTGGCTGCACCGGTTTGCATTCCTACCAACAATGCTTGAGGATTCCCTTTTCTCCACATCCTCACCAATACTGTTGTTCTTTGCTTATTGATTTTAGTCATTCTGACAGGTGTGAGGTGATATTGCTTTGTAGTTTCGACTTGCATCTCCCTGAGTGGTGAGCGATGATGAGCAAATTTTTCATGTGTCTGCTGGCCATCTGTAGGTCATCTTTGGAGAAATATCTGATCATGTTTTCTGCCCAGTTTTAGTTGGAATAGTTGGGTTTGGGTTTTAAGTTTTATATGTTCTTTATATATTTTGGATACTAAGTATCAGATATGTCATTTGCAAATATCTCCTCCCATTCCTATAGATTGTTTTTTAGTTTTGTTTCCTTTGCCATGCAGCTGTTTTTTATTTTGATGTAGTCCCAATAGGTTTTTTTCATTTGTTTTCCTTGCCTCTGGAAACATCTTAAGGGGGGGGGGGCAGAAGGTGCCATAGCTGATGTCAGAGAAATTACAGCCTGTGCCCTTCTAGAATTTTTATGGTTTCAGGTCTCACATTTAGGTCTTTAATCCATTTTGAATTTATTTTTGTGTATGGTGTAAGAAACAGCCCAGTTTCATTATTTTTCAAGTTCACTTTTTCCAACACCAGTTGTTGAAAGATAATCTTTTTACCATTGGGTATTCTTGCCTGCTTTGTTGAAGATTAATTGACCATATAATTGAGGGTTCATTTCTGGGTTTTCTCTTCTTTCCATTGATCTATGTCTTTATTTTTGTGCCAGTCCCATACTGTTTTGATTACGAGGACTTTATAATATAACTTGAAGTCCAGAATTGTGATGCCCCCAGATTTGCTCTTCTTTTTCAAGATTGCTATGACTATTCGAGGTCTTTTGTGGTTCCATACAAATTTTAGGATTGATTGTTCTACCTTGGTGGACAATGCTATTGGCATTTTGATAGAGATTGCATTAAATGTGTAGATTACTTTGGGTGGTATAGAAATCTTAACAATATTTATTCTTCCAGTTCATGAGCATAGAATATCTTTTCATTTCTTTCTGTTGTCTTTAACGGCTTTTATAGTTTATCAAGCTCAGGTCTTTCACCTCTTTAGTTAGGTTTATTCCTAGGTATTTTATTATTTTTTGGTGTGATTGTAAATGTGATTGTTTTCTTAATTTCTCTTTCTGTTGCTTCATTATTAGTGTATAGAAATGCAACGAATTTCTAAACATTGATTTTTTTTTTTATTCCCGTGACTACTGAATTCATTTATCAGTTCTAGCAGTTTTTTAGTGGAGTCTTTTGGGTTTTCTATATATAGTCACCTGCAAATAGTGAAATTTTTACTTCCTCCTTACCAATTTCAATGCCTTTTATTTCTTTTTGTTGTCTGATTGTTGTGGCCAGGACTTCCAGTACTATGTTGAATAAAAGTGGTAAGAATAGACATCCTTGTCTTATTATTATTGACCTTAGGGGAAAAGCTCTGTTTTTCCCCATTAAGGATGTCATTAGCTGTGGGTTTTCATAAATGGCCTTTATTATGTTGAGGTATATTCCCTCTAAACTTACTTTGTTGGGGGTTTTTATCATCATGAATGGATGTTGTACTTTGTCAAATGCTTTTTCTATGTCTATTGAAATGATCATGTTTCTTATCCTTTCTCATGATGATCTGATGTACCAGGTTGATTGATTTGCAAATATTGAACCACCCTTGCAACCCAGGAATAAATCCCACTTGATTGTGGTGAGTGATTTTTTTTTTTATGTATTTTTGGATTTAGTTTACTAGTATTTTGTTGAGGATTTTTGCTTCTGTGTTCAACAGGGATATGGGCCTCTAGTTTTCTTTTTTAGTGGTGCCTTTACCTAGTTTTGGTATCAGGGTAATGCTGGCCTCATAGAATGAATTTAGTTTTCCTTCCTTTTCTATTTTTTGGAATAGTTCGAGAAGAATAGATATTGTTCTTTAAATGTTTGGTAGAATTTGCCTGTGAAGACATCTTGTCCTGGATTTTTGTTTCTTGGGCATTTTTGGGTGACTGAATTTATTTTCTGGTTATCAGTAGGTTAAATTTTCTATTTCTTCCTCTTCCAGTTTTGGTAGCTTGTATGTTTCCAGGAATTAATTTATTTCTTCTAGGTTGTCTGATTTGTTGGTATATACTTTTCCATAATATTCCCTTATAATTGTTTGTATTTCTGTGGTGTTAGTTGTTATTTCTCCCATGTCATTTGTGATTTTATTTGAATCCTTTCTTTCTTTCTTGATAACTCTGGCTAGAGTTTTATCAATTTTACTGATTTTTTTCAAATAACCAGCTCCTGATTCTATTGATCTGTTCCATTGTGTTTTCTTTGTCTTTTAGTTTCTGTATCATTTACTTCTGCTTTATTTCCTTTTTTCTTCTGGTTTTAGGTTTTGTTTTTCTTTTTCTAGCTTCCTTATGTGTAAGGTTAGGGTGTTTGAGATTTTTCTTATTTCCTGAGGTAGGCCTGTACTGCTGCAAACTTCCCTCATAAAACTGCTTTTGCTACATCCCAAAATTTCTGAACTGTTGTGTTTTCATGTATTTTTCTTTATTTCTTCTTTTATTTTCTGCTTGACCCATTGCTTGGTAGCATGTTATTTAACCTGTATGTATTTGTGCTCTTTCCAGATTTTTTCTTATGGTTGACCTCTAGTTTCATAGCATTGTGGTCAGAAAAGATGCATTGAATGACTTCTATCTTTTTGATTTTATTGAGGCTTGTTTTGTGACCTAATATGTGATCTGTTTTGGGGAATGTTCTGTGTGCACTTGAAAAGAATGTATATTCTGCTGTTTTAGGATGTAATATTCTGAATATATCTAATAAATCAATCTGTTCCAGTGTGTCATTCAAAGCCATTGTTTCCTTATTGATTTTCTGTTTAGATGATCTCTCTATTGATATAAATGGGGGCGTTAAACTCCCCTACTCTTATTGCATCAATTAGTTCCTTTATTTTTTGTTCATAACTATTTTATGTATTTAGGTTCTCTCATGTTGGGTGGATAAATACTTACAATTGTTCTTTCTTCTTGTTGGATTGTACCCTCAATGATTAAATGTATCCTTCTTTTTCTCTATTACAGTCTTTGTTTTAAAGTCAGTTTTGTCTGATATAAGTAATGCTATTCTGGCTTTTATTTACATCCATGTGCATGATAAATATTTGTGTATCCCCTCATTTTCAGTCTGCTGGTGTCATTAGGTCTAAAATAAGCCTCTTGGAGGCAGCATGTAGATGGGTCTTATTTTTTATTCTGCCAACTAATGTCTTTTAATTGGAGTATGTAGTCATTTATATTCAAAGTAATTGATATGTATTGTCATTTTATTACCTGTTTTTTGGTCATATCTGAAGATTTTCTCTGACCCTTTCTTGTCTTTCTGTCATGGCTTGCTGATTTTTAGTGGTATATTTGGATATTTTCTTTATTCTTTGCATATTTTAGTCATTTTTGCTTTGTGGTTACCATTAGTTTTGCATATAAACCCCACTTCATATAGAAATCTATACTCAATTGTTGTTAAAATTTGAACCTTTCTTTTCTCCTTCCTTCCCATACTTTAGGTATATGGTGTCATATTTTATACCCTTTTATTTTGTGAGTCCTTTGACTAATATTTCTACTCAAGGAATCCCCTTTGTTATTTGTTACAGGGCTGGTTTAGTGGTAATGAACTCTTTTAGTTTTTGTTTGGGAGATTCTTTAAGTCTCCTTCTACTCTGAATGATAGCCTGCTAGATAGAGCATTCTTTGTTACAGATTTTTCCCATTCAGCTCTTTGAATATATAATGTGACTCCCTCTGGCTTGGGAAGTTTCTGCTGAAAAATCCCCTGGTAGCCTTATGGGGCTTCCTTGTATGTGACTTATGGTCTTCTTTTGTCTTGCTGCTTTTACAATTTTTTCTGTCATTATATTTTGCCATTTTAATTACAATATGTCTTGATGTGGATCTGCTTTTGTTGATTTTGTTGGGGGTTCTTTGTGCCTCTTGTCTGGATATCTGTTTCCTCCACCAGATTAGGGAAATTTTCATCTATTATTTCTTCAAATAAATTTTCTGCTCCTTTACTTTCTCTCCTTCTTGTGGGACTCCTATAATGTTACTACATTTGATGGAACCACAGAGTTCTCTTTTTTTCTCTCTTTTGTTTTGTTCAGCTTCATTGCTTTCCATTACTCTGTCTTCTAGGATGTTAATTTGCTCCTCTGCTTCTTCTAGCCTGCTGTTCTTTCCATCATGCATGTTTCTCACTTTGTTTATCTCTGTTATTCCTTTTCTCTGTGTTAATGGTCTTAGTGATGTCTTCTATTCTTTTCACAAGTCCAGTGTCTTTGTGATCATTACTTTAAATCCTCTATCAGGAATGTTACTTAGATCTCAGGCCATGGCCTTGTCCTGTTTTTTCATTTGTGACAATTTCCTTTTCTCATTTTGTGTCTCTGTGCTTGTTTCTGTATGTATTAGGTGAAATGGTTACTTCCCTCAGGCTTGAAGGGAAGTGGGCAGGTGTTGGATCTGTTTTGTGCAGCTCAGAAGTGAAATTTCCCCTGACCACCAGAGCCAGATATCTCTTGTGGGTTGCGTGTGCCCGTTGGTTGTGATAGGGTTGCAGCTGCTATATAGAGAGGGTGGGGCTTGGCCTACTTGCCTGGTCTGGTTGTGGCTCAGACACTATGTGAGGAGAGCAGATTTCCAGCTGCTTGCTTATGTCTCTATCCAAGGTTGGCATGGCTGGGTGCTTGTCAGCACTCTGGCTGCTCTTCTGCCCCTATTGTGGTTTGAGTGCCCCAATGGGTGGGTAGGAAGTGGGACACTCATCCAGCCCAATTAGGGCTGGGGGTGGGGAGAACACTTTCTCTACTGCTAGCAGGCTAAAGGGAAGTCACCAAACAGGGCACCTGCCAGCATTCCTGTCCCTAGATAAAGTCCCTGCGGGTTCCTGCCCCTCTGATAGCTGCTTATAATTAGTAAGTAGATCCTCCTTTGCTTATGGTCTAGTTACTTTTCAATCTGCTGCTTTTGCACTGGATCTCAGGGTGAGTGGGTTTGTGCACAAGCCCTTTAAGAGAGTTCTATGATTTTCCTGGGCTTAATCTCAATTGATTTTCAAAATGAGATATTTTGGACTTATCTTTCTAGCACATACCCTCAGGGTTGGAATGACTGATGTGGTATGCAATCACTTTAAGGGAAAGTTTCACTGACTTTTTTTTCTTTTTCTTTTTGTAATTGTGGGATCACCGCATATGAAGTAGGATGCAAGGCTGTGTCTCCCTCACCTACCCTTTCTCCATTTAACTCTTTTGTCTTTTGTTATGAAGGAGCTATTCATTTAGTTTTTAGGTCCTTTTCAGAGGAAAATTATTCAATATTTAGAATTTTATTCATTCATTTTGCTGTCCATGGCAGAGGGATGAGTTCAGGGTCTTTGTACACTGACATCTTGAACCCTTCTGGAGTGTTTTTAAGAACTAGGTAAAGGGATCATAGGCCACCTGTGTTTGACTTTACCCAAAGGAAAAGCTAATTTACTCATATCTTTAAGACAGGAAGTAGTTTCACAGCTTTGAGCAAGAGGCCCAGTAAATTTGGCACCTACCCTACCACAGCAAATGGGAGATAGGAGTGTTATCTTTCTTGATAATTATTTAATAAGGAATGACTCACAGGTCCTTGATAAAGACATTCCCTGGTTCCTTAAACTGGCAAGAAGCTTTAAAGGTGATTTATATACTTTTCACACGGGGCATGTAAATAAATTGCAACTTTTCTAAAGTAAATGTTCTAAGAAAAGAGGGAAGGGGCCTACAATCAAGAAGAAACTTGTCTGCAGTTTAATCGAACTAGGGAATTTCTAAGACTGTCTTGATCTATACTTTTCCATCTGTTAAACCTCCTCTATCAAAGCCACATTTGCTAAAACTTCTTAGCTGTTTGGGCATTCCTGAGATGATTTGTATATATATATTTGCATATATATACACATATATGTATATACACATATATACACATATATGTATATATCTCCAAGACAATGAAAGAAACCCTGCAGTGTCTGTTTTCTCTGTGCCCTCAGATACCTATTGGTATTCACATTCAAAGGGAGAGTGAAAGTAGGGGCTCTATCATACATCAAAACCCACAGAGAGTACAGAAAGGAGAAATAGGAAGGAGGCATGGAGGGAAGGCAATAAAACAGATTTCTGATACTATACCCTGTGAGGGACTTGGTTAGTAAGTACAGATACTCCATATCTTCAGTGTTGAGAGAAGTGAACTTCAGTTGATGTTTTTCTATACCTTTTGGGAACATATAACTGATGTGGAGATCAAAGGCAAGAAGGAAATGTAGATAAAATTAAATTTCCTTATAGCCTGCAGCCCTTTGACAAATACTTGAGGTAGGTGGAGTACAACATTCTCCAGGAAACTCCCAACTGTCTTAATGTTAATGCTTTGCTAGAGGGAAAAAAAAACCTTAACTTGACAATAGCTAGGCTTTCAGGATCCTGTGAGTCTTCTTTAGCTTATGAAAGTCATTTTGGAAACTTCCCTTTGTCTTTACCTCCCCCAACTCCAAAGTATATAATCAGCTATTTCTCACAAGCCCAGTGCCACTCTTTCTGCCAATGGATCTTGTCCCAGTGCTTTCATAAAACCACCTTTTTGCACCAAAGACATCTCAAGAATTATTTCTTGGCTGTCAGCTCTGAACCCCATCACTTCAAACCAAATCATAACTACTCTGGGCAACTGGGAATATTCAACTGAAAGTTAGAAAAGACAGGAAGAAGACAGTTTAGAAAAAATATGTAAATAAATACTTAGCTGTATTTTTGTCAAATTGACTGAAATGTCCTTTGAATCCAGATCCATAAGGACAACAATAAAAGGAGTGACATGACAAAAGTCTTTTTAGTTCCTTTTATATAAGAAACATCAGGAGCATGGTGTTTGGAAATTAAATATCAAGACAATACATAGTTAGTATATTAAGGATTTGAACATTGACCTGATTCCCAAGCCTATTTTCTTAGGCTCTGGGTATCTTTATTTGCAGTTTAAAAGTTCCATTACAAACACAAAATACTGTTATGAAACTCTAAAGAAAATAAACCAAAAGCCAAAATAGATTTTTAGTCTTTGAAAAACTAGAAAGCTAATTATAATAGCATATTTAAAGTAAAATGAGAAAAATACCCAATTAGAGCAAGTACAATTTGTCAGCTATGACATCTATATAATGAAAAAGTAAATGGTATTTGTAAATGTCCTAAGATAAAAGTTTTGAGTTTTTCAATAACAATTTTCCTTACTTGGATGCAAGAAAACACATTAGATATTGTAGGGAAAATATACTGGCACTGTAGAGTTGGTTAATCCACTTCCATTTCCTCTCAATCACTGAGGAGTTGTACCAACAAGGGTGGAGGGCTGAGAAGTGGACTCCAATAAAAATGCAAAAGCAAGGGGAATTTTTTTTTCCTTGCCTATAACAAGATTTGGGGTAAAGGTCTTCTACCCCAGAGCATAAATTGGGGAATTTTTCTCTTGTAAATCCTGGAGGATAACTACACCTCCCCTTTGGGTTTTAGTTCATACTCTCTGGGACTATTAGTTACCTTTTAAGATCTGTGTTCCCTTTTCCTCCTAGGTTAACTGCCCCCTGGGGACACACAAGTCTTTGCATATAGCAAGGTACTCAATAAAGAGCTGCTAATTAAGCTATGCTAAATAATATAGACTGTTTTCTTAACATCTTTCAGTTCATCCAGTAAGAAAACTGGTGATCTTGGAATTATAAGTACAAATATGCTGGCTTTTAGAACATTTTAACATATTTTATAACTGAAAAAGAAAACATTTTAAAATGGGAAAACTTTCATTTGCACTATAACTACCTAGGTGGAGAAATTGCATTCTGAAGCAAGGTAATTTTATTCTTTAACCAAGCTGCTGACTCAAGCTTTAATGTCCACCCACTCCTTTTTTCTAAAAACATTATTATAAATAGGCACTAGATGAATAATTTATTAAAGGAGCTCAGCATTTACTTTCACTATTTTATCAGGTAGGCAACAATGCTCTTATTTTAGAATCAGACTTAACCTTATTTCCTATTATCCACTTCATGGTTTTCCAAAACAAGACTAATTTTATTACATAAAAACCAGAGTAGTAGCTACTGAAATAGGATTATTTCTGAATCTCTCTCAAAAGAACAAAGGAAGTGGTTGTTTATCAGTGTTGTTAAAATCCCAGTGCCTTATAAAATTCATTTATGTTTATTTTAGAGACCTTTAGGCTACTAAAAATATCCATTAATTTTGGAAGATGGTATATTAGGTTCTAGAAAATATTCTGAAAAGGAACTCAAGTAGAGAGAAACATTACTCTGCCCTCCTTTAAATCCTCCTTGGGTAATAGATGCTAATAGTTATTCCTACTGTGTTTCCACTGAGAAAAATGTCAATGTTGATCGGTAAAAATCATTTTAGTGAAAGACTTGATGTAGGAAAGATGTTAGGTTTTGGAACCAATGGCTAAGAAAGAATTCTTGAGACATCTTTGGTGCAAAAAGGTGGTTTTAGTAAAGCACAGGGAACCCATGGGCAGAAAGAGTGCGCTGGGGTCATGAGGAGTAGTTGATTTTATACTCTCGAGAGGAGGCTAGGGATAACATAAGTCTCTAAGAATTTTGAAAGCAAGGTTTCCAGAGCCTTGAAGGGGTCTAGCTATTGTTGGGAAAAGGTCATTTATCACTGTGTAATGAAACCTTAGTCATGAGACCCTTCAGATGTATAGCAGTGGGTCATAGTATTGGGGGATGTTTGTCAACATGTATCTTGGGGAGTCGAGATAAAGGAATGTTTCCAAAGAAATTTTTATATGTTAAAGTAGGCTTACAGGATCCTGGAGGTTGGGCTAAGATTGCCTTTTACCCTTAGCAAAGTATTAACATTGAGGTAGCTGAGTTCCAAGAGGAATGTCACTCTTCCTGTTTTAAGGACTTGTCAGTGGGCTATAGGTAGTAAGGAAATTTAATTTTTCTTTTGCCTTTGTTTCCCACATCAGACTCAAATGTAAGACTATTTTTTACTCCATTCTTATAAAACATTATTTGTCAATATGTTTCAATAATATTTCACATTGATATTGATGTTTTACCCATGCCCACTGAACCTTAGTAAATATTCTGCATATGTTATAAACATAGGTTAACATACTGACATTGATATGCATTGACTATTTCAGCAAATATTAAGCTACTGTTAAGTATTAAACACTTTTCTAGGTTGTATTTGAATCAATAGTCATGTTCACTTTTATATTTTCTAAACCAACGTGAAGATATTTCTTTCTTTAGGGTAACATAAAAACGTTCGAGTTTTGAATATCCAGTAATAAGCATACTATGGGTCCGTCCAAAATTGACTATGGAAATAGGGACTTATGCAAATTATGAACAATAGAACATATAGCCAATGAAAAAGCATTCTTTAAAATTATTAGCTAAATGGATATTCTTTCACCAAATTTTAAGAGGATCAACACTCAGGTTCTGTTCTTACTGGACGTTTTGTTTGTTTCTTAATATATCTTTACCTGGCCGTGGGAAATTTATTGTGTTACTCAAAGTTATCCTTTTTGATAGTTTAACAAACAGATGCTTCGCAGGTTTTGGTTTGAAAAATATATTTCCACCATAGACTTCTGCCCTCACCAGTTTGTGTATATATATGTATGTATATATATAGTTCGTTTCTTCTTCCTTCCTTCCTCCATGCACTTAGCATGAATTTTCTTTGTGTCTGAGTTCTCACGTGTATGTACATGTGTCCAGTAACATAGAGTGTTTAAGAGCCTAGTGTGTAATTAAAAAAAAAAAAACCTGGAGGTTAATCCCAGCTCACCATCACCTGAAGATGGTACTCTTCATCAAGTTACTTAATCTTTCTGGACCTTCTTTTCCCAACTGTAAAATAGAGATAATAACAGCTATCCTAAGGATTTGTTGTGAAGATTAGAGATAATTCATTCAAAGCTTTTATCACATAGTGGACCCTAAGTAAATGGTGGCTGTTTGTTTACTGTGAATGCGATATGGTCATTTTAAAATCACATTTTTCCAGATTTATTGATATATAATTGTATATCTATATTGCTAAATGATTACCAAAATAAGGTTAACAAATTCAGTGTTTCAATAATTACAACTTGGTGAGAATACTTTAGATCTGCTGTCCTAGCAACTGTATTGTTAACTATAGCCACCCTGTTAAATATAAGTGGAAGTTTGTGCTCTTTGACCAACATCTCCCTATTCTCTTCCTGCTTGTCCCAGACCCTGGCAACCACTATTCTAGTCTCCATTTCTACAAGTTCAGCTTTTTTTTTTCCCCCTTAAGATTCCACCTATAAATGAGATCATATAGTATTTCTTTTTCTGACTTTCCAGAGTGCCTTCAAAGATCATCCATGTTATTGAGAGTGGAAGGATGTGGATACTGTCTGGTCCTGGGGAAATGGGACTGTTTCTAGTTCATTAGGGTGGTATTGGGAAAAGGGTCCACAGCTTGGTTCTCAGACAGTGGCCTATTCCAGTTGTATAGATGTGTGGGAAGGACTGGCCCAGGACCATGGTTGAGAGGGACTGGAACCAAGTAAAAGGATTGTTTGAGAGTCCCTGGTCAGGTTTGAAATCTTCAGACCTGGTTCTGGAGGCACAGGTGAGCATGTCTCTTGCCAGTTCCCCAGTCTGACTAGACTGCTCTCTGACTATTGGGGAAGGGGCTGGAGCTACATATAAAGGTATTTTGTGAATCTCCTTCAGCATAGACTTGAGTGCCTTTAGCTGGGTCCCTATGGTGGCAGGGACTAGAACTGAGTGTAGGGACTTCTCAGGATCTCTTGGAGTGTAGACCAATGTGTCTCTGTTGGGTCTCCTGGTCGACTCTGGCTGTGATGGGACTAGGAACCTAGTATAGGGCTGCTTAGGATCTCCAGAGTTAAACAAATAGAAGTGTCTCCCTCTGGGTCCTTAGACCTGCAGGACTGCCAGTTGACTATGGCTGTGAAGTAACTGGAACCTCATATAGGACTCTTAAGATCTCCGATGGGTTTATTGTCTTCTGGTCCCTGTGCTGGCAGTCCTATTAGCAGACTGCAGCTAGGACAGGTTGGGCCCAGTTGTAGGTAGATTCTTATCAGAATCCATAGTCTAACTGAATTTAGTGGGCTGGCTTTTAGTGTCTCCCAGACATGGCCAAGAGGGGATGGAGCCAGTTCATAGGCCACTTCAGAGTCTATAGCTGGGACTTAGTTCTGTATGCCTAGTATACAGATGGGTGTGACTGCTCCCAGGTCTCTTGACATGTGGTATTGGTGACAGGACAAAGCCAAACAGCTCTAGCTGTGGCCTAAGGGATGCAAATCTGTGTTCCAGGTCTGTAGCTAGGACTATGGTCCATGAGTCAGCCACCTGGTGCACCCTGCTTTCTCAGCCTTGGACTTTGCTGAGGTTTCACAGTCTCCTACCTGCTCTCACAAAGGTACTTTGTCCATGGATGACTACCAGATTATTTGGTTGATAGATGTGAGGGATGTCTTGTTCAGCCACATTGCTGATCTTAAACCTGAGCTTTGGTGCTATTATTTTGAGTGGACAGAGAAAGGTACTAGTTCACATAAACACAACAAATAATACCTGAAGGTGTGTTGAACTAAATGCCTTGGCTTAAGTTTCTATAAAAAGAACCCTTTAGGGGCGCCTGGGTGGCTCAGTTGTTAAGCATCTGCCTTCGGCTCAGGGCGTGATCCTGGCATTCTGGAGCCCCGCATCAGGCTCCTCCGCTGGGAGCCTGCTTCTTCCTCTCTCATTGGCTGTCTCTGTCAAATACATAACAAAACAAAAAACCCTTTAGCACACCAAAATGCAGGTGACAACATTAAAATAAATACTATCTAAAACATCCTATGAAACATGCACTAAAATCCAATATATCCCATTCTGAGGGGAAAAAATAAATACTCCAACTATTTGAAATACTCCAACTATTTGAGTAACTTCTGAAAAACTGCCAAATAACTTCAGCATTTAGATTTAATTTTCTCCAGTAAAGGAGAGATGATTATCTGTTTTAAAAAATTACTTAAAATATTTACTTGATGCACACATTTCATGTTCTATATTATGTATCTTATTTTTTTTGAAAGGAAGGTTTTGTCAAGGTCTGTTTTAGCTTCAGATATGAAGCAGATCAATCTATGAGGAGAGAGTTAAACTTTGATATTTGCATCCCAACTCTTGTATCCCTAAGAAGGCAAGTAAGCAATAAAAGCCAGTAGAAAGATGAGCATTCCAGCAAATGGGAAGTGGTGGTATCTGAGCAAAATAATCAACTGGTTTTCTGCTTCCCTGTGACTACATATTTTTAAGGAAAAACAATATTGTTATTAATCACTAACTCCCTTTTACAAAGAAGTGTTAAATTCTAGTTTCATTTGTTCAGTCATGAAGTTTTCAAATACCAATTTATGCCATACTATTTTTTAACCAAAAAACCTTGTGGAAAATAGTAATAAATTTATATTTAGGTGCCTGAATTAAAAACAAGATAGCTACAATATTTTAGTTAGTAGGAAAGTAGTTTAAAAATCAAGCCTTAAGGACACAGTTTAAAGATGTTTTCATGAATTTTCCCTAAACTGCTCTATTGGTGAATATGGTCAGGTAAAAAAGTTATGCTTCCTAGAGCTTGGCATATCTAAATTAAATTATTCACAATCCATCTGGAAGACCATCCACAATATAAGCGGAGTGATGTGTGGATTTTTAGTTGTTCTTCTGAAATATCCTATTGTAATCAGCCATATTTTTTTCTCATTTTTACTCAAAGAATATAGAAAAGCTTAATTTATGTTTTCAATGCCACGAAACATTGTATAAACTTTTGATTGCTCAACTGTGTTTTCTACATATAGGAGTCTTATGTCTCTATCCCATGGCCCCTATGGCATCAATCTTCTTTTGCAACAGCAAACTAAACTATAGCAAGTTGGGGGAACGTGAAGGCTTAGGACGTCTCCAGTGAATTTGAGAAATAGAACTAGAAACATTTTGCTTCAATTAAAAGAATACACAAAATAAAACTGACTTTAAAAAGTGTATTTATCATCTCACCCAGCATGTGTGTGGGGTTCCAGGGAGTATCCATTAGGCAGAGATGTGATATCATCAGTGGCCAGGGCTTCTGTCTTTCTACTCACCATTTTTTTAGTATGTTGTCTCCATCCTCAAACTTGTGCCCTTATGGTCACCAGATGGCGGCCACTATGTCATGTTATTCCACAACTGTGTCAAAAACAGAAAATAGATGAACCTACTGTTTACTAGAAGCCCTCCATTGTTTTCCTTTAGGTCCATTTGCTATAGATTAAGTTGAGGGGGAAAAGGTCACTTAAAGACCTGGGAGAGCAGGAACAGCATATACATTTCCAGTGTATATAGGAGATTGCAAAAACTCAAGGATAGGGTATCTACCACAGTCTTGTTACAATCAATTAACTGAAAGAAACAAATAGTATAAAATGACAAATCCCATTAGCCTTACCCTTTAGTTTTCAAAAGTGAATAAAGAGAATCCTGGACATGTGTTTGGGGGAGGTACAGAATAGAACACGGACATAAAAAGACAGGTTTCTCTAATAACTAAACTTCATCAGAGGTATCTGGGTATCTTAAAAATTTCTAGGTATGAAGCAGCAATGCTGGAAATTTCACTAGATACAGCATAAAGCTTCTCATGGTCTAACTGGATAAGGTTGATGGAAAACTATACATATAAATCCACCTTTCAGTATAGTTTAGAACTGGTAAGGCAATTTGGCAGAAGTTTCTAAAATCCTGTTCATGTTATATGTGAGGCATATAAAACAGGCACTTTGAGTACTTGTTTGTAGATGTCCAGAATTTGAAAGAGAAAAATGTCAATGAGGCATCTTTTGAGATTTGAGAAAAATTCTCCGTTGGAAGCTTCTAGTGGATATTTTCATGTAAGTAAGTCATAGAACCCTAGACTGTCATCCTGAAGGAAACATCAAGTCTAAACTTTTTATTCTATCCATGAGAAAACTGAGACTCAAGAAAATAGGTACATTCATAAACTGAAACTAGCATTTGAGTCTCAGTGGTTTTCCCCAGCTAGTGTACTAATAAATATTTTAACTCTAAAAATAGGACTTAACTTGCAAGGTGATTGGAAACTTGAAGTATAAAGTTCATAGTATAACATTTAAAATATACATAGTAAAGGTGTACCAGGACTTCATTTTAAGGGGTCTGTCCTATCTCCATAGTATTAAAAATAGAGTGGTTGTAACCCAGTGGGCTGATGGCATTAAAGTCAACTCTATTTGCTGTAGGATCCAGCCTGTATTAGACTTACTGGTGTTTGGGGCCCTCTTAGGAGAAGACCTAAGACAGGCTTAGATCAGACAAGTGCCAATCTTCTGGTGGATCTACAGTATCAACCTTGGATAATGTAGTTAATTTGAAAACAAACATAATGCAGGTAATTCCCAGATACTCACTATCAATAGGTAAAAATCAGAGAAGGCACTTAACAGTGCTTAACGCTAAAGGCGGCATGGATTTAAAAGTCCTGACACTTTATTCCCACAGGTATCATGTAAACCATGTTGTCAATGTTTTCCTGTATCACACCCCATTTAGGACCAGGTTAACAAACATTCATTCAGACCTGTTTACCCCTCAGTGTCCTAGAGTAAGGCAGTAGCCAAGTGCAGCTTGCCCCAAGAGTAGCCCTGGCCGGCAGCTGAAATGCATGAGTCCGGAATCAGGCCTAGAAGCTACAGCACCTTAATGCTGCCAGGCTGAACCCAAAAGCCATTTTCTGAAGATATCAGTATTTCTCACTAAGCTGTGGAATGTCCATACCAAGGTCATTTTGAAGTCAGAGTGTATTTCCTTCAAAATTTTAAATAGGGAACAGGCTTTATTTTTGTATTTCTTAGGTTGGTGACACAGTATCTTTGAACTAAAAATTGTAGTTTTAAGCATATATATTCTAAATAATAATTGGACAAGTGTTCAGAATGAAAGATATGCACAGAGATGTTCACTGCAGCGTTGTTGATCAAAAAAAAGAAAAAAACCCACATAACAATCCATCAGCAAAAAAAGAAAAAAACCTTCATTTACAAAAATGTAATTAAGCTATAGTTGGTCCACACAATAGGAAAATAGAAATGTAAAAAAGCTTGACTAATTCTATTTAGTTAGATACAGAGAGAGATAGAATGACAATTTTTATTGCGTACTTCGTTGTCAGGTTATGTGCTAGGTTCTTTACATGTTAACTCATTTTAACCCTAGGAAGTTTTGTTATCCTGAAATTACAAATGAAGATAGGCTTAAAAAATTGTAACTTGCTTGAGGGAACAGGGATTCAATCAAAGTGGTAGAGTCATGATTTGAATCATGTTCTGCCAACTCCAAAGACAGCTTTTAACAATCCCATATTTTGATTCTAGAAGAGCTACTGGGCTCTTCAAATTGCTCTCTATGGCTGCAGAAACAGCTACAATAAATGCAGTGGCTAATAAATAATTTTTAAAGAACCAAATGTTTGTAATGGGGCAATATGGGTCATGAACATGAACACACATTTTGGAACTACTGATCCAGAAAAATAAAATAGGGAGCAATGATGGTGGGTAATGAAGTATTCACCATTCATTTTAGAAAAAAAAATAGAGAGTTTGAGCTTGTCATAGGTTGAAATCTTTGGTAAGATGGTTTTTGGAGTACACAGTGTTTGTTAGGAATAGACATCTGTGAAAGGAAGAAGAAAACTTTGAAGCCAAGAGAGAAGTCGAACTGGGATTCACGCCTGATAAAGACTCGGTCATCTGACAATGAGTGCTGGAGCATCCCATCAGAGCATCTGATAGCAGGCCAAATGGGCTGGACCTTGATATCAGAGTCACTAGATACAGGCTCTCCAGGAAGGACAAAACCTTAGGTTAGGTAGCACTTTGGCACTAAAGCAATTCCTAAAGGTGCAGTAGCTGGGGCAAGAGTTCTCTCATTTGATGGGAATCTAGATTCTGAATCTCTGTACTGTAACTTTTATAGGCCTGGGAAGCAGATACTTCAGAATTCTGATGGATCTCTCTTCCTGGGGAAACCTAAACAAATTTTAGTAGGACTGAAGCAGAGCCCCTACTAGTGCATCTCATCTCTGGAGTGCAACTGATTTTCATTTTCTCCATTCTCTTCATTATTCTAATGGTATTTGTGAGCTTACCTGCTAATGTGACCCAGACCTTCAATTCTCAGGGGTCTGAAGACCCAGTCATTATGTTCTTCTAAGGCTTGGGTTGCCATACCTGTTCATTTATCATCTTGATTAGATAAGGAAATGCTTATAATAAAATGGATCATCTGGGCCTCAAACATATCTATTCCTAAACTCACTACATAATAATAGCTTTGTTTTCTCTGGGTGATGAAAGTCAATTCTCTTATTCATATGGTGACTCCTAATTCCTAAGCATAAAAAGTCCAGAGTGTACAAGCAACCATCAGTGGGACTTTGGATCTATTCTCTGATAAAAGTGTGTTCTGTTAGCGTTCATAGTAACCTCACTGTGGATTGCTGAACTTTGACCAGGATGTCATTATCTGAATCCCAGATGCCCCTACTTTAACAAGGTGGGCATGTTGATGTTTCATGTCTCTGGGTAGCAATGTTAAATCACATCCTTTGTCCAATAGTCCTCAAAGCCCTGACACTTACATAGCTTGGAAGTCATTTCTCCTGTGGATATAACAAGACAAAATTGAACAAACTGAAATCCAATTACTTTTCTTGGACTCATCAAAGAATAGAAATTATAGGGGAAACTGCCACCCCAAAAGCTAAAGGAAAAGGCAAATCCAGAAAGTCACAGCTCAGATTTGTTTTCTGCAAACTTGGAGCAGACACCTATGAGGCTATAAACTTGTATGGACACTTCAGTGGTAGGTATGATGACTTCTTTAGTTTAGGTCGAAAGTAAGAAACTCTTGGGGGCTGTATACTTACAGGAGCTCTCACATTTTTGTGGGTTTTACCCATAGAATTCCACCAACTTTGCATGGTGATGATTCAAAAAGATCCCTTTTGGCTCTGACAGGGGTAGGGAGGAGTAATCATTGTGAAATATGCCCCCCAAATTTTCCATAATAAAGGCCTACTATCTGGGGTAAAGGACTTTCTTATTCCACTGGGGCAAAGGACATATATCTCTTTCCAGCACTTTTAACTTTCCTGTCTCCCCTAAGGAGGAAAAAAAGACATGCCAATAGAAAAGTATGTATATCACAGACCAGAGACACAGGCACAGTAAAGAATGAGATTTAATCATAAAAATATAGAATGCTTTCCCTACTCTACTCTACAACTTAACACTACATCAAGAGGGCTCTAATATAATAGTGGATTACAACTGAAAGGCAAGATGTAGATTCCTTAGAGAGGCACAAAGTCAAGAGGGGAGATAAACAAAAGACGCTAAAGGATTTTGAAGTTTCTGGCATCCACAACTTCAGCAGACATTTAACACAGCCCAACTCTTAGCCAAGTTAGCATAAATCCTCACATAAAAGATCTATTACCTCAATGCCTATTACCAAATCCAACATATTTGGCTTTCAACAACAAAAAATTACAAGACATGATGAAGATAAGAAGAAACACAGTCTAAAGGGACAAAGCAAGCATCAAAACCAGACCCAGATATGGCACAAATGTTGGAATTATGAGACAAAAAAATAATATGACTGTGATTAACATGATAAGGCTTTTAGATTCCTAGGGTTGCTATGACAAATTACCACAAACTAAGTGGCTTAGAAAATACGTTGTTGTTTTAACAGTTCTGGATGCCAGAAGTATAAAATAAAGGTGTTGGCAAGGTGATTCCTTCTTGGGGGTTCAGAGAATCTGTTCCATGCCTATCTCTCTCCTTGTTTCTAGGACTTGTGAGCAATCTTTGATGTTCCTGGTTTGTGGCAACATAATTGAAACCTCTTCCTTTATTGCCACATGGTATTCTGTGTATCTGAATCTTTGTCCAAATTTCTCTATAAGGACACCAGTCATAATGAATTCAGGGCCTGTTTAATCCAGTATGACCTTGTCTTATTGTCTTAACTTGATTATATATGCAAAGGCTCTATTTCCAAATAAGGTCACATTTAGGGGTTGTGAGTAGATATGACTTTTCAACCCAGTACATGTTTTCATGGAAAAATAACGTGCAAAAGAATATGAGACGGAAAAAAAAATAGAAAATGATGGGAAAAAACCTGTAACAGACATGAAGTATGCCTTTGATGGGCTTGACAGTAGTCTAGACACAGCCAGGAAAATAATAATTGAGCTTGAAGGTAGTTTGATAGAAATTTCCCAAACTGAAAGAAAAAAAAAGAAGAGAACATTCAAGAACTATAGAACATTTCAAAAGGTGTAATGTGTAATTGGAATATCGGAGAGGAAAGAAAAAACGACCAGCAGGAGGAATATTTAAAGTAATAATGACTGAGAACATTCCAAAATTGAATAGAGGAATAAACAAAAAATGATGCCTGAGCTTATCATACTCAAATTATAGAAAACCGAGGACAAAGAGAAAAAAAACTTGAAAGAATTCAGATGAGGGGGGAAATACCTTAGGTGAGAGAGGAGTGAAATATTTATATCCAGTGAAATTATCCTTAAAAAGTAGAGGAGAAACAAAGATGGATTCAGACAAATAGCATCTAAGAGAATTCATGGCCAGAAGTCTGCTCTATAAAAAAGATTTTCAGGGTGAACTGATAGGTCTGTGTAAAAAAAGGAAGTGTTGGAGGAGGAATAAATGAACCTTATAGTACAAATAAGGATGATTAATGATACAAATTAATAAATAACTTAGGGATTTGAGGACTTCCAGGATGAAATGCAGAATATGAAAAAAACAATCTGTTTTACAAGCGTGTGTTCTGAAGTGTGTGGGAGAAAAGGGTGCTGACCCACATAATTTTTAAGATGACCAAAATCTGTCAAACTAACTGTACATAAGTATTGTATGCTAGTTGATAAAGGTGTTTCTCACAGGGGTGTGGGTTAGCAGTTCTGAAGCCACTATGCATGTGCATAAGCACTGGAATTGAACAATTAAGTAAAGGAATCACAGATACTGGGAGCCAGGGTTCTCACTGTTGGCATAGGAGGTATTCCAACAGATACAAGGCGAGCCTAGAACATCAGTGTGGTGATGAAACAGATGTTTACATCTAGAAATATTTATAGATATGTGCATTTACATAGTTTAACATGCACACATATTTCCTCATTCTGTCAGCGGATAGAAGCACTGACACTCCATTAGTAATGAGCACAACTAGCTCCCAGATCTTAAAATTTAATTGTTCTTAATGAAAGGAAACAGTGCTCCTTGGAGAAATAGATGAATATCTCATTTGGAGACTGGGGCAGGATCTATACAGGATGAGCCTAAATCTCCTTGTAGCACCAGAAATTAGAGTGCACAAAACATAGATGTGTGCAGGTACACATACACAAAATGATGGACATAGGGATACAGAAGTCAATTGAAAGAGTTTCCCCTGACCAAAGTTCAACTAATTTGAACATGTAAAGAATATTAGATTACAACCCGAAGTATACAATGAAATGTCCGTAGTAATATAAATAAGTAATTGAATAAATAAATGTTGAACACATTTTCCATGCATAAGAATTCCAAATAATTTACGTGGCTACTCTGCCCTAAAGGAGGCAGAGCATAACATTCCACTCTTTGTGCATAATGACTTTCCTCCAAAGGTTACAATATACAAAAGGGGGTGAGAAAGCATAGCTTTAGTGGAGAAACCTCACAAATACTACTGTAGCCAGGTTGTCACGTTCAACATTATCAGTCATAAATCAATTTAATAGTATGTACCCTTGCTGTGATATGGTGAAAATAGCACTTTACCTCTGGTCTTCTTCCTCTAAACCCATAACTCCTGTATAATAATAAGAAAACCAGACAACTCCTAATTAAAAGACATTCCATAAAATACATGATCAGTACTCCTTGAAACTGCCAAAATAATTAACAACAAGAAAAGTCTGAGAAACTGTTGGAGACAACAGGAACCTAAGGAGACAAGATGACCAAATGTAATTTGGTATCTTGGATAGAATCCTAGAACAGAAGGATGACACTGGGGAAAAACTAAAGGAGCCTGAATAAAGTATGGACTTCAGTTAATAATAATGTATCAAGGACTTCCAGGGAAGGTGGCAGAGGAGGAGGACCCTAAACTTACCTCATCCCATAGATACAACTAGATAACACTTGCATCAGTGTAAACAACCCAGAAAATGACCTCAGACTGGCAGAAGATACTCTACAACTAAACGTAGAGAAGCTACATAGAAGAGGGTAGGAAGGGCAGATATATGGTGGGAAGGTATACTTTCTGGGTCTGACCACCAGAGTGAGGGAGGTAGATGGGGTGAGAAACAGACTATCACATTGGGGAGGCTGTCTGGGGAAGATAAATCTCATAGCATTTGGCTTTAAAAATCAGAGGGGCTGAATTTTGTGAGTGCATACAACTAGAAGGACTTAACGAATCAGTGGTCTTGGCTTTGGAAGAGTTGGAAGGACTACAGAAGCAGAGTCCCTGTTCTTTCCTGTAAAGAGACAGAATGACAAACAGCCTATGGAGGTAGAGAATAGAAGCAGCCATTTGAAAAACACCCAGGGCATATGGAAGGAAGAGTTATTTATTGATCTTGGAGCTTACTAAGGGATTTCTCCAGGAACAAAGGACCTGGCAGAAGCCATCTCCCACTGCCAGCATAAACACATGGCCACCTGCAGGAACCAGCTCAACACCAGCATTCACTACCTAACTTGCTTAAACCTACCCCATCCACTCCAGCTGGGCCTGCCTCAGTTCCATCACTGTGGGTCCCTTCCCCCAGAACCAGCACAAACCTCAACAACACTGCATCTCCCAACTGCATGCTCTGCAGGGCCTTGGTCCCACCAGCAGCAGCTTGTCATCTCTTGTAGAGGACACACGTACCTTGTTAAAACTGCACCCTTTGCCCACATGTGCTTTGTGGAGTGGCCCCAGCCAGCCTCAGTCTCTCCAGTGGCTGTGCATCCCCTGTAGAAGAGGACCAACACCACCTTGTTAGAAGTGCATGCCTGCCTAATACTTTGAAAAGCAAGATATGTAGCCAATTTCCCTAATACAAAGATTTAGACAAAATGAGGGGAGATGAATATGTCCCAAATGAAAGAACTGGACAAAAATCACAGCAAGAGACCTAAAGGAAGTAGAGATAAGTGATACACCCAATAGAGAATATGATCATAAAGATACTCACTGGACGTGAAATCAGTGCAACCCTTAATGCAGATAATCAGAGATGAAGAACACAATAACTGAAATTAAAAATACACTAGCTGGATTGTTCCTCGTTGGAGATGTCATTTATACCAATTCTCATTATTGAAATAAATGTCATAGATGTGCAAAAAATATATAAAATAAAAAATAATAAAAATACACTAGCTGAAGTAAATGGCAGGCTAGAAGAAGCAGAAGAATGAATCAGGGACCTGGAGGGCAGAGTAATGGAAAGTAATCAAGCTGAACAGGTGAGAGGATAAAAAAAAAATATGCAAAATAGACTTAGGGAACTCACTAACTCCATCAAGTGTAATAACGTTTGCATTATAGGGATTCCAGAAGAAGAGGAAAGTGGGCAGAAAACGCATTTGAAAAAAAAAAACAACTGAAAAATTCCTGAATCTGAGAAGGAAACAAATTCAGATTCAGGAAGCACAGAAATCCCCCCCCCCAAAAAAATCGACGCAAGAAGGTCTACATCAAGATACAGAGTAATGAAAATGGTAAAAGGCAGTGATAAGGAAAGACTTTTAAAAGCTGCAAGAGAAAAGAAAATAGTTACATACAAAGGGAAACCCCATAAGGCTATCAGATTTTTCAACAGAAACTTTGCAGGCCAGAAGAGAATGGCATGATATACTCAAAGTGCTGAAAGAAAAAAAAATGTGCATCCAAGAATACGCTATCCAGCGAGGCTATCATTCAGAATAGAAGGAGAGTGAGTTTCCCAGACAAACCAAAGTTCATGGTCACTAATCCATCACCACAAGAAATGTTACAGTAGACTCTAAGAGGATAGGGAAGACCATAAGCAGGAGTAAGAAAAGTAGGAATCACAAAAATAGTAAAAACAAGTATATCTGTAAAAATCTATTAAAGGATTCACAAAATAAAATGAAGTAAAGTATGACACCATATACCTAAAATGTTAAGGGGAGAGTAGTAAAGAATAGGTTCAAATTTAAGTGACTATCAACTGAAGATATAGACTGCTATATGCAGATATTATACACAAACCTAATGGTAATGACAGATCAGAAACCAGTAATAGATATGCAAAAAATAAAGAGAAAGGAATCCAAATATATCATCACCAAAGAAAGCCAATTTACGGTGAGAAAAGAGAGCAAGGGAAGAAAGGAACAGAGAAAATCCATAAAAATAAACATATAACAAAATGGCAATAAATTTTAAAATGGCAATAAATACATACCTATAAATACTTTGAAAGGAAAAGGACTTAAATGCTCCAATCAAAAGATAGCGGTCTTATTTTTTTTATCCATTCCATCATTCTATCTATATGCTAACTACAAGAAATGATCTTCAGACCTAAAGACACATGCAGATTGAAAGTGAGGTGAGGGAGAAACACATGTCATGCAAATGAATGTCAAAGAAAGCTGGAGTAGCATTATTTATATCAGACAAAATTGACTTTATATTTTTTAATTATTTAAAATTTTATTTATTTATTGTACAGAGGGAGAAGCATACTCCACACTGAGTTGGAGCCTGATTCAGGGCTTGATCTCAAGACCCTGAGATTATGACCTGAGCCAAAACCAAGAGTTGGATGCTTAACAGACTGAGCCACCCAGACACCACAACAAAACCAACTTTAAAACAGAGAAGAATACGATAATAAGACATAACAATTGTAAATAATTATGCACCCAACATAGGAGCACCCAAATACGTAAAGTAGCTAATAACAAATATAAAGGAAGTAATAAAATAATAGTAGGGGACTTTAACACCCTGCTTACATCAATGGACAGATCATCTAAACAGAAAGTAAACTAGGAAACTATTGTTTTAAACAACACACTGGATCAGATAGATTTAACAGATATACTCACAGTATTCCATCCTGAAACAGCAGAATATACATTCTTGTCAAGTGCACACAGAACATTTTCCAAAGTAGATCACATATTAGTTCACAAAACAAGTATCAATAATATCAAAAAGATTGAAGTTATACCATTAATCTTTTCTGACCACAATACGTAACTAGAAATCAACCATAAGAAAAATCTGGAAGGAACACAAATACATGGAGGTAAAATAACATGCTACTAAACAAAGAAAAAAACAGAAAATACAGGGAGACAAATGAAAATGAAAACACAATGGCCCAAAAACATTGGGATGAAATAGAATATTTAAATAGACCTATTACCAGCAACGGAATTCAATCAGTAATCCAAAAATTCCCAAAAGTCCAGGACCAGATAGCTTCACACGTGAATTCTACCAAACATTTAAGGAGAGTTAATACCTATTCTTCTCAAACAGTTAAAAAAAAAAAAAAGGAATACTTCCAAATTCATTCTATGAGGCCAACATCACCTGATTCCAAAACCAGTAATGACACTATAAAAAAAGAAAACTGTCAATATCTTTGATGAAAAATAGATGCAAAAATCCTCAACAAAATACTAGCAAACCAAATCCAACAATACATTAAAAAAGTCATTTACCATGATCAAGTGCAATATATCCCTGAGATTCAAGGTGGGTCAGTATTCACAAATCAATCAACATGATATATCACATCAGTAAGAGAAAGGATAAAAACCACATAAGCATTTCTATAGACATCGAAAAAGCACTTGACAAAGTATAGCATCCATTCATAATAAAAATCCTCAATAAAGTAAGTTTAGAGGGAATATACATTAACATCATAAAGGCTATATATGAAAGCCCCAAAACAACATCATACTCAATGGTGAAAAACTAAGAGTTTTCCCTGAAGGTCAATGATAAGACAAGGATGTCCACTCTCACCACTGTTCTTCAACATAGTGCTGGAAGTCCCAGCCACAGTAATCAGACAACAAAAAGAAATAAAAGGCCTTCAAATTGGTAAAGAAGAAGTAAAACCTTCACTATTTGCAGATGACATGTAACTATATATAAAAAAAACTCAAAAGTCTCCACTAAGAAAGTACTAGAACTGATAAATGATTTCAGTAAACTCACAGGATACAAAATGAAGTGGCAGATAGAGAAATTTAGAAAGTGATCCCATTTACAATCACACCAAAACCTTTAAGATACCTAGGAATACACCTAATCAAAGAAGTTAAAGACCTGTACTCTGAATAATATAAAACATTGCTGAAAGAAATTAAAGATGACACAAATAGAAAGACATTCCATGCCCATGGACTGGAAGAACCAATATTGTTAAAATGCTTCTATTACCCAAAGCAATCTACACAGTTAATGCAATTCCTGTCAAAACACCAACAGAAATTTTATAGAGCCAGAACAAACAATCCTAAAATTTTTATAAAATCACAAAAGACCCTGAATAGCTAGAGCAATCCTGAAAAAGGAACGAAAACAAACAAACAAACAAAAAACAAAACTAGAGGTTATCACAATTCGGGGCTTCAAGTTATATTACAAAGCTGTAGTAATCAAAGCAGTACAGTACTGACACAAAAATAAACACACAAATCAATAGAACAGAGTATAAGCCCCAGAAATAACCCACAATTATATGGTGAATTAATCTTCGACAAAGTGAGCTATAATATGCAATGGGGAAAAGACCGTCTCTTAAACAAATGGTGTTAGGAAAACTGGACAGCTACATGCAAAAGAATGAAACTGCACCACTTTCTTACACCACACACAAAAATAAACTCAAAATGGATTAAGGACCTAAATGTGAGACCTGAAACCATAAAAATCCTAGATGAGAACACAGGCAGTAATGTCTCTGACATCAACCATAGCAACATTCTTCCTGATATATCTCCTGAGGCAGGGCAAACAGAAGCAAAAATAAACTATTAGGACTACATCGAAAGAAAAATATTTTGCACAGCAAAGGAAACAACAAAACTAAAAGACAAACTGGTAAATGAAAGAAGGTATTTGAAAATGACGTATCTGATAAAGGGTTAGTATGCAAGACATATAAAGACCTTATACAACTCAACACCATAAAACCGAATAATCCAATTTAAAAAGTGGGCAGAAGATATGAACAGATATTTCTCCAAAGGAGACATATAGAGATGGCCAACAGACCCAGGGAAAGTTGCTCAACATCACTTATCATCGGGGAAGTGCCAGTCGATACCACCATGAGATTTCACCTCACACCTTTCAGAATGATTAAAATCAAAATCATGAACAGCAAATATTGGTGAGGATGTGAAGAAAGGGGGACCCCTCATGCACTATTGGGGGGAATGCAAACTGTGCAGCCACTGTGGAAGACAGTATGGAATTTCCTTCAAAAATTAAAACTAGAACTACCTTACAATCCAGCAATCACACTAGTGGGTATTTACCCAAAGAATACAAAAACACTAATAAAAGGGATACATGTACCCCTATGTTTATTGCAGCATTATTTACAATAGCCAAATTATGGAAGTAGCCCAAGTATCCATTGATAGATGAATGTATAAAGAAGATGTGTATATATGTATGTATATATATACATAAGTATATATATAGCACACACACAATGGAATATTAGTCATGAATGAAATCTTGCCATTTGCAACAACATGAATGGAACAAGAGAGTATAATGCTAAGTGAAATAAGTCATAGAAAGAAAAATACCATATGATTTCACTCATAGAATTTAAGATACAAATGAACAAAGGAAAAAATATGAGACACCCAGAAATAGACTCTTAACTATAGACACAAACGGATGGTTACCAGAGGGGTGGTGGGGGGGGGTGGATGAAATCGGTAAAGGGGATTAAGAGGACACTTATCTTGAGGAGCACTGAGTAATGTATGGAATTGTTGAATTACTCTATTGTACACCTGAAATGAATCTAACACTGTATGTTAACTATACTGGAATTAAAATCTAAAAATTAAAATGATAATTATATTTTATCAACAATTGTATTAAATGTACCATATAATGTAAAATTATAATAAGGGAAACTATATGTGATATATAGGAATTATTTGTACTGTCCTTGCAATATTTCAGAAAATTTAAGTTTTTAAAAATAGATTATTATTTATTTTTTTTTAATGTTGGGAATCTTTTCTCAGCATATGTTTACCAAATACATAGCTTGAGGAGAGTACCTGTTTTTTTGTTTTGTTTGATTTTTGAGGAATATAGTCCTTTGCATTATCTAATGAAACACAAGGAACAGTTTTTTAAAATATTATATATATGTGTGTATATGTATATATATGTATGTATATACACACACACACACACACACATACACACACGAGGGCCAGGCTACTTCGGAGAGTTTAAAGGTTCCAAGGAACCTGGATATGTAAAATATTTGGGAACTTCCATCCATATGCCACTATCTCATACATCACGGTTCCAGGTTTTCCCATCCGATGTACTGATTTTGGCATAACAGCTCTCCCTTGATTTGGCTTTTAACCTTCTTGAGTGGGGTTGTCCCCACTCAGAGATGAGGCCCAATCTTTGACTTTCTCAGCCTTGCTTCTGCAGGAAGAGAGCTTCTTGGTATGCAAACAAGAGGCCATTTGGCTTTCTCATCTGATTTTCAACTATCTATTTAAGCTGTTCATTTCCTTTCTTCCGGTCATTGATGGCATTTAACAAGTAACCATTCAATCTTGTTATCCTGACAGCTACTACTTCCTCCATAGCCTAAAATGTCTAATGCATTACACTTGCTAGTGCATCCCCTGCACCAGTACAACCTTACAATTCGTCATTAGTGAAAGTTCAACAAATTAACAATCACCTGTGCTCCACATTGCCATGAAAGGGTCCTCACTGCCAGTACAGAATTGAGTGATCCAGCTCCAAAACTCCATCATATTGCCTGTGTTCTCAGACAACTGCACTTTCCTTGCTATCTGAAGCAGTTTGGGTCACCCAGTGGCAGGGAAGGGGAAAACTGAGATTGTGGCTGAAGTGAAAGAATTTGGTCAGGGATTAATATCTTTTGGGGGGGGGGGGGAGAAGAGAAACAGGATTGGGCAGAGGAAAAAGTGGAAATGAAAGACTTAGCCAACCTGGTAGGGAGCTCTGGAGCGAATATTCCCCATCAGAGTATCCTGATCAGCCAAACCTCTGTAACCCTGCACCACTGAGTGACCTAATGCTGTTGCCTTGGAAAAGCAGGATCACAGGGGATATGGCACTGTACCGCTGGTGCAGACCCTACTTCTAACAGCTAGGAAGTAAGTCCTGCCTCAAATGGATATTGATAAATCTATTTACCACAAAGAGGAATATATTTCACATGGAGAATTGAGTTAAGAACAAAAATCTACCCCTATATGTTGACTGAATTTTCAGATAGCCATGCTTTTGTGTGATTTGTTTTTCTGAACAAGGGAAATTCCATAGAAATACAACTCAATTTACTTTTTAATGTTTAATAAGCTTTTAGTTTTAAGTATAATTAAGAAATGTTCTTCATCAGACCATATGTTCAACTGTTCAGTTGGGAATATACAACCTCTTTAATCACATAATTTATTCTGGTTGTCCACTTATTCGGAAGAACAAAGAAATGTGAAGGTACTCTTGATCTAAAGTCTACAAAATAGCCAGTATTTACAGTCAAAATTCTCTTAATGTTCCAAAAGTAACTTAGAGAAAACCCAAGAATTCCTGATGAGGATAACTTACATTAATTTTGTGCCTATTGTTTTCTCTGCTCCATGATGAGTACTTTGCGTGTATTCTGTAAGCCAGGCTCATACACACTTTTGAAATGGGTACCATCATTACCATTTTACAAATCAGAGAATTAGTTTGTAAAGGTTAATAATCTTGCCCACAATAGCACAGCTAATAAGACTGAACAAGGACTCTCAAACTATTCTAAACATCCTGTCCACAACCAGACTGCCAAAGGAAAAAGGTATGAAATCTACAAATATATTCTACTAACTTGGAACAAGTGCCAGAGAAAAGTTAAGGTTATCACACATTCTTTTTGGGATTTTGTCTCATATAGTTTAGAGATTAAATACAGAAACTGTTATGGATTCTGACTGGGAAGAAGTGCATACGGGTTAAGAGTGGGGCCCTGACAACAGACTGCTTAAATTAAAATTATGTCTATGTCATTTTCCAGCTTTTTAATCTGAGCAAGTTATTTAAACTTGCCTGCCTTATTTTTGTTATTAATAGCAGGAATCACAATGACTGACTGCTTGTTATGATTAAATGTAATATCACTTAACATAGTACATGACATATGGTAAACACTAAGCAAGTGCAAATATATTGTTGGTGTGAATGATATTGTTGTTGTTGCTTAGTAATCTCTAGCCATGCCTCATATTTACTGTTTAACGCAAATAAAATTAACTATTTATTTATTTATTTTTAAAGATTTTATTTATTTGAGGGCGAGCGAGCACAGGGAGAGGCAGAGGGAGAGAGAAAGGGAGAAGCAGACTCTCTGCTGATCAGGGAGCCTGATGTGGGGCTTGATCCCAGGCCCCTGGGATCATGACCTGAGCTGAAGGCAGACATTTAACTGACTGAGCCATTCGGGTGCCCCATAATTCAAACAAAATTGACTATAATATTTAAGTTTAAAATTTGAGGAACTCATCCTTAGTTATATGGGCTTAAGAAATTCTAACATTCCCTATCAAATAAGCCAGCTGTTCCACATATAGTGAATGATTACTATATACAGACCTTATCTTAGGTATTGAAAATCCAGTAATAAAATACAAACTGATCTCTTGTTCTTGTTTACATTTTGTCTCATGTGTTCTGCAGTATGCCGAATAACATGAGGAAAAATAACCTCATTTTTCCAAATGGCAACCCGGGCAGGACTTATTGTGACTTTAAACATAATAATATGGAGAAAGACCACAGTTCAAGGGAGGGAGGGTATCTGCCTGTGTGTGTGTACTCCTGGAAGAGGAAGAGCTTAAGAATACTTTCTTTCTGAAAACTATAGATGTTAAACTGGTTTTCTCTGGCTTCATTTTTTTTTCAAATATGCAAAAAACAAACCATAACAAAACATAATGATCTGTGTATACTTAACTCTCAACTGAAATAAAAATAAAGCATTATCAGTACAATTCAAACCTCTCTGAATTCCTTCATAGTCCAGATGATTATTCCCAATACATAAACATCCCTACCCATCCTATGTGTTGGAAATTAACTGTTCCACTAGAGTGATAAGCAGGATTATTCAATTATTTGAAAGGCATTTAATTATTCAGAAAATACTTCTCGTGAATGCAAAACGACCTCAAGGGAACTGAAAGTATGGGTTGTTGTTGGACCTGTTGGGTATCTCTAGAATTCAGAGCCAAGCAATGATCCCTGATATGCTCAATACTCTTGTTAACATTAATGCATTACACTCTCACAAGGGAAAAATTTCCTTTCACATAAAAGGAAACCACATTTAAGAGACGTTGCCCAGGGTCACTTGGGTACATGGGAGAAAAGGAGTTTACACTCAGTCCTCCTAACTCCAAATCTCCACAAATATTTCCCACCCATCACCAGCCTTTCCGTGGGTGCCCTGAGAGCTTAGATGGCATGGGTACAATGGACTCCTTTCAATATTTGTTTTACCAAACACTACCTGAGAGACCTTGGGAAGGTTTACTAGTCTCTAAAAACTTCAATATCCTAATATACATCATAGAGGTGATAATGCCCATGTCATAAAATTGCTATAAAATTTAATAATGCATGTAAAGTACTTCATACAGTACTTAATTTCCCTAAAGTAAATGCTGAACAAATAACTATTATTCTTCTTTCCCTAGAAGAAGATAATTTAAAAGTTAAAGGATAGCTATATTAAAAGTTGACTCTTAGAATTTGCAAGCGACTTAGGTGACTTGGCTTTGAGAGGGGAATATCATGCATTCTGGGTATAGATAATTGTTGAAGAGCAAGTTTGCCTATTGGAACACAGCACATATTTTCAAACTTGAAGTGACTTCTGAAACTATAGAAAGCTTTGAACTTCCTGGAAAAAATTTGAATGGAGTGATTGTAATGAATGCATTAATAGCATCTTCCTCAGACTGAGGACTAAATTAACAGCTCAGAGATTTCTTTACCTGGGTTCACAGAAGTAACCTCTTATCTGAACTAGAAATAGCTAATTGCATGGTTAATAGGAGCAAACAGTAAATGTAAGTTCTCACTTATTTTCAAAAAAGGATATTATCAATACCCTAATCAGAACAAGCCCAGGCTACTTCAGGATATAGATCCCTCCAAAGCAAAAATACTCTTACTGTAAAACCTATGAACTGTGGTTGGAAAAAGAAAAGAAAAAGATTTTAAAAGTAAGTCAAGAAGATTAGAGGCAAAACTTGTTACCTCTAGGAGGGCAAGGGCAATTGTGGTGCTCTCAGGGTTCTCAAAGAATAATGGTCTGTTGCAAAGAGCTCCAAGAGGAAAATTCTCTAGATACATATGCTGACATTCCTATTTGGTCTTCCCTGGAGATGCAGGGAATGGGGGAGGGGGCAAGTCACTGGACAATAATAAATTAGTCCATGCAAACTCCTTTTTCTACTTGTGCATACTGCTGCCTAGAAATAGTAAGTTTGAAGCAACTCACTGACAGTTCTCCATGAGATATGAAAAATTGGATATTGCACAAACCAACTTCTATAACCCCTACAGGCCTTTCTTTCACCAAGAACAATATTGTCCTGAACAAGAGTACTTGAAGGAAAATGGTTTGAAATATTCTTTCATGTGGGAAGCTCGAGATTTATAAGCACATACCTGACCTTCTCTGACAAACAGTTTGATTTAATCTCTTTCATATTCTGCCTTTGCAAGAAGCTTCTTTGAAATTTTCTCAGGATGGGTGGAATATAACTCATGAATAAAATTTTCCTGGCTTACAGACTACTGCTGAGCTTTGAGTTGTTTCAAGAGAAAACAATTTAATGCCTTCATCCCGAGGGTGAGAGTCAGTCAACTTTCCCCAACCTCATGATATTAGGGACACCATTCAGTATAGCATCAAACCTCAAACCCTGTTTCTTTCACAAAACTCCCGCTTACTACTCCAAACTTGTCTTGTTTCCCTGATGCTAATATTCATCCTTTGTCCCTCCATCCCTCCCACAGTCCCTCTTTCTCTCACTCCCATACCAATCACTTTGCTCCTTTTTCTTATTATTTAAATGAACCAAGCATATTTTCCCTTTAGTTCCTATGCACTGGGCATTTCTTTTTCCCAGAAAACTCATCTGATATATTATTTCAATACCACAGCTTTCTCCTTCATCCAGCAGGTCCCTTCAAATCCTTTACATTAAAATGTATTACTTCTGAGAGGACATTCATGATCCTAAAATAAACTAGATCCTTGTAGTATTTCTTTCTTAGGTGCTTACACTTTGCAACACAATTGCATACTTGTTCATTAAATGCATTTTTGAATATTTACTATTTTTATAAGCTGATTGGAATTTCCAAGAAGTCTGGAGCCAGATGTGTCTTTTGCATTAATATATCAGCTGCATCTAGCACAAAACCCAGAGAAGTGTGACTAATTAATGTTTGTTGAAGTAATACATGAATAGGCTTCCTACTTTATACAGAATTTCTACTTTGTGTTCCATAGCACTTACTTCTAAATGCCTCATTAGGTACTGAGGGTATATGCCTTAAATGATTACTTTCTTCTTGTGGCCATTTTCCTTTGTAGACTATTAGTGACATGAGGAAAGAGTCCATTTTATTGACCCCTCTGCTCCTAACACCATGTTTTGTGTAGTGGAGACACAATCAATATTTATTGGTTAAAGTCTTATTCTTTTTTTTTTTTTTTAAGATTTTATTTCAAAGAGAGAGAGGGAGAGAGAACACTAGTGGGAGGGTGGGGGGAGGGAGAAGCAGGCTCCACACTGAGCAGGAAGTCCAACATGGGGGCTCAATCCCAGGACCCTAGGACCATGACCTGAGCCAATGGCAGATGCTTAACCAACTGAGCCACCTAGGAGCCCATAAAGTCCCATTCTAGAGTCAAAGTTAAAATATCTAAAAGATCTGAAAGACTGAGGACCAAGAGAGCCAATGATGTAAATAAGCTCAGTCTGAATCCAAATCTGAAGGCAGGAGAAGACTGGTGTCCCTTCTCAAAGATAGGCAGAGAGAATGAATTCTCCCTTACTCTGCCTTATTGTTCTGTTCAGGCCCCCAGTGGATTTAGGGTCACATAAGATGGGGCTCTTATTTTGCTTTTCCAGGCTTATATTCAGAAATTGACATTAAAAAAAAAAGATCTTATTTATTTTAGAGAGAGGGAGCATGAATGGGGTAGGAGCAGAGGGAGGGAGATGGAAAGAATCTCAAGATCTCCAGCAGACTCTGTCCTGAGTATGGAGCCTGATGCAGGCTTGATCTCACAACATTGAGATCATGACCTGAACTGAAACCAAGAGTCAGACACTTAACCAACTGAGCCACCCAGGTGCTCCAAATTGTTGACATTCTTAGCCACATTCTTATTTTCACCTACTCCTGGTCCTTTGGTTTGTGTCCTAAATTTAGACATCATTCCTGTCTTCCAGTTCCAGTTCTTATCCAGAGTTCCAACATCTGTCCCTTGGCTCCTATCCTCTGACCAAACCAAATGACGCAGCTCTATGAATGTCCCAATGGCATAGGGGCTGTGTAAGCCAAGAGATTTCAATGCATGAGGGCCCTTTATCTAGGGAAGACTCTCTTAGGGTAGGGCCACAAAAATGACTTTGATTGTCCCAACCAGGGTCTTCTGAAAACTGGTGTCTCATTCTGGTCTCTTATGAATAAGAACTTTTCCCCCCTCTACAAAAAGCCTAACTATAATGCAAAATTCAGTATTCATACTTAAAGAAGTTCACCACTAATATGATCTGTGTTCAATATTCTCTATTTAACTCAGTAGGGTTGCTATCTACCCTATCTAACAGGTTTGCAGGCTTGGACTCATTTTAAAATCACTACTATCCCTTATTCTATACACACACAGGTTCTTGTAACCAACAGTTTAGTCACCCTATTAACTGTATTCAGTTATTCACTAAGTGTTTGAGTAGCCAAGTACTAGTCAATGGTGATAGAGTTGTGGAATAAAATACAGTCTCTGACATCAAGAAGCCAGGGTTGACTGAGAAGGCTAACATTAAAACATTATTGTAAATGTTTATAATTATGCCATAATGACAATATATAGGAAGAAAATTGAACAGGAATACATGAGATAGTATCACAAAGGGCTCTAATTTAGAAAAGTACATCAGGGGCACTCGCTGGCTCAGTCAAGCATCTGACTTCAGCTCAGGTCATGATCTTAGGGTCCTAGGATCAAGCCCCACATGGTACTTCCTGCTCAGTGGGGAGTCTTCTTGTCCCTCTGCCCCTCAATCTGCTCATGCTCTCCCTCTCTTTCTCAAATAAATAAAATCCTAAAAAAAAAAAAAGTGCATCAGAAAAGATTCTTGATAGAAAATCAGCACCTCAGTGTATTGAACTCTGCTGATCTACAGCCCAATAAAACTAAAGAGAGTTTATTTATAAAAATTTCAAGCCTCCATTCTTCTGGGGAAGATCATAGACTAGTAAGATCCTAAGATCACCTTGTTTCATGGATACAACTAGGTAACCACCACGTTAGTGTAGACAACTTAGAAAATGGCAAGACTGGTAGGGCAGACTCTCCACAGCTAAATGTAGAGAAGAGGCCACATAGAAGAGTGTAGGAAGGATAGAGATGTGTTACAGAACTAAATGAACTCTTAGACTATCCGTGGGAAGGAGGGACATCACAGGTGCAGAGAAGGGAGAGAAGTAGACCCTCACATCAAGCAACTCAAGTGTGGAAAACCCACACAGGGAAAATGAATCCCCAAATAGTGGCCTAATTTTATAATCAGCTGGGCTTAACACCTCGAGCTTTAAAAATTAGCAGGCTCAACTCTGGGAGAGTCAAGAGGGAGATAGGAGACTGAGTCCTTATCCTTAAAGAGAGAGCACTACAAACAGTCCTGAGATACAGCATAGAAGCAGCAATATGAAAAGTGCTTGGGGTATGTGAGAAAAAGATTTATTTACAAATCTCAGACCATGTGCTGGAGGGGCAGGGACCTTTAAGAGATTTCTCTAGGAGCGAAGTTGCTGGCAAGTACCCTTTCCCTCTCCAAACTGCCAGCCTAGATACATGGAACCTGTGGCAACCAGTGTAGCACCAACACTCATCCTGTCCCAGCATCTTCCTGCTGACAGGTACCCTCCAGCCAGGCCTCACTTCCAGGTCTCCTTCCATAGCAAACTTTGCTAACAGTGCACAGCCTATACCACCCCCACCCCACCCCACCCCACCAATTCTTCTGTGGACTCACCCCCTCCAATCCTGTTGGCCTTGGTCCTAGTGGCCACAGGACGGTTCTGCAACAGACTGACATAGACATTGTTGTCAGTGTGCTCCCCACCCGTTTGCTCTCCATCTCCTGCTGACTTGCTATCTCCAGCCCTGAAGCAGGAGTTTTCTAAAGTAGCTCTAGGTCTCCTTCCACAATAACCTGCACAAACTTTGCTAACATTGCATGCCCTGCTCCCACATCATTGTGTGGACCTGCCCTCTCCAATATAGCCCATCCAAAGCCTTGACACAAGCCTAGCAGTGTGCAAACAGCCCCAACAAGTCACTACAAAGTGACTCCTGCTTAGGCACAATGAAGGATAACTACACACACACACACACACACACACACACACACACACACAGGTCCAATTGCAGCCCCAGCAATGGGCTGGAGACAGAGACTTGGTCTGACTATAGGTCCCACCCACAAACAAAAGTTTCTTGGGACAACACAAAGAGCACCCTGTATTTCTGTGCTACTCCATCTCTAGCAAATGCCTAGTCTGACTCAAGCCCAAGGCAGTCCCCAAGCTGGCCCACTAATATCACAGGGACTAAACTCTGCCCAAAACAGGCAAAGAGAGCTATTTAAGACATGAAGGTAAAAGTGGCCACAAGAATAGGGTACATAAAACATATATAGGATACACTCTTGAAGCAACAGGTTCTGGTAAACAGAGGGCATTGCACCACAGGGGACCACAGGACCTCTTCATAAGGCCACTACTTTCAAAAGAGAGACACAGCTGACTTTCCTAACACATAGAAACAAACACAGAGAGTTAGACAAAATGAGACAGAGAAATATGTCCAATTGAAAGAACAGGAAAGCTAAAAGAAATGGAGATAAGTAATATATCTGATAGAGAATTTAAAGTAATGGTCATAAAGATGCTGGACCGGAGAAAACAGTGGAGGGCCTTGGTGAGATTCTCAACAAAGAAAAACAAAACAAAACAAAAAATCAGAGATGAAGAATAACTGAAATTAAAAATACATTTAATAGAATATATAGTAGACTAGAGGAAGAAGAATGGATCAATGACCTGGAGAACAAAGTAATGGAAAGCAATCAAACTGAACAGGACAGAAAAAAATAATAATAATAATAAATAAAAATAGACCTAGGGAATTCAGTGACACCATCATGTGTAATAACATTCACATTATAGGAATGCTAAAAGGAGAAGAAAGATAAAAGGAGGCAGAAAATTTTTTTGAAGAAATAATAGATGAAAATGCCCCAAATCTGGGGAAAGAAACAGAAATCCAGATTCAGGAGGCACAGAGAGCCCTCAACAAAAACAATCCAAGGAGGTCCACACCAAGACACATAATAATTAAAATGGCAAAAAATAGTGATATAGAGAGAATTTTAAAAGCAGCAAGAAAAAAAAAAAGAGAACAATTACAATCAAAGGAAACCCCATAAGGCTATGAGCTGATGTTTCAGCAGAAACACTGCAGGCCAGAAGAAAGTGGCATGATATATTCAATGTGCTGAAAGAAAGAAACCCAAAACCAGCAAGGTATTCAGAATACAAGAGATAAAAGAGTTTCCCAGACAAACATATGTTAAGGATTCATCACCACTAAACCAGCCCTGCAAGAAATGTTAAAGGGGACGTTGTTTGGAAAAGAAAGACCATAAGCAAGAGTAAGAAAAGTAAGAAGCACAAAAGCAGTAAAATTAAGTCTATCTATAAAAATCAGTCAAGGGATTAACAAAATAAAAGCATGTAAAGTATGGCACTATATACCTAAAACATTGGGTGGGGGAGGAATAGAGTGAGTTCAAACTTAAGCAACCATCACTTTAATATAGACGGGTATATGTGTAAGATGTTATATATAAACCTAATGGTAACCAAAAATCTGAAAGCAGTAATAGATATGCAAGTAGTAAAGAGAGGGAATCCAAGTATATCACTTTAGTAAGCCAGAAAACCATGAGAGAAGAGAGCAAAAGAAAGGAACAGACAAGATGTACAAAAACAACCATAAAACTAGTAACAAAATGGCAATAAGTGCATACTCATCATTAATTACTTTGAATGTAAATGGATTAAATCAAAAGACATATGGTGACAGAATGAATAAAAAAAGACTGATCTATATGCTGCCTACAAGAGACTCATTTCAGACCTAATGACACATGCATATCAAAAGTGAAGGGGTGGAAAAGCATTTATCATGAAAACTGAAGTGAAAAGAAAGCTGGGGTAGCAATACTTACATCAGACAGAATTGACTTAAACCGAAGACTGTAACAAGAGACAAAAAGGACACTATATAAACTAAAAATGGAACAAAAAGATACAACAATTGTAAATATTTATGCACCCAACACGGGAGCACACGAATAAATTAAGGAGCTAATAACAATCATAAAGGAAGTCATCAACAGTAAATCAATAATAGTAGGGAACTTTAACACCCCAGTTACATCAAGGGATAGATCATTCAAACAGAATATCAACAAGGAAATCATGGCTTTGAATTACTTTAGACCACGAGGATTTAACAGATATACTCAGAACATTCCATCCTAAAACACAATACACAGTCCTTTCAAGTGGATATGAAATATTCTCCAGAATAAATCACGTATTAGGTCACAAAACACAGCTCAACAAATTTGAAAAGATTAAAGTCATACCATGCATATTTTCCAGGCACAATGTTATGAAACTAGAAACAACCACAAGAAAAATATTGGAAAGAGCACAAATACATACAGGTTGAGTATCATGCTGCTGAACAGTGAATGGGTAAACCAATAAATCAAAGAGGTAATAAAGAAATACATGGAGGCAAATAAAAATGAAAACACAATGGTCCAAAAACTTCCAGATGCAGCAAAAGATGTTCTAAGAGGAAAGTTTATAGCCATACATGCCTTATCATAAAAAGCAATAAAAATATCAAACAACCAAACTTACATCTAAAGGAGCTAGAAAATGAAGAACAAACCCCAAACCAACAGAAGGAAGGGAATAATAAAGGTTAGAGAGAAATAAACAAAGTAGAAACTAAAAAAAAAAAATAAAAAACCAGTAGAGCAGATTAAAAAAAACAAACAGGACCTGATTCTTTGAAAAGAGCAAAAAAATAATGTTAAACATGAGCCAGATTCATCAAGAAAGTGAGAGATAGAGTGCTCAAATTAATACAATCACAAATCAAAGAAGAAAATTGCAACCAATACCACAGAAATACAAAGGATTATAAGAGAATATTATGAAAAATCAAATGCCAACAAACTAGAAGAAATGGATAAATTCCTAGAAACATATAACATCTCAATACTAAAACAGAAGAAATATGAAATTTGAACCAACTGATTACCAGCAATAAAATTGAATCAATTATCTAAAAACTCCCAAGAAACAAAAGTCCAGGGCCAGATGTATTCACAGGTGAATTCTACCCAACATTTGAAGAAGAGTTAATATTCTTCTTAAGCTTTTCTGAAAAATAGAAGAAGAGGAGATGCTTGCAAATTCACTCTATGGGGCCATCATTATTCTGATTCCAAAACCAGATAAAGATACTACAAAAAGAGAACTACAGGCCAATATCTCTGATGAACATAGATGCAAAAATCAACAAAATACTACAAACAGAATCTAACAATATATTTAACTTTTTTTTTTTTTTTTTTTTTTTTTTTTTTTACCACAATCAAGTGGAATTTACTCCTGGATTGCAAGGGTGGTTCAGTATTCACAAAGCAATCAACCTGATACATCACATCAATAAGAGAAAGGATAAGAACCATATGATCATTTCAAAAGTTACAGAAATAAGCATTTGATAAAGTATAACAACCATTCACAATAAAAACTCTCAACAGAGGAAGCTTAGATGGAACATACTTAAAAATAATAAAGGCCATATATGAAAAATCCACAGCTAATGTCATCCTTAATGGGGAAAAACTGAGAGATTTTCCCCTAAGGTCAGTAATAAGACAAGGATGTCCACTCTCACCACTTTTTTTTATTCAACATAGTACTGGAAGTCCTAGCCATAGCAATCAGACAACAAAAAGAAAAAAAGGCATCCACATTGGTAAGGAAGAAGTAAAACTTACTCTGCAGATGGCATAATACTATATATAGAAAACCCTAAAGAATCCTCCAAGGAACTTCTAAAACTAATCAATAAATTTAGTAAGATTACAGGATACAAAAATCAATATACAGAAATCTGTTACATTTTTATCTACTAATAAGTAGCAAAAAGAGAAATTAAGTAATCACATTTACGGTTGCACCAAAAATAAAATACCTAGGAATAAACTTAACCAAGGAGGTGAAAGACCTATATTCTGAAAACTATAAAACGCTGAAGAAAGAAATTCAAGATGATACAAATGGAAAAGTATTCTATGCTCATGGATTAAAATGCCCATACCACCCAAAGCAATATACACATTTAATGCAATCCCTATCAAAATACTGAGAGCATTTTCACAGAGCTAGAATCATCCTAAAATTTTTATGGAATCATAAGAGACCATGAATAGCCAACGCAGTCTTGAAAAAGAAGAACGAACCTGGAAGTATCACAATCCCAGATTTCAAGATGTAGTACCAAGCTGTAGTAATCAAAATGATATGGTACAAACACAAAAATTGATAGAACAGATTAGAGAGACCAAATATAAACCCACCATTTTATGGTCAATTAATCTTTGACAAAGTAGGCAAGAATATACAATGGGAAAAAGACAATCTCTTCAACAAATGGTATTGAGAAAATTGGACAGCCACATGCAAAAGAATAAAACTGGACCATTTTCTTACACCATACACAAAAATAAATTCAAATTGGATTAAGGACCCAAACTTGAGACCTAAAACATGAAAATCCTAAAAGAGAACATAGGCAGTAATGTCTCTGACATTTGTGGTAGCAACATCTTTTCTGAATATATCTCCTGAGGCAAGGAAAACAGAAACAAAAATAAATTATTGGGACTACATCAAATGAAAAATCTTCTGCACAGCAAAGGAAACAATAAAAAAAACTAAGGCAACCTATTGAATAGGAGGAGATATTTGCAAATGACTTATCCAATAAAGGATTATTATCCAAAATATATGAAGAACTTACATAATTCAACACCAAAACACCACAAATAATTTAATTAAAAATGGGCAGAAGAAATGAACAGACATTTCTCCAAAGACGACATACAGATGGCTAACAGACACATGAAAAGATGCTCAACATCACTAATACCAGGGAAATACAAATCAAAACCACAATGAGATATTACCTCATACCTGTTAGAATGGCTAGAGTGAAAAATACAAGAAATAACAAGTTTGGTGAGGATGTGGAGAAAAAGGAACCCTCATCTGTTGGTGGGATTGTAAATCGGTGCAACCACTTTGGTAAACACTATGAAGGTTTCTGAAAAAAATTGCAAAGAATAGAAATACCACATGATTCAGTAATTCCACTACTGCGTATTTCCCAAAGAAAATGGACACACACATACACACACACAATGGGGTATTACTCAGCTAAAAAAAGATTGAAATCTTGCCATTTGCTGTTGCATACAGATGGCTCTAGAGAGTAAATGCTAAGTGAAATAGATCAGAAAAAGACAAATACCATGATTTCACTCAAATGTAGAATGTAAGAAACAAAACCAAATAAACAATGCAAATAGAGACAAACCAAAAGAACAGACTCTTAATTATAGAGAACACACTGCTGTTTACCAGAGGGGAGGTGGGTGCAGTGATAGGTGAAATAGTTGAAAGACATTAAGAGTACACTTATGATGAGCACTGAGTAATGTACAAAATTGTTGAATCACTATATTGCTCACCTAAAACTAATATACACTGATATCAACTATACTGGAGAAAAAAATAAATTTTAAGCCACTGGAAATGATACTGAGAGAAATATTTATTCAAGAAAATCTATGAAATCTCAGTAGGAAAGGAAAGAGTCTATGGTATTTGAAGAGACTACTCTCTCCTAACCCCCACTTTTAGCTTGGGAAAGCAAAGACCACTCCAGACCACTGGAGTTAAGAATATAGAAGACCCTGTCCCCTACAGCTCCAAGTCAGTGTTTTCTTCCCAGGAAAAAAAAGACTTTAGCATTTCTTATTCTGTCCCAACTACCTGCTGATGAGACTAAGTTGTCAGTGAGTACATTTAAGATGTGGGAGCTCCCTCCTTCATTCTAGTCCCACTAATGTACTGGAGATTCTTTCTTAGGCATGATAATTTGAAAATTCTGGGGCCCGTTTAACCCTTGCCCCCCTGGTTTGTGAGGTAGTAGTTCCATGCCAGAGAGGCAAGGTAAAAGGCCCTCAGGCTTTTGCCAGCCTCTCCACTGAGTTCTCAGTTACTAGAGTGGAGGTAACTGGGAACAAGCAATAGGTAGCAAAAAAGATAGCTCTTTTGCCAATGAAATTGGTTCTTTTTGGAAAAGATTAGGAGTCAGGAGAAGTTCAACCTAAGAGGGCTTTCAAGAACAGGGAGGTTGCAATGAAAGGAACGGATCTCATGAAGATACAGCCTAGATGGTAGGCCAGCTACTGCATTTCCAGGAGAGAACTGGGAAATAATACAGCTGAAAAGAGCTTTCTTGGTGCAAGAATAAATCTCTAACACAGATCTCAGAATTAATTCCTTCAAAGGAGCTCCAATCTGATTAGATTCATTTGTAGAGAAATTTATACTCTAGGGCATGGTTAAAATAATACAGTAATCAACTGAAAATTAAGAGTTGGGTGTTATAAAATAACTGAAATTTTAAAAAACTTACTACAGGGGTGCAGGAGTAGATATGAACTGGCCAAATAATTAGTGAAGTTGAAGGTGGACTGATAGAGATTATTCACCCCGAACAACAGAGAGAAAAAAGAATGAAGAAAATTAGTGCCTCAAGGAAATGTATACTACCACCAAGAGCATTAATATCTATATAATGGGAGTGGAAGGAGAGGAGGAAGAAAGGGTAATTAAAATAATTTTTTAAGTAATAATGGTAGTAAATTACCCAAATAAGAATTATTTTATAAAGAATTACCTATACATCCAGGAAGCTCAAAAAAAAAAACTCTAAAAAAGATAAATACAAAGAGATATACAAACAGATACCTTATAGGAAAAACGCTGACAGTCAAATACAAAGAGAAAATCTTGAAAGTAGCAAGTGAAAAATGACTCATTTACAATTGAACTCCAATAAGATTAACAGCTGACTTCTCAGCAGAAATAATGGAGGCTGAAATGTGGTAGGTAATAGGTTGTTATAGTCTCCAAAGTCACGATGAACATCAAATTAATAAATGTTAAACTATACCTCCTAGAAGAAATACACATTTATGTTTTTATTAACCTCTGGTCACAACATTATTATCAACTAAAATAAAATTTGCATTATCCATTTGCCAGTATCCTTACAAAATAAGCCACTTTCAGCTGTGTTAAAAACCCACTTTTTCATATAACCATTTCCCTGTATAGTGCAAAGTAGGTGGTTTTTTAATTCCTGACTTTTGATTTGGGAAAGAATTAGGACACCAAAAAGCACAAAGAAAAAAAAATAAATTGATCTTAATTAAAACTAAAAAATGATGTTGTATTTCAAAGGGTACAAAGAAAGTAGCATCACAACCCATAAAATGAAAGGAAAAGTTTTCAAACCACATATCTGATAAAGAACTTATATCTGGAACATATAAAGAACACTTAGACATAAATAATAAAAAGATAAATCCATTAAAAATGGGCAAAGAATGTGAATAGATATTTCTCCAAGGAAAATATACAAATAGGCAATTTAACTTCTAGGTATATATCCAAGAGAAAAGAAAACATATGCATGTGCAAAAGCTTGTAGGTGAATACAGCAGCATTTTTCATAATAGCCAAAAAATGGAAACATACCAAATGTTGACTGATAGACAAATGGGCAAACAAAATGTGCTGTATTAACACAATGGACTATGATATAGTTATAAAAATGAAATACATATGCCACAACATGAATGAACCTTGAAAACATAATAGTAAGTAAAATAAGCTGGCTTGGAAGCCTACATATTGTATGTCTCCATTAATATGAAAGTCCAGAAGAGGGAAATCTATAGAGACAGCAAGAAGATTAGTGGTTGCTTAAGGCTGGGGGTGGGAGTGGGAATATAGGGAATGTACATACATGTGAATATACTAAAAAACACTGAATTATATACTAAGTAGGTGAGCTGTATCTTACATGAATCATATCTCAATAAAGCTATTTTTTTAAAAAAGAAAAGGCATTTCTAAGGAAGCGACCTGGATACTAAGACCTCAATGATGAGTTTTGGTGGAGTGTGAAAAGAAATGGAAGAATTATAGGAAAAACAGCTAATGCAAAGGCCCTGAGGTCTGAAGGAGTTCATTACATTAGTAGAACTAGATAAAATTAGTGTTGATAAAATGAGGTAAAAGGGCAAGGAAGTGGCAGAAAATGAGAAAAATAGACATGCATTTGATAGAACAGGGACTTGATAACCATATGAAGGATTTTAGGCTCATTTCTAAATCAAATGAGAATATGTTGAAAAAACTCTAAGCAGGAAAGAGATACGATATGATAGGATTTTTAAAAAATATTCTGGGACAGGTTTGTGGAAAATGGATTGGAGACATTGAGTGGACGTAGGCACATTGGTTAGAAATCTGTACTGAATCATACCTTTGGAATTTTTTGAATACAGAAATTCCCAACATCTTTTGTGTAGATATGGAGATGAGAAAGCTCCTCACTTCCAAAAGACATAGGGAGAGTAGGACTGATGAAAAATTTAAGGAGGAATTCACTCTTAGAATCATGTTGGTGTAGGGGTGGAACTTGCAAGACCTTGAGAATGAGTGTCTCTTTAAATTTTAAAATTTCGCACCCTATGTACTTTGCTTACAGTGCCCCTCCCCCAGGCCTGATGAGTAGCTTAAGGGTTTGATCCAGAAGAAAATCCACTTCCTATCAGATTAGTGAACAGAAGCATGTTTCCTAAATTCTCTCAGGCTCAGATTGTTGACATATAAAATGAGATTCAAGTTACCTACTTCATAGTGTGGTTCTGGTGATTAATTTTATTATTACAATTATGAAGTCCCTACACCAAAGGCCAAAGGATTTAAGAAGCACTCAGTTACTAAGCATTTTTCTAATACTTTAAAAATTAATTATGTAGCTCCCCTGGTTTAAAACAAAGATTCAAAATAGACTTTTACAGGATGAGCTCCTTTAAATTGAGACATACATACATACATACATGCATTAATTAATTAATTACCATCTCCAGCCTTACTTCTTTATATTGTAATTTCCCATGATGCTCAAATTGCAGTTTTTACCCTTTTCACTTAATTAGGGAAACTTACAACATACGTATCTAGGTAAAATAAAATCCCAAATATATGAGGCAATTAAAAATGTGTTACAAAATTGTACCATTAATTACTTCTATTATGAGTAAGGCAGAAATAATCACTATGAGGAAATGAGGTTCTTCAATGGAGCCAAGGTTGCCCATGGGTCTCTAATCTGCTCATGAATTCCAGTCTTCCCTCCATCTGCCCCTCTCAAAATTCATCTCAGCTTGGTACAAGTCAGTAATTTTGCTTTCCAGATATGCCTAAGGAGAGTTCGGCTATTTCTGAATACCAATGGATTTCCTAAACAAGTTTGCTAAATATTTGTGTGCAAAATGAAAACCCAGCCATCATGAGGAAACTGCGTGGCTTTGAGATTCCCATCGCAAATAAATAAATAAATAAATAAATAAATAAATAAATAAATAAATATTAAATGTATAAATAAATATCCAAAGATTTTTTAAAAATGTTTTCATGAAAACCTATATTTTCCTCTTTTCCCCAGTCATTGATTCACAAATAAGATTGCTTCTAATTTTCTCCAGTTCACTCTTCTCTAATTACAGACGTGGAAGTTATTTTTCTGCTTCTATTTTTGTTGGCATGCCTTTCCAATTCTTCATTTAGAAACATGGAATTCACATAACTAGCCAAACTTCACAGTTTTTAAACTCCAATTATTGTTCTTTCCTGCAGAGGCATTACATTTGGCAATCACCTCCCTGAGATCTGAATACAACAAATACATATGTAGTTTAAAAAGTACATTTTTTTTTCTGTTACCCGGGGGGGGGGGGGGGTGGACTGTAAAATACAGCAATATTTGAAAATAGTTTTGATCATGTAACACAGGTTCATGTGTTTATTGTCTTTTCTCAATGAAATGAAATGGATGTAAAACAAACTTTGTTTCTCAGAGTCAAGGCTGTTGAATAAGATTTGGAAACAATATTTCATATTTGAAGAAATAGTTAAGCTCTTTCAACAGAAAAGACTTAACTTTCTTCTCTGCACAGGAACTGGCTGCAAAGTCACAACTGTTGGTGGAGTCCTGAGAAGCCTCCCTTATTTCAGCATTAACTCCACTTTTTTTTTTTTACTCCCTAAAAAACCAACTCAGAGGAAATTATTTTTTTTATAAGCATATTGTGAATGAGTCATACAATTTTAAGTGAATTACAGAATAATAACATAAACATGGTTGAACATTTGCCATTATTGTCATACACTATTAAACACATTAGCTCCTTTTGATTTTGTAATAATCCCTGCTCATTTCTCTAGTCTCATTTTTCTCCTCATTTTCTCCTCATTTTCTTCTGGATCAAACCCTTAAGCTACTCATCAGGCCTGGGGGAGGGGCATTGTAAGCAAAGTACATAGGGTGCGAAATTTTAAAATTTAAAGAGACACTCATTCTCAAGGTCTTGCAAGTTCCACCCCTACACCAACATGATTCGAAGAGTGAATTCCTCCTTAAATTTTTCATCAGTCCTACTCTCCCTATGTCTTTTGGAAGTGAGGAGCTTTCTCATCTCCATATCTACACAAAAGATGTTGGGAATTTCTGTATTCAAAAAATTCCAAAGGTACGATTCAGGAGAAAGTCATTACTTGCTAACCACAGGAGACTTCTTTAACTTCCTTATATACACTTTGTTCTTTCCCATAAGTAGAAACTTACCCAAATTGTTTTTAATTTATCCAGAGCTTCTCTCTCCATATCACACATACCTCCTCCCATATCTTTATGTAGTAATTTCCTAGTGAATTTCTATCCATTCTTCCATATTTTTTGAAATATCCTTGCCTTAGAGAAAATCGAGTGTATTTGTCACACATACTGTAAACTCGCCCCCTCATTTCTGTTGTGGATTTCTAATTATTGTGCAATATCTGTTCTCTCTGGTAGGCTGCTAATTTCCCAAGGCAGACACAGCATCTGTCTTAGAGTTTTCTCTCCCCTTCTACTGCTTCAACTGGTTAAAATCCAAAAGACCTTAATGTCTGATAAGAAAAAAAAATCCTTTCAAAGTTTTTATTCTATTAGTTATGGCTCCTGGATTTGTGTAAATATGGAATATTTTTAAAAGAATTTTTAGGTCTTAAAGGAAGATATTTACATTCTGAATAAACCTGTGCTGTAAAATATTATATTTAGGCTATCCAGTATCTTCTATAAAAACAGAATGAGAAATATCTGAGTTTAGAACTCTTAAAAATAGTGAAAACTTGGATTAAATTAATTGACTTAGTAAGAACCATGTTATGTATAGTATATATATTTTTATACATAGTATATATATTTTTGCATTGATTTTTAGGTTGCTCATAGCTTGGTTTTATGCCTCATACTAAAACCTTCCTTAAGGCATTATTATAAAATTCTTGGTCTCCCCTGCCCTCCGCCCCCGTTTTCATTTTTGTTTTGCTTGAAGGTTTTTGAGTATCAATTTGGGGAAGGACTGCATTGCTTTGGTATCTTACATGTTTTTATTTATTCAAATCCCCTTTGAAAATTCTTGAGAAAAAATTCTAATACATACAAATCCATAGGCAAGAAAAACTACACATATGCACAGAACACATACTTGACTATAAAGAGATATTTTGTGTAATTTCTTGTTGTGTCTTATGCAGTGCCTCATATGGTGTCTGTCATGTAGATGCTGCTGAATTACTTTACTAAAAACAAAGTTATTACATTGGTGCGATGCATTTAGATATGAAAAATGAGGGAGAGAAAGATGAATGTTCCTTGTTACAGAAATGGCATGGGGAAATCTGCATCACGCTGCATGAGATTTTCTAAAACCTAAAGCAATAGGGGAAGGTGTTATGTTTATGGGCTTTGAGTCAGATGGCCTTGGTTACAAACACAGCTCTATCACTCACTAATTGAGATCTTTGCTAATTTCTTAATTTTCTTAAGCTTTCTGAGCCTCAACTTCCTAACCTGTAAAATTAAGATGATAACATCTGCAGTGTACATTCAGGAATTCATTTAAAAAATGTTTATGAAATACCTACTATGTGTCAGAGATTATCAAAGAGTTTTTATGGATTATTTAACCCTTACAGCACTATTGATTTATTACTATCCATTTTATATATGAGGGGAACTGAGGCTTGGAGAAATTAAGCAATTTGCCTATGATACACAATAAATGGCCAGAGACCACCTCCTACTTAATTTTATAGCAAACACGTAAGTCTCAGGGCTTTGATGAAATCTCTCTCCTTAATAGTTTTTGCTTTATCTTGTCATACTATTGAGACTTATCTTTATTAGTGTTTTATAGACACTGCTGAAATAGCATATCATATAATAGGTGGATTAACAGTCTAATAATCTCTTATCCTGGTGGCAATTCACAATGAGAGGGGGAAAATTCACACAGTTTACACCGCCAGATAAAAATCTCTATGCCAGGGGTGCCTGGGTGGCACAGCGGTTAAGCGTTTGCCTTTGGCTCAGGGCGTGATCCCAGCGTTCTGGGATCAAGCCCCACATCAGGCTCCTCCGCTATGAGCCTGCTTCTTTCTCTCCCACTCCCCCTGCTTGTGTTACCTCTCTCACTGGCTGTCTCTATCTCTGTCAAATAAATAAATAAAATCTTTAAAAAAAAATCTCTATGCCAGCATTATTCAGAGGTGAAGGTTAATATAGACAATAGCCTGGGAACCTAATTGAACATAATTTGTTCAAAATTTCTCCATAACTTGTCATAATTATCTCACCATGAGATAGCGTTCAGTATTGTAAAGAAAAGTAGCAGTAATTCCTTTCTGTTTTTCATGGATTTTTATTTTAAACATTATTGTTCAAGAAACTTTATCTTTTCTTCAGTTACTGGTTGAGCAACATATTGACACCACTTTGGGGAAAATGAGGACGTGAAACTCCAAGTTTAAATATCTATATTGCCATAGGGAGTTAAGATGGCGGAGGAGTAGGGGACCCCTTTTTCAGCCGGTCCCCTGAGTCGAGCTGGATAGGTACCAGACCAGCCTAAATAACCACGGAATCAGCCTGAGACGCAGGATGATGCATCTGGATCTCTACAAACGAACATCTCCAGCGCTGAGTATTGAGGTACGAAGAGGGGAGCTGTAAACCGTGCACGGATATCGGAAGATAAACGGAAGGGGGAGGGAGCCGCTGCGTTTGGGCTCCGGGAAGCGGCAGCCACCTGCACGGCGGAGCGGGCGGACTCACAGAGGGCACCCGCGAGAGAGCGGACTGAGACCGGTGAGCCGTGAACGCGCACGCCACCAGGCATCTCCCGGAACACCGGAATCCCCGTGTGCTCACGGGATCCAGACTGAGACCAGGAACTCCCGGAGTGCGCGCGGGGCGGCTGGCGGCTGGCGGGCCACCTGCACGGGGGAGCGGGCGGACTTGCGGTCGGCACCCGCGAAAGAGCAGACTGAGACCCTGAACCGGGTGCGTGCGCCACCAGGCTTCTCACGGAACTCCGGAATCGAGGTGTGCTCACCGGGCATAGACTGAGACCGGGAGACCCGGGAGCCTGCGGGGCGGCCGGTGGCTGGCGGCATTAGAAACACAAAGGACAGAGACGCGCCGGCCCTGGAAGTGAGGGCAGGGACACCGAGTTGGTGCGCACATCCGGGACGCTGCACCAACAGTAATAGAGTTAAAGTGGCCAGAACATCAGTGGAGAACGGGCCGCAATCCCTCTGTTCTGTGACAATCCAGCCTCTGCTGCTCTTACCCTCAGAAGAGGCACAGCCAGCCGCCAGGGAAAGCCGCCAGAGAACAAAAGCCTGGAAATACCGGCTCAGAGAGTGCCCATCCCCATCCCCCCTCGCAGGGGACACGGAGACTCTACCCAAACAGGGTTGCCTGAGTATCGGCGCGGTAGGCCCCTCCCCCAGAACACAGAAGGCAGGCTGAAAAATCAAGAAGCCCACAACCCGGGCACCTGGGTGGCGCCGTCATTGAGCGCCTGTCTCCGGCTTAGGGCGTGATCCCGGCGTTCCGGAAAGGAGTCCCTCATCGGGCTCCTCCGCTGGGAGCCTGCTTCTTCCTCTCCCACTCCCTTGCTTCTGCTCTGTTCTTGCTGTCTGTCTCCCTCTCTCAGATAAGTAAATAAATAAAATCTTTAAAGAAGAAGCCCACATCTCTAAGATCCCTATAAAACAAGGGGCACGGCCTGGGACCCAGTCAATAATTTGGGCTCTGGACAACCCCGCAACCTCCCCTCATTAGAATGACAAGAAGGAGAAGCCCCCCCCAGCAAAGAAAAGACAGTGAGTCAGTGGCCTCTGCCACAGAAGTAACGGATATGGATGTAACCAAATTATCAGAAATGGAATTCAGAGTAACAATGGTCAAGATAATGAGTAGACTTGAAAAAAGTATTCAGGAAAATGTTACTGAGAATATAGAATCCCTAAGGGTGGAAATGAGAGCGAATTTGACAGAAATTAAAAATTCTATGAGCCAAATGCAGGCAAAACTAGAGGCTCTGACGGCCAGGGACACCGAAGCGGAGGAAAGGGTTAGTGAATTGGAGGATGGGTTAATAGAGGAAAAAATAAAAATAGAAGATGGTCTTAAAAAAATCCACGCCCACGAATGTTGGCTACGGGAGATTACTGACTCAATGAAACGATCCAATGTTAGAATCATCGGCATCCCCGAGGGGGTGGAGAAAAACAGAGGTCTAGAAGAGATATTTGAACAAATTGTAGCTGAAAACTTCCCTAATCTAGCAAGGGAAACAAAAATTCGTGTCCAAGAGGCAGAGAGGACCCCTCCCAAGCTCAACCATGACAGACCTACACCATGTCACGTCATAGTGCAACTCGCAAATATGAGACCAAGGATACAATATTGAAAGCGGCCAGGGCAAAGAAATTTCTCACGTACCAAGGCAAAGGCATCAGAATTACGTCAGACCTGTCTACACAGACCTGGAATGAGAGAAAGGGTTGGGGGAGCATTTTTAAAGCTCTTTCAGAGAAAAACATGCAGCCAAGGATCCTTTATCCAGCAAGGCTGTCATTCAGAATTGATGGAGAAATAAAGACATTTCAGAATCGACAGTCACTAGCCAATTTCGTAACCACGAAACCAGCCCTACAGGAGGTATTACGGGGGGTTCTATAAAAGTAAAAAGGCCCCAAGAGTGATACAAAACAGAAAGTCACAGCCAATACAAACAAAGACTTTACTGACAACATGGCAGAATTAAAAGCATATCTCTCAGTACTCAGCCTTAACATTAATGGTTTAAATTCTTGCTTTAAACGCCAAAGGGTTGCAGATTGGATGAAAAGAAATGACCCATCCATTTGCTGTCTACAAGAGACTCATTTTGAACCCAAAGATGCATTCAGACTGAGGGTAAGGGGATGGAGTACCATCTTTCACGCAAATGGACCTCAAAAGAAAGCTGGGGTAGCAATTCTCATATCAGATAAACTGGATTTTAAACTACAGACTATAGTTAGAGACGCAGAAGGGCACTATATTATTCTTAAAGGAAGTATTCAACAAGTGGATATGACAATTATAAATATATATGCCCCCAACAGGGGAGCAGCAAGATACACAAGCCAACTCTTAACCAGAATAAAGAGACATATAGATAAAAATACATTAATAGTAGGGGACCTCAACACTCCACTCTCAGAAATAGACAAAACACCCTGGCAAAAACTAAGCAAAGAATCAAAGGCTTTGAATGCCATACTCGACGAGTTGGACCTCTTAGATATATATAGAACACTACACCCCAGAACCAAAGAATACTCATTCTATTCTAATGCCCATGGAACATTTTCAGGAATAGACCATGTTGTGGGACACAAAACAGGTCTCAGCCGATACCAAAAGATTGAAATTATCCCCTGCATATTCTCAGACCACAACACTCTGAAATTGGAACTCAACCACAAGGAAAAATTTGGAAGAAACTCAAACACTTGGAGACTAAGAACCATCCTGCTCAGGAATGACTCGATAAACCAGGAAATCAAAAATCAAATTAAACAATTTATGGAGACCAATGAGAATGAAAATACAACAGTCCAAAACCTATGGGATACTGCAAAGGCAGTCCTAAGGGGGAAATACATAGCCATCCAAGCCTCACTCAAAAGAATAGAAAAATCTAAAATGCAGTTTTTATATTCTCACCTCAAGAAGCTGGAACAGCAACAGAGGGACAGGCCTAATCCACGCACGAGGAAGCAGTTGACCAAAATTAAAGCTGAAATCAATCAAGCAGAAACCAGAAGTACAGTAGAGCAGATCAACAGGACTAGAAGCTGGTTCTTGGAGAGAATCAATAAAATTGACAGACCACTGGCAAGACTTATCCAAAAGAAAAGAGAAAGGACCCAGATTATTAAAATTATGAATGAAAAAGGAGAGGTCAACGAAAACCATTGAAATTGGAAGGATTATTAGAAATTTTTATCAACAGCTATATCCCAATAAACTAAGCAATATGGAAGAGATGGAATCCTTCCTGGAAACCTATAAACTACCAAGATTGAAACAGGAAGAAATTGATTTCTTAAACAGGCCAATTAATTATGAAGAAATTGAGTCAGTGATAAACAACCTTCCAAATAACAAAACTCCAGGCCCGGACGGTTTTCCTGGGGAATTCTACCAAACATTCAAAGAAGAAATAATACCTATTCTCCTAAAGCTATTTCAAAAAATAGAAACAGAAGGAAAGCTACCAAACTCATTCTATGAGGCCAATATTACCTTGATCCCCAAACCAGGCAAAGACCCCCTCAAAAAGGAGAATTACAGACCGATTTCCCTAATGAATATGGACGCCAAAATCCTCAACAAGATACTTGCTAATAGAATCCAACAGTTCATTAAAAGGATTATCCACCACGATCAAGTGGGATTCATACCTGGGATGCAAGCGTGGTTCAATATTCGCAAATCAATCAGCGTGATACATCATATCAACAAGAAAAGACTCAAGAACCATATGATCCTCTCAATCGATGCCGAAAAAGCATTTGACAAAATACAGCATCCTTTCCTGATTAAAACCCTTCAGAGTGTAGGGATAGAAGGTACATTTCTCAATCTCATAAAAGCCATCTATGAAAAGCCTACTGCAAATATTATTCTCAATGGGGAAAAGCTGGAAGCCTTTCCCTTAAGATCAGGAACACGACAAGGATGCCCACTCTCGCCACTATTATTCAACATAGTACTAGAAGTCCTTGCAACAGCAATCAGACAACAAAAAGGGATCAAAGGTATTCAAATCGGCAAAGAAGAAGTCAAAATGTCTCTCTTCGCAGATGACATGATACTCTATATGGAAAACCCAAAAGAAGCCACTCCCAAACTATTAGAAGTTATAGAGCAATTCAGTAACGTGGCGGGATACAAAGTCAATGCTCAGAAATCAGTTGCATTTCTGTACACGAATAACGAGAATGAAGAAAGAGAAATTAGGGTATCCATCCCATTTACAATAGCACCAAAAACCATCCGTTACCTTGGAATTAACTTAACCAGAGACGTAAAGGACCTTTATTCTAGAAACTATAAATCACTCTTAAAAGACATTGAGGAAGACATAAAAAGATGGAAAGATATTCCATGCTCATGGATTGGAAGAATTAACATAGTTAAAATGTCCATGCTACCCAGAGCAATCTACACTTTCAATGCTATCCCCATCAAAATACCGAGAACGTTTTTCAAAGAACTGGAACAAATAGTCCTTAAATTTGTATGGAACCAGAAAAGACCCCGAATCTCCAAGGAACTGTTGAAAAGGAAAAACAAAGCTGGGGCATCACAATGCCGGATTTCGAGCTGTACTACAAAGCTGTGATCACAAAGACAGCATGGTACTGGCACAAAAACAGACACATAGACCTTGGAACAGAATAGAGAGCCCAGAAATGGACCCTCAGCTCTTTAGGCAACTAATATTTGATAAAGCAGGAAAAAACATCCGGTGGGAAAAAGACAGTCTCTTCAATAAATGGTGCTGGGAAAATTGGACAGCTACATGCAAAAGAATGAAACTTGACCACTATCTCACACCATACACAAAAATAAACTCCAAATGGATGAAAGACCTCAATGTGAGACAGGAATCCATCAAAATTCTAGAGGAGAACATAGGCAGCAACCTCTATGACATCGGCCAAAGCAACCTTTTTCATGATACATCCCCAAAGGCAAGAGAAACAAAAGATAAAATGAATTTATGGGACTTCATCAAGATTAAAAGTTTCTGCACAGCCAAAGAAACAGTCAGAAAAACTAAGAGGCAGCCCACGGAATGGGAGAATATATTTGCAAATGACACTACAGATAAAGGACTGGTATCCAAGATCTACAAAGAACTTCTCAAACTCAATACACGAGAAACAAATAAACAAATCAAAAAATGGGCAGAAGATATGAACAGACACTTTTCCAATGAAGACATACAAATGGCTAACAGACACATGAAAAAATGTTCAAAATCATTAGCCATCAAGGAAATTCAAATCAAAACCACACTGAGACACCACCTTACGCCAGTTAGAATGGCAAAAATAGACAAGGCAAGAAACAACAATTGTTGGAGAGGATGTGGAGAAAGGGGATCCCTCCTACATTGTTGGTGGGAATGCAAGTTGGTACAACCACTCTGGAAAACAGTGTGGAGGTCCCTTAAAAAGTTAAAAATTGAGCTACCCTATGATCCAGCCATTGCGCTACTGGGTGTTTACCCCAAAGATACAGACGTAGTGAAGAGAAGGGCCATATGCACCCCAATGTTCATAGCAGCAATGTCCACAATAGCTAAATCGTGGAAGGAGCCGAGATGCCCTTCAACAGATGACTGGATTAAGAAGTTGTGGTCCATATATACAATGGAATATTACTCAGCAATCAGAAAGAACGAGTTCTCAACATTTGCTACAACATGGACGGCACTGGAGGAGATAATGCTTAGTGAAATAAGTCAAGCAGAGAAAGACAACTATCATATGATTTCTCTCATCTATGGAACATAAGAACTAGAATGATCAGTAGGGGAAGAAAGGGATAAAGAAAGGGGGGGTAATCAGAAGGGGGAATGAAACATGAGAGACTATGGACTATGAGAAACAAACTGAGGGCTACAGAGGGGAGGGGGGTGGGGGAATGGGATAGACCGGTGATGGGTAGTAAGGAGGGCACATATTGCATGGTGCACTGGGTGTTATACACAACTAATGAATCATGGAGCCTTACATCGAAAACTGGGGATGTACTGTATGGTGACTAACATAATATAATAAAAAATCATTATTAAAAAAAAAAAAAGAAAAAAGTAATAGAAAATTAAAAAAATATATATCTATATTGCCAATGTTTTTCATTTTAAATTTACCCCCCCAAATAGATGTTTAAGTATAAAGTGTATTTATATTATAAATAATTCAAACAAACAGAAATAGCATATACAGTCTTATAAAGAAAAATTGCTAACATTTTGTTGGTTTTTTTCATATATATGATAGACTTTAAAAAGATAAAAATAAATAAAATTGAAATGATGTAACCCCATTTACTTTTCATCTCACTAAATATATATTAATGTTGCTACTGTTACTATCAAAGGCTGCATGTCACTTGGTTATCTAACCAGAACCATGTTGGTGGCATCTAGACTATTTTGGAATGTCCAGCAAGGTCCCTCACATCTCTTTGATCAATTGCATGAACGTTATTAAACTAATCACTGGCATGAAGAATAAGGTTATGGTGGTTGGGTCTTGGGAAGATGGCAGACTAGGAGGACCCTGAGCTCACCTCCACCCATGGACACAGCAAGACTGCAACTACGTATAATGCAACTCACTTTGAAAACAACATAAAGATGAGCAAAACAGTTCTCAGAGATATAAACAAAAAGCCATATCAAGGATGGAAGAGGCAGAGACACAGTTGAGAACCAAATCCCCAGTGCAGGAACCCACAGCAGATGTTTCATGGGCACAAATATAATTCCTGAGGAACAAGGAGATCAAGCTCCAGACTGAGCACTCCCCACCTTGGGGATGTGCACCAGGAAGATGAGCCCCATAAGGGCTGGGTTTGAAAATCAGTAGGGCTGAACTCTATGAAATCCAGAAAACTATAAGAAACTGAGAATCTGTACACAATCTTACTCACCAGGAGACGAAGCACAGAGACAGAAGTTTGAAAAGTGCCTGGGTCATATGTGAAGGAGATTTACTGAATAATTTTTAAGCCTATGCCAGAGGGGCAGGGAGCTGTAGGAACTTTCTCCAGGAAAGGAAATGCTAGCAGGTACCGTATTTGTTGTGTTCCTTCAGCCTAGTTGTCCTGATGCTGGTGAGAGACAGTTCTGGCACTTTCTTTCTACCTTGTTAGCACCACTTGCTCTGCCCAACCATTCACTGTGGATCCTCCACCCAACATGACTGCTGGGACCCCTCTATCTAAAGCAGCTCCTGCCCTGCTACACAGCAGGCAAGCTTGGTCAGGAACAGTGTCCTCCCCAAAGTGACTACCGTTCCACCACACCTGGTAGACATCCCCAGCCAGAACCAATATTCCTCCAAAGCAATTCCTGCCATGGTGGGGGGAATGACTCCACCCACCAGCAAGTGTACAGCAGGTGGAGCCAGAGCTCAGCCAGCCCCACCAACGTGCCTTCAGCAGTCATGGCTGAGTCACAACAGGAAGGTGCCTGCAGCCCACACAGTGGAACCACTGGAATGTCTGGTTCAGCTTGACCTCACAGTGCCTTCTACACAAGACCACTACTTTCAAGACCAAGAGACTAAGCTGACCTAACACATACAAATAATCACAGAGAGTCAGACAAAATGAGGAAACAGATGAATGTGTTCCAAACAGAAAAGACAAAATGTCAGAAAAAGAAACTAAATGAAATAATCAATCTACCCAATTAAGAATTCAAAATAGAGGTTATAAAGATGTTTACTGGACTTAAGAGTAAATGAACTCAGTGAAAATTTCAACAAAGAGATAGACAATAGAAAAATGAACCAGAGGTAAAGAATACTGTAACCTAAATGAAAAAAAAAAAAAACTAGACAATAACAAAAAGCAGAGTAGCGGAAGCACAAGAATGAATTAGCAATCTGGAAGGCAGAGTAGTAGAAATAATCCAAACTAAAAAAAAAAAATTTTTTTTTAATGAGGATAGGTTAAGACACTTCTAGTACAACATTAAACATACTGACATTTGTATTATAAGGGTCCCAGAAAGAGAAGAGAGAAGGAAAGAGCTGAGAACGTCCCTATCCTAGGGAAAGAAATTGAAGTCCAGGTCCTAGAAGCACAGAAAGCCCCCAAGATGATGAACCCAAGGAGGTCCACAGCAAGGACCAGATGGCTTCACAGGTGAATTCTACCAAACATTTAAAGAAGAATTAATATCTATCCTTCTCAAACTATTTAAAAAAAAATGAAGAGGAAGGAATGCTTCCAAATTCATTCTATGAGGACAGCATTACTCTGATACCAAAACCAGACAAAGACAACACACACACAAAGAGAAAATTAGCACCCTGGTCCAAGATAGTACTTGAAGTCACCTGATGTGTCATGCCTAGGATCCCAATTCTGTAGACCTGAGATTGGGAGTTGTTGATGCAACAACTCAAAGAGGACTATCAGTCTTATATTCGGTATGTGGATAATAACAAGAATGTGAACAATGTTTGCTTTTGACTGGAGTACAGCAAGGAAGGGACTTGGTGTTTGGAAAATGCTGTTACATTCATGGCCCCAAATATAGGTTTGACATCAAATTTGACACTCCTACCACATATCCATTCCACTAGTGCTTCAGAAATTGCAGTCCTTGAGCTGGATGGAAAAATAAGAAAGATGTACAGGGTGGCAAAGTATGCCCCACTGATCACTTTAAGCCATTGTGGGCCAGAAACATGCCCAGGTTTGAACTAGCTCACCTCATGGGTCTGGGGCTCAGTCCATAACTAGCAGTGCAAATCCCTGATTGGATTCAGAAGAGCATGATTTAGCATAAAGAGAAATGCAACCAGTGAAAGATCAAGCCATTGAGGCAGGACTGAGAGACCTTTGATGGGCTACATTTCTGTTTTCTGTGCATCACTCTTCTAATCTAAATGCTTCCCCCACATCCCATTGCCCATAATTGTTACTAAGTAGCCACAGCAGGCACTGCTTAAAAACACCACATTGTTGCTTCTGAATTTCAAGGCTACACCTGGAGAGGAAAGACTGGGGCTTTGGAAAGCCAAAAGGCAATCTATATCCTTTCCCCAGGTGGAACAATGTGAGATCTCAGAGGGAAGGGGTGTGCTGGAAAAGGGTACATTGTCTTTTTGGTTTCTTGAGATGACTCATCAATAAAAACCACTTCTTCTGGTGGAGGGAGGGCAGGAAGAAAGAAAGAAGGTAGGAAATTATTCCTGGTGAACATAGATGTACAAATTTTTGACAAACTATTAGCAAACCAAATTCACCAATACATTAAAAGAATAATTCACCACAATCAAGTTGGATTTATTCCAGGGATGAAGGATGGTTCACTATTTGAAAATCAATCTGCATGATATATCATACAGTAAAATGAATTGTAGAAATCATATAATCATCTCAATAGATGTAGAAGAATCACTTGACAAAATTCAACACCCATTCGATTTAAAAAACTCTCAACGAATTGTGTTTAGAGGGAACATACCTCAGCATAATAAGGGCCACATATGACAAACCCATAACTGACATACCAATGGCGAAAAGCCTAAAGTTTTTTCTCTAAGAGCAAGACAGGGATGTCCATTCTTGTCACTTTAATTTAACATAGTACTGAAAGTTCTAGCCACAATAATCAGACAAGTAAAAGAAATAAAAGGCATCCAAATTGGTAAGAAGTAAAACTGTCACTATTTGCAGATAACATGACACTTAATATAGAAAACCTGAAAGACTCCATTGAAAAACTATTAGGATGCAGAATTACTATACAGAAATTTGTTGTGTTTCTATACACTAATAACAAACTAGCAGAAAGAGAAATTAAGAAAGCAATCTCTTTTACAGTTGTGTCAAAAAGAATAAAATACCTAAGAATATATTTAGCCAAGGAAGTGAAAGACTTATATTCTAAAAACTATATGACACTGGTGAAAGAAATTGAAGATAGCGCACGCACACACACACACACACACACACACACACACACAAAGATATGCCATGCTCAAGATTTGGAAGATTTAATATTCTTAAAATATCGTACTACCCCAAGCTATTACAGATTTGATACTGTCCCTACCAAAATAGTGTTTTCTACAGATCTGTAATACTTCTGAAATTTGTGTGGAACCACAGAAGACCCCAAATACCAGAGTAATCTTGAGAAAGCCCAAGCTGGAGGTATTATAATCCCAGATTTCAAACTATACTACTAAGTTATAGTTATCAAAATAGTATGATACTGGTACAATAATAGACACAGATCTGTGGAATAAAATAGAGAGCCCAGAAATAAATTTACACTTAATGGTCAATTTATGACAAAGGAGGAAGAAACATAAGAACATATAATGAGCAAAGAGATCATCTCTTTAATAAACAGTAATAGGAAACCTAGATGGCTACCTGCGAAAGAATGAAACTGGACAACCTTCTTACACCATATACTAAAATAAACTCAAATGGATTAAAGACTTAAATGTAAGACCTGAAGCCATAAAACTCCCAAGAGAAAACATAAGCTGTAAACTCTTGGACATTGGTCTTAGCAATATTTGGGAGTATCTGTCCCCTTGAGCAAGGATGACAGAAGCAAAAATAAACAATTAAGACTACATCAAACTAAAAACTTTTGCACAGCAAAGGAAACCATCAACAAAACAGAAAGTCTACCTACTGAATGGGAGAGGTTATTTGCAAATGAAATATCTGATAAGGGGCTGATACCTGAAATATAGAAAGAATGCATACAATTAAACACCAGAAAAACAATCCAATTAAAAGATTAGAAAAGAACCTAAATAGACATTTTTCCAAAGGCATACAGATGCATGAAAAGATGTTTGACATTACCGATCATCAGGGAAATGCAAATCAATCCACAATGAGATAACACCTCATACCTGTCAGAATGGCTAAGATAAAAAATCCAAGAAATAACAAGTGATATGAAGGATGTGAAGAGAAAAAGAATTTTTGCACACTGTTGGTGGGAATGCAAATTGGTACAGCCACTGTGGAAAGCGGTATAGAGGCTTCTCAAAACGAAAAGAAAAAAGAAAAGAAAAAGAAAGAAAGAAATACTATATGACCCAGTATTTCCACTACTGGGTATTTACCCAAAGAAAACAAAAACACTAATTAAAAAAAGATATGTGCACTCTGTTTACTGAAGCATTATTTACAATAGACAAGATATGGAAGCAACCCACATATGCACTGATAGAAGCCTGGGATCTTGCTATTTGTGACAACATGGATGGACCTAGAGGATTTTATACTAAGTGAAGTAAGTCATACATAGAAATGCAAATACCACATGATTTCACTTATGAATTTGGAATCTAAAAAAAAATGGAACAAAAAGCAGAATCAGACAAATAAATACAGAAAACTGATGGTTGCTAGAGGAGGGGTGCGAAGGTGGGCAAAAGAGGTAAAGGGAAGTGGGAGATCGGGCTTCCAGTTATGGAATGTCTAAATCACCAGAATAAAAGGTACAGCTTAGGAAATATAGTCAATGGTAGTTTAATAGCATTGTATGGTGACAGGTGGTAGCTAACTCATGGTAAGCATGACAAAGTATAGAGTTGCTAAATCACTATGTTGTACACCTGTAATCTATGTAGCATTGCATCAACTATACTCAAACAAAAATTCTCATCATGAAACATCATTAACCACAACAAAAACAAGACATATTCTAAGAAAATATTTGCAATACACAACTGAAGAAGACCTTGTACCTATATGAATATATAGGTAACATACAAAACCCCTACATATCAATAATTTAATGGCAATCTAATTAATAACATGTCCAAAAGACCTGAGCAGAAATTTCACCAAAGAGAGAGGGAAAGAAAAGGAGAAAAGAAAAGAAAGAATAAATAAATAATAAATAGAAGCACAACAGTCCATGTTTATGACACTATGGAAGAACCAGAACTCTGATATCATTATTAATAGTGTATAAAAAAGCAAAATACCTGTAGAAAATTGTTCAGCCTTTTCTCATAAAGTTAAACATATCCCTACCCCATAGTTCACTGTTATGAGCTTATCCAAAGAAATTAAATATTTGTGGCCTCTGAAAGTCTTGTACAAGAATTTAAAAACAGTTATTTAAAATAGCCCCAAACTGGAATAACTCAAATGTCAATCAATAAGAGAACATATTTTGTCATATGCATATAAATATTATTCAGCAATAAAAAACAATGATCTACTACCAAAAACAATAGCATCAGTGCACCTCAAATCATTATGGTGAATGTAAAAAGCCAGGCACAAAAGTATACAGATTGCAAGATTCCATTTTGTTTTTATTTTTTAAAAAGATTTATTCATTTGTGAGGGGGGAGAGAGAGAGAGAGAGAGAGAGAGAGAGAGAGAGAATGATCAGAGGGGCAGAGACAGGAAGAAGTAGGGTCCCCACTGAGCAGGACCCTGAGATCATGACCTGAACTGAGGGCAGATATTAACAGACTGAGCCACCCAGGTGCCCCTCCATTTTGTTTTTAAATGAAGTTCAATAACAGGCAAATTTAATCTCTAGTGATATATATCATAACAGCAGTTCCCTGTGGTTGGATGGGAAGTAACATTGAATACAGCAACTTTCTGGGTTGATGAAAATGTTCTTTATATGGATTCCTTAACAACTATATAAAGAGGTATTACAATATACAAGTAAAAAAAGGTATCAAATATAATGGAATCCTTGAAGATGAAGATTCACATGAATATTATGCTAAAGAAATGATATTATCAGTCAAGAAGTATCTCTTTGGCATGGAAGAAATATTCTTCCCTGCTCTCCTGGTGTTAGGCTTAATCACAGGACTCCTAACTTAGGGACTTAAAAATCTGGGAACAGGTAAAACTAACCAAAAATAACAATATTCATCCTTATTTTGGGATTTCTTGGTTGTAATTCCCAGTCCCTGGTTTAGTGCTTTAGTCTTAAACAAGTTTAATTAAAATACTACAGAACCAAATTTTTTAGGTATTTGAATTTAACTATCAGGGGTCTTCAGTTCTCTTAGGCAGGCTAAAAACACCAAATAACTAATTCAGTAGTCACTTTTGAGTATCTACCATTTGCCAGGTCCTGAGGTAATAATTCAACTTGGTTCCTGCCTTCATGAAGCCTATAGCCTTCCATTCTTGCATCAGCTTGTAACTCATAGTTGAAAGATGTGGTCCATATATACAATGGAATATTACTCAGCCATCAAAAAGAACGAGTTCTCAACATTTGCTGTAACGTGGACGGGACTGGAGGAGATAATGCTAAGTGAAATAAGTCAAGCAGAGAAAGACAATTATCATATGGTTTCACTCATTTATGGAACATAAGAAGTAGGAAGATCGGTAGGAGAAGAAAGGGAAGAAGAAAGAGGGGGGTAAACAGAAGGGGAAATGAAGCATGAGAGACTCTGGACTCTGGGAAACAAACTGAGTGCTTCAGAGGGGAGGGGGGTGGGGGAATGGGATAGGCTGGTGATGGGTATTAAGGAGGGCACATATTGCTTGGTGCACTGGGTGTTATACGGAAGTAATGAATCATGGAACTTTACATCAAAAACTAGGGATGTACTGTATGGTGATTCATATAATAAAACATATTATTTTTTTAAAAAAAGAAAGGCTTCCCAATTATCTCCGATTCCTGTTTGAAATGCCAACAGCTAACACTGCTAGATATTTATTTATATAAAATGGTATGAGGGGTAGTCCCTGACCTCAAAAATCTTACTGTAAAGTCAAGGGTAGCTTCTTCAACCAGTTCTTTTATCATAAATTCTCCAAGATTATTAGTTATATGGAATTTATCTGGCTAGTATGCCCCCTTTCTCAGAGTTATAGAATATACCCACAATATGGACTAATATTTTAACTAACATACAGTGTATTTATCAAATATTCAGTATTTAGTGTAGATTCTAGATGTTCGCACTGGAAATTCCTATGAGACATGCAAAGCTTATTCATTTCCTCATAGTAATAAATGCTTTCCATCCCCTGGGCTGCTTTCTGGGAACTTCAGTGTCCTTTTCTCTTTGTGAGATCTCTTAATATTTTTTCCAGCTTTACTGAGGTGTAATGGACAAATAAAAATAATATTTTTATATATACTATTAATATAATTGTATATTTAAGGTGTGCAATTTGATATATGTATCCACTGTGAAATGCTTACCACAATCAAGCTAATTGACATACCCATCACCTCATAGTCATTGTGTGTGTCGAACACCTAGTGTACCCTCTCTTAGCAAATCTCAAGTATGAATAACACTGCAATGATCGTAGCAGTTCAGATATCTCTTCAAGACACTGATTTCATTTCCTCTGTATATTAACCCCAGAAGTGGGATTGCTGGATCATATGGTAATTCTGTTTTTAATTTTTGGGGTACCTCCATACTTTCAATGTAATGGCTCTACCAATTTCCATTTCCACTAACAGTGTACAAGGGTGCCCTTTTCTCGACATCCTTGCCAACATTTGTTATCTCTTGTCTTTGTTAGTAGCCATCCTAATAGGTTAAGAGGTGTCCTCTCATTGTGGTTTCGACTTGCATTTCCCTGATAATTAGTGACATTGCGTACCTTTCCTTGTACCTGTTGGCTATCCGTATATCTTCTTTGGGGAAAAAAAGCTTCTCTTCATTTGCCCATTTTAAAATCAGATTATTTGTTTTTATGCTATTGAGTTCCTTATACATGTTGGATATTAAGCTCTTATCAGATAGGTTTTTCTTGTTTTTTTTTTGTTTGTTTTGAACTGAGTCCCTGTCTTTACCCTTCCCTACTGAGTATGCTTAAGAGGTTTTGATTCATTCAGTCCTCCAAGCTTTTCCTCTCAGTGTATAATAGGGTACTCTATATTTTGATACGACCATTTTCTGGAGTCTCTCTCCATGGTCAATCTTCAGTTCTGTAGGGTGGTGATAGGGAAGGGAGTTTGACAATGGCAGGGAGATGAAGTCTCATTTATTAGCAAACAAAGCACAAGCATTTTTCTCACCTTTTCAAAGAGATCTTCCCTGACCACGTAAATTAAAACAGCATCCTTGTCATCTTACACATGCCTTTGATTTACTTACTTCATGACTTATGTCACTATTCAAAATATTCATATTCATCTATTTTTTGCTTGTTTATTATCTGTATTCCTTCAACCACTCCCTCCATCTCTAAGGCAGTTCTGCCCTGCCTTTCTCATTTTTCAACATACCATCACATGACACAGAATTAGGAGAGAATACCCATTTTAATAAGTAAACAGATTTTTCAGTTTACTAAATATTATTAAACCAGGACTTTTTTTCTTTGCCATGGCATGCAGATTGTTAATCATTCTAGGCAAAGTCCTCATTCTAAGTGCACTTGTATCTTAACTTCTTATTTTCATTGAAAATAATTGAGTGATTATTTACTTTAAATTACTTACTAGATTTAACTGCTCATCTTATGCTTTTTTAAAAAAATATGAAGTGTGGAAACGTGTGTTTCTCTACCACTTCTAATATTTGTTTAAGTGTGTATCAGATACCTAGCTTGGGGGGTGAGCCGGAGGGAGAAAATGCAGGTAGAGGATATTTGAGCCATAATATTACTCTTCAAGTTCAGACTTCAGAGGAAATCCTCTTTAATTTCTAACCATTTTCTCAGTACTTTTAAAATTACATATCTCATATTTAATATAATAAATCTCTCCTATAATGAAGAGTCTAGGGACCAAAACTGATACTGAAATTAACCTAGTTCTAAGACTGAAAAATGACTGTTTTCAGTTACATAAAATAATTCCATGAAAACTTGACACAATTTTTTTTTAATGGAAGTTGGAAGTCTTCTATAATTTGGACAGGTTTAAAGATAGAGTAAGATTTTTTTTTTCCTGTAAACATTATTTAGCAAATTTTTCTTACATCCAGTGCTTTTGAACTTTTTAGGGCTGTTTAACACATGTTTATAGCAGGATGTCTGCCTTCCCTATATCACAACATTCTAGTATAATCTCATTACCCACAAATAAAAGTGAACACTGCAAAATAACTCTTAAAGGTTCTGATTTAAAAAAAAAAGATAAACGTGCCTTCATCAAGGCATTTCATCCCGAGAAGAAAACTCATTGTTCAGATTAGTTCATCTGCTAATCCATAATTCCCACTTGAAGTAGCAAGATTTTAAGGAAATGTTTTTATTTGTTGATAACAATAGCAATATTGATAACTGTTAACATCTTTTGAAAGGTTTCTACATACCTGGCTCTATGCTAAGCACTAGGTATGCATACACTAAATTTTATAAATCTGAGGATGGAAATTTCTATCTCTTTTATATCAATAGGAGAGGTTAGGTATTGTTATTGATACAAGTAGAAAGTGAAGCCAGGATCAGAACCCAGGCAAGAGAGGTGAGGGGACTAGAAAAATGTCGCAGTGAAAGCGCATGAGAGCTACAGAGAAGCATTAGGAAAAGCCATGAATATATTCAAGGAAATACTGAAAGAGATTTCACCTAACTTCATGGTCAAGCAGTTGACACTTGTGCTCTCATTTTACACTAATTCAGTCATCAGTCAATGAAAGTTCATGAAATCTTAAAGCTTGTGTATGTAAACAAGCCATAGTTTTCTATCCATGATGCTAGCAGTCTTGAACATAACTTCAATCAGTCTGAGTTAGTGACATCACAGGTTGGCAAAGCAACGTGGTTGTTTCCATGGAACCCAAGATCAATTTTTAGAGTATTTTTGAAAAACTCAGTTATCTCTGGCTAAGTCAATTACAACCAACTGAATAATTTCCCCAAAGGACCTCATGCTTTCTCATTAAGTGGAAATAATGTTTTAACCATCAATCACATTCTCTCAAAGATCTTTAAATAAAAAAAGACTCTGGAATTAATTGGAAATGAAAGTCAATAGAAGATTTCCCACCCTTCATATCAATCATCTAATCATCCAAAGACATTTCACTGGTAATTGATATAAACTAGTCATAAATAGATGAAGATTAGCCTTTTATTTATACTTAAAGGGTTGAAAAAGTATCTTTAAATTGTATTATTTCATTCCAACTGAAGTTCCACTAATGTGTTTCTTCAATTATAGTTGCTGATCTATAAAGCTTATTTTATGCTAAATTTTTCCTTACCTCTTTCCATAGAAGGATTTAATAATGTGCTAATAAATTACCATATATTTAAATTTGGACAGACCTGAATTATTGTGTTTTTCTTAGGTTGAAAATATGTAACAAATAAATAAAATCTCACCAGATACAACAAGAAACAGGGCCTAAATCCTTAAATTTATGCATAGCCAGGAGAACATAGATTATATAAAGCCTACTAGGCAGATATTTTGGTTTCCTTTTTGTCTTGAAAGTGAAACAAAATTGCATTCATGAAACAAAGATGAAGAATTTATTTCTTGCATAAAGATTTCTCATCTTTCAGAACCTTGTCGGAAAAGTTAGCTTCCTCGTTATCATTTAGACATTTATTTTACTTTTCTTAACCTTGAACTTATTCCATTAGAGTCACAAAATCTAACAAAGTAACCTAAACAAATTTGTTGCAAACAAGTCTTTGACATGCGAAATGGATTTTTGTTTTGCCCTACCTAAGTCTTATGTTTCATTATTATTAAAAATGTCAGTAATATTTTGCCTGCTGGGAACACCGATTTTCCTTCAATTTTTCAATCTTATTCAAAACACTGTATTGAATATTTTACAAGTTGCACTAGATCTGTGTTATTGCTTTTTAGAATTACAAACTGTGAAGCCTGTGTTGGCATTTTGCTAAATGGTTTTTGCACATGTAGACTTGTCAAGCATTTACAGAAAAGAGAGAGAGAGAGAAAACCGTTCTTGGATGATTATAATCTTGCATGTGACCTTCAGAATCCAAAGTAATAAGTTTTCATCAAGGGAGAGGCTGTGTCCCTCCATAATCCATACACATCCTCAGCTCATAAGCTCTTCTTTTACTGTGTGTAACATAGTCCATCAAATACTTCAAATACTGTCAACTTTTTCTCCTTCTGCTCTCCTCTCCTGCCCTGTGTTCATGTAACATTGACAAACCTATCAATTAGGGTCCTGGAGAAACAATTTATGTGCTGAAAGTCTCCTGTGTTTCATTTTGCCTTATCTATTGGTTTATGATCACTTTATAAATTTTTAACTTACAAATATGTATGTTCAGGATGCTATGGCTGTTATAAGAATTGTTAAATTTTCAGGTGGAAGAAATTAAAGGGGACTCATGGGAAAAAAATAAAGTATTTTGGGAAAAGGAAGTGAATGGTGGAACGCAGGTTTTTGAAATTTAATTTTGAGGTTTGTGCAATAGTTTTAGTAAGATTCAAAGGCATTAAATGAGAATTAAGTTATATTACACCTGTATTTCTGTATCTGTCCACTCATTCATAAATTTAAATCTAAATCTATATTGATATGTATATCCATATTTATATCTAGATGTTAAAACACACACACACACACACACACACACACACACACACACCCTGATACTAAGACCTCCAATTTCATCCTAACATGATAGTGTATATTCCAGCATCTGGTTTTTCACAATTTTAACTTTCTTCTCTGACAGAGACTAACTCTCACTATTCACAACAGATTTCACTTAGAAGTTCAATTCTGAAAAATAAATCATTTAGGAATGGCTAATGCATACTATTGTGGAAAACTAGAGCTATTTAAAACAAGCAAACATTTTGTCTTAGCCTGAGGACATACAGTCAAAATACTGTGTTCAAGGATTATTCTCCCATCCCCAACTTGTTATTTATTTGAAATAGTTAGATTCATGTGTTTCTGTTCATATTTCATTTCCCCCCACATCTTTGCTAATTTATTATTTACTTTTTTGAAGTATGTGAAATAAAACATGGTTATAAAAACCAGTTATTTTTAAAAATGCTCTACTCAGAGAAGTGTTACCACTCAATTTCCTTTGATCTCAGTCCTCTTACCCTATTCCACCATGTTCCCATTGCCCATCCTTTCACCAACACACACATACCCCCTTTGGGAGCTAATCTCATGAATTTCTGATTTGTTCTTCCTGAGATTCTTTTGCATGAATGAGTAAATATATGTGTGTGTGTGTGTATTTTTTTTTGCTCATTTCATTTTTTTTTACACCAAAGATACACATTATCACTCCTTTGCAGTTTGCTGTTGGCAATCAGAAATATATCCAGTTAATAACTCATTGGTTCATGGAGAACCTCCCCCTTTTTCATAAAGTTACATAGTACTCTAAAGAATTTATACATGATAGTTCATTCAACTGCTCTCTTATATGTGAACATTTAATATGTTTCCACTATGTATGAGCAATGCTGCAATGAATAAGTATGTGTGTGTAGTATTGTTTGAGGTATACTTGAGCAAGGGGAGAAGTTCAGTGTGGAAAAGGAGTCAGACTAGAAGTAGGACATTCAGCCTCAGCTGCAGGTGTTAGCAACATCAAATGGAAATATCCTTTTAGAATCAGTTGTTCCTCTCATTAGCAAGAGCCTATGCTTAAATGCAAAAATAAGAAAAATAGGTGTATCTTGTTAAGTGAGATGAGGAAATGTTACAGCACAGAAAATAAGGGGCTGGAATGAGGATATGGTGACAGGAGAAAAAAAAATACAATCAACATATGAAGAAATTACACTTACGTGAGCTTAAGAACCATTAGATGAGAAGGCTATCCCCATAGTTCTTGGTGTATGCTCTATTATCTTATGGCAAAATGCGTTATGATCTCTTCTAATTTAGAAATTGCTTTTTTCAAGGATCCCTACATTTCAGATGATCAGAATTTTGCCATGGAATCAAATGAGTTTGTGTTGGCTTTTAACTGACACATGTAATTGGTTTTGACAATCCTGGGCTCCACTCCACACTATTCTCCATTTCCACCCCAGTTGGACCACACTGCCCCAGGACAGGGCTATTATGTAGAAACTTCCAGAGTAAACTGTGCAGTTGCTTATAAAGGTACCCATGACAACCAATGGGCACCAGCAACTCTGGATAGGACTTGTGCTCCAATCTGATGCATCCCCATGGTCATCATTAAAGCACAATGTGGAAATTCAGCTCTTAGCAGATGCCACCATTTAAGCCTTCCTACAACCTTGAATCTTTTCTGGTTTAAGTTATTTGGAGAAAAGCCAGAAAAAAAAAATGCTGGAACAAAAAAGTCCCCGTAGGGAAACAAGCATATTCTTCATAGGAGTCCTGCTGCTCTTATGGTTAAAATGAATGTTAGAAGCAGGTCACAAAAAATTTAAATGGTTGGAAGAAAAGCAAATGGTAGTCAGAATCCGACATCCAACTATAGTTAGGAGCTTTTAGTCGTCTTGTGGCTTTTTTGAACAGCTTGACAGTGTAGCAGAGGTAGCTAGGAATTTGTATAATCATCAGTGTAAACTATTCGAAGAAGCTAGACTCACCCATATTTACTTTGTTAGCTAGTTATTAAATCAGGCAGAGGAAAAAATGTATTGCTAATGAATTCTGCAATGACTTAAAGAAAAAGGCCATAAATGATACAAAAGAAAACTTGTAATGTATTGCTAATGAATTCTGCAATGACTTAAAGAAAAAGGCCATAAATGATACAAAAGAAAACTTGTAATGTATTGCTAATGAATTCTGCAATGACTTAAAGAAAAAGGCCATAAATGATACAAAAGAAAACTCATTGCATTGAGTTATCTATTTATTTAACACCACTCCTTAATCATGAAAGGGCAGCCATGGAATGTGATATCATTGTTACAGGTGGGTTGCAATGCCGCTTCTTGATTCCCAGTGCAGAATAGAAAACTTGGGTAGATAGAAAGTTCACAGTATTATCATGAGCTTACATTACAAATTGTATCGCATCTATACCCAAATGGCTATAGTGTGGGTTATAGGGAAAGTATCGGAGATACCTTCTAGGTATCTTGTTTCTAACTTGCCAATACAGAGGTATAGTTGAAGACATCTTGGAAAACATAACACCTACCTGGTCTGGTAATAGACATTAAGAGGTACAGTGTGCTAAGTTTGAACAAATGCTTTGGTTCAAAGTTGTCTACAACCACAGTCTCTAAAGCAATAATTCTTACTGAAGTGCAGTCAGTGATAACAGTATGGGAAGAACAGATGAACTTCAACTAGTCCCTGCATCTGCTTACACAGATGGTAACCAATGATTCTTACACACAAACCAGTAACTTACTCATCACAAATGTGTGCCCCAACAAAAACCTATCTCAAATCTGGAACAAAGTTAAATAACAAGTAAATTCAGTAGGCACATTTCCATCACTGAAGGTCAATTATACCTTTTTAGGGAGAAAATCTACTTTAACTAAAGACACTAGTGTTACTGGTAAAGTGTGTTTCTATTTCCACGCTTTTGTTTTAATTTCATAAATTTTATTGTTTTACATCAAGAATTTACTTACACTATTTTTCACTTAAATTATTGTTCAATATAGAAGGGAAAACAGCCCTATAATTCAGCTTGCTAATATCTTTTTGATTTATCAGTTATTACGTGTTTTTCTCTCCCATAGACACTATGTAGAGTATTACCTGAACATTTTGTCACTTCTAGTTAAATGACAAACTGGACAATCTTTCCTAAAAATATCAAACTTGTTGAAGGTAATTAAAAGTGCCCAAAGAGAGAATGTAAATTAAAGTACATATAATGGAGAAGAGCTTGTACCACTTCTATATTATTACAAATAGTGTTTTAGCTCTCTAAGCAAGTTATGTGTTTAAGTGCAATTTGTTACCTTTCTTTTACAACTGCATGAGCAAAATTTGCAAGGGCATCATTGGCAGATTTGATCAGTGGATTCATATCCTCTTACATCGTCCTCTGTCATCTTAGTTGTCTTTCTACACATGCATTTATTTTCACGTAAAAAAGTAAATGACTCCAGTTTAATTACAGCAGAGACAAAGTGCATAGAATTACAGAGAATTTGATAAGCAGAGAGCCTTCTTCCCGAGGATCCCATAGACTAGCCCCTCACCAGAATTTCCCCACTGACATTTTGGGCCCACCTTTTATGAGTGAAGTTTCTCACCTGCCTTCACTGCCATCAGGGCAACATCATCTCAGTGTAGAGCTAAGTGATTTATAGCTTCCCAGTATGGAAGAGCGAAGTCAAAATCATTAGGCTTTGGGGCTCTGCAGAGACATCAACCAAGAGTCTCTGGTCACTCTACTCCCTTCAGCACGGAGTGTAGTGCTACCCACTGGTTCGTAGATGCACGTCCTACAGCAGCATTCCTGGGAGATAGAACTCCCAGAAAGATCTGGTCAAGCCGGGACCTGTTCTCAAAAGTTTCCTGATGGACTACATAAAGTATTTTTATTTTCTGGTATTGTCCTTTTCTAAATGAAATTTTATTAACACAGAAGATTAAAATTTGAACATGGAAAGTTGTCCTTGTGTGTATCCTTTCCTGCTTTTTTCTTTATCCTGTCAGCCTAGTGCACACACAGATTAGAGCCCTCAGTTATAACTCAGCTTCCCTGCTTTCATCCCCCTTCATGAATCTTTCATATTTACCTTCTGCTCGATACACTAAGATGGATGGCCCTGTCCCCCGATAGACACCCATGTTGGCTCCTCAGGCGCTGGGATGTTTGCTCTCCCCTCTAATTTTTCTATAATACCAAAAGTTCATTTTCACTGCTCATATCCTTATAGTGGGCTCATTTTTCAAATATCTGTCTTCCAATATAGTATTTTCAAGGTAACAGCATTTACCCAGGGGAGTGATTTGATTAGTGCATAGCAGGATGTTGCAACTGTTGGCGCTTACCCTGCTCAGTTTCCTCCAGCTTTACAGCTTGCGGAGTGAGCCTCACTGACCACTCACCAAGAGCTGAGAAAGTGCAGGGGAAAGGGCCAGGAATTCAAAATATTACGAAAAAGAAATAGTATAAGCTGGTAACATGAGAGCCCTCAGAAACATTGTTAAAATTCTTACTTCTCTAGTAGCTACTTTGTGTTTATCATAATAGGCTAGTTAAGGAGACCCACCTTAAACATGAACATAAATACCAGCCTGGACCACAGATGATTTTCATAAAATCTAAGTCTGTGAATGCTGAGTAGACATCATCAAAATCACTAGCAGTCAATGTCAAGCTAAATAAAAGAACACATTCTTTAGATAAAGCATGGTAACTTCTGGACCACGGCCACTATGGGGATTCACTGAAATACACAGTTTAAGAAGATACAAGAGCTGGAGAGGCTCTTGAATTCAAGACTCCAATGGGCACAGAGATTGCTACCAATGGACTACCAGAGGCCGATTATAACAGATATTCACTGAGCACTTACCAAGTTAGATGCACTATGCTAAGTGCTATGTAATTGCTATCTTATTCAGTCTTCCAATAACCTGGTAGAGGAGGAAACTGATGCATGGAGAAGCTAAGGATCTTGCCTAAAATGATATCACAAGAAAATAAGAAATCTGAATTAAAGTGCAGTAATGTAGCTGGTAAATATAACTTTTAACCATTATGCTTAAATGGAATATGTGTTATGCCTATGAGCATTTCCAACACAAGCATGGAGAAAGAGAGGAGGGAGGGAGAAAGGGCAGAGGGAGACAAAGGGAAAGAAACAAAGAGGGAAACTCATCAGACATGAAACAGCGCATGGCACTGCCTCTTACAATTGCTTTTTCTGATCCTAGAAGGGATAAGATCTGACTCTGCTGTTCACTTCCATGGAGTGCTTCACAAATGCTCCTTATGTTAGGAGCATGTAGCTGTTCTCTATATCATCTTAGTGTTTAAATATATTAATTATCCATTCATTATGGCCTCTAACCACAAGCCAAATAATTCATCAGTCCTAAAAGCAAAAGAACAATTATTATTCCTGTAGGAAACTGAGAGACAGTATTGTGTTCTCCACCGTGGCTTCTGAGCAGTCTTCAGGAGCAATGTTAGGTTGCTCTTCATGTACCAGCTTTAGAACTTTCCATCGCAGTGAGAAGCATCTCCTCTCTGCTTCTACAATCTTCCCCATCTCATCACCACCCCAACCAACAGCTCAGAAGCCACACGTCATCACAGGGCTTTTATTTGTTGCTGTTGTGATCTTTCATAATAAGGAATATGTAATTGTGAGGAGTGTAAGAGGTTCAGGCTTTGAGAACAACCTTTCAATAAAATTAAAGCAATAGCAATTCAAGGTAGCTCCCAATGATAGGTGATTTTATTTTAGGTGTTTGCAAGTGTCTTAAACATTTTAATGACCCAACATTATTCTGTATATTGCCTATGTGAATGTGCATATTCACAGAAACATGAATACACAAAAGATTTGTCACACAGGGATGTAATAGTGAAGGTAAAGATGGATCATGAGAGTAAGAGGCTGGGCACAGCCATGGACAAGGACAGACAGATGAGAATCACACACATACTTAGTTTTGTTCCCTTTCTTGTCCACTTGCCTACATCTTAGGGGATTTTTGTGATCGATTTGGTTTGTCCTTTCCTTGGAAATACATTATAATAAAACACTTTCAGGGTCTGCTTCTTGATCCCTACTCAGAAGACAATAACCCTTTATTGGATGTCATCTATTCTCTATCTCACTTACCAAATCCCTTGACAGTGTTTCTTTAATCTTCCAAATAAACTCCTTTCACTGAAGCCCTTGTCTAGGAATGCTTCTGAATAACCTAAGTAAGATATATATGCTAAATGAACTCAGATAACCAGCCCCAAGCACTAGCTTTGCCCTTTGTGTAATTCACCAATATTTATGCTTACATTCTCCTGCACCACTTCCTTTGATGAGGTAGAAGGGGTCTCCTGAATCACTGACTCCAAATCTAACAAACATGGTGTCATAGTCCTATGTTTACTTGGTGGGAATTGTTAAGATCATGGGAGTCCTTTTTATTTGATTTTGAACTACTTTATTTATAGGAGATTTACTTTCCTATGTGAAATCAATTCTCATTCCCAGACATCCACATGTGAATGAAATGGTTGAAGTTTGACCCAAAACATGTTAGGTGGCTGGGAGAACTAGCCTGGCGGTTACATACTGCAAGGAAATGACAAGATACCTACAACAGTCACATCTTGAGAATCCGCAGCGTGCTAAGAGCTGAGTCCTTCCTATGGGTGCATCTCAGAGTGTTCGGTACATACTGGGACTTTGGTCACAATACAGAGACTCACATCTTTTGAAACAGGAACAACTAGCTATCATCTCTTCCCTGACAGTGTTCTGTATTCATTTTATAATGGTCTAGCAGTTGTTATTCTTTTATTATTATTATTATTATTATTAATTATTATTACAATTATTGTATCAAATTATTTCAAGCACTTATTTTAAAATGGTAAATAGTTTGCATTTTATTACCAACAGTAAAGTCCTTCACAAATGCTCCTTATATTTTTTTCCACCTCTTTCCAACCCCCACTTTGGTTGCCCAGTGAATTGAGCCACTCTCAATTCAATAAGCTGTATTTTCATGTAGCTATTTAAGATAGAATTTCTCTTTGCTATCATCTGCCCTTCCAATCTTCAAGAGAAGAACAGTGTTACGTTGGAAGACATTGGTCATGCCAACCTTACCATTCTCCTCAGCTTAAGGAAACTTTAGACAGGTTTCTTCTTGACAATAAGCTCTTGACCTCTCTGTTCTTAAAGTACTTGCTTTAGGAAACTTGGAACTATAAATTCTGCATCCCTTTGAGATTTAAATCTTCTCTCAGTCTCTGCCCAGCTTTACATCCCAGGAATGTTTTTCTCAGGGACTTGGTAATTATCCCATTCAAATGTTATCCTCAGGGTCCTTATCTCCCAGTGTCTGGGGAAGACAGGAACCTAACATTGATGAGCACCAATTAACACAACCAGATGGTCTAGTCACAGACACCAACCTCCTCTCTGATACCCGCCAGTATTTTTCTACTAGCTTGCCTTAGCACTGAAAAACCCTTTAGCCTTTTGTTTCAGTGAACTTGAGTTCAGTCTCTCTAACCTTACTGCAATAGTCATGAGCAAAGTCTTCCTTGCCTGTTTAACTCTGTCCAGTACAATTTTCCTATGATGACATTCATCCCCATTTTGTTGTGATAATTTAAGCCACTGAAGATGGAGAATGAAAGAACATAGGAGGATACGGAAGTGTCTGGAAAGAATAGTGCTGCATAAGGTTAAAATTTTCTTCCCCAGGGCATTGCTGGAGGCAGCCTCAGGGAAATAAGTAGACATTCCTCATTCAGCTTTTGGGCCTTATTTCCATCCCTCTTGCATTCTGCCCCACAATCTCCACCTGGACAGCTCACTGCTCAGCTCCACTTTCCCCCTCCCTCTCAGCCATTGTTTGTTACCCTAATACGAATTCAGATTTCCATACCAAGTGGGCTGCCACCAATCTTTACTATGCCAAAAGTGATATGGAGGCTTTGGAGTCTCAGTTTTGCTTTGCATCCTGACTCTGCTATTGTAATAAGGATGACCTTTAAGATGTGCTTTGATCTTTCTGAGCCCCAGTTATACATTTTCCCAAAATGAAAATATTAGATTTCATGATTACTCTCAGAGTAATGGAAAGTTTATAAAGCAACTGATATATACACTGAAAAAGCAACTAAAACATAAGCATGAAACAAACATTACTTTTCCCTGCAATGAAAACTTGTTGCTGAAAAGAAACAAAAAAGAAGCATTGAAAGGTAGTGGTAATTTCTAATTATGATAGTTCAGATCTCAGCTATTAGAATCCTGCTGCTTCTTTGCAGCCTTGACACTAATTTGCTGTGAAAACTTCTGATTTTTTGATGACTGATTTACTGGAGAAAATCTCGTGTGTATTAATGGGCATCAGTGAATATTCCTACTCTAAATAGGGCACAGAGTGAAGTTAATTTCTGCTTGTGGCAGGTCCTGAGATCTCCAGTCTAAGAATTTCAATATGTTTTCAGATGAAAAGTGATAAAGAACAGTGGCTAAGTTTCCAGATTCATTTTAGAAAGACAGACAACTCCCTGGGGCCCCTGGGTGGTACAGAAGTGTCTGACTCTTGGTTTGGCTCAGGTTGTCATCTTAAGCTCATGAGATTGAGCCCTGTGTGGGCTCCATGCTCAGCGTGGAGTCAGCTTAAGACTCTTTCTCTCCTTCCACCCCTCTGTCCCTCTAAAATAAACAAATAAATCTTAAAAAAAAAAAAAAAAGACAACTCCTGCCAGCACGTATGTATTACAGATCTTTTTTGGTGGGATCTTAGAAGTTTAATATTTTATTAGGGAGCTATTGGGAGTGCATGGTAAGACTTGACTCTTCCCCCAAGGATAATTAGATGTATTAATAACAATTTTAAGAATAGGGGCAATTCATTGGAAGAGATACCTGCTATACCACCGTGATATCTTCAGGCAGGGTTAAAAATGATGGCCTCAATGTATATTCAGTCATTTGGAAATTTAAATATTTACTGTGTTGCCAAGATTCCTCTGAGATGAAGCCCCAGGAAATGACAATGAAGGGGATAAAATAGATGAATATTTACTGTACTTCCTTTAAAGAGTTCACCTTAGGGAAGCATATAAGAATATTCCCCAAAGCATATTGGCTATTAGAGGAGATAAATAATTGCATATGATATACTAGAGCCTTTTTCACTTCATCTCCAGAATCCCACATCTCCCCCTGTGTTATGTGGTCCTAAGAACATGACACAGTGTCACCTGCTCAGAGCTCAGATGCTCTGAGGATATAGTACATGTATCCAGTGGACCCAGCTTACAGGTAAATCACAGTCCAGGGACATTCTTGCAGCTGCAGTGTTTCCAGGGCACCAAGATAACATCTACATTTGCTATAAAGTCACAAACTTTCAAAACCTCCAAGTATCAGGAAATAAAACCAGTAAGCTTGTCCTACCGCCTCTTTTTGTGAATGCTGGTATATGGAAATTATATAATTGTCCAGACAGGCTTACAAAACTATGGCATGCCTTAGATATACAAATAGTACTTTTATGCACACACAAACACATACCCTAAATTACAATGCAATTGTCCTATTCAAAATATAATTTTAGGACTAATATATTCTTTTCTTCCAAGTTTTTATTTAAGTTCCAGTTAGTTAATACATAGTGTAGTATAAGTTTCATGTATAGAATTTAGTAATTCATCACTTACATACAACACCCAGTGCTCATCACGAGTGCCTTCCTTAATACCCATCATCCATTTAACTCATCCCTCCGTCCACTTCTCTATAGTTAAGTCTGGGTTTTTTTAATGCAATACAGACAGTATGTTTTAGCAATGGCATTCAAATTCAAAGTTGATGAAAGAACAGTTTTTATTAATTCAATTAAGATAATTCTACAACTTAATACATAATCTTGTTTGGATTTAAAATAATCCATAAATAATTTGAGAATCTTCAGATGCCACCCAACCTTCATGATAAGCCATAGAAATCATGAAAGACTCATGGAAATACTTTCTGACTCCTGAGGAAGTTACTTTCCTTACCACTTCAAAGAACAATAACCTCAGCTCATCTCTGGGTCCCCAATAACAAAATCTTAACCACAACCATTTTATTTATCCAAGTAAACTAACCATCAGCTTTCTCTTTTCTGTCTTGGTATTAATACCATATGCCAATTATAAATCTCAAATCTCTGATTATTAAAACAGGACAAATAATCATGCAGAGAAGTGTACTTTTCAGTTCCAGAAGTCATAACCATGAAATCTCACTGCCTCTTTATGATACTGAGATACATGAATGTTGATCCTCAATTCAATGACTAATCAGTTGGGCAAAAATATGCAGATTCCATGTCTAGTGTGACCCAAGAAGTGTTACAATTACAATATGACTTTTTAAAAAAAACTACTTAGGTATGAGAAGAATGAATTATGGTTTATAATAATGCTGGGAGCTCTAAAGCTAAAACAAACAAAAATTTAAGAAAACATAAATTCAAATACCTTGGCCATGGAACCATTAAATAGTATAATAACACATTCCCATAGATTTAAGATTTATATATAAAATGAAGTGCCACTTAAATGAAAGGTATGCAATAAATAATGAAAATAACAAGATTATCGTCAAATCATAATTATTCAGGGACATTTTAACAATAGTGGTTGACTACAACTACTACTAATAGGTATTGTATTTTCAGAAAAATACAGAATTGTTGCAAATTATTTAAACTATTCCTAGATTAGACAACAACTCTTTGAAATATGGCAAAATTTATTCTCAGATCAGCACATAACTATATTAACTCATGCAGCCAGTTCTACTCCTGGGGGAAAAGATGTCCATGAAAATAATATAGTTAATGTTTTGATTGTGATGTATAAAAGGGAGGATTTTAGGTCTTGAATCACGATAACTTTGTGTGGTCAATTGGAGTAGAGGAAGACAATGCCTATTAGAATAAGAGGGAAAGAATCACTAAGTAAAACTAGATATCATGAGTGGCAGAGGCTGCTTGATGCCCAGTGAAACCCATTGTTTTAGTTTACCTGGGTACAAAGCTAAATGGAATTTCCCAGAGTAGGAAAATTCATTATGTGTTACCGTGTGACTGAGTTCTAGAGAATGAATGTGATCAGAAATTACAGGCCTCGCTTTTAGATCTGATTAATACAGATCTTCCCGAGATAACCTCCATGCTATCTCCCCATCCACTGGCAAGCTGTATATGAAAATTAGACCCCAAAGGATTGGGAAGTTGTATGACAGATGGTTCTGGGTTCCTGAATCATCATAGGTAAGAAAGCTACCAGCTGTCCAGAAACACACACTGTGAGCCATCACCTGAGCAAAGAAAGATTCTTCTACTGTGCTTGTGTCATTTTCCAATTTGAGGTCCTTTCGTTGTTGTTTTGGCCTGCCTTACCTAATATAGTCTGGTTCTGTGCTTGACCTTTTAGATCCCCCAAACAAGTATACAGAGGCTTTTCAGAAACAAAAGGATGCCTCCTAAACATTCGGAGCACATTTAACTAAATACATTTATATTTAATGCATTTTGTACAACAGTTTGACCAATTTTGTCCTGATCATGATTTGGATTTATTCATGACCTTCCACCTTCTTCACTCCTTCAATAATTAAAAGCAGCCTATGCCTGTATTAGTTTCTGAGAGCTGCTGTAACAAAATGCCACAACCTGGATAGCTTATAACAACAGAAATTTCTTATCTCACAGTTCTGGAGGCTAGAAGTTCAAACTCAAGGGTTGGCAGGGTCATGCCACCTCTGAAAACTGTAGGAAAATCCTTCCTTGCCTCTTCCTAGCTTTTGATGGTTTACTGGCAACCTTGGAAATCCCTTGGCTCACAGATTCACAAATATGATCTCTGTCTTCATCAGAATGTGTTCTCCTTGGCCCTGTGTCTGTCTTTGTCTTTACTTGGCCATCTTTTACAAGGATATGGATCATATTAGACGAGGAGCTCTCTGAGCTCCAGTATGAGATCATATTAACTCACTACATTTACAATGACCCTTTAACCAAATAAGGTCATATTCTAAGGTACTGTAGGCTAGACTTCAACACATCTGCCGAGAAAAATTCTCATTACTAAGAATTACTTAAATATATTGCTTAAATATATTACTTAAATATATTGCATCTCTTGTCACAATATACCATTGGCTCTTCCCTTTACCTACTTAATTCATTCTCATATTTATAAGCCCAATTCCAGATCCCCCTCCTTCAGGAATCCTTCTCTAATGCTCTGATGTGTGGTTTCCCTCTTTCTATGAAATTCTGTATCACAGAGTTTAAGCATTAAATCCTTAGCACACCTTCCTACGATTGTTAGTCATATCATGTCAGGATTAGAACAAAGAAGGAGAACCACTAGAAGTATCTACACCACCAGAATCTACTGTCATTATTCTACATTAATTAACCTGCTGACAAAAGTTGGGCAAAAGAGCTTAGATGCTTGAAGAAAACAGATTAAGCTTTCTTAGAAGCATTGAAAGGCTGTGATAATAGAGCAAAGAGGAAAAACTAATTTAGCCAGAAACAAAGGCCTCTTAGGGAGAAACTGCCCAGTTAGAAGCCCCTCAATAAGGAAAAGGATACTTGGGAAAATGAAACTCTACAGTAAGAGAAGACACTGAATTTAGGGTTCCCGAACCCAAAGATCCTATCTAGACCATTGGCACTTGTCTTCTCCTTAGGAGAGACAAGGGCTTTGTGACTATATGAACCGCCAGGCCTACACAGAGCAGGCAGTGAATGCTTTCATAAACATTGATTTTGCACATACAAGCGGACATTACATACGACAAAAATACACACAATGTCCACTGTAATTAAAATGCATTTGAAAAATCTCTCAAAGCCCTAAAAGTATGTAATACTCTGTATCTTTCAAGGTCCTCCCTACTCAAATGCCTCCCCCTCTATGAAGTGTTCTCAGATCTCTTTTCACATTTTACTTTCAACTCTTACATGGAACCTCGTGCATTCCACTCATTTGGTCCTCACTCCCGTTGCATGGTTTGGCACCTACATTTTCTCTCTCCCTGAAGATCACAAGGTTTTCTAAAGCAGAAACCACATCTTATCTTTCTGCCTCTTTGCATCAAACTAGCAGAAAGCCTTACACATGATCAGTGCTCATAGATGTTAGTGGTAATTCTTGTCAACTCCCTAAAGCTCTTGGCTGTGATTTTCTTGCTCTTTGCTCTGAGGAACTGCGACAGCAGCTCTTTTCATGGTAATTTCCTGTGACTACTTGATTTCTGAATGGTTCTTGCTCCCTATAGCTCTTTCAAAAAAAAGAAAAAAAAAAAAAACCTTCGTCTCCTCCAAATCTGGACAGCTACATTATATTTTCTTCCTTTTTGAAAGCTCTTCACAGGCGAGCCTAGTGAGATTCCTGTAATGGGTATTGTGCTGTCCAGTTTAGATAAGCAGCTAAGGAGGACACTGTGTTGCAAATGTCAGAAACTCAAATCACATTTGTTTAAGAAAAAAAATGGGAATGCAGTGATTTCCTTGTAAGATCATTTTGGGAGAAGAATTCCAGCTTCAGACATGATCCACGGGCTCAAGGAATATCATCCGATTCCCCCATGTGCTATTTCCCCAGCCTCTGCTTTCCTGTGTGTTGGCTTCACAAGGGTGGGTCTTTCCACATGACAGTTCTGGCGGCTTAAGCCTTAGGATATTCTTGAGTTCAGAAGAAAGAGAAGAGTTCTTTTTCACAGTATGTCTAGAATGTGCTGACTTGGATCAAGGATTATTCCTGAACAATAACTGTGGCCATGAAGTTGAGAATATTCCTGAGCCAAATCACAATGACAGACAAGTGAAGAGAGAATTTCCTGAAGAGAAAATCAAGCTGCTTTCACCAAAAGTGGGGATGGATATTCTGTAGACCCAAACTAGAAATCACTACAAATCATAAATTTATTTTGGGTGGGGAAGTGAGTTTATAGCTTTCATTAGATTTTCATTGTGATTTAATTTCCTTTAAAATGGTTAAGACCAGGTATAAACCAATGGTTCCATAAAAACTCTGAAGACGTAAATGACAGGAATACTGAAATTGAAATAAAATGTCTCAGGTTATCATCTGTAACAACTTAAGGTGTTTCAATGTATGAATCTATTAAAATTGGAATATTAACATCTGCAGTTAGACTGAGTCTACTATACTTCTCAAGGATTCTTTATAATTAGCATTTTTAAATGTCTACCTCACAGAAACTCCATGAGGACAGAGATAATGTCTTTCCTATTCAAGTCCTTGGTTATTTTTTGGTGAAATGACATTTTAATGATTTTTTTTTTAATGAATTAAATAGGGGCACCAGGGTGGCTCAGTCGTTCAGTGTCTGCCTTTGGCTCAGGGCGTGATCCCAGAGTCCTGGGATCGAGCCCCACATCGGGCTCCACTGGGAGCCTGCTTCTTCATCTCCCACTCCCCCTGCTTGTGTTCCCTCTCTTGCTGGCTATCTCTCTCTCCATCAAATAAATAAATAAAATCTTTTAAAAAATGAATTAAATAGATATGATATGATAAGGCTATAAACAAAAAAAGAAAAGCAGAATTTTATTGATCTTGATTCACTGGGCTTTAATTAATGGAAAAGCAGACCATTTACTCTAGTTTCTCAGAAAATCTAGATTATAATTCCAGCTTTCCTGTTAACGAATATTATAATCTCAAATAATTATTAATTTTGCAAAACCCCAACTTTCTTTTTTGTAAAATATGGACTATCGTGGAGAATACCTAAACATTTTGCAGAATTAAAACTGGTGATTTAGATGTGTGGTTCCAGTATGTTACTTGAAATACAGTTTTATAGATCAAAATTTGAATATAAAATGACTACTCTAAAGGTTTAGAACATGCACCAGAAGTCTAACACTTGAGACTATCCATTTTATCCCTTCTCCGTTTTAGTTCTCTTTCCCCCTTTCATGCATTCAGAGTTACTGGGCACTTGTTTTCTATATGTCAACCCTGAGGGTTCTAAAATTTAGTTAGTTCCCTCTATATCCCAGCCTTGAATTAGTCACCCTGCTTTGGTTCAATAGTATTCATCTTTTGATATTATTCAATATCTAGCTATCAGTCAAGTATCATTAATTTACTGCAAAGAGTGGTTATAAAATTTTCTTTGCTGATCTTAAATGCACAGCCCATGACACATGATATAAATTACAGGAAACTATTTGCTGTTTATCTTTATCTTAAGAATAGAGCTTGGGACAATAGGATAACAAAACAGGCGTTGGAGAGGAATATTCCTCCAATGACCTCTCCTTCCTTTTTTTTTTTTTAATTCTTCCATGAATGATTGATTTGGTTGTACTTACTTTCCCAAAAGACTTTCTTGCTTCCAGCCATTCATCATTCCTATCCTTACCAAATTGACTTTTATGAAGTATAAAGCCTAAAAATCAGTCTTTCTATCTTATCTATCTTTATCTATCACTGTCCTTTTAAATTTGCAAAATCTGCAGCTCTCACCAGCTTGTTGATTGGTTTAAGGTCATTAATAAAACAATAATAAAATAAAAAGTCCTCAGGCATAAACACAATAAAAGAAAATAGATGACTGTTGCAACTCATTTTAAATATATTATTCCAGTATGCTGATTTTTAAATTTACCTTAAGGAAAAGGTGATAACTTGAGTATAATTTTATTTTTAAATATTTTCCCTTCTCCTTTAAAATTATTACTTTTGTATTTCAGATACTCCAGTATTTTTCTCACATCCTTCTCAGATTTGAATCCAGGGTTTACTTTAATATTGTCCAGTTACTTTTATGAACATCCACCACTGATATAAAGTAAATGACATAATTTATTGACTACACAAAACACAGTACTGGAAAATCTGCTTCTCTGCTGAAATATTAGTTACATATGCAAAAATTACTTATTTACTTCATATAATATCTTAGATGTACAACAAAAGAATTAAGAGGTTTCTTTTTTTTTTTTTAAAGATTTCTTAATTTATTTATTTGACAGAGATAGAGACAGCCGGCGAGAGAGGGAACACAAGCAGGGGGAGTGGGAGAGGAAGAAGCAGGCTCCCAGCAGAGGAGCCCGATGTGGGACTCGATCCCGGAACGCCGGGATCACGCCCTGAGCCGAAGGCAGACGCGTAACAGCTGTGCCACCCAGGTGCCCCGAATTAAGAGGTTTCTAACCTTATCAACCTGGCTTCAAATCTCATAGCTACCATTTTATAATGGTAAAAGGCTTTTTACGTTTGGACACAGCTATTTCCTCATCTCTGTAAGTGAAAATGTTATCTATAACTAGTGTTATGGTAAAAATATGAGACAGGACTTTCAGTATATTTAGTCATGAAAAGAAGGTATACAAAGTTCTCAGTAAATAACAGTGTGTACAAGTGTGTTCTTATTATACTCTTTGTATATGCTTTTTGTCTTTCTATTCCTTCTAGGAAATTTCTATTGTTTTCCACGGCAACTAAACCAAAAGCATAGAGAAGCCTACATTTTTTCCATATAAGATATAGTAACAAGCTGGTACCCTGGTCTTTTTCAGAGAGCCCTGTCTGGTATGCAATCTAAAACAGCTTCTCTTCACAACTTGGGGTATCTGCCAGAACACTGGGCAAAACAGTTTTACATAATGTCTTACCTGGGCCACTATGTAGTAATAGGCACTGGGTATACACTTGACCTATAACTATCAGAAAAAAAAAAAAGGTGTATAAATTGGAAATAAAATATTAAAACTGTTCTAATTTTCTTATGTCATAATTGTCTGCATAGATCTGATTGAATCTACATAAAAGCTAATAAAATTAATGTTTGGGATAAATTGTGTCTCCACCCAAATTTGTATGTTGAAGTCCTACCCCCTAATACCTCAAATTTGACTATATTTAAAAGCAGGCAATTCAAGAGGTGGTGTAATTAAAAAGATGAGCCCTTAGGATGGAACCTAATACAACCTGACTGGTGTTTTTATAAGAGAAAATGTTGATGTACAAACGGACACTAGAGATATGAGCCCACAGAGAGAATGTGGCTATGTACAAGCCCAGGAGAGAGACAGCAAAAGAAACCGAACCTGCCAACACCTTGGTCTTGGAGTTCTAACCTTCAAAACTATGAGAAAATAAATTCCTTTTTTCAGTCACTCAGTCTGTGGTATTCTGTTGTGACAGCCTTACCTACCTATTAATTGAATTAGGAAGGTTTTAGCATACAAGATCAATATACAAAAGTAAGTTGTGTTCTACATATAAGCAAGGAACAATCATAAAATGAAATTTAAAATAATACCATAGACATTATCTTCAAAAATATGAAATACTTTTGGATATATCTGACAAAATATGTGAAAAACTTGTAAACTGAAATCTGTAAAACACTGTTGAAAGAAAGTAAGGAAGACCTATATAAACAGAGATGTACACCTTGTGAATGGGTTAGAAGACTCAATATTATTATGATGTCATCCTCCCAAATTTATCTACATATTAAATGCAATCCTAGTCAGAATTCAACAGTATTTTTCCTAGAAATAGATAAGCTGATTCAAAAATTCATATAGAAAGGCAGAGGACTTAGTGTAGCCAAAATAACTTGCTAAAACAATAAACTTTAAAGGTTAAGCCTATTTTGACTGTATGGGTTGTTATAAAGTTACAGAAACCAAGAGAATGAAGTACTGGTATCAGGATACGTTAGTAGATCAATGGAAAAGAATAGAGTGTCCTGAAGTAGATCCACATGTATTTGGGTAACTGATTTTTTTGTAAAGATACAAAGACAATTCAAAAAGAGGGAAAAAAAAAAGCATAGTCTTTTCAAAAAAATGGTAATGAAATGCCTGGATGTCCATATGCCAAAATGTGAATGTCTGTAGGGATGCAAAGTGCTTGGATAGATAAAATCTGATTTGCATATGCCTCCCTGGACAAGAGGAATTGAAAAGCAAAGGAGGAGTGCCCAGAACACTGGGCCTCCTCTGAAGTTTCTTGGTTGAAAGCAGCCAGATTCTTACTGCAGCTCAAGGTTCTCATCTAGGGAGTGAATGCTTAAATTTCAAAGGAAAACAGGCACCTGTGGTGATCACGTACTTCATGAACTCCTTGCCTTGCTCGCACATCACGAGCGCTGCTTGCCACTATCACACTCTACCTCATATATGATCGTCCTGATCATTGAAGCTATACATTCTTGTTTTGCTCTTGCACTTGGTGTATTGATAAAACTCACAATAAAAGCAGAGACAAAGCTTGGCTCAGGGCCTTTTGCCACTTGAGTGTCTGGTCCCCAGGCCCTCTCCTTTCTCCTACTAAGGTGTCTGGAGTAATCTTTTCATTTGCCATCTCAGGGTTTACTGGCCAAACCTGACAAATGTCAATCCATACCTCACACCATATACAAAAATCATCTCGACATTGACTATAGATTTAAAATTCTACAAGAATATGTGAAATATTTGTGACTTGTTCTCCAAAAGTTGAGTTTTATAGACAGGTAAATCTTCCTTATATATGACATAAAAATTATTATCCATAATAGAATAAATTAATAAATTGGTCCTCATCAAATTAACAGCTTCTATTTTTCAAAATGCACTGTTAGGAAAATAAAAAAGTCAAGCTACTGACTTGAATAAAATATTTATGAAGCATATACCTGATAAAAGATTCATATTCAAAATATATAAAGATATCTCGGGCACCTGTGTGGCTCAATTAGTTAAAGCATCTGACTCTTAGTTTTGGCTCAGGTCATGATCTCAGGGTTTTGGGATATAGCCCTACATCAGGCTCCTTGCTCAGCATGGAGTCTGCTTGTCCCTCTCTCTCTCCTCTCCTCCCCCTGCTCATGCTCACTCTTTCTGTCTCTCAAATAATCAGTAAAGTCTATAAAAAAAGAATTCTCAAAGTTAAATAATAAGCAAACAAATAACTCAATGCACAAATGGATGAATAGCTTGAGGACACATTTTACTATAGATGTATGTCATATGCAAATAAGCACATGAAAAAAATGCATATTCTCATTACTCATTAGATAAATTCAAATTATAATGACAATATATCCCTCAACATGGTGTAATGGTATTATATAGTGGCATAATCACATGATATACCACTTATTATGATGGTAGAAATTAAAGAGACTAAGTATAACAAGTGTTTGCAAGAAATTACTGCAACTGGAACCCTCACACACTTTTGCATGAGGCAAAATGGTAGGATCACTTTGGAAAATAGTTTGAATTTTTTTTTAAAGGTAAACACACTTTTACAATACGGTCCAGGCATTCAACCCCTCAGCATTTGCTCAATGAAAGCAAATGTCTATGCAAAATCTCGTAAGGAATATTTATAGAAATTTTAATTATAGTAGTAAAAAACTGGAGATAATACAAACAACTACTGTAAAAGAATAAACAAATTGTGGTATATTTTTTTTACAGTGGAAATAATTGGATATTATTTAGCAACAAACAGGAAAGAACTATTGATACACCAGCAACATAGATGAATCCCAAAATAATTATGTTGAATTTAAGACACCAGAAAAAAAGGAGTACCTACTTTATTCCTCCGTTTACAGAGAAGTCTAGGAAATGCAGACTAATCTACAGTGAGAGGGTTGGAAGGGGGATAATTTACAGGGGAATGGAAGGTTTCAGTCACTAATGTCATGGTGTGTATATGTGTTGGGGGTGGGAAGGGGGCAACATGGTCTTACACCAGCTGGATATCCTATAATTTAACTCAATTTTGACACTATCTGCCAGGAGACAGCATTATATCCCACAGGTTATGGGGTCAATCCTATAAGACTGCCACTGCCTCCCCCGTCGCCTCGTCCAATACTTCATTTCAGATACCAACAGCAAATGCAAATTGTTAACTGTCTTTTCATCAACTGGCTAAAAATCAGAAGTTCCCAAAACATCCTGCTTGGGTTTGATTAATTTGGTGGAGTGGCTCACATAACTCAGGAAACCTCTTTACTCACTAGATTATAGCACAGGAAGAGCCAGATGGAAGAAGTGCATTGAGCAATATATAAGGCAAGCACACAGAGCAACCACGCTTTCTTGGAAAACCCTACTCTCCGAAAATTTCCATGCGTTTACCAACCCAGCAGCCTTACAATCCTGCCCTTTTGGTTTTTATGGAGGCTACGATTACAAATTTATATATTTGAAACTAATGAATATTTACTATCTTGTTCACACTGAGGATCTCTGCATATGTACATTCATCAAAACTTATCCAGTTGCACACCTTAAATAAATGTATTTTATTATATGTCATTTATATCTTAGTAAAGCTGATAAAAATGAAAGTGAAATAAAGAACTTTTCAGAAATACAAATGCTGAAAGAATTCAGTAGAACTATATTACAAGAAGTATAGTACAATGAATCTATATAGGAAAAGATCCCATGGCATTTAGAATTCTCATTGGTAGTGAAATTTTCTTACGTAGAAAAAAAGGAGAATAAATGTCTCCAAAAGTTGAGTTTTATAGACACCATCATCCAACTTGCTCCCAAACAGCCTAAAGATAAAGTCTTATTGAGAATCAAAGGAAAATCTAACATCCTTTATTTATTTAATGACTGCAGGCAGGCTAACTGAGAAACATGCAAGGATGTAATTATTCTGACCTCATACCAAGTAGGAAGAAGCCTTGACTGAATGTATAGAAAATGACCAGAGTGAAAGACTGACCCTTGTAATAGCTACACAGGAGTCCAAACATAGGGCAAAGAGTTCCAGGCATGTTCCAGTATTGGTGGAGATCTATTCTAGAAGTGCCATCAGGATCCCAGGAGAAAGGACCTTCTTCAGTATAGATACACGGAATCACTATGGCTCTGGGTAATCAGTTCATTTACAACAAGAAATAGACTGTGGTGGATGATGTAGGGAGAAAATTTGTCTTTGCAGGAAAAGTCATTAGCAGGGTCAGGGTTGTTAGACTGTCACAGATCTTGCAAAGTAGGCCAGAATTCAGAAACTTGGTCTGGGAAATTAGGTGAGTGCAAAGAAGCCAACACAGAAATACTCGGTATTATGGACAAAACCAAGATGGGGAGGAGATTGAAAAGGTTGTCATATTATGAGTACTTTTATATCCAGACCACACATAAGACACAAGCAGGTAAGGGTCATTACAGACCCATGAACAGTTGTACTAGAACTGCTAATTAAATCTGAGCTCCTTAGGAATGTCTCAGAAATGAGTTAGGGCTATGCGGAAGGCAGAAAGCATCACTCATGTCAATTGGAAGGGTCCAATTCGATGTTCTTTTTGACCAAATGGATTCATTCAGTAAAGCTAACCTCAGCCCATCCTCAGTGCCTACTACGTGTGAGACACGTGACTCTATGATTTAATTCCCCAACTAATTCTAAGCCACAGACAATTATAATCTACATTGAATGAGGAAACTGAAGAGAGGGAGAGAGATAGAGAAGTAAACTATCCAAGGTCACAAAACTAAGATGATAATTCTAGAGTCTGCATATTTAGTCACTATGTTATGATAACTTCTCTATTTGTTGAGATACCTTTGGTGACAGAGAAACACACCAACTTACCAACCTTAAGGCACAGCCATGCCTCAGACTAACCATTATTTTTTAAACCAGAATGTCTTTTTCCTCAAATGCAAGAGAAAGAGGGAAAAAAGAAAGGGGGAGAGGGTGAGTACTCAAGGTTTTTTAAATACTAAATACTGTCTTTTCCTTTGTATATAGACAATTTCATTGATTCACTAGACATGTTTCCTTAGGTACTGGAATTCAATAAGACCAAAGGAAAAAAAAAAAAAAAACTTTTGTCTTCAGAACGTGAGATTATTTTCTCCTCATCCTGTAGCAGAAAAAAAAGTCATAGCATGGGTAGGAAAGTGGAAAAGTGAAAAAAAAAAGAGTGAAGATTATCATTTTGAAATCAACAGTAATTTATAAAATTATACTACATTGAATTTATTTTGTCTACTTTGAAATGCACCACCAACCTCTTAACTATTGAAATCAGTGTAATGGTGTTGTGATATTGTGATGAGCTGTACATTTTATCCAATATATGATTCCCAGGTACAGAATTTTTTGTTTAATTTTATTATGGATTTTTTTATTATATTTCAAGCAAATCAGAGTTTGATAAATTATTTAGTGAAAACTAGATATGAATCCAGCACCCTCTGCATGCAAAGCAAATTTGATTCAAGTAAATGTATTTTTGACAAATGACTTGTGCTTGCATGATTTATCAATGTAATGTAGAATGCCCCTAAAACAGCATGGCAACAGGGCTGTTTTGCATTTGGTCCTTTCCATGGCAGTCTGAGAGAAGAGTGGCAGAAAATATAATTCATTTCCATGGAGAAGGTAAGAAAAAGTGTTTGTGTTAAATTGACAGTGTGTCTCAAACAACAGAGAATAAAGCAAACTTGATAAAGAAACACTTTCCTTAAATCTACCACCATGGAAATTATCTTTGCTAAAGAAAGAAGATATATCATTAGAGCTAACTGAGCTTATTAAGCTATGACACAGAGCACTTTCTTCCTTGATAAACTTTAAAAGGCCACAGTCCGCTTAGAGTTAGAAGACACATACATAGCATTAACCAGGGGGGGGAAAGGTCCTCATCTGGGGTTTGGAATCACAGACACTGCTACGTACAAAAAGTTACCATTTATTTACTGAGCAACACAATCAAGAGTTACTTAGAATCACTAGGAAGGGATAATAGGCTAGCTATGGAGAAAGGGGTACAGAAGTATCAAGGATGGTTCTAAATCTGTTCAACATAGTGAAGATTTAGAACACGAGATCAAAATGCTGAAAACACACTAGTTTTGGGGAATTTTGACTAAGATTATAGTTCTGGACTTGCTGAAATGGAGGTGGGTTTTTAACATTCAGTTACATATGCTAAGTAGAAAGTAGAATGTTACCAACCCATAGTTCATAAAGGGGGTAAGCTGAGCAGAGAATCCAAAGAGTTCCTTGAATGTGAGATCACTTGAGATTATACACACACACATACATGCATACATACATGTAGATATGTATATGCATTTTTTCAGGGATGCATGCTAAAAATTTCAGCTTTAGAAAAAAGAATTTAAAAAAAAGTTAAAGTAGGAGCTGTGAGTATGGCAAATGAGAGATCAGGAGAGACAAAACGCAAAGTAGACGTTTCAGGAAGAACAGAATGGTCAGCTATGCCAAATGCTGCTGAAGTGTTAGATAAAATAAGAATGAAGATGCTAGATTTATTTTTTTTGAAACCTCAAAAATACTTTTATTAATTTTTTAAAATAATTTATGTTATGTTAGTCACCATACAATACGTCCCTAGTTTTTGATGTAAAGTTCCATGATTCATTATTTGCTTATAACACCCAGTGCACCATGCAATAGGTGCCCTCCTTAATATCCAGCTAGATTAGATTTGGAGTGAGATTTAGAGTTAAGAGTATTATCACAGTCCTTAAAGAGCTGTTTTGGTGAAGTGAAACAGGTAAGAGCCTGTTCTAGTATACTTTGTAATGATGGCAGGTAACATAGTGGAGAGGATGAGGGAAACACTTCTTTTGCAAGCTTTAGCAGCGAGGAAGAGGAGGTATGATGGTAGCTGGAAAGGAGTTCAAAATCCAAATATATAATATTCATTTTGTTTATTTTACAGACAAAAGTGGTTTTAAAATATTTAAATAAGTGTTGTATAAAGAAGAAACGTTTTCAGATAAGAGAGAGATAGGAGATACCAGACAGTTTATCTTCCATCTTAAGATGAGAGAGAATAAGAACCCAAAGCATAGGTAGAGGGAATGATTTAATTTTTGAATGTATGTATGTATGTATTTCACAGTTTTATTGAGATATACTTCACCTATAATACACTTACTCTTTCAAAGCATACAATTCAGTAATTTTTATTATATTCACAGTAAATGTTATTATATTCACTTCACCTATAATACACTTACTCTTTCAAAGCATACAATTCAGTAATTTTTATTATATTCACAGTAAATGTTATTATATTCACTTCACCTATAATACACTTACTCTTTCAAAGCATACAATTCAGTAATTTTATTATATTCACAATTTTTATTATAATCATCAAAACTATCTAATTCCTGAATATTTTCAATTTATTTTTTATTTGGTTGCTTGTGTTATGAGTGCACTGTGTAAGAGTTTCTTGCCTAATCCAAGGTCACAAAGATTTATATCTATATTTTCCTTTAAAAGTTTAATAGTCTTACATTTAGGTCTCTGATTATGTTTAAGTTAATTTTGGTAGATAGGGTAAGGTAGGGGTCTGATTTTATTCTTTGTGGCTATTCACTTGTCACAGCACTATTTAATGAAATATCTTGGAACCCTTGTTTGATATCAGTTGACCATTCGTGTATGGGTTTATTCCATGTTTGTATATGTATGTATGTATGTATGTGTGTGTGTGTATGTGTATATATATATATAACATATACAACACATTAGGATTATATCTCAAACATATATATATATATATAATATATATAATATGTATATCTATGTCTATTCTTAAGTTACTATCATTATCATAGTTCTTCAGATTTTTTGACTCAGTTTTGGTAGTTGTACCCTTCCAGGAATTTGTCTGTTTCATCTAATAAGATGACACATATCTAATTTCATGGCATAAAATTACAGTATTCCCTTATAATAATTTCTGTAAAGTTGATAGTTAATGGTTTGTCAATTTTATCTTTTTAAAGAACCAACTTCTCTTTCTCTAATGTCTTCTATTCTTTATTCTATATTTCATAATTATTATTTCCTACTTTTGTTTGTTTTACATTTACTTTTTCCTTTTTTTTCTAGTATGTTAAGATTGGAGTTTAGCTTACTATTTTTATATATTTTTTTAATACAGGCATTTATGGCTTAAAATTTCCCAGTAAACACAAGTTTCACTGAATATTCTAAGTTTTGATATATTGTGTTTCTTTTTCATTCATCCCAAAATATTTTCTGATTTCTTTTGCGATTTCCTATGTAAACAACTGATTATTTACAGGTATGAGTTTTAATTTCCATGTATTTGTGAGATACCCAAATTTGTTTCATTTTACTGTTCTAGAATTTATTGGGGTTTGTTTTATGGACTAACATATGGTCTATTCTGGAGAATATTTCATGTGCACTTAAGAAGAATGTATTGTCTATTGTCATTGAGTAGAGTGTTCTATAGGTATCTGTAAGGTTAAATTGCTTTGTAGAGTTAAGTGTTCTGTTTCCTTGCTAATCTTCTGTTTAGTTCTAAAAAATACTTTTCAGATTTTGTTTTTATCTTAAACCAGTTTCTGCTAGCCTGTTATTCTTATTTGCCTGCTATCATTTTTAGCTGCCGAAGACTATGCCATTGATTTTATTGTGAAGAGAGATGACAATGGTATTGCATCAATGATAAATTATATTAATATCAGTTGCTTTTTAACCATGCATTACAATGTACCAGTCTTTAAGAGCTTGCTTATGGCAATGAAGAAGCCAAGGGAATACTGCAACTCTGAAACTTAGTCCTTTCATAGCCCTTGATGCCTATCAGTAACTGCAAATACATATAGATATATAGATATCATAAAAGCCCTCCAGAAGAGTTGGAGAAATAATTATTGGATATTAATTTTTTTCCTATGGTAATCACTTCTACACTAGAAATTAGGGAGGGTACAGAATTAGTGCATATGTACTATTACACAATGTCAGCCCAATATCAGTAAAACAACACATTTCAGGCACATTAGATAGTTCTCCAGCTTATTTTTCCAAGAAAGTAGATCTGACTAAAGCTTTCTGGATGTAATATCGGAGAGAGCAGATTATAGTTTCAGTGATGATGGCCTAGAGCTTGAGAGAAAAAATAAATTAGTGGAGCTTAAAATTTCACATAGCCTTTCTGGCGAAATATGTCATCTCTAATTTCAACTTATAACATGACTCAAATGATCCAAAATAGATTTATAAAAGAGTTGGCATTTTTTGCCTTTATTTATTTATTTATTTATTTTTGCATAGCTAGAAGATTTTGCTCTATCCTCTCAAGTTTTATAATTTAGATCCCTCTGTTTAAAAGGAAAAAGTATAGATTTTTTTTCTAAAAAAATAATTTCACAGAAAAGATTAGCCTAAAACTAATCAAGAAATGGAGTAGTGAATCATGGAAGGCTGGAGAGTAACTCAACATCTGAAGAACCTGGCTAAGAGACTGAGAGACCAGAGATACTTGGGTCCACTAATTCTGGTCTGAGTTTCCTCATTGCAGTGGCCAGGGGCTGTTTTCGAGGTGAATGTCACAGCTTCCTGGATGATTTCTTTACTTCATATCATGCCGTCTTCAATAATCCCCTCACACAATTTTCTACATCTGCTTTGGCAAATCTGTGACCACACGTTAGACAATTAGGGACTCCAAACACTTTTTAAAAGGTATTCTAGACAAAATGAAGTCTTGTTTCAGAGTTGGGACAAGAGTCACATTTGTTACACCTCGGTCTGTGATCCCATCCAAATACACAAGCAGGTCTAGCGTAAAGGAATTTGTGCTACATGTAGGTAATGGGATTGGGTTAGATCAGTGATTTTCAACTCTGGCTGAATCTCATGAAGAACTTTGTGGATATGCCAATAATCTGGCCTTGAACCCAAAATTCAGATTCAGTAGTTACAGAGTGGGGGCCTTAGCATCTTTATTTTTTTAACAAGAAGCATGACTAATTCCGATGGTACTGTGTATTTGGAAACTTCGGACCAGATGATCTCAAATACCTAAGCAGAAACTATTGGTAAAATTCATGGACTTCAGTTTTATCTTTCTCAAGATCATCAGTGTTTGTTTTTTATTTACTTGTAGATTTGTTTTACGTAATTTTTCCTGGCTATCCATGCAGGGCCTACCATGCCTTATTTGTACCATTCACCTCACATCAGCTTGTAGGAAAGTGACTTCACTGAGTGCAAGTCTGACATAGATGGTCTGTGGACCTACATCTCTAAATATGACTACCTCCTCCCCTTCCAAAAACACCAAAAACAAAACCAAAAAAAAAAAAAAAAAAAACAACCTTCCAAAGGTAGACATAAGGTTTTCTTCTTACTTGCTTTTATGATTTCTCTTTTCTTTTTTCACTCTATCATCTGTCTACTGCTTCCAGAGATTGTATCACCCACTTCATACCATGTTTCTCATTTCTGTCCATGGGAAGCTGCTTTAGCAGAACTTATGGCAGACAGGGGAATTGCTGATCTGAATAATAAACAATAAAGGGCATTGCAAAACAATGTGGGTAAGACAATAAAGCTTTACATGAAAATATAGATGAATATCTTCAAAACCATAGGGCAGACTAGTGGTTTCAGAAAGGGAAAACAAAGTATTAAAGTTTAAAATTTGGACTACATTAAAATTTGTTCATCCAAGGACACCATTAGGAGCATGAAATGCATCCCTCTGTGGAAAAATATATTTTTCGTACTTACAACCAACAAAGGGCTTATTTACAAAATATATATATACATCAGCATTATCTTTGATAAGTAAGCCTGTCTTCTGAGCAAGTGTGGTTGAGCTGCTGGGAAACAAGTTTTAACTTTTCAGAAACATACCTTTAACTTGCTCTTTCCTGAATATATTATAAGGGCTGGTGTTATATAATCTAGGTGAACAACACTGAGCCTGTTACCTTATCTACGAATGGTTAGACCCATAACTTGTGAATATAATGAAGCCAACCAGATACAAGTGGAAATGAAAAGATTCAACAAATTCTTAATTAACTTGATGTGAAATTTTCCTCAGTAGATGTACTAAGGGAAGAAGAGAAGAAAGTGTTATGTCTCAAGCACAATTATAAATAGTGGGGACTTTAAAAATTAGTAAAATGAAACTAAGCGTTGTTAATTAAGGAATCTGCGTTTTAACAATAAATGCATTGTTTCATCGAAGAGTGACATTTTTTAAGATCTTACCCAGTGTTAAGAATTCTTCAAAGATTTTTATGTCTTCATTTTTTAGTCCCCCTAGCAACTTATATCATCCCCATTTTACTCTTGTAGAAACTGAATCACAAAGAGATTAAATGTCATTTTAGCGTAACACATCTAAAGAGCAAAACCAGGATTTGAACCACATAGTTTAACTCTGGAGCCCTTCTTTTTTCCCACTACCCCATGCTGTCTATCAGCATTGAAATGTGATAGACTATTTATGGAGATTTGTATTAAGATTGCATTGAGGAGGTGACACTGGAATCGAGTCTGGCAAATGAATAGAAGTTATTAGACCTGTTAAGAATTCAGCTAATATTCAAGAAAGTTGTCAGTTGTTTTATTGTTAAGTGGATTAATTGCTCAAAGAGCTTTGTTTTAGTAAGTACGAGTGGCAAAAGCAGATTTAATGATGACTCTTGGTTACATAAACCAGAACTCCAACTCAACCTGACTTAAATCAACAATTAAATGATAGGAACAATTTATTAGCTGACAGGTATGAAATCAAAAGACTCATTTAGACCAATGCAATATTTTATTCATTTCTTAGTTTGGCTTTTTGTCATCTTGACTTTATAGGTAAGGCTATTTCGTGGTATATAAACTAAATCAGCAACTACCTTGAGCTTATATCTTATGCGACTAGCAATCCCAGTATGAGAGCACTGAGTCAGGGCAGTGCCACGTGTTTATCACACTTTGTCCTCCTAATGGGCACACAAAACAGTGCAGTTTATCGGCGTCCTTAGTAGAAATTTATGGTAATAACTAAATACTGGCTACTGAAATATATTAGAAGTAATATAAGTCCATGCCTAGTCTTAAGAACTTTTTACTGGGTCATTCAGCTCTTCATTCACTGCTGTGGTCCCTGGGAATACACATGTTCCAGGTAGTATAGTTGCAAGATAAATGAAGGTCATCCGATCCATATTAGACTTCATATAATTGAGAAATAAATCTAATGCGTGAAGCCACTGAGATTTCAGGGTTTGTAGCCAAAGCTTGGCTAGCCAAACCTGATTAATACCAGCACCTCTTTTTCAATGATCTTAGCCTAAGTCCTGGGACTGACTTAGGTGACAAGCCCATATCTGAAATAAGTTCAGTAACCTGGAGTATAGAATAAATCTGTTAAGACAGGTTTCCTGTCCCATTTGGACAAGGCAGAAATAAACTATCTAGAATATTTGGAGTCATTTACCAAAATAATACTAATTAAATACTGAGTGTCTTCTGTATGCTCCATGGCATATCACATCTTGTGTTAGATAAACTCTCCTGTATATAGTCAGATATTTCTAGTAGTATTTCCCAAACTAAGCCCACAGCTATAAGGAAAAATATTTGGTGGTGAGAGTTTGGTATATTTCTCAAACTAATTTGATAATTTACAGCTTAACAACCAAAAAATTTAGCATAATGTTTTCCCTCTCACCCATGCCCCTTTCATGACTAGATGGTAATACTTCTGAATTTTGTGGTGTTTCTTATAGAAGGGCTTATGCAAAATCCTTATTTTCTGTAATACTCTTATCTGGATTGGTTTTTATTAAATATGAATACATTTGTCTTAGGGTAAAATAAATTTATTTCCTTGGAAATCCTGGGAAAGTAGAAAGTTAAACTGCAGGGCTTATCATTAATATCCTGTTTGGAGAATTCTCATCAACTTTAATCTTATTCTGGGGTCAATTTTTATTACAGAACATTTTAAGAAATAGTGCAAGGGAATGTAAGCATTCCAAGAGCACGCAGACACAAAAGTCTTTCTCTATATTAGGGATTATATAGTGTAATCAGAGATCATATACAGATGTTTCTCTCAGATTTCTTAGGAAAATTCATGCTTTGCAATTAGGCACAGTCTCAAGAGGAAGCCATTTTTAATAGTACAGATTAACCCCATTATCTGTGGTTACACTTTCTTGATCCCATAATTTATATATGGACACCTACTCTAATTGGATGCTGTAATGGAGTCAAGAGAAGTAGGAGACACAAAAAAACAAAATGTGATCAAATGTCAAATCAATAAAACAATCAACAATTTAAAACTATTGTTTTCAGACAAAGATAATTTCAAATTGAACCACACTTATCTTGAATTTCAAGAAAGAAATGAGACAGGGACACGTGGGTGGCTCAGTTGTTTAAGTGTCTGACTCTTGGTTTTGGCTCAGGTAATGATCTCAGGGTCCTGGGACGGAGTTGGACACCAGTCAGGCTCTGTGCTCATCATGGAGTCGTTTGATTTTCTTTCTCCCCTTTCCTCTACTCCTCCCCCTTATGCTTGTTTCCTCTCTTTCAAATAAATCAATAAATCTTTAAAAAAAAGGAATGAGATATAAAATGGCCTGATGTATGTTTGATGCAGGTGTCTGCTTTAAGGGAAATATAAGCATCTCACAAGTAAACAACTAAAAATGGATAGTGAAGGAATTTGGTGACCAGCCTTCTTAGGCAAAATGAAGACAGAGGTTGTTAAGATTATAGACTAGTGGGAAATAGAAGAACATCTATGAATTATTAAGCTCAGGAGGCCCCTTTTGGGAAGAAGCCAGCAACGTTAATACTTGTATGTGACAAACTATTGTGTGGAGATATTTTCCTCCAAAATTCTACAGTAAAAATTGTAACATAATAGTTATGCATGTAAAGGGCTTGGAAGTCACAATCCCATCCTAAAAAGAAGTAAAAAGTTGAACAGATTGAAAAACCAACAACTTTTCTTGGATGTGCAAGAGAAGGGAGGACACAGGACAAACCACTGACTTCTAAATTTAAGAGACAGGCTAATACAGTCATAGCATACTGCAAGAGAAACCCACCAGTGGAAAGAAACTTGGTAACCAGAGATAGGGTAGGAAAACCTGAACTTTAGACAAATTGCTAAAGGCTCAGTCTAGACAACTCTGAGAGTTAAAATCTCCAGGGAGACCCAGTCATAGGAGGCCCTCAAAATTTTGTGAGATATACCTTCAGGACCTCAGTGAGGTTCTCACAATAAGTATCAGAAAAATTCCCTCATGCTCCCAGCAGGGGGAGGGCAAAATAAACCATTTTTGAAATATGTCCGAGTACTCAATTCTTTTTAAGAAGGCCTGCTCTCAGGGCAAACTAACCAGAACCTAACCAGCTGCGGCATTATCAAATCCTAACTAACTGAGGGAAGAGAAATACCCAATTACAGTACCATCTATCTTCCATACGGAAGAAGGAAAATACCTAACTCCAGTCTACTCCAGCCATTCTGTCCCACCTAAGGGAAGAGGGACTGAGAAATACTGACAGATTTCAGAGTCCAGAGGCTTACTAAAAGATTTAGAATTGTACATTCTCAAAATGCATTCTTCAAAATACATTCATTCTTTCTTCAAAATACGTCTTCAAAATTCATTCTTTCCTCCCACACCTTCCCACCACATTATTAAAGGCTCATTTATACCAGCTCCTTTTACTCATTATATCATATCTGATTATCAAGAAAAAATTACAAAGCATTCTAAAGGGCAAACAAACGAACACAATTTGAAGAGACAGAGCAGGCGTCTGAAGAGATATGACAGTGATATTGGAATTATCAGACAAGGAATTTAAAACATTTATAATATGCTCAGGATAGATTAAGTAGGCAGCATATATGAATTGATGGGCAATGCAGAGAAATAGAAATCCTAAGGAAGAACCAAAATGCTAGAAATAAAAAAAAAAAAAAGGAAAGAAAAATGTAGCAGAAATGAAGAATGCCTTTGATAGGCTTATTGTTAGACTGGATATGGCTGAGGAAAGAATCTCTGAACTGAGGTACATATCAATAGAATATCTGAGCTAGGGTATATATCAACAGATTCTTCTAATCCTTAAAAGCAAAGAAAACAGACTGGAGAAAAAAAAAAAAACAGACCCACGGGACAACTACAAAAGGTATAACATAGTATATAATGGGAATACCAAAAGGAGAAGAAAGCAACAGAATAAATACTCAAAACAATAATGACTAAGAATTTTCCCAGATTAATATCAGACATCATACTACAAATGCAGGAAACTCAGAGAATGCCAAAAAAGATAAATGCCAAAAACTACACCGAGGCATATTATTTTCAAATTACAGAAAATCAAAGACAAAAAGTTTTTTTGAAAAAAGCTGGAGGAGGTAAGGTGGGACCTTAAGTATAGCAAGATAAGGATAAAAATTATATTTGGCTTCTCTTCAGAGATGATGTAAGCAAGAAGAGAGTAAAGTAAAATATTTAAAGTGCTGGGGGGGGGGGACCAAAAAAGACACCAATTAGAATTCTGTACTCTGTGAAATTATCCTTCAGAAATGGAGAAAAAACCAAGATGGCTCTAAATATTTTAACAACAACAAAATTAAAGTGAAGGAAAGATAAAGAATCTCAGAAAACATTAAGAGAATCTACTGCCGGTAAACCTGCCTTGCAATAAATGTTAAAATAAGTTCTTTAGAGAGAAAAAAAAATGTCAGAAACTGAGATTTACATAAAGTAAGAGCATCAAGGGGCGCCTGGGTGGCACAGTCATTAAGCATGTGCCTTTGGCTCAGGGCGTGATTCCGGCGTTCTGGGATCAAGCCCCTCATCAGGCTCCTCCGTTGGAAGCCTGCTTCTTCCTCTCCCACTCCCCCTGCCTGTGTTCCCTCTCTCACTGGCTGTCTCTGTCAAATAAATAAATAAAATCTTAAGGAAAAAAAAAAAAGTAAGAGCATCAAAAAAGGAATAAGCTAAGGTAAAATACAAAGATTATTTTTTCTTATTGTTAATTGATCTAACAGGTAACAGTTTGTTCAAAGTAATAATACCAATAATGTATTTAATTATGTATGTTAATATATTAGTAAAATGAATGACAGCAAAATGGGAGAGATAAATTAGGATTATTTTGTTATTTTAAGGTATTCATACCACACATGAAGAGGTACAGTGTTATTTGGAAGCAAATATGGATTAGCTTTAACTTTATATTGCAAAATCTAGAGTAACCACTAAAAAAAGGTAAGACAAAAGACAAAACTGATAAGAAAATATAGTTATATATAAAGCTCAATTAAAACTACAAAAACAAAACAAACAAACCCAAAACAACAAAAATTCCAAAAGAATGGAAGGCCAAAACAGGAACAAAGAACAAGGACAGTAAACAGAAAACAGTCAAGAATATGGCAGACATTAATCCAACTATATCAATAATCACTTTGAATACCAAGGTCTAAATAAACCCATTTAAAGACAGAGATTGTCAGAGGGGATCAAATAAACACAAGACACAACTAAAAATTGTCTAGAGGAAACTACATTAAACATAAAAATTGAAAACAAATAAACGGAAGAAAATATACCTTGTGAACACTAATCCCAAGAAACTAGTAATATCTGTTTTAATTTCAGACAGAGCAGATTTTTTTTAAAGATTTTATTTATTTATTTGACAGAGATAGAGACAGCCAGCGAGAGAGGGAACACAAGCAGGGGGAGTGGGAGAGGAAGAAGCAGGCTCATAGCGGAGGAGCCTGATGTGGGGCTTGATCCCATAACGCCGGGATCACGCCCTGAGCCGAAGGCAGACGCTTAACTACTGAGCCACCCAGGCACCCCCAGACAGAGCTGATTTTAAAGCAAGGAACATATCATGAATAAAGAAAAATATTACATAATGATAAAGGGGTCAATTCTCCAGGAAGACATAACAGCTCTTAATTGTATGTACCTTATAACAGAGTATATGAGGCACAAACTAATACAATTGCAAAGACAAATAGATGAAACCACTGTTATGGTTGGAGACTTCAATACCTCTTTATCAGAAATAGATAGATCCAGCCAGCAGAAAATCAGTAAGGACATAGATGAACTCAACAACACCATCAATCAGTTGCATGTAATTGATGTTTACAAATACTTCATCCAGTAAAAACAGAATATACATTCTTCTCAAAGCCACATGGAACATTCACCAAGATGGACCAAATCATGGACCATAAAACACACTTTAACTAATTTAAAAGAATAGAAATCATAAAATGTTTGCTTTCAGAGCACAATGAAATTAAACTAAGAATCAATAACAGATAAGTGGCAAATCCCAAAATATGTGAAGATTAATCAATCCACTTCTAAATAACACATGGGTCAAAAAAATATCAGGAAACATTAAATAATACCTTGAATTAAATGAAAATAAAAACACAACTCATCAAAACTCATGGGATATAATGAAAGTAGTAGCTATTAGAGGGAAATTGATAGCACTGAATGTATATATTAAAATAGAAGAAAGACCTAAAATCAATCATCTAAGTTTCCACCTTAGGAAACTAGAAAAAGAGAAGCAACTTCAATCCAAAATGAACACAAGAAATAACAAGTATTAGAGCAGAAATTAATGGAATTGAAAATAGAAAATCAAAAGAGAAAAATCAATGAATCAAAAGCTGGTTCTCTGAAAATATGAAAAAAAATATCCATAAGCTTCTTGCCAGGGTATGAAAAAAGAGGAGAGGATACAAATTACAAATACCAGAGGTGAAAAAGGAAAAATCACTATAGATCTTATGGAAATTAAAAGGATAATAAAGGAATACTGTGAACAACTCTATGCCATAAATTTGATAACCTAGATGAAATGAACCAACTTCTTGAAAGATACAATTTGCCAAAGCTCACACAAGAAAAAAATAGGCAATCCGAATAGGCCTATATCTAGTGTAGAAATTGAGTCAATAATTAATCACCTTCCAAAACAGAAAGCATAGACGTGGATGGGTTCACCAGTGAATTCAACCAAACATATAAGGATGAAATTATACCAATTCTCTACAATTTCATTCAGAAGACAAAAGCAGAGGAAATACTTCCTAGCTAATTTTATGAGGACAGCAATACCATAATACCAAAACCAGTCAAGACATTATAGGGAAAAAAAAAATCCTACTGACTGTATAATATTTCTCATAAACATGGATGCAAAAATCCTCCACGATACATGAGCAAGTCAAATACAACAATATATATAAAGTATTATACACTACGACTGAGTAGAATTAGTAGAATTTATCCCAGGTATACAAGGCTGGTTCAACATTCAAAAATCAGTTATGTAATCCATCGCATCAACAGGATAAAAAGAAAAATCACATTATCACATCTATAGATGCAGAAAAAACACTTGACAAAATCCAACACCCATTCCTGATAAAACTCTCAGTTATAAAGGCATACAGGGGAAGTATTTGAAATGATAGACCCTCACAAAAAACTTACACCTATATACTTACTGGTAAGAAAATCAAAGCTTTCACGGTAACATGAGGAACAAGGCAATTATGTACCATCTCAGTACCCCTTTTCAATATCATACTGGAAGTCCAAACTTATGTAATAAAACAAGAAAAGGAATTTTTCAAAAAAGAGTATATAGATTTGGCTAAATGAACATAAATAACAAATGTGCATTTTTTTAAAGAGTATACAGATTAAGAAGGAAGAAGGAAAACTGACATGATTGTGTAGGAAATCTAAACCTGATCTATAGTTTCAATGTAATCCCAATCAAGATTCCAGGAAGTTATTTTGTGGACATCAATTAACTGAATCAAAGCCAATATGGAGAGGCAAAAACCCAGAATAGCCAGTATTGAAGGAGAATAACAATGTCAGAAGACTGACACTACCTCACCTCAAGTCATACCACAAATCTATAACATTTTATGCAGTGTTGTATTAGTGGAAGAATAGACAAGTAATTCAATAGAATGGAATAGACAGCAGAGAAACACACCCAAATAAATATAGTCAACTGTTCTTTGACAAAGCAACCAAGGCAATATAATGGAACAAAGATAGTCTTTTCCTAAGTGGTGGTGCAAAATAGTGAATCTAGACATAGACATAAGACCAAAATAGTGAATCTAGGCACAGACACATGCAAAATAGTGAAGCTAGACATGGATATAACACCCTTAACAAAAATTGACTCAAAATGGGAGATAGACCTAAATATAAAATATGATACTTAAAAAATCCTAGAAGATAGCATAGGAGAAAATATAATATGATCTTGAGTATGGCCATGTGTTTTTAGATACAACACCAAAGACATAATCCATGACATAAATAACTGATAAACTGGACTTCAATGAAATTAAAAACTTTTTTCCTACAAAAGGCAATATAAAGACAAGCCACAAACTAGAAGAAAATTTTTGCAAGAGACCTATCTAATAGAAGACTTGAATTTTTCTAATGAAGACATGCAAATGGCCAAGGTACATTAAAAAAAAAAAAGTGCTCAACATCATCAGAGAAATGCACATCAAAAGTAAAATATGTCACCTCATACCTGCTAGAATGGTGAATACCAAAAAGACAAGAAATAACAATTATTGGTGAGGATATGGAGAAAAAGGAATTCTTAGACCCTGTTGGTGGTAATGTAATGTAAATTGGTACAGCTGATACGGAAAACTGTGTGGAAGTTCCTCAAAAAGTTAAAAAATAAAACTACCATATGACCCTACAATTCTACCTTTGGGTGTATGTCCAAAGAAAATGAAAACACAATCTCCAAGATACACTTGCATTCCCGTTTGTAGTATTATTGACAATAACCAAGATATGGAAACAACATAAGTGTCAATGTATGAATGGATAAAGATGTCATTTACATACACAATGAACTATTTGTCATGAGAAAATACATCCTGCCATTTGCCACAACATGGACAATGAGGGTGTTATGATCAATAAGTCAGACAGAGAAAGAAAAGTACTTTATGTCATCATTTATATGAAAAAAATCTAAAAAAAAAAAAAAGCCAAATTCATAGAAACAGAGACTAGAAAGGTGATCGCCAGGGTCTTGAGGGTGGGAAAATAGGTAGATGTTGGTAAGAGTAAAAATTTCCACTTAGAAAATAAGTTCTGGGGATCTAATGTACAACATGCTGATTATATAGTTAATAATACTGTATTAGAGAATAGACCTTAAGTGTTCTCACCACAAAAAAGAAACAGTAATCATGTGATATGATGGAGGTATTAGTTATGGTGGTAATCATTTTGCAAAATATATGTATCATACAAAAGCTTTCTACACCTCAAACTTACACGATGTTTTGTATTACTGAGATAATGCTGGAGGAAAAAAGCCACTGGGTCCATAGTATTCTGTTATAGCAATCCCAATGAATTAAGATGGAAATATTGAGATTTCTTCTTCAAAACTTATTCTATTCCTCCTCCTTGATTAATTAGCCATGTGGTTCAATAGGATTGACCTTTACTTTTACTGTACCCCAGGGGTAGACCCTGGTTACTCTCTGAACATTTGTTTAATGGTCATTGTAAGTTATAGCCGCTCTTTCCCCTTGGTTAAACAAAGAACTCTGTAGCATTAGTTTTGTGGTAGTCATCTTGCAATCATTAGGGAAGTCTGCCTGAAGATAACGCAGGCATTTGGAATGTGGTAAAGCCAGGAAAAATGCAGAAAAATGGAGCCAGAACCCTGAAAACACGTGTTTAATGACTGTATTTGGATTTATAAACTGGTAAATTCCCTTGTTTATTTTGAATTGGATTTTCTGCAACTTATAACCAAAAACATCTGATAAAAGTAAGCATTTTTATCTATTTTAAAATTGCTAAGACTGAAACCTAGAGAGTTTATATTAATTATCCAAGACTCTAAGTTGTCAAGGCTTGAATCAAAGTTGGCTCGATATAATACAAAATCCAATGAATTGTTCGTTTAAGAAAATTCATCTTTGCAAAGGCATAAAACTTGCAATTTCAGAAATCAGTTATGTCATAAAAATAGAATTGAAGGGTTAAGTTTTAAAATAAGCAAATATTGAGCATTTGGCAGGATAAATGGTATTGTAGATAAAAGTGTTGTTTTTGTTTTTGATTTTCCTGGAGAGCCTTTAGTAAACCTCAATGCTGCCAAATTTTCCAAAGATAGAAAACAAGTAAAATGCAAACTCCCCTGGGGTTCCTCTAATAGTTAATTCCTGGTGGGCTACTTTTCCCAGTCAGACCTTGAAAAAATGTTAAGAAGTAGCAAAAGTATCCATGCTGTCTAATGAGAATTGAGCTGAGATTGACAAATGCACATCAGAGTAACTTGCTCTTGAGCACCTGTGGATTGAGTCAGGTGTCACAGAAATTTGTGTTAACAAGGGAGAAAAGAAGAGAAACATCTGATATATACACTCTCCTATCCCCACTTTCAGACATCAAGTTGCCTGAGCAAGTAATTTTACCTTCCTTGCCTGAGTTCCCCTTCTATACTATGAGGTTATTTTCTGATGACACATGACAGCTGAATAAACACACAATAGTTATACTCATTTTTTAAGTTTTTATCTAAATTCCACTTAACATACAGTGTAATATTAGTTTCAGGTGTACAATCTACTGATTCAATACTTCCATACAAAGCCCAGTGCTCATCATAAGTGTACTCCTTAATCCCTCTCAGCTATTTCACCTATCTTCCCACCCATCTCCCCTCCATTCTGGTTTACAAATTTTTTTAAATTTAAAATAGTAATGATGATGGACAGACTCTGGAAAGAATAGGAAATGGAAAAAATATCACTTGTAACCCTTCTTCAGAGAAAAACAACATGATATTATACTTACTCTGTGACTCTCTGGTTGTGCATGTGTATGACTTTTAATTATATTAGTGACATAAAATTCTATATACATTTCCTTTTGTTATGTCATAAATTTTTCCCCTGTAATATTTTGAAAGATCATTGTGAATGTTGCACGATGTTCTATCCTTTGGTATGGTAAATTTATTTAACTACTACTTGGTAGTGAACATTTAATTATTTCCAATTATATGAAATAAAACCAAACTCTATGTGTGTAATAGAATTTTCTCATATTTAAGTATAGATTATTCCATGAGCAAAAGGTAGGCTAAAGGTTATAAACTCTTGAAAGGTTTTTGGTAGAGAATTGACAACTGCTTTCTGGAATGTTTGGGCCAGTGTAAAATCATGTCAGAAGTGTAACTAAACTGCCCATATTTTACTGCTGTTACCATTATCTACACAGACGTTTACCATTTCCATCATTTCTTGTCTATAAACAAAACAAAACCAAACCCAACTTATTATGACGTTGGTTTTATTTACTTAAAAAACCAAGGTATTGAGTTTTTCTTTCCAATAATGTCTTTTATATTATTTGTAAGTCAGATGTTCTCCTCTGCCTTTTAATCTATAGGTATTTTTGTTTTATTTTTACAGATTTTTTTTAGATATTAGTATTATTTTATTCAATTTTTTCTGGTTTGCTGTCTTTTATTTAAATATGGAGTTTCTAAACTTACATAATGATCAAATAATTTGATTTTTTTGTCTTAAAATATTTAGTTTTTTTTTTATTAAGATAGAATAAAATATCCATCAATAGTTCTGTGGGATATTTAAGGACATATTTTTGGTTTGGTTTACATCTAATTTTAACCCATCTGGAATTTAAGATAGTGTTTTGCCAGAAGAGGATGTATTTTTTTCATTATCTTTTTCTTCATTCAGAAGGGAACAGAGCCCAGTTTGTGAGGACATTGATGAAGGTTTTATTAAAAAGGGGTCAGAATATTTTACTCTCTTTTTATTCTTGCATCAATATTAATTATTATTAGCATACAAGGTCCTGTATTTAAAAAAATATGCACTCTAGTAGAAGATGGTGTGCATAACTGTGGTACAAAGGGAAAAAAGGAAAAAGAATTGAATGCTATGATGTAACGAACAAGGAGGGGAGGGAAGGAGAGAGAGAGAGAATGTGTGAGCACATGAATATGCTATTATAGCTGGTGATGATGGAATTATAGAAAATTTCATATAGGAGACATCCATTAATTTATTTACATAGAAGGAAAAAAGACAACAGGTAGAGTTGTAGATGAGTTCTAAGTGGGCTCAAAGATGTCCTTGACACAAGAACTTATGAAGAAGAGGGAAAGTAGTAAAAAACAGGCATGTTAGGAGTTTAGAGACAGAATACTGAGTGCTGTTGTTTAATTCCAGGCTCAAGAGTTTGTTTCACCAATAGGAAAGTAATGAATAGTCATCTAAGGATTTTTTTCCCAAAAGAGTGGTCTGAACATGGCTCTGATTGTAAGAAAATCACCCTGGCAGATAATCAGTTTTCTGGAATAGATGAAGCCTCAAAGTATGAAGACGAGTATAGATGAGTACTATTGGATTCTGAGTAGGGCAAATTGAGTAGAAGTGATAGTGAAGTTTTAAATGAGAGAAAATGGTAGAGGAAAAATGTCTAAGTGTCCAGATTAATACTAGGAACAGACAGAAAATGAGTTAAAGATGGACCCACATTTGCCATTTGAAATATTGATTAGTTACTGGTTTCAAGTATCTGATATGTACTTGAAACTGTAGGGCTGCAACTTAGAAGAGGGACCAGGATGCAGACGTAGAGCTCAAAGTTCTCAGTATAGATATGACAGATGGAGCTATGGAATAGATACCATTACTTGGAAGGGCTAAACAATAGTGCAGACTACATAAAGGGTTAGAGTCAGAAAAGATACCAGTGAAAGGAGAAAAGAGAGAAGCCAGTAGAAGATAACAGAAGAAATAAGCAGGGAAGTAGGAAAATAAGACAGTGTGGAATAGTTTGGTACAAAAAGGCCCCACAAAATGCAGGTGAGAAAACACCTTTGGAGTTGTTGTATTTGAAGTTGGAATATATTAAGTATATAAAAACAAAAACAAAAAAACCTCTAAATTACCAAGCTAGATTGCAAAGAGTTAATTTCATGGTGGAGGGAGAAGAGAAGTCAGCTATTACAGACTATTTTTTGGGAAAATGTATGGTACAGAAAAGGAAAAAAAACAAAACAAAAAAACCAAAATAGCTTTAGGAGTTATCCAGTTGAAGGGAAGCTCTCTTAGGAGGATAAACAAATGGTTTGTCACTGACAATTATATTTTTGTTGTTCATTCAGCATGGGAAACTATTAAAAATACAGAGGTAGACACAAAAGCAAGATATCCAAGAGGCCAGAAAAGGATAGACAGGGGCCATTTACTCAAAAGAAAAAAAGGTCATAGGGGAAGAAACATGGGCAATTTAAGACAACAAAAGGAGACAACCCCATGTATATGGCATTAACCCAAGTAAGCATATGAGTTATTTTATGGGAATAAAGGGTCCAGAAGTGAAACCAGAGAGTGAAGAAGAATAGGAAATGTTGGTAAAAGCCATCACTAAAAATACATCCAATATTTAAGGGGAAATAAATACAATGATATTTTGGTTGCAGTAGGAGATCTGCTATGATGCAAAAGCATAAACTTTTAAATAGACACAAAAACAAATTTGTGGATTCACCTAGCAATGTAAGAATGCTTTCCTACTTTGGAGCCGGGAGCTAGATGTACATCATGATTCTTCAGTTCACGTTTATTTATTTAACAACACATTCAGTAGTCATATATTAACAATTTACTATGCATTTTTAGTAGGTATGACATGAGTGGAGATATATAAATGCACAGGTCACAGTTCTCACCATTAAGAGTTGAGAATTTAGAGGATATAAGAGAAGAGTAAAGTGAAGATAGAGGAGACTGATGGATAGGGAAGAATGAATATTAAAAACTTGGTTTTGCATATTAATGATACCATGAAGAAAAAAGGGATTTATTGGAGAATTTTAAACAAGTGTATAACATGACCCCTTTAATATTTTAGCAAGTCTGCTCTGTTATGGGGTGGAGAATGGGTTGGAGGGTAATACTATGGACACAGGAAACAAGTAGAAGACTCTTGTGACAGTCCAAGTGAAATGCAATGAGACTAAGTCAGTGGCAGCATATTGGTGTAGAAATTAAACTGTCACTACTCTCAGACAACATGATACTATACATAGGAAATCCTGAAGATTCCACCAAACTACTAGAATAAACAAATTCAGTAAAGTGGCATGATGCAAAATTAATACCCAGAAATCAGTACCATTTCTATACACTAACAATGAAGTCATAGAAAGAGAAATTTAAGAAAAAGCACCATTTACAATTGTATTGAAAATAATAAAATACCTAGGGATAAACTTAACCAAAGGGATGAAAGTCCTATACTCTGAAAACTATAAAACACTGATGAAAGAAATTAAGGATGACACAAACAAATGGGGAAATATTTCATGCTTATGCATTAGAAGAATTAATATTGTCAAAATGTCCATATTACACAAAGCAATCTACAGATTCAATGCAATCCCAAAATACCAACAGCGTTTTTCACAAAACTAGAATAATACCAAAATTTGTATGGAACCACAAAAGACCCTGAATAGCCAAAGCAATCCTGAGAAAGTGGAACACAGCAACACGTATTAGAATTACAGATTTCAAGATATACTACAAAGCTGTAGTAATCAAAACAGTATGGTAATGTCACAAAAAATAGACACACAGATCAATGGGACAGAATAGAGACCCCAGAAATAAACCAATGTACATATAGTAAATCTGTGGCAAAAGAGGCAAGAATATATAATGGGAAAAAGACAATCTTTTCAACAAATGATGTTGGGAAAACTGGACTGCCACATGTAAAAGAATGAAACTGGATGACTCTCTAATGCCATACACAAAAATAAACTTAATATGGATTAAGGATCTAAATGTGAGGGGCGCCTGGGTGGCACAGCAGTTAAGCATCTGCCTTCGGCTCAGGGCGTGATCCCGGTGTTATAGGATCGAGCCCCACATCAGGTTCCTCCGCTATGAGCCTGCTTCTTCCTCTCCCACTCCCCCTGCTTGTGTTCCCTCTCTCGCTAGTTGTCTCTCTCTCTCTGTGTCAAATAAATAAATAAAATCTTTAAAAAAAAAAAAAAGGATCTAAATGTGAGACCTGAAACCATAAAATCCTAGAAGGGAACAGAGGTGGTAATTTTTCTGACATCAGCCATAGCAACATTTTAATAGACATGGCTCCTTAGGCAAAGGGAAACAAAAGCAAAAATAAACTATTGGGACTACATCAAAATAAAAAGCATTTGTACAGCCAAGAAAATCAACAAACAAAAAGGCAGCCTATTGAATGGGAGAAGTATTTGTAAATGACATATCTGATATGGGGTCAATATTCAAAATAAATTTTAAAAAAATCATACAACTCAAAACAAAACCCCCAAATGATCCATTTAAAAAATGGACAAAGAACATGAATAGACATTTTTCCAGAGCAGACATACAGATGGCCAACCTACAAATGAAAAGATGCTCAATAGCACTCATCATCAGGGAAGGGCAAACCAAAATCACAATGAGATATTACCTCACACCTGTAAAATGGCTGAAATAAAAAAGACAAGAAACAAGTGTTAGAGAGGATGTGGAGAAAACAGAACCTTCGTGCACCATTGGTGGGAATGTAAATAATTAATTGCACTCTGGAAAACAGTATGGAGATTCCTCAAAAAGTTGAGAATAGAAATATCATATGATCTAATAATTCCACTTTTGGGTATTTACTTGAGGAAAATGAAAACACTAGTTTGAAAAGATATATGTACCTCTATGCTTATTGGGCATTATTTACAATAGCCAAGACATGGAAGCAACCTAAGTGTCCATCAGTAGATGAGTGGATGAGGAAAAGTGGTATATATATTTGATGGAATATTACATAGCCATAAAAAGGATGAGATCATGCTATTTGAGACAACATGGATAGACCTAGAAGGTATTACGGTAAGTGAAATAAGTCACACTGGGAAAGACAAATACCGTATGATTACACTCACAAGTAGAATCTTTAAAAAATGAATAAACAAACAAAAAGAATCAGAACTATAAATACAGAGAACAAACTGATGGTTGTCAGAGGGGAGGGGGTTGGGAAGTCAGGCAAAATGAGTGAAGGGGAGAGGGAGATACAGGCCTTCAGTTATGCAATGAGTAAGCCATGAGAATAAAAAGCAGAGCATAAGGAATATAGTCAATGATATTTTAATAGTTATGTAATGGGACAGATAGTCATTATTATACTGTGGTGAATATAGCATAATCTATAAACTTGTGAAATCACTAAGTTGTACACTTGAAACTAATGTAATATTGTGCATCAACTATACTAAAAAAAAAAAAAAAGACACGTTCAGCACATACACAAAAATATACTCATTATGGTTCAGCACTTCTAAACTCCCTTACCATTTATTTAAAACTCTTTCAGCCATCACTGAGACACAGTAAAATCACATACCCACATCTATCTTCCCAAACTAGATTTTCTGACTCAGAGACTATGACTTATCACATTCCTGTTTACTGAGAAAATACTGAGGAGTTGAGAGGAATATGATAATCTAAGTAATGAGATCTTTCAAGTAGTTGAGAAAAAAGACATCAATGTAGTGGACAGCTGCATTAAAGATGGAGAAAGACTAGTTTCAACAGATGAAAAGAGATACTACTGATCTGCATTGTTATGATGGACAGGTTTGATACCCACAAGTCCTGGCATCTGAGCTTCATAGTTTGAGAAAACCACATGCTTCATCATTTTAAATGTGGAAATTCAGCCCCTTTTTATACTTTTATGTAATGAGTCCTGTTATAACTCTCTTTGAGAGACAACAGAAGAATTCTCTGCAAGAAAAAAATAGTGTATTGCCTTATATTCTGGTTCATGTGTTAAGAAGAATTAATTTCGGGGCGCCTGGGTGGCACAGCAGTTGAGCGTCTGCCTTCGGCTCAGGGCGTGATCCCGGCGTTACGGGATTGAGCCCCACGTCAGGCTCCTCTGCTATGAGCCTGCTTCTTCCTCTCCCACTCCCCCTGCTTGTGTTCCTTCTCTCGCTGGCTGTCTCTATCTCTGTCAAATAAATAAATAAAATCTTTTAAAAAAAAGAATTAATTTCATCATTTGAATTTATGGGGGTAGGTAATGGAACAATGAATTAAGTCATAGGAGCAGTAGTGAGAATAGGGTATTTGTTAAGACAACAGGCCCTGAAGTCCTTGTCACTTATCATCTCTAATTTGGGACATGTTATTTTCCTTGGTTTTCTTATCTGAAATAACAAGGATGAATATAATTAATTTGTTGAGATATTATGCCAAGTGAACAAATAAGAGAATCTGACATATAGAAAATAATCAATAATTATCCTTCATGGAGATGCTGTGACTATAATGATGTCAACACATTTGTCTGGAGAGGAAACAAGTATCTAAGCAATTCGTAATAAACTTTAGCCTGTTTTATTCACAGGCATTTTTGGAAGGAAACAATGTTTGTAAAGATAAGAAGAGGCAGGCATCGTAAACTCATTCAGAGCTCACTCATATCCCATTGTATATATGGACCACATCTTCTTAATCCAGTCATCTGTCGAAGGGCATCTCGGCTCCTTCCACAATGTAGCTATTGCGGACAATGCTGCTATGAACATTGGGGTGCATATGGCCCTTCTCTTCACTACGTCTGTATCTTTGGGGTAAATACCCAGTAGAGCAATTGCTGGATCATAGGGTAGCTCAATTTTAACTTTTTAAGGGACCTCCACACTGTTTTCCAAAGTGGCTGTACCAACTTGCATTCCCACCAACAGTGTAAGAGGGATTCCCTTTCTCCATATCCTCTCCAACAATTGTTGTTTCCTGCCTTGTAAGAAGATGTGGTTCATATATACAATGGAATATTACTCAGCCATCAGAAAGAACGATTACCCAACATTTGCAGCAACATGGACGGGACTGGAGGAGATAATGCTAAGTGAAATAAGTCAAGCAGAGAAAGACAATTATCATATGGTTTCACTCATTTATGGAACATAAGAAATAGGAAGATCGGTAGGAGAAGGAAGGGAAGAATGAAGGGGGGGGGTGAACAGAAGGGGGAATGAACCATGAGAGACTGTGGACTCTGGGAAACAAACTGAGGGCTTCAGAGGGAAGGGGGGTGGGGGATTGGGATAGGCCGGTGATGGGTATTAAGGAGGGCACATATTGCATGGTGCACTGGATGTTATACACAAATAATGAATCATGGAACATTGCATCAAAAACTGGGGATGTACTGTATGGTGACTAATATAACAAAATAAAAATTATAAAATAATGCATAACTCAAAAAAAAAAAAGGCTCACTCATATCCCAATTCTTCTTTTCTTGAGAATGAATCAAAATTGTGTTTTCTAAAACTATAAAATGGAAACTCTGGATGTAAAAGGAAAATTACCATTGCTGTATAGTAGGTCTTAAAGTTCACATTCATGTGTATCAAAAGTAAAATATATATATTAAATTCACATTTAGAAGCAGAAGTCATGTCTCATGGAACATTCACATTTTCTCATCTCATTCCTGGAATTCTTTTCCCTTCCTTACTACAAAGATGCTGGTTGCTGCTGCTGATGCACATTTGTCCATGGGCCTATATGCCAGTGTTTGGAATAATTACTGGGGGTGGGGGTGGGGCAGATTCAGTGTTGGAAAATTTATCTTGGAAAATAAATAGTACCAGTTTTGAATAAGTTGTATCATAACTAGAAGAATAAATGTTTGATTTCTATAACAAAACACTGAGTCAACACATTCTTACTGTATTTATGCTCATAGCTCATAAATGCTCTTTAGAGAAGGGTTTCATCTGTATAATTCAGAAACTATTGGTTAGCAAACCTTCCTGATAGTTACCATTGAAATCTCAAGATCCCTCATGTCCTATCTGGCTGTCATAAATATGGCATTTTAAAATAATAATAGTAATTCAAATGAGTTGGCTTTTGCCCCAGATCTAATGCTCAGGAATGTCCTCTTACCCCCAAACCCTACCTCCTGTCCAAAAAAAATTCTAAAGACTCAGGAATGATGTTTACTATGTACTCATAGGCCAACTCCCATTGGACACTGATGCCATCTATGCCCTTCAGTCTCCTCCAGGTACATTTTGGGATCTACTGTGCCTGGAGGTAATCTTGGGAGGTGTTTATTAGAATTTACTATATCCTCTAACTTCTTTTAAATGAAGTCACAAGGTCCCTCAAGACACTTAATTGTAAATTGCATTATGATGAGAATGAGAAGAATTTCTAACTCCCATTTGGTTACACTCTGCTAGAGGTAAATTCAAGGATTGCAAATTGTTCTTCAGCGTATTAGAGATGTTTCAGCATAATAGTGCCTGCTTTCTGTTTTTACCTTGAAACTCTCACTCCATATCTAACTTAGAACAGAGTCCCTTGGGAATTGAATAGAATGAGTGACAAAACTTAACTATGCTCAGCAACATCCCACAATGAAAACTTTTGAGTTATTCTTCCCTTGGAAAATATCCTCTCCTGGGAGCCCCTGCAGTCTCATGAAAACAAACTTTTGACAGGCCCATGTAACAAAGTGGAGAGAAACATCTGAATCTAAGACCTCAGCTGCTTATTTCCCAGTTTTCTACTCTACACTCCTATTCCCCTGCTACAAAAATAAATCAACTATTGTGTTTTCCTAGTTTTTATTTCACCCCACTTACCTTATTATCAACCTGTTAAATATGGGCCTAGTTAGATCAGCACACTTGAGAGAGGTGCCAAAGAAAGAAACTTTTTGTGATTATCAAACGCCTCAGCCCATTTTGGAAATAGGCAATAAGCCAAGGTCTTCTTACCAATTGACAAACTGATCAAAATGCAAGCAGAAAAGACAATACCTTCTCAGCCAATTCCAGGGATGCATGATCTTTTAAGAAAAGACAAATTCATTTTCTTTGTTATACATTAGTGTTTCTGTCATATGGTAGTTTTTAGTTCAGTTGGGAGGACAAATTGTCACCCCTGAGAATACAAGCAAACATTTGAATAACAGAGAATCACATACTCAAATGATTAGAATAAATTGTCACTCCACAGAATGTGTTGGGATTTGGAATCATCATGGAAATTGTTATAGCACAGAAAGGAGCAGAGCAGAGTTTTAAAGTAGGCATCAAATTTAGATAGACAAGAGGCAGGGGTACACATTCCAAAGGAAAAAAAATGACACTTTAATACTCTAAAAATTTCCTTTAACATTTCCTTGGTTAGAATTAATTATTGGTGATATGTGTCAGATGGTAGGAAAGGTAGGTTAAATGGCCGTTCATGAGGACCAAGGGGAAAGGCTTATCAAAAATTCTGAAGCTATTTGCCCCCCTTTAAGATCCAGTGGCTATAAAATGAAAGTTCCCACACCATGTCATTTTGGCCTTGATGATTTCCACATTTTATACCTTCTCGTTGCAACTCTAGACATGGGTTTTCTCTCATGTCACGGAACAATTATTAAACAAGTAATAGCTGATTTGCTAAGATCTTAAGATATAAAGCAAAGCTTTCCTAATTTTAAACCCACTTAGCTTTGCTTTATAGAGTAACTGAAGCCTATTATCTTTTATTTAACATTTTTAACATAAAATATCTTACTTTATAGCCCTGATGCTTTGACAACACTAAAAAAAGAGTTTGGTTTAATAAATTCAGTATTTGGCAACCTAATAAACTCACCAATAAATTACAAGAATACATCAGTGTTGGACTAAAACCAACAATATAATTAGCCTTGTTTACCCAAGGGCTTTTAATCACATGACAATCATTTTATAACGTGTAATTGAGTGTAAAACTTTAACAATTGAACCGGAATTTCTGTTGAGGATTAGAACTTTTTCAATGGACCTTATATTGACTTTCATTATTTTTACAAGTAGATTTTTTTATAAAGATTTTATTTATTTATTTGACAGAGATAGAGACAGCCAGCGAGAGAGGGAACACAAGCAGGGGGAGTGAGAGAGGAAGAGCAGGCTCCCAGCAGAGGAGCCCGATGTGGGGCTCAATCCCATAACGCCGGGACCACGCCCTGAGCCGAAGGCAGGGGCTTAACCGCTGTGCCACCCAGGCGCTTAACCGCTGTGACACCCAGGCGCCCCAACAAGTAGATTTTTTTAAATATAGTAATTCCTAATGGAAAGACAGAATTATACTGACATGGCTATATACAGTTAAGGGAGTCCCAGTAGTTTATTTTTGCTTTTGTTTCTCTTGCCTGAGGAGACATATCTAGGAAGAAGTTGCTATAGCTGATGTCAAAGAGGTTACTGATTGTGTTCTCCTCTAGGATTCTTATGGTTTCAGGTCTCACAGTTAGGTCTTTAATCCATTTTATTTTTGTACATGGAATTAGAAAGTCATCCAGTTTCATTCTTTTGCATGTTTTTGTCCAGTTTACCCAACACCATTTGTTGGAGGGACTGTCTTTTTTCCATTGGATATTCTTTCCTGTTTTGTTGAAGATTAATTGACCATATAATTGTGGCTTCACTTCTAGGTTTTCTGTTCTGTTCTATTGATCTATGTGCCTGTTTTTGTTCCAGTACCATACTGTTTGGATCACTACTACTTTGTAATATAACCTGACATTTGGTATTTTGATGCTTCCAGCTTTGCTTTGCTTTTCCAGGGTTGCTTTGGCTATTTGGGGTCTTTTGTGGTTCCATACAAATTTTAGGATTGTTTATTCTAGCTCAGTGAAAAATATTGCTGGTATTTTGATAAGGATTGCATTAAATCTGTAGATTGCTTTGGGTACTGTTGACATTTTAATATTTGTTCTTCTAATTCATGAGCATACAATGTCTTTCCATTTCTTTGTGTCATTTTTTTATTTCTTTCTTCAGTGTTTTATAGTGTTCAGAGTACAGATCTTTTACCTCTTTGGTTGTGGTTTTTGGTGCAATTATAAATGGGACTGATTCCTTAATTTCTCTTTCTGCTGCTTCATTATTGGTGTATAGAAATGCAACAGATTTCTGTATGTTGTTTTTGTATCCTGCAGCTTTACTGACTTTGTGTATCAGTTCTAGCAATTTTTTGGTGGGGTGTTTCAGGTTTTCTATATAGAGTATCATGTCATCTACAAATAGTGAAAGTTTTGCTTCTTCCCTGAATTGGATGCCTTTTATTTCTTTTTGTTGTCTGTTTGCTGTGGCTAGGACTTCCAGTACTATGTTAAGTCACAGTGATGAGAGTAGACATCCCTGTATTCCTCCTGACCATAGAGGAAAAACTCTCAGTTTTTCCTCATTGAGGTTGATATTAGTTCTAGGTTTTTCATAGATGGCTTTTATTATGTTAAGATACGTTCCTTCTAAACCTACTTTGTTGAGAGTTTTTATCATGAATGAATGTTGTACTTTGTCAAATGCTTTATCTGCATCTACTGAAAAGATCATATGGTTCTAATCCTTTCTCTTATTAATGTGATATGTCAGGTTGATTGATTTGTGAATACTGAACCACCCTGGCAACCCAGGAATAAATTTCACTTGATTGTGGTGAGTGATTTTTTTTCAATGTATTATTGATTTCAGTTTGCTAGTATTTTATTGAGAATTTTTGCATCCATGCTCATCAGGGATATTGGTCTATAGTTCAAAACAAAAAGCTTCTGATCAGTGAAGGTAATAATCCACAAAACTAAAAAACAATGTACAGAATGGGAGAAGATATTTGCAAATGGCATATCTGATAAAGGGTTAGTATACAACATCTACAAGGAACCTATCAAACTTAACACCATGAAAATAAATAATTAAAAAATGGGCAGAAGACATGAATAGATATTTTTCTAAAGAAGACATCAGATGGCCAAAATCACATGAAAAGGTGCTTGACATCACTCATCATCAGGAAAATACATATCAAAACTACAATGAGATATCACCTCACATCAGTCAGAATGGCTAAAATCAAAAACACAAGAAACAACAAGTGTTTGTGAGAATGTCTTGCACTGTTGGTGGGATTACAAACTGGTACAGCCACTCTGGAAAACAGCATGAGGTTTCCTCAAAAAGTTAAAAACAGAACTGTCCTATAATCTAGCAATTTCACTACTAGATATTTACTCAAAGAATACAAAAACACTAATCCAATTGGATATTTGCAGCCCGATGTTTATAGCAGCATTATCTACAATAGCCAAACTATGGAAACAGCCAAAGTGACCATTGAGTGATGAATGGATAAAGAAGAGGTATACACACACACACACACACACACACACACACACACACACACACACTGGAATATCACTGAGCCATAAAAAGAATGAAATCTTGCCATTTGCAACAACATGGATGGAGCTACAGAGTACTATGCTAAGTGACATAGGTCAGTCAGAGAAAGACAAATACCAAATACTATAGGATTTCATTCATATGTGGAGTTTAAGAAACAAAACAAATGAGCAAAGGGGGAAAAAAAAGAGACAGGCAAACCAAGAAACAGACTCTTAACTATGGAGAACAAACTGATGATTACCAGAGGGGAGGTGGGTGGGGGTATGGGTTAAACAGGTGATGGGGATTAAGTAGGTATCATGGGTCATGATCTGCCACTCTTGGGTATTTATATGGATGATTTCAGTGGCAATTGTGGCCTAAAAAGACTCAGCAGTTCAAGCAGTTCAAGATGAGCATGCTATAGAAAATTCTATTTCACAGTGGTAGCCAGAGCTGGCAGAAGAACATCAAATACTAATGGGTACAGAACTAGCTGCACAACATTATGGAAAGGACCCCAAACTGGGTGTTTACTGCATGTTTGTAATAAAAGGATTTCTACTTTTGGCCCTCCATCTTAAACAACTAGTAAAAATCAAACAAAATATATGAATCAAAGGTTTTCAGAAACAGAATGACAGTGCAGTATTGTGATCCCTAAGTGAAAATAAAACATGAGGTCAGCCTTAGTACTGCCCAGATAAGTGCCTAGGGATAATTTCCAACCTTAGGTACAAGAAACAAGCATCCAAATGAAGCCAATCTTTCTTAGTTTAGAAGATTAAAGTTTAGAGTCCAAAGTAGCTAGAATATGTGGGAGAGACAACTGTAGAAAGGATAACTTTTTGGAATGAAAGTTCTAGAGATCTGAAGGTCCTCTTTGAACCTTTAAATGACTACTGAATTTCACATTTGTGAAAAGAAACAATGACAAGAACAGAGTACACAGAATTATTTTCAACACTGAAGTAGGGCTACAAATAGTTGATGGGTTTACCAACCAGAGTAGTAAGACCTTATGATACATGGATATTAGGTGAAATTATCAGAGAACTATTACATTAATTATGGGGAGAAGTTGACCCTAAATTAAAAGCGTGGCTTTTCTTTTTTTTTTAAGATTTTATTTATTTGACAGAGAGAGACACAGCGAGAGAGCGAACACAAGCAGGGGAGTGGGGAGAGGGGAAGCAGGCTTCCTGCTGAGCAGGGAGCCCGATGTGGCTGGATCCCAGGATCCTGGGATCATGACCTGAGCTGAAGGCAAATGCTTAACGACCCAGCCACCCAGGCGCCCCAAAAGTGGGTTTAACTAATCTTACAATTAAAAGCAAGTCTTCAAACAACAAAACCAATTCCAAGTAGCTTAGCTACACATCACAGCAAAACTAAAATTTAATGAAATACAACAAAACCTAGTACTCACTGTAAAATTTTAAGATACCCAGCATCTAATAAAAAATTACTACTTATACAAAGAAGAAGAAAAATAAAATTTATAGTTACAAAAAATAATCATGCAGTAGAAAACAGAATGGAAAGTCATCAGAGAGGGAGAAAAACCGTGAGAGACTGAGAGTGGCTGGAGGGGAGGTAGGTGGGAGGAATGGGCTAATTGGGTGATGGGCAACAAGATAGACACCACAGAAAAAAGAGATTAAAAAGGAAAACTTCAAGACATAGCAATTAGAAGTATAAAATATAAACATAGAGGAAAAAATAAAAAGAAAAAAATCTAGAATAGCCAAAAACATTTTGCTTAGGAAGACGACATTTGGAAAACTCAATTTATTAACAATTTATGTGATTTTTGAGATGCCCATAAAGTATTTCAGCAGTGAGGATATTAGATACCTAGAAGGTACTAAGTCAAGATAAGAATCTGCATTGTAGGACTGAGGTACTTAGGTTGAAGGGCTATATTTGAAGGTACATCACTGATCCTGGATTATCTGCAACTGCCATGGCCCTAGACAAGTTCATGTTTACCTGTGTCCTTCTGGTCTCCAATGCTTTGACTCTGGTGTAAACAGAGATTCTTGGCACTGAGTCAGGGGTACGTGCCCAGGCACTGCAACCTCCTTGCTGCTTGCCAATTAAGCTGTTATTTGGGTTATACCATTTGCCTTTTCACATACCTCTCTTCCGTAGGTATCAGATTTCTACCATCTTTAAAGACACACCTCAAATATCACTTTCTTTGTGAAGCTATTCGTAAGTCTTTTCATATTCACACAAGATTTATTTCCCCCACCTATGCTTCTAACTACACATGGCTCACAAAATTCCTTTTTTCTCTCTCTTTCCCATGTCCTTTTTTAAATGAAGTTCTAAAGGGCAAAAGATTATCTATTGCTCCAGAATTTAGCATAGGACCTGACACAGTTGGCGCTCATTAAAAATAATTATCATAACAGTTAATAATCTTGAAATATATAAGTACTCTGTTAAGTGCTTTATATGCATTTAAAAAGAAATTTTACATACTCTTAAGATAGGCTTTATTGCTTTTTTTTTCTATTTTACAGATGAGGAAACCAAAGCACAGAATAAGTTAACTTAACCCAATTTACAGTACCAGTAAGCATCATAGATGATTCTGAATTTGCTGAACTCAAGAACTCTTATCATAGTGGCACTCAGTAAATACTAGTAAATGCTAGTCGATTAGCATGGAGCAGGGTTTAGAGATCACAATTGTAAACAGATACACCACTACTAGAAATTGCTATTACAAAAGTAGGACAAGATGCAACCTCCATAGCTGCTTGAGAGGTAGTGATGGACAGAAATGGGGAAATTTTTTTTTTCTTTCTTGTCATTAACAAGCTTTCCTACCTTCTGACTTTAATATTTTCTCTAGCTTCTGATTAGGTCCTAGGGCTGGAATTCAGTTAGTGAGTGTCAGAACCATTTAGTGATGAAGTCAGGGGATAAAAAATGAAAACAATAGCAGGAGGAACCTATCTTCACTCTGTGTCTTAGAACTGGATCTATATACCTTATTAGCAACTAAGAAGCATTTCACGTTTTCCAATTTTCCTGTACTAATGGCCTGCTTCAGAGACAATTCAGAGAACTAGAACCACAACGCAGAATATTCTCAAGAGTTTTTGTAACATCAGGGGAATTTAGCTTCATCATTAAGAAGAGGTGAGAGAATACAACGACCTTGGAAGATCTGAGATTCAAAATCTCTGGCATTTTTTTTTTTAATCTTATTGTCTGGCAAACGTAAATACATTCCCAGGTTGCCAGATCCAAGACATCTAGGCAAGATGCTTCATCATCTCCCTTATGTATCATAAACCATTTATAAACATGAGATTTACCAAGTTTTTTTTTAAGCCTAACCCTCAATTTCACCATAACAGCTTTCCTTTTCATTTTTAGAGATATCTCAGAGTATATACTACTGAAATACTTTTTTTTTTTAAACGATTCGTGCAAGTACTTGAATATAGTGCAAAAATCACCTTTGGTACCAAACAATAGCTGGGGATTGATTCACTCTGTATCATTTACTATGCTTAACAGAGATGCTATAGATCTTGGCATAAATGGAATTTAGTACAAATATACGGAAGAAGTGTAGATACCAGTCTTTGATATACATCATTTACTCAGGCCTAAATCACCGTTAGCAAAATGTACCAACGAATCACTGTATTTTCTCCCTTCTACAAGCTTTTATGCCTATCACTTCAAACTCATCATGAACATCATCTATTATTCCTACATACTTCACATCAACCCCCTATTTTCACATTAGTTTTGATTTTGCATTCCATCCTGGGTTAGTAAAGAAGCTAGTTTTGCACCTGGGTTAAGTATGGGATATTCTAGGAGATTTTCAAGCACTGGGACACTTGCACATTAAACAACAGAAGGATAATTACAAAGCAACTGTAAATAAAAACAAAATAAGGTACTTAATATTGAATACATAAGTGGGTCAATTAATTATGTCTTTATGGTATTCTTGCAGCCTTTTATTCATTTTTTTAACCATCATGTTACTCCATTCAGAGCATAGAATTCTTCAAGCATAAGGGATAATAACAACCTGCAGAGACACATGTGACCTATCTCAATAATTATTTCATTGTTTTTTTTTATTTGCTCAGCAAGTGATTATTAAAATAACTCTAATAAGTTGAAACTCAGGGTAATTCATCTCAGGGTGCATCTCACATACAGCTCTGGAGATTCATGAATAGTGATGGGGCTGATGTTTTTGCATGCTTAGTGATTACTTGGTTAGAAGATATTATTTTAATACAAGATCACAGTAATTAACTTGAAGCCATCCTCTGGGTATCAACATTCACAGATTCATAGGCACAGGTAATGAAGGAACTGTTACCATAATGAATATCCTGTATTAGGGTTTAATTACCAAGGCAGAAACCTAGGCTTTGATGGTTTTTTAATAGAAGGTAGAATGCTTTTCTAATTCATCTTTTTTTTTTTTTTCATTTCAAAAGCTCATTAGCCACAACAGTGCACAGTGTGTAAGATCATCCAAGTGAGATAAAGGGCAGAGATATGCAAACTATGTTTTCAGAGAAGCCCTTGTCAGAATTTGCTGTTTTCCCTTGATGCCAATATTTCTTTTACCCAATAGATGGTGCCTGGTGCCCATTTGCCCTGTCTTTACTGTGCAGTAGTATGCTAGCCAGCAATGTCTCCCCCAAATAGAGGGGAACTCTATCACTTTACATGGTACTAGGGCTACTTTGGTTGCAGCCAACTCTGAGAGATCAAATTCAACTGAGAAAAAAATCAAGCTGAGTCTTTTGCCTCAAGGACTCGAGAATTTATTACTCTGCTTACAAATGTCTGGTACTTCGGGATTTTACATGACTCAAGGCAAAATGATCTAGCACTCTCTAAAATAAGAGTTCCAATACCCTGTTTTATTGGATAAATAAATGTAATTGTGGGGCCTCTTTCTGGTTTTGAAGAAAAAAAAAAGGTACTCAATATATAGAGAAAATGAAGCATGGGTTACTGTCAAGACTAAATAAATAAATAAATAGAGAGGGATGAGGTGAAGGAGAGGGAAGAGGAGGAGAAAAATACCAGGAGCAGATAGAAGGCACTGAGATCTCAGCAAAAGAACTGCCAAGTGTTTTTGCCTCGTGAACTCTGCTCTTATTCATCCTTTAGATAAAATTTACAGGAAACACTAAGTTTTAAAATTTCATTAAGGGTAGATTTTCATTCTTTGTGCTTCTTTTTTTTTTCATTGGTTCTATTAAAGTTGTCATATATATTGAAAAGAAAATGTACTTCCAACCTATTAGAGTTGTTTGAATGTTTCTTATACAGGTTGAGTATTTTTTTATAAAAATGAGTAAGTGCTGTCTGGAGAGACTTTCCTCAGAATAAAGATAAAGGTAGACATACATTTATAATTATGGAAACATGCATGGCATATCTTAAATACTCAAAAGGTATAATTTAATGATTCTGTATGATAATGAGTTATTGGGACTTATCCTTTTAATATTAATAATCATTAGTCCTTTAATGGAGATGGACAGCAAAATTTATCTGGAGGTTATATTTTTCAATGGCTAGATTCAAAGCAGCTATAAAATGACTTTTGAAGACTGGATTCAAATGGTGAGCTCAATCAGTCCATTTCCATCATAATTGTTATAAAGAGGGAAAAAAGACCTGCTATAACAAGTCACCTGCTCCAGTAATAGTCTTTTGTCAATACAGGGTTATTCCCTATTGTAATATCTGAAGAGTTTTGGTTTAAACTGGTTTAAATATCTAAGGAGATTCACTATCTCAGTGCCTCTTCCCTGGATCTAATCTTTTTTTTTTTAGCTTATATCCCTATTTTCTCTTGGAAGGAATACCCATTCTGCTTACCCATCCATCTTCCATTAAAATGCATAAAGATATGAGTTTGTCAAATGGCTAGTCATGGAACAGATTTGATTCATAGATCTTAGGCCATATCAAAGGAATAAGTGAAGGCACACACCTAATTTTGTATTTCAACTCAAATGATGAAATAGGAATTATTCTAAAAAAATTTTTTTTGACAAAATAAGATGCAGAGGAAAATTGAAAGCAGATTAATTGCATGTTTGGGGCATGTCTTCCTGATGTCACATCATTCAATACTGAGATACTGAGATTCACAGTCACAAATCAAATCACGATTCCTCAGATGACTGCATTGGTAAATTAACTATGGTAGAAATAAAAATTCTAGAGTGTACTATAGAAAAATACCATGACCTTAATCAAAGTATTCTATCAAGATTTCTCAAATGCTAATCATGAACAAGATACGTTTTGTTACCGATTCCTTATTTTTTTTCTTTTTTCAATACTACTTTACACACTCTATAGAAAAGGAGAGATCTCTGCCCACCATGCTGTTGTAGCAGACATATAAGAAGGGAAGAATAAAGTAGGCAGGGGAGAGATCAGGGCAAGGGGGATGGAATTTGTGAGTCCCATCTTATAAGTATTTTAGATGGCATCCATTATGGGCATGCCTTCCTGCCTTATCTTTGGACATTTTAAGTGTAAATGCTTTTAGTAAAATTAAATTCTGTTTAAACTAATGCCACAGTTTAGTGAAGAAAATTTTAGAAGTGCCTGGAAGGCATGTTTAATGGATGCTATTGAGAAATTTCCAGAAATGACTGAGGCACATTTTAACATAAGGGAGATCTAATGTGGAACAAAAAAGCTGATGGGGGCTGGCAGCCAATGTGAATTCAATAATAAAATATTAACATAATTTCATTTGTCTTCAAAACTCCTTGAGGGCAGGGACTGTTTCACTCATCATTACATCACAAACCTAGTTACAGAGCTTAACATAGAGAGGGGCATCAAAAATAACCACTGATGAGTTAATGCCTATATTTTGAATTAATAGTACATTTGTATTTATATTACTACTCCAGAATATGTAGTATCTCACTTCACTTCTGTGAGATTTTTTTATAGTTAATAAATCTCTCCACTGAAACTGTACCTTGTAATTGTATCTGTAACTCTGTGTGGTTAGAAGAGCTATCCAGAGAAACTCTGCATCAGGCAGGACCTAAGACTTAACAGATGCTTATTAAACTGCCTTCTATGGCAGAGTTTTGGACACTTTGGGTCACTGATTTTGTTTAGGGGAGTATGCAAACGTTTGGCAGATCTGAACTTCTCAGGATAACAAAGAAGTGTAATGGTTCTAATTTTAGGTTCTAATTTTAAGTGTTTTCCAATATAGATAAAATATTTTCAGGAAAAAAATTTAAATGTTGGAGAAATGTATATATTTTTAAATATTAGTTTGAGGAAGTTGATAAATTATTGGTCCACATATCTGTTTGATCTTCCCAAGAGTATATAGTAAAGAGTATACAGGAGTTTTCACTAAGTGAATGTGATCTAGGTAAATTGGCAGTGAATGGTCACAAATTTTAACAGATTTATGGCAAATGAAGGAGTCCATGAGGCTTTATTCCAGAGGTTCTTATTCAAAGCTTTGTAAGGAGTATGAAGGTATCTGTGAGCCTAGGCCTGCGTCATACGTCTCTCCTCTCCATCATGTGGAGATCTACATTAAAATAGTTCTTGGCTCTTTCTGTCTCTGCTCCCCAACACCAAGGATAGAAATTTGTTTAATCCAGAAACATATCCATCACTTTTTTTCTTAATCATGTGTGTTCCCAAGAAATACAAAGAAAGAAAGAAAGAAAGAAAGAAAGAAAGAAAGAAAGAAAGAAAGAAAGAAAGAGAAAGAAAGGGAAAGAAAGAAAGAGAGGGAGACAAGGGAGGGAAGGGAGAGAAGGGAAGGAAGGGAGGGAGGGGAGTGGAGGGGAGGGGAGGGAAGGGAAGGGAAGGGAAGGGAAGGGAAGGGAAGGGAAGGGAAGGGAAGAGAAGGGAAGGGAAGGGAAGGGAAGGGAGGGAAAAAAAAAAGAGTGAATCAGAGTCAAAGTTAGTTCCTGATATTCTATACCTAAGAATGGCAGGGGGAGGAGGTGTCATCAAAGCAGCAGGAAGACAGTAGGTTTAAATGAAAATAGCTATTTGAAGTTGTAATGTAGAAGATGCTGCTGAGTCACGAAAGAATTCAGTTATTTTTAAAAACACAGCAAAGCATGGCAAAGGGAAGTGAATCATTCAGATGATGAAGTGGCAGCTGCTTCTTGTTAAAAGTGAGCTAGAGAGAGCTTAAAAATTTTATCTAATGATAATTCGCATTGATGATGTATTCACAGGTACTTAAAGGATTTCATTCTTCTGATTTCACTGAGGGATCAGTGGCAGTGAGGGTTGAAATATTTTACAATTAGAGTGGCTTGAATACTGTCCACTCGAAGCAATGTCAGCCCATAGCTCTGGAGCAAGGTGCTCTAGCCTTTCCGGCACTGGACTACAGAGAGGTCTGGAGATTTTGAGGGAGGGGCAAAAATGGCCACTGGCCAGTACAGATGGAGGAGTAGCAATTGAACTTATGGACTATTTGCCAAATGATGTGGATATATTTTAATATTTCAAATGCAGGGACAGCCATAACGATGTATTCTAGCTAAACATCAGTCTCCTGCGATCATCGTACATGTGTTTATTTAACAGAGGAAACAGTGGGCTAGATAAGGCTTGTCAAGCATTCCACAGCTAATAAAGAAAAAAATGTTGTATATCATAGAAAGAGAGAGGTCTGACGATTGCCTCAAAGATTTATGGCTTGAGGGGCGCCTGGGTGGCACAGCGGTTAAGCGTCTGCCTTCGGCTCAGGGCATGATCCCGGCGTTCTGGGATCGAGCCCCACATCAGGCTCCTCCACTATGAGCCTGCTTCTTCCTCTCCCACACCCCCTGCTTGTGTTCCCTCTCTCGCTGGCTGTCTCTATCTCTGTCAAATAAATAAATAAAATCTTAAAAAAAAAAGATTTATGGCTTGAGAACTTCAAAAAAAATGAAGTAGTCATTAACTGAACAAGTTTTCAGAGGGCAGGTTTGCAAAGACAAGATGTGAGGTGGTGATAAACATTTGCTTTTTGACATATTACACTCGAGATGCTTATTAGACAATTACCAGATATGTCAAGTAGCAGAGTAGTTCTGAGAGTCTGGATATACAGGGTGATGGGTATGAAGGAGGGCACGTGTTGTGATAAGCACTGGGTGTTATATGTAACTAAGGATCATTGAACACTACATCAAAAACTAATGATCTACTATACAGTGGCTAACTGAACATAATAAAAAAAAGTCTGAATTAAAGGTAGAAATTTGGGAGTTATCGTACATAGAGTCACAAAATTAAATGAGATTATTCAGGGTGAAGGTATATATAGGAAAGTTTCAATTACGGAGTCCTAGGGTATATGAATATAGGGGTATGTGAAGAGTAATCAGTAAAGATTAAGGAGGCAAGGAGAAGAAGAAACAAGGCATGTGGTAACTTGGAAGTCAAATGTAAAAAGTGTTTCATGGAGGACTGATTGGTTCTTAAACTGCTGCTAGATAGGGTGACCTTATAACTTATCACCCAAACCTGGATGCATTACAGAGTGAAAGTAGACATGATAAATAGTTAAGACAATAGACACAAACCAGTTCTGTTCCAGGAAAAATGAGTTGCATTGGCAAACTATTTCTAGATCATCTTAGATGTGTGAGAATTGATCATTAAGTTCAGCAAAGCTCATTGGTATAAGAGTAATTTCAGAGGATTAGTGGTGATTAGAGAATGCACAGGAGAAAACAAGGGAAGAAGAAAAATGGGAGGATACAGAGTATAGACAGCTCAACACATCAAGGGAGGGAGAGCATGTAATGATAGAGGGTAAAGTGGAGACAAAAGAGTACTTTTGTGTGTATGTCTGCATATGTATATGATTCTGTGTGGAGGTCTTTTATTTAATGGGAGAAACAGTAAGCTATTTTTCCTAACTTCCAAGTGGACATGTGCTGCAATCACGCCAAAATGCAGTCTGTGTCCAGGACAGAGAGCCATCAAGTGAAAAACCTGCATTGGCTTCAAATGTCTGGTAAGCCATATTTTACACATGGATGCTTTAATGCTGGGAGCCTGTGCAGTGCCATTTGGAATAGTTTGCTGCTTACCTCTACAAGTAGAATTTAGCACCTTCCTGATATTAAAGTTCACAGTCTCTTCAGGACCTACGATGCTATTAGTCTGACGTGAGAGCTTACCCCAATAACAGTAAAACTCACCAGTGTGACTAACTGAATAAATCAGGAAAGGCTGGCCGGCAATATCCCCCTAAATTCTAGACGCCAGACAGTATTAGACAAAAAAGGGAGGCAGCATAGTCAATGGGGTGAATAGATTCTGCAGCCAAATTGCATCGGTGTGAATCCTGTCCTACTACCAGTTAACTGTGTAATCTTACCTGAGTTTCCAAATTTCTCTCTGGCTCAAGTCCCTAAACTAGAAAACAGAACTATAACATGTTACCTACCTATATGTTTTGGGAGCAGTAAAGGAGTTCATACCCTTAAAGTGTTTATAAAAATATTTGATACATAATAAATGCTTAGAGTGAGATACAATATTTTGAATGTTGGACTTTGACGAATTTAAAAAGGAACCTTAGTCTTTATTATCAAAAAGCAAACAGGCTCTAATTTCAGTTACAACTCAAGGCTACTTAGTTAACATCAGGAGAACAGTGTAAGGTAAGTGATTAGAGCCCAGATGTTGGAATCAAAGTATTTGCAGCAAATCCTAGTTCTGGTCTCACTTGTGGGACTTTGAGTAAGATACTTAACTGCTTTATGCTTTTGTTTCCTCTTCAGGAATAGGAGATAATAGTATAAACTCTGTAGTATTGGTGGGAAGATTCCATGAGAAACTTCATGGTAGGGGTATAATTCTTTGATGTTAAATTTTAAATTGCTTTTGTTTGCTTGTTTGTTTGTTTTCACCTTATTTTTTCCCCTCCACCTCCTCTCGTTCAAGTATATGTGAAGGTATAAGATGGGAACTATCTTTGGGGAAGGCTTAAACACAAAGAACCTGGAGTTAGATCTCAACTTTAAAGCTGCTTATAACACTAGTAAATCTGCAATGATGATTTTTTAGTATTTTCAGAAACAAGTGCTTGAGAACAAAAAATATTTTTCTCCTTTGCATTCCAACTTCAACTTTTATTTCAAAATTTGGTTTTAAATATAAAGAGCCAATGCCTATAAAACAGAGTTTAAACAACAGACCACTAAGTGAGAAACAGAATGCATAATGCTTAAGGACTGACTTCTGACCCAAGGTTGACAATTTTGAACAGTTAAAGGGAAATAAAGAATCAGAAGAAAAGAGTTAGGGTTTAGAAGCTGGTGTTCTCTAACAGTAAATCATTATTCTATCCACACATACACTTCCCAAGTTGCAAGAAATCAGATAGAAATACCATTAAGGAGGCATCTGGGTGGCACAGTTGGTTAAGTGTCCAAATGTTGGTTTCAGCTCAGGTCATGATCTCAGGGCACTGAGATCAAGCTCTGCCTCCAGGAAACGCTGAGTCTGCTTCAGATTCTCTTCTTCCTCTGCTTCTTTCCCCCACCCCCACCCAATAAATAAATAAATCTTTAAAAAAAATAAGAGGGGTACCTGGGTGCCTCAGTCGGTTAAGTGTCTAACTCTTGGTTTCGGCTCAGATCCTGATCTCATTGGTCATGAGATTGAGCCCTGAGTTAGACCCCACACTCAGCAGGAGTCTGCTCTGATGTTCTCTCCCTCTGCCCTGCTTAGACTCCCTCCTCTCTCCCCTACCCTCACTTTCTCCCTCCCCCTCTCTCTCAAATAAAAAAAGAAATATCATTAAGGTTTAAGGTATCCCAAAACAGAATTGCAGAAGATAACCCTTGATAGAGAAGCTTTATGTGCTACATTGTGTGAACAGTAGAATGTCAGTACCTGAAAGTGATATCTAGGTAGTGGAATATGAGAGCTTCCCATATGGACCTGCACCAATTCTACATTTGCAGAGCCTAGGCAAGGGGCTTGGCACGGGGTGGGCAGTGAAGGGATGAACGTGAATGTACCCTGTAACTAATCGGAATGGGTCTCAGAGTCAAAACATCACAGATTTTCAGAAATTGTAGAACCCACTCCCCAAAGTCTGACTTTGGAGTTGGAGTCCCAGATTCTCCATCATTCTTGAGAATAGTGAAAATATTGAGGGGGTTGCATAAGAACAAAATATTATAATACACTTAAAGAATGTAGCACAATACCAGGCATATGTTAAGTGTTCAAACAGTAACAGCACTTGATTTTAATACTTAGTGAGAAAAGATTCTCTTTATAATTTTCTCAGGTAGAACAAAGGCAATGTGGACCTTCCAGAAGGCACAGTCTTGATCTTTTGCCTGTGATAGATTAAGTTAAATTGAATTGTATTTAATATAAATTTCTGAAAATACACTGTGAAGGGACCAGGTTGAATTTGTGCTAATAGGTAAGGAAGAATTTCTACAGCAGGCCCCTCAGGAACATGCTTTATTCCTTTATCACCTCTATTTCCATATTATATATATAATTATAGATAATATATATAATAATTTTATATATATAAAATTCAGGGCTTTGCAATGAAATTTGGTGGTTTATTCCAAGGACATATCCATTAATTTATGACAATAAAAACACTCTTAAAATATCTGGCAAGTCTAGTCCTCTTTGTTTCCCTCCTTTTCTTTCTTTCCTTCCTTTTTTATATGTATTTTTTGCTTATGCCAGCATGTTGTGTTTTTTGTTTGTTTTGTTTTACATACTTTAAAATATGTAGTTGCTTTCCACAAAATAAATCCTACTATATTCCCATTGATAGGGAGGAAGGGTTACAGTAACTTTAATGGATTCTTTTAGAACCCTACATCTCACAGAAGCTTGGGTAGAAGCTGTCTGTGAGACCATCCCACAAGTTAGGGGGCAAATGACTGATGCTTTATTTCTAAAAGTAGAGACTTCACCCTTAGGAATATCTAGTTATCCAATAGCATCTACATGGTCCAAGCAGAAATACTGTCTTTGAAGTAGTGGCTATGGTTCATATTAAGGAAGTATTCCTTGGCAATACTGGGCTAAAGTGAAGACTGTGGGGGCGCCTCAGTAGCACAGCGGTTAAAGCATCTGCCTTCGGCTCAGGGTGTGATCCCGGCGTTCCGGGATCGAGCCCCACATCAGGCTCCTCCGCTATGAGCCTGCTTCTTCCTCTCCCACTCCCTCTGCTTGTGTTCCCTCTCTCACTGGCTGTCTCTATCTCTGTCAAATAAATAAATAAATAAATAAATAAATCTTAAAAAAAAAAATAAAGTGAAGACTGTGAGCTTCCACAAATTGAGTCATATGATACCCTAAATGTATTCTTCATACATTCAATGATATTGATAATGCTCCTACTATGCACATATCAGGTGTTTTTTTAGGGACTAAAAATAAAGACAGGAATAACATTTTTTCACTCTTAAGAGAGCCAAACAGGTCACCATGTTAGAACTTAACTTTATTTTGGTTCCTAGATCCTTCCTAGAATCAGGAGAACAATTAGGATTTCTCACTAGACAATGCATTTACTCATATTTGCCCTGGAATTCTAACATATTTCAAGAGATTTCTTATTAAAAAAAATATTGTGGAGATTTGACCACAGAATTATGCTTAGAGAATAAGGAGGAGATGTTTCTAATGCTATTCAGAAATAAACAAATGTTTCCCAGAGATGTCTCTTAAACAGAGTTTTAAAGTATAGCTAAGAGTTAGCCTGACAAAGAAGACATAAAGGATGTGCCTAGGAGATAGGGCTATAATGAGCAAAGACACAAAATCTAACAACAGCATGACAGGTCAATTAAGCTGAAGAAATAAACATAAGCCAGGACTGAGGAGGGAGAAGAGCCAAGTCACAGTGCTACTGCTTTCTCACCTAAATAATACAGTTAAAAATATTTTTATAGTGGGAGTTAAGATGGCGGAGGAGTAGGGGACCCCTTTTTCAGCCAGTCACCTGAGTCGAGTTGAATAGGTACCAGACCAGCCTGAACAACCACGGAATCAGCCTGAGACGCAGGAAGATACATCTGGATCTCTACAAAGGAACATCTCCAGCGCAGACGAATGAGGTACGAAGCGGGGAATCGTGAAACCGTGCACAGATATCGGAAGATAAACAGAAGGGGGAGGGAACCGCCGCGTTCGGGCACCGGGAAGTGGTAGCCACCTGCATGGGGGAGCAGGCGGACTCGCAGACGGCACCCGCAAGAGAGCAGACTGAGACCATGAGCCAGGAACTCGAGACCAGACTGAGGGCCTGAGCTTCGGAGCACGCGGGGGGCCGCCGGCAGTGTTAGAAACACAAAGGACAGAGACGCACCGGCCCCAGAAGTGAGGGCTGGGACGCCGGGTGTGGGGCGCACATCCTGGGACGCTGCAGGGTTGAGCAGCACCAACAGAAACAGAGATAAAGTGGCCAGAACATCAGTGGAGAACGGTCCACGATCCCTCTGCTCTGAGACAGAGGCTGAGATTCGGCCACAGCTGCTCTGACTCTCAGAAGAGGCACAGCAAACCTCCAGGGAAAGCCGTCAGAGAACAAAAGCCTGGAAATACCGGTTCACAGTGTGCCCATCCCCATCCCCCCTCGCAGGGGACATGGAGACTCTAACCAAACAGGGATGCCTGAGTATCCGCACGGCAGGCCCCTCCCCCAGAAGGCAGGCTGAAAAATCAAGAAGCCCACATCCCTCCCTATAAAACAAGGGCGCACAGCCTGGGTCCCGGTCAATAATTTGGGTTCTGGACAACCCCGCGACCTCTCCTCATCAGAAGGATGAGAAGGAGAAATCCCCCCAGCAAAGAAAAGACAATGAGTCTGTGGCCTCTGCCACAGAACTAATGGGTATGGATGTAACCAAATTATCAGAAATGGAATTCAGAGTAACATTGGTCAAGATGATGTGTAGACTTGAAAAAACTATTAACGAAAATGTTAATGAGAATATAGAATCTCTAAGGGCGGAAATGAGAGTGAATCTGGCAGAAATTAAAAATTCTATGAGCCAAAAGCAGTCAAAACTAGAGGCTCTGATGGCCAGGGTGAATGAGGCAGAAGAACGTATCAGTGAATTGGAAGATGGGTTAGTAGAAGAGAAAGCTAAAATAGAATCTGGACTTAAAAAAATCCACGCTCATGAATGTAGGTTACGGGAGATTACTGACTCAATGGAACGTTCCAATGTCAGAATCATCGGCATCCCCGAGGGGGTAGAGAAAAACAGAGGTCTAGCAGAGATATTTGAACAAATTGTAGCTGAAAACTTTCCTAATCTAGCAAGGGAAACAAACATTCATGTCCAAGAGGCAGAGAGGACCCCTCCCAAGCTCAACCATGACAAACCTACGCCACGTCACGTCACAGTGCAATTCGCAAATATTAGATGCAAGGATACAGTATTGAAAGCGGCCAGGGCAAAGAAATTTCTCACGTACCAAGGCAAAGGTGTCAGAATTACGTCGGACCTGTCTACACAGACCTAGAATGAGAGGAAGGGTTGGGGGAGGCATTTTTAAAGCTCTTTCAGAGAAAAACATGCAGCCAAGGATCCTTTATCCAGCAAGGCTGTCATTCAGAATTGATGGAGAAATAAAGACCTTCCAGAATCACCAGTCAATGACCAATTTTGTAACCACAAAAGCAGGCCTACAGGAGATATTAAGGGGGGTTCTATAATCGTAAAAAGGCCCCAAGAGTGATACAAAAAAGAAAGTCACAATCAATAGAAACAAAGACTTTACTGTCAACATGGCATCATTAAAATCATATCTCTCAATATTCAGTCTCAATGTAAATGGCCTAAATGCTCCCATAATGACACAGGTTTGCAGATTAGATAAAAAGACATGACCCACCCATTTGCCGTCTACAAGATACTCATTTTGAACCTAAAGATACATTCAGACTGAAAGTAAAGGGATGGAATACCATCTTTCACGCCAATAGACCTCAAAAGAAAACTGGGGAAGCAATTCTCATATCAGACAGATTGGAATTTAAACTAAAGACTATAGTTAGAGACACAGAAGGGCACTATATTATTCTTAAAGGATGTATACAACAAGTGGATATGACAATTATAAATATATATTCCCCCAACAGGGGAGCAGCAAGATACACAAGCCAACTCTTAACCAGAAAAAAGAGACTATAGATAAAAATACGTTAATAGTAGGGGACCTCAACACTCCACTATCAGAAATAGACAGAACACCCATGCAAAAAATCGACATAGAAACAAGAGCTTTGAATGCCATACTTGACGAGTTGGACCTCATCGATATATATAGAACACTACACCCCAGAACCAAAAAATACTCATTCTATTCTAATGCCCATGGAACATTCTCAAGAATAGACCATGTTCTGGGACACAAAACAGGTCTCAACCGATACCAAAAGACTGAAATTATTCCCTGCATATTCTCAGACCACAATGCTCTGAAATTGGAACTCAACCACAAGGAAAAATTTGGAAGAAACTCAAACACTTGGTGATTAAGAACCATCCTGCTCAGGAATGATTCGATAAACCAGGAAATCAAAAATCAGTGTAAACAATTTGTGGAGACCAACGAGAATGAAAACACAATGGTCCAAAACCTATGGGATACTGCTAAGGCAGTCCTAAGGGGGAAATACATAGCCATCCAAGCCTCACTCAAAGGAATAGAAAAACCTAAAATGAAGTTTTTATATTCTCACCTCAAGAAGCTGGAACAGCAACAGAGGGACAGACCTAATCCATGCATGAGGAAGTAGCTGACCAAGATTAGAGTAGAAATCAATGAATTAGAAACCAGGAGTACAGTAGAGCATATCGACAGAACTAGAAGCTGGTTCTTTGAGAGAATTAATAAAATTGACAGACCACTGGCAAGACTTATCCAAAAGAATAGAGAAAGGACCCAAATTAATAAAATTATGAATGAAAAAGGAGAGGTCACAACCAACACCAATGAAATTGGAAGGATTATTAGAAACTTTATCAACAGCTTTATTCCAATAAATTAAGCAATCTGGAAGAGATGGAGGCCTTTGTGGAAACCTATAAACGACCAAGACTAAAACAGGAAGAAATTGATTTTTTAAACAGGCCAATTAATTATGAAGAGATTGAGTCAGTGATAAACAAACTTCCAAAAACAAAACTCCAGGCCCGGACGGTTTTCCTGGGGAATTCTACCAAACATTCAAAGAAGAAATAATACCTATTCTCCTAAAGCTATTTCAAAAAATAAAAACAGAAGGAAAGCTACCAAACTCATTCTATGAGGCCAATATTACCTTGATCCCCAAACCAGGCAAAGACCCCATCCAAAAGGAGAATTACAGACCAACTTCCCTAATGAACATGGAAACCAAAATCCTCAACAAGATCCTGGCTAATAGAATCCAACAGTACATTAAAAGGATTATCCATCATGACCAAGTGGGATTCATCCCTGGGATGCAGGGGTGGTTGAACATTCACAAATCAATCGGTGTCTTAGATTTTATCCAGAAAGAAAAATTCAGAAATCATATGATTCTCTCAATAGATGCAGAAAAAGCATTTGACAAAATACAGCATCCTTTCCTGATTAAAACCCTTCAGAGTGTAGGGATAGAGGGTACATTCCTCAATCTCAAAAAACCATCTATGAATAACCTACAGCAAATATCATTCTCAATGAGGAAAAGCTGGAAGCCTTTCCCTTAAGATCAGGAACTCGACAAGGATGCCCACTCTCGCCACTATTATTAAACATAGTACTAGAAGTCCTTGCAACAGCAATCAGACAACAAAAAGGGATAAAAGGTATCCAAATTGGCAAAGAAGAAGTCAACACGTCTCTCTTCGCAAATGACATGATACTCTATATGGAAAACCCAAAAGAATCCACTCCCAAACTATTAGAAGTTATAGAGCAATTCAGTAATGTGGCGGGATACAAAATCAATGCTCAGAAATCAGTTGCATTTCTATACATGAATAATGAGACTGAAGAAAGAAAAGTTAGGGAATCCATCCCATTTGCAATAGCACCAAAAACCATACGTTACCTTGGAATTAACTAGGGACGTAAAGGATCTATATTCTAGAAACTATAAATCACTCTTGAAAGACATTGAGGAAGACACAAAAAGATGGAAAAATATTCCATGCTCATGGATCGGAAGAATTAACATAGTTAAAATGTCCATGCTACCCAGAGCAATCTACACTTTCAATGCTATCCCAATCAAAATACCAATGACATTTTTCAAAGAACTGGAACAAACAGCCCTTAAATTTGTGTGGAACCAGAAAAGGCCCCGAATTGTCAAGGAATTGTTGAAAAGGAAAAACAAAGCTGGGGGCATCACATTGACGGATTTCAAGCTGTACTACAAAGCTGTGGTCACCAAGACAGCATGGTACTGGAAGAAAAACAGACACATAGATCAATGGAACAGAATAGAGAACCCAGAAATGGACCCTTGGCTCTTTGGGCAACTAATGTTTGATAAAGCAGGAAAAAACATCTGGTGGAAAAAAGACAGTCTCTTCAATAAATGGTGCTGGGAAAATTGGACAGCTACATGCAAAAGAATGAAACTTGACCACTTTCTCACACTATACACAAAAATAAACTCCAAATGGATGAAAGACCTCGATGTGAGACAGTAATCCATCAAAATCCTAGAGGAGAACATAGGCAGCACCCTCTATGACATCGACCAAAGCAACCTTTTTCATGACACATCTCCAAAGGCAAGAGAAACAAAAGATAAAATGAACTTGTGGGACTTCATCAAGATAAAAAGCTTCTGCACAGCCAAGGAAACAGTCAGAAAAACTAAGAGGCAGCCCACGGAATGGGAGAATAGATTTGCAAATGATGCTACAGATGAAAGACTGGTATCCAAGATCTACAAAGAACTTCTCAAACTCAATACACAAGAAACAAATAAACATATCATAAAATGGGCAGAAGATATGAACAGACACTTTTCCGATGAAGACATACAAATGGCTAACAAACACATGAAAAAATGTTCAAAATCATTAGCCATCATGGAAATTCAAATCAAAACCACACCAAGATACCACCTTATGCCAGTTAGAATGGCAAAAATTGACAGGGCAAGAAACAACAATTGTTGGAGAGGATGTGGAGAAAGGGAATCCCTCCTACATTGTTGGTGGGAATGCAAGTTGGTAGAGCCACTCTGGAAAACAGTGTGGAGGTCCCTTAAAAGGTTAAAAATTGAGCTACCCTATGAACCAGCCATTGCACTATTGGGTATTTACCCCAAAGGTACAGATGTAGTGAAGAGAAGGGCCATATGCACCCCAATGTTCAAAGCAGCATTATCTACAATAACTAAATTGTGGAAGGAGACCAGATGCCCTTCAACAGATGACTGGATTAAGAAGTTGTGGTCCATATATACAATGGAATATTACTCAGCTATCAGAAAGAACAAGTTCTCAACATTTGCTGCAACATGGACGGCACTGGAGGAGATAATGCTAAGTGAAATAAGTCAAGCAGAGAAAGGCAATTATCATATGATTTCTCTCATCTTATGAAACATAAGAAGTAGGAAGATCAGTAGGGGAAGAAAGGGATAAAGAAAGGGGGGTAATCAGAAGGGGGAATGAAGCATGAGAGACTATGGACTCTGAGAAACAAACTGAGGGCTTCAGAGGGGAGGGGGTGGGGGAATGGGATAGGCTGGTGATGTGTAGTAAGGAGTGCACATATTGCATGGTACACTGGGTGTTATACGCAACTAATGAATCATTGAACTTTACATTAGAAACCAGGGATGTACTGTATGGTGACTAACATAACATATTAAAAAAAACATTTAAAAATATTTTTATCGGTTGAGAATTTGGTCTGGTAAAATACAGAATTCTGGTTTTAAAAAAAAAACAGATATAAAATAGTTTCTCTGGCATCTAGGTGGCTGTGTTGGTTAAGCGCCTGCCTTTGGCTCAGGTCATGATCTCAGGGTCCTGGGATTGAGCCCTGGCTGGGGCTCTGTGGTCAGTGGGGAGTCTGCTTGAGATTCTGTCTCCTCCTTCCTCTGCTCCTCCCCCATTTATGTGCTCTCTCTTTCTCTAAAATAAATAAATCTTTTTAAAAAATCTTCAAAAAAAAGAGCACTTAGTATGTTGTAACAAATTTTTGAATTACACTTTCCTAGTAAAGTTTCACTTTTTGAAAAGTTTATTTCCTGTACCTGTTCTTTTACCTACCTGAGAATGGAATCCAAGTCCAGATTCCCATCTTACCATTTATTTAGCTATGTTTAATCATACCTAAATGCCAGCAGTGAACACAATGTCAACTCAAAATTCAGTTTCCCCTGACTCACTACTTCTTATCCCCACACTTTTCTTGATGTAACCTTTTCACAATATGCTACATTCAATAAGATTTTAATTCAGGAGCTGGATCCTGAAGTAGTTGATTAATAAATCTATCACACAGAAGTTCTAATCTCAAATCACATTTATGATTACTGGAATACTTCATTTCTTTATAATAAATGCATGAGATCTTGAAATTTCGCACAAATTGATTTTTGAATACACAATATTTTTAATTAACTCTAAAGAAATTTGTGGCACATTCTTTGGGGATATAAATGATCTCTTCCTAAGTTATATAATTTGTAAGTTATTTTTATAGGTGACTTTTTTTTTCCCCCAATAAAGCCACCCAGTGAGACCATTTGGTCTCATGGTATGTCATGGACTCACAGATACCCATTTAGATTGGGGAGAAGATTGAAATTTGGGTCTGTTAAAAGTGGGTTTCTAAAAGACCTTACTTGACCTAATTTTTCCACTAGTTTTTTTTTTTAACTTTACTCTGATAGCCTACACAAGGACTTCTTGAAAACTACAAAGTTAAAAGTTTCTGAATGTTAATAAATCTGTAATTTGCTATTTCTTCTGTCATTTAGTAAGCTAATTGGAAAGAGAAGTTAATTAGAATATATCCAGAGATTATGGCAAGTTTTTGACAAGGAAACTATTTCCTACATGGAATAATTAATAGAATAAAATTATTTAGCTCAGGGAAGAGAAGGTTCAGTGCATCCATAATAGTGCTTTACAAATATCTGAAGTATTGTTCTGTGGGAAAAAAAGGAGCAAGCTTATTCTAACCTTCCAGGACCTAGAATTCATGTGTAGGAATAAGAAAAACAAGATTAGAACTCCAAAAAAAATTACTAAATTTGCTCTAAATATGAATACAAATACCATCTATGGTATACATTAGTTTTAACCTGTCCTATCAAAACCTGCCCTATTGTAGCTGCCCAAGTTTGAAACTCTTGGAAGAGAAGTTCTAACTTGCCTAACAAGTTCTAACTTGGAAGAGAACTTCTAACTCATTCACCCTTGCTGGGTTTGGGGGGCAGTGCAGGGGGTGTTGGGAATCTCAACTGTTGGTGCTATGAGAGCCATCTGTAATGGAGAGATGGCTCCAAAGGAAATTCAAGGAATCATTACCAAAGGAAGGAGGAAGAAATGCTTAAAAGGCAATTTGACTGGGGTCCACTACACATGATTATTACATGTTAATAACAGTTAAATCATACAATAATAGATAACATTTGCCCAATGCCATTCTGCATTCTTAAAATAGTAACTCCACCCTAGGAAGAATGGTACTAATATCAACCTCATTTTACAGATAAGGAAAGGGAGGTTCTGTGACTCACCCACAGTCATGGAACTGTCAAGTGGCGGAACTGGGACAAAACTCCAAAATGGACAAATGTTTAATAGCAGCGATGATGGAAAAATAAGTTTTACACTAACCATTAAACAGACCAATGATCTATAACTCAGTCTTTCTAGCAATGAGCTTTCATTATAATTTGTGACCTGCACTTTGGATATTCTACTGCCAAAGGCAAACTTTGACTGAAATAGTTAATTTTTCTTTCTTTTCTCTTAAATTGGTTTTCACATGGACAACATTGACATGCTTGTAATTAACTGAAAAGCATAATATTACATCAAAGTGACTTTGTCCCTTACTTAACTCAAAGATTATTCCAACTTTTTGATTTTTCAATATCTTTACATAATAAATACCTATATTCAGCTCATTTTAGCATGGTTTTATAGCCAAAACCCTTAATAGAGTCTCAGATGATCCTTGGTAAGTCCTCACATTTAGAATAAAATATTATAAAGTCTTTTGTGGCAAAACACATTCTTAGAGTCATTTCCAAGGAGTGTGAATCTTTTCATTCTCTGCCTCCTCCACCTACAAACCCCATCATGATCAAAGTCAGCAGGAGTCTGCAAAGAAAAACTGTTAGAAGTATTGTAGGGAAGATGGGGCTGGAATGGTAAATGATTTATAGATAGTAGCATTAAGTTATTTTTTCTTTTATTATAATGTTATAGAAAGCCTGTCTATAAAAATAAATGTAGGGGCACCTGGCTGGCTCAGTCGGCTAAGCATCTGCCTTCAGCTCAGGTCATGATCCCAGGGTCCTGAGATCTAGCCCTGCATCTGGCTCCTTGCTCAGTGGGGAGCCTGCTGCTCCCTCTCCCTCTGCCTGCAGCTCCCCCTGTGCTCTTTCTCTCTGTGTCAAATAAGTAAATAAAATATTTTAAATAAATTAATTAAGTAAGTAACCAGATAAATGCAATCATAACAATTTCTCTAATACTATTTTCTTCTTTTGAAAAACTCTATAGGATGGAGAGAAGGACTTGTTAGTAAAGGAGAAAAGATAATAGAGAAAATAGTAAGACAGGTTTCAGGGAGAACATCCAATCTGGTTTTATTTTCTATAATGTTGATGTGGCAAAGTGTAGAATTTCCCTTCCACAACCATAAGCCAAAGATCCTGTCCTGATATTTAGATCTACTGAAAGAAACAATAGACAATGGGAGGCTGAATTAGAATTTAGGCTTGAGAAGTCAGAGAAAGGGAAGAGTCTAAGCTTTGAAATAAATTTTACCAAACACAGACATTAATGAAAAGAAAACAGGCTAAAATAAAGCCAAGGAAAAGATGAAGGAGAGGTAAGGGAAGACTGGAAAGAAGAGCTCTGTGGCAATAAATACATGTTGAATTATTCATGGGGAGGTTCATAAAGCCACTGAGCTAATTAACAAATACTAGATAATGAAAAAAATTCAAATTTTAAAATCAAACAAAATATTTGTGAAGTCCTTTAGAAATTAGAGGAAAAAAGAGAATAACCATTTATATTGTGAAAAACAGTTGCACAGCAGAAATATTTAGGTATTTATTCAATAATCATTAAACCCACAGGAGAAGTTTATTAAATTTACTGAGAGTATCAGGGATAAAGAGAACACCGTAAAAGCAGCTAGGAAAAACAAAAACAAACCAAAAAATAAATCATTGCATGCAAATGAAAAACTATAAGGAGGATGGCTGAATTCTCACCAGGAACAATACAAGATAAAAGACAATAGAATAATTTCTTTCAAAGAACTGGAACAAACAGCCCTTAAATTTGTGTGGAACCAGAAAAGGCCCCAAATCGCCAAGGAACTGTTGAAAAGGAAAAACAAAGCTGGGGCATCACGTTGCTGGATTTCAAGCTATACCACAAAGCTGTGATCACAAAGACAGCATGGTACTGGCACAAAAACAGACACACAGACCGATGGAACAGAATAGAGAACCCAGAAATGGACCCTCTGCTCTTTGGGCAACTCATCTTTGACAAACCAGGAAAAAACATCCGGTGGAGAAAAGACAGTCTCTTCAACAAATGGTGCTGGGAAAATTGGACAGCTATAACACTTACGATCTTTTAAAACACAAGGTTTAAAATATATTTATTGTGCATTGTTTACGACCTATCTTTCTTCACTGGATTGTAAGGTAAAGATCAGCAGAAAAAATTTGTTGCTTTTGGTAATTATTAGATCCTTCCCCGAACATTTGGGAATTTACCTTTCTGCAGTTAACCATGGTTATATATAACATTTGAAGTATTTCCTATTTAAATATATTAAATGTTTACAGCTTCTCCTATTTTATTTAAATTCTCTGTATCCATTGATATTTGGTTGAGAAACAGTTTTGAGGCTAATATGAGTCTAATGATAATGTATTTATTTTACCTTGGATGTCTCATGATGAAAAAAAAAAGGAGTCTTTGTGATCAGGCAAACATGAGATTAAATCCAGTTCTACTCTTCACATGAGGGTGTTGTTTAACTCTTTGAATTTTCAGTTGACTAGTCATGATTTGGGAGTGATAACATCTATTACTTTATTGTAAAGACAAAAGAAGATAATGCATATAACAGGCTAAGATAGTGTCTTTATTGAGTATTCATACTCTAATAAATATCTCACATGCATTGTCTCTTATTCCACAGAACAATCTGCTAAGAGTTATTATCTGCATTTTACATGTGAGAAAAAAAAAAAAAGACAACTTCAGGGCTAAGTGAAGGCCCAAAACTACAGGGTTAGGAAGCAGCCACAAAGGAATGTTAACTCAAGTATTTCTGCGACCACAGGTGGAAGAGGTAACCCAAATTGTATACAGGGTCGGTGCTCCACACATAATTATGTTAGTTGCTTTTCCCATTTCCCTCATATTCCAGAAAGACCTGCACTTCCTGAATGCCAATGCAGATTAAATAAAAATAGTCTCGGGGCGCCTGGGTGGCACAGCAGTTAAGCATCTGCCTTCAGCTCAGGGCGTGGTCCCAGCGTTATGGGATCGAGCCCCACATCAGGTTCCTCTGCTATGAGCCTGCTTCTTCCTCTCCCACTCCCCCTGCTTGTGTTCTCTCTCTGGCTGGCTGTCTCTATCTCTTTCGAATAAATAAATAAAATCTAAATAAATAAATAAATAAATAAATAAATAAATAAATAAATAAATAAAAATAGTCTCTACTTTTTAGTTGGTATTTATCTAATTTTTAAGATGCACAAAAGAGTTCCTTATTTCTCCATTTTTCCTTTGTTCTTTTTCAAGCAGTAGGAACTTCTGGTTTCTGAATCAGTGAATATTCCAAAATCAAGAAACAAAACCTTACAAACACTGTGCTTGGGTTTGCTGTGGTTATACCAGCAATCACAGATGTAGGCTGGCATGAAACGCAAGCAAAGAAGGATAAAGAGGGCCTAAAGTGTACTTCAGGATGGGAAGCAAAGGAATAGGCAGAGCAAAGATCCTTTGACATGCAGAAATATTCTCTTCTCCTGCTTCTGTGCCGGAGGAAAACACTGAATAATTGTATTGGCAAACAAATCCACACATAAGAGTAAAACTTGAAAACACTGCACAAATTACCCCAACTGTGAAAAATGGAGACATCAAAGAGATAAAAAAGCAGAGAGTCTGCCCTGTATATAATGTAAGCACAGACTTTTTCAAAGAGCTGTATAAATGCTTTGAAGCTACACAGCAAAGAAATAATTAAGCTCTTCATACACAGCCAGAATTTTGTTAAAGCCAAAACAAAGAGGAAAAATAAAGAGGAAGAAAAAGAGGTGATGCAGAATTTCAAGTTCCAATCAGAAGAGTGACAGTAATTATAAAATTTACTTAGCACTTACTATATAGCAGAACCTATTAACACATACACACATGTGTAAAATATGTCCACAATCATATATACACACACTACAGAATATGTAGTATATATGTATACTGTATGTAATGCATATGTATGTATTACGCATGCATATATCTATACAATCTCAATCCTCGTAAAACTCAACAAAATAACTATTACTCACTTTGTAGGAATTAAGAAACTGGGGTTTTAATTAATAAGCATGAGACCTAAGATTACACAGCTATTTAATTATGTTAGTCACCATACAGTACATCATTAGTTTTTGATATAGTGTTCCATGATTCATTGTTTGCATATAATACCCAGTGCTCCATGCAATATGTGCCCTCCTTAATACCCATCACCGGCCTATACCAATCCCACCCCCCTCCCCTCTGAAGCCCTCAGTTTTTTTCCCAGAGTCCATAGTCTCTCATGGCTCATTCCCCCTTCTGTTTACCCCCCTTTCATTCTTCCCTTCCTTCTCCTACCGATCTCCGTGCTATTTCTTATGTTCCATAAATGAGTGAAACCATATGATAATTGTGTTTCTCTGCTTGACTTATTTCACTGAGCATAATCTCCTCCAGTCCCATCCATGTTGCTGCAAATGTTGGGTAACCGTTCTTTCTGATGACTGAGTAATATTCCACTGTATATATGGACCACATCTTCTTTATCCATTCGTCTGTTGAAGGGCATCTCGGCCCTTCCACAATTTAGCTATTGTGGACAATGCTGCTATGAACATTGGGGTGCATATGGCCCTTCTCTTCACTATGTCTATCTTTGGGTTAAATACGCAGTAGTGTAATTGCTGGGTCATAGGGTAGCTCTATTTTTAACTTTTTGAGGGAGCTCCACACTGTTTTCCAGAGTGGCTCTACCAACTTGCATTCCCACCACAGTGTAAGAGGGATCCCCTTTCTCCACATCCTCTCCAATATTTGTTGTTCCTTGCCTTGTCAATTTTTGCCATTCTAATGGGTGTAAGGTGGTATCTCAATGAATTTCCTTGATGGCTAATTATTTTGAATATTTTTTCATGTGTCTGCTAGCCATTTGTATGTCTTCATTGGAAAAGTGTCTGTTCATATTTTCTGCCCATTTTTTGATTTGATTATTTGTTTCTCGTGTATAGAGTTTGAGAAGTTCTTTATAGATCTTGGATACCAGCCCTTTATCTGTAGTTTCATTTTCAAGTATCTTCTCCCATTCTGTGGGTTGCATCTTTGTTTTGATGACTGTTTCCTTTGCTGTACAGAAACTTTTTATCTTGATGAAGTCCCAAAAGTTCAATTTTGCTTTTGTTTCTCTTGCCTTTGGAGACATGTCATAAAAGAAGTTGCTGTGGCCGTTGTCAAAGATGTTACAGCCTATGTTCTCCTCTATGATTTTGATGGATTCCTGTCTCACATTAAGGTCTTTCATCCATTTGGAGTTTAGCTTTGTGTATGGTGTGAGAGAGTGGTCAGGTCTCAATCTTTTGTAGATAGCTTTCCAATTTTCCCAGCACCATTTATTGGAGAGACTGTCTTTTTTCCACTGGATGTTTTTTCCTGCTTTGTCAAAGATTAGTTGACCATAGATAGCTATTTAATTTAAAAACAGTATTCAAATTCAGACCTATGGTTTTGAAATACCTTAATTATTATGCTATCCTCTTAAAAAAAATCTTTCTAGTTCTTGTTGGAACTACTATGTGAGCCCTCCCAGCAGCAGCCATACTTAGCAACCTGGAAAAGAATGTTCTATTCTGCTGTTTTCAGCAATTTGGTGTTCATGACCACATAATGTTTAGCCATGGCCTGTTAAATACGTATCACATCCTTCTGTACCAGAAATGAGAATCCATTTAAACAGCAATTGAGCTTTATTGTTATTTTATTTTCTGCCTAATCCCCCTCCACCTTCCCCTTTTGCTAAAACAATAAGGCAAATATCACATTTGATATTTGGCTTTAAAGCATATATGGAAATATCTGAGTTGTCAGAAGAATTTAACTACAGGGAGCAGACACATGGACAGTTTCTGTTATAAAATTTCCTCCCATGTTGACCAAGTATCTGCCTGAGAAGTGCTGGAATACCATATTTGTCTTAGGATTTGAATTTGTAAGGAGGATGCCAAGATGGTCTATTGGTTATATGTACAGTGATCACAAAATGTACTGTTCAATTGGAAAGTTTTGAAGACTGAACTAGACAGAACGTCTGAACAGTAAGTATATACTGAGGACTATTCTTAACACAATTTACCTAGTTATGAGTTGCTTCATTTCCCAGGAAGTGTGAAGTACTTTAGACATGTAAAATTCTTAGACTTTGTTCGGCAATCAAAAGACTTCTCTTGCCACTCTTATTTGCAGCTCAGTGATACACTAGATTCCTCAAAAGGAAAGGTGGTTTTGCTCAAAATAGAAGAAAAGTAAATGCTGTGCATTTGGGTTCTATTTGGTAGGAATATAAACATGTCTTTGCATGCTCAAACCGTCTCTTCCCTACATAGTAAGAATAATTGATAAGATTATTTTCCCTACTTATAACACTGTCTGAACCGCCAGGTTGTACAAAGTCCCGAAAATCCTCAAGATAGCAATACCTCTCCCTCTTCTACCAACTCACCACCCATGAATATGAGCTTTAGGCTATTTCCCTCTGAAACTAGGCACTTTTATATATTTCATACATTATCAGTCTTCACTTATGTACTTTCATTATTACTTGTATGTGCATTTCTAAAAATCTAAATTTCTTAGCAATACCTAACATACCCCATTTTTTAAATCTAAAATGGAGAAAAAATTAGTCTTGTGTGTCTATAAGTTATATGAACTCATTAAGGGCAAGGGGATACATTCTATGGATAATTTATGTACTCCCAGTATGTATATTAAAAATGTATCAATATATATAACGGAATGAATATTTGTTGAAAATTAATGGTGGAAAATTGAGAGAGGCATCTAATAACAACCATTTCAGTAGTGGTATCCTGCAGCAAATCCACACCCAGAATCCTCTTGTCCTCAATTCCAGTATCTCTTTTTATTGGGGGAAAAAAATCCATATTAGAAATGCCTAACTTATAGCATGTTGCTTTAGAACTCAACTATATTGACCCATGACATGTTCTGAGGCCCAGATGGGTGGATCAATTCATTTTATGGAAACGTATGAACAGCTGTTGGCAATAATTTCTAATGACTTCATTTGATTCTGACACATGATGCCCTGACCCTATCATCTGAGCCCATCTGTGAGAATGGCAGGGAGCCCACAAGTGCAGTGGCCGGCTACAGGCCATCAGCCGTCTGGCATAGGTAGGGGAAGAGGGAGTGGAGCGGATCTGGCAGAATATTGCTGCCACCAAGCCAAGGCATTCACAGCAGTAGCTTGGTCACCTCTCAGATCCGCTCTTTTTGCTTTCACTCATGGCCACTGACACTCTGGGGCAAATAGTATAAAACGAAACCTAGTAAAAGCCATAAAATTAAAAGAACTAAAAGTGGCTTAAAGATAGAATGGGTTGGGATTGTGAACTGAAGGGGAGAAAAAAAAGGCATTTTAAAAAGGTAATCCTCAGGGTTATAGAGTACCAGAGCTGAATGACAGCTTAGAGCAAAATGTTCTAATTCCATAGTTGACAAAATAGGTCCAGAGAGAAGTGATGTATTTATTAACTACTCGTAAAATCCATCAAAATCTCTATTTCTTTATTTTTATCATATAGTAAACTCAAGAAGGTAAGGATTATCTGTTTGCTCAAGTATGTACCCCCAGCACCTAAAACAATATTTGAAACATAGCAGTTATTTATTAAATGTGTGTAAATAAATCTCAGAGGTTTCTGTTGAAGTTAGTATAACATATTTTTAAGAGCTTAAAGTCAGAGCCAAACATATGATTCTGAATGCTGATTATGATCTACTAGACATGCAACTCAGGGTTAATTATGATTTTGATTCAGCGGAGAAAGGACAAAGCTCTGGGTATACAGAGTCAATCCAGATTTTGTCATGTCCTTCAAAGAAGGCAGAAAGGAAGGAAATAAAGAGAGGGAAAAGGGGAGGGATAGAAGGGTGAAGAGAAGAAAGTAAAGGGAGGAAAAATAGAAAAAGAAAAGAAAGGGATGAGGAAGATGAGAGAAAGAAAAATAAAAAGGAGTGGCCAACACAAGAAATAAGAGATGTTGGCGAGAATGCAGAGAAAAGGGAAGCCTCTTACACTATTGGTGGGAATGCAAACTGGTGCAGCCACTCTGGAAAACAGTATGGGGGTTCCTCAAAAAGTTAAAAATAGAGCTACCCTATGACCCAGAAATTTCACTACTAGGTATTTACCCAAAAGATACAAAAATACAGATTCGAAGGGGCACATGCACCCTGATGTTTATAGCAGCATTATCAACAATAGCCACACTATGGAAAAAGCCCAAATGTCCATTGACTGATGAATGGATAAAGAAGATGTGGTATATACAGACAATGGAATATTAACCATCAAAAAGAATGAAATCTTGCCATTTGCAATGACATGGATGGAGCTAGATTGTATTATACTAAGTGAAATGAGTCAGTCAGAGAAAGACAAACACCATGATTTCACTCATGTGGAATTTAAGAAACAAAACAGATGAACATAAGAGAAGAGGGAAAAGTCTCTTATGGTTTGCTTTCCTCTCTTAGAGTGATAGAGAACAAATTGGGGGTTGAGGGAGGGAGGTGAGGGATGGGCTAAATGGGTGATGGGTACTAAGGAGGACACTTGTTATCATGAGCACTGGATGTTACATGTAAGTGATAAATCATTACATTCTACACCTGAAACCAATTTTACCATATATGTTAAATAAAAACTTGAAAAAGGGAAAAAAAGTGGGGGTGGCCAATAGATCAATGAAAAGATCCTCAACATCAATATCCAGGAGATAACTGCAAATTAAAAGCATAATGAAATACCACTTCACACCCATTAGGATGTTTATTTAAAAAATAAAAGAGAGAAAAAAAGAGAGAGAGAAGAAAATATCAAGTGTTGGCAAGTATGTGGAGAAACCAGAAGTCAGAAATTGTATGTGCTACTGGTAGGAATGTAAAATGGTGTAGCCACTGTGGAAATCACTTGGTGGTTCCTCAAAAATTAAACATAGAATTGCCATATGATTTAGCAATTCTACTTCTAGGTATATGAAGAAAAGAATTGAGTCTCTACTGGGACTCAACCAAATACTTGTACACCAGTGTTCTCAGAATTATTCACAATCGTCGAAAGGTGGAAACAACCCAAATGTTCATTGAAAGATGAAGAGATAAACAAAATAGGGTATATGCACACAATGGAATATTATTCAACCTTAAAAAATAATGTCATTCTGATGCATGCTACAACATGGACGAACCTTAAAAACATTATGCTAAATGAAACAAGTCAGATATAAAAGAACATGCATTGTTAGATTTCACTTATATGATGTACCTAGAATAAACACAGAAGACAGAATAGATGCTAATGGGGGCCAGAGAGAGGGGGGTGGGAAATTATTGCTTAATTGGTTGAGAGTTCTGTTTAAGATGAGGAAAAGTTCTGGAAATGGGTAGTGGTGATGGTTACATAGCACTGTGAATGTACTTATTGCCACTGAATTATACATTTAAAAGGGTTAAAATGGTCATTTTTATGATATTTGTACTTTACCATAATAATGGAAGGAAGAAAGGAAAGAAGATTATACAGAAAACTACAGAATGAAATAATTTTTCCCCCCAAATGTAATGGACAGTACTTTGTTGCCAACCTGGTCTCTCTTCCTCCACTTTTCCCACTTCTTTCAGATTTCCAATGGTTGGTAAAGGAAAATGACTGTAATCTCATCCAAATTGCCACAATGTCAGTTTAAGAGCTCGGTAATGGAGGGCTAAGAAAATCAAGTCGCTGAAGTCCCTGACCATATTTTTTTCTTTTTAATTATGTTAAAATTCAGAATTTTTATTGATATTTTTAAGTAACAGATTTCTACTGGCTCCCAGATGCAAGTGAGGAAAACACACCTAACTCTCTGATGGCAGGCACATCACAACCATGAGGAAAGTATCCTGAGAATGAATCTAGCATGGAAGAATGTACCTTCGGGGGGAAAAAAATCTGCCAGAATAAAAACAGAGCTGGCTTCTTGATTAAATAAAACTTGAATCCTGCCCTACCTCTGGTCTTTAAATAATTCTGAGGGCTTTCTGTTATTTTCAGCCAAAATAATTCTGTTATAAAACCAGAAGCATCCAATGAGGTTTTCAGTAGACTTCCTTTTCTCATTTATGAAATAAAAGTGTTTGAATAATCAGATCTTCATAAAGATATCCCTTACCACTGTAAATCTTTAATTTCATGAACCACCATCCAAAGCCTAAATTATCCCCTTCTTGCCTTCAGAAAATTCTCATATGCCTACATAGATACAAAGTAATTTATGAAATGGAATTGGTCATAGAACTGTTTAATAGCAACTCCATGATCACATGCTATGCATTTTCATCATTAAATCAAGTTAATTTCCTCCTTTCCAAGCAAAGTTTGTTTGTTTTTATTTTTAATTCAGCAGAGGGACCACCCTAAATGGACCTCCTAGACTGAGTCTCAAAAAGCAGCTCGAATGACAAATAATAGAATGCCCCTGGCATTCTTGGAAATCTCAATTAAGATGGTACCTGGGTGATCTCTCTAAGTGTATACTGTGTTAAAATTAACAGTGCCAGCTGCCTTCCTTAAGAAGAATGAGATAGAATGAAATAGCAAAGCTGGGATACAATTTATTTATTTACCATTTTACAATGCATGGACAATAATACTAAATACATTCATACTGCATGCATAGATACACATGCCAATGCATATGTTACATGTATTGAATACATACATAAAATAAATCTCCCTTTCAAATATATTCTGAGGAAGAGAGTTTTCAAGCAAGACCTTAAGATAAAAAAAAAGCCTAGACAGTCATAATATAACTTGTCCACTTGAAGGATCCTTGGGAGAGAGTTTTTTTATTCTCAAGAGAAGGCAGGTCCTCCTTTGTGTAGGAAGATAAATATAACTGAAAGTCTCCCTAGTTTTCTGTCATAATTTTAAAAACATTGTTCTTTCACTTAAGTAGAATCAGTATTTTACCACTTGAAGGCATTTCAAAAGCACAGGACAGTTCCCCTATCCAAAAAATAATTTTCCAAATACTAACTACTACATAAAATATCCACAGAAGGATACAAATTTCCATTCCAGTAAGATAGAACTCTTAAAATATAAGCAGATCCTTATGAGGAAATGGATACTGTGTTAGAATAAAGTGTTATTCAGTAACAGTGATGGGCCAATGAGTTTCCACTGCTAAAAGAGAAGGAAATGTAAAAAAAATAATTTTCCATGAGTAGTAGATAAATTCTTATTTAAGAGTTGATCAGAATGTGTTTTAGGCGAGTGTCAAAGGCTAAATATAAAGCAGAGATCACTCAGTCCAATTCATTATCAAAGCAATTCAAGGGCAGGCAAATATTAGCGCCTCTAAAAATTAAAATGAATACATAAATAAATAAATAAAAAGCAAAAACAGAAACCCCAGTGGGTTCTAAAACTTATTTGGAAATATCAGAGAGGGAGAAAAACCATGAGAGACTCTTAACTATAGGAAACACACAAGGTTGTTGGAGGGGAGATGGGTGGGGAGATAGGGTAATTGGGTGATGGACATTATGGAGGGTACATGATATGATGAGCACCGGGTGTTATATGCAACTGATAAATTACTGAACACTATATCTGAAACTAATTATGTAATTGAATTTAAAGAATAAAAAATAAACAAAAATAATAGTCATAAAAAGGAAATATTAAATGATAGCCCAAAGATTAAAAGTTTGGATGCTGTAGTCAGGTAAATGTGAGTCAGAGTATAACACTCAACACTTGCTATCTTTTTAAACTAGGTAAGGTTGCTGAGCTCTAACTTGCAATGACCTCATTTGCAAAATGAGGCAACTGTAAGTTTTAAGCTTATAGGATCACTGTGGAAATCAAACAGAAAAAATAAAGATAATAATGTAGTGCATTGACTGACACATATTTACTGTTTTTCTCACTTGCATATCAGTTCTGGATATTGAAAAAATATATATATATAAAGAAATTTACTAAGCCAAGGCTAAGAACAAAAACAAACCACTTTTCAAATCCAAAGTCTTATCCATACAGCATCTATTAATGAAAGCTTAGTCCAGTCTCATAAATTGTCATTCTTAAGACTAATTCAATGCAGATATTTAAACACTGTACTCCTTCATATTAACTTTGAGAAATAAAATGTTCTCTCAAAGTTGACATTTATAAAAATGCACAAAGGAAATATGTTTAAAATTAACATTCTAAGACCTCATTTCACTTGCTGAATAGCCTGACAATTACCATTGTTTCTTGGGAAGCATGATTACTCTCAAGTTGGTCATACATTTAAACAGGTAACAGTGCCATAAAATCAGAGAAGATCCTCAGTCAAGGGTATGAAGATAAAAGATCTCTCTCGGGAAAGGCGATTATTGAATAGTGTTACTATCTATATAGCAGTGTGCTTCAACTTCCAGAAAATGATTCCCAAAACTTATGTTTACTAACTGCAATAAAATATAAGAAACTCCAGGGTTCCATTTACCTAGAAAGATATAAAACAAATGAATGGAAAAAAAATGTCTTTTGGCCAGGATTATCAGAAACTACATGTGGAATGAGAAATGAAAAGGCCAGCTGGAGAATTTAATAAAAACCAGTTTGAACAGTTAAAGACAACACACAGGATCAGAATGGCTGCCTTGTCTTAAATAATGTTATTTTATTTTTGCATAAATGATAAATGATAAATATAAATACTTGAAAAAATTCAAAAAATTTGAAAAGCTAAAATATTCATGATCTCGCCAAATAATTGCATATTCTTACACTTTTAACATTTATATTCTTTTTTACTTTATTTATATAGTTTATATTTTATAATTTTAATACTTGTAACATTATTGCAGATATTTCTCCATATCCAATCCCTGTTTAGATGCATGTATATAATTTTAAACACAAATGCCATATATACTGTTTTGTGATCAGTGTTACTAATTTTTAAAATAATAATCATCACATTTATTGAGGTCAATAAATTTTATACCATCATTTTATTTATTTATTTTTAATAATGATTTTTTATTATATTATGTTAGTCACCATACAGTACATCCCCGGTTTTTGATGTAAGGCTCGATGATTCATTAGTTGTGTATAACACCCAGTGCACCACGCAATATGTGCCCTCCTTACTACCCATCACCGGTCTATCCCATTCCCCCACCCCCCTCCCCTCTGTAGCCCTCAGTTTGTTTCTCATAGTCCATAGTCTCTCATGTTTCATTCCCCCTTCTGATTACCCTCCCTTTCTTTATCCCTTTCTTCCCCTACTGATCATTCTAGTTCTTATGTTCCATAGATGAGAGAAACCATATGATAGTTGTCTTTCTCTGCTTGACTTATTTCACTACGCATTATCTCCTCCAGTGCCGTCCATGTTGTAGCAAATGTTGAGAACTCATTCTTTCTGATTGCTGAGTAATATTCCATTGTATATATGGACCACAACTTCTTGATCCAGTCATCTGTTGCAGGGCATCTCGGCTCCTTCCACAATTTAGCTATTGTGGACATTGCTGCTATGAACATTGGGGTGCATATGGCCCTTCTCTTCACTACATCTGTATCTTTGGGGTAAACACCCAGTAGTGCAATGGCTGGATCATAGGGTAGCTCAATTTTTAACTTTTTAAGGGACCTCCACACGGTTTTCCAGAGTGGCTGTACCAACTTGCATTCCCACCAACAATGTAGGAGGGATCCCCTTTCTCCACATCCTCTCCAACAATTGTTGTTTCTTGCCTTGTCTATTTTTGCCATTCTAACTGGCGTAAGGTGGTATCTCAGTGTGGTTTTGATTTGAATTTCCTTGATGGCTAATGATTTTGAACATTTTTTCATGTGTCTGTTAGCCATTTGTATGTCTTCATTGGAAAAGTGTCTGTTCATATCTTCTGCCCATTTTTTGATTTGTTTATTTGTTTCTCGTGTATTGAGTTTGAGAAGTTCTTTGTAGATCTTGGATACCAGTCCTTTATCTGTAGTGTCATTTGCAAATATCTTCTCCCATTCCGTGGGCTGCCTCTTAGTTTTTCTGACTGTTTCCTTGGCTGTGCAGAAACTTTTAATCTTGATGAAGTCCCATAAATTCATTTTTTCTTTTGTTTCTCTTGCCTTTGGGGATATATCATGAAAAAGGTTGGTTTGGCCGATGTCGTAGAGGTTGCTGCCTATGTTCTCCTCTAGAATTTTGATGGATTCCTGTCTCACATCGAGGTCTTTCATCCATTTGGAGTTTATTTTTGTGTATGGTGTGAGAGAGTGGTCAAGTTTCATTCTTTTGCATGTAGCTGTCCAATTTTCCCAGCACCATTTATTGAAGAGACTGTCTTTTTCCCACCGGATGTTTTTTCCTGCTTTATCAAATATTAGTTGCCTAAAGAGCTGAGGGTCCATTTCTGGGCTCTCTATTCTGTTCCAAGGTCTATGTGTCTGTTTTTGTGCCAGTACCATGCTGTCTTTGTGATCACAGCTTTGTAGTACAGCTCGAAATCCGGCATTGTGATGCCCCCAGCTTTGTTTTTCCTTTTCAACAGTTCCTTGGAGATTCGGGGTCTTTTCTGGTTCCATACAAATTTAAGGACTATTTGTTCCAGTTCTTTGAAAAACGTTCTCGGTATTTGATCGGGATAGCTCTGGGTAGCATGGACATTTTAACTATGTTAATTCTTCCTATCCATGAGCATGGAATATCTTTCCATCTTTTTATGTCTTCCTCAATGTCTTTTAAGAGTGATTTATAGTTTCTAGAATAAAGGTCCTTTACGTCTCTGGTTAATTCCAAGGTAACGTATGGTTTTTGGTGCTATTGTAAATGGGATGGATTCCCTGATTTCTCTTTCTTCGTTCTCGTTATTCGTGTACAGAAATGCAACTGATTTCTGAGCATTGATTTTGTATCCCGCCACGTTACTGAATTGCTCTATAACTTCTAATAGTTTGGGAGTGGCTTCTTTTGGGTTTTCCATATAGAGTATCATGTCGTCTGCGAAGAGAGACATTTTGACTTCTTCTTTGCCGATTTGAATACCTTTGATCCCTTTTTGTTGTCTGATTGCTGTTGCAAGGACTTCTAGTACTCTGTTGAATAATAGTGGCGAGAGTGGGCATCCTTGTCGTGTTCCTGATCTTAAGGGAAAGGCTTCCAGCTTTTCCCCATTGAGAATAATATTTGCAGTAGGCTTTTCATAGATGGCTTTTATGAGATTGAGAAATGTACCTTCTATCCCTACACTCTGAAGGGTTTTAATCAGGAAAGGATGCTGTATTTTGTCAAATGCTTTTTCGGCATCGATTGAGAGGATCATATGGTTCTTGAGTCTTTTCTTGTTGATATGATGTATCACGCTGATTGATTTGCGAATATTGAACCACGCTTGCATCCCAGGTATGAATCCCACTTGATCGTGGTGGATAATCCTTTTAATGAACTGTTGGATTCTATTAGCAAGTATCTTGTTGAGGATTTTGGCGTCCATATTCATTAGGGAAATCGGTCTGTAATTCTCCTTTTTGAGGGGGTCTTTGCCTGGTTTGGGGATCAAGGTAATATTGGCCTCATAGAATGAGTTTGGTAGCTTTCCTTCTGTTTCTATTTTTTGAAATAGCTTTAGGAGAATAGGTATTATTTCTTCTTTGAATGTTTGGTAGAATTCCCCAAGAAAACCGTCCGGGCCTGGAGTTTTGTTATTTGGAAGGTTGTTTATCACTGACTCAATTTCTTCATAATTAATTGGCCTGTTTAAGAAATCAATTTCTTCCTTTTTCAATCTTGGTAGTTTATAGGTTTCCAGGAAGGATTCCATCTCTTCCAGATTGCTTAGTTTATTGGCATATAGCTGTTGATAAAAATTTCTAATAATCCTTCCAATTTCAATGGTGTTCGTCGTGACCTCTCCTTTTTCATTCATAATTTTAATAATCTGGGTCCTTTCTCTTTTCTTTTGGATAAGTCTTGCCAGTGGTCTGTCAATTTTATTGATTCTCTCCAAGAACCAGCTTCTAGTCCTGTTGATCTGCTCTACTGTACTTCTGGTTTCTGCTTGATTGATTTCAGCTTTAATTTTGGTCAACTGCTTCCTTGTGCATGGATTAGGCCTGTCCCTCTGTTGCTGTTCCAGCTTCTTGAGGTGAGAATATAAAAACTGCATTTTAGATTTTTCTATTCTTTTGAGTGAGGCTTGGATGGCTATGTACTTCCCCCTTAGGACTGCCTTTGCAGTATCCCATAGGTTTTGGACTGTTGTATTTTCATTCTCATTGGTCTCCATAAATTGTTTAATTTGATTTTTGATTTCCTGGTTTATCGAGTCATTCCTGAGCAGGATGGTTCTTAGTCTCCAAGTGTTTGAGTTTCTTCCAAATTTTTCCTTGTGGTTGAGTTCCAATTTCAGAGTGTTGTGGTCTGAGAATATGCAGGGGATAATTTCAATCTTTTGGTATCGGCTGAGACCTGTTTTGTGTCCCACAACATGGTCTATTCTTGAAAATGTTCCATGGGCATTAGAATAGAATGAGTATTCTTTGGTTCTGGGGTGTAGTGTTCTATATATATCTAAGAGGTCCAACTCGCCGAGTATGGCATTCAAAGCCTTTGATTCTTTGCTTAGTTTTTGCCAGGATGTTCTGTCTATTTCTGAGAGTGGAGTGTTGAGGTCCCCTACTATTAATGTATTTTTATTTATATGTCTCTTTATTCTGGTTAAGAGTTGGCTTGTGTATCTTGCTGCTCCCCTGTTGGGGGCATATATATTTATAATTGTCATATCCACTTGTTGAATACTTCAAGAATAATATAGTGCCCTTCTGCATCTCTATCTATAGTCTGTAGTTTAAAATCCAATTTATCTGATATGAGAATTGCTACCCCAGCTTTCTTTTGAGGTCCATTTGCGTGAAAGATGGTACTCCATCCCCTTACTCTCAGTCTGAATGCATCTTTGGGTTCGAAATGAGTCTCTTGTAGACAGCAAATGGATGGGTCATTTCTTTTTATCCAATCTGCAACCCTTTGGCGTTTAAAGCAAGAATTTAAACCATTAATGTTAAGACTGAGTACTGAGAGATATGCTTTTAATTCTGCCATGTTGTCAGTAAAGTCTTTGTTTGTATTGGCTGTGACTTTCTGTTTTGTATCACTCTTGGGGCCTTTTTACTTTTATAGAACCCCCCGTAATACCTCCTGTAGGGCTGGTTTCGTGGTTACGAAATTGGCTAGTGACTGTCGATTCTGAAATGTCTTTATTTCTCCATCAATTCTGAATGACAGCCTTGCTGGATAAAGGATCCTTGGCTGCATGTTTTTCTCTGAAAGAGCTTTAAAAATGCTCCCCCAACCCTTTCTCTCATTCCAGGTCTGTGTAGACAGGTCTGACGTAATTCTGATGCCTTTGCCTTGGTACGTGAGAAATTTCTTTGCCCTGGCCGCTTTCAATATTGTATCCTTGGATCTCATATTTGTGAGTTGCACTATGACGTGACGTGGTGTAGGTCTGTCATGGTTGAGCTTGGGAGGGGTCCTCTCTGCCTCTTGGACACGAATTTTTGTTTCCCTTGCTAGATTAGGGAAGTTTTCAGCTACAATTTGTTCAAATATCTCTTCTAGACCTCTGTTTTTCTCCACCCCCTCAGGGATGCCGATGATTCTAACATTGGATCGTTTCGTTGAGTCAGTAATCTCCCGTAGCCTACATTCGTGGGCGTGGATTTTTTTAAGACCATCTTCTATTTTTATTTTTTCCTCTATTAACCCATCCTCCAATTCACTAACCCTTTCCTCTGCTTCGGTGACCCTGGCCGTCAGAGCCTCTAGTTTTGCCTGCATTTGGCTCATAGAATTTTTAATTTCTGTCAAATTCGCTCTCATTTCCGCCCTTAGGGATTCTATATTCTCAGTAATATTTTTTGAATACTTTTTTCAAGTCTACTCATTATCTTGACCATTGTTACTCTGAATTCCATTTCTGATAATTTGGTTACATCCATATCCGTTACTTCTGTGGCAGAGGCCACTGACTCACTGTCTTTTCTTTGCTGGGGGGGGGCTTCTCCTTCTAGTCATTTTAATGAGGGGAGGTTGAGGGGTTGTCCAGAGCCCAAAATTATTGACTGGGTCCCAGGCCGTGCCCTTTGTTTTATAGGGATCTTAGAGATGTGGGCTTCTTCTTTAAAGATTTTATTTATTTACTTATCTGAGAGAGGGAGACAGACAGTCAGCAAGAACGGAACAGAAGCAGGGGAGTGGGAGAGGAAGAAGCAGGCTCCCAGCGGAGGAGCCCGATGAGGGACTCCTTTCCGGAATGCTGGGATCACACCCTAAGCTGAAGACAGGCGCTCAATGACTGCGCCACCCAGGCGCCTGGGTTGTGGGCTTCTTGATTTTTCAGCCTGCCTTCTGTGTTCTGGGGGAGGGGCCTGCCGCACCGATACTCAGGCAACCCTGTTTGGTTAGAGTCTCCGTGTCCCCTGCGAGGGGGGATGGGGATGGGCACTCTCTGAGCCGGTATTTCCAGGCTTTTGTTCTCTGGCGGCTTTCCCTGGCGGCCGACTGTGCCTCTTCTGAGGGTCAGAGCAGCAGAGGCTGGATTGTCTCAGAACAGAGGGATTGCGGCCCGTTCTCCACTGATGTTCTGGCCACTTTAACTCTATTACTGTTGGTGCTGCTCAACCCTGCAGCGTCCCGGGATGTGCGCCCCACACCCGGCGTCCCTGCCCTCACTTCCAGGGCCGGCGCGTCTCTGTCCTTTGTGTTTCTAATGCCGCCAGCCACCGGCCGCCCCGTCTCTGTCCTTTGTGTTTCTAATGCCGCCAGCCACCGGCCGCCCCGCGCGCTCCCGGGTCTCCCGGTCTCAGTCTATGCCCGGTGAGCACACCTCGATTCCGGAGTTCCGTGAGAAGCCTGGTGGCACGCGCACCCGGTTCAGGGTCTCAGTCTGCTGTTTCGCGGGTGCCGACCTCGAGTCCGCCCGCTCCCCCGTGCAGGTGGCCCGCCAGCCGCCAGCCGCCCCGCGCGCGCTCCGGGAGTTCCCGGTCTCAGTCTGGATCCCGTGAGCACACCGGGATTCCGGTGTTCCGGGAGATGCCTGGTGGCACTCCCGTTCACGGCTCACCGCTCTCAGTCCGCTGTCTCGCGGGTGCCCTCTGTGACCCCCCCCCCCCCCCCCCCCCCCGCTCCGCCGTGCAGGTGGCTGCCGCTTCCCGGCGCCCAAGCGCGGCGGCTCCCTCCCCCTTCCGTTTATCTTCCGATATCTGTGCACAGTTTACAGCTCCCCTCTTAGTACCTCAATACTCAGCGCTGGAGATGTTCATTTGTAGAGATCCAGATGCATCATCCTGCATCTCAGGCTGATTCCGTGGTTATTTAGGCTGGTCTGGTACCTATCCAGCTCGACTCAGGGGACCGGCTGAAAAAGGGGTCCCCTACTCCTCCGCCATCTTAACTCTCTCTTATACCATCATTTTAAATGACAGGATCATAGTCTCTTGTATTTATATTCTCTAATTTATTTGTAAATTTCCTAGTAAGTAAATGTGGGTCATCTTCAGTTTCCTGATATTAGAAACTACAGTAGTTGAGCATGTGTAAACCTTTTTGAAACTGTGTAATTATTTCCTTGAGTCAAGAAGCAACCAATATTTTCTAAGGTGAATAGAGTCATAGTAGAAACATTAGCTTATCTACAGTCTAATTCCAGGTTTTAATTTCATTCATTCACCACAGCTCCATCTCCGTTTCTAAACTGGTAAGATGGGAAAGTTAATAATGATCTCTAAAGCTTTTGCCAGCTTCAAACTTCAAACTCTATAAATAGAAGAGACCTAAACCCTAACAACTTGAAAGTGATGAATATATAACACAATGCAGGTAAGTGTCAATTTACCTTCCATAGTCACCTAAGAGGCATCAGAGGAGCTGGGTCACAATCTCATTTAATATAATGACATTTCAATGAAATATATTGAATGAAGTCTTATATCCATTCTTTAAGTGGGGAAACCAAGGCACAAAAATGAAAAGACCTTGCCCTAAATTATATACATCCAGTCAGTGTCAAAGCTTTGGCTGAAGCCAGACTTTATTTTTTGTTTGTTTTTTTGATCTAGGGCTTTACTCACAAGAAAAAAGTGCTGAATAAAGAGAATGTAGGTGCCAAGTTGAAGTCAAACTGTGTTGCAGTTCACAAGGGAATAGATAAGTAATTTAGAAAATGATGAAATCCAAATGGAAAGCACGTAAACAGTAATTAAAGAAAGAATAGTTATAGAGATTTAAATGTGCATGTATGTGGTTATCAAAGAAAACCAGTGCCAAATACCACTTTCGGCCCATTAAAATTTCAATATTGCATTATTTTTAATAATACATACCTGGGATCTTGGTCACTAAGTAAAAGAATATGTACTTGTCAATACATTTCAAATGACTAACCACATCCATGCATTTGTCTCAATATTTCCAACTTTGGAAATTGTCTTAAAGAAATATTCATAAATGCCCATAAATGTTTATGAACCGTTATCATACTGAAAAATGAAAATAGTCTAAATTCCTATAACAGGCCACCAACTAAATAAAATGTAGATGACCAAATAATATGCCTTATTAAACATCAAGATTATAAAAATATTTAATAACACTAGTTAATATTTTATAGTGAGGAAGATATTTTAATATTTTATAGTGAGGAAGATATTTTAAAAGATCATAGAGGCATTATGGCTCCTATTAGATTGGATTATGACCTTATATATCCAAATCAAGTAAACATTTACAGATAGAAAGTATGTATGTTTAAATACTCTCTCTCTTGTTTTACTCTTTTCCCCATTTTCTAAATTCCTACAATGTATATGTGTAGACATAACCAGAAAAATAACCAATATTTTCTCCAATTCCATTATCATTAGTAGAGATTGGGTAGCAAAATTATTGTTGTCCTAATACAGCCACTCTGCCATAGATTTAACACATTCAGCCACTTCATCTCAATTAACAATTCTAAACCCAGTGTTTTTAACTCTGACTCAGAAAAGAAGTCACCCATTTTGGTCAAGTCCTCTAGCTATAGATATTGACTATTTCAAAAGATGGTCCCTTTCTGATTTCCTTCTATGTAGCAAAGACATAAAACAAAATTTTAAAATGTAAAATTGATGTCCAAAACCCTTTAGGATATTGCTTCCAACAAGCCCAACTAAAGTTCTTTGGAAGTAGAAGAGGTGTACTTTACCCAGCAAGTTCCATAACCCACAGAATTCTCAAAACGGTTGTTTCCTTGTGATCTCATCCTTCTCCTGCTGCTCAATCCCCACCAACTATTTCCCCAGATCATCCCTCAAGGTATAGTTGGGTAGTATTTGAGCTGCATTTTTTCCCAATCATCATCAAGGGTAGGATACGTCTGAAAATTACAGATTTTGGGAACATATACCATTCAAAACAGATCAAGACTTCAGATATACTTTGCTGGACTTCAACAGAAGTCTTGGTTCACCTCAGTCTTATGTTTTCAATAATTCAACAATTTTACAGTCTCTCTTTACCATGTTATCTGTTAAGCAATAAAATTTTGTTTTATTATTCAATGTAATTTATTCATATTAACTAATCTTAATCCTTTTCTCTTGGTACAATAAATTCCTATTTAGATCAACATTATTCATAAGACAATGTTTTTATGAGTTAGAATCGAGTTCTCATCACTTCCCCACCCATCAACCTACTGCACTGTGCAATTTTTATCTCTACAATTACATAAATAACCTTACTAGTTAAGCATGATGAAACAGGAAGTCCTCAGAAATCTGTTGCTTAGTAACACCCTAAAGGAATCCCTATCCCATCATCAGGTAACATACACTACTACTTCCACAGTAACAGAAGACATATTAAGATAAATTAAGTGCTGGCATCTATTAGAAAATTTTAAGAATACTAACAAATAAAGATGACTAGCACAGTGAGACATGTAGGTATGATCTTAATATGTGATACAGTGGAAATTCAAGGTATGTTTAGTAAAAATATTTAAGAGAGAAAAAGTATTTTATATCAGTATCTTAAGCTTTTCCAAGTAGAATATTTGAGAAAGATCAAACATTGAAATTGTCAAATCCAAAATCCTTCCTTATTCACCACAAACAGAACTAACCTATGAACAAGAAGACAAGCCTAAGGCTAATTGTAAGAGGAAGATTAATTATTTTCAAAGCTTCTCCTAAGAAAGTTTCTCTAAGGACTGCACAAAAATGGAATAAATCAAATCAACTATAGAAATGTTCAGTCTGAATTTGAATAACTATCAGAGATGCTGTTGGAGAGCACTGTATTTATTCATGCATCCCCATCTGTATGACCTTCTCATGATGATACTGACACTTCTGCTTTGAGAGCTATGGTCTACATTCCCTTTCCTGGACTGTGAACTAACAAATATGTGGCCACAAGAGATATTAAGCTATACCACTTCCAAGACAAAGTTAGAAAGGTGATAGAATGTGTGTGTGTGTGTGTGTGTGTGTGTGTGTGTGTGTGTGTGTGTCTGTCTTTCTGGCTTTGGAGCTCTGAGATGGCATATAGTGAGACTCACCACCTTGAGGCTACCATGCTGGAAAGAACATGCAGGGATCAAATTGAGATAGAGATATACCAAGAACCCCAGCTGTTCTAATTGCTAGAAGTCCCAGGCACCAGGCATGTGAATAAGTGACCCTCTACCTGTGCATGATCTTCTAGAGTGAACTGCTGGCTATCAGTCACACTTTTAGAATCACTGAGCACCACAGAACTAATTGAACATGAGAATCAGTGCCAATCTGTGTGTGATAGCAAGAAGAAACCAGTAAATTCTTCTTGGTTTATTGCTCATAATTTAACATTTCCAGAAAATCTGGAAAATGGGTATTCTAGTACTAGAACATTTTTTTTTAATCTCCCAAAAAGGGAAGTGAATGTATTGGTAATTAAAAAGTGAAAGAGAAAAAGATCCACATTTTAGAGTCAATCTTCACATATCCTTAGAGACGCTCTTTTCATGTGGTCTGCCACCCTCAAGGAAGTTGGTCAGGGCTTTGCCACATAGCAACCTCAGGAACAAAAGAGTGTAAGATCTTGAGAAGCCCTGCTTTTAGCATTTACATATGTCAACTATGCAAAATTTTCCTGGTCAAAGCAAGCTACAACTTCACTTAATGGAAGATATGCAAAATCATATTGAAAAAGGGAGAATACAAAGAATTGTTTTACCTATCATTAATCTAATATACATCCCATTGACCAAGTATTTGATTTAACCATAAGGTGGCAAGCAAATTGTCCCCTTCTTCTGTGTAAGTTGGAACCTGCAGGGAAATATTAGAAGCTAAGCATATCTAGGAGGGGGGATTGGGAAGCAGTGGGACTTATGGAGGTAAGAACTGGAAGATATGTTTCCATGTGGCTTATGCCTCTGACTGTTCAGGTATTCATTGACTAGTAGTCTGTGGGCAACTGCTGGCCATCAGGAACAGCAGTTAGGGAGACAGAATGGGTAGAGGAAGGAGGAAAATTAGGAGAAGCTTATACCTGCAGAGCAGCTCAACATTTTCTTGTTACATGTCTAATGATGAACTTTTGAGAGTACTGACTTGCCTTGCTATTACTTTTCAAATCTCACGTGACTTTCAGTTTTGCCCAAATTGAAAACAAAACTACAGGGGCGCCTGGGTGGCACAGCGGTTAAGCGCCTGCCTTTGGCTCAGGGCGTGATCCCGGCGTTATGGAATCGAGCCCCATATCAGGCTCTTCCGCTATGAGCCTGCTTCTTCCTCTCCCACTCCCCCTGCTTGTGTTCCCTCTCTCGCTGGCTGTCTCTCTCTCTGTGTCAAATAAATAAATAAAATCTTAAAAAAAAAAAAACAAAACTACATAGAAAAGGGGATTTAGAAAAATGCAGTACTCAGCTTTAACCAAGTTGACACAGCACAGTCCTGCAAACACTTATTTTTCTAACTCATGTGTGTAACAACATTCCTTATAATAAATATGGATATTTATAACCAAAAAAAAATGGATCAAAATGAAAGAATTAATGTCTCTTCTGAAATACTATGAAGCAATTCAGATGGTTGTTTATTCTACATTTGCTCATCTTGCATTGTCTCCAACCTTTATTATCTTCTCTTTCCTTTAAAGATGATTGCTTTTTCTTCTCACTAGGGTAGTTATGATGATTAATTTTATGTCAACTTCACTGGGCCACAGTGCCCAGGTATTTGGTCAAACATTGTTCTGAATGTTTCTGTGAAGGTGATTTTGGAGGAGATTGACATTTAAACATGTAGACTTTGAGTAAAGCTGATCACCATCCATAAAGTGGATGGGCCACATCCAATCAGTAGAGGGCCTTAAAACAAAGACCAGCTTCCCCTGAACTAAAGGATTTCTGTCAGCAGACGGCCTGTGGATTTAAACTACAACTTTCTCTTGGATTTCCAGTCTCTTAGCATATAGCATTTAGCCTCCTATAGATTTTTGACTTCTCAATCCTTCACAATTGTTTGAGCCAATTCCTTTAAATCTCAAGTGTGTATGCATATGTGCTCTCCCTCTCTCTCTCTCTCTCTCTCTCTCACACACACACACACACACACACCATGTTGGCATGTTGGTAGTATGTCTCAGGAGAACCATGACTAAAACCATAGCCCTTCCATTTAAATTTCTGAACTCCTTACAGACCATTGTCACTCATTTTCTACTTCTCTAACAACCAACCTTTAGCACCGAATGTGACAAAAGAGGCTAGATCTGAGTTGCCTAATAGGGTAGCCACTAGTCACAGGCAATTTTTTAAATCTAAATAAAAATAATAAAATTATAAATTCACATCTTCACTCATACCAGCCACATTTCAAGTGACCAGTAATCATTTGCAACTATTGACTGCCACACTGAATAATAAGGTTATAGCACATTTCCATTACTGCTGAATGCTTCGGATATAACTGTAATTCACAAGTCAATTTCTGTTTCCACATAGACATCTCAGTTAAAAACATGATTTCTTTTCTCCCCCCAAATTGAAAGTGGTCAGGTCCTACCTTAGAAAATTTAAGAGGCCACATGAAGCTCATATAATAGATTAGCAAGTATCATGCTTTTACCACACACCAAGTGACTAGAGAGCTTCTGGCAATCTCTCATTACTCACAAGTGATCAGTTTATATGCCTTCTAAGTCTGCAGCATTTGTGATCTCTGTTCTGTGTAGCTAGCATCTATCTCCAAAATGATGTCACCTTCTATGATGTATGAGATGCTGTGTAACAAGCAGTCCTTAATTCAACATGAGGAAAAGAGATCAGATAATGAGATATATGCCAGGGAACACATCTATACTCTCCTCTAGAACATAAAACAGTTTTATTTACTTGGAGAGCATAAAATGTGACTTACAATGTATGTTTTGCCAATGCTCAGGCATTCTTTCAAAGAGGCAATCTCCAATTGTAAGTGGAAAACTAATTTTAATTTTTATAATTGCCTGTTCCCTGTCTTGCAGGAAATCATTCAGCTTTTTGTTCCAAGTATCTTTCCATCATTTCAATAGCAGACACTGAGTTAAAGGGGAATTTAAGATTAAGGAGAAAAACTTGCAAATAAATCAGCAAATAACAAACCTATTTTATGACATTTATAACTTCATTTTGTTCTTCTTTTTTCCATTACCCACCCTTATTTTATTGGTGTACAAAGAGTGTTGTTTTTCATTAGGCAGCACTGGCTAAATGCAAAAGAAATAGAACTTTTAAGGGGGCAAGTTCTGATTTGGAATTCTACCTGTAAATTTGGAGTCCATGTGAGTTCTTTCCTTTGATTACCCCACCTCCCTACAATCTTCTGGAACCACAGAGACCAAATAATCTAATCCAAAATATTGCAACCCATGGATAATGAGACTAAAGAAGGTTGAGAGCAAATAAATGGGGGGCACAGAAATCTGAAGAGCATGTGCTCATCTGTGGAGAAAGCAGCTACATAGCTCTCGCTGATCACTGAAGGATCATTTAATTGATCCTTAAGCTTTCTTTTCTTTCACTGCAACCTCCACCACAATGTGATTGCACATTAGGCTCAACAGCACAAGTCGGTTCATAGCTCTCATCCTGGAAAAGGTCAAAGTCATGGTAGCCACTGATGTAAATGAAAAAAAAAATATTGTGATCCATGACTGTGGATCTCAGCTGGGGCAGTATTGTCCCCTGGAGGACATATGGCAATGTTTGGGGACATTCTTGTTTGTCACAACCTGGTGGGGATTGCTATTGGCATCTAGTAGGTACACGCCTGGGATGGTGCTAATCATCCTACAGTGCACAGGATAGCCCCCCATACCAAAGATTATCAGGTCCAGAATATCAATAACACTGAGGTTGAGAAATCCTCCTCTAGATCCTGTTTTTGCATGGAGGACCAATACTAGTCCACACTTGCCATTGGTGATCTGAGCACTGATGAGAAAGCACATTTTCCCACACTCTATTATCCAGTTATGTCATTATCTATATCTTAATCACACATATTCAGGACGTTTGCCCAGGATCAGACTGGTAAGACCCCAGAAACTGTTCAACCTCCAGAGATAGTGGTTGACAAATAACTAGAAGACATCAGATTGGCAAAAATTAAACATTCTGAAAAGCTCAGGTATAGGTGAGGAGAAGAGTGATTAAGGTATGTTCATACATGCCAATGAAGTACAAATTTGGAAAGCCAGAGAAGACAACAACCTGGCAGTGTTTTTATAAAGATTTTAAGTATATAGACCCTTTAGGAAAAACAAAAATTGCTGAACCCTGCTCTACAGCAGTAACTTTGAAAAGGTGGTACCCAGACAAGCAATGTCAGCATTACCTGGGAAATTGTTAGGCAAAATTTAGACTCCACATCAGACTTACCAAATCAGAAAACTCTGACAATGGAACCCAGTAATCCTGGGTTTTAACTAGCCCTCCAGAGTATTTTGATGCCTACAAAATTCTGAGAGCAACAGACCTAGGAATGAATCTTCAAAGCTTGGCTGTGCATTAGAATCACTTGGTGGGAATTATGAAAAATGCAGACACAAGCTTCTATCTCTGGACATTCTGGGCTCATCTGGGACCAGTGAACACCTAGATATCCAGGACCATTTCCTGGACTCTCTCAGTAGAGAATCAAGGTGTTTACATGCTTGTGGACTTATTACTATGACCCATGTCTTCATTTGTTAGTTTTCAGAAATATGGGAGTACAGACAACTGCTATCACAGGGCTGCTCTCTGAAATTTATTTTTATTTTTTTAAGATTTTATTTTTTTATTTGACAGAGAGAGAGAGAGCGTGCACACACAAGCAGGGGAAGCTGCAGAGGGAGAAGGAGAAGCAGGCTCCCCGCTGAGCAGGGAGCCCAAAGCGGATCTGGATCCCAGGACCCTGGGATCATGATCTGAGCCTAAAGCAGATGCTTAACCAACTGAGCCACCCAGGTGCCCCTCTGAATTTTTACCAGCGAAAATCCAAGTGCAAATATTCTCTGGGATTTTTTTCCCCAAGAGTGATCTGGAAACTCTCAAGTCATATGCAGTTGTATTTTAGAAAACAGACTGAATCTCAAAGTAGGCAACTTCTGTATTATTTCTTCATCTCGAGTCTTCTTTAGATAAAAAGGCATTTTGTAATTGATTCCGCATGTGAGGAAAACCCTCTCCAAGACTGTTAGAGTTTTCATTCTTTAAAATTTTGTAAAAATTCTGGGCTAAGCCCTTTACGGGCCTAGAACTTTCTGCTTCTGGCCACTTAAAAGCATTTGCCATATCAGAAGTGTAGATTTTCTAACTCAAATACACTGTGAAAATCCCAAGACATGTGGAAGACCCTAAAAGACAATATAGAAAACATTATAGACAGAAAGATGATATATGAAGGGAGCAGGGAGAGAGAGACAGAGAAAGAGAAAGACAGAGATGGAGGGGTAACCTGTTATATGGTAGCTCAATCTACAAGATCAGCAATGAGAAGAACTGCCCAGTCTTTACCCAGGACTGCCAAAGATAAGAGTGAATTGTTTTGTTGGTCTTGGGGGTGGTTTCTTAATATAACAATAGAAAATGATATGAAGAGGGGATATTGGTTTGAAAAATCCTCCCAGTTGATTCTTTTTTTCCTTTCTTTTTTTTCTTTTTTTCCCCACTCCTTTTTTTAATAATTTTTATTTTGTTATATTAGTCACCATACGGTACATCCCCAGTTTTTGATGAAATGTTCCCTGATTCATTATTTGCGTATAACACCCAGTGCACCATGCAGTATGTGCCCTCCTTAATACCCATCACCGGCCTATCCCAATCCCCCACCCCCCTACCCTCTGAAGCCCTCAGTTTGTTTCCCAGAGTCCACAGTCTCTCATGCTTCATTCCCCCTTCTGTTTACCACCCTTTCATTCTTCCCTTCCTTCTCCTACCGATCTTCCTATTTCTTATGTTCCATAAATGAGTGAAACCATATGATAATTGGCTTTCTCTGCTTGACTTATTTCACTGAGCATAATCTCCTCCACTCCAGTCCATGTTGCTGCAAATGTAGGGTAATCATTCTTTCTGATGGCTGAGGAATATTCCATTGTATATATGGGCCACATCTTCTTAATCCAGTCATCTGTTGAAGGGCATCTCAGCTCCTTCCACAATTTAGCTATTGTGGACAATGCTTCTATGAACATTGGGGTGCATATGGCCCTTGTCTTCACTACGTCGTTATCTTTGGGGTAAATACCCAGTACAGCAATTGCTGGATCATAGGGTAGCTCAATTTTAACTTTTTAAGGGACCTCCACACTGTTTTCCAGAGTGGTTGTACCAAATTGCATTGCCAAAAACAGTGTAAGAGGGATCCCCTTTCTCCACATCCTCTCCAACATTTGTTGTTAGATCCCTTGTCAATTTTTGCCATTCTAACTGGTGTAAGATGGTATCTCAAGGTGGTTTTGAATTGAATTTCCCTGATGGCTAATGATTTTGAATATTTTTTCATGTGTCTGTTAGCCATTTGTATGTCTTCATTGGAAAAGTGTCTGTTCATATCTTCTTCTGGAACATTTTTTGATTTATTTGTTTCACACGTATTGAGTTTGAGAAGTTCGTCGTAGATCTTTGATACTAGTCTTTTATCTGTAGTGTCATTTGCAAATATCTTCTTCCATTCCGTGGACTGCCTCTTAGTTTTTTTTTTACTGTTTCCTTGGTTGTGCAGAAGCTTTTTATCTTGTTGTAGTCCCACAAGTTCATTTTTTCTTTTGTTTCTCTTGCCTTTGAAGATGTGTCATGAAAAAAGTTGCTGTGGCCGATGTCAAAGAGATTACAGCCTATGTTCTCTTCTAGGATTTTGATGGATTCCTGTCTCACATCGAGGTCTTTCATCCATTTGGAGTTTATCTTTGTGTATGGTACAAGAGAGTGGTCAAGTTCCATTCTTTTGCATAAGCTGTCCAATTTTCCCAGCACCAGTTTTTAAATAGACTGTCTTTTTTCCATTGGATGTTTTTTCCTGCTTTGTCAAAGATTAGTTGCCAAAGAGCTGAGGGTCCATTACTGGGTTGTCTATTCTGTTCCATTGGTCTATGTGTCTGTTTTTGTGCCAGTACCATGCTGTCTTTGTGATCACAGCTTTGTAGTATAGCTTCAAATCCGGCAATGTGATGCCCCCAGGTTTGTTTTTCCTTTTCAACAATTCCTTGGTGATCTGGGGACTTTTCTGGTTCCACACAAATTTAAGGGCTGTTTTTTTCCAGTTCTTTGAAAAATGTCATTGGTATTTTGATCGAGATGGCATTGAAAGTGTAGATTGCTCTGGGTAGCATAGAAATTTTAACTGTGTTTTCGATCCATGAGCATGGAATATTTTTCCATCTTTTTGTGTCTTCTTCAATGTCTTTCAAGAGTGACTTGTAGTTCCTAGAATATAGATCATTTCTGAGATAACGTATGATTTTTGGTGCTATCGTAAATGGAATCGATTCCCTAATTTCTCTTTCTTCAGTCTCATTGTTCGTGTATAGAAATACAACTGATTTCTGAGCATTGATTTTGTATCCCGCCACATTACTGAATTGCTCTGTAAGTTCTAGTACTTTAGGGGTGGAGACTTTTGGGTTTTCCATATACAGTATCTCTCATCTGCGAAGAGAGACAGTTTGACTTCTTCTTTGCCAATTTGGATACCTTTTATCCCTTTTTGTTGTCTGATTGCTGTTGCAAGGACTTCTAGTATTATGTTGAATAATAATGGCGAGAGTAGGCATCCTTGTTGTGTTCCTGCTCTTATTGGAAAGACTTTCAGCTTTTCCCCATTGAGAATGATAGTCCCTGTAGGCTTTTCATAGATGGTTTTTATGAAATTGAGGAATGTACCCTCTATCCCTACAATCTGAAGGGTTTTAATCAGGAAAGGATGCTGTATTTTGTCAAATGCTTTTTCTGCATCAATTGTGAGGATCATATGGTTCTTGACTCTTTTCTTGTTGATATGATCTATCACATGGATCGATTTGCGAATGTTGAACTACCCATGCATCCCATGGATGAATCCCACTTGGTCATGATGGATAATCCTTTTAATGTACTGTTGGATCCTATTAGCTAGGATCTTGTTGAGAATTTTGGCATCCATATTCATCAGGGATATCAGTCTGTAATTCTCCTTTTTGGTGGGGTCTTTGCCGTTTGAGGATCAAGGTAATACTGGCCTCATAGAATGAGTTTGGTAGTTTTCCTTCTGTTTCTATTTTTTGAAGCAAGTTCAGGAAAATAGGTATTATTTCTTCTATGAATGTTTGGTAGAATTCCCTGGGGAATCCGTCAGGCCCTGGACTCTTGTTTTTGGGGAGGTTTTTGATCACTGCTTCAATCTCTTCATAATTAATCAGTCTGTTTAAATAATCAATTTCTTCCTGTTTCAGTCTTGGTAGTGTATAGGTTTCCAGGAGGGCATCCATTTCTTCCAGGTTGTTTAATTTATTGGCATAAAGCTGTTGATAAAAGTTTCTAATGATCCTTCCTATTTCCTTGGTGTTGGTCGTGATCTCTCCCCTTTCATTCATAATTTTATTAATTTGGGTCCTTTCTCTATTCTTTTGAATAAGTCTGGCCAGTGGCTTATCGATCTTATTTATTCTTTCAAAGAACCAGCTTCTAGTTCTCTTGATCTGCTCTACTGTGCTCCTGGTTTCTAATTCATTGATCTCTGCTCTAATCTTGATCACCTGCCTTCTTACGCATGGGTTAGCCTGTTCTTCTGTTCCAGCTCCAGCTTCTTGAGGTGAGAATATAAAAACTGCATTTTAGATTTTTCTATTCTTTTGAGTGAGGCTTGGATGGCTATGTATTTTCCCCTTAGGACTGCCTTTGCAGTGTCCCACAGGTTTTGGACCGATGTGTTTTCATTTTCCTTCATCTCCAAAAATTGTTTAATATCCTTCTTAATTACCTGTTTTACCCAATCATTCTTGAGCAGGATGGTTCTTAGTTTCCAAGTGTTTGAGTTTCTTCCAAATTTTTCCTTGTGATTGAGTTCCAGTTTCAAAGCATTGTGGTCTGAGAATATGCAGGGAATAATCTCAGTCTTTTGGTATCAGTCGAGACCTGTTTTGTGACCTAGTATATGGTCTATTCTGGAGAAAGTTCCATGTGCATTCGAAAAGAATGAGTATTCTGTTTTTCTGGGGTGTAGTGTTCTGTATGTATCTATGAGGTCCATCTGGTCCAGTATGTCATTCAAAGCTCTTGTTTCTTTGTTGATTTTCTGCTTAGGTGATTTGTCTATTGCTGAGAGTGGAGTGTTGAGGTCCCCTACTATTAACGTATCATTATCTATATGTCTCTTTATTCTGGTTAAGAGTTGGCTTGTGTATCTAGCTACTCCCCTGTTGAGGGCATAGATATTTATAATTGTCATATCCACTTGTTGGATACATCCTTTAAGAATAATATAGTGTCCTTCTGTATCTCTAACTACAGTCTTTAGTTTAAAATCTAATCTGTCTGATATGAGAATTGCTACCCCAGCTTTCTTTTGAGGTCCATTGGCATGAAAAATGGTTTTCCATCCCTTCACTTTCAGTCTGGATGTATTTTTAGGTTCAAAATGTGTGTCTTGTAGACAGCAAATGGATGGGTCATGTCTTTTTACCCAATCTGCAACCCTGTGGTATTTTATGGGAGCATTTAGGTCATTCACATTGAGAGTGATCATCGAGAGATATGATTTTAATGATGTCATGTTGCCTGTGAAGTCTTTGTTTCTATAGATTGTAAATTTCTGTTCTGTATCACTCTTGGGGCCCTTTTACTCTTATAGAATCTCCCTTAATATCTCTTGTAGGGCTGGCTTGGTGGTCACAAATTCCTTCAGTTTCTGCCAGTCTTGGAAGGTCCTTATCTCTCCATCCGTTCCGAATGACAGCCTTGCTGGATAAAGGATCCTTGGCTACATGTCCTTCTCAGTTAGAGCTTTGAAAATACCTTGCTAACCATTCCTGGCCTGTCAGGTCTCTGTAGACAGGTCTGACATTATTCTGATATTCTTCCCTCTGTACGTAAGACTTTTCTTCCCTGTGGCTGCTTTCAATACTGTATCCTTGGATTTAATATTTGTGAATTGCTCTACGTCGTGACGTGGTGTAGGTCTATTCTCATTGACCTTGGGAGGGGTCCTCTTTGCTTCTTGGACACAAATGCTTGTTTCCTTTGCCAGATTAGGGAAGTTCTCAGTTACAATTTCTTCAAATATCTCTTCTAGACCTCTCTCTTTCTCCTCCCCCTCAAGGATGCTCATGATTCCGACTTTGGAATGTTTCATTGAGTCTGTAATCTCCCGTAATCTACATTCTTGAGATTGGATTTTTTTGAGCCAAGTTTCTGTTTTTACTTTCTCTTCTACCATCCCATCTTCCAATTCACTAATTCGTTCTTCTGTCTCATTTACCCTGGCAGTCAGAGCATCTAGTTTAGACTGCATTTGATTCATAGCATTTTTAATTTCTGCCAGATTCACTCTCATTTCTGCCCTTAGAGATTCTATATTCTGGTTAATATTTTCATTAATATCTTTTTCAAGCCTACACATCATCTTGACCATTGTTACTCTGAACTCCATTTCTGACAATTTGGTTATATCCATATCCATCAGTTCTGTGGCAGAGGCCACAGTCTTTGTGTCCTTTCTTTGCTGAGGGTTCCTCTTCCTCGTCATTCTGATGAGGAGAGGTTGCGGGGATGCCCAGAGCCCAAATTATTGACCAGGACCCAGGCAGTGTGCACTTGTTTTATAGGGACCTTAGGGATGTGGGCTTCTTGATTTTTCAGCCTGCCTTCTGGGGGAGGAGCCTGCCGCCCTGATACTCAGGCAACACTGTTTGGGTAGGTTGCCCCGTCCCCTGTGAGGGGGGATGGGGATGGGCAAAATGTGAGCTGGTATTTCTGGCAGCTTTCCCTGGTGGTTTTCTGTGACTCTTCTGAGAGAGCAGTAGTGGCTGTATTGTAGCCTCTGTCTCAGAACAGAGAGATCGCAGTCCGCTCTCCACTGAGCTCTCTTGGCCACTTTAACTGTGTTTCTGACGGTGATGCTAAAAACCCCACAGCATCCCGGGCTGTGCGCCCCACAGCCGCTCTCCCAGCTCTCACTTCCAGGGCCGGCACATCTCTGTCCTTTGTGCTTCTAACACTGCCAGCCGCCAGCTGCCCCCAGTTCCCGCATGCTCCCGAGCTCCTGGTTTCAGTCTAGTTCGAGTGTGCGCTCCGGAGCGCCGGTTTTCAGTCTGGTCGAATGTGCGTTTCTGGGCTCACGGTCTCAAACTGCTTTCTCATGGGTGCTGATCTGTGAGTCCGGCCCGCCCGTCAGTGCAGGTGGCTACTACTTCCCGGCACCCGAGCATGGTGGCTCCCTCCCCCTTCTGTTTATCTTCCAATATCTGTGCGCAGATTCATGGCTCCCACTTTGTACCTCAATACTCAGTGCTGGAGATGTTCGTTTGTAGAGATCCAGATGCATCTTCCTGTGTCTCAGGCTGATTTCTTGGGTATTCAGGATGGTCTGGTAGATATCCAGCTCGATTCAGGGGACCAGCTGAAAGAAGGGTCCCCTACTCCTCCTCCATCTTTTTCCCTCTCCCTAGAATATGCAGTTCTAAATGAAGAACTGCATGCTCTTCAACTCTGTGCCACCCAAAAAGTAACTATTTACTTTTAATGTGGTAAAGGTGACAGGGTGGGTAACTTTCATTGGAAGCTCAACAAGGGACTTTTAAGCTCACACCCTTTGAAGAACCACAGGACACATAGACACAGAGTAAAACACACACGCGCGTGCACACACACACACACACACACACACACACACACACACACAGCATATATCCTAAGCCTGAACAAGACCAAAGGATTTTTCTGCAGTATTACTTGTTTTGGCACCAAATTCTGGACTCTTCAAAGGAAAAAAACTTGGGTTTATCACTTCTGTAACAGAAGAGGGAAGAACAGAAGACTAGTAAGAAAAACAAATTAACTATATCACTTTTCAAATCCATAAGCAGAATGATGCACCTCTTATTAAAGTCCTTTGCAGTCTAAAAAGCAACCTAAATTATATGGAGAGCAAATGGCCCCTGACATGGTCCTGCAGTCCATTAAAATAGTTTCCTGTTATTTAGCAATCATGCTGAACAAAGAGTATTGAAGGATGTTGGTATCAGCTGAGTTCCTTTTACCAATGTCAGGATGATGGATTTGGGGACTTGGGCTATCTGGGAATAGATGAGGGGAGGATGTGCAGTTAACACTGATACTTCCAGAGTTTCAGACACTCACTAAAGATCATTTTAGACTTAGCAACTTTATTCACCTAAGAAAAGAAAAGCTGCCTTTTGTGAGGAATAAAAATTTTGCTCCTTTCTAACAATAGAACTGCACAAGTTCTTGGGTCCTTGAGAACACAGGAAACCACAGGAAAGTGGAGGAGGCAAGAAAGAATGAAATAGGCTGGTCAGCTTGGGGATGTGACTTTCTTAAATCTTGACTCATTGATAAATAAGGAGGGTAGATGGTATTAATTTATTAAATATTTTGAGCACTTATGATGTGTTAGAATCTGGGCTTCATGTAGAAGATACATAGGTGGAAAAAAAGAAGAGAGGTAGCTCTCGCCTTCATGCCACGATAATGGAGGAGATAAACATCAATCCAAAAAATCCAAGAAGATTATTGTAGATTGGGTTGCCCTGGAAGCAGACTCTGAGATGGAGATTAATGGAATTACTTATTTTGTGTCTCCCACCTGTGGGAAGGAAAGAACAGAAGCAGGATTGGGTAGAAGGTGGGCTGTAATACAGTATGATGAAGGCCTCAGTCATTCCTGTGAGGAAGTCTGGCTCTTAAATAGCCCTCAGAGACCTCCTGAGTCAAGTAAGGCAGTCTGGACTTTCTATCCATGCCCAAGCCAGTCATCTGATGCAGGCTGTCCAGCTAGTAAGGAGACTCTTTTCAGCCAAGGCATTTCTAAAGAGGGATAATATTTGAGGGATTCCAGGAAACAATGTTGTCCTAAAGGTGAATCTGAGCAGTTTATCCAGGAGTCTGCTACATAGGTGCACAGTTATGAACTGTGATTGGTGCTATAAATAAGAATGAGACCTAAGTATGGACATGTGTAGGAGGAAGATCTGGCCTACTTTGAGAAGTAAGAGAAGTCTTTCTTGAGGAAGTTGTAATTAAGTTGAGATTTGAAAAACGTAACTAGGAACAGTATTGCCAGAAGAGACATTACCAATACAAAGTCCCTGTGGGTTCGGGAAAAAAACAAGCAAGCAAACAACAGAAACAGTAGAAGACAAAGAGGCTAGAATGGGGAGGAAGGGAACCTGGAGTCATTGGCAGAGACAAGACCACAAAGGGTTTTTCAATCCACGTTGAGAATTTAATTGTATGAGCAGCAGAAAGTTACTGAAATACACTGTATGGCAATGGACGGGTATGGGTAGGTACTGGGGAGGTGAGAGGGGGTAGTGAGATGATCAGGTTTGCATTCTACAATTATCCTGGCTGCTAAGTTGGGGGATGGACTGAAAAGTAGAGATGCTCTCTAAAACCCCCATCTAACTCTAAGTTTCTACAAAGACTTAGAGGCAGTGTCACTGATCCAGAAAGTGATTATCTTCTCCCACAGGGTATAGATTCCAAGATGTGATCATATGGCAGTTAAAATATTATTGATGAAACCTAAAACTTTTATATGTGTCAACTAATAATTCTAAGAACAACCCATGAGATAAGTACTATAAGATCTCATTTCATGGATGAGATAATGGTAATACACTATTAAGTAAAGATTATTATCCCTATCTTCTAGATGGAGATTTTGAGCCTTAAAGAGGTTGCATGTGTCACCCAACTTCATAGAGCTAGTCTGTAATTCAAACCCAGGCAGCCTTGCACTAGACAGCATCAACTAAAACCAAAATAGCAATATAATTTACATAAACGTATTAGCAAATTATCATATAAACTAAAAATCAGGCACAATTTGTCAAATGACAAGAAGTTAAGACTTGTTCTATAATGTAAAAAAAAACCTATATATTGTATTTTGTATTTGCTTTGTTATGTGTTTTTAGTGATATACTGATCTAAAACATATTTATTTAAAAAATATTTAAAAGGTAATTTTAAGGGGTCCAAGAGTTTACATATTACAATTATGTGATTTAGGGTGAATATCCCTAACTGCCATAACAAACATACCCAAAAGTCATTGTAGCTTACCACAGTAAAAATGCATTAATAATATATGAATCCCCAGTGACCTTGTTTCTCATTGTTAGGTGTCCTTTCATTCCCCAAACAGGGATTCACATTTTTTCCCCCACTTTGAGGCTCTCCCTTCCCTTAGGAACCTTAGCAGGATCCTCTACATTAGCCCACAAAAAGAGCCAAAGAGCAAGAGGGAAGACAGGGAAGTGGACTGCATCACTGGGGCCCACATGCCATTGACCAAAACTTAGTCACATGGCTACATCTAACAGAAAGGAACGAAGAAATACAGACTTGCTATGTGCCCCAAGAGGCATAAGAAGTAGATGCTGGTGACTACATAACAGTGACTTTTCCGATTATAAAAGGTATTTATAAGTCAAACAGTTTGTAAAACACTCACCCCCATTACAGCAGCTACCTCGTGCCCACATTCTGTTTTATTTTTTTCAAGACACTTTCTCACAGAGGCATGGAAACATTTACACTGAATCCCTATGCCAGCCCGTCATTTGGATACTGCTTATCCAGAGCAGCCACAAAACCTCAAGTGCAAACTATGGCTAAAGTCTACGCTGAAGAAACGAGAGTCAAGAATGTGTCTTTTATCACACTATTCTCAAAGCTGATTTATTCTTTCAATAGGGTTTTTGTTTTGCTTAAAGTCCTTTCTTAAAAATTGTTGAGTAGACTCCTGGATATGCAATCTAAATGCACTTGTGTGTTTGAAAGCTAAGGTTGAGGAGTTAACCACAAGATTATCATGATAACGTGGACACAGATGAAGAAAATAATAGCTAATGGTCATGAATAGTAAGCCTGTGGTAATTATCATATTTCTCTCAAATTGTTTTAAACTCTTCTAACACAGTTTTCCTTCTCTATGTATCATCTGAATAAGACTTATAGGTTTTAACTGTATCACTTCCCTCCCCCGCCCCCCCCCCTTTTTTAAATTCCAAGTAGCCTTTATTCTGAACTGCCTTTGGAGTCCCCTTTTCTCAAGACAGCCACAGAGAATACTTGGGAGTGACCACCATGATCCAGGACTTTAAATTCACATAAATGACAGCCAGGTGCAATCAGTGCAACACAGTCACAGTGTCTACGAGATAACAGATGCATTTGCTCCTCCAAATAGAAACACAGAGAGCAGAGATTGAACTATTTTTTTCAAGTCTGAACCTAAGTTGAGGTTTCAATCTGAGTTAACGATGATAAGAATGAATGAAAATAAAACTGATAGAAAGTAGTGGGTGGTTAGACCTGACAAGAGAAATTGATTACTCTCCTATATGATTCAAAGTTCTCTTTCAGTCCTAATTCTTTAACTCTTGTATCTTCCATACAGAATTGAGTGAATACCTACTATTTATATGGTGCTCTACAGAAAACACTCCAGGAATGAAGAGAAGGAATCAGTATCATCATCACCTTCATTCATTGTAAGATTACTGTGTGTCAGGCATTGTACTGAACATTTAAATGTTTTAATTAATTCAATGCTCATTGTAACCCTACAACCCTACCAGGTTTTTTTATTAGTCAGAACTCTTCCAATTTCTATGGGAAAACCCCAATTCCATGTAGCTTTAAATAAAGTGAGGAGAGTTAGCAAATAATAATTAATCAAGATACTGGGAAAGTAATATTTAATCTGTTAGAACACTTATTCAATAATTTTCTCTCTGTCTCTCCTCCCTGTCTCCCACTCTTCCTTCCTCCACCCTGCTCCTTTAGATGTGAATCATTCTCTTCTTTCAATAACATGACTTGTCTACATGGCAGGGATGAGAAACAAGGGTCGTCTATAGCTATGAGAGGTAAGTACCCCTTCTTGCTCTAAGAATGGTCAAGGAAGAACACAAATGATTTCACTTCCCTTAGGTCACATGTCCATTAAATAACAAATATAAGGTTAGTTTGGGGGGGAAGAAATTTCCTGATTAGTCTATTCTGGTTCCTATGACAAACCTGAGGTCCAGGGAATAAGTTCCTTTATTTTTGGCCACATCAAAATCACTTGGAAAAATAGTAAAGGTGGGAGGCAAAATTTCCTATGTTAATTTCAACCAGACTTTATTATTTTACTGTATTACATTTGAAAAAGTAAAGCTTAAAGAGTTAAGATTATTTGTCTAATGGCATCCATGTAGAAATTTCGGGACAGATTTGATCAAATTTGATTTAAAATTTAAAATACACTTTTTGATTTTTTTTAAGTTTTTATTTAAATCCCAGTTATCATATATACTGGTTTCAGGTGTACAGTATAGTGATTCAACACTTCTATACAACACCCAGCGCTCATCACAAGTGTACTCCTTAATCCCCATCACCTGCTTTACTCACACACCTCCCCTCTGGTCACCATCAATGTGTTCTCTATAGTTAAGAGTCTGTTTCTTGATGTGCCTGCTGAACTCTATTTCCAAATCTTGACCTAGAGACATGTATACTGGGAAGACTGTCAAGGTAGGTTATCAATCTATCTGAATTTCACACCCTTCACTTTAATTGTGGGAGTATACAAAATATAATGTGGATAATAAGCTGCTTTTTGAGGAAAGAAACTTACGTGGATCTGAAGAAGGGTTCAGAATTTGCTAACCAGAAAAAAGAGGAAAGCACTACTTTTTAACGATCACTATATTCAAAAGACAATCAGGGTTTTTGTTTTGTGTTTGTTTCAGTCACTTTAAATTTTAACTTTAGTTGAAAGTGCTTAGCATTAGGGAGAAGAGAGCTGAAGTCCGGGCTCAGTAATTGTCATTTACCTTCTGTGAGTTATCTTTGTCTTTATCTAAACCTCTTACCCCATCTATTTCTTGCAGCCACTTCAACATTAAAATTATGAAACAAATATCAAAGTGTTTTGAAAAATTAAAAATACCCCCAAATAAACAGTGTTATGATTTTGTATTACATGCCTTTCTGAATAAAACCATGTGATTGTAGTCTGTTGACACTATTCCGAAAGTCATTGGGAAAGATGTTATTATAGCTTTTGTACATAAGCATATTGTACTCCGATTAACTCCCCTCAATTCTTATTTTGTTAAGTTGCCACTATCACTTTCTTCCTCCTTTTTCCTCCTTGTCTTTTATTTTTCTCATTATTAAAATCTTGTCAAATTATCTTTGCTAACTAATATTCTGGATAAGACTCTCATAGATTAAATTCTATACTCAATGAAAAATTTTATTTACATCCAAATTAAAAATAGCTCCCTTCTCATTAGATATTTTCTGTTGGTGGAGTATTCTCTTGGCTTTCTCCATAGTAGTTAATCATGCATATTCTTCTGCTACCTTCTCTTAGTCTTTTTCTTTGATTCTTGGACAGTCTATTTCATAAGAGATCTCTCTTTCCCCCCCTATCACCACAGACTGACTCTGGATGAAATTTGGGCATTGATTTATAGTAAGTTCTCTTCCATTGCCCTAAGGAGATAAGGCAATAATGCTGTATTTTTAAATAATTGGTTTAGAAAACCAACATCAAGTGCAGCAGAATAAAACAATGGGATTTATGCTGCACCTCATCTATTTTGACAGTTGTAAAAATCCAGGTCTGATTATACATGTTGATGCTGTAAAGACGCAGAGGGTAGAGAAAGGGAAAGACACCTTAATGTCAGAGCAGTTCTCATGGCATCTCAAAGATCATTTAATTTTTTCCTAAGATTGCTGCTCATGCAGGGGATTCTGGATGATTTCTATGCCTTGTCCTACAATGCAGTGAATGAATAAAAGCAGTGACACATGGAACCCTACATTTACATTAGCCCCCATCCCTGAGATAGCTTTATGACCTTTGGTCTCGGAGCAGTGTTGTCCTTGGGTAGGCATCCATCCCTGGTAACCAGGGCACTGGAAAGGGAGCTGAAATTTCCTCATTTCTTTTAAGTTTCTCTCTTTAAACTCAACATTTAAACAGAGATAACAAGGAGGAGAAATTAGGAAAACATGGAAAATAAAGACAGTTCATAAGTGGATAAACCAAAATATAGACATAGGAGCATGCCCTAAAGAATTTTGAGTTAACCACCCAAAGTCCTAGAGTCAGAAATGATTAATAGTGGTTGCATCCACGGAGAAGATTTCAAGTGGGAAGCAGTGCCATAAAAAGGTTTTTAATTATGAAGTGTTTATCATAGGTGTGCATGGCTTCAGTAAAACTATTGGTGATGATTTAAATATGGCTATAGACAAAAGAGACTAAGTTTGACATGGAATATGATCTAAAAATTTAAAAAATCATTTACGCACAAATATTTAATACCCCTTTGGGGAAAACAAAAGTTGGGGTTGAATAAGGCAAGAGGTTGTGAAATTTTCCAGTAAGTATCTATGAGAGAGAGAGATAGAGAGAGAGAGAGAAAAAAAAAACAAGGATTATTCCCTAACTGGCAGAGAGCTTGAGAGGCAGGCAGATACATAGGAGTAGAGCAAAATGCAGGTACAAAGGGAAACACACAGGAAAAAGCAAATGCAAAGATATTGTTTAGATCTTTGACTTTCTAGCAAAAATAAAGAAAATCAGCTAATAAGGAATATAGATTAAGTTTAGAATTTTCTTTCATAAAACCAGAAACTAGATAGTCCATTCACAAAATTTGTTTCTCTTCTGTGACTTGTCCACTTTGACACAAGTGGTAACGTGGGTATATAAAAAATATCTTCAAAGACACATATAGTGTGAATGTCAAAGTGGCTGAGGGGAGCTATTTAGCAACCCTCTAGTTCCTTGCCTGCTCTGTTTGAGACTATCAGTATCAAGAAATGAAATTTTTTCTCTTCCTTTTTTGCTTACAAAAGAATTATATGCATGGCTTAAAAGAGGTTAAGACACATTTGTGGGTTCTTTTGTTGCATATTTTCATAAATGGAAAACTAAAAATCAATAATGCAGCACTAGTCAATTTGAACTCCTGAAGCAAAAGTAAAACACACCTCACAGGTGTTAGAGTGCATATAAAAGTGGCAATTATTAATAAGTCACTTCAGTTTTGCTACTGGCTTGGAACTAATAAAAAGAATACATTATCCACTATGAGCAAGTTTTCATTTTACACCTGTTATGCAGAGCTGGTGATATCCTGGGGGCTGTGAGTATGACTTCATTTTCGTGAGTTTCTGGATTCCTGTGGATCTGAGGACTGCAGTCTAAGGCTCCTTTAAGAGCACACAAGTTTGTGGCTGCTCTTCTGATGTATTTCTTTATATGACACACTGAGCTTACTTGAAGTGGTTTACAGAACACTGGCCTGTATAGTACAGTTGCAGCCTGGGAGAGAGCTAGAGCTGGTTCCATTCGTCCCACCACAGGGTAGCTCTAGGTGTGGGAGTAGGCAAGAACTGTCAATTACTCCTGCAAAACTAAAATTTGTTAAAGCTAGAAACATCTTTTTTTTTCTTATTTATATCTCCTTTTAAGCCCCTACAGTAATAGGCACGAAGAAATTTCAGCAAAGCTAAACAAAGCTTCTAAAAAAAAAAAAAAAAAAAAAGCAAAGCTGTAAACAAAAGTCCACTGGTTCTGATGTAGTACATCTGGGGTAAAGTTGAGGAATCTCAAGGTTTAATAATTATCCAAGGTCAACCTGGTAGCTGGGGGCCACTTTTTGAGAAATATGATAGTTAATATTCTTAATTTTTTTTAAATATCTGAATTCACTTGTTGGTCAGTCCCTGCTCTTTGGGTCTCCACATTCCAGGTCCCCACCCACCACCTTTACAAAATCATCTCCTCATCCTCTGTGTGAAGACAAATTGGTCACAGAGATAAAGGGTACACTACAAGAGTGAGAACACCTGTTGGTGGTCTTCCCAGAAAGGAAGTAATAGTGATAGAAGAATTAATCCCAAAGAGAAAGAGATTATCTCATTATAAAATAGTATGTGAAGAAACATTTGACTATCTTTTTTATAGTTGTAGAAACCAGTGTATAGGAAGCTCAAGTTACTGGTTCAGGTCCCACAGTTCAGAGTAAGAGGGGAGGGGCTGCCGGGCAGCATAAAGAAAGGGACATTACAAGAAGGCAGGGTGTGGAGGCCATCATGAATTGGAGGTTTTGATTTTTAGTGTGAAGGGTCCTTCTTCAGATAACCACTGATCATTATTTTTTTAGAGGTGAATGTCAAAAACCTGACTGTTCTACATAGGATAGCTTTGAAAACAAAATGTACAAAAACTTAGTTTATAAAAATCACAAGTAAAAACCATGTAAAGTATATAGACACATGAAAAGATGTTCAACATCACTAATCAAGAAAATGCAAATCAATACTAGAGTGAGATATCACCTCACACCTGTTAGAATGGCTAAAACAGAAAAGACAAGAAATAACAAGTACTGTCAAGGACATGGAGAAAAGGGAACCCTCATGCACTGTTGGTAAGAATGTAGATTGGTATAACCACTGTGGAAAATACTATGGCAGTCTCCCAAAAAATTAAAAATAGAAGTACCATATGATCCGGGGCGCTTGGGTGGCACAGCAGTTGGGCGTCTGCCTTCGGCTCAGGGCGTGATCCCGGCGTTATGGGATCGAGCCCCACATCAGGCTCCTCCGCTATGAGCCTGCTTCTTCCTCTCCCACTCCCCCTGCTTGTGTTCCCTCTCTCGCTGGCTATCTCTATCTCTGTCAAATAAATAAAATAAAATCTTTAAAAAAAAAATAAGTACCATATGATCCAATAATTCCATTACTAGGTATTTACCCAAAGAAAACAAAAACACTAATTTGAAAAGATTTTTGCCCCCCTTTGTTTATTGCCAAGTACAATAGCCAAGATATGGAAGCAACCTGTGTCCATCAGTAGATGAATGAGTGAGGAAGATGTGGTATGTATATGCACACATACACACATATACATATATACATACATGATACAGAATGGGATATTATGCAGCAATAAAGAAGGATGAGATCTTTCCATCTGCAACAACCTGGGTGGACCTAGAGTATATTATGCTAAGTTAGAGTAAGCCAAATACCATATGGTTTTACTCATCTGTGGAATCTTAAAAACAAATAAACAAACAGAATCAGACCTATAAATACAGAGAACTGATGGTATCCAGAGGAGGGGAGCGAGAGAATTGGCAAAATGGGTAAAGAGGAGTGGGATTTACAGGCTTCCAGTTTGGAATGAATAAGTCATAGGAATAAGAGGTACAACATAGAGAACATAGTAAATGTTATTTTAATAGCATTGTATGGTAAAAATGCTAGCTATATTTGTGATGAACATGACATCACAGTGAAGTTGAATCACTATGTCCTACACCTGAAACTAACATAACATTGTGTGCTGACTATACTTAAGAAAAAAGGCAGAGTATGAGGGTCTGGTCTTTTATTTACTGTATGTTAGGTTATACCTAACTTAAGTCTATGTGTGTGTGAGTGAGAGAGACAGAGGGATAGAGAGGCAGAGACAGGCTTCTATCAAAGGGGTTTACTGTACTTTCGAACAAAGAAAAATCAGAGTTGGAGTTTATCAAAAGCATGGCATCTGACTTGGGGCTTCAATAATTAAACATGTAGTCTGTAACTCTGAGAGGAAACAGGTACATTACAAGTTCCTCAGGTCATGTGAAAAAAAACCCGCATCATTCTCATTTCCAGCCATGGTTTCTCTCCAACACATTCTTGCTCCATCTTTGAAAACCAATTTGCACTTTCCTCCTTTGGAGGCTGCTTACAGTCTTCAACAAGATAGGACAGAGAAGGTGCTTTGTCCAGGAGCTCAACCATAAAATATAAATCACATTTTAAACTATCCAGATGAACAGAAAAAAATCATAAATTTCAAGTTTAACCTATATGTAATTTTGGCAGACACATAATTCCCAGGTAGTTATGTTTAAACTGGTTGGCTCCAATGCCTTTTAATGGTGTTAAGTAATGTTCTGGCAGCAGCATTGTTTTATTTTTTAAAACTGGGTTATTGATTGTCTAAGAACAATTTAAGACGAGGTTGAAAACTCAGAGGGTCTTTGTGGTAACATATAATGAGTCTCTTATCTCCTGTATCTGGAAGGCAAAAAAGGGAAAGTTTCTGGTTTAAAGAGAGGGAAGCTTCTAAGGAAGAAGAGGGTAAGCTTTAATGTTTGTCTATTGCCCAATCACTGAAAGCTACTTGTGTGGGGACACCAGTAGACAAAGAAAGGAGTCATCAGTCCAGGAGAAGCAACTGGCCTCTATCATCATAAAAATACAGAGTTGCTGTTACACAACATTGGCGGGGGGTGGAAGGTGACAAATAGGAATAGTTTACATTTCTGCCACATAGATCTGGGCAGGAAAGGTCACTCAGTATTTCCATGTAGCACTTCTCAGTATTCCCTTATTCATTGTTTTTGGCACATTGATAAGTGATGTGGCCATGGCCCAAGAAGGGCATGGTGATCGGGTTTTCACACCTTAGCATGGAAGATCTGGATCACTCAACCTGATAAGCCTCTTAAACCAGCAAATATACCAACAAGGTTGAGGGAAATCTAAATGTGCAGTACAAGAGAGAGATACAATACCAGTTGCAGCCTCAAAACTAGTTTTAGCCACAGGGAATATGGTCCATCCCAATAATTTAGAGAGATTTCTCAGGGAAAGTCTCAGAATTGTAGAGAAGCTGTTTCCAATGGATCTGAGAGCTGCTAAGAGTGGAATGTAGTAGATACTGACTTGCATTTCCTGTGCCCGTACAGGATCAATTCACTCATTTGCTCTGCTACCAGAACATTTGCTTACTGAAAGGTCAGTGGATCCCACTGGTCTCAGGAAATGTGGTCAGCAGCTGGAAACTGTCTCATCTGAGGCCAGACTTTTCCCCAGAGGGATCTCTTATCAATGATTAGCCAATGTACTCTTTCTAGTCACTTCAATTTGGGACATTCTTATAAGACCATCCCAGCATCATACTCCCCTGTGGGAATGGCAGAGGCTTCTGCTGTGACTACATCCTTTCTGTCTACCTTTTTCTCTGAAGTGTCCCTTTTCTCACTCCTTTACAAGTGTGGTATCTTGGAGGACTACTCAATAAACATCCTGCCTACAAATCTCAGCCTCAGAGTCTATTTCCTTGGTTAACCCAATCTACAATACTTGATTTTTCCCCCTTTTCCAAGGCTCTTTGTCCTAATAAATAAATAAAACGTTTCCACCTTCTACTTAGTTTTGTGATTTGAACACCTGAAAATCATCCTCAACACCTGCCTCTCCCTCTGTCTTGGACGTTCTTAGCAGTTTACTTACAAAATCTTTCTCAAATGATCTGTGCTCCCTTGACCTGCCAATATCCTCATCAGCGCTATCATCTTTACTGGCTATGAAGCTCTACTCCTCCCTTATCCTTCTTAATCCATTCTTCACATTGTGGTGAGAGTGATCATTCAAATACACGGGATGAGTCCCCAAACTTTCAACCTTTTCTTAGTGACCCCGGATATACCAGCTCTGCCTGGAACATGAGCCTCGACTCAGCCCTTCCTTCTCTTTCTCTAACTTGCCATGTTTCTTTGAGTTTTGGCCTTTTGTACATGCTGCCCCTCTGCATGGGGTTCTCCCTTCCAGACAATTCATATCAATGCTGGAAGTCTAACTCTTCTCCCCTATAAAAGGGGATTAGTAATCCTCACCATTAAGCAGTTTGCCATGAAGCAAAACTGTTTAAAGATGAAATAAAATAAGCACATACTTGTTATATGTTAGTTTTAAAACGTTTATCCCAGCATTTTAAGTCTTGTCCTTTAATCTTTTTCTTGTGATTTCTCAGAGGCTCAATGTTAAAAGCAAACTTTAAAGAGCTGATTTATATCAGTTAAGAAATTCCTAGAGCATCTTGCTGTGCAGCATTCTCACTGAAGTTAGTAATTACTGTCAGGTTAATAATATCTCCTAGAATTTTGTGTCTTTGTCAAATGTGGATGTTGGCCCGCTATAATTTTCAAAAGACTACTTTGTTCCACAATCTGTTTAAAGAGCAGGTAAAAGCCATTAATGAAATTTACACACTTTCAGGGACCCTGACATGAAGAAAAAGGAAGATTCCAAATAAATGAGCAAGTAAAAGAACATTAATTAGCATCTAATTAGTAATAGCAGAGTGCAGTGCTCAATAATTTAAAAGTAAATGGAAGCTTTTGTTAACCTATAAAGTGGAAGCATAGCTAAATTCTCCTTGAGGTAAGATTAAAGTCACTCTAATATATAAACTCTCCAAAGAAGAAAAAAAAAACTTGTTTAGAAAAAGTTTTATAAGGCCCATCGACATCAGGATGTAACTACCTTGTTATAGCAAGAAGAAAGGACATAGAAAGGACTACATAAGCCTCTGACATGTAAAAGTATAGTTTGATTCTGGAGATAAAAACAAATATTTAAGCTAACAACAATAATGTCATTTAAATTAAGTCAAACTACTAGAAAATTCTATTAAGATACTATAATTTTAAAAAATCTAAGGAAATACATATTTAATTTTAAAAGTTCAAAACTCTACATATATGAACACTAAATTAAAAAGGAAAAAAAAGCATCTCCAGCATCTTTAAGACATTAAGTAAACATTTACATTCAACATTCAGCAACATATCAAATTCTTCTTGGGGGAGCCCTTTTAATTTTCAGAGATGCATACTATGATTGGTTCTAGTAGACAAATTCTGCTTTTAGCAGGAAAGAGGTATCAGAGTAGAGGACAGCGACAAAGATAAAGGCATCTGAACCAGCAGGTCTTGGTCCTGTCATAGTTCTATCAGTTAAGGACATGGCCTTTGTACTCAGAACAGGTCGACCAAATCTATTTTTCCTTATTGGCTGTGTAAGTTAGGCAGGCTATTTGGCCTTTGTAAGCCCCACTTTTCCTCATCTCGTAAATGGAGTTAATACATGCTCATAGTGTTGTTGTTGAGGATGCAATAAGTATATAAAATGGAGAGCCAGATTCAAACCCAAACAGTGTGACCCCAAGGCCAACATTTCTTTTTCCTATTCTGACATGTAATCGACATATAACACTCTAAGTCTAAGATGTTAAACATGGTGATTTGATAAACCTATAGATTGCAAAGTGACTACCACAATAAGATGAGTTAACACCTGAATACCTTTTTTTTTTTTTTTTTTTTAGTGAGAAACTTTAAGATTTCTTTCTTGGCAATTTTCAGGTATATAATACAATATTGTTAACGACAGTGACCATACTCTACCTTAGACCCCCAGAACTCATTCGTCTTATAACTGGGAGTTTGTACCCTTTGACTGACTTCTCCCATTTCCCACAGCCTCTCCAACTCATCTACTCTATCTCTGTAACTTCAGTTTTAATCTATTCACATATAAGTGATATCATGCAGTATTTGTTTCTCTTTCTGGTTTCTTTTAGCATAATGTTCTTCAGGTTTATCCATGTTGTTGCAAAAGTCAAGATTACCTTTTTATGGGTGAATAATATTCCACTACATACATGTAACACATTTTCTTTATCCACTGATTTTTTGGTGGACATGCAAGTTGCTGTCATGTCTTGGCTATTCTGAATAATGTTTCAATGAACACGGGAATACAGATGTCTCTTTAGGATAGTGATTTTGTTTTCTTTGGATATTAACCCAGAAGTGAGATTATTGGATTATAAGGCAGTTTTAATTTTTTGAGAAATCTCCACATTGTTTCTTACAGTGGCCAATTTACATTCCCACTAACAGCACACAAGAGTTCCCTTTTTTCCACATCCTCATGAATATCAACACTTGTTAGGGCACGTGCCTTTCTGCTGATAGCCATTCTAACAAGGGTGAGGTGACATCTCATTGTGGTTTTGATTTACATTTCACCAGGGCCTGTAATCTTGACCCTTATCCTAGACTGACATAGTCGTGGTACATGTTATGTGTGCCTAACACTCAAGAACTGCTGGAGAGACACAAATATTATTTAAAACATAATTGCTTGTTTCACATATTTGAATATTTGTCCCAAATCTGTCAAGATAATAAGTGACTGAATTTGGCCATAATATACCATAATCAGAGACTGAAAATAGTCTGAGAATCAGGTAATCCTGAGAGTGAGAACAAAGAGTAAGGGGATGAATAAGAAATTCAGTTGCTGGAGGCATTAATGAAGTTAATATACTATATGCCTATGTTATATTTTAAAAATTAAAATAATCATACAATAAAATGCAGAGATCTTAAGATCTGAAGAGCTCCTTTCAATGAGGAATTGACCAAAATGGGGCATGAGGATAATTCCTGAGGGGTGGATGTGACCTATACCTTGTTTCCTGTAGTGGTGACCTGGGTGTATACAACTGATACAACTCACCTTACACCAGTTAGAGTGGTAAAAATTAACAAAACAAGAAACAGCAAATGTTGGCCGAAGATGTGGAGAAAGGGGAACACTCTTACACTGTTGGTGGGAATGCAACCTGGTACAGCCACTCTGGAAAACAGTATGGAGTTTCCTCAAAATGTTAAAAATAGAGCTACCTTATGACCCAGCGATTGCACTACTAGGTATTTACTCCAAAGACACAGACATAGTGAAAAGAAGGGGCACATGCACCCCAATGTTCATAGCAGCATTGTCCACAATAGCCAAACTGTGGAAGGAGCCGAGATGTCCCTCAACAGATGAATGGATAAAGAAAATGTGGTACATATATATAACGGAATATTACTCAGCCATCAGAAAGGATGAATACCCACCCTTTGCATCGATATGGATGGAACTGGAGGGGGTTATGCTAAGTGAAATAACTCAAGCAGAGAAAGAGAATTATCACATGGTTTCACTCATATGTAGAACATAAGGACAATAGGGGAAGGGAGGGAAAACTGAAGGGGGAGAAATTGGAGAGGGAGACAAACCATGAGAGATTACGGACTCTGGGAAACAAACTGAGGGTTTCAGAGGGCAGGGTGTGGGGGGATGAGGTAGCCAGGTAATGGGTATTAAGAAGGGCATGTGTTATGATGAGCACTGAGTGTTATATGCAACTAATGAATTATTGAACACTACATCAAATACTAATGATGTACTATACAGTGACTAACTGAACATAATAAATAAATAAACAAATACATGAATAAAATGATTTCTTAACCCCCCCAAGAAAACCCCTGCAAAGTACATCATACGCTTTCAATGAATAAGCTAATACATGTACACCATTTACAACAATAGCTAGGATATAGTAAATACTCAAAAAACATGTGTTATGATGATTCATAGACCAGTATGGGTATCATTCTGACTGTGCAGAGGGGAGAAATTAGGCTACAGAGAGGGACAGGTGATCAGACCATGGAGGGACCCATGGGTCATACCAAGGAGTTGGTACAATGGCAGATATCAGCAGGGAACATTTAGTCAGAGCATTACATAGATTTTATATTACATGTGTCACTCTAGGAGGAATGTGGAGGACAGTTTGCAAAGTGAAAGACAAAAGTAGGGTAAAACATTGAAAAACCTTTGAGCCTCACTTCCCTCATTTGTAAATGAAGATAATAAAGGCCTAATGTAACTCACAATGTTGGAAATGACAGAAAAAAATGATGTGATGTATAAGAAAGTTCTTTGGAGAATAAGGGTCAATATATTGGGTGTGTGATAAGACTGGGATGCATCAGATTTGCTTGGGGATCATAAGCAAGTAGCTCCCATCCAGAGGAAAATATCCAGGAATACATTACTCCCCACCAATCCCCACTTGCAGTTGCCTACTGGTCCCACTGGTGAAACATAATGGAAGAGAATAAACAGCTGTGATTATACTGACATATTCTACGTGCAGAAGGAGATGTATACCCTGCATCACTGGCACTCAAAGTCCCAGAACTTCAGAGAACTGTGGAAACAAATGACTAAGTAATTTACGATGACCACTGGAGAAGGAGAACTTGCCCCAAAAGGGGCTCTGATAATGCCCTGCCTGTCCCTTGTGACTGGCTTGGGTGGCTGTTGTTTCTTTTGAAAAAGTTCTTAGCTCTGGTGTCTTTCATATTTCAGAGAAGTGCAGTGAAGCTCTTGTAGTTACAGCCTGAAGTAACTCAAAGAGATCAGTAATTTTAATCTCCATCTTTATTTAATTAAACAAATGGAAATCTGCCCCCTTGACAAATATATTATCCCTTGCCCATTAAGTCATTAACAGAAGCTCAGGAGCTGAATTCTCCATTAAGAAAAAATAATTTTCTGACAATTCACTTTTGGATTGAGTGCTGATTAGCCTTTCAACCTAAATTCAAACTGTGAAAGCTGAGCAGTTTAAGCAGCAAGTCTGGAAAACAAGAATATTGGGTATAGATTTTTGCTGCCCTAGCCATTAGCCAATAACCATGCACTTACTGAGCACTTGCAATATGGCTAGTCCAAGTTGAAATGTTAAGTGTGAGTATAAAATGAATTCTGAAACTTAGTAAAAAAAAAATGTAAAATATCTTATAGATAACTCCAATACTGATTAAATGTTGAAATGCCATTTTTTAAAAAGATTTTATTTACTTGACAGAGAGAGCACAAGCACAAGCAGGGAGAGCAGCAGAGGGAGAGAGAGAAGCAGGCTCTCCACTCAACAGGGAGCCCAATGTGAGGCTCAATCCCAGGACCTGGGGATCATGACCTGAAAAGAAGGCAGAGGCTTAACTGCCTGAGCCAGCCAGGTGCCCCTAAAATGTCATTTTGGATATATGAAGTTAAATACTATATAATTAAATTTACCTTTTCTCTTTTTTTTTTCCTTAAAAAGTAGCCACATCTCTTAAGTAGAGAGCAGAAAATTTTTTTATTTTTATTTTTTTTAAGATTTTTATTTATTTGACGGACAGCCAGTGAGAGAGGGAACAAAAGGAGGGGGAGTGGGAGAAGAAGAAGCAGGCTCCCAGCAGAGGAGCCTGACGTGGGGCTCGATCCTGGAACGCCAAGATCACACCCTGAGCCGAAGGCAGACGCTTAACGACTGAGCCACCCAGGCGCCCCCCCAAAATTTAAAACTACATATATACAATGTATTTGTGACTTCTTTATTTCCATTGGACAGTTCTTAATACACACCCTCTACAGTTACATGAGATTTAAAAATTAAAGGTCAGCACAGGACATTGTATAATGATAAAGGGGTCGATCCAACTGGAAGAATAATACTTATAAATATTTATGTACTCAACATACGAGCACCTAAATATATAAATATATATATATATATATTCATATACAATATTCATCCATAAGATGAATGAAATCCATAATGTGCTACTTGCCACAATGTGCATGGACCTCAAGTGCACTATGCTAAGTGGTCAGTCAGACAGAGAAAAACAAGTACCCCATGATCTCTCCTATATGTGAAATAAGAAGAGCAAAAATCCTCCTATATAGAGAGAACAGGTTGGTAGTTGCCAGAGGCTGGAGGTGGGGGTTGAGTGGAATGGGTAAAAGGAGTCAAAGGTATAAATTTCCAATTTTAATATAAATATCATAAGTCATATAAGTATGTAATGTACAGCATGGTGATTATAATAAATAATACTTTACTGCATGTTTGAAAAATGTATGCTAAGGGAGTAGGTCTTAAAAGTTCTCATCACAAGAAAAAAAGAATTTTTTTAACAATATATAGTGATGGATGTTAACTGGACCTATTGTAGTGATCATTTCACAATATATGCAAATATCGAACCATTATAAAACTCACATAATGTATGCCAAATAAACCTCAATACAAAAAAAAAAAAAAAGTGGTGTCAGAAAACTGACTACAGGGTGCCTGGGTAGCGCAGTCGTTAAGCGTCTGCCTTCGGCTCAGGGCGTTCCAGAATCGAGTCCCACATAGGGCTCCTCCTCTGGGAGCCTGCTTCTTCCTCTCCCACTCCCCCTGCTGTGTTCCCTCTCTTGCTGGCTGTGTCTCTGTCACATAAATAAATAAAATCTTTAAAAAAAAAAGAAAAGAAAACTGACTACAGGAAGATTGTAGTTTGAAAAGGTATGAGTCATCAATTGTGTTAAAAGTTGCTGCTTTTATTATTTGATTTAGGTAGAGTGTTGACACAGAACACTTTCGTCATAGAGTGTAGTCTGCTATGGAGTCAGTAAGTCTGGGTTCAAACTCATCAGCAGCTTCCTCTGTCAAATGTGGACATGAAAACAAAACAGTACATATATGCATGTGTGTCAGGCTAATGTAGGATGAGGCAAGGACAAATCTTAAGAAAAGATCTAGACAGAGAAAAGGACACTGGCAGGAGGAGTCTGGCAGGTGGCCAGGTTCTGACAAAATTCTGAGTTTAAGGATGTCAGGTAGGAAAAGAGTCACATGGGCAAAGCATATCTAAGTAGACAACAACCAAAAGGTAGATAATACCATGATGATTAGCTGCTCCGGACATATGACACATGAATGCTACTTCCAGAGCAGAGGCACCCTACTTTAGCTCCATTTTCCCTGTTAAAAGTGGGTTATTTTTATTTATTTTTTTAATAAAACTGAGATCATGCCGTGATTAGGTACCCTGAATTTTTTTCACTGAATATTATATCCTGAACATTTTCATAGGACATTAAATTTCCTTTAAAACTGACAATTTTTAATGGCCATGTAACTGTTTATTATAACGATATGCCACCATTTATATGACTATTTTTCATTGTTTGATATTTGTGTTTATTTCTTAACATTAACTAGTATGGAAAATACCACTGTGGCAATATCAAGCCTATATTGCCTTTTCTGGAAAGTGAGCAAATTCTACTTCTTGTAGAGTAAATGAGATAGTTTACATTGCAGAGGGCATAGCATATAGAAATGTTATGAAGTTAGTTATCTTCTCCCTCCTTATAGGGAAGGGTCAGTCATTTCAGAGCTAGAGGGACTTTCAGGAAACCTTTAACTGACCCTAAATCTGGACAGCAACAGTTTATTCAAGGTGATCTCTGAAGAATTTACAACCTCTCTTAGTAACTGGCCGTAAGGTTTCAGATCTTCCTGCCTGCCTATCTCTCTCCTCCTTTATTTTCTTTTGCCCCCCCCCCCATTGAATTATAGTACATTAATTAAGAGTACAGATGCCAAAGTTGTACCTCCTTGGTTCCAATATCAACTCCATCATTTACTAACTACAGAGTAATATTTATATCTGAAGCATAAGTAGTAATAAGTGCTTAATAAATGTTTGCTTAAAAGATAAATTAGTATAATACAGAAACTAAGTTTAAGTTTAAACAACTAGACTATGGCTTAGCTCATAAACTGGTCATCTCTAACACGGATTATTGGAAAAACAAAACAAAACAAAACAACCCTCATGACACTAGACTGATTACGGGGATTCAAAAAGATCAAACATTTAGAAATCTTAGCATAGGGCTTGACACTTGACACATGACTACTACTCATTAACGGTTTGCTGGTGATAATAATATGCAAAAAGTAATCATTTATCATAGCAAATGATTATGAAGTGAATAATGTATCCAAGGCAAGGGATAAGTGCTGTGGGACATACTGAGCCTTTGTTATACAGACACATATATTTGGGGGAGAGGTTGTGAAGCACTAAGAGAAATTCCAATCATTAAAACTAAGCATCTTTTTGTCATGACATTAAGTCACATTTTTAAAAAACTTACTATGATAAGTGATTATGTGATATACAGAAATCTGTTGTGTGTCTATACACTAATCTGAAGTAACAGAGAAATGAAGAACAATTTCATTTATGATTGCATCATAAAGAATAAAATACCTAGGAATAAATTTAACTAAGGGGGTGAAAGAACTAAACTCTGAAAACTATAAAACAATGATTAAAGAAATTGAAGCAACACAAATACATGGAAAGATATACCATGCTCATGCACTGAGAGAATTACTCTTGCTAAAATGTCTATACTACCCAAAGCAATCTACAGGTTTAATACAATCTATATCAAAATACAAATAGTATTTTTCACAGAACTAGAATAACACTAAATTTATTTGGAACCATAAGAGACCCTGAAGAGGCAAAGCAATTTGAGAAAGAACAGAGCTGAAGATATCACATCCCAGATTTCAAACTATACTACAAATATATGATAATCAAAACAGTATGATACTAGCACAAAAATAGACACATAGATCAAACAGATTTGAGCCCAGAAATAAACCAATGTTTATATAGACAATCTATGACAAATAAGATAATAATATAGAATGGAAAAATATCTTCCATAAATGGTCCTGAGAAAACTGGACAGCTACATGGAAAAGAACGAAAACTTCTTTCTTGCACCATATGCAAAAATAAACTCAAAATGGATTAAATATCTGAATGTAAGTAAGACCTGAAACCATAAAACCCCTAAAAGCAAACATAATAAACTCATGAACATTGGCTTTAACAATATTTTTTTCTGAACAGTTCCTCCCCAGGCAAGGGAAACAAAAGTAAAAATAAAACAAAAACAAACAAAAAACTATTGGAACTATACCAAAATAAAAAGCTTTTGCACAGTGAAGGAAACCATCAACAAAAGTCAACCTAATGAGAGAAGATATTTACAAATGATATATCTGGTAAAGGACTAACACCTAAAATTTATTAAGAACTCATACATCTCAATACCCAAAAAATAAATGATCCAATTAGAAATGGGAAGATGGGCTGAGTAGACATTTTTTCCAGAAAGATATGCAGATGGCCAATAGACAAATGAAAAAATGCTCAACATCAGTAATCATCAGGGAAATGCAAGTCAAAACCTTAGTGAGATATCACCTCACACCAGTCCAAATGGGTAGTATCAAAAGACAAGATTAGTCAGTGTTGACAAACACGTGGAGGAAGAGGAACTCTTGTGCACCTTTGGTGAAAATGTACATTGGCAATATGCCACTCTGGAAAACAGTATGGAAGCTCCTCAAGAAACTGAACATAGAAGTACTACATGATCCAGCAAGTCTACTTCTGGGTATTTTCCTGAATAAAACAAAAACACTACTGGAAAAGATATATGCACCCCTGTGTTTATTGGAGCATTATTTACAATAGCCAAGATAGGAGAGCAACCCAGCTGTCCAGCGAAAGATGAGTGGATGAAGATGTGGTGTGTACACACACACACACACACACACACACACACACACTGGAATATTACTCAGTCTTAAGAGAGAATGAAATATTGCCATTTGTGACAACATGGATGGACCTAGAGGGTATTAAGCTAAGTGAAGTAGGTCAGATAGAGAAAAATAAATACCATTTGATTTCATTTGCATGTGGAATCTCAAAAACCAAACGACAACAAAGAATGGAAATGGACTTATAATATACTGCCAAAGGGGAAGGGTTGGGGGATAAGCAAAATAAGTGAAAGGGATTAGGAGGTACAAACTCGCAGTTATAAAATAAAGACGACACAGGAATAAAAAGCACAACATAGGTAATATAATCAATAATATGTAATAATTTTGTATGGTGACAGATGTAATTATACTTACTGTGGTCAGCATTTCGTAAGGTATGTGATTGTTAAATGATTATGTCATACATCTAAAGCTAATACAATATTTGTGAATTATACTTCAATTAAAAAATGATTGCAAATTTACATCAAATTTGTGGTCTACTCCTAAATACCAAAGTGAGTTAATAAAACCAGTCAAAAATTTCTTTTTTCAAATCTCTTTCATACATTACACATTCATTGCAGCATATCCTCAATATTTTCTCTTTTCCTTTATTTCAAGTTATTCTGAAGAGAAAAAAAAAATCTCTAGTTCAGCCCGAGACAAGCAGGTTCTTACGATTTCTCCCTACCTCTTTTATCTTTGGCTTAGTCATTTGTCATTCACATCAATTTAGACTTGTGTTTTAAAAAAAAAATTTTTTTTTAACTCCCAGATTCTGTGCTATAAAAGATATAGGATCTGACCCAGGAATCAATAATTGCTCCTTTAAAGAAGAGAACCAGGAGGGAAAGATTTCAAACACTTATAAATTAAAAAGTGAAAAATATAAAATGGTACGAAGTGGCAGATGTCATAATAGTTCTGAAAAAAGTCCTGCATGCTGAGGCTGTGTGGAGACAGCCAATATTCTTGGAGCGTGGAGTGGTGGCGGATAAGGCAAGAGAGTGAGATTAATCATTTGTAGCACCCAAATAAGAAGAGAGGTTTGGGATTGGTTTTCTTTCAGGACATGCTTTCTAGCTACAACATAATGACATTGGACTGATAAAAAGGAGGCTGGGAGAGAAGCTGAAGGTAACAGCAATCATCCATAAATTAACGGCAAACCTCAGAGAGAGGCATCACACTGCATACTGCCAACAAACTTCTCTAGAGTGGCATTAATACTCTTTCTTATTTGCCTTTGGGAAAAGTCGGCCACAGTATAGGATAGAAACACTAAGACGGTGTGGAATAAATGGGTTTTGCAAGAATGGAATACAGAATGTGGCTGGAGTTATGACTCTGCAGGCACCACGGAAGACTTGGGATGTACAATGTGCACAACCTTCTATAGCCTCCATGATGCTTTTTTAGCACCGTGGGGGTAAATCAGGCTTAGCACATATGCCATGCACCTTTATAATGCCTGCATCTAGAGACAGAGCTCTCCTAAGCCACACATACTTGTAAAATAACAAAGGGAATTTTTTTTTTTTTTTAACTTGAGGGTGTTAGCGGCGGAGTTATCTCTGAGGTTCAGAGTCTTAAATGTTTAAGTACAGAACTACCTGCAACCATTGGGCCAGGTTTGTGGGGGAAGAGTAGCCTGAAAGAGGAAAGTAACATACAGAAAGGAGAGCAAAGAAAAGAGACGTGGTGATTTGCTATTACAGCAAAGGGCACAGTGTTCCCGGAAGCCAGCCCTACAGCTGACCATTCTGTTTTTGGCTTACCTAAGCCAAAAAAGTTGACCCTTATTTCTGGTTATCCTTATTCCAACTAGACTTGTTACTTGTGATCAGGATAGTCCTTAGCAAAACAAATAATGTTGCGATGTTTACATTAAAGCTTTTACAGGTAAGAGAGGATTTGGTTGAGGAAATCAGGTAATGCTTGATAGAGGAGGTGGCATTTAAAGCAAGGTGCAGCTCCCACAGGAGGAAATGGAGGAGACACATTTCTGGTACAGGGAATGGTATGGACAAAGGCTAGTGAATGTAGTCAGGGCAGAGATCCGTTTGCTCAGAGCAGGAGAGAAAAAGAAAAAAAACATATACATCATCCTCCCATAGATATTTCCTTGGCTGACATTTTCTCATCTCTCTGATCTCAGCTCAAAAGTTACTTCCTCAAAGGAGCCTCTCCTGACCATCCTGTCTAATGTTCCCCGTCATTCACAGTCATATATTGGTTTTGTTGAATTTGTAGCACTTATCCCAGGGGCAATTATCTAGATTGCTGGCTCACTGCTCCATTGTCTGTCTCCTCCACTTACTGGACTATGAGTCTGTAGGGACAGGAGCTTTGTTCATCTTGCACACTCGGTTGCCAGTGCCCACGAAGGAGCCTAGCCTGCATGAAGCAAGTCCTAAATAAATACGTGTGGAGAGAAGTAAGAATAGAAAGAAAAGCTGGTGCCAGAAGGGAGCTGTAGGAATCAAACTTTATGCAGCAGAGAATAAAGATCTGGGGGCACATTGTCAGAGCCATGCTTTTGGGAGACTGACTCACTTGGTGTGTAGGAGGTAGAGAGTGGGCAAGGACGGACAGGGAGGCCACTGAAATGCCCAGGCAACAGGTCATGTTTGTTAGTTGAGTGAATTATCAGAGGGATTATGAGTCTTCATAATCACAACAAAGAGTGATAAGTGCATCCTGCCTTCTTTTTCTCTACCTCTTAGAGCTAGTTCACCAGTAGACTCTCTTCTTCCTTCAGATAATGTTTTTCCAAGCAGCGTCTTTTATATAAATCTACAACGCCTACCCACATGCCCACCGTCCTACCCTCCCAAAGGTGATGGCTTTAAGAAGAGAGCAGTGGTGGTGGCTGTTGGATCACATAATGAAACACCAAAATCTGCATTCATGAGTGCCCCAGGCCTCCTGCATCCCTGGGGCAGAACAAATCAATCTTATCCCCAATCACACAAACTCTTGCTGGTCCAACAGATCCCCTCTGTACTATCTTCATAGATCATGTGTATTCAGTTTGGGTGTTCATCTTGTTTTGCAGGTTTTTACACTTGCTATAAACAGTTTCATATTACATATTGCTATATTACAACTTTCTTTTTCTTTAAACATCTGATATAGGGATTTAGCCAAAGTCATGTGTAACTTGAGTCTGTCACCACTGCTGTTTATGTTCTCATTGTGTGAGTGGTGTGTACCAGAATATTTAAATCTTACTGTAGAACATTTTAGTTTTTTTATCTTTCATATGATGCTACATTGAATATGTTCATATATATTTCCTTATATTCTTATGTAAGGAAATCTCCAAATTTCTGAACATGGAATTGCTGAGTCTAACCTACAATATTCTATTTTATTAGATTTTGTCTAATTGTCCTCAAAGATGGCTGCATCACTTATGCGTCTTTCGGTAGGATAGGAGAGCTATTTCCCCATATCCTTGTTATTCCCTTGGAATTGCTGGACATTTAGGGTTTTTTATATTTGCACATATATAATAAGTATGCATTATTTTGCATCTTGTATTTCTTGTGTGTTCAAAAATATTTTCTTGTAGTTCTTGGCCATTTGTGTTTCCTCTTCTATAACATGTTAATAATTTTTCTTTATTATTGTATTACTTTGTGTGTCTTTTGTATTTTCTGTAGTTCTTTGTTAACTTTGGATTCCCTTGCCAACCCTGCTCTAAAGATACTCTCCTCTATTTTCTTCTTTTAGGCCTTTAATACACCAGAATTTAATTTTGCATTAACCTTATGTTCTTCTCATCATCTCAGTACTTAATTCCTTCTATCCCCTTTCCCCCAACCTTATCTAATTTCTGACTCTCTATAGGACAGATTCATTCCCACTGCTGAGCTTCCCGAATGTTCCATCCACTCCCTGACAACCCCCCTTCTAGAATCCTAAACTATTTGTCAATGCATTAATGACTTAACTTTTGACCGAACATAAGAGTTCTAAACTCAGATACCTGCAGCAACCAGACAGTAATCTAAACAGAAAAAGTGAGCCCAAATTAAGACAATCTGGAGTTCTTGAGACTGTGTTAAAATGGAAATCATATGTTCCTGGGGGGGGGGGAGGCAACTATTGCTATGATAGAATGTGATTTTAGTTTGCTTTGCCAGATCTTCTGATATTTTTATTTTTCCTGTTAGAACCATAGATTTGTATGTGAAATCCCATTTTTTAAATATTGGCAGATAGTGCAAGCATTTTTAAGAAGTAGTATGTGGGTCAAAATAAAATGTATCTTTCAGGCAAGATTAGCTCTTTGGTCTCTAATTCTAATTATTTCTAGTAATACAATGATTCATAAACATCATTTGTTTCCCCAATTACACCATAATCCCTTTGTGTACAGGAGTACTCACTTTGTATCTGTCACAGAAACAAAAGCATGAAAATGTTCAATGTATCTTGATTGAATGTTGACTGACAGAGGACTTCGTAATCACATATGAGTACATAGACTCCCTGTAACCAAATACAGTGGTAGGAATCTCATAGGGGATTTCACAGCAAGTCAAAATGACCAACAGTCTGTCTGCCTACTTCATATTTGTCATTCTAGCCAAACTCACGTCCATAGAAAAGGCAAACAGATGAGCACATGTTCTCGATGCTCAGCTCTCTTTACCCAAGCTGCCTAGATGCAATCAACCTATAAGCTTCTAAGATAGTTCTGGTAAGCATGTTGAAGGAACAGTTGCATGGTCCTCAAAGAAGAAGGGGTAGGGTAGAGAGAAGTAGAATACAGATTCAATAGCATTGCCTTCTAGAGAAAATTGTGTTTTTAAGGAAATTCAAAGCATCACCATTGCAGATTCATTTCCAACTCTGGAGTCTTGCACTCAGAGTCCAAACTCTTTCCCCACCTGATCCAGCTCACAGAGAGCCAATTGGATCATCTAGAGGCTTATCTTACTGGAGAGATCAGAGGGACTGCAATCAAAACACTGGATCCCAGGCTACTGTCCTCGTGAGGAAAGGTGGCTGACAAGCACTCTTCTGTGCCATCAAACCAATCCCTATCTCAGAGAGAACAGAGGCAGTGTCTGATATTAAGAGCACAACCCCCCAGGCCAGTCACATAGAAGAGTGCATCTCAGACATTCGACTTAGCAGCTAGATATAGGGTTGAATGGTGGGTTGAATGGTGGACCCCAAAATATTATGTCCACATTTTAAATCCCAGACCTTTCATGAATGTTAACTTATTGGGAAAAAAGATCTTTGCAGTTGTAATTAGGGATCTCGAGATGAGGCGATGACACTGGATTGTGTGGATGGGTCCAAAATCTTATGACCAGTGCTTGTATAAAAGAGGCTTATCCAGGGACACACAGAAGAGAAGGTGATAGGAAGGCAGAAGCAGAGATTGGAGTGATGTGGCCACAAACTAAGGAAGCCAAGGAATGCTAATAGTAATCTGAAGCTGGAAAAAGCAAGGAAGGATTGCTCCTGTAGAAACTTCAGAGGCAGTGAGGCTTTGCCAACACCTTAATTTCAGTCTTCTGGCCTCCAGACTGTGAGACGATAAATTTCTCTTATTTAAGGTCACACGATTTGTGCTAATTTGTTATGACAGTCACAGGAAACGAATAAACTGGGTGACCTCAGATATGTGTTTAACCTCTTTGTAGTATCAACTTTCAAAAAGGCACAAGAATAGTAGTCATCTAACTGGGGTTTTCTGAGGATCAAATGAGGTCATAGCTGTAAAGTTCTGTATAAGTGGTGGGTGTGAGCTGTAAGTATGAACTCATTTGTCAAAGGGGCTGTACAGGTATTATTTATTAATGTTGTGACCTGTTATTTTGATCTACTGACCAGATCTCTGTCAGAACCCCAAACTAAGTGACTTTTTTATTTCTTTCCCAAGGCTGCAAGGTCACACAAGGGGGCAATTCTCAGTAAAATCTCTTTTCCTGTTGGAATGCCACACAGTTCCTTTTTTTAAGATGACCATTTCTATTTAACCTTTTCTAAAACAGAACCTGTGTGGGAGACAGAGCATGTGACACTGACCTGACTTAAATCAGAACCACAGGAAACTAACACATGAAGGTCATCCAGCGCCATGCTTGCTGCAATAAAGCAAAAGCTTCAAAGGGCACAGTTTTTAGTATGTGTCTCTGTTCTATTTTGAGATATCTAGATATATCTCTGTGGTCTATCAGAATCTCTGTGTCACTGTGACCCTCTCTGTGTTGCTGTTGTGTGCATGTCTATGTATGCCAGGAATGATACTATACATGTGTATCCTTGTGTGTGTGCATACATGTGGGCATGAGTGCCTATTGTCTGTGAGTCTTTGGTAATGTATTTGTATGTGTGTGTGTAATTCTCTTAAGTATGTCTGTGTTTGTCTAAGTGTCCACTTCTCTGTTGTAGGTATACATGTGTATATCTCAGTGACATTGACTCTGGGCTATATGTAAGTACGTGATATCTATCGGACCATGAACAGTATCAAGAAGCTCCTATTATTAACAATAGCCAAACTGTGGAAAGAGCCCTAATGTCTGCTGACTGAATAGATAAAGGAGTTGTGGTTTTAAAAAAAAAAGTGTGGTGTATATATACAGTGGAATATTACTCAGCCATCAAAAGGAATGAAATCTTGCCATTTGCAATGACATGGATGGACCTAGAGTGTATTTTGCTAAGCGAAGTAAGTCAGAGAAATGCAAATACCATATGGTTTTACTCATATGTGAAATTTAACAAACCATACAGATAAAGATATGGAAGGGGGAAAAAGAGAGGAAGGGGAACAAACTATAAGAGACTCTCAATGGTAGAGAACAAACTGAGGGTTGATGGAGGGAGATGGGGGGAGAATGGGCTAGATGGGTGATGGGTATGAAGGAGGGTACTTGTCATGTTTTGAGCACTGGGTATTGTATTTAAGGGATGAACTACTGAATTATACTCCTGAAACCAATATTGCACTGTATGTTAAGTAACTAGAATTTAAATAAAAATTTGCAGGTAAAAAAAAAAATCTTCAATTTGCCTAGCAATGCTGCTAAATTACTCCATACTACTGTCAAGCTCCTTAGGAAAGGCAGACTAGTGACTCTTCACACTGACTGCAAAAGAGAAAAAAGAATCACCTGAGAGCTTTAAAATACTATATCCCAGAATCCCAGATTATTAGATATTCTGAAACACTAGAAAATGTTATGAGGTAGGGCCCAGACATCAGTGCTGTTTAAGAACTTCCTAAACTTCCTAAGTGTGGGACACTTGGGTGGCTCAGTCCGCTGAGTGCCAGCTCTTTATTCCGGCTCAGGTCATGATCTCGGGGTCCTGGGATCGAGCCCCATGTCAGGCTCCCTGCTCAGTGGGGAGTCTGCTTGAGATTCTCTCTCTCCCTCTACCCTTCCCAACAAGTAAATAAATCTTAAAAAAAAAAAAAAGGCAAAACATAACAACGAACTTCCCAAGTGATCCTAACATCCATCTGAGTTGATGGCTGTGCCAGCTACAAGGCCAGGCCTCTGCTGTTTCCCTGGAAAACATGAATCTGACTTGCTACACTTGTGTGTGACTTTAATTTTATCACAATTCAATAGGGAGGATAATTTAATTATTTTGTCTGGTGTAGCAGAGGGCAGGCTCTTCTCTTTCCTGCTCAAGATAATGAGCCATCAGAGATAAGTCCACAACCACCATATTAACCCATAGAAACAAGGGAGAAAGTCCCCTCCCAGCCCACCTTCCTTCATTTATAGGATATCTAATTAATAAGCGATAGCCCTGCTTTAATGTTCACTTAAACTATTTACGTTCAGTGCATATATTTGACAAGCAGAAAGAGGATATATAGGTATAACAAAACAAGTACTTCATAAAAATTTAAATGTGTTTTGGAGCATTCTTTACAGAGGAATAAAAAAAGAGGAGGACAGGAAGCAAGACAAAATTGCTAACTTTGGAGGGAGCATTAGATTCCAAAAGACCTGAAAAAGAAAATCTCAGATACTTAAAATGTGGGAAGCAGGGCTCTAGTCCCTAACACAGCTTTGTGAAAATTTGGAAAATATTTTGCTTTCTCCAAGTTGCAATCCCTGTCTGCCTCCCTGGATGACTGTTTTCTAGCAATGGGCCTTGTGCAGTCTTGCTTACGGGGATGATACGGAGGTCAGGCTGTCTGGGTTCCCTTGTGATACTTTCCCACTCCTGAATTGCATCTCACACCCTCTGAGAATATTCAATCAGAAGCCTGGGATTTGAACTCTGTCCCCCACATTTTTAGACATTAAAACCACTGGATTTTAAAGTACTTCTCTGTATCTACAACAACACTAAACAGTGTATCAAAAACATAGTTGGGGCTTAATAAATATTTGTTAAATGAATGCATCACTGTCCAATGACAAGTTGGGCATCTCAGATATGTCCCAACAGAAAAGAAACCAAAAATCCTTTGGGAGAGCTTTGTCAAATTTGTCAGCAAGAGAACATGCTTTGGAGCAAAGTAGTTTTGAAGAATTACCAAAAGACTAGAGACAGGAAACACAGTACTATGTTTATCAGCATTACTTGCTGATAATTCAACCCAGCAGGGAAGGAAATTAAAAACTGAATGCTATTATTCTTCCAGATATTTCCATTCAGTGGTTAATAACATTGCAGGGCCCCTAAACATGGGTTTTTGTGTAATTGGAATGGTGTGGTGGCTTTGTAATGTGTCAAATTGACTGTGCTGAACTACATTTCCCAGAATCTCAATTCCTATAAGTTTCTGGTTTGTCTCACCTCTAGATAAATCTATGCAAGAGCTTTGGAAGGTGGGAATAAAACTGTAATCATTTATACTCTCAGAAGCTCAATGTAGGCCAGGGCCTAATGCTGGTTGTGAAATTTTTTTCTGATCTTCTGGTTTATCTTTTGGTCCAGCTTCATGGAATCTTTTCCTTTGGCATCTCTAAATTGTGGGCCAGTTACTGGGATAGACCTATGGCAAGAGCTCTAGCTTCCTTTGAAAGTCATCCACAGCAGTGAGTTTTCAGGCTTGTAGATGGAAAGAGGCCAACACAAGTTCCCATTACAGAAAGAGATTCAGGTTCCTGCCCTCTCCTTGTAAGATTGAGTTGTACTTGCTTTCTTCCCCTTCAAATAAATATCTCAATTCAAAGGACTTGTCCTAGGTCTTCAGGTTTATAAACAGCAGTGAAAGGAACAAACTGAGATGATCTTACCAGCTTCCAAAGTTGAAGTGATCAAACTACTATAATATACAAATTATATAACATTGCTCCTGGTGGTTCTCTTTCTCTGGTTAGACCCTGAAGCTGATACTGAAAATCGCTCCAAAGGAAAAGAGCTTTAAGGATATTTCTCAGAATTGACTATGAGCAATCTGGAAATGGTTCCTTCATATGATTAGATTTACATGCTTTAATCTTTTTCTAGTGGTAAATAAAACACCATTAGTCTATGACATATAGTGGCCGAGCAGCTAATTAAATGATCGTTTGTTGATGCTTATAATCAAATACCTGTAGAAGTAGTTGCAGTCATTGAATATTTTAGTGAAAATAATCAGTACAATGTGGTTGTTTTGTTGCTTTAAATTCACTGGAGATCTTGGAATAAAATTATGAGCTCAGGGCTTTAAATTTCTAGCTCAAGAACAGATTAAGAGGCTCAGAAGCTTCTGCAATTGCCGAAAAAGAAAACCTTATTACCTGTAGCTGCAGGACTGAGATTTTTGAAACCAAACTCAATAACGCAGATGGCTAAATAACAACATGAATTTCCAAGTTTGCAAGGTCTTTTATGTCAAAGCAAGGACATTCATTATGAAGAAGTAAGACCCTGAAATTTGGGATGGGGGCATATGAAAAGATTCTGAGGAAGCAGGGGGAATTTGATTTACAAATTTTACTTAACCTTCCTTATCAAGTCAAAAGTCAAGGGGGGGGGAGTCTAAAGTCAAAAAGCAATAATCAGAACCAGAGGGAGGTATAACACAGATTGGAATTATCAGAGAAATTTCAATATGGCTAGGATGTTAAAGGCTCAAATAGAAAAGGTGGATAGCATGCAAGACCAGACGAGTAACATGAGCAGAAAGATGGCAATTGTAAGAAAGAATTACAAGGAAATACTGGACATCAAATACAAGGCAACATAAATGAAGAAAACCCTGCTTGGGCTCATCTGTAGTCTTGACACAACTAAGGAAATACTTAATAAACCTAAAGATAAATCAATAGAAATTATCCAAACTGAAAAGCAAACAGACACGAAATAACACATGGGAACAGAATATCCAAACAAGTGAAGACAGAAGAATAAGGAGGAAGAAACAAAGAATACAACAAATAGAAAATAGAAAGATGATCAATTTTAATCCAGGTATACCAGTAATTGGTCTATACATAAATAGCCTAAACTCCCCAATTATAAAGCAGATTTTGTCAGATTGGATTCAAAACTTAAAACTCCCAAAACAAAACAAAACAAACAAACAAAACTCAGCTACATTAAAAGTAAAGGGATGGAGGAAGATATAGTATGCCAACAGTAATCAAAAGAAAGCTGGAGCACTTGTATTAATTTTAGACACTAGCCGTTTCCTATGAAAGAAGTAGTATGGCAAAGATATTGGAACTAGGAAATCAGGGCAGAGCCAAGGGCTTTGGATCATAACTCCCCATAGAAGTTATGTGCTCTGCTGGATCTCAGATTTGCTATTATCTAATGACTCTTTGTGCTCCCATTTTCTCCCTTTTTGATAGAAAGTTATAGCAATTACCTTGTTTCAGTCTCAAATGTGTATATTGCTTATCTGGGGGACAGCTTGGGACTTTAAATCAAACTCTCCAGATCTGCAGGAACCATATTTGAGGAAGTGTGTCTGAAGAGCATTGTCTGCACCAGGGCCTGATTTAGATATTGGGATCATGAGTTTTTAAGTGATGTGTGTGTAGAGGAGAACTTTGGATGCTTTGAAAGGTAGTAAGTGTATTTTTTTTCATGATGGAAGATTGTAAATCACTGGGGGCAGGGGCAGACTCTGGGAGTCAGACTATAGGATAGCTCCTAATTATCCTCACCTCCTGGAATTCACAGTCCTCAACAATGAACTAGGACTGATAGTATAGCTGTTAGAATAGGTGGATATGAAGGTGTGTGAGTTTTGAGGCTAAGTTATAAAAAGTGTTGCAGCTTCTGCCTTGGCCTTTGGGACAGCTCAAATAGGGGAAGCTAGCTGCTATGAACACTTAAGTAGCACTGAGGAGAAGCCCACATGGAAAGGAACTAATTTGCTAGCACAAACTTGCTAGCCACCTAAGTGAGTCCCATCAACATCCGACTGATGTCTCATGAGATACCTTGGACCTAAAATATCCAACAGAATTTCTTTCAAATTCCTGACTCACAAAAACTGTGAGGGGAAAAAAAGAATGAATGATCATTATTCAAAGTTACTAAATTTTGGAATGATTTGTGAGATAAAAAGTGATAACCAATATGGATGAAGATATTTGCTAATATTTCTTGAGTCTTCACTATGTACTAGGCACAATATTTTCAAGGTACTTACTAGGCACCAGGTTCCATATCATTGTCTCATTTTATTTTCTTGACTATTTAATGAAATAGTTATAGATATTATGCAACTTTCACAGCTGAGAATATTAAATTAATAATTAATAATTAAATATTAAATAAGGTTAAATAAGTACATAGGTTTATAAAACTAGCAAGTAAACAAGCCAGGATCCCAACTCAGGTCATAGGATTCCAGAACTCACATGATTATCCTGTATGGTGTTTAATTGTCGAATCGTAAGAGTTAGGTATTATCACCAACCAGTAACAGAGCAATTGCTAAATGTGGAAACACATAGACAGGGGTTGCTTGGAAATCTTACAAACAATCCCTTTTGTATTCTATAGACTAAGCTGCTTAGAATCAACATAAAATGTTCTAGGATCCCACAAGTAATGACGTCATGTGGATGACATGGGATTGCATTGCGTAGTGATTTGTAAGACATGAAAGATGATCACCTCACAAAATTTTAGAGTGAGACTGAATCTAAAGATGGTTGGTCTAGGATTTTTATCTGATAGTTAAGAAAACTGATACACAGAAATATGAAGGCACTCAGTAACTTAGAAAAAGAACCAGGATGCTACTTATTCCTTTATGTCATGCTGCTTTATGTTTCTTTTGAATGGCTTAAGCACATCTATTTAGAGTTAGATTTATTGACTTCTGTATTCATTGGCCACTGCAGTCCTAAGAGAGTCTGATAAATCACAATTTTTTCAATAAAAGTAAAAACTGTTTCTTCGTGAGAACCTAAAAGGACTCTTCCGTTCTCTCAACCCCACCATCTGTAATATGGGAAAATTCTTACATGCACTTGCAGGATTTCTCAAGAATGCTCTCTGATGACCTTCCTCAGTTGTTAATGTTTTGGTTCACACTGAGAGAGATAGAACCCTGTGGGAAAATCAAGACATGCCTTGCACTATATTCATTTTATTCTCTTCATGAAAGGATGAAGGAAAAACAAATCAAAGTATTTTCATATTTAGGGATGCCACACCAACAAACAGTTTAAAATAACAAAACTTACATTTCTTGAGGTATGTATACCCTTAAACTGTGTTATCATTGCATCTACATAAAGCAAACTATGAAATTGGCCCAAGTGTCAAGGAGATTCAACAGCCTTTTATCTGACCAATGTTTTTATTTATCTGTTACACACCACATTTCCCCATACTTATCTCCACTTATTGCTACCTGCCTTCAAAAGGCAACTTACTGATAGAAATTCGGCTTTGTGAAGCAACAATGCAAGATCTCCAGACCCTGGAGATGAAGAAAATTAAATGCCCAGTTATAACTTGGCTGAGCTTAAAAGAGCTAATCAGAAAGTGACCATTAGAGAAATGTTATCAAGATTATATCCTCTAGGAAGCAGTAAAATAGAAAAAGGAAAGAAAATTGGGACATGAGGGCAAAGCATGAAAAGGGTAAAAAGTCACCTTGAAGATTCTTCTCCTCTGAATTTAGCACTTTCAGACACAGCATGTGATGTGTGGCCTTTACCCCAACTATAATTGGTGAATTCTCAGAATTGAAAATGACTCAAAGACTACTTATTCCAACTTTCCCTCTTGAGTTGCCTTTTCCCATATCCCTACAAACTGTTGCCCAGCCTAAGTTTAAAGAGGTGGTTGCAAATGTCACACTTCTCAGCAGCTCATCCTTTTCTTTGTTGTCTGTATTAGAAGTTTCTTGCTTCATGAACAGAAAATCAGAATTCTCAACTAGCAAATAAATATACGGACATATCATTCTTCTTCATATTTAGAGAAGTATTAACTTAAAGAAATATTTTTCCATAGAACATATTAGGAAATTCATATATGTATCTCAGTTTTGGCTACTATAACAAGTTATTATAGATTGGCTCCTATTTTGAAACTATTCTGCACCCATCCTGGTCTTGTGGTTGAGATAGCAACCCTGGCAATCTCTGAATTCCCTTTAAGGTCATTCTTTCATTATCTTACACAATAGATGCTGGCTTATTTAGATGGTTTACTCATCTTTTCGAATTTGGCCATACCCTTCATATTGTCTCCTGAATAGGATCTCATTTTTTTTTCCCCAATAGAGATAGGCTGAGAATTTTCTGAACTTTTTAGTTCTTCCCTTTTAACAATTCCATCTTTAAGACATTTTTCTCTTCACACTTCTACTCTTACTTTTACCAAAGCAGGCAAGAAGAAGGCTCCTCCTTCAATGCTTTGCTTAAAAATTTCCCCAAATATCCAGTTTCATCACTTACAAGTTTACCTTCCATAAAATACTAGGACATGAACACAATTCATCCAAACTCTTTCACACTTCAGAACAAGGATCATCTTTCCTCCAGTTTTCAACATCATGTTCCTCATTTTCATTTCAGGACCTCTTCAGAATGGCTGTTATTGTCCATATATCCACCAATATTTTGTACATGACCACTTCTGTATTCTCTAAGATTGAGGCTTTGGCTACAGCTTTCCTATTTGCTTTCTGAGCCCTCACCAGTCACCCTTAGCAGTCTCTTTACAACAAAACAAGTCTTTTTTTTTTCCCCCTAGCATCGATCTCAAAACTCTTCTAGCTTCTACCCATTTCCTAGTTCTAAAGTCAATTCCACATTCTGGGTATTTGTTACAGCAGCACCTCTACTTCTCATACCAGCTTTCTGTCTTGGTCTGCTCTAACACAATACAATAGACTGGATGACTTATAGACGACAGACATTTACTTCTCCCAGTTCTTAGAGGCTGCAAAGTCCACAATCAAGGTGCTGGTGGGTTCAGTGTCTGATGAGATCCTACAGTCTAATTCACAGACAGCACCTTCTTGCTGTAACTTCACGTGGCAAGAGGTGAGAACTCTCTGGGGCCACTTTTATGAGGACACTAATTCTATTCATGAGAGCTTCACCTTCATGACCTAATCACCTCCCAAGGGCCCCACCTCCTAATACCATCAGCCCAGAGGTTAGGTTTCAACATATGCATTTTGGAGTGATGCAAATGTTCAGACCTTGGAAGACATGGTTTAACTCAAAATTAAAAATAAATATTTTATGTTACAACTGCTACTATGGAAAAGTTGGTAAATCATATCCCCTGTAAGAAAAGTGGACAACATAATACTTGGGTATTTAACATTTTATAAGAAGGGATCTTCCAATGATACCAAAGATGTTTTAAATCACTGCTAACAGTCTTGATTATCAATGTTGTGTTTGCTTTATACTTTTCTCTCTTCAGACTAAACAAGGTATAAATCAGGCAGTAGTAAGTAAGCAGTCTTACATTTATCCACATAAAGGGGCATCTGAGCTTAAGAGGCACCTGGGTGGCTCAGTCGGTTCAATGGTCAGCTCTTGGTTTCAGCTCAGGTCATGGTCTCAGGGTTCTGGCATTGAGCCCTGTGTCAGGCTCAATGCTCAGAATGGAGTCTGTTTGAGGTTTCTTTCTCTGTCTTCCTCTCCCTCTGCCCCTCCCCTCTCTTCCTCCCTCTTCCTCTCTCTCTCTCACTATAATAAATAAATCTTAGAAAAAAGAAAAGAGAAGAGAAAAAAGAAAAGGAAAAAAAAAAAAAGAAAGAAAAGAAAAGAAAAAAAAAATACATGAGTTTAAGAAGAGGCCAAACTGAAAATTCAAGTTGCTGGTATCTTAAATTTTCACATGGAAAAAAAAAAAAAAGGTGAGATTTGGAGGCATTATGACAAGTAGAAACAGCAATTCAAGCTATGTTTGCTTGAACAGCAGCTTTCATTGAAATGACTTTAAGCAGGAATATTGTACAAATCCTAGCTCAGCAAATAGTTTTCAAGGGGGAGAGAAAAAACCTGGTATTCCAGAGACTGTAAAATTATATCTTTCATGCTCTTTTAAGTCTTCCTTTACGCTTCCCGTCTTTCTTACTCAACCGCCACCAAGCACTGTGTTTAGAATATGCAACTTCCAAGCCAAAAAGGAGCCTAGATATTCCAGGTGGGCATTATGATGTTCTAGCAATCAGTAACATATGTAAAAATATACAAATTGCCTTTTTATTTATCTTAATTATGATAAAATACACATAAGATTTACCATCCTATTTTTAAGTGTATAGTTCAGAATCATTAAATAAGTTTACATTACTGTGAAACCATCACTAGCATCCATCTCCAGAACTCTTTTCATCTTGCAAAATTGCAACTCTCTACCCATTAAACAATTCTCCATTCCCTCTCCCCCAGTTCCTGGCAACCACCATTCTACTTTCTGTCTCTACTAATTTCATTAATCCAGGTATCTCATTTAAGTAGAATGCTACAGTGCTTGTCTTTTTGTGACTTGCTTATTTCATCTAACATAACATCTTCAAGGTTTATCCATGCCGTAGCATGTGTCTCCATGTTCTTAATGCCACTTTTAGAGTGGGTTTTCCCCTGTTGTAATTTTTTGAGGGAGATAACATTAGGACAGATCTATCAGAAGATAATGGGCTGGTATATGACCAATACTGAAATGTCAAGTCCCCAAGGGTTTTCAACACGACTTCTTCAGAAACTTCTTCAAACTTCAGTGACTCTGAGGGAGACAAGCTTTTGGATATCCTTGTCACAGAAAGTTCTAAGTTTACTAAATTATCAGAATCCTTCAGTATGGGTGGAAAGCTTCTCCCATAAGTAATGGACCTGTAACTCATAGATAAAACCCCTGTCTTAGGATCTAGCAATATGTTAGATTCCAAGAACAAGCAGAATAATAGATCTGAATTTTAGAGTTCAGAACCTATGCGTGGACATTTCTACTTAAATAATTTTCTTTAGACACTTCTAATTCAAAATGATTTGTGCAATTCTTTCCTTGCTTCCTTTATCTGCAAAGAGGGACCTTCCCTTGGACTGTGAGAGCAAGCTGGCAAGCACACACAGGCATGGGGAATACTGAGGAGCTCAGCATTCAGTTCTGCCGAAGTGACCATTATGCTCCCCAGTGGTCTCTATTGCATCCATACCAGCCTAACAACTCACTAGAGGTTGTCAAATAGAGCAAGTATCTCTCCTCAGACTACAGTTTCTTTGCTCTCCTCACTGCAGTAGTTTCAACATCCAGGTCTGGAAACAGACTTTCCCAGGTTTGCCATCTCTTAGATCAGAGATGTTAATGGACTTATTCAAAGCTATTTAGCTATTGAGAATAGGTTTAGGATTTGAACACACATCTGTCTGACTGACACCAATGATCTCCGAACACATAACTGCCTAATCCTAGTGATAGATGGAAATAAGCTTTTAATGCAGGTAGCCCAAAGGCGGCATGGATGTCTGCCCTTAATCAGTTTCCATTGTGGCCTCCAGAAAACCCTCTCAAGTTGTTGGTCAGACTCTGGAAAGTAAAATTACATTCTCTCACACACAGCTTCTCTTTTTTGCAAAATTAGATAACTAATATTTGTGAAAGTGATGGACATTTCAAAGTTGATAGGAAGAACCTATATAACTGATACATCAAGTGGTGATATTCTCATAAAAGAGCCAACTAATGGTTCCATTGGCAGTTTCAAACTTATGTTGCAAAAATATTCTAAGCAAAGAGATACAAAAATGGTAGATTCAAAGCCTGATTAAACTTAGCAGTCAAAGATTCTAGTACATGCTTTCTCTTTCCTCTGTATTTTCTCTGGCTCTTCCAAATATTTGCTGGAGGGAGGTGATGAATTTCAAGGGTGAGAGAGGAAGGCAGCTGAGTGTGGTAGTGGCCTGATGTGATTTAGAAAAAAGTGGGGAAGACAGCTAAAAACAAAACAAAAACAAGCAACAGTAGCTGAGCAGGATTTAGAGCCAAACAAGGAAGGTGATTGAATGAAAAAATAGACCACTAGGATTTGGAGCTGAGCAAAAAGGGTGTTTGAGCAACCTGCAGTCTGGGTGTTCAGTGCACAGCAAGAACATGTGTAAGGTAGATGCCCTGGTGAAAGAGCTGGCCAGTGTATTAATAGCACATGGGGGAAATGAGCAAATAAGAAAATACATGGAGGATAATGGGAGACAGATTTCCCAGTACCAAAGGAAGGAGTTACACATGTAGAAAGGAACCTAGAATGAACCACAAATAGTTGGATTTGCATTAGAAGTATTGATGTAACTCACAACTTTCAGTAAATATAGTTAGATATAGAAATAAACAGAGTGTATGTGTGATATACACACACATTATTTCCAGCTTCATCCACTGAAAGGTTAGTAGCAATGGGCTCACCTTAGTATTAAGATCTTGACTTCTAAACACCATTCTTCATTAAAATAAACCAGAGTTTATTGAATAAATGACATTAACAGTGGGGCAGTGAAAGTACAGGATGAAATTGGAATAAATTATTGTGCCAACCAGGAAAAAAAAAAGCATTTAGGGAATAATAGGAAACTGTTCAGAAGACATAGAAGTTCCCTTGCAAGAAGCTTCCACTGGTTAATTTGGGCAATTAGAGAGTAAGAATAAACAATGATAGTAACAAATTAAAACCTATTAAGTAAAATAGAAATCCATGAGTCCATACTTTTATAACTAAATACACAACTGAAGAGATGATGGAAAAACTCTTTAGGCAAAATACCCAATAATAAATGCAGGAGGAATGATGTTATTATAAAAGTAATCATTTGATAGCCTTCGTAGTAATAATTGATTCAGGCAAAAAAAAAAAAAAAAAAAAAGTCCACAAATGTCATCCCTGATGGGAAATAGGAGAAAAAAGACATTTACAGAGTTTCAAAGTATGTCCCCACAAAATATTTCAAAAAGAAAGATAATCATTGTATAGCCACAATCTTAACTAAGTGACATCAATGTTCACAGCAATAATTATGGGACAAACCCATCTAGAGTAGCTCCAGAGAATATTCAACAAGTATACAGGATAGGAATATGTAACCTAGACACAATCATGCAAAAAATCAAATTGAATATTGAGTAATATTTAACAAAGTAACTTACTTGTAATCTTAAAAAAATGGAATATTAGGGGAAAAAAACCCAGAGAAACCATTCCAAAGACACTACAAAGACATGACAACTAAATTAACTACATTATCTTGGATTGAGTAATTTCTAAAAACAACAATATGGAACACCTGCTTTCTCTTTCTACATGGGAGGACCCTGGAATTCACCACTCCATCTTAACAAGTGAAAAGATGAACAGACTAAAAAAAATAAAATAAAATAAAAATCAACAGTTGTTCTTGGATTGATAAGGGAGGGAAGACACAGGACAAACCACTGTCCCCAAGATTGCAGTAACCGAGCGGCATATACAGCAAGTCACAGCTTACACCAACAGAGACTCATGAGCGCAAACTCCTGCGGGAACCAGTGCCTACATAAGACCACCTGAACTGCACTTGAAGAAATACTGGAGGCTCAGTGCGGACAACTCTGAGGGTTGAAAAAAAAAATTCAAGGAGACCTAGTCACGGAAGGAGCCCCACAGTTTTGTGAGACTTACTTCTAGGAGCTCAACCAGGTTCTCAGAGTAAATATCAGAGAAAAAACTCCTGCATGCTTTTGGCAGGGGAGTGGGCAAAAGCAACCATTTTCAAATACTCCAGAGCACTCTGTTCTTAACAAGTCCTGTCCTCAAAGGAAACTAGTTAACTAGAGCCTAATCTACTAGGGTATTATCAGAGCTTAAGTGACCTGGAAAAAGGGAAATATCCAACTTGAGTCCCCTCTAGCCTTCCTGTCCCACACTGGGTTGGGGCAGGGGGTGGAAGGGGAAGAAAACAAACAAAAAGAAAAAACCTGAGAAACACTTGGGAAGTTCTTAATCTAGAGGTATGGGACCACTAAAACCTGAGACCTAATTATTTAACTATAGAATGCTTCCCTCCCTCAACAGCTCACCATCACATTATTGAAGGCCTCTTTACAGCAGTTACTTTTACCTGGTTCCATCATGCCCAGCTTTCAAGAAAAAAATTATAAGGCACACCAAAAGGAGGAGGAGGAGCAGGAGGAGGAAGAGGAAGAAGAAGAAGAACAATAACAAACAACAGGAAGAGGAGGAGGAGGGAAGAAGAGTAGGAAGGGGGAAGAGGAGGAAGAAACAGAGCAAACAGAAGCAAACATGCAAGAATGTTGAAATTATCAGAGTGGGAATTTAAAACAACTATAAATAATATGCAAGAGCTCTATGGATAAAGTAAACAGCAAGAACAAGTGGGCAATATATGCAGAGTGATGTAAATCCTAGGAACAGTGAAAAAGAAATGCTAAAGATAAAAAATACTGTAACGGAAATAAAAAATACTTTTCATTTTCTTATTAGTAGACCAGACATGGTGGAGGAAGCTCTGTTCTAGAAGATATATCAATAGAATTGTCAAAAACCAAAAAGCAAAGAGATCAAAGACAAAACAAAATAAAACAAAACAAAAAAAAACCCAGAATATCTAAGCACTGTGGGACAACTGCAAAAAGTATAATCCCGTATGCATATGATAATATCAGAAGACGAAAGAAAGGAACAGAAACCTTTAAAACGATGTCTGGGAATTTCCCTAAGTTAATATCAGACACCAAACCACAGATGCTGGAAACTCAGAGAACACCAAAACCCTGCCAACACCCAGCCTGGTGAGGACATGGAGTAACAGCAACCCTCATTCATTGCTGGTGGAAGTGCAATCTAGTTCAGCTACTTTCGAAGATATTCTGTGAGTTTCTTACAAAATTCATCCTCTTACCATGAGTTTCAGCATTTAAGCTCTTTGGTATTTACCAAAAAGAACTGATAATTTACCCCTACACAAAAATCTGCACAAAGATGTTAGAGTACCTTTATTCGTAACTGTCAAAACATGAAAGCAACCAAGATGTCCTTCAGCGATAAGTGGATAAACTTTTTGTTAACTATCGTACATCCAGATAATGAAATATTCAGCACTAAAAATAAATGAACGCTCAAGCCATGATACAACATGGAAAAAAATTAAATGCATATTATTAAGTGAAAGCAGCCAATCTGAGAAGGCTGCAAATGGCATGATTCCAACTATGTGAAATTATGGTAAAGGAAAACTATGGAAATAAAAAGATTAGTGGTTGCCAGGGGAAGTATGGGCCAGGAAGAGTAAAATTAAGGCAGTGAAAATACTTTTTATGATATTACGATAAGAGATATATGTCATTATACATTTGTGAAAAACCCATAAAATGTACAATACCATGTAAATTCTAAGGTAAACAATGGATTTGGGGTGATTATGATGTGTCGGTATACATTCATCCTTGTGAGTAATGTTGATAATGGGGGAGATTATGCATATGGAAGAAGAAGGTATAATGGGGGAGGTTATGCATATGGAAGAAGAAGGTATATTGGAAGTCTCTATACCTAGTTCTAAATTTTGTTGTCAATCTAAAATGTTCCTAAAAAAGACATATAACATCTATCATGTAAAGCAGTAACTCAATGTTTATTTGCAGCTTTTTTAAATAAGCCTTTTGGTTGGCCCTACAAATAATAGATCTTCCAAAATTAAAGGAATACCAAAATAACTAATATTTCTTCTAAAAAATAGTAAAAATTGGCCCAACTATTAACAGAATTTGTGGATTAGATGGTTGTAATTATTATTATCAAGTCTTTCACTTTAATGGATTTTGTGGTTATGTAGGAAAATGTCCTTTGACTGTAAAGAATGTACTGAAATCTGGGTGTTGCATGTAAGTGATGAATCACTAACTTCTACTCTTGAAATTAGGATTACGCTCTGTGTTAACTAACTGGAATTTAAATAAAAATTTGAAGAAAAAAAGTTTCAAAATCTAGGTGCAAATCATAGGGAATTTTGTTGTATTATTCTTACAATTTTTCTATAACTTTGAAATTGGTTAAAAAGAAACCATTAAAAGCTGTTAAAAGTGCTACCATATTGGTAACTGGTGCCTTGTTTTAATGTAGGACTATTCATAGGACAAAATGCTTCAGGGAAACAACATCTTTTGAATTTTTTTCCTGATGAATCACAGCTTCTTAACACAAGCTTTTTTTTTTTTTTTTTTTTTTTTAAGGCGCCAGATGATAGATGATGCCTCACTAAGGGAAAATCCACCTTCTTTCCTTGGTGAAGATAGCAAAGCCAAAGCCACTATTCTGAGACTAACGGTCAGTCTACATTTTAAATCTATGCTGCGGAGACTATTTTCATCTGTGTTCACTTTTTAGGGATACTGACTTCTGTGTCTGAGGATTATAAACAACTAAAATATGGATTTAAAGAACTTTGTTGAGGGTTGTTATGAATAGATATTGAACTTTGTCATGCTTTTTCTGTATCTGTTGAAAAGATCACATGGTTTTATCCTTTCTCTTATTGATGTGAGTAATCGTGTTGATTAATTTGAATATTGAACCACCCCTGAATTATAATTTATATCTGTACACACTACAAACACAAACTTTAAAGGTCTCTTATTGTGATCATGATGTTAGATAGAGCTGTGGTTTTATCTGAGTCTCAACTTGGAAAAGGTTTTCCCAAGCTTACCTGATTGTTGACAGTGCTTAATTCTTACAGGCTGTGAGATTGAAGGTCTCTTTTGCTTGCAGACTGTTGGCCAGAGTGCATCCTCAACTCCTTGTCCAAGGTTTTTTCAGTCTGACTACTTTCTCAAAACCAGCCAGTGAGAGAGTTTGCCTTTATGATGGGAGTAATAATCTTATATAATGTATTCAAGTATACATAATGTACATCCTGTCACTTTTGCCATATTAGAGTCAAGTAACAGATTTTGCCTATACTCTCGGGAAACAACACCATTTATAATTCCATCAAAAAAGAATAAAATACCTAGGAATAAATTTAACCAAAGAAGTAAAATATCTGTACTCTGAAAACTAGGAAACATTGATGAAGAAATTGAACATGGCACAAACAAATGGAAAGACACTCCATGCTCATGGATTGGAAGAACAAATATGGTTAAAATGGCCATATTACTCAAAGCAACCTACAGATTTGATGCAATCCCTATCAAAATACCAACAGCATTTTGCACAAAACCAGTACAATTCTAAAATTTGTATGAAACCACAAAAGAATCTGAATGGCCAAAGCAATCTTAAAAAAGAAAAAGCTGGAAGTATCACAATTCCAGATTTCAAGCTTCAGAGCTGTAGTAATCAAAACAGTATGGTACTGGCACAAAAATAGACACATAGATCAATGCAACAGAATAGAAAGCCCAGAAATAAATTCACAATTATATAGTCAATTAATCTTCAACAAAGCAGGAAAAAATATCCAATGGGAAAAAGACGGTCTCTTCAGCAGATGGCGTTGGGAAAACTATACAGCTACACGCAAAAAAATGAAACTGGCCCACTTTCTTACACCAGAAGCAAAAGGAAAGGAAAGGAAAGGAAAGGAGCAACAACCAAAGGAAAGGAAACAACCAACAAAAATAAAAGACAACATACTGAATGGGAGAAAGACATTTGTAAATGATATATCCAATAAAAGGTTACTATCCAAAATCTATAAGAAACTTATAAAACTCAATACCAAAAAAAAAACAAATAATCCAATTAAAAAAATGGACAGAAATGGCTCTGGTGGCGCAGTCAGTTGGGCATCCAACCCGATTTTGGTTCAGGTTGTGATCTCAGGATTGTGAGATTGAGTCCCACATTGGGTACTACACTCAGAAAGGAGTCTTCTTGAGATTCTCTCCCTCTCCTTTTGCCCCTCCCCCTGCACTGACTCTCTTTCTCTCCAATAAATAAATCTTTTTAAAAAATGGGCAGAAGACAAAAACAGATATGTCTCAAACACACACACAGACACACACACACACAAATGGCCAACAAACACATGGAAAGATGTTCAACATCACTCATCAGGGAAATGTACATCAAAACCACCATAAGATGTCACCTCACACCTGTCAGAATGGCTAAAATAAAAAACAAAAGAAACAACAAGTGTTGGTGAGGATGTGGAAAAGTAGGAACACTGATGCACCATTGTTGGGAATGCAAACTGGCACAGCCACTGTGGAAGACAGTATGGATGTTCCTCAAAAAAATTAAAAATAGAACTACCCTGTGATAGATCCGGCAATCACATTACTATGTACTACTTGAAGGATACAAAAATACTACTCCAAAGGGATACACACACCAAAATGTTTACTGCAGCATTATTTACAATACCCAAATTATGAAAACAGCTTAAATGTTTATCCATAAATGGATAAAGAAGAGGTAGAATGAATATGTATTTAATAGAATACTATTCAGCCATAAAAAAGAATGAAATCTTGCCATTTGCAACAACATAGATGGATCTAGAGTGTGTAGTGCTAAATGAAATGAGTCAGTTGGAGAAAGACAAATACCATACAATTTCACTCATGTGGAATTTACTATAGGGAAGGTGGGTGAGACAATGGGTACAATAGGTGAAGGGGATTAAGAGGACAATTACCCTAATGAGCACTGATTAATATTTGGAATTGTTGAATCACTGTATTGTACACCTGAAATGAATATAACACTGTGTTTTAACTACATTGTAATTAAAATTTAAAAAATAATTATAATGTACACCTGAAGCTTATATACATAACAGTTAAGTTGACCCTTTGTGTTCTATTTATAGGTTTCTTTACCCCTAATCTCTTTCATGAGATCAAGGCCCTCAACTTACATTTTTTTTTCTCATCTCTCTACCCCAAAGTGCCAGTGACTCATAGAATCCAGATTAATTATAAAATGTGCTTTGCCACTGAAACACAATTTCCGGGCAAAATTCTGGGAATATGAAGGATAGTCTCCCTTTCTTTTGAATCTCAAGCATACTTTATCTTGGAAAACTTTTATTTCATTTAAAAATGTATTTTCTCTCCTTGTCCACTCACTAGCTTGTCCCTCTATTATGTTTTCTCTCTTCAGAGAGGCAAAGTGGCTCTTGTGCCTAAGCTCAGCATCTGTCGGTCTTCCATAAATATTTTCCAGGTGTAAATTCAGGGGCCAGAAGCCTTGAAATCAGATAATGGTGTTGCTAAACTAATTCTTGTTATAGAGAAAAAGACATGGTCCCGACGTTTCAAAAGAGTTCCTGGAATTGCTGATTGAGAAATAGAAACTACTCCTCATTTATAATGTATCAGAAAAGTAAGGATATCCAAACCCCTAATAAGGTAGCAAATCCAGATTCATGACATGCAGGAAATATTTTCCATAGGCTAAATGGTTTGTGCTGAGACCCTCTTCTTTGCGGTCCTCAGTCAAGGGCCAGGAATGAGCTGGGAGACCCAGGGAGGGTCACTTTTCCTCAAAATGTTTTGTTCTATCTTGCAAGGTCACTGAGATTGCCTCAAGTCTAGTGTTGAGACTCATTATTCTACTTCTGTGTCAAGAAAGCAAATAAAGGTGTTCCTATGGTGAAAGTTAAAACAACAAGATGTCAGTGTGCCTGGTACACTATAAAAGATCATAAAAAATTGTTAAGGTTAATTATCACTTGTGAGCACTGACTAGGTGCTAGCACTTATCTCACTTTGTCTTCCCTAAAACATTACGAGGTTAAGTATTATTATCGTCCTGTTACAGGTGAGAAAAATGAGGCTCAGAAAGATTATGAGATTTAAACATTTCCAGATTCCATAAATACCAGAGTTAGGATTCACACTCAGCTCTCTGTGATCCCCAAATTCACATTCCATAAACTGTTTATTTTGTCTTGTTATTGTCTGCCTTTGGATTCATTATGTACCAGAAAGGAAAATCCATTAAGAAGATTTTAAGTTGCCAACTTTTAGGACTGAAGCTAGTATCTTCTTCCTTGGGCCTTTGTGCCAATTCATAAAATAAAACCATGACCATGAGAGTCTAATTGAGATACTGCAGAGAAAGAACCCCATAACTTACTGAGATGCAGGAGTCAAGACATGCAAGGGAGCAGTTGTGTTGACTAAGAAGTTGTCAACTTTACATGGTCCCACCTTGAATTGTAACTACACTCCCTATAACGCCTTCCCATTCCTCACCTTTGATGGTGTGGGAGTGAGGAGGATTCATTAATATAAGCCATTGCTCCTGCCTGAAGAAAAAAATGATCCTCATAAACTTCTAACTAGGTCCCTCTTAAAAAAAATGAAATAAGACACCGTGGCTCCCCTGAGAAGCCTGAGGAACAGGTGTTGATCTATTTATTTGAGAGACTCTCAAACCATTCTGAGAAAACTTCCTTTCCTGTCAAAAGCTGTACTCTCTGAGAGGAGAGCAATAGGTCTAAGATACACATGCGAGTGTGTACACGAGCACACAACCACAATCTCATATATGTGCATGCCATGTGCAAGGACCCAAACTTTACCTCAGGAAAGAGAAAGTACTGACAGCCAATATCTCCCAAAATATGAATGTAAAAGAATCAGATATTAAAGCATGGTGAGGAACAGATCTAACAGACTGGAATTCAAACTCTAGCCCCCTTATCTATTAGGAAAATTTTTCTCTCTAATCCTTAATATATCATTTATAAAACTAGGGGTAAAGCATACCTACTGCCTTTTGGTGTTGCAACGAGGATTTAGTTAAATAACAAAATGCGTGTCAACAAAGGGAAAACATTTAGCACAAAGGCTGGCATGGAATGAACCCTCAACAAGTGCTTTCCTTGCAGTGCGTGAATTTCCAGATTCCCAATAGAGAGATAGGCTTCCATAAGCATGAAAGGGAAAATGCTGGCTTGATAAATGGTGGCAAGGCACTGGGGTGGACATACTGAGACATAAATCCTCTCGTGCTTTCTGCACCAGCTTTATTTCAGCAAACATGTATTGAGAAGCTACCATACACAATTTATGGTTTGTATTTTTTGCACGTCTCTTGTTCAAGCCTCCCTCCTGTCTGTTCCTGAGCACATTGCTGGTCTTTATGGGGAAATCCCATTTGTCTCTTTTGAAGAGAATTAAATCTTTTAACACAGTTGCACAAGTAAATACTTCATATTGTTCCACAGGCACAGATGTTTTACTTATAGGGCCCCATTCACTTTTTTTTTAATCTTTTTTTTTTAAGATTTTATTTATTTATTTGACAGAGATAGAGACAGCCAGTGAGAGAAGGAACACAAGCAGAGGGAGTGGGAGAGGAAGAAGCAGGCTCATAGTGGAGGAGCCTGATGTGGGGCTCGATCCCATAACGCCGAGATCACGCCCTGAGCCGAAGGCAGACGCTTAACTGCTGTGCCACCCAGGCGACCCCCCCCCCCATTCACTTCTAATTGAGATGCCATAGAGAGGAAGGAGGAATCCTGGGAAGCCAGAAGAAAACCTAGCAAGGCAGGCAGAGCAGAGTAGAAGAGAATAAATAGTAGACAGAGATGCCCAGAATCAGTATCCCCAATCTCTTCCATGAGGGCAGGAACCACACCTATTATGTCCATCCCATTCCCTTAGTCCCTAGAACAGGGTCTTAATATACCTATAGTGTGAATAACAACAGCTGATAAAAACAGGCAGTGTTGGAGAAAATAAAAAGCAATTTCAGCAAACCAACTTATTTTTCAGCAATTATATAAACATTGTTCCTGCAATTATTTTCTTTTTCTTGAAAAGGATCTAAGACAAATTTGAAGTCAGACATAAGAACACAGGGGCTCCAACTATAGGCAGCTGGCACTGTGCACAGCAGGGGAATAAACTTGGCAAGTCATAATCCGAGTCCTATCTTTGCCTACTTGGTATATGCCTTTTCCAATAAATCCTCATTTCTAAGGACAAGCCTCTCCCAGGGACCACAAACCTGGATAGAATTGCATTTCTTTGCTCTTCTCCTATAAAAATGCTCATAATATCTTCTCTTGCCTACACTTTATTTTGTTTTTAAAGCACAGAGATTTTGAAGAGCAAGGGCTGCAGGAAACTGGTCATAGTTAGATGCAAAGAGAAGACTTCTGAAACTAATTTGCCCCCAAAGAAATGAATCATTAAACTCATTTGACTTTATCTAGTTATGTCTTCTACACCCAAGAAGTTTTTTTTAATAATTATATCATGTTTTTCTTTGTGCAGATGTCTTCTGTGAGACACTTTTGAATAAAAGCAGAAGACCTAACACACTGTCCCCAAAATAAGAAACCCTGAGTTTGTCATCATTGTTGTCATATAGCCAATTAAGTTCCTGGACATACCTCAGGGCCATGTGCTGTAGTAATGAACAACATAAGTATAAAACATCAGAGAATTGCAGCATCCCTTATATTACCTACAAATTAACCCTACATTAGATGCCTATGGCCTGTTCCAGGATCAGATCTAAGCTCACATCCTTTATCGTGGTTCATAATTACTAAAGGCATCTTCTACCCAATGCAAATGAGTTCAGTGGTTCTGGACCCTGGTATTAGGTGGTATCTTTGGATCAGCCAGAGACGTGGTGTCTAATAGCAGGATTATGACTCAGGAAGTGTACACATAGCCTCCATTTTAATGACTCTGCAAAGAGTTTTCAATATTCATTTATTTGTAACTTTTTACCAGTTACTAAACCTGCATTTTCCTGTCCCCTAATTTCCACTGAGTTTTATTTCCTGTTTCTCTTCTCATTGTTTCTGATAATTTAACTGATAGGTGCTATGCATCTATCATGTACCAAGAAATACGCTGAATGTTGAGGCAGAGTGTCAGAAAGATAGCCACAGTCCCCAGCCTTTTGGAGTTTATATTTCAGGAGGACAGGAGCAGGGAAGAGACAAACTAAAATAGGGAGGAGGAGGAAAAAGAAAAATAATTATGTAATTAGTGATAATTTTTAATCCATTTCCGTTGTATCTTGTCTTAGTCTTCTTTCAGTTTGTGATTTATTTAGTAACCACTATGTGCCCAGAATTTACAAACAGTATTTTAATAAATCCACCCAACAGCAGTGATTACTGCTCCCTTTTATATTCACGTTCAATCCCCACCATCATCTTATGAGATAACACTATTATTATCCCCATCTTATATTTGAGAAATGGAAGCTCTTAGAGTTTAGCAACTTTGAGGTCACAAACCTATCAATTAGGGGACCCAGAATGTAAATCCAAGTCAAACTATCCCCAAAGTCTCTGATCTTAGCACAGATGAAATAAACTGAGTCCCAATGTTAGATCTTGCCCTCTGATTCACAAGTGGAAGAAGATTTGAACCCAAACCCATATGATCCCAGTGCCCCTGATTCCTTCTCTTGCCCATAAAAGATTAATCTTTAAATTCTAAGGTATGCATTGAAGATATTCTTATTTTAATCATTCATACCCTGAATGTTTCCAGTATGGAGTTTTATCTGTCATACAGACAGAGAAAAAAGGCATAACAGCCTTTCTCTTCACCTTAAGGACAATCTTCCCTCTTGCTTTTGCCAGTCTGTATCTTCTGCCAAAGCCCTTTCTGTTCTGTACAGTCTTCTTCCATTTAAGCACATGGGTACTCTACATACCCTCAGCTCTCACCAACTCTTGGGGCACCGTGTTCATCTGCACCTGTCTATGCTGTTCAGGCAATGTTCCTCAGTCATATTTGTGTGTGTGCATATGTATATGCACAGAACAGAAAACTGCCACAGCCAAGGACAGGAGAGGACAGGGAGACAAAGAGAGAAAAAAGTAACAGGTGACAAAAAGGGAAACAGACATATCACAGGTAGAGGAGGAGACTGTGGGAAATCATCAGAACCAAGGGAAAAGATCTTTCTTGAGAGATGAGGAATAGTTTCCTCTTACTCTGCTAGGCATCATGCCCATTAGATCAGAAACTTTTACTTGCAAACCTATTAATCCATCCTGTGAGGAAGGCATTATCATTTCCTGCTTTGCATTAAATATATATATACATATATATTTATATATATATATATATATATATATATATATAAATATATATGGTTGTTAAACACCTTTTCCAAAGTCACACAGCTAATAAATGAAGGTACCAGAATTCAAATCTGTATTACGCTATTATCAAAAAATGTTTTCTAGGGGCATCTGGGTTACTCAGTCTGCTAAGCATCTGACTCTTGATTTCAGTTCAGGTCATGATCTCAAGGTTGTGAGATCAAGCCCCATGTCAGGCTCCATACTGGACATGGAACCTGCTTAAGATCCTCTCTCTCCCACTCTCTCTGTCCTTCCTCCCCCCTTAAAAATTAAAAAAAAAAAAAGAAAAAAAAAGAAATGTGTTCTAAAACTATAATGGTTCTATACCAGTATTTGGAGAAAAATGTTTTCTTCACTGTGGCACATATGACAGTGGGATTGAGGACTGAGTGAGAACCCCTAATCGGTGACTAAAACAAAGGTGATCCTATAAATTATTATTCATACCAGGATATTTTGGAGACCCAAAGCAAGTGTTCTTAATAGTAAGACAATAAGTATAAAAGGGGAGGTATAGTTACCCTACTAAGAGGGCCTTGGTGACCTTCAAAAAAAAAAAAAAAGTCTTAGAACAACGAGGTGGAAAGCAGATAGCAGTATCCTAAAGAGTTAAGAAGAGAAAAAGAACAATAGAAAATGAGAAAAAGTAGAAAAGAGCTTGACTCTTTGAAAATTAAGAAATATTTTAGGGTCGTTTGTAGTCAAGTCAGAGATTAAACTTAGTGTTCTTCCAAATCAGATCAAATGCAACGACCACACTATTCTTGCGTCCTTGTAAACTTTCAGTACAAGAGCCAGGCCTAGGATTAAACCTATTGTCCCCAACTCTTTCCAAGACCTTATGTGACTGAGAATCTGAGCAAAATATAAGCTTTACTCTGGGGAGATTGCAAACCCTGAAGAAGCATAAAATGTAAAAATACAGTGAGTGACTATAATTGCAGTATTAAAATTCTTCCTGGCTGACCCAGGACCGTTTATGGGCTGCTAAATTAAACACTAAGCTAGTTCAGCATCAGAGGCCTCTGGAGGCTATTTTTCATCTTATGAAACAGCACGTGCACCTGTGAAAGAAAGCCCAGACACAGAGTCTTTGGCCCTCGTGATACATGGGGTAGACAAAAATGCCTTCTCAATTACCCCAACCTGCCATACCCAAAAGGGTCAGGCCTGACACTCAGCATTTTATTTCACTGACTCCTAATTGCAGCCTCTGAGATAGCGAAGAAATGGAATTCAGAGACGTTTAGGCTATTTGCCCAGGATCACTGAGCCTGTAAGGGTTCAGTTCAGTACTTTCATCACTGTTCTATAAATGTTAGGCATTTTACTCATTAATTTTATGAATCCTTATTTATTAAATATATTCTATATGTCAGACCTTGTGAGATTTCTTGTCTTGGTACCTAGGAAGCTACTATTGTCACTGGGGAGATTTGGAAAAGTTACCGGACAGTAAAACAGAATGGTTGGTGAAGATTCAAAAGAAAAGTAAAGGATAAAGAAATCTAGGGGAAGGAATTTCCATTGGTGCAATTTAGGAAAGATTTTAAACACATAATTGAGACTTGAATTAGATTTGACAGGAAGGATCCAGAAAGATAAGGAATAGGTGCTGTTTGCAAGGCAGGCTTTGGGAATTTTAGGGTGTAATACACATCACCACCTTTTGGGGAAAGTCCTGCATTCAGAGCCAGGAGACAAGGAATAGGACATTAAGCTACATTCGCGATTGTGAACGCGATTTTCTCATACGCAACATGAGGAGATCGTCTAGACGACACGTAGGTTCCCTTCCAACTTCAAAGCATGCTATTGTTTAGAGATCAACACTGCAGTCAGAACACAGTACGTTCCAGCTTGAGAAGAATTCTGCTCTGAGACAAGACATGTTACGGTCAGTGTACCTTTCAAAGACACCGTAGATACAAAGGAATGACTAAGTCTTTGTGGTCATCACCAACCATTTCAGTTGTTACTGTGGCTGCTTCTTGATAGCAATCCATTCATTTGGAAAACACTGGCTCAGCATCAAGTGTAACAAACCTTGGGGAATAGAAGGCAGTTATAATCCTCCTCAAGAAGATCACAGTCTCAGGGATCATGACCTGGAGCCCCGGAGCCAAATTCAGGTCATGAATTATATTGTTACCCTGCACAGTTTTAAAATATTGATCAGCTACTAATGTTTAAAAATTGCACAATTTCTCACTTAAAAAAACACAAACTGTTCCTCTAGCTAGAGGAGTTCAGAAGGGATTGGAGAGTGTGAGGAAGAAACTCTTTCTGGCACGTGTTTCATGAATAAGTTTTACCAGAGGCAGAGATGACTCCCAGAAATTAGTAATTGGTGTGTTGGAGGAATCTATCTCCATATCTGAACCCCTTTGTGAAAACTCACGTCAATGAACAACAAGAAAAAGGAAAGCGAATCAGATAAATGGGATCTACCCCCATAGAGTGACTCTCTAACTTTTGTGCCCACTTTTTCCATCCAAGAATTCGCATCATTCATATAAAAGTGAAAGAAACCATTTATTTTGACCCAGACTTTTATTACCTAATCTTCCCTCTGTGCTCTTGCAAAATTACATTTTTATTCTGGTTCTCAATCTTTATGGGGCCATGTTTCCTAGTTGATTTCTCTTGAACTTAAACGACAAAAGCCAAGGCAGGCCCAAGCACGAAGCTTTAGGAATTAAGCACCTGGAAATTGTTTCTTGGGCTTGGCCAATTAAATCAAACTTTGCTCTGAAGGGTGCCTTAGGAAGTGACAGCCTTAATAGCATGGTGAGTAAACACTGACATTGCCATTGCATTTGAGTTATAGTCTGTTTATACTACAAACTGGCTACAATTCACAGCTTCCATTTCCTAGGAGACAGAAACATTCTGGGTTTCATCGAGGAGATAACAGCTGAGTTCTAAGGAGGTGGTCCCTAGCCTTGTTAAGGAGGGGAAGGGGCAACAGATGAATGATATTATTGTTCTGTGGCTAACCATTCAAGAAGAAACTTTTCATTTAAGCCCATGGAACCTACTAGAAATGCAAGCAATTGCAAACCAAAGTCATCCAACATTGCTCTCTAGTGAATCAAATATACACTGCACGTTCAAAGTTAATTTCCATTCTTCCTTGTCCTGGTTACAAAGATAACTGCGAACTAATTTTGAAACCTTTCTTTCCACTTAGCAAGTTGGAATCAATGATTCTTGGAGGGAGAAAAAAAAGTAATTTCTGTTATGTTCAAATATTTATGTAAGATTAAGCTCATACTATTGGCATAACCAGTGTTGCTGCCATTTTTCACATGGCTCTGAATGATAAATACACTTGATCTGCAGTACATAAATACAGTATTCCCCTTGAGTTTTGGACAGTGTTTAGAGTACTTATAGTACTTTTTCAGATTAACAATTTTGCTTTAAATTTAAAAATGTCTAAAAGGTAGAGGTTGAAGTAAGACATATTAAGCATATTAAGCTTCACATGGTACATCCCTATAGTACACCAACACTATTTTTTTATTACTTTCCAACTCTTAAAATTATACGATCAGAGCGGTGCAAAAAAAAATTAATGAGGTTTGATTGTTCTTAGAGTCTGAAAATAAAAACAGTAAGAATAACCAAAAGACATGGATAATAGAGCAAGAGGAAGAGGCTAGAAGACGTTAGGATGCTGGCTTGTTTCTTCCTTTTCCCAGAGCATACTAAAAATGGGAGGTGTCAGTGATGTTTGGGAGTAGGTATGGTCTCATGAGACACCAGTAACCTCCTGGTGGCCGCAATTGTGCAGTTCCTGAAAATGTTTCTGCAGGAGAGACCATAATTGTTGGTCATCAGCACTGCAAAGGAGGAGAGAGCAGACCCATTATTTACTATTGCATCTTTATTGATAAGTCAGTGCAGGTGACACACTGAGAACAACATCCTGGCACTGAAACAGCAAGCCTCAAGGAGCTAAGATCCCTGGGAGATGTCTCTGCCACCATCAGTGAGCTGGGTAAGCTGGAAGAACCCATGCCACTATTGCTGTAGGGGAGGGCCAGTGGAAGTGTCCTTGTTATTCTTCATACCTTGAGGCATTTTTATTACCACTCAAAAGGCCAATCAAGTCTCAATCAAGGACAAATCCCCACCTTAAAAGGTACACATATACTTCTGGAATGAAGTTAGTGGTTTCCTCGGATACATAATTTATTTTAATTTTCCACGAATATATTTATTTGGCTCTGATCTTAGTCCCTGCCAGACATTTGGGTTTTTTCCAGGAGTTCTGACTACCTGCCTTGCTCTCTCATTTAGAATTAGTGTCCATATGGTCACTGTCTTCTGATTTGAGACTCAGCTTGCCTGTCCTGTGCTATGTGTCTCTCCCCTAGTCATGACCCCTGGCTGTGAACTAACCTTGAGCAAGTACCTTTGTAATCTTTCAAGCCCTGCTCTAGGTCCCTGGATTCTTATCTGGCATGCTGGATACTTGCACACATATACGCATGATAGAGATTGAAGCTTAGTTTCTGGCCCCCTGGCTTTTGTTTGGGAAGTCTTGACTTCCCCTATGTGGCCAATGTAGCTACCAGAGTGTGCCAATTACATTTTTCATCTGTGGGAGAACTGGTATACAGTGTAGGATTCTAGTTAGTTCCTAAACCCTTCATGGAACACAAGAATATTAAGACACTCTCTTACGCACAGTGTCAGGAGGCTCAAATGCCCATCTGGCTTTTTGTACAAAGTCACATGTTGCCATTTTTGCTAAATATGCTTCAGTGGAGCTGTCCACAGGCATCTGCTCTCCTGCACCTGATTACTTACCCCTCCCAGTTGCAAAATTTAAGAGCTCATTAGTGGCTGAGGGAGAAACAGCCCCCCTAGATGATGGTCCAGCCTCATGTGCCCTGTTACTTTTAATTGATTTACTTGATACTCTAAATTTTAAAAATGAGAATGATATGGAGAATCATGCTTCCCTTATCAAACCCTGCTTTCTGGTCCCTTTTCTCTAACCTCTTTTTCTATAAGAGATTCCATCTCTCTCATTGTGTTTTTAATTACAACCACAGCTACAGATTCAAACATCAGAATTTTCTGGATTTTGAAAACACAAAGTGGGGTGGGTTTTTTTTTTTGTTGTTTTTTTGGTTTTGTTTGTTTTTAATAATTTATTATGTTATGTTAGTCACCATACAGTATATCCTTAGTTTTTGATGTAATGTTCCATGATTCATTATTTGTGTATATATGTGCCCTCCTTAATACCCATCACCAGCCTATCCCATTCCCCCACTCCCCTCCCCTCTGAAGCCCTCAGTTTGTTTCCCAGAGTCCATAGTCTCTCGTGGTTCATTCCCCCCTTCTGTTTACCACCCCCCCTTCATTCTTCCCTTCCATCTCCTACCGATTTTCCTGCTAAAGTGTTTTGAGACTTTTTACCACAATTAACCACTGAAATTCCTGTTTACCGGCAATGGACTCCCCTCAGTACTAATGTAGAGGACAGGCATAAATAAGAACCAAGAGAGGGTGTTTCACCATTAACAGAGGGCAAATGAAATATGTGATTAACACAGCTAATTATACTATCCATAGAGATAGCTCCTATGTTACCAGGAAAAGATGAACAACATATGCAGGGTTTTTTTTGCACCAGAACCAAAAAAATACATACTTACTTACCTATGAGGAGAAAGCACAGGTCAGACACAGGTGTGCCTGAGCTGGAGCAATCTTTGTTACTGGTTCCTGAGAGCTGTTTGGGGTTAGATCTCTGAAAACATTTTTTTTTTTCATTAAAAATAACCATGTGCCCCACCTTTATATCAATCACAGTTCCCCAGATACAGGATCAGCTACCTCCTGAGGCAGCATGCTCCCCAAACAAGATAGTGTCAGAACCTAGAGGCTTGCCTGTCCAGATGCTAATAAGTGGAGAAACACTTGCATTAGAGGGGATTGCATTAGGTAACCTCTAACCTTAATTCTCCTCTCTCAGATCTAAGATTCCAGAGTAACAAGGTTGTGATTTAACAGCCACTCATAACAACATTATACAAAGTCAAATAGTCATGACTACTTCCATCATTCTTGAGGAAACAGAGGGTCAGAGACAATAAATGACTTACCCAAGTCATGCACAATTAGCAGCAAAACCAGGGTCAGCCAGTACCTTGTTAACTTCAAGACTAATCCTCTGCCAGTCTTCAAGTCTTACATGTCCAACACCAAGATGTTCATAACATAAAACCCAACAAAAATTAAGAGACATGGCACTAGCTCAGTTGAAGGACAGACCTAGAGGACTGCCATCAGCTTCATCATCCTTTAGGCTCCATGTCTGATTTTTCCTTTCCAAAATCTTGACCTCATGTTTCATCCAACACCTTAATTTCTCAGAAAGAAGACACTGCTAAGGCCACATCCCAACCTGAAGTCCCTGAAAGTTCCTGTCAGCTTAGTCACTGTATGCAGTACCTCTCCTTGGCCTGGCTGGGCCTGAGGCAGGCTGGGAGCTGATACCAGGAGGGAGAGGGCCTGCTTCCACTCCAAATTCTAAAGAGTGCATTCCATGAATTGGCAAATAATACCCAGTGTAGGAGAAACCACCTACCTTTGGTTCGAGTCGGGGAGAAGTCTTCTGCACTCACAGTTATGTGGACTCTGAAGATCCATGTGTGATATTCCTGCCAAAAAATCCAGAGGGCCACAGCTGCATATCAGGGATGCATCTACTTTGCTGTTTCGTCGTTGTCATCATCATCGTCGTCATCGTCACCACCACCACCACCTCTTCCTCCCTGCTCTCCACCTGCTGCCCTTCTTTCCCTCTTTCCCCTCCTGTTCCTCTCCCTCCTCTTTTTCTATTTTCTCTCTCATCTCTTTTTTTTTCCTCCCTAGCAATCCATTCTCCACATATACAGTATTTATAAAGTGTTTTCAAACATTTTTCTCTGCCAGAAATATAATCAGGGGGAAAAAAGGTAAAATAAAACACTATGAGACAGATTTCCCTAAGTTTTCTAATGGGGACTTCGTAAAGAGAGAACAGCCTCCTATATGAGAAGATTTTGCCTTAAACCAATTTGAGAAAAAGGAAATCATACCAAGTAAGATTTTTTATTACCCTATGTACCATATCTGTAAGTATTTTACTAATGCATGTTTGCCTCAAAACAATCCTATTAGGAAGATATGATTATTATGTTTCCTTTTCAGAGAAGGAAACAGGCATTCCTAGCTACATCCTTGTCCAAGTACACACAGCACAAAACAAAACTAGGATTCAACTCAAGTGGTCTCACTTAGAATACAACCATACCACACTGGAGGTTATACAGTTATTTGCCAAACAATAATCAATGCTCAAAAGATCATCTGATTAGCTCAAAATCACACTGCTAACATGGAGCCAAGTCAAGATAGAACCCCATTCTCCTAAACGTGGCTAAACGCTCCTTCCTCAGTATAAAAACAATAGGCCAGACACCAAGTCCAAGCTCTTCTAAAGTGCTGGTTTAATCATACAGTTCAGAGATGGGCTGAGAGTAATAGATTTGCCCTGCCGGCAAACATGAGACTTCCTTACTTGAAGGCATTGCCTGAGAGTACTCTTTTGAAAAGAAAAAAAAAAAAAAAAACATAAAGATTCAACCTGTAAGCACAGCATTCCTAGTGTGGACCAGAAATCCCCTGTGCCAGCTGCTTTCATAGCTTCTGGCATCCTTGTAACCTCCTGAGGAAGTAAGTAGTAGTATATTCATTGTTTACAGATGGGAAGAGAGGAAGTCACTGAAGGTAAGTGGCTGATTCCAGGTCACAGAGCTGATAAACAGCAGACAAAATCCAGGGGCAGGATCACCTGACTTCTGGTTCAGGATTGTCCCATTCAGTCTAGAACACATCAGAATCTGAGCAGCACATGCCAGTTAGGAGGGTGCAAGTGACAATACCTCAGAAAGTTTAGTCTATAATTAGAAAACTAGGTTTGGAAGAATACAGGGGTTTTTGCGATCTGGTCTGGATTCTGTACAACCAACAGTCTTTCATCCTATCCCTCATCACGGAGTAGAGAGTTCTAGTATCAAGACAAAGGTTAAAGCTGTTTAAACTTGAATCGTAACCACCCTTGACCTTAACAGAACGCTTTTACAGTTTCTGTAAATGTCTTACCCTTTAATAATTAATTACATAGACCTCATAAACTGGATAAGCCTGATTCCACACTAATAAGCTGCTTTACTGCCCTTCATATAATTTTACTGATTCCTACAAACTTGTTTTATAATAGTAATGCTCTGCTTAAGAAAGCAGAGTGAGCTCTGAAGTTTTTACCTACAGCTTGCCTTCTGTAGGCTTGGGAGATGGAGAGGTGGGGGTCCCCAAAATACATAATCAGGTCACATTAGATATGCCAACTCTTTAAAAAGATGAAAAAGATAAAAGTAGTATTTAAGTTAAAATGAGTCTTTATTGAAGAAAAAAAGAATGAAACTAAGCATAAACTGCACTGGTAGCCCCGTGTGGTAGAAATGAACTCAGCCAGCTTCTAATACACTGTCTTCAGTGGATAATTTGTTTCCTAGAAGATTCCTTCCCTAAAACCATCCAGTAGGCACCTGTAGCTTCAAGTCAAAGTAAAACGTAACTCTGTTTTGGGCAAAGTGGACTAGAGCTATAAGCCAGTTCCTGGTTTCATGGAGGGGAGGGATTAATGGGGCAGAGAACCTGAAGACACTGCATACCATGTCATCATTACAACATCTGCACCCACATACCCTATTTTGTTATTTTCATGTGATTTATATGTGAACAAAAGTTCATACAAGTACATGACTGACCCTAATATTTTTAGCTGAAGCTGTTACTCTTAGTAACAGAAGTCCAACCATTCATTCAGTGGTTAACAGTTTCCACATAATTGCCTAGACTCAGCTCTTAATTAGGTTCTCCATTAGCCACAGTACTAATTTAACATTAAAAGTCACAGTGCTGAGCCATCTGTCAAAGCACTCACAATCAGTCACATGTTCTGTTTTCCCTCCTTGGTTATACACCTGTTCTTGCCCACTCTTTCTCATGGGCTTTTATATCAAGACCAATTTCTAATCCTAGATGATTTTCCATGATCTTATCATGGAAGGTAATTGTGATAAAGAAAGATGTGAGAGGAAATGAAACAATTAAGAAGAAGCATCTATTCTTGTTCTTTCATTTATCTAACCAAACTTGAATAAATGAATCCCTCGCTTCACAAGGGCATAGAACTGTAATAGGAACAAAAAGCAGACTGACAATTGAGACAGAAATACAAGCTTTTAAAAGGATTCCTATACGCCTGCTTTACTTAACATGAAACAATTCCTCCCTGGGAATAAACATTTATGTCAAAGTCATTTATAGGAACAAAAACACATCTGTGGCATTTCAACAAGATGGTTGGGACTTACAGCAAACTCAGTTTACTTTCTTGTATTGAGCAACTGAATCAAAGAGGTCTACCTCATCTAGGGACAGAGTCTCAAAGACTGGCCCAAGAAATGTAATTAAATTTAATTAATTCAACTATTCTTACTCTCCTACTGTTCAAAGAACCAGCCAACTTATCTCTCCAACCAGATGGTGAGCTCAAAAGAAAGAGTGATAACATATTTCTTTATATTTTCATCAGTATATGTCTAAATTAAATTAAGGACTCAAAAAAATAATTGTAGGACCTACTTAAAAAAAAAAAAGAACTGAGCTAATTTGTCATGGGAACTGGGAGCAAAGGAGCCTGAATTGCAAATCTGTGTCCACATGTTTCTGGCATTCCCAGGTGCCAGCCAAAGCCTCCAGATCATTCTGTCAACTCTGACTCCATTAGATATACCCAATTTTGTTTTCTAGGTGCGCGGGTAGGAAATACGGCAATTATCTTCCCACTTTGATAGAGTGATAGAATGATTTTAGCCTGCTGAAAAGCAAGTGGGGCATATAACTTCATGGTAGAATACATTTTTCAAAATGTAAAAAGCACTTTTAGAAGAGATCCTCCTTTCCCATGCCATTTCCCAGACAACATAACTGAGTAGATATGGATAGCATCACAAAAGACAAAACCAAACCAAACCAAACAAAAATCCCACAGATAAAGAGATACTATGTAAATGTTAAGAGTACACATTAAAAGAAGCTTTACTAAGGAAATTAAAATGGTACGTTCAAGTATATTACTGTACTACCTAAAATCATCTCATACTGTGGCATTACATGTACCAACCTTGGAAAACACTGAGCTTCCTGATTCCTAAAGGCCTTTGACTCTAAAATCCTTCTGTCTCACTTCTCATGAAGGACCCAGCCTAACAGACTGATTCAGATAAAATGGCTACTCTGATCAGGCAGACATTTCTGGGAATCCAGCTAACCAGACATTCTGTTCTGGGGTTTCAAAGGTAATGTCTAATGATGCAAGAACTGAAAAGCCTATGGGAACATTCTCACCCACCACAGGAGCACGGGAAATATACAAATGCCATAGAAGGGATATCACATTTTAGGATAGGTTCACTCATGGCATAGCTGGCCTTTTTCACTTTTCCCTCAGGAAAAGATCAGTGCATCGGGCTTGAGAATCAGTCAACTAAGGACTTATAAAAATCACCTGAATATTGTACATTGCTGTCAGATGAAGTCAATCAACAGGTAGTAGTAATAGCATCTACTTGCACTATTCCATATGCTAATCACTGACTACATATGATTAATATTTAATTATATATTAATTAAAGTTAAGTAAAACCAAAACTGCCATTCCTCTGTTGCACTAACCACATTTCAAATGACTGATAGCCACATTTGGCTAGAAGCTACTATACAGAACACAGAAGTATATTTCCATCACTGCAGAAAATTCTGTTGGAAGGGATTGTTCTATAGTCTCTACTGATGAAGTCTCCGGAGGAACCATGTATCAGCAGAGAACAGAATTATGTGAGAAGGTGTAGTCCAGCTGAAATTGCATGCATGTGCATGCATACACATGCACCCTCTGTAGTCCAAGATCTCTATCTTTATGACAATCAAAGTAAATCTGGAGGGAACTTCATGCATCCTTTTCTTCCTCACTACTCCCTTAAGTCCTGATTCTCCTACTCATGCTTCCATTATCCATAGCTTGTGGTGTCAATAGGGTCGGATATGCTCCAAAGGAGGAGTTGAGAGTCATAGTTATATAGATTTGGAAATGTTAATAAAAAATTATCTTGCCTAAAATCTTTTGTTCCTTCCTACTTTGCCCAAAACCAACCATACCAATAAGTCTGGGAGTCACACTGGAAGATCACAATTTTCATCTGAAAGTAGGAAAATGGGATAGCCAACCAAATTAAATGTAAACTAGCCATTGAGTATTTGGACTATCATAGATACATTTGGGTTCTCATGATCAGCTTTTTTTGGCCTCAGGACATCTGGGGCCTCTAGGGCAGAAACCACCATGCCAAGTGAACATCACGTTTACTTTACAGATGAGGGCAAATGTGGTTCTTGGTTTTAGGTGAAGGAATCTTAAAATTATTTGATTTAATGAGTCCCATCAGGAGATCTTAAAAATGCATTATTTTTTTGTTTACTAAGGATGATGGCACAGTGAATTAGATATTTCACTTCCCACCAAGGAAGTTTTTAATCAACGAATGAAAGAAATTGCCATCGACAGAACCCAGTAACTCAGACTTCCTTTCCAAACAGTATCATGGCAGCAAGAAGGATAAGTGCACTGTGTACTACCTCTCATGGAAAGCATTTAATCATCTCAGTTCCATTAACAATGAGGTTTCTTACATCTAAGGCACAGGGAATAATGAATGCTTTAAGCACCTACTGCAGTTTAAGCTCCTATGTTTTAAGTATATACTTATGTGCTGTCCTCCCAGGAAAAAGCTATGTTCCACTAAGTAGCTATTGCACACTGGGTTCACTAGCAGAATTTTAGAGTGGGTTAGTAACCAAAAGAGCTAACTTTTATTGACTTCTTGCTATATCCCAGGCATTGTTTTAAATGATTTGGATGTCTCATTTAATCCTAACTACCCTCAATGTTGATACTATTTTTACCCCATTTCCCACCCCAGAGAAATGAAGCTTAGAAATACTAAGGATTTGTCCAGAATCAGATTATTATTAAAAGAGCCAGGACTTCAACCCACACAGTCTGATTCATGAGCCTATAATTTTATATACTGGTCCATAAAATTATACTTGTTAGAAATAGCCTGGCTTAAATGGATATTTATGTCTAATCTATCCAGTGTAGAGAAGAATGAAAAGAGTAATTTGACAATAAGAAATACTTCTTTCAGATGCTAATCAAAGGGAGGTGGTTATGAGGAGAAAATGTAGAACAATGGGTTTTTTTGTTTTTAGTTTTGCTGTTGCCTTTGATTTTTTTTAACAAAGCTCTTCTGCTTTCATCAACATGTTGAAGAGACTCAGTGATGCTGATTCTATGTGAGCTCACATTCCCTGACCCATCGAGCCAGGAGGTAACACTCATCAAGCTGCCTGTGACATTTAACTCAGAGAGTCAGTGTTTCTCCATGAGCAACTTCAACCTATCATTTTTTATTTTCCCTCAAATTACTTTAACAAATAATAATAATGTGTCTTTTTTACAGGGTGCCTGGGTCGCTCAGCCCATTAACCATTTGACTCTTGATTTCTGCTCAGGTCATGATCTCAGCGTCATGATGGAGTCCCACCTTGGGCTCCACACTGTCTCTGTCTGTTTGGCTCTCTCTCTTTCTCCCAAACAACTAAAATCTTTAAAAAAAAATAATGTATCTTTTTTATATAAAGATTTGTGAAGATTAAAATTTTGGGTTAATGTCAATTGATTTAGTTTGTATCCCACTATTATTGGCATATATAAATACAGTTGAGCAAAGAACAAAATAAAAGTGGTCACTAGCAAACTTGGCATGATGTACTCCATCATATTTTAATTGGATTACTTGAGCAAAAAGATGATAAAAACACTCATGTTCCCTTTCTTTAAAAACAGAAATATATTGGGTATTTGTAGAGAACTCCTATCACAACCTAAATCACTAAGTTCTACTATAAACTAATAATACTTTAAAATGTTTATATTTCATTTTGAATTTTTGTATGATCTATAGATTATACATATGTACTACACACACATGCGTACATACATACATACAGACAGACATAAAAAGAGAAAGCTCAAGATAAGCTTTTGCTTGGCATCCACATTATATCCAGAAAATGAAGATTGATACAGTTACTTCCAAATCTCCCTCTCCAAAATCAACAAATTAGTTCCTAAATAAAGGCCTATTAGCTCCTTCTACTGGCACCTCTAGAAGTGCAAATACATAAGATACTATTACTTTGCAGATGTATTTATATCTACATACCTATGTATCTACATATGTCATATAGTTATTGATCTTACTCTATGTCAGAGGTTCTTTAGGTCCCCAGAATACATTGATGGACAATGTAATCTGAGAATGAGTTACTATTTTTTACTTTTTTTTTTTTTTAGCCTGATAGTTGGTATTCCAAGTCAATAAACGTATTTCTAACATATTGCTGCATATAAATCTATCACATGAAGGACAAGTTCATGGGTGCTTTTTCTATGTGAAGAGTTGGCTTTTCATTTTGCTTTAAATAAATGCCACCCTGAGTTTTAAATTTCAGGAATTCCTATGAATAGGGATGCTATTAACAATGAGGAAGCATTGCTCCCCAAATGTATAAAGAAACATTATATGTGAAATATTATGTATCATTACTGTTACACTAAAGGCATAGGTCTATGTTATCTCTGCACCTGCATATCTAGTATACCTTAATTATATGTCATAGATGCTCAATATCTGGAGCCTGAAACACTGGTACAATGATTCACACTTAGAAGACACTTCAAATAAATTGCACCCTATTCGTGTTAATAATACAGGGAATGAAATTGAGGCCAGGGGCTTCAGAGGGGAGGAGGGTGGGGGAATGGATAGGCTGGTGATGGGTATTAAGGAGAGCACGTATTGCATGGTGCACTGGGTGTTATATGCAAGTAATGAATCATGGACCTTTACATCAAAAACTAGAGATGTACTGTATGGTGACTAACATAATATAATAAAAAATGAATAAATAAACTAATTAAAAAAAAAAGAAATTGAGGCCAGGGAGACTGACATGCTATGACTGCATAGCTAATTTGTATACAGAGCCAGAACTAGACCCTGAGGCTCTTGTCTCCCATTAGAAAACTCTTTATTCTTATAAAAACAAACGTAAATTAAGTGCCTACTATGTGTTAATATATTTCACGTCATCTTCAATATTTAAGTCATATAGGCATAATGCTCATGTTTCGAATTATGACATCAAATCACGAAGAAGTAAAATGATTTGCTGAGCACCACGCAGCTAGTGAACAGAAAATCTGAAATTCAAAACTAGGTCTTTCTGCCAGAAAGTCTTATGATTTATCCAATACAGTGTCCTGCTTTCCTTGAGATATTCCACTTCCTTTATGAATAGTGCCAGAGCATGGAGAGAAAAAAAAAAAATGGTCTCACTAAGAAAAGAAAATGATTTCCTACCTTTTCATATATATATATAGATATAGATAGATATTTTCATATATAGATAGATCGATATATCTCTCACACACACACACAAATAAATAAATAAATCAGGCTAAAATACCTTTTCCAAAAGCATCAAATCAAGTGTTCATTTCCAACCTCTCAACAGCATCAATTTTTACTGTTAACTCAGAAAAAGATTCTAACACAGAAACATATCAGATCTCTTACATGGTCTTCTGAACAACCTTATGCTCAATGAATCACTGAGTACAGATTCCATCACTATAAAGGAAGAGATGGGTGGGTCACTCCAAATGGATGAAAGACCTTGAGGTGAGACAGGAATCCACCAAAATCCTAGAGGAGAGCATAGGCAGCAACCTCTACGACATTGGCCACAGCAACCTTATTCATGACACATCTCCAAAGGCAAGAGAAACAAAAGAAAAAATGAACTTGTGGGACTTCATCAAGATAAAAAGCTTCTGCACAGCCAAGGAAACAGTCAAAAAAATGAAGAGGCAGCCCACGGAATGGGAGAAGATATTTGCAAATGACACTACAGATAAAAGACTGGTATCCAAGATCTACAAAGAACTTCTCAAACTCAATACACAAGAAACAAATAAATAAATCATAAAATGGGCAGAAGATATGAATAGACATTTTTCCAATGAAGACATACAAATGGCTAACAGACATATGAAAAAATGCTCAAAATCATTAGCTATCAGGGAAATTCAAATGAAAACCACACTGAGATACCAGATATTTACGCCAGTTAGAATGGCAAAAATTGACAAGGCAAAAAACAACAATTGCTGGAGAGGATGTGGAGAAAGGGGATCCCTCCTACATTGTTGGTGGGAATGCCAGTTGGTACAGCCACTCTGGAAAACAGTGTGGAGGTCCCTTAAAAAGTTAAAAATTGAGCTACCCTATGATCCAGTCATTGCACTACTGGGTATTTACCGCAAAGATACAGACGTAGTGAAGAGAAGGGCCATATGCACCCCAATATTCATAGCAGCATTGTCCACAATAGCTAAATCATGGGAGGAACCGAGATGCCCTTCAACAGATGACTGGATTAAGAAGATGTGGTCCATATATACAATGGAATAGTACTCAGCTATCAAAAAGAATGATTTTTCAACATTTGTTGCAATATGAACGGCACTGGAGGAGATAATGCTAAGTGAAATAAGTCAAGCAGAGAAAGACAATTATCATATGGTTTCTCTCATCTATGGAATATAAGAACTAGGATGATCGGTAGGAGAAGAGAGGGATAAAGAAAGGGGGAGTAATCAGAAGGGGGAATGAATCATGAGAAACTATGGACTCTGAGAAACAAACTGAGGGCTTCAGAGGGGAGGGGGGTGGGGGAATGGGATAGGCTGGTGATGGGTAGTAAGGAGGGCACGTATTGCGTGGTGCAGTGGGTGTTATATGCAACTAATGAATCATGGAACTTTACATCAAAAACCAGGGATGTACCGTATGGTGACTAACATAATACAATAAAAAATATTATTATAATAAAAAAAAAAGAATTTCTAAATCACCACTTTAGGCAAGGGAAGTACACCAGCCTCTATCTCCCCCCCGCCCAACCGTTATCTGCAGGTTTCACTTTCTGTCGTTTAGTTACCTAGTGTCAACCATGGCACGAAGCAGATGATCCTCAAGAGGTCAACAGTAGCCTAATGCTAAGTCACAATGCTTGTATCATTCACTTCACACTTCATCATGTAGACATTCTATTGTCTCAATTCATCACAAGAAAAAAAAGAGTTCAAAACAAGATATCTTGAGAGACCACATTCATATACCTTATTATAATATGTTGCTTTATTTTTTCTATTTTATGATTGTTAATCCTTTCCTGTGCCTAATTTATAAATTAAACTATCACAGGTATATATGTATAGGAAAGACAATGTACATATAGGGTTCAGTACTATCCTTAGTTTCAGGCATCCACTGGGGGTCTCGGATAAGGAGGAGTATTTTATTTTTTTTTTTAAGATTTTATTTATTTATTCAACAGAGATAGAGACAGCCAGCGAGAGAGGGAACACAAGCAGGGGGAGTGGGAAAGGAAGAAGCAGGCTCATAGCAGAGGAGCCTGATGTGGGGCTTGATCCCACAACACCGGGATCATGCCCTGAGCTGAAGGCAGACGCTTAACCACTGTGCCACCCAGGCGCCCCAAGGAGGGGTATTTTAACATGGCAGGAACATATCAAAATACTTTATTTTCTACAGGGAGATGGAATTTCTGAACCAGATATGTCCTGCTGCTACGGTCCAATGCAATCTACCAGAGCTCAATATAAAATATCAATTCTTTAAAATCTGCTTTTCTCCATCCTACATTAAAGCCTAAAAAGCAAGACATTCTCTCAGTTTTGTTATAGAGCAATTGAAGTTTCTGCCATTGTTCTGCTCTTTATCTCTTTGGCTAACTAAGTCACTGAACCTTTCTAAGCGTCAGCTCTTTCATCCATGTAATGGGAATTATAACACCTCCAGATAGCTGAAAGTTAAATGAGGTCATTCACTTAGAGGAGCTCAAATATTAAACTGGTCCGGGTTGGGCACTCAGTTCAAAAAAAGATTGGGTTGGTGCAGGCCAACTCAAGGAAGGGGGTACATGGAAAATAATCAGAAATGCTTTCTCATAATAGCACTAATATAATAATATTAAGAGTTAAGGAAATGCTTGGAGAGGATTCTCTATGGTGACCATTTCTAATAAATTCATTTAAAGTGAAAAAAGTTTAAATTAACTCTGTCATAAAAATGTGAGGAATCTATACTAAGAGATACCAATGAGTGTCACCTGCCTATTAAGGACTTTGAAAGGATTAATGGACTTTTGATTCATGGCACTTTGGAAATTTTAGAAAGATATACTAAATACACACACATGTACTCATGCATTAGTGCACTGACTGTTGGATATAAAACTGAACCAAGGCATAGCATATCATGACTGAGTGGGACAGAAGCAAACAACCTAACAGTCTTCCTCATGAAAGTTACCGTATATACACGGTCTTTCAGATTAAAAGATTCCACACATGTTTTCATAACTATCAGTAGTTCCCAACAGACCAACTTAGGTCTCAGAGCAGGGGAGTTACAATGCAACCATTATATCACTTGACACAACTATAGTAAAGTCCACCTAAAGAGGAACAGGAAAGAAAAGGAGGCAGCAAGATCACCACCCAGAAGTGCTGAGTAACTTCTCATTTCCATACATGTGCATCTCTAATGTTACTGAAATCAGTAGGCCTTCCTAGCAAAAATTTTCAGTTTTAAAGACAGCAGTTTCAGTGTATGATACTTGCAGCCTGAAAGATGTTGGGAAGTTTATTTAATGAGAAAATAAATCTAAATGTGAAATCATAAGCACTACTAAGTAGGTCCTCAGGCTTGGAGTTAGTAGAGGGAAGAGAAGTGCTATACCTACCATTCATGGGTATAGGAATTTGCATTACCATCAGACTTTGACTCATTTGAGCGTATGTGACTCTCATTAAAATAATCTCGATAGACATTATCTCTCTTTAAAAAGGAAAAAATTCAGAGCTGGATTATAAGCAAATTACCAAAGTCACATATACAACAAATAAGATGAGCTAGAATTTACTTACTCTTTGGTTTTCATTTTGTCAAGTTGCCTTCAAATAAGCTGTATTCGCAGCCCCAATTAGATATGTATCACACATAAATATATTTATATTAATATATATTTTATATAATAAATATTTTACATTTATATAATAAGAGGGCGAGTTTTAGGGGTAGAGTTTTTAGGGACTGGATGTCTTCATAGGATGGAATGGTTGATATGCTAGAGTACTCAAACACATAGTGACTACCAGCTCTGTATTTACTGCATTATCCTGGAGTTCTTTGCCTATCACTCTCTAAATTGTAATCCCAATAAGCCCCATTATACTTGTAAGCAACCAGGGATTGGTAAAGGTGGTAAAAATTATTTGAGTCAATTCTTAGGTGGTGTTACTAATTCTTGATATATTCCTGTAACTCTTTGCACGATCTTTCAAGAGAGGATCTAGGTAAAAGAGGTTTAATGCAGGGGTGCTATTTTACAGTTTAAACAATGTAATTTCCAAGCCCTTTGCTTCTTAGTCTGATGACAACCATATACTTATTTTTAAAATTTCCCTTTAAAGCCAGAAACTTTGAGTTATATAAATCAGAGAGAAAGTTATTCAACTGGTTTGGTAAGATTCAAGTTCAAATTGTAGGATTAATTATAGTAGTTAAGACATGAAAACTATAATAGGTTAAGTACGAAGTTAGGGCAAAATCTTGAGTACCTGAAAGGAAGGATTTTTTTTTGCTTCATTTATTTGATTAACCCAGTGTTGAAGACCACAATAAATCACAGCCCATGTAATGAAGGCTGAATGGTAGGGGGAAATCCTGAGTATATTTTCATAATATAAACATCAAAATGCTTTATCACGATTTGCCTTAATGCAATCTATATCGCATAAGATACTTTATAATGGGTAGATTATTATTTTTAGATGTTCTTATTAAAATACACAAATAAGCACAACTCACTAATGTGTACCTCTCTGGGAAGGTTTCTGACAAATTATATTTTCAAGCTGTGGTTTTTGATTTTTATTTCCCTGATGAGTGCTGTTGAGATTTTTTGTGTCTGTTAGGATTTGTATGTCTTCTTTGGAGAAATGTCTGTTCATGTCTTCTGCCCATTTCTGACTGGATTTTTTGTTTTTTGGGTGTTGAGTTTGATGAGTTCTTTATAGATTTTGGATACTAGCCCTTTATCTAACATGCTATTTGCAAATATCTTCTCCCATTCTGTAGGTTGTCTTTGAGTTTTGTTCATGGTTTCCTTTGATTTGCAAAAGCTTTTTATCCTGATGAAGTCCCAACAGTTCATTTTTGCTTTTGTTTCCCTTGCCTCTGGAGACATGTCTAGCAAGAAGTTGCTGCAGCAAACCAAAATGAGATATCATCTCACACCTGTCAGAATATCTAAAATTAATAACTCAGGAAACAACAGATGTTGGTGAAGATGTGGAGAAAGGGGAACCCTCTTACACTGTTGATGGGAATGCAAACTAGTGCAGCCACTCTGGAAACAGTATGGAGGTTCCTCAAAAAGTTAAAAATAGTACTACTCTATGACTGAGCAATTATTTCACTACTAGGTATTTATCCAAAGGATACAAAAATAGTTGAAGGGGCATACACACCCTAATGTTTATAGCAGCAATGTCCACAATAGCCAAACTATGAAAAGAGCCCAGATATCCATTGACATATGAATGGATAAAGAAGACACAGTATACACACACACACACACACACACACACACACACAGACACACACAGAGAGGAATATTACTCAGCCGTCAAAAAGAATGAACTCTTGCCATTTGCAATGATGTAGATGGAACTAGAGTATATTATGACAAGCAAAATAAGTCAGAGAAAGCCAATTATCATATGATTTCACTCATATGTGGAATTTAAGAACAAAACAGATGAATAGGGAAAGGGAAGGAAAAAGAAAATAAGATAAAAATAGAGAGGAAGACAAACCATAAGAGACTCTTAACTGTAGGAAACAAACTGAGAGTTGCTGGAGGAGAGATGGATGGGAGGATGGGGTAAGGAGGGACAGGCATTAAGGAGGACACTTGATGTAATGAGCACCGGGTGTTGTTATATGCAACTGATGAATCATTAAATTCTATCCCAAAATTAATAATACACAATATTATTAACTTGAATAAAATAAAAATAAAATGACCTCTGCAAACATTATAAAAGCAACTGCACACATTATATAATCATCACATATGACAATAAAATTTCCAATTTCTTGACTATGTTTCCAACTTTTATTTTTAGTAATCCTTGGTTTTCATGGTCTTTTGCCTCCTATAAGACAGTCTGGAGATCTTTTTATACTTTTTAAATGGTCTTGAACTTTTCCCATCAAAGTTGTTTCCTTATTCTTTGGCCAAGTTAATTTGCAAGTTTAGCTTAAATTAAAATAGCTCTGATTCCATCATGCAGAATTTTCTGGAAAACATGAAACCTCCTGGGAATAGCAAAAAATCACTGGCTTCTTGCTCTTAACTGTTTTGTTTCCAGCAAAAGCCCACCTTCAAAACCTACTGCCAGCCTCCTATAATCTAGCAACTTCTTTCCACCCTCCATAAAGGGGAAACTAAATATTTGTGTTCTTGCCTAGATGAGGACAGGCAGTGAAAGGAACAGGGGATTGTTGTTACTGGGTTATGTGATCTACTTAGAACTGGTCATGCTCATAGAATGTCAAGCCCAGCTCTACACACACACACACACACACACACACACACACACACACACACACACACTTCCCCTCCCTCAGGCTCCCCTGTCTTTAAGGAGATGCTGGAATGTCCTCTCACAGAGCATTCATTGACGGGTTCTCCAAAAACAAGGAATACACTAAAGGCACATATCGCATGATACTCAAAATGTAACTCTTTCACCACCTACTCCCAGATATTATAGCATGACCCCTTCACCTTTTGGTCTGGTCTTCAGCTCCACACACACTGACCTAGGAGTCAGAAACTAGGGATTTGTTTGGAAGAAACTATTTATGGGAAAGGTGTATATCATGAAGTTCTGAAGTTAGATCTCTCAAAAGATGGGTAAACATTTGCAGAACCTTCCTAATACGGAAACTCCATTATCTTCCATTCTCTGACAGATCACTCACCCTGCTTCTTATCTCTCTTTTCTCCAGACTAATCAGAGTTTCATTGCTTCTGCTCCATGGCCTTCTGCTGTGCTAACCAGACCAGTGGACCATGGCTTGACCATATATGAAGTATCCTCAACTTCTGCACCTGGAAATGGATGGTATTTTCCAAGTCTACTAGAGTCCAGGATCCTGGTACCCTCCGAGAGTTCTCAAAAGGATTGCCACTTATGCTTTTACCCCCCAGCTCTGATCCGTCCCTTTCAGTCTTCTCTGGCTGCAGTGAGCAGTGCATGCACACAAGTCTATCTAGGAGGTTGCAGAGTGAAGCAAGAGTCCTGTCTTTCCAGTCCTAGGGGGGATGCCACCTTGGTTTGGAGCCTGGCTTGATGGGAGGTGTTGAGAGCAGGAAGAGCCAGCTCCCAGGCACTCAGGGCATAAAGGACCAATACTCCTGAACCAGCAAAGAATACATTCAGCCCGACTAGGGGAATACTCTGCTGAACCCAACTTTTCCCTCACCAGAGCCAAGAAAGGGTTCTGAACTGGAATTAGTGGCACTAAGCTCTCAGGAACTCAGGACCCCAATTCCGTCCAAGTTGGGTGGAGGTGGTGCCAGGCAGGTGGCAGCTGCTCACCTGGGCTGCACTGGGCTGGTTGGTGGGGAGAGTTTTGAAAGACTGAGCCACCGCCACACAAGGTTGGAGTTGAACTGAGGTCATGATGGAGCCTCCGCTGGTTGCTCTAGCAGAGGAACTGGGAGGGAGGTCTGGTGCTGCCATATCTTCCTGCTGCCAGTGTAAAGAGCAGCTAAGGAGCTGGACACAGTGCAAGGAGCTCTGTGCCACCAGGGACCCTCCCCTTGATATCCTGGGCTCTGCAGCTACTAGTCTCCACTCTGGGCTTGTGCACCCTATTTATAGAGGCCATCTACCTTGGACTCTGGAAGTTAACAAAGGTCTACTCTAGCATCTTGATCTCAATGATTGGACTCCTTTACCTGATTCAGAACTCAAGCTTTACATTTCTGAATTAGAGAAAACCCTGGAAAAGTAGCAGCAAAAATTAATGTTGAATCATTGTCTCTGCACACATGCATACAATCATTATGCTCAAAAGATCCAAGGCAAGGATTGTCTCCTTATTGATGGGATTACATCTAGTTAGTAAAGAAATTAGGTTTGAAACCAGAATGACTTTTGATGCTAAATTAAGTATTTTACACTATTTTTTCTTAACGAACTCAAAATAACTGCATAATTGAACACTGGCTATGATATGGTAACTATATAAGCACTCTGGATAATAATTGATTTGCACAACCAATTCTGGAAACTAACAAAGCTATAGTAGTTCGGGTTGAAGGAGAAGCAAAAATTATTCTGTTTTCCGCTTTAATTTTTCTACTTTAAAAAGATAGTGTTCTGAAATATGGTATAGTTTCTCTACATATAATGTATTGATTCAGGTAAATGTCACTCTTATTTTCCCTCTCATTTTTAAGTCTTTCCTTCCTTGGTGCATAGTGGCTGAACTATATGCTGTCTCACAATTAGAACTGTGATTTTTTTTTTATTAGTTCTTTAACACACTTGAGTACCACTTGAGAAGATGTCCTCTGCTTCCGCTTGTTTTTATAAATAAAATAGAAAAAACTAGATAGAGCAATTGTGTTGATTTTCCTCAGACCCTACCCAGGAAATGATGGGATTTTTTTTTCTTAAAATACTGTCAAACATCAACAAATTTTGGCACAGACCAGAAATCAATAATTAATTGTATGTCTACTTACACACCAAATAAACTGGCTTAAGAAAAGGATTAAGTCCTCTTATCTGCAGATATGGGGCTAAGATGCTATAACCATTTTATATGGAAGTTGTAGAAGGTAAGTCCACTTTATGAACAACTTGGCAATAAAAATAATATTTCTCTGTGTAATTGAACCTCTCTCTCAGTAGGACTAAACAAAGTCTGATTTTTTTTTTTCTAACGTAAAAACTCCTGCCGGTGCTCTAAAAGATAGTGAGAAGGCACTACCCATCAGCTGGGTTGGGGAGGGAGGGAGAAGAAAGAAGAAAAGAAAGAAAGGAAAGAAAAAAAGAAAAAAACACAAGCATTTACCGAACATCATAGAATCAGAGAGCAAATGAAGAAGGGGATGCTGTTATTTCAGCCCTTAACCCAATCAATTTAATTTTTTTCTACATTCTTTTCAGCTATAATACACTACTTGTATGATCATTTTATGTTTTTAAAGAGTAACTTCTACAATCATGAGGAAGTGAAACACGATGTAATAGCATTATCCTCTTCTACTTCCCAGTACAAAAGACAGGTAATGGCAGATCATCAATCTCATCACAGCAAATAGGTAATGTAGATAAAAGAAAATCTAATTTTAAAAGATATCAGAGAGCTGTAAATACAAAGAAAACTAGATGAACTAAAACTTCAGTGAGTGGAGAACCTTTCATAGGTGAGCTGAGAATATGGTGCACTTTCTTCCCTAAGCACATTTTCAGAGTCTGGGCATTGACTAAGAAAGGTAGAAAAGGAGAAAATTAAAAAAAAAAAAAAAAAAAAAGGAAAGGAAAACAGAGACGTCTGTGATGTCTGTTGCAGAAGTCAACAAAAATAAATTTTTTTTAAAAAGTCAACAAAAATTATAACAATACTGCTAGTGAAGCCCAGAAGTATTTCTGGCAGAACCCTCTAAAAAGCTGACTTAAAATGCAGAGTGATATCTCTTGCAACTGTAGAGTCATTAAAACACAGATCTGTGAGAAATGGAACAAACACCCAAGAAGTCTTATGTTTGAGACCTTAGAAATCAGAGATGTACCATGTCCAGAGAAAGCTGTAATCCAGCCCTGACACTACACAAATACTGTCTGGAGTGAAATGATAAGCTTCTGACCAGATTTTCATATAAAAGTGAAGTTGAAATTTGTTCTGAGAGAAGATAAAATTATTAAAGAATCTACTTTTTAAACACAGGCTTTTGCATAAAATTCACGACATGTAAAGAGTCAGGAGACAGGGAAATGAAATGTTCAATCACCATAAAAAAAAGTCTCAGAGGTCATAGAGATAATAGATTTAGCAGACAAGATTACTAATTTTTCTACATGAACTAAGTATTATTACATAATGCTCATGGTAAATGCGAAGGGAGATTATAAAAGTGAAGTAAACGTTGCTAAGAGAGTTATTCAAAATAGAATCTGGAGGACATTGAGGAAGTGAGGAATATTCAAGTCTCCTGTTTCAATTTTTGCAACAGCATGAACTCGTGATTTTTGTCAATTGCATCTCAACTACCTCCTGAAACGTATCTTTGTATTTTGGACTGAAACAGGGATAATGTAACATCTGTTAGCTAAATAGCCAATCGTTTATTAGGTAATTTAGCTATGTCAGCACCAATCATAACTCTTTCAAAACAAGTTATGAAAATTTGTGGGTTTTGCTTTATTTTTTTTAAGATTTTATTTATTTATTTGAGAGAGTGAAAGAGATATCACAGGCAGGGGGCAAGGGTAGAGGGAGAAGCAGAAGCAGACCCCCACCGAGCAGGGAGCCTGATGCAGGACTCCATCCCAGGACCCTGGGATCATGACATAAGCAGAAGGAAGGCAGACGCTTAACCAACTGAGCCACCCAGGCACCGGTGGTTTTTGATTTATAAGCCTGCACTCCCTGCTTGCAATTTTGAGAATACTTTCAATTTTGGTCAACTCTGTGCCTCCCAGATTGCAATCCCTAATATTCCAAATAAACACTTTTGATTGCTTTACAACATCTTCTTGGTCAACATTAAGAAAATAGAAGAAACATAGAAAAATTAGTTTAAAAATAAAGACCTTTGTGAAAGACATAAATTCCAAAAAGGGAATAGAATAGATCCTAGAATTTAAAATAAAAGGTCTGGAATTAATAGCTTATTGGATGGGTATGAGAACAGATAGAAAGAACAAACTTCAAGATGGATCAATAGAAAAAAAAATTTTTTAAAAGGGTAAAAAATTTGAAAACAAAACAATGTAATAAATATGCAGGTACAGTCAAAGATCAAAGAATATGTTAAACTTTATTCGGGAAGGAAAGTCAATAAAAAGATGAAATATTTGTCACAACTGTAGCTGGAAATTTTATAAAAATAAAGACATTCTTTCACAGATTGAAAATCTGTATGAAGACTACAAGAAATGAGAAATCATGCCCCATCTTTTAGGGCAGAGTATTTGCAGAAATTATGGGGAATCTGTCTGCTTCAGAGGTTCATCTTTCCTTATTTAATTTTTTATATTAGTATGGACTCTTAGATCTATTATTTTATAATTTAGGTTATAAACCAAAACTACTTTATTTTGTTGCATCAATTTTTCCAGCTCTGAACAATGACTCATATTTTTTTAACATACTCCCATCAGTTAGTTTTTTTTTTTTTAACACTTTTTGGCACTACAAGATACTTTGATTTATCTACTTCATTTTTTTGCCACAGTTCTACAATGAGGCATTTTTCCAAGGATCTCTGTTTTGCTTTTTTTTTTTTTTAATTGGAGAACAGTATTAGAAATCAAGATCCTTATGTTAGGTGTCCTCCTTGTTATCCAGAGGACTGTTTTGCTAGCTATTTTTAGACTATCTGCTAATCTATTTTCATACTATTTCAGCTAGCAAAACAAGGATTTACATTTGTTCATACTTACCCATGTATACATATATATAAAAATACTTTTATATATAACCATCTGTATTTATAAACATGGTTCATATTGTTTTGCCAACTCTAACCTATAATCACACTTATTATTCTAACTTCTTCCCTTATTCATCTGTAATTTATATTCCAAAAGTGAGGAAACTGACCCCCATTATTTATCACCCACGTACATAATATTCAGTTCCAGGCTACATGTATAACAGAATTGTGAACCCTACTTCCATGAGAAACAATTGACTGAGCCACCCAGGTGCCCCAAACCATAAGAGACTTTTTTTTTTTTTAAGGATTTTATTTATCAGAAAGAGTAAGAGCAAGAGAGAGAGCATGAGCAGGGGATGGAGAGAGGAAAAGCAGGCTCTTCACTGAGCAGGGAGCCCAGTGTGGGTGGAAATCAATCCCAGGACCCAAGGATCATGACCGGAGCCGAAAGCAGCCACTTAACTGACTGAGCCACCCGGCCATTCCCATAAGAGACTCTTTATGATAGAGAACAAAATGAGAGTTCATGGAGGGACGTGCATGGAGGGGATGGGCTAAACAGGTGATAGGTATTAAGAAGGGCACTTGTTATATTGAGCACTGGATGTTATATACAAGTTACTAAATTCTACACTAGAAACCAATTTTATCATATGTGTTAACTGATCAGAGTTGAAATAAAAATTCATTTCAATTCAATTCAAATTCAATGGCGTGGGGGAAAAAAAGAAGAAGAATCCCTACCTGTATAGTACTACCATCAACTGCAATGGGAGGTTGCCATAGAAGTCAAAATATGACAAGTTTCAAAAGAAATTAAAGAATTAAAGGATTCATAGGAGAATCAAAGTCACAGTCATTTGAGAAATAGTAATCAAGAAAAGCCCCATGGGAGGCAAGTATAATTAGAAAGCTAAACATCAAAAAGTGTGTCAGTTTCAATTCTAAGAAATGATGACAGACTGGTCAGACTTATCCAAAGAATAGAGAAAGGACCCAAATTAATAAAATTATGAATGAAAAGGGAGAGATCACGACCAACACCAATGAAAGAGGAAGGATCATCAGAAACTTTTATCAACAGCTTATGCTAATAAATTAAACAACCTGGAAGAAATGGATGCCTTCCTGGAAACCTATAAAATACCAAGACTGAAACAGGAAGAAATTTATTTTTTAAACAGACTGATTAATTATGAAGAGATTGAAGCAGTGATCAAAAACCTCCCCAAAAACAAGAGTCCAGGGCCTGACGGATTCCCCAGGGAATTCTACCAAACATTCAAAGAAGAAATAATACCTATTTTCCTGAACGTGTTTCAAAAAATAGAAACAGAAGGAAAACTACCAAACTCATTCTATGAGGCCAGTATTACATTGATCCTCAAACCAGGCAAAGACCCCACCAAAAAGGAGAATTACAGACTGATATCCCTGATGAATATGGACGCCAAAATTCTCAACAAGATCCTAGCTAATAGGATCCAACAGTACATTAAAAGGATTATCCATCATGACCAAGTGGGATTCATCCCTGGGATGCAAGGGTGGTTCAACATTCGCAAATCAATCAGTGTGATAGATCATATCAACAAGAAAAGAGTCAAGAACCATATGATCCTCTCAATTGATGCAGAAAAAGCATTTGACAAAATACAGCATCCTTTCCTGATTAAAACCCTTCAGAGTGTAGGGATAGAGGGTACATTCCTCAATTTCATAAAAACCATCTATGAAAAGCCTACGGCGAATATCATTCTCAATGGGGAAAAGCTGAAAGCCTTTCACATAAGATCAGGAACACAACAAGGATGTCCACTCTCACTGTTATTATTCAACATAGTACTAGAAGTCCTTGCAACAGCAATCAGACAACAAAAAGGGATAAAAGGTATCCAAATTGGCAAAGAAGAAGTCAAACTGTCTCTCTTCGCAGATGACATAATACTCTATACAGAAAACCCAAAAGACTCCCCTCCCAAATTACTAGAACTTATAGAGCAATTCAGTAATGTGGTGGGATACAAAAATCAATGCTCAGAAATCAGCTGCATTTCTATACACGAACAATGAGACTGAAGAAAGAGAAATTAGGGAATCGATTCCATTTACAATAGCACCAAAAATCATACGGTATCTCAGAATTAACCAGAAACATAAAGGATCTATATTCTAGAAACTACAAATCACTCTTGAAAGACATTGTGGAAGACACAAAAAAATGGAAAAGTATTCCATGCTCGTGGATCGAAAACACAGTTAAAATGTCTATACTACCCAGAGCATTCTACACTTTCAATGCCATCCCGATCAAAATACCAATGACATTTTTCAAAGAACTGGAACAAATAGTCCTTAAATTGGTGTGGAATCAGAAAAGGCCCTGAATTGCCAAGGAATTGTTGAAAAGGAAAAACAAAGCTGGGGGCATCACGTTGCCAGATTTGAAGCTATACTACAAAGCTCTGATCACAAAGACAGCATGGTACTGGCACAAAAAACAGACACATAGACCAATGGAAAAGAATAGAGAACCCAGAAATGGACCCTTGGCCCTTTGGGCAACTGAATACAGATACAACTTTTTAGCTTTCTGTCATCATTTGTTTGTTTATTTTTTAATAATTTTATTATGTCATGTTAGTCGCCATACAGTACAGGAAAAAACATCCAATGGAAAAAAGACAGTCTCTTTAATAAATGGTGCTGGGAAAATTGGACAACTACGTGCAAAAGAATGAAACTTGACTACTCTCTCACACCATACACAAAGATCAACTCCAAATGGATGAAAGACCTCAATGTGAGACAGGAATCCATCAAAATCATAGAGGAGAACATAGGCAGCAACCTCTACGACATCAGCCACAGCAACCTTTTTCATGACACATCTCCAAAGGCAAGAGAAACCAAAGAGAAAATGAACTTGTGGGACTTCATCAAGATAAAAAGCTTCTGCACAGCCAAGGAAACAGTCAAAAAAAACTAAGGCAGCTCATGGATTGGAAGAAGATATTTGCAAATGACACTACGGATAAAAGACTAGTATCCAAGATCTACAAAAAACTTCTCAAACTCAATACACGAGAATTGAATAATCAAATCAAAAAATGGGCAGGAGATATGAGCAGACACTTTTCCAATGAGGACATACAAATGGCTAACAGACACATGAAAAAATGTTCAAAATCATTAGCCATCAGGGAAATTCAATTCAAAATCACATTGAGATACCACCTTACACCAGTTAGAATGGCAAAAATTGAGAACGCAAGAAACAACAATTGTTGGAGAGGATGTGGAAGAAGGGGATCCCTCTTACATTGTTGGTTGGAATGCAAGTTGGTACAGTCACTTTGGAAAACAGTGTGGCAGTCCCTTAAAAAGTTAAAAATTGAGCTACCTTATGACCCAGCAATTGCACTACTTGGTATTTACCCCAAAGATACAGATGTAGTGAAGAGAAGGGCCATATACACCCCAATGTTCATAGCAGCATTGTCCACAATAGCTAAATTGTGGAAGGAGCCGAGATACCCATCAACAGACAAATGGATAAAGAAGATGTGGTCCATATATACAATGGAATATTACTCAGCCATCAGAAAGAATGATTACCCAACATTTGCAACAACATGGATGGGACTGGAGGAGATTATGCTCAGTGAAATAAGTCAAGCAGAGAAAGTCAATTATCGTATGGTTTCACTCATTTATGGAACATAAGAAATAGCAGAGAGATTGGTAGGAGAAGGAAGGGAAGAATGAAGGGGGAGTAAACAGAAGAGGGAATGAACCATGAGAGACTATGGCCTCTGGGAAACAGACTGAAGGCTTCAGAGGGGAAGGGGGTGGGGGATTGGGATAGGCCAGTGATGGGTATTAAGGAGGGCACATATTGCATGGAGCACTGGGTGTTATACACAAATAATGAATCATGGAACACTACATCAAAAACTAAGGATGTACTGTATGGCGAATAACATAACAAAATAAAATTATTTAAAAAAAAAACAAATGATGACAGAAAGCTAAGGAGTTGTATCTGTATCCAACAGCATGGTGTATCTAGCCAACAATTAGACCGCTTCAATTTAATTTGGTATATGTGAAATATGAGAAGTTCAGAGACTTATTAGAATGCTTTGGGTATTCACAAAGTACATATAAATAAATGGTCAAAATATTAGCTTTGTAATCCATGCAATGATGATTAATATGCAAGCATATAAGATTATTAGATAATAGATTATAAAGCTGCCTTCTATATCATATGACCCTAGAGCACAAACTATGAGTTTAGTACTCTAGTGATTTAACAGTATCATTAAAAACCCTAGAGAGGAAGCAAACTGGCTTTTATTACTTTGTATAAATAATGCTGTTGACCTAGAATCAATAAATAGCTTATTTGGGTATTTTTATAAGTGCAAATAGCCCTTTCAGAGTACCTGGAGTCAAAATCATAATTGGTAATATGAAGATTATGAAATTGATAAATCCAGATGTGAACAGAATTGATGATCGAGGTGTCCTCTAATTGAACTAACCACAAAGTTATACAACAAACTCAAAAGCCTGATGATTTATGGAAATTATTTCCTCTATCAATTGGTCCCCATTATTTGAGCAGCAAAGGTAATACCTTTGAGGGTCTGAGTATTAATACATGAGATTGGGTTACAGAGCATTTGTTTGGAGGTGATTTTCAGTGGACTTTAAGAATAGATGTGTCAAGAAGGAGGGGTTCAAGAGGGCAATGTAGAAAGACCCTGAACTCGCCTTCTCTGCAGACACACCAAATCTATACCTACATATAGAGTGATTGTTCCTGAAGAATAGAAAACTGACTAAACAACTTCTGTACAACATAGAGGAACCATACAGGGAATGGCAGGAGGGACAGAGACATCGTAACAATAGGAACACTGCCCAATACTACAAACTACAATGGAGAGGGATGATATTGAGAGACTGGGAGCAGATGTGGCCACCCTGGGGCACAGGAAAAAAAGTCATGCTTTAAAAGGGCAACTAGAATATATAGGAAATAACTCTCTGCCAAATGGTAGGGGATCAGCTGGAATGCTCTCTGGAGTAAAAGGGACTGCAAGCACCACTATTTACCTTGATAGCACAGAAGCAAGATCCAGGCACCCTAGCCAGCCTGCCACCTCAGGAAGCCAGAGGCTCTTAGCCATTCCCTCAGCTCCCCACTCATGTCCACCCTAGGTCCAGCTGTCCCATCAAGGTGGGTCCAGCACAGCACATACTGGGACACCCATGGATAGCACCTACTATAGCCCCGGCCAGCTACTAAGGCAACTGAATGCAAAAACACCCTGACCTGTATTTGCTTCAGCTCCAACTATCCTGCTAGCCTTCCTCACATGTGGAACACCATAGGACTAACCACCCAACCCATGCCCACTTCAGCTCTAGCAATCCCACCAAGGTATTCCCTATATGGAGGGCCCTGGAAATTTGCTGGCCTATGTCTGCTTAAGCTCCAGTCATTCTACCAGAGCATTCTCTATGAATTGCACCCCAAGACTCCCAGCCCATGCTTGCTACATGGCCAGCCATCCCAAAATGTCAGGCACATGCAGTTTACCCAGAAGAGAAGGCTATTTATTTCCTTCAAGATTGGGGGAAGCAGCTGTTCTTACTGCATAAAAACAAACATAGAAAGTCAAACAAGGTGAGGATACAGAGAAATATGCTCCAAACAGAAGAACAAGACACAATTTCAGAAAAACAAACAAGCAAACAAACAAAAAACAACTAAACAAGACAGAGATAAACAACCTGCCTGATAAAGAGTTTAAAGTAATGATCATAAATAGACTCACCAGACTTGAGAGAAGAGTGGGTGAACTCTGTGAGAACTTCAGTGAAATTATAAAAAAGAACCAATGAAAATTGAAGAATACAATCACCAAAATGAAAAAAAAATCCACAGAGAAAACCAATAGCAGATTAGATGATTCATTAAGATGAAGACAAGATAACAGAAAACCCCAAGCTGAAGAGCAAACAGGAAAAAAAAAAAAAAAAAAAGAAGAAGAAGAAGAAGAAGATAGGTTAAAGGCTCTCTGGGACATCATCAAGCTTTAATAACATCTGAACTTTGTGGTCCCAGAAGGAGAAAAGATAGAAATGGGGCAGAAAGTTCCTGAACCTGAAGAAGGAAACAGACATCCAGATCCAGAAAGTACAGACAGCCCCAAAAAAGATGAGCCCAAAGAGGTCCACATCAAGACACACAATAAATAAAAATGACCAAAAAAAATAGTGGTAGAGAAAATTTCAAAAGGAGCAAAATAAAAGCACCTATTTATGTACAAGGAAAACCCCATAAGGTCAATAGCCAATTTTTCAGCAGAAACAGTGCAGACCAGAAAGGAGTGGCATGATAAAATCAGAGTGCTGAAAGGTAAATGCAACAGCAAAAGACAACCAAGAATGCTGTCCCCAGCAAGATTATTTACAAATGGAGAGATAAAGAATTCTCCAAACAAAAGTTGAAGGAGTTTATCACAAATAAGCCAACCTTATAGGAAATGTAAAGGGTATTTAAGCTGGAAAAGAACAGGCCATAATTAGAAGTATGAAAGGAGAAAAAAATCGCAAGTAAAAGGTAACAGAGTAAAGATAGTAGATCAGTACAATCACCTACAAATTTTGTTGAAGGTTAAATGACAAAAGTAGTAAAATTATTTACATCTAAAAAAATAAGGGACTCACGAAATAAAATGATGTAAAATATGACATCATATATATATAATGGGGGGCTGAGTAAAAATATAATGCTTTTACAGTGTGTTCCAACTTCAGTAACCATTAACTAAATATAGACTGCTACATACTTAGGATGTTATAGAAGAACCTCATAGTAACCACAAACCAAAAACCTCTAATGGATATAACAATAGAGAGAGAGAGAGAGAAAGGAATTCAAACACGACACTAAAAAGACTCATACATCACAACAGAGCAAAAGAAGAAAGGAACAGAGAAGACCTAAGAAAAACCAACCGAACAACATTATTGCAATAAGTAGATATCAATAATTAGCTTAAATAACAATAGAGAGAGAGAGAGAGAGAGAAAGGAATTCAAACACGACACTAAAAAGACTCATACATCACAACAGAGCAAAAGAAGAAAGGAACAGAGAAGACCTAAGAAAAACCAACCGAACAACATTATTGCAATAAGTAGATATCAATAATTAGCTTAAATTTAAATGGTATAAATGTCCCAATCAAAAGACCTTGGGTGAGTGAATGGATAAAAAAAACAAAAGCCACTATATGCTGTCTACAACAGAGTCACTTCAGACAGAAAGACACAAAGTTAAAGGGCTTGGATGGGGAAGGATATTTTATGAAAAAGGAATAAAAAAGAAAGCTGGGGTACTATTATTTATATCAGACAAAATAGACTTTAAAACAAGCACTGGACCAAGAGATAAATGTATAGTATTACATAATGATAAAGGGATCAATTCAACAAGAAGATGTAACAATTGAAAGATCTAGGCACCCCGCACTAGAGAATCTAAATATATGAAAAAATATTAACACACATAAAGGGAATATAACTGTAGGGGACTTTCACACGCCACTTATATCAATGGATAGATCATCCAGACAAAATGAAATAATGAGTGACTTTGAATGACACATGAGACCAGGTGGACTTAACAGATATACACAAATACTTCATCTCCAACCCGTAGAAACCACATTCTCTTCAAGTGCACATGGATCATTCTCCAGGATAGATCCCATTTTAGGTCACAAAACAAGTCTCAATAAATTTAAGCATCTTTTTTACTACAACTGCATGAAGCTAGAAAAAAATTACAAGAAAAAAACTAGATAAAACACAAACATACTGAGGCAAAACAACACACTACCAAACAATCAACAGGTCCAAGAGCAAATCAAAGAGTAAATTTTAAAAAAACACAACAGAAAACAAAAAACACCTGGAGACAAATGAAAATGGAAAACCAATCATCCAAAATTTGTAGGATATAGTAAAAACATTTCTAATAGGGAAGTTTATAGAGATTCAGGTTTACCTCAAGAAACAAGAAAAATCACAACCTAATCTTACACCAAAAGAAACAGAGAAAGAACAAAGCCCAAAGTTAGTAGAGCAAAGGACATAATAAAGATCAGAGCAGAAATAAATGAAGTAGAGACTAAAAAAAAAAAAAAAAAAAAAAAAAAAAAAAAAATCAATAGAAAAGATCAATGAAACCAAGAGCTGGTTCTCTGAAAAGATAAAAACTGATAAACCTTTAGCCAGACTCAATAAGAAAAAAAAGAGAAAAATCTAATAAAATCAGAAATAAAAGTAACAACCAACACCATAGAAATACAAAGGATTATAAGAGACTACTATGAAAAATTACATGCCAACAAATTGGACAACCTAGAAGAAATGCATAAAATCTTAGAAACACACTATTTTTATAACTTGATCAGGAAGAAATAGAAAATCTGAGTAGACCAATTACTACTAATGAAATTGAATCAATAACAAAACCTACCAAGAAACAAAAGTTCGGGACCACATGGCTTCACAGGTAAATTCAACCAAACATATAAGAGTTAATACCTATTCTTTTCAAACTTTTCCAAAAAATAGGAGAGGAAGAAAAACTTTCAAATTCATTCTATGAGGCCAACATTTTTCTAATACCAAAACCTGGTAAACACATTACAAAAAAAAGAAAACTACAGGTCAATATTCCCAATGAATACAAATGCAAAAAGTCTCAAAAAAATTAGTAAATCAAATTGAACAATACATTAAAAGGATCATTCTCTATGATCAAGTGGGCTTATTCCAAGGATGTAAGGATGGTTAAATATCCCTCAAATCACTCAGCATTATACATAATAGTTAAAAAAATGGAAGATAAAAACAATATGATCAACAGATATAGAAAAAGCATTTGACAAAATTCAACTTCTGTTCATGGAAAAAAAAACAAAAACAAAGTTGGTTTATACTTCAACATAATAAGGTCCACATATGACAAACCTACTCCTATCATCATAATGGTGAAAAACAGAGCTTTTTCTCTAAGATCAGGAACAAGACAAGGATGTTCACTCTTATTTTTATTCAACAGTGCTCAAAGTCTTAGCCAGAGTAATCAGACCACATTAATAATAAATTAATAAATATAAGTAATTCATATGATAAATGGCATACTATACACAAAAAACCCTTAGAGACTCCACCAAAAATCTATTAGAACTAATAAGTGAATTCAGTAAAGGTTCAGGATACAAGCTGATACACAGAAATTGTTTTCCTGTATACTAAAACAAAGAAAAATTAAGAAATCAATCCCATTTACAATTGTACCATAAATAATAAGATATCTAGGAATAAACTTAACCAAGGAGGTGAAAGGCCTACGCTCTGAAGACTATAAGACACTGATGAAAGAAATTGAAGAAAGCACAAACCAATGGAAAATGTATCATGCTCACAAACTGAAACACTATTGTTAAAATGTCTATATGACCAAAAGCAATCTACAGATCTGAGGCAATCCCTGTCAAGATACCAACAGTATTTTTCACAAAACTAGAATAATCCTAAGATTTATATGGAACCACAAAAACCCCAATTAACCAACACAATCTTGAAGAACAAAATCAGAGGTATCAGAATCTCAGATTAGAAAACACACTACAAAGCTATAGTAATTAAAACATAAATTGCCTCAGTCACTATGGAAAACAGTATGGAGGTTCTTCAAAAAAAAATTAATAGAGATACCATACAATGCAGTAATTTCAGTCCTGGGTATTTATATGTATAAAATGAAAACACTAATTCTAAAAGATATATGCATCCCTATGTTGATTGTAACTTTGCTCACAGTAGCCAATATATGGAAGCTACCCAAATATCCATCAATAAATAAATGGATGAAGATGTGATATTGTGTGTGTGCGTGCATGTGCACGCACACACACACACACACACACAGAGAGATACAATGGAATACTACTCATCCATCAAAAAACATGAACTCGCCATTCGCAGCAACATGGACAGATCTAAAGAATATTAGGCTAAGTGAAATGAGTCAGAGAATGATAAATACCCTATGATTTCACTTGTATGTGGAATCTAAGAAAAAAAAGCAAAAACCATAATCAGAAATAGACTCAAATACAAAGAACAAATTGGTAGCTGCCACATGGGAAGTCGGTGATTGATGGCCATAATAGTTGAAAGAGATTAAGAGGTACACACTTTTAGTTATAAATAAGTCATGAAAAAAACTACAGGAAAAGGAATATAGCCAACAATATTGTAAAGGTTGTATGATGACAGATGGTAACTACACTCATCATGGTGAGGATTGCATATAGAATTGTCAGATCACTATGTTGTACACCTGAAACTAATATAGCATTGTATGTCAACTAGAATTCAATTATTTTAAAAATGTGTAAATATTGCAGTGTTTAGCAGAGTCAACAATCAGGAAATGAAAGCTTAACATTACCCTCTACTCTTTCACTCCTCTTACCAGGAATCATGCTACTGTGTTTTTTGCTATGTTTTTACTGTGTTGTTTACTGTGTTTTTCCTTATATCAAGGACTCAGAAAACACAGCCATGAGCCAGTGTGTCCTGTGTCCGTTCTTGCAAGAAATGTTTTATTATAACACAGCCACATTCATTGATTCATCATTGCTTATGGCTGTTTTCATATTCCAATGGCAGAGTTAAATAGTTGCGATGAAAAGTATATGACCCACAAAGCCTAAAATATTTACTAGTCACCATTTTACAGTAAAAGTTTACTGATCTCTGTTTTATATGATGGTGTTCAATAATTTTCCATTGATTTTGCCTGATAATCTGAGTTGTTACTTTCACAATATTGTGAACCAATATTGGTTTCAATGGTACCAATTTTTTTTTTCCTATTCTCATTCTTTATCTCTAGTTCCTAAAACAGGATCTGTAATACTATTGGAAAGTTTTGTAAATCTTTTTTTTTTTTTAAGATTTTGTTTATTTTTACTTGGGAGAGAATGAGCAAGAGAGAGAGCATGAGCGGGGGTAAGGGGGGGGGACAGAAGGAAAGAGAGAAGCAGACTCCCCTGCTGAGCAGGAAGCCCAATACAGGGCTTGATCTCAGGATCCTGTTATCATGACCTGAGCTGAAGGCAGATGCTTAACAGGGTGAGCCACCCTGGCAATCCTCATAAATCTTTTTAAATAAATATCTATTAAACATCTGTAAATAATTTGATAACTCCGGATATTGTGAGAAAGAAAAACAAAAATATTTTTAAAATAAAAAAGTTGCAGAGGCAGTATGATTTAAAGAAAAAAAATGAACATAAAAATAAGTAAACACACTTTAAGTAATCTACAAAAAAAGGCTCCTGACAGGTTTCAATTTAAGCAATGCCTATGACTATGTACTTGTTATTTCCCAGGGACTAAGGATTTATTGACATAGCCAGTCCTTTCATTGAGACACCAAAACAGTAGGGAAATTACTAAGAACTTTGTGAAATATACCTTAAAAATATTTTATTCATTTAGCAAATGGGTTCTTGGAAATATCCTTTTATGAGGTAGCCATATTCTGTAAGGAACAGCAGGAATCTAGAAAATACAGCCAAAAGACAGAACGTGTTCAAATGGCTGTCAAAAAGTGTTACAACCTAAATTTATTTCCACCTTCTAAAAGGTGTGTAGAAAACAACACCTTTCAGAATAAAAATAAAAAATCTCCAGATAAAGGGCTGTTAAAGAAAGGTTTGATTGCATTGATGTGATCGCTTGAAAGCATCAATCTGAGACTCTATCCATAATTTACTAAACTGTTAAGTAATGTACTATGTGTCATCTGTCATATACATGATATTGTAAATATTCCATGGCTCTAAAATTTTACTATGATTCTAAGTGTATGTGTTTGTATACAGCTTAATAATGTTCCGAAGCTGAGAAGAAAAAAAAAAAGTGTTTCCTTCACTCAATACATAATTCTATTCCTCATCAAGATTAAGCTCTCCTCATGACACTAGAATAGCTTGCGTCTTAGTCCCCCGACCTCCCAGTGCCATAAAATGACTGTAATTTGCCTGAAAGATCAGAATCTTTCCTTTCAGCTATTCAAGGAATTGAGGGAAATGTTGACACATGGCCCCCACTGGACTGTGTTCGTGGCAGCCTGCACCATCCCAAAGATAGAAGCTTGAGTCACTCAGCAGCTTGTCAGGATGGCCATGGGGGGGAACACATTACAGATGTGTCCACCAGGCAACTGAGGCCCTGACAGCAGAAACCAGTGAACTGCAACAGTTAAAACTCAAAACGGGGGGGGGGGGGGGAGTAGGTAGTGCCAGAGTGGCTCAGTCAAACAAACCACTCTTGGTTTCCTCTCAGGTCATGGTCTCAGGGTCCTGGAATCCAGCCCTGCATTGGATTCTGCGCTCAGGGAGGAGTCTGCTTCCCCCTCCCCTCTGTTCCTTCCCCCTCTCATGTTCTCTCTTCATAAAATCTTAAAAACAAAACAAACCTCAAAACAGGGAATTGAAATAGGATACATGGTACAAAAAATTAGACATCCAAAAATATGATGGCTCAAACAAAATCAACATTTCATGTTTACATAACAGCAATGGGCAACAAAATAGGCTAGTGGTGAGAACCTTCTCCACAGTCATTGAGGAGCCCAAGATGACAGAAGTGCTGCCATTTTCAACATGTGTCTTCCTTCCTTCCTTCCTTCCTTCCTTCCTTCCTTCCTTCCTTCCTTCCTTCCTTCCTTCCTTCCTTCCTTCCTTTTGACAGAGAGAGAGAGACAGCCAGCGAGAGAGGGAACGTAAGCAGGGGGAGTGGGAGAGGCAGAAGCAGGCTCCCAGCGGAGGAGCCTGATGTGGGGCTCAATCCCAGAATGCTGGGATCACGCCCTGAGCCGAAGGCAGATGCTTAACGACTGAGCCACCTAGGCGCCCCACAACGTGTGGCTTTCAAAATTCTCTTTGTGGTTGCCTGGATTTCCACCAGCCCCAGAATGATAAGGATATGGAGGGCCATGCTTCAGAGGCTACTCTATTTCAGAAGCTAGTTCTAAAAAGTCTTTCAGATTCCGCTCACCAGAACTCCGTCAAATGGCCACATCCAATTAAAAGAGTATTTGAAATAGTTACGTGCTCAAGGAGATAAACAGAACTTGTATTATGGTAAGTGTTTCTCATAAAGTAAGCAAACCATTGTCTTTTCCAGGAAGGCTTTTCTCCATATTGGGAGGCAGAGCCTACAGCTGGAGCTTGCCTTTAAAATAATGACCACTGTGTGACTTTAAATGAATCACTTAACCTTCCTGGGCCTCCATTTTCTCACCTACAAGAGGGTGATGGATACGAGCCTGAGCATTGCTGTTACTGCAACAAGTAAACGAAATCTACCGCTTGGTACTTAAGACTCTTAATAAATAGCATCTATTCTTTCTTAGACGCCCATGGGCACGGAACCCATGTCAGAGCCTTGTTTCAGTCTTGAGAAAAAGTATTTACTCATAATGTGCTCAAAAATTTCTATTACTTTACCATCTCCACAAGCTAAACACATATGTCCTAGTTGGAATGAATTGTTAGACATAATTCGGTTTAAATACCTTTTCTTTCTCCGTCCTCAAGGAAAAATCACTTCCACTGAAGAACTTTCATGTATGTGCATTCATTTGTCCCCTGCAATTCAGAAGAAAAGGACCTTTTATAAATATTAAATCAGAATTTAAGTGTACCAATGTCTACATTCAGGGTTGCCACGTTGTATTAACAGAAAAGGATTTTGCACTTTGATCTGCTTTTAGAGCAATAACAGGCCTAAAGTTTATGAAAGATTCGTATTAAACGAAAAAATTCAGGAAAAGGCAATACGTTTGCTTCCTTTTTCCATGCTTTTAACTCAAAGAAACTTCACAATTAGTGTTTACTGAAAAACGTGTAATCATTATCATGGTATAAATCAAGATTCTTCAGAAAAATGGAAAAAATAAGGTATTTATTTAGAGATTTGAGGAATTAGCTCAAGTCATTATGGGCCTGGCAAGCTAGGGTTCCGAGAGAGCTGATGGTTTAGTTCTAGTCTGAGTATAAAGGCCTGAGAGCCAGGGTGTAATCTGAAGACTGACAGACTCCAGAACCAGAGGAACTGAAGTTTTAGTTTGAGTACAAGGGCAGAAAAAAATCTGACATCCCAATGCAAAGGCAGGTAGGGAGGAAGAACTCTCTGGTACAGGAGGAACACTAAGTCTTTTTGTTCTATTTAAACCTTCTACTAATTTGATGAGGCTCTCCCACATTAGGGAGGGCAATCTACTTTACTCGGTCTACCTATTAAATATCCCTCTAAAAAAGAAAAAAAGAAAAACTCTCATGGAAACACTCAGAATAAGGTTTGACCAAATAGCTGGGAACCTTGTGGACCAGTCAAGTTAACCAACAAATTTTTTTTGAAGATTTATTTGAGAGAGAGAGAGAGAGAGATCATGAGCAAGAGGGTTGGGGGTAGAGGGAGAAGCAGACTCCCCATTGAGCAGGGAGTCCCAGGACCCTGAGATCATGACCTGAGCCAAAGGCATACGCTTAACCAACTGAGCCCAACCACCAAAATTAATTATTAAAATCACCACCACTATCAACATGATGGTAATACTATCAAAGCATACCTTCCAAGATATTACCAATTAGAATATATCTATTTATTGATTTAAGTGAGAAAGTAGTAAGAATGCCTTCTCTTATGAATATGTGACACTTTTTTTTTCCCCCCAGAAATATTCTGTGTATGGCTTAAATGTCAGTGTTGTATAAATGTCACCTGGTTTGTTTATAGATACAGAGCTTAGGAAGGTCAAATTCATGCTACTGCCAGCCCATCTCTTACAGGCAAGGCTGACACCAGGAAACGGAAAGAAAACTTTTTCCCCTCAAATGTCAATTTACACGTGTTTTAGTCCATCCTATTTCATCTGTTGGACTAATTCATATGATTTGGCAGAAGACAAACTGTCTAGCACTGACTGCCATTACTCTGCTTTAAAATGTGATGGGAGACAAATTAAACAAGTTACTCTTTCCCATGTACTTATTTCTATTTTTAATGAAGGAAATATTGATGGTCTATTATATGCCAAACCCTCCTCTGGTGCTGAGGACAGACAGGACAGACAGGACAGATGGAATTCCTGTTTTCATACAACTTACATTATAATCAAGCAGTTGCAATAGTTTTGTTACTCAGCAATATGGTGTGAACATACTCATACTTATCCTGAGTTCCGTTTGTGCATGTAGTTCACAACCATTCTTTAAACATCCAATTCAATACTACTTAGGTCTTAGAATTCTTGAGATGACCTAGCAACACACCATAGACTTTTTAAACAACAGAAGTTTGTTTCTTAAAAAAAATATATTTCTCACACTTCTGGAAGATACAAAAGTTCAAGACCACAGTGATAGCCAGGTAGGTTACATCATTCTGGGGTTTCTTTTTTTTGGCCATCCCATGCTCTGAGTTCACATAGCCTTTTCGAATGTACAGGAGAAAGAGCAAGCTCTCTGGTGTGTCCTCTTAAAAGGTCACTAATCCCATCGTGAGGGTCCCCTTTAATAACTTTAATCCTAATTACTTTCCAAAGCCCTTCCCCCCAATACCATCACATTTGGGATTAGAGATTTAACGCTTAAATGGAGGGTGGGGCATAAGCTTTTAGGCAGTAACAGTTTCGTAAGGTATTTCCTGTTGCCTCTGCAAAGAAATTAGAGTCCCCTTGCAAAATGTCTTTCTTATGTTCATAGCTTACCCTTACCAGAGAGACTGTAAATTTCTTGCAGATAGGATTATAACAAGTCATTATTTCTGGTTATAATACTGAGCCCCCCAGGGACTCATGCATATTAGGTACTCCATCAATATTTATTAAATAAATGAGTTTAAAAACTATCTCAGTAGGTCCATCTTTAGATTAAGAATTCCAGGACTTCCATCCAGAATCATAGAAAGTGCCGCCAGATGGGCATAAGCATAACACATTGTTTCTCAAAAAAACAGGCTGTCATTATTTCTATTTTATTTGCAATTTTTTCATTGACTTTCAGGTATGAAAAATACACTCTCTACTTTTTCCTACTTAGTATCTGTACAAAGAATCTTAGACCTAAAATAAATCTGTAAGCCATCCTTCTCAGTTCCAAAACCTAAACATCTATGACCAGACACCATCCTCCAGAGATTCTCTTTCAATTATTTTACTAAAACGTACACAGCACTTTTTAAAAAAACACTTAGCAAGTGATTCTAATATACATCAGGTTTGGGAATCAAGAATCTAGACCAATCTTAGATTACACATTTGAGAAAACTCATTATCCGTTACAGTGAAGAAACTCAAGCCCAGAGATGTCAAGTGATTTGTAGGGTAGGAGACTGTAGTCCAGATGATCTAAGTATACTTGACCAAGTTTCCTGCTTCAGACTACTTTTTTACCAAATACGCATTCTTTCTTCTTACAGTACCAAGTCATGCCATACTCAGTCAATACGTTCCAAAGGCCCTACCACCCATACATGCAAAATTCCCAACAGAACAAACGCATGTTCTCCTGAACTTGCTGTAAGGCTTTCATCAAACACAAATATTCTTTAATTTGGTTTGAGGAACAATATTTGTTTCCATGACAAAACTTAACCCCATCTCACAGCACAGATTCAGCCACTGGTCCAGACTGTAAACAAAATGGCCATAATCCCAATTCCAGAGTTGCCATATGGAAAATCTCTACAAGGACAAACCTGTACTGGATTTTCTTCTAATCAGGATTGTTGTGAAGATTAAATAGAATAAGTAAAATCTTAAACATAATACTTAGAACATATTTTTATCATTGTTCAACAGTAACAATTACTGTATTGCTATAAGCTTTTACTTTTTCTACAGTGATGATCAGGGATGTGTTGCAATTCTATATGATGCGTCTACGTTGCTGACGAAGTGGGGAAAATTATCACTTTTACTTAAAAGCTTTGATGAACTGTACTAGGGACTTTGAATTTAGATTTCACTTAATTTTTACATTAAATGAATGTAGTATGCTTTATTATCTGTAGTGTGCGGATGAAAACACTGTAGCCTGGAGACATTCAGATGCCCAGGATCACATAACTCCTATGTCATCAATCTGATTGTTATAAAGTTAAGGATGCATGGTATGAAGCCTACAGGATTTTTTTTCCATACCAGACTCCCATTTTTGTTACAGTATTTTATTTTTTTAATGTTTTTTATTATGTTAGTCACCATACAGTACATCCCTGGTTTTTGATGTGAAGTTCGATGATTCATTAGTTGCGTATAACACCCAGTGCACCATGCAATACGTGCCCTCCTTACTACCCATCACCAGCCTATCCCATTCCCCCACCCCCTCCCCTCTGAAGCCCTCAATTTGTTTCTCAGAGTCCATAGTCTCTCATGATTCATTCCCACTTCTGATTACTCCCCCTTTCTTTATCCCTTTCTCCCCTACCGATCTTCCTAGTTCTTATGTTCCATAGATGAGAGAAATCATATAATTGTCTTTCTCTGCTTGACTTATTTCACTTAGCATTATCTCCTCCAGTGCCATTCATGTTGCAGCAAATGTTGAGAACTCATTCTTTCTGATAGCTGAGTAATATTCCATTGTATATATGGACCACAACTTCTTAATCCAGTCATCTGTTGAAGGGCATCTCAGTTCCTTCCACGATTTAAGTATTGTTGACAATGCTGCTATGAACATTGGGGTGCATATGGCCCTTCTCTTCACTACGTCTGTATCTTTGTGGTAAATACCCAGTAGTGCAATGGCTGGGTCATAGGGAAGCTCAATTTTTAACTTTTTAAGGGACCTCCACACTGTTTTCCAGAGTGGCTGTAACAACTTGCATTCCCACCAACAATGTAGGAGGGATCCCCTTTCTCCACATCCTCTCCAGCACTTGCTGTTTCTTGCCTTATCAATTTTTGCCATTCTAACTGGCGTAAGGTAGTATCTTAGTGTGGTTTTGATTTGAATTTCCATGATGGCTAATGATTTTGAACATTTTTTCATGTGTCTGTTAGCCATTTGTATGTCTTCATTGGAAAAGTGTCTGTTCATATCTTCTGCCCATTTTATGATTTATTTGTTAATCACATATTGAGTTTGAGAAGTTCTTTGTAGATCTTGGATACTAGTCTTTTATCTGTAGCATCATTTGCAAATATCTTCTCCCATTCCGTGGGCTGCCTCTTCGTTTTTTTTTTTGACTGTTTCCTTGGCTGTGCAGAAGCTTTTTATCTTGATGAAGTCCCACAAGTTCATTTTATCTTTTGTTTCTCTTGCCTTTGGAGATGTGTCATGAAAAAGGTTGCTTTGGCCGATGTCGTAGAGGTTGCTGCCTATGTCCTCCTCTAGGATTTTGATGGATTCCTGTCTCACATCGAGGTCTTTCATCCATTTGGAGTTTATCTTTGTGTATGGTGTGAGAGAGTCGTCAAGTTTCATTCTTTTGCATATAGCTGTCCAATTTTCCCAGCACCATTTATTGAAGAGACTGTCTTTTTTCCACTGGATGTTTTTTCCTGCTTTATCAAAGATTAGTTGCCCAAAGAGCCGAGGGTCCATTTCTGGGTTCTCTACTCTTTTCCATTGGTCTATGTGTCTGTTTTTGTGCCAGTACCATGATGACTTTGTGATCACAGCTTTGTAGTACAGCTTGAAATCCGGCATTGTGATGCCCCCAGCTTTGTTTTTCCTTTTCAGCAGTTTCTTGGCGATTCGGATCCTTTTCTGGTTCCATACAAATTTAAGGACTATTTGTTCCAGTTTTTTGAAAAATTGTCGTCGGTATTTTGATTGGGATAGCATTGAAAGTGTAGATTGCTCTGGGTAGCATGGACATTTTAACTATGTTAATTATTCCGATTCATGAGCATGGAATATTTTTCCATCTTTTTGTGTCTTCCTCAATGTCTTTCAAGAGTGATTTATAGTTTCTAGAATATAGGTCCTTTACGTCTCTGGTTAATTCCAAGGTAATGTATGGTTTTTGGTGCTATTGTAAATGGGATGGATTCCCTAATTTCTCTTTCTTCAGTATCATTATTTGTGTATAGAAATGCAACTGATTTCTGAGCATTGATTTTGTATCCTGACACATTACTGAATTGCTCTATAACCTCTAATAGTTTGGGCGTGGATTCTTTTAGGTTTTCCATATAGAGTATCATGTCATCTGCGAAGAGAGAAGTTTTTACTTCTTCTTTGCTGATTTGGATAACTTTTATCCCTTTTTGTTGTCTGATTGCTGTTGCAAGGACTTCTAGTACTATGTTGAATAATAGTGGCGAGAGTGGGCATCCTTGTCATGTTCCTGATCTTAAGGGAAAGGCTTCCAGCCATTCCCCATTGAGAATGATATTTGCTGTAGGCTTTTCATACATGGTTTTTATGAGATTGAGGAATGTACCCTCTATCCCTACACTCTGAAGTGCTTTAATCAGGAAAGGATGCTGTATTTTGTCAAATGCTTTTTCTGCATCTATTTAGAGAATCATATGATTTCTGAATTTTTCTTTCTGGATAAAATCTAAGACACCGATTGATTTGCGAATGTTGAACCACCCTTGCATCCCAGGGATGAATCCCACTTGGTCATGATGGATAATCCTTTTAATGTACTGTTGGATTCCATTAGCCAGGATCTTGTTGAGGATTTTGGCATCCATATTCATTAGGGAAATCAGTCTGTAATTCTTTTTGATGGGGTCTTTGCCTGGTTTGGGGATCAAGGTAATATTGGCCTCATAGAATGAGTTTGGTAGCTTTCCTTCTGTTTTTATTTTTTGAAACAGCTTTAGGAAAATAGGTATTATTTCTTCTTTGAACGTTTGGTAGAATTCCCCAGGAAAACCGTCTGGGCCTGGAGTTTTGTTTTTTGGAAGGTTGTTTATCACTGAATCAATCTATTCATAATTACTTGGCCTGTTTAAAAAATCAATTTCTTCCTGTTTCAGTCTTGGTAGTTTCAGGAAGTTTCAGGAAGTTTCAGGTAGTTTCAGGAAGACCTCCATCTCTTCCAGATTGTTTAATTTATTGGCATAAAGCTGTTGATAAAAGTTTCTAATAATCCTTCCAATTTCATTGGTGTTGGTTGTGACCTCTCCTTTTTCATTCATAATTTTATTAATTTGGGTCCTTTCTCTATTCTTTAGGATAAGTCTTGCCAGTGGTCTGTCAATTTTATTAATTCTCTCAAAGAAACAGCTTCTAGTTCTATTGATCTGCTCTACTGTACTCCTGGTTTCTAATTCATTTCTACTCTAATCTTGGTCAGCTGCTTCCTCGTGCATGGATTAGGCCTGTCCCTCTATGCTGTTCCAGCTTAAGGTGAGAATATTAAAACTGCATTTTAGATTTTTCTATTCTTTTGAGTGAGGCTTGGATGGCTATGTATTTCCCCCTTAGGACTGCCTTTGCAGTATCCCATAGGTTTTGGACCATTGTGTTTTCATTCCCATTGGTCTCCATAAATTGTTTAAATTGATTTTTGATTTCCTGGTTTATCAAATCATTCCTGAGTAGGATGGTTCTTAGTGTCTAAGTGGTTGAGTTTCTTCCAAATTTTTCCTTGTGGTTGAGTTCCAATTTCAAAGCGTTGTGGTCTGAGAATATGCAGGGAATAATTTCAGTCTTTTGGTATCAGTTGAGACCTGTTTTGTGACCCAGAACATGGTCTATTCTTGAGAATGTTCCATGGTCATTAGAATAGAATATTTTTTGGTTCTGGGGTGTAGTGTTCTATATATATCTATGAGGTCCAACTCGTCGAGTATGGCATTCAAAGCCCTTGTTTCTTTGTCGATTTTTTGCCTGGGTTTCTGTCTATTTCTGATAGTGGAGTGTTGAGGTCCCCTACTATTACCGTATTTTTATCTATAGTCTCTTTATTCTGGTTAAGAGTTGGCTTGTGTATCTTGCTGCTCCCCTGTTGGGGGCATATATATTTATAATTGTCATAGCCACTTGTTGGATACATCCTTTAATAATATAGTGCCCTTCTGTATCTCAAACTATAGTCTTTAGTTGAAAATCCAATCTATCTGAGAATTGCTACCCCATCTCTCTTGAGGTCCATTAGCGTGAAAGATGGTATTCCATCCCTTTACTTTCAGTCTGAATGTATCTTTAGGTTCAAAATGAGTCTCTTGTAGACAGCAAATGGATGGTCATGTCTTTATCCAATCTGCACCCCTGTGTCTTATGGGAGCATTTAGGCCATTTACATTGAGACTGAATATTGAGAGATATGATTTTAATGATGCCATGTTGCCAGTAAAGTCTTTGCTTCTGTTGATTGTGACTTTCTGTTCTGTATCACTCTTGGGGCCTTTTTACCTTTATAGAACCCCCCTTAATATTTCCTGTAGGGCTGTTTTCGTGGTTACGAAATTGGTCAATGACTGGTGATTCTGGAGGTCTTATTTCTCCATCAATTCTGAATGACAGCCTTGCTGGATAAAGGATCCTTGGTTGCATGTTTTTCTCTGAAAGAGCTTTAAAAATGCCCCCCCAACCCTTCCTCTCATCCAGGTCTGTGTAGACAGGTCTGACGTAATTCTGATACCTTTGCCTTTGTACGCGAGAAATTCTTTGCCCTGGCTGCTTTCAATACTGTCTCCTTGGATCTAATATTTGCGAATTGCACTATGACGTGACGTGGCCTAGGTTTGTCATGGTTGAGCTTGGGAGGGGTCCTCTCTGCCTCTTGGACATGAATGTTTCCCTTGCTAGATTAGGGAAGTTTTCAGCTACAATTTGTTCAAATATCTCTTCTAGACCTCTGTTTTTCTCCACCCCCTCAGGGAAGCCAATGATTCTGACATTGGAACGTTTCATTGAGTCAGTAATCTCCCGTAACCTACATTCTTGAGCGTGGATTTTTTTAAGTCCATATTCTATTTTAGCTTTCTCTTCTACTAACCTATCCTCCAATTCGCTAATACGTTCTTCTGCCTCATTCACCCTGGCCGTCAGAGCCTGTAGTTTTGACTGCATTTGGCTCATAGAATTTTTAATTTCTGCCAGATTCGCTCTCATTTCCGCCCTTAGAGATTCTATATTCTCATTAACATTTTCGTTAATACTTTTTTCAAGTCTACACACCATTTTTTTTTTAAAGATTTTATTTATTTATTTAACAGAGAGAGACAGCCAGCAAGAGAGGGAACACAAGCAGGGGGAGTGGGAGAGAAAGAAGCAGGCTCCCAGCGGAAGAGCCTGACGTGGGGCTTGACCCCAGAACTCCGGGATCACACCCTGAGCCGAAGGCAGACGCTTAATGACTAAGCCACCCAGGCGCCCCTAGTCTACACATCATCTTGACCATTGTTACTCTGAATTCCATTTCTGATAATTTGGTTATATCCATATCCATTAGTTCTGTGGCAGAGGCCACAGACTCATTGTCTTTTCTTTGCTGGGTGCGGGGGGACTTCTTCTCATCATTCTGATGAGGAGAGGTTGCGGGGTTGTCCAGAGCCCAATTTATTGACCGGGACCCAGGCCGTGCGCCCTTGTTTTATAGGGATCTTAGGGATGTGGGCTGCTTCTTTTTTTTTAAAGTTTTTATTTATGCGACAGAGAGACAGCCAGCAAGAGAGGGAACACAAGCAGGGGGAGTGGGAGAGGAAGCAGCAGGCCCCCAGCGGAGGAGCCCCATGAGGGACTCGTTTCTGGAACGCCAGGATCATACCCTGAGCCGAAGACAGGCGCTTAATAACTGCGCCACCCCGGCGCACCGGGATTTGGGCTTCTTGACTTTTCAGCCTGCCTTCTGGGGGAAGGGCCTGCCGCTCCGATACTCAGGCAACCCTGTTTGGGTAGAGTCTCAATGTCCCCTGGAGGGGGGATGGGGACGGGCACGCTGTGAGCCAGTATTTCCAGGCTGTTGTTCTCTGGCGGCTTTCCCTGGCGGTTTGCTGTGCCTCTTCTGAGAGAGCAGCAGCGGCCGAATTTCAGCCTCTGTCTCACAACTGAGGGATTGTGGCCCATTCTCCACTGATGTTCTGGCCACTTTAACTCTGTTTCTGTTGGTGCTGCTCAACCCTGCAGCGTCCTGGGATGCGCGCCCCACACCCGGCGTCCCAGCCCTCACTTCCAGGGCTGGCGCGTCTCTGTCCTTTGTGTTTCTAACACCGCCAGCCACCCCCGCGTGCTCCCAGAGCTCAGGCCCTCAGTCTGGTCTAGCGTTCCGGGCTCACAGTCTCAGTCTGCTCTCTCGCGGGTGCCGTCGAGTCCGCCCGCTCCCCCATGCAGGTGGCTACCACTTCCTGGTGCCCGAACGCGGCGGCTCCCTCCCCCTTCCGTTTATCTTCTGATATCTGTGGATATCTGTGCGTGGTTTCCCGGCTCCCCGCTTCATACCTCAATCCTCAGCACTGGAGATGTTCATTTGTAGAGATCCAGATGTATCCTCCTGTGTCTCAGGCTGATTCCGTGGATGTTCAGGCTGGTCTGGTACCTATCCAGCTCGACTCAGGGGACCGGCTGTAAAAGGGGTCCCCTACTCCTCCACCATCTTAACTCTGTTACAGTATTTTTTTAAAAAAAGAACCCAGGTTAAATGCATTGGTATCTAATTGTTAATAGAAAGCTAAGGCTATCACTGTTGCAACACTGACATTTTCAATGTCAACATGACAATCAGCAACAATCATGATCTATAATATAAATATTTCTTATGTTCTAAATACATATTAATATTTATATTAAACTAAGTCTACTAGGGCTGCCATAACAAAAATTTTAGACACTGGATGATTTAAACAGTAATTTCTCACTGTTAAGGAGTTTGGGAAGTCCGAGATGAAAGAGCCAGCACATTTGATGTGTGGTAAGGATCCTCTTCCTGGTTAAAATTAGGCTGCCTTCCTGCTGTTTCCTTAAATAACTAAGAGGACATCTCTCTTGTGTATCTTTTTGTAAGTGCACTAATCCCATTCCAGAGGGCTCCAACCTCATGACATAGGCAAACTCCTAAACGCCCCACCTCTAAATACCATCATGTTGGGGATTAGGGCTTCCGTGTATGAATTTGTGGGTGTAAGGAGAAACAAAAGCTCAGCTCGTAGCATAAACTTCTGTGTAAACCAGATTGGCCTCAAGTCTCTTTACCTCCAGTCACTGTGATCTGCATGCCTGCTTTCCTCCCCTGGCTATGTGAGTATTTCTCAGACGTAGGCCTCAATTCAAGTGCCACTTTGAAGTGGGCCATGTACACTTTTTTCCTTTGAATTCCTATTTCAACTATGGTCTGAACCATACAGCCATGAAGTTTATTTATGTGTGTTTGTCCAGTCTGCTTTGGTTGAAAGTAACATATCACTGAAAATCTCTTAAGTGAGGAGAATGTAATGGAAGAACAAAACCCAAAGACAGGTCACAGAGCTGGTGGGGCCTTACAAGGAACTTGAACCAGGATCTGGAAGACATCAGGAATCATGAATGCTGCTCTCTTTTAGCTCATCTCTGCAGAAATAAACTATGAAGATCTGGTATGAGTTGTACTGAACTTGTCAGTGATGATGGAGGACAGTTTACCCCTAGATAAGAAGGATTGAAGCAGATTTTTTTTAATTTGTGAAGTACAGCTCACCTATGTAACTGTTTCTTGTGGGCACCACACAGACATGCGTGCACATAAGCTATTTTCATGGCTTCATGGCTTTAAATTCTGTGTGGCAAGGCTGCCAGTGTAAGGGTAATATTTCAAGTTTCAAAATCCAATTTGAAGTAAATAAACTTAGAAGCAATCGTTTTGTGGCTGTTTGGAAGCTTCTTTATCTAAAGTAAACTATAAAGAGGTCTCTTTGTATAGAGACCACTGGCTGAACTGAAGGAAAGAGAGGAGAGGGAGAGAGGCATTTATGAGAGAAATAGGACACATTTTCTTCTCTTCCCATTTCACAAGTTTTTATTGAATTTCTATTGTATATGGGAAGGCACTGTGCAGAACGCTTTGTGGGATACAGGGAGATAAATGACACAGAGTCCTCTCTAAGAGCTCACAATCTAATACAGGAAAGATACATGAGCCTAAGTAATCCTAATTCATGGCAGGCTGTAGAGTGTGCGTGGATGTAGGGAAGAAGCCCAGACTAAACTACAGGCAGAGATAGTCTTGCTATTGAGAGAAAGAGACGGACTTCTCACCAGACCCTGAGGAACATAGAATTGAAGATAATCTTGGAATCAAAAGTACTTTCTCCCCCCTCAAAGCAAGTCTAGTAAAGCCCTCAAATGCTGAGTTTGTATACTCATTACATGTCATGTAAACAGTTTTATTAAGTGCTTATTTGAGGTTTTATTATACGCTCATTTGTCATAGCAGACAGTGTTTTATCAATGCTCTTAAGGCATGTCACTAACAACAAATGGGACTACAAAATAACGAAACTGAGTTTTTAAAAATACATGCCTGAATTTATACATTTAAATTGTGACTTTTGTTACTTAATCCATAAAACGGAAGTGCAATCCTTGATGTTTAGAGGTTGCATATTATGTAAAGCCCTTAGAATAGGTCCTTTTGAGTAAAAGAGTCTTAGTAAAATATACCTGCAAATATACTGTCTTTATAGAGTGCTACATTCCTGGGGCTTATTGGAAGATACAGTGTAAGAGATTTCACTAACAAAACAAAGCACATTTATTTTTGTTACTTTCCTTTATGCTTCTGTCTGGCACCCCCAGGGTATCCCATCCTCACCATGGAACCCTCCCCATCAACCATCTTCCATCTTCTACCTTCTTTGAATACTGTTTATACAGTGTACCCCCCTTTCCTAATTTTATCTTTTTTTTTTTTTTTTTTTTTTTTTTGCCTATAGGACTGGCCCTGCCCTCTGGGTTGAACAAAATATTTCTTAGCAATTAATTTGAAAACTGCAATCCCAATCTCTAAATGAAACTCAGAACTCAGCATCTATCATTTGCCTATTCCAATATCAAACCCCTTGCATACAATGAGTTTGACAGACTCTAGATTGAGAAACATCTGAAGAAAACATAAAGCCCTTCAAATGTCTATGTCATGGCTGAGACATCATTACCGAGAACTGTATAAGCTGATGATAATCAGAGGATGCAGGGGTTGAGTGTGGGGCCCCACAGAGGAACAGGTAATCTCATTTCGGATTTTATTTTTTAGTTGTCGTAAATAAGACTCCAGCCTATACTGAAAAACTAGAAACAAAAGAGGCAAAATAGACCCCGAAACTTCCACCCAAAAAATATCTCCAGGTTTGTCTTTGTAAATTTGTATTAAAAATCTTTTTTTAATTATTAAGAATTTCTAACATAGGCTATTAACTTCAAATCTGTAAACACCCACCAGCCATTGTATCTGATGTACTTTCTCCTATGGTCTTTAGATAAAAGACTGTTACTTTTTATTCTTATTGACACCACTGTCATTCCTTATTTTTAAGATGGATTATTATTTACTTTAATGTCCTTAATTTTAGATTGGTCCTATTGGCAAGACCACCATACCAGACATTAGGACAATTGAAGGTTGTCAGTATAAAAGCAGGAGAAAGCTTTTTCCTTTACTTTCTTAAAATTCTCTAATCAGGAAGCTTAGAAGAACTGTAGGCCCAGAAACAGCCCTGCTATCACTGGATAGAAGGTTAGGAGTGGGAGTAGGAGAGTAAGGATCGACCTGTGTGCTGTGCCCTTAAGTATTTTTTATTTTTTTTCTCAAGTCTTAAGTAGTATTTATTTGTTGGAGAAATGGATAATTACGAAATCAGTTACTGCGACAGGCTTCCCATTTTGGAAATGTTCAATGAGTCTAGAGTGGAAAGAGAATTTGGAAGATTCTCATATTTTTCAGGGATAGACAAACTACTGAAAATGAATGAGAAACTAGAAAAAGTTGAGTCCCAGTTTGCTGGGATAATGCCATTGAACCAATGAACGTTGTCTCTCATGGGATCATTGGCAGGATATGTACAATAGTAATAAGCAATTGGATGTTGTTAGCTGTGTCCAGAGTCATCCCGCACCAGTAGTACCAAGACAAGCTCTGTGATAGCTCAACAGTGCCAACCCAAACCCGTCAGCCCTATCACTCTATAATCACCTTAAATAAATCCATAATCTAAGCAAAAACAATTTACTTCATATTCAAATATAGTTTCAAAACAAGTTTTTTTAGCCTCCATTTACAAACAGATTGTCCTCATATAGAAAATCAATGACATTCACTGTTTCTAACCTCAATGACAAAAATTATTGGGATGCCTGGGTTTCTCAGTCGCTTAAGTGTCTGCCTTCAGCTCAGGTCTTGATCTCAAAGTCTTGGAATCAAGGGCTGCATCTGATTCCTTGCTTAGCGGGGAGATTGCCTCTCTCTCTCTGCCTGCCTCTCCCCCTGCTGTGTACTCATTCACACACTCTCTGACAAATTAATAAATAAAATCTTTTAAAAAATTACCAGAGCATCCAAAGTAAGAACACTGACTCTGAATAAGAGACTGTACCCTCTAACCAGCCTTAGAAATATCTTAAAAGATCTGCTCTGATGAGTTAATTATTGCTCGAATTTATCTCCCTGATAAATTTGCCCTAAATCAATCTGGGCCTGACAGTGATAATAGTTTGCTTACAAATTGACCAGCCATTATTTTAGCTCTGGCTTAGCTTGCATATGATCAGAGCAAGTTGGCTGGTTATCCTTTCAAATTGGAGATGAGAACAGAGATAATTACCAAATGAAACCAGATTTTAGAGGGCAGCCTATTATAGCTTCCCAGGAATCAAGTTCATTAAGCATAAATGCCCAATTCAATAGTTGAAACCTATGGTAAGTTAGTGTATTTTTTTCCTAATTGCATTTGATTGTTCTTGTGATATTAATGCCATGATCACGGCTGTTGCAATAAGCTCTTGAAGAGACATTCTTCCCCCTAAAACATGTGACTTGGAAGTAAGAATAACAAAGATGATTTGTTCTGAGATCACATTTGAGAAAGGGGTAATTGATTTGGTTCCCTTCGATGAAAGAAGTCAAAGCATTATGATAGAACCCAGACATTTGCAAGTGGAGAGAAGGAATCCTATGGAAAGAACAGTGAACATGATCCTGAGATCTTTGAAATAATTACATGATCTGGAAATTGAAGCTACATGAAAACACAATACTAAAAACTATTGAATGCTGCCACACTTTTGCACTGTTTTCCTTTTTTCCCCTAAGAGTGTCCTCCTTTCTCCCTACATTTTCCTAGTAAATTTGTCTTCTTCCTTTAAATTTCAGCTCAAGCATTACCTTAGAAGTGTACACTCTTGATTTCCCCATGTAGAGAGTTGGCTGTAAACATCCTCGATAATAATGACAACCTCTAGCATTCACATGTACCCAGCATGTAAAATGATGATAGTGGGAACTATATATCACATTTGATTTTAGTTATCTGTCCACATATCTGAATGTCCTATTAGATGTCTTACGTACAAGAAGTTGCTCAGCTTCATATATGCAATATACGGTACAGTGATTAACACCTAATATTTAATATTATATAAACATGTTTCTATCAGACTAAAAGGAGTATAGCGGTTCTTGTGTCCTCCATTTCAGAGAAATGTTGTAAGCACCTAATAAAATGATATTTGTGAAAGTGTTATGTCAATTCTAACATGCTATACAAATGTTGTAAGTTATCATAATCTCCCAATTGGAAAAATTAAATCTATATGAAAAATCACATGGCTTCTTATTAAGTCTTTATGGGATCTATGTGCAAGAGATCTTTTGCTTTCTGATCTTGCCTCTAGTATTATAAGATAACATCGATAAATGTGAACATGGCATCCTGCTTGTTTCTTTACAATAATACAGGAAAACATAAGACAGCAAGAAAAACAGAAAAGGAACTAGTTTTCAGGGGAGAGGAGCAGAGGGAGAGAAAGTCCCTACCTGAAGCCCGAGAGCCCGGACACCCATAGGTCATTATGTCCTACTACCATTTCAAGCCTCAGAGGCTTGGGACAGCCTTAATCTTTACTATGTTCCACATGAATACACAGGTAAAGAAAGGGAGAGCACATACTGTCAAAATGAAAAGTGACGAAATCCCCAAGACGCATACAGACAATGAATCCAGTCTTAACACAGATCTTCCAGGGCCTGACCAAGTTTTGTCACAATGCCAATCACCAAATATTTACCAAAACAATTTATTTCCAATTTTACTTCCATCATTTGTTGTAGATATATCTGGTAGGATTAGACATAGAAATAGAGACAACTATTTCCTTCGGTGAGCACGAGCTCTCTGAGAAGAAAGATGACAGAATTATTTACTTGTGTAAGTAAGTTCTATACTCTAGACTGGAACTTGGCACACAGTAGGAAATCAAATATTTGTTGAGTAAAAATGAGTGAATACCATTATGAGCAGCACATTTGATAAGAAACCCAACTCTACATATCTAGTGTGGGGGGAGAAGTATTGTAGAAGGTTAGGAAAGGGAGTGGGAGGAAAGGAGATCTGACTCTTATAAGGGAACCAGGCATCATTTACCCAGAGACCAATTTCTTCCAGTAAAGAACTGGAACAGATGGGCTCAGGAAGCTTCCTCTCTCCAGGTTCTGCCCAGTAACTGTGGTATTGGGGTTTCATCAGAAGGACCAGTAGTTACAGAAGGTAGAATTTTGCTCTGGCTCTGTCACAACTTATGAACATGACTGGAGTTTTCTGAGTTCCACTTTCCTAATCTCAAAACCTACAAGGCAGCAAAAAGCTCACTCACCGATTATCAAACATTACTCCCTGGTGCATAGTTTACGGCAAGAAAGAACCAAGGTGAATGTCTGTGGGCTTATGACACAGATTTAACTTAACTATGGCAGAGAATAGAGCTCCTTTGACATATTAACTTTTATTTATCCAATTAAGGAAAATTGTTTCTTGAGCATTGTAATAAATCAAGGTTTAATTTAAAATAATTCTTACATACAAAATGTCTAAAAACACACACATCTTCCCGGAGGGTGACAGAACAGCCTTTTCTGACTCACCACTTCATAACTAAAATGTTGGGAAGCTCAGGGCTACCATCATCTTTCAAGGTCTCTTCTAGATCCTAAATCTCATGATTTTTCTTAATTTGAATCAGATAACTCCTATTTTTCCCCTCACACCCACTTTTTCTTCCCCTGTCTTGATATTCTAAACATTGTTATTTGCAGTTATGTTAATAATATACTATAATTATTCAAATTACTTTAGTAGTTCCACATGCAAAAATCATCCTGCATTAATAAAATCCCTTTCTTTCTGGCCACACTGCCTCCAAATGTCTCACCTAAGGATTAAACATTACTCTAAAATGTTAAATAAAAGATATTTTTCCCACATGTTTTCTTTTTCAAAAAGCATACCATTATTGTATCTCAATAATCATACCAGCTAGTCTCTTTGTTCCTACAGTAAGCTTTCAGGGGAAAAAAAAAGAGTGAATAGAATTGCTATTCATTATTTTCATTCTCTTGGTCATGCTAATTATAGTTATAGAATAACTGGAGGTTTTTTTTTTTTTTCAGTAAACTCTTTTCATTGTTTAAGTAGCCATTGATAGCTGAGAATTAAATAGTATTTTACAATAGACATTATGTTGATATTGTAAAGTTCTAGTATTATGTAGTACCAATAGTGCATTCTAGGATTGGAGTTGCTAGAAATAATTAGCATTCTTTACTCGATCCTCCAAATTTAAGAGTGGCCTGGATTACTTATAGAGGCCAAGGGAAGAGACTCCTTTGTTTGAAGCCGTTGAGGCAACTCTTGTCACCATAGAAGTCACAGAGTACTTGAAATCAGAATAACCATATGATTCCTGGGACAGAACATTATGAGGTATGGACTCAGAAAACTGAATTCACCCAAATATTGTTAAAAGAAAAGGTAAAAGCCCTAGGTGAAATGGCATCAAAGATGTGTCTTTTGGGCACAACATGTGAGAACTCAATTTTGCAGAAAAGGAAGTGCTAATAACAGAACACAACCCTTATCAACACACTGTCTTCAATGAATCTCAAGGGGAAACTATATCTTTGTCCTTAAAACTTGGCGATCTATATATTTTTGTCATTGCATGTCAAATTAAAACACATTGCAACAAGACCCCAAAACAACTTTCATTAGTTAATGTAGTATTAGTTCATATTGATAAATCAGTGTTGGTCCATCGCCTCTAACTACGTTAGAATATTCCTCGATGGCAAGAAAGAATGAATCAAAATAATTTTTTGACATAAGATAAAATGTAAAAACAGGACTTCACATACCCTTGTTCCTCAAACTACTACAACACTTCATTAAATATGACTAAGAAGAAGTGGAAAAATACTTCCAGAATAGGGCACTAAGAAAATGGAAATCTTATCCCTTAGAAAAGCAATGACAACACTGGAAAAAGAAGAAAAAAAAATAAGCTTATCTGAAACTCTGAAAACTAACTAAAAGCTTTCAACAGTCTGAGGAGACTTTATCCAAGAAAAATGAGTTGCATTTTCAACAAAAAGTTCAAAGACATATAAAGAAACAGAAAGCACAAAATACCATTTATTTTTCATAGGAATAAAAATAAGTTGATAGCAACTATTCCTGAAGATGTTCATAAGTTGGACCTACTAGACAAAATCTTTGAACTATCCAAAGAATTAAATGAAGATGCGTCTAAATAACTAAAGAAAAGCATGAGTATGAGATTTCAGTAAATAGAAAATATTTTAAGATTTTATTTGAGAGAGAAAAAGAGAGAGAATGAGTGGGGGTGGAGGGGAGAGAGGGAGAAGCAGACTCCCTGCTGAGCAGGGAACCTGACTTGGGCCTTGATTCCAGGACCCTAAGATCATGACCTGAGCTGAAGGCAGATGCTTAACAGACTGAGACACCCAGGCACCCCAACAGAAAATATTAATAAAGAGATTAATCTGATTTTAAAAAATCCAATAAATTTCTGAGTTTAAAATACAATAACTAAAATTTTAGAAAATAAAGTAAATTTGAAATGGCAGATTGACAAATAGGGGGAAAAAAAGAAGAAAAATAAAACAGACTTAGAATACTATCAGAGTATGAGAGTACTAGAGTATGGGAGTATTAGAATGAGAAAAGAGACAAAAGGGGATAAAGAATATTTGATCAATAATTGCTGAAAACCTTCCAACTCTGAAGAAAAACAATCTTCAAAATCAAGAAGGTCAATAGACTTCAAGTAGGAAAACTCAAACATAACCTTACCTAGAGATACTATAATCAAATGGTCAGAAGAAAAGGACAAAAAGAATCTTGAAAGCAGCAATACATACATTCATTATATGCTAGAGATTCTTAATGAGATTAACAGCTGGCTTGTAAGAAACCATGGAGATAGAAAGACAGTGGGAGGATATATTCAAAGGACTGAAAGAAAATCGGAGGACTGAAAGAATTTTGTATGCAAGAAAATCTTTTAAAAATGAATGAGAAGTGGGGATATTCCAGATAAACACTGAAGCAATTTGTTACTAGCAGACTTCACCCATACCTAAATAAATAAATAATTTTTTTAAAAAAATCCTTCAGAATGAGATAAAGAGCACCAGATATCCAATCAAATTCACATGGAAGAAGTAAAGACCATTTGATAAAATTAAGTAAATGTCAGTAAATATAAGAAACATCATGAAGTTATCTATTTGTCTTTTCTATGTTATTTAAAATATAACTAAATACAGAAAAAATCATAATATTGTATTATATAAGTAACAAAGATGTAATATATGGGATAGTAATACCACAAAAGAGGAAGAGAATAAAGCTATATTGGAGAGAAAAGTTTTTGTACACAGTTGAAATTATATTGGTAGCATTCCAAAGAAATTGTTTTAAAAAGTTAATTGCAATTTCTAAGACAAATGTTAATTTAAAATTAACATGGTAAAGAAAAAACAAAGGAATTAAAATGGTACACTAGAAAATATGTACTTAATATAAACAAGGCAATAAAAAGGAACAAAAAGATGCATAGAAAAGAAAAAGCAAAATGGCAGAAAACTCCAGCCATATCCAACAGAACATTAAATTTGAGTGGATTAAATATTACAATAAAAAAGCAGAGATCATTTTTTTAATTTCAACAATATGCTGTATAAAAGAAACCCACTTTAGACTCAGAGACAAAAATGCATTGAAAGATGGAAATTTTAAAAATATATATACATGTAAAATATGAACAGCAACTTTAAGAGACCTGGAGTAGCTAAAATTATGTCAGACAAAGTCACCTTTGGGGGAAAAATGTTTCTAGAAACAAGGAATACATTTTATAATGATAAAAAGAGCCCATCTATCAGTAAGACAGCAGTTAAAAGCAGATACATACCTAATAGTGCCTTAAAATACACAGAGCAAAAATTTACTGACTGGAATTGAGAAAATAAAAATTTAACAATAATGGTTTAAAATATCAATACCTACTTCCCATAATTGACAAAACATCTAATCAGAATACCAACAAGGAATTAGGAGACTTGAATAACACTGTTAACCAATGAGACTGAAGAAATCTATAGAAAAATCATCCAATTGTAGCAGAATGACTATTTTTCTCAATGGCACATAAGACATTTTCCAGAATGAAGAATACGCTAGGCCAGAAAACTAACCTCAATAAATTTAAAATACCGAATTCATATAATACAGGTTTTCTGACCACAGTGAAGTTAGAAGTCAGTAACATATTTAGAATAGCCACAGATATACGGAAATTATATATACCCCTATATAACCAATGGGTCAAGGAAGAAAGTAAAAGGAAATTTTAAAAATACTTCAAGATAAATGAAAATGAAGATACAACATACCAAAACTTTTGAGATGCTTTGACATCACTCCTTGGAGGCAAACTGATAGCTATAAATGCCAATTTTTTTTTTTAAGTAGTATTTGAGAGAGACGTCTGCCTTCGAATACTAGGAAGAGAAAATTAATCTCAGAAAAAGCAAAAGTAAAGAAACAATTCTGACTAGAACAGAAATAAATGAAATGCAGTATTTCCTCACACACATTCTTTTTAGAGACAGAAGCTTTCTAAATGATTCTAGCGTATATTCAGCATAAAGAATAATTGACTATATAAGACCTATTTCATGAATAGGATCAACACCATCCATTAAAAGTCCATAGACTGAGAGAAGGGAAAGGAGAACCCCAAAGACTACTACTTTACCACATTAAGGATCAATTAAAGTAAAAATGAGGTACATCCACTGTTTCAAGGTGAACAAATCTGGACCCTCTTTCCTCTTGGTATCTTTGCAGATTCTTCTTTGTGGGGGCCCTCATGCCCCCTCTTATGGAAGAATAAAATCTCCCATGGACTCCAGTTAAATGATTCAGAAAGTCGGAGTGTTGGGAGTGTGAACTCAGAACAATTTCTTTGTTCATCTCCCACTTGTTCTCAAGAAGTTATAGTCACTATACTAAACATTACATGACGAAAGCAAGGCTTCATTCTAGGGTGTGGCTTGATAACTTATCTTCTCATACAGATTTCCCTGTCTGTAAATTCACATTGCCTCACCTTCTCTTGAATTAGAATGTATTTTTAAAGTCAACTTGTAGAGTTTTTTCCTGAAGCAAAAATACATTGTCACCTTCATGATCATACACATTGGGACATTAACTTCATGTTCGTAGGCTAGTCTCATCTCCAAGTAGAAGAGATGTCAGTGAGAAATAAAACACCAAGTGGGGGGAAAGAAAAAAGTTTAGCTTTTAAATAACACCCAGAGATGTGCCTCCATATTTCAGGAAGGAAGGACTGTTACAGAGACCCATACCATGGGTAGCGAAGATATTTTGGGCTTTCGAAAGAAGGTTCAGCTTTATTTTAACTCACAATTAATTTAACCAGCATCTGAACCAACACGGACAGGCAGCTCAGCACAATTCAAGAACACTCTGCACTTGTTCTCAGGGCAAGAGGGTGATAAGGAACTTCACAAACCCATATCACCACTTACTTGTCCCCTTCTCTTCTGACTGTGCTTTGATCTGTTTACCAAAGGAGGTCAAAAGGGGAAAGAGGGATCCCTCATGAGAGGTATTTACATCCTATAAAAACCCACAGAACCAAACACATAGTAGATGCTTAGCACTTAAGATACTAGAACTACAGAATATTTCAGGGTGAAGTCACAGCAGAAATTATTTAAATCAACTGATTTTACTGATGAAGAATATGTAAAACAAAATAGATGAAGGTAGTGACAGAAGAACTCCAAGCATTTCTCATTTGACTGATTAGTTTATGGAAAACAGTGGACTTTCATCCCTACACTGTGTTAACACATATTGAGGCTGCTGACCCTGAGGAATGTCCTACACCAAAACATTTGACAAACCAAATCGAATTCTCCAATTACAACTGAAAGATAAAATGGGATTCATTAGATTACACCGTTGTTAGCCCTATACTTTAACTTCAAAGGTGACTATTCATGGTTCTTTGTTTAGGACCAGAGAAGATAGATGCCCAAGCAGAGAATTACGGGAGATGCATAATCCTCAAGAACCAAGATTAATGATCGAGAAAAGAGGTTCAAACAACTTACCTCAGGCATAGTGGTAAAAGATCTAGAAACTTGCCACTTGAAAGAAGAAATTCTTTTTTTTTCCCCTAAAGATTTTATTTTTTTGACAGAGGGAGAGCATGCGCGAGTGCACATACGCACACACAAGCAGAGGGAGAGCACGAACAGAGGGAGAGGGAGAAGCAGCCTCCCCACTGAGCAAGGGGCCCGATGTGGGGCTTGATCCCAGGACTCTGGGATCATGACTTGAGCAGAAGGCAGATGCTTAACTAACTGAGCCACCCAGGAACCCCAAGAATAAATAAATTCTTACAAGAATTAGCAGCCAGAGAACTGGGAGCTGCATAAGACTCAGGTCTTCACAAATTGCTGTTTGTATATTAGATTAGGAAGCAAAATTTTATGATCCCAAATGAAACATATACAAGGATGTTGACATAACAGAATATCCCGTCATATATATGAAATGTATTTTTTGCCATAAATATAAGAAAATAGCTATCAAATAGTAGTACTTATCAACATGTACCACAGGGTTTGGATTATCCTTCTGTTTCCCCCCTCCCCAATCCAATGACTACTTGTGTGTTATTAATAGGTCTAAAAACTTTTGGCTGGATAGTAGGACACACAACTGCATCTTTTCAGATTTCTGATTTCTGAAGCAGATGAGGCAAATGGAGAGGCTTATTCAACTTGGTCTTGGTCAACAAGAATTTTACTTGGTAAAGAACCAAATACTGAACTTGCAGGAAGGGCTAATTTCAAACTCAAAATAAAACTTTATCGTGTTGAATGCCTACTATACCTTAGTAATGATTTATATGTGCCGTTTCACACTCATCTCATGAAAATCTAGTGGGGGGTATTCTTACCTCATTGTTTGACACTGAAACTGGAGTTTATAATGGTAAAGCCACCTTAGCAGTGTCATTCAGCTAAACTTGATCACTGCCTTTCTGATTTCAAGCCTGTGCTTTCCATTGCACTATGGAAGCCAAGATTTACCAACTTTGCCGCTCAAGTCAATTAATGACATATTTCCAACAAAGTAAGTTTTTGATTAAAAGAAATAGGAAGTTTACCTCCTTCCTCCTTTTGTTTCCACCTAGTACTTGATTAATATTATCAAGAAAAATGCTTTATTCATAGTGTATAATCATATTTCCAAATTTTAGATAGTATTTTAGGACTGCCTTAATTGTTGGCATATCCATTACCACTTCAATGTGGTTTAATATAGCTCTTAATGTTTTTTCCAGGAAGTCATGAGTTTGATGCTCTATTAATGCTTTATATTTTTTTCTAGTTGCTCCAAAATTCTCATTTATATAAAAAGATACCTGTATCTATCAAAATTAATGCTTTATATTTTTTTCTAGTTGCTCCAAAATTCTCATTTATATAAAAAGATACCTGTATCTATCAAAATCCACCAGGGATTCACTCTCAACACCAGGAAACTAGCAGTCTCTTCCTCATTTCATGTCATATTTTAAAGATTATGCTCCCAAAGCAAAGATTTTCTAATATGGTGTTGATTAATTCTGTGAATGTCTTCAAGCTCTGCCACTCATCCTTGCTTTGACCTTGACTCTACCTGGTCAGACCAATTTCCATCTCACTGGATTTATATTCAAAATTTGTCTCTCTGCCTTGCCCCTATAGGCTCATCATTCTATTGAGCAGTTTGCCTGATTTTCTTTTTTTTTTTTTTTTTTTGTTTTGCAACTCCTCTTGACTATGAGCTCCGTTCATTTCATTTCATTCTTAGACTTTACTTATCATGGTGGTAAAAATAAGAATCAGATGCATGACTCACAGAATACCACCAACAATGAACACCAGCAAGGCACTCATACCTGGCATGGTTATGGCTTAGGAATCAGGCAGTATATAAAAGTCATTTTCAGAAAGATACTGAAGTCACCTAAGGATCAGAATTATGTAAAACAATGAAGGCAATGTAAATGCTTGATGGCATGGACATGAGAAATAACTGAAGAAATGTGCTAATGTTCATATTATAGTAGTAGCCAAAAAATAAAATCATGTATGGTTATTAAGATATATTACTTTATTACCTTTACAAGAAGAGCAAAGTCATTAAATCAATCCCAAACACTCTTCATCTTAGCTCCTTCCGGACTATATAAAGGTGGTTCTTACTGGCTGCTCTGTCCTGCCCTGTGATTTCCTCTAGGATCTGTGTCTGTCAGTTGTAACTGGAGACTGTTGTGTATATTAATAGAAAAGCAGCTCTTAGAAAACCATGAGACCGAAATAAATACCTTAAACAATGGAAAAATGGAAGCAGTTTTTTTGGAATTTTTTCATCTAAACTGAACTTTGTTACAGCGACCTGCAATTCAAGCAGTGTGCCCCATAAGACACATACCAGTATACAGCTTAAGAGATATCCAGAAAACCAGACACATTAGATCCTAACAACGGCTTTTAAGGTAACAAAGAATATTTGGTCAGAGCAGCATGTGGAATGAATGCAGAGAATCTCAGCCTTGAAGGCTTCTGAAATAAGGCTTACAAAGATCTTTTTAGACGTGCTTGTGTTCTCCTGTGCTGTTCATGTAACTCCTAGTATCTATCCCTTGTTCGCTAATTTGTATCTGTCACTATTTATTCCTTATTGACATTCTTTTGAGGTCTTTGATGATTCTCTGGCCTTGAGATCATCTTGTTTTCCCTTTCTTTTTTACCTAGTAAATAACAAGTTGTTCCTATTCCCATATTCTGCTTTCTCAAGCACATGCATATCCTTGGGTGCCCTGATCTGAGAAAGTAGTAGATAAAACTAATAAAAACTAGAGTCAAAGGGCCTTGCATAGTGAGTAAGCAGAATGAATAAGAACATTGACCAAGCAGATGAGGGCTAAATTCTTTCAATCCCGAAGCATAAAGTCCAAGAGAATTTACGTGAGGATTTCCCTATTTAAAAAAAAAAAATTGCTTAAAAGTAGATAGAACACTGTGTTGTCTGTTTGTGGTCATTTGGCTTGGCATAGAGACAGACAAGGTGTAGACTGGTACTCAGGGAGTGTGTTTATCAAAGAAAATTCATCATCCAGATTTTACTAGAGGCTGAAGCCCTATAAAAAGCTTGAGAAGAGCAAGGTAGCAGATCAAAGAGCATGGTACCTTGGAATCAGCAAATCTAGTTTTGAGTTAGAGTCTGCCACTTAACCAGCTTTATGAAAAGGAGCAAAATTTTATCTCCTTTCTAAGCGCAGTTTCCTCATTAGTAAAATGCAATTACTATTAATATCTAAATTAAAGATATTAAAGGAGATACTGATGGAAGTGCTTCATCAACTGCAAGTATTAAGTAGACAGCATATTGGTTTGTAAAAGAACAGATGTTGACATGTTAGAGGTTGTCTTTCTGACCATGTCAGTGAAGGGGGCCTTAACACCTGTCCTTGGGCCTTACGGTCTTACCCCAATGTAGCAATACTTACGTTTCATACTTTCTTAGCTTAGGCAAATGTTTTGTAATACTCGACAAGGCTGGAATATAAATAAAAACACAAGCAAAGAAACCTTAGAAGAATTTCCTTAAATTTATAACGGGCAAAACGATTTATGTGGAGAGGGAAGCTTTGATTTTCGGCAAACCAAAATGATGCTCAGACACTTCAGGGTATGATGGGTAAACAGGTAATTTCACTGTGAAACATTACCAAGACCTGTCCCATTTCAGACAAGTTTTCTTTTGTTCACAAAATAAGGGGTAGTCTAAGAAGACAGAACACATATTCTCCCAAAAGTCCGAATTCTTACCTTTACCCACGGGACAAAACTATTGTTTTTCTTTTCAGGGGTCACTTAGAATCCCTTTCTCCTCTTTTGCTCTAGTTTCTAATAAATTTTGCCACTGAATAGCAGTGAAGTTTGCTGACTACAGATAGAGCTGATTTCAACAGGAGTTAACAGTTTCAGCAGAGAGAGAAACTGAGAAGGGAAAAAAAAAAGTTTTGGCTTTTAAAAAAGTATTATTCTCTTCATTGCTGTTTAGCTGAAGTTGGGGAATTCCTAGCAGCCCATAGAAGAGTATGTCCAGTTGGATTTCTAAATTTCAGGTGACTGGCTTCTTATAATTTCTCCTGGGAACTCATTCAACCGTAGAAAGGAGCTAAATGTTAGGAGGTCTTACTTGTTTCAGTATTTGTGTTGCATTTACTTGCTGAGATTTCTTCTTAATTGCACTAAAGAAATCACTTAAAAATCTTAAAGTGAGAAAAAGAAATTAAGAGGTTTGTCATTGGGAGGAAAGCTTAGGTGTAAGCAGAATATCTTAAAAAAAAAAAACAAGAGGAATATAGGAGGAAAAAGTAACTGACTATGATTAAGAACTAATCTGAGGAGTCAGCAGTAGTCCAGATCAATAGCAAATTTCCTCCCTTTTATTGGGCTCTCCCTGGGCTGTAATGTGCCTGGAGATTTTGATTTTCATGATCTTTATAGATTTGATCTATTCTCAGGCAGTTGACTTCAAATTTATATTTAATCCATTTAGAATATTTACTGCCATCCTTTTATTTATATAACGAGGGTTTGAATACAAGCCTCGTTGGAGGACAGCTGGGGCAAGTGAACCAGAGAAGTGGCTTGACCTTGGTCCACACTGTAAGATAGCTGTTACTTTCCTGAAAACCCCCATACCCTCCCCTTCCCACTTCTGCCTCCCTTTATGACTATCAGTTATTGAAACCTGGATCCTCAGATAAATGGATCTCTGAAACTAACAAGAGGATAGACAGGCAGCCACAAGACTACAGTCTCCAGAGCCAAAAGAGAACAAGATTTTTCCCTATCCTATACGTAGACAGCAGGGATTCTAATTGAATGTTATACATTTAAAAGCATTAGATGCATTCTGGGGGTACTCAGAGATGAATTACAAAAGAAGAGTGATATTATAAGTATTACTTGCTTCATGTCATAGGATCTCCAAAGCCCTTACTCTCTTTATAACAGAATTAGACACACACAGGTAATTTTGTCATTCCAAGGAAGCTATAAACTCTGAGAATAGAAACTTTTCTCTTGTGTTCTATTGCATTTCTGGTACCTAGACTGGTACTTGAAACATTGCAACTATATTATTGTAGTACTTGGTACAGAGTGGCTATGCTATACACTTTTGTTGGATAAATAACTATGTATATTGTTGAAAATAGGCTCATTAGGACATTTTGCCAGGCATTAGAAATGACCAAATGGAAATGACTCAAATTCAGAGGTCTGTAGATAGCTTTTATAAATGGTTAGAATTATGACCACCTACTTGCTCTAAGATAAACTTTAGACATATATGCAGAATACACAAATCAATAGAAAGATATTCTGTCCTCATGGACTGGAAGAAATATTGTTAGAATATCCATACTACCCAAAGGAAAAAACAGACTCAAAGCAATCCCTGTCAAAATTCTAATGTCATTTTTCACAGAAATAGAATGATCCTTAAAATTTGTATGGAACCATTAAAAACCCTGAATAGCCAAAGCAATCTTGAGAAAGAACAAAGTTGGAGAAAGCATACTCCCTGATTTCAAACTGTATTACAAGGCTATAGGAATTAAAATAGGGTGGCATTGGCATATAAACATATACATAGATCAATGGGACAGGATAGAAAGTCCAGAAATAAACCTACATGTATATAGTCAATTAACTTACGGCAAAGGAGCCAAGACTATCCAATGGGGGAAGGACCTTTTTTCAAATAAGTGGTACTGGGAAAGCTGGACAGCCACACACTAAAGAATGAAACTAGACCACTATCTTACACCATATACAAAAATTAACTTAAAATTGATTAAAGACTTGAACATAAGACCTGAAACCATAAAAAATCCCTAGAAGAAAATAGACAGTATGTTTCTTGACACTGGTCTTGGTGAATGATTTTTTGAATCTGACACCAAGAGAAAAAGCAACAAAACCAAAACCAAGTGGGACTACATCAAACTAAAAAGCTTCTGCAGGGCAAAAGAAATCATCAACAAAATGAAAAGGCAATCTGACTGGGAGAAAACATTTGTAAATCATGTATCTGATAAGGAGCTAATGTCCAAAATACACAATTCAATAACAAACAAATAATCTAAAATATAGACAGAATATCTGAATAAACACTTTTCCAAAGAAGATAGACAGTGGTCACCAGTGGTTCAAGAGCAAAAAAAGACCTACAGATGGCAAACAGGTACATAAAAAGATGTTCTATATCATTAGTCATCAGGAAAATGCAAATCAAAACCACAACAAACTATCACCTCACACCTGTTAGAATGGCTATAATCAAAAAGAAACAGGAAGTGTTAGTGAGATGTGAAGAAAAAGAGAACCTTTGTGTGCTGTCCGTGAGAATGTAAACTGGTGCAACCCCTTGGGAAAACAGCATGGAGGTACCTTAAAAAATTAAAAACAGAGCCTGGGTGACTTGGTCAGTTGAGCAGCCTGCTTTTCATGTCAGCTCAGGTCATGATCTCAGGGTCCTGGGATCTGCCTCGTGTGGGGTTCCACACTCAGTGGGGACACTGAGTATCCTCTCTCTCCCTCTTCCCTCCCCAACTCGTGCTCTCTAAAACAAATGTATCTTAAAAAAATTAACAGATCATATGACATTTTCATTTATAGTTATTTATTCAAAGAAAGCAATTATACTAATTCAAAAAGATATAGGAACCCCATGTTCATTTCAGAATTATTTACAATAGCCAAGATATGGAAACAACCTAAATGTCCATCAATGGATAAGTGGATTAAAAATTGTGGTCTACATACACAATGGAATATTATTCAGTCATAAAAAATGAATTCTTGCCATTTGTGATAACATGGGTGGAACTTGAGGACATTATGCTAAATGATAGAAGTCAGAGAAAGACAAATACCATGTGATCTCTCTTATGTGTGAAAATCTAAATATTTATGTATATAAACAAAAATATGTATAAGTAAAATAAGATTTATATATGCTACATAAATTTTATATATTTAAATATAACAAGTTCATAGAAACAATACAGATTCAGGGCTGCCAGAGGTGGGGCAAGGGAAGAGTTGGAGAAATGGGTGATTTTTTTTTAGTTGAAATAAATTTGAAAAAAATTCAAATACTTAAAAAACTGCCAAGAGAAAGCTGGTTTGTTACATTTCTTTATCCATAAGCAGGTTTTAAGATTCTTACAAGTGCCTTCTAATGGATTCTGTATTTTATAATCGTACCTGTTTAGAAACATCTCTAAGTACTTTCCGGAGTAATAATCTAGTAACTACTGTTTTCCAGGCCATTCTTCCCCTTTTCTCCTTGGGCTTCTCCTGGCTTGTGTGTGTGTGTGTGTACAGAAGTACACACACATATGTATGTATATTTTGAAATGTATACACATTGTTTCAAAACAAACTAAGCAGTGATGTACATTTTTGCTTCCATGTCTTTCCCTAAAGCTAGTATGCTGTTAAATACTGCTTAGTTCAGTACTTAAATATAACAACTTTAGTAAATTAGGGGGTCCTCAGATTACATTTTTTCCTTACAGAGCAGATTTCTGTGATATTTAAATTCAAGTTTACTTTTGGAGTACAAGAATGAAGAGATATCCTGGTATCATGTAGGAATTATTCATCAGAATAATTCAGAAGCTGAATTATTCTAAGTTATGAATAAATGGAACTAGTGAATAGAGTCCAGTGGTTTCAGGTGTCACTGTAATGAGTGAATTCTGTGACTCCATTTGCATGAAAGCAGATTGTTTTCCCCCTATGGCACCTCAGGAACAAACACTGGGAGAAACAAAAGTAAATTTATTGTAATGATGTCCTTAGAGGAAAATATAGGAGGTTGGGAAGCATAAGCATGACTGCAACTATCCTCATTGTGCTAAGGTTAAGCTGATGATGTTCCTCATACAAAGTAGGGTAGAAAGGTAAAAAATACAAGGAAGCAGAATCAGAAATAGCAACTTACGTTCACATCTTCTCTAAATATTCTAAGTTGAGCATAAATTTCAACTGTATATAACGTTATGACTCAATTGAATTGCCAATTTCAAGACCCAATAGTCCCAAGAGGATGTGATGTGAAAGGAGGAGAGCATCAGGCTGGGTCCAGAGAGGTTGGGTGAACTGAACCAGGTCTCACCTCCCACAAGAGTCCCTCCTTCACCACTTCCTCCACAAATGCCCATGGTCTCATCTCTATTGTTGTGTAAATGCTCTGTCACTTTCATTTACAGGGCCCTGAGGTTTTATAGCTTTGCATAACTACAGTAGTGGGTGAAATAGTTTCACTGGGAACTAATGAAGCTGAAATTTGTGTTTCTAAGTTTGTATTTATAATGTTGTAATGTTGTTTAAAATAGGGGTACCCAAACTGCACAAGCTTTAGGCTCACCCAAACTAGGTTCCCTCTGCCCTATCACATACAAGCTTTTCTCATCACAACAGCAGGGAACACAACAATGCACCAGGGAAAGTGTCTTCCTGACTTCCTTCTCTACTTCCAGGCTCCCCACTCTTTGAATGCCCTTGGAAAGAACACAAGGAGAACATTAGATGGCAGAGTCCTCATCTTCTTAGAGTGGCTTTGCCTATTTGAATAGGAGAATTAAAAGCAGGAGTATTGGAATTCTTTCAAGAGAATGTAAAGGATTAATACCTTTGTGGTTCCTTAAATCATGATAGAATTGCAGAATCCTACTCTTTGGGGAAAGAGGTTAAAAAAAAAAAAAGAGAGAGAGAGAGAGAGAGAGACAGGAAGAAATTTTCAAAGCCAGCAGAAGAGTAAACAGAGGATTTACCAACCAAGGTTACTGGGATGTTTTAAATGGGCAGTAGAGCAAAGCATACTAAATTACTGGCCTTGGCCCTTAGCAGTCAGCAAAAACGAAAATAGCAGTTGGTTTTCTTGTTTGATTGGTTGTTTGATTTGTTTAGAATAAACCATTTATAAAAAGAGCTAACAAAATGTATGAAACCACTAAGAGCACCGAGATAGTAAACCGAAGGTAAAAACCATCAATTTTAAGTGGCGAAATGAAAGCAAATAGCTTCCTGACTGCCCAGTGAGATGCTGTGATCATTAATGCTGGCAGAATATTTTCAAAATTCTTCAACTTGTCAAAGATTGTGGTTGTGAAATCAAAAGAGGTGCCCATTGCAGGCCAGTTGTGAGTCCAGAAATTATGAATCTGACACCCAGCTCCCATTCTACCCCATTCCTACATTCACCCTCAATCGCCTTCGTCTGAGATGCTCACTTATCAAACACCAAATTACCAAATACTAGTTTATACAATAGCAAACATTTGGCTGAAGAAAGCAGCCTGTACCCCCTCCCTTTCCACAACATGCATGCATTTATTTTCTCCATGGTTTAACTTGTTTCTTTCAAAATCATTAAGAATCTTTTTTTCAACTTGCATTTCCTGTGAATTCAGAAGATCTGTGACAAAAGAACAAGCATTCTATTATTCCTTACTGTCCCCAAAAGATTCAATTTAACAAATATCTATTGAACATGAATTATCTTGTGATCCATTTAGTATTATTCTATTGAAGTGATTAGTGAAGTGATTAGTTTCTCTTGTAATGTTCAACTCTGACATTACACATACACACACACACACACACACACAACTATTCAAGGCCTGTGACAGGCACTACAGAGATGTTGAGAAGGTCTCAGTCAGTGCCCTCAGAGAGGACATCAGTAAAGCATCCATGACACAGAGATGTTAATAGCAAATCACAACCTAATTGAGTTTCACCCCCTTACTCTCAGAGGCAAATTTGAGGCTGCAAATAGAGTTGTATTTTTCTCATCTTTATTTCTCCAGCATCAAAACAGCACTCTAGTGCCTGACACAGAATCAGTAAGGTTGTCTTTTTTAGTTTATTTTTTTGAGGAACATTAATAGCACCAACTCAGTACCCATACAGAATGCAGTGGGGCACCTACAGGTACGCAGGTCATAAACCATAGCCTAAATGGAGGTAAGGATCTACTCAAACGGAATAAAGGACACCAACAGACAAGAATCTTAATATTGTTGGCTAACTTTCTACTTGGTGTTTGCTGCTTAGATCTTTATTAAAGGAAAAATTTTCCATCTAGCTTCCAGGGGTCTTGTTGGAGCTAACAGCTTCCAGGTGTTAGCACCTGTAAGATCTACTGCAGTGTGAATCAAGGTCACGGCCTTGCACGTAGCTTCCAGCCAGTGGCGGAGCAAGGGAAGTGTTATCAGGGCGTGGCCACATAGGACTCCGCTACTGGCAATCTTTGCCCTGGAAACCACGCTTAAATAAAGTCCAACTTTTTTTTCTTCTTTCATAGACCCTGCTCTGATGCTTTATTTTAAAACTTATTGCCAAATCTATCACCACTTTGATTTCCTATGTGCTCTCCAAATTTTCTATTTCTAGACTTTATTCTGTTCCATTGATCTGTTTGTCTGCTTTGTCTTTTACTTCGAGGTGAATACTGAAAGTTCCAGATGTACTTGTTCCTCTTTTCTAAAGCTTTACGAAGGCAAACATACAAGTAAAGTGAATAAAGTTAACCCCAGAAATGAGTTATAGGGAGTGATCGTTATTCTGCACTTCTTCATTTGTCCTCTGTTGCCATTCTAGACTTGAGAGAAGTCTTGTTCACAAAAAACTCCCTGGCCCCACAAATGCAAAACTTTCCCGTTATCAACATACCTCACCCGGATGGTATACTTGTTGCAATTGAGGAACCTACTTTGCCACATCATAATCACTTGAAGTCCACAAATTACATTAGAATATACAAACATCAAGAGTAAAACTAAGGTTTTGACGAATGTTTAGTGATCTGTATCCGTAATCATAGTGTAAGCATTTTTACTGCCCTAAAACGCTTGTGCTTTGTCTATTCGTCCCTTCTCCCCACACACCACAACCACTTGTTTTTGATTCCTTTTAAATTATACAATTATTTCTTCATGTATTTTGAAACCATGTTGGAGAAGTACACCTTTTGCCTTTTTAGGTCTTCCTGATTAAATAAGCAATATAGGTTTAGGTCTTAATCTTTTTAATATTTTGATTTCAATAGTTTTTCTATGATGTGCTAGGTTTTGCTTTTATTTATTCTGATTTTAATATTTCTGAATCTGGGTTAATATTGTCCATGAAATATGGAATATTCTTAGTCATTGCTTCTTGGTAGATTTTCTGTGTTACATTCCGTCTTCTGGGGTGTACAGAAAACGGTTTGATTTTTTCTAATTCTTTGCATCATTTTTTGTTGTTTTTTATTTATGTTTCAAATTTTTATTTAAATTCTAGTTAACGTGTAGGGTATTATTAGTTTCAGGAGTAGAATTTAGTGATTCATCACCTATATATAACACCCAGTGCTCATCACAACAAGTTCCCTTCTTACTCCCCATCACCCATTTAGCCCATCCCCCTGCCCTCCTCCCTTCCAGCAACCCTGTTTATTCTCCAGAGTTAGGAATCTCTTTTATGGCTTGCCTTTTTTTTTTTCCTTTCCCCTGTATTCATTCTTTTGTTTCTTAAATTCCACATGAGTGAAATCCTATGGTATTCGTCTTTTTCTGACTTATTTCCCTTAGCATAATACTCTCTAGCTCCATCCTTATCTTGATTTCTGCTATGTATAGTCTTTTACATGCATCCAGTGGATTTCCTTCATTTTTTTAATTTTAAAATTCCCATTTAAGTTTACATTTATCTAACTATGCTTCCTCTAAATTTAACCTTTTTAAACCCATGTAAGCTAATTTCAATGTCTGCCTCATAGATCTATAACTATTGACTTCTTTATTATGGGTTACATTTGCTCATTTCTATTCATGTCTGTTTTTTAAAATTATGTATTAGATATTTGTATGATACCTTGAACATGTTTTTTTCTGTAGTTTATACACACATATTATATACATATCTAAAATCTGTGTGTGTACATTTATGGGTGCATGTATTTTTTTAAGGCAAAGTTAAATTAGTAGATCATTTTGATCTTTTCAAGACTTTGTTAAGGAAGTCTATTCTCATTTTCTCCTCTCTACAAAGACACAGCTTCTACTAATAGGTAATGGACCTTATTTTTAGGATGATGCCTTTCAAGGATCTCAACTGAATTCTAATGTTATTCCTCAAATTATTTCTACTTTAGCTAGTTCAAAACCCCAACATGTATTCCCAGGTCTCTGCAACATCTGAAATTTTTGTTCAGCTCTCAACCCCTCGTGTATTTTCTGCTAGACCCATGCAATCTCATCCTGCCTACAGACCACCTAGAATTCAGCCAAGGACAAAGGGGGATAACCCTATGAAAATTTGAGGTACTTTTTTCTCCTTGCCTTACAAACTATGTTTACCTTAACAGCCCCGAAGAATCTGTTTCTTTTATTCAGTGAAGCTTTAGTTTTCCGTCAGGACTCTAACTTTTTGCATATTTGGGAAATTTCTCTAGGCAGAAATCTGGGTTGAATATGGAACTCAACTAAGTTGGGTTTTGCGGGGTTTGTTTGTTTTGAATCACTGCCCTACTATGCCCATTTCCTGATGCTTTAAAACCTTTGATTTATAATCTTGGCCAAGTTCTAGAATAGCTCAGGATGTGAAGGCAAGTCTAATACCAACTATCAGAATTGTAAGTCACAAATTACTAAAATATTTGCATGCTCTTCTGAATCCCTTCTAGGATGTTGAACTTCCGAGAACATCTCCAATATCTATCTTGGGGGAAATCTGATATATATTTGATTAAAAATGAACAAATTCATGAGTGAGAATTTCGTTAAATGGGAAAAATTGACTCATCTGATAGGATTATTAGCAATCATCAAGGGTCCTCTGACCGATATTTGAAATGTCCTCAACACAACAGAGTATCATAAATTTGAAAATCACTCAATGCCAAAAATCCAGAGTGACTATGTTTAAATTCTCATTCTATTACTGGCAAGTCCATGAGTTACTTAACTTTCCTGAAATCCAATTTCAAATACAGAAAAGGACAAGTGAAACTGGCCTGTGGTAAGTCTTACGCAGAAAGTAGCTGCTTACAATTCCTGTCTCTCCTGTAGAAGTTTAATGGTTCACTTTGTTCCTTTATCTCAGCCACAAATAATGATTGGGTAATAGAATTATTTGGACATATTTTTAAGCATTTTGTGTAAAATATAGTCAGAGTATACATGGTGTGGTCTGGGAATTAGTGTTATTTCATTAAAGTCCCCAATTTTAATGACAGCCAAAGTGTTGAATTAGTGCCACAGAAAGCATTGCTACTTGTTGATAACTGGGGTTTAAAATGATAGCATTCTGTCAGTAGAAATATACCTATCTTGAACAAGAATATTCAATCTTAATAAAGTTGCCTTTTAAGATAACAATGTACTTTTTCATACTATAAACTACAAATAGTTTATTTACACTAACATAATATAGATTTTATCATTAAAGGTCAATGGGTCAGGGGAAAGTAGGAAACAGACACTGGGATGTGAGAAGATTTGATCATTTAGAGAACACTTTCTACGGACAGAGTTGCAAAGAAGCTATGGGTATCTACACAAGCCTCTTGCACTTGAGGAAACTTTTAGGGGTCAAGAGCATCGACAGTTGAATGGGGAAAAAGAACAGGCTGAGAAAATGTCTGCCATTCAGGAGAAGTGGGAAACATGTCCCCAAATGGGTGAGATAAGGTGGGAATGTGAGTTGAGCAAGAACCAAGAGACGAGATCTGCAAATACTTAATAAATCAATTTGCTGCACTCAAAATGCCCCTTTATGGGGAGATGTGAATATAGTTCACAGGAATGACAGCTTCAGAATTAGAACTTCAGAATTAGAAACTAGCCATCATGGGTTGGTAATGATCCAGCAGACAAGGAAGATGTTCTGAGCCATGAGAACATTAGGATCACAGAAGCTTGGAGTTAGGATTAAGTGCTATAGGTAAGTATGCAGTGACGTGGTCTCTTAGTGAGGGTCATTTTTAAGACACCACAGTTAAATTGCTAAGTCAGAGAGGAAGTATCACTCTACAACAAAGTCCAAGGAAAGACTAGGAAGCAATCTCTTTGGGGAAAATAAGACTATCAAATATGAATAATTGGGAAATACTCTTCCTCTTATCCAGGAGTCAAGAAACTGACTTAGAAGATCTGTGGGCTAGACAAGTTGAAACCCTAAAGCTGTCTCAGTAAGGTCAGAGGGAGCTAAAGCCAGTGTGACACAAATGTCTGTCAAGCTGTCATAATGCCTAGGATTTTTCATTTTTGTAAATTGGAGGAGACTGAACATATTTCTGATAGCTCTGAAACAATTCCCAAATAATAACATTATATTTAGTCCAAGGTAGTAGACAACTGACCAATTTCAGAAATAGGATTTCATATTTCAATTACCTATATATTTTTTAGGAAACTATTATTTTGCTTTCTTCTTTTTTCATCCTATCTTTCTTATCATTCAGAGATTTTTTTTTTTTATTCAATCTCCTTCCTGTTCTTTTATTTTGCAAAAGGAATAGAGGTCTGATAGCCTAAGACTTCTTATGTATTCTAAAGACTCTTGGACTCCAACTTCAAATGTTCAAACCTTCTAGATGAATATCTGGCCACAGGTGCAGGACTCATTAACGTATGCTTCTTCATCATCTAAACAGAGCTTCTCTAAGCCTTATGCCGTGACATATGAATCTCCTTTCCCTTTATATCACATACGCACAATCCTCTCCTTTCTTGAATTCCAGTTTAGGGCCTCTGAGACATCAATAGAATTCCAAGTGCCCTTGGCCTAGACTACTTAGTTTACCAGGATGCGCTGAGCAAGAGGCCAAGGGCTCACTTTTATACGTATTTTCTAGTGATTCATCACATGTAAATTAGGAAAACATTTCTGCTGAGGCTAACGATTAGTAAGACTTTTAAGCAGTAAATTCCCTCCCTTCCCATTCTCTGGGGAGTAATGACAATGCTCAGGTCTCAGAGATAAGAAGTTGCTATTTACAGGTGATACTTTTCTAAAAGAAGTTGTACTTGCTAGAGCCATAGTGGAAAGATTTGCAAAGGGCCAGCAACTTCAGTTTTATTTTGAAGTCATGATTCTCTCAGCTCTAATGGAGCAGAGTGGCCTAAAAGAATAGGCTGAGATCCAGCGACAGAGCAATGACTTTTTTTAAGTAAGCTCTATGCCCAATGTGGAGCTCAAACTCATGACCCCCAAGATCAAGAGTCGCATGCTCTACTGACAGAGACAGACAGGAGCTCTGAGAAATGTCTCCTTAGAGTAACTGGGTCAGTTATTATATTTTTACCTGTCAGCTCAAACCCATCCTTCTTCGTCCTGTTTGGTGATGACAGAGCTGAATTTTGCAGAATGTTATTTCTTAAAGAATACTTATATAACACTTCAACCAGCTTCTCCAAATGTTCAACATCATATGTAGCTACGGATTTATAAAAGCCCAGAGATTAACATTCATACGACCCTCTTAAATAATCTGCATGCCTTGTTTACATTTTGCATGGAGGTAAAGGCTCAAAGTGAAATGGGGAGATGCTGAAGGTCACCTTTTCTCTACCATAATTTCTCCCCTTGGCATTCAACTCCTGTGAAAAAGCAGACAAGAAAGATCACATTTATGATTAGGAGTAACACCTCCAGCTGCTAGGATTGTATTTATTTCTCACAGCAGCAATCAACATTTAGCTACTACTGTGTATAGAAACTAACATGTGTCACAGCATGGCAACGAGCATTTTTTTTTGATCATTAATAATTCTTAAGCAATTCATCACAGTAGCTTTAATACATTTGGCTCCTTTGAGTCAAGGTACCTGGAAGTAATAGGTCACTCCCTGGGATTCCATTGCTATTTTTTTGTGTCAATAGAAATTTATTACTAAGCTTAGAAATGAAGTATTACCTAAGATTGTTTAATGTGTTAAAGATTCTGAATTAGAAAAGAATGATCTTGCCTATAGAAGGCTGCTCTTCAGGATACTGAAGTTCAGGATACTGAAGAGATTGTTTTCTTTTTATTTTGAATGGCAAAATATTTAAGTCATTCAACATTACTGTATAACAGATGGTGCACACACTTTTGTGGTAGGAGTTGTTTCATAAAATTATGTGCAGGTTTTTTTAAAGTATAAAATTGACACATTTCCTTAAATGTGTGAGCATTTACTTTCTGATTGACTTTACAAGGAAAATGGTTTTAACATAGTAATATGTGGTTTGACTGTTGTGACTCTATAGAAAAACAAAGTATATCTTAAGGTTTAAAAGCTAACTTCTGCTTTATCGGTAAACAATTAACCAATATCTAGACTCACACAATTGGCCCATGTATTCTAGATGTCCAATTCAATACATAAGGAGTGATGGGGACAGAAGTAGGGGAGAGTTTTCTCATTGTTTAAAAAACATGTTAATACTAAAATCTTGCATTTTAAGAGCATGACTTAACTCAGACTTTCATGGATTATATTTATTCCTCAGTTTAAACTTTTTTCACCATGTTCTTTGTTCAATGGTGAGCCCTGATTTGGTTGACATACAGTACTACATGATAGTTATATTTGTAGGCTCCTCGAAATCATCTAGTTGCACAGTCTAATTCTGTTGGTTACAAAATTCATCCAGAATGGCTCGAGGTCATGCAGTTAATTGAAGGCAGAGTGGACATATGGATTAGATTTTTCTAGTCTACTAGTTCTCTTCATTAATTATTGGTAAAGGTGTTCAAGCACAGGATAGATGATTATTTACATTAAAAAGATTAAGAACCTATTATATGTCAGGCATTTGAAATGGAAAAATTTATAAGATAGGCTAATCCTTGCTCTCACATTATTTATAATATAAAGTATGAGACATTAAAATCTTGCAATTGCAATCTATTAACATGGCCTTTAGGAAGGATTTGATAGCATCATGTTGGATATTAGTGTGATCACTTTAGCTACCATGTACAGAATGTACTAGAAGAGTGATAGTAAACTATGGGAAACAAGCAAGAAAGCATAATGGGGCAAGCATGAGAAGTGACAGGTTAGTTTCACAAGAAAACCATTGCTGATAAACAGTATAATATTCCAAGTGGTTTATTGGAGAACTTGGGTGAGGGAAACATCTTTGAGCAGAAGGACACAGTGAAGTACGATGCTGCTAAAATAAGGGTCTCGACTAATCCCAAAGGAAATTCTAAAGTTAGAATTCTGAACTTGGAAATGGCCTATAAGAGAAGTTTCAAAATGAGGCAAGAATGTTGGACCTTTGTATCATGCATTGACCCGACATAGGAAAAGGGCTGAGAACGAGTCTAACATTGGATGAGATTGTACCCCTTAGCTGAGTGCAATTACTGGAGAGATCATATGGGAGCTAGCATCAAGCAACAGTTCTGGAAGCTAGAGGAACAGTGATTAAGTTCTGAAGAAGAGACTAGGATGTTGCCCAAGATGTCACTTGAATAGGAAGATACAAGGTTGGAAACGGGGGTTTTTTTGGATGTACAAAATGGATGGGAAGGAGGATTTAAGGATGATGTCTCATTTTCTAACTTATGCACCTTTGTTGATGGCATTGAAATTTCCTGTGGGGGGAATATAATGATTTAACTTGTGGTATCACAATTGAAAACAGAGATATTTGAGTATTGATATAAGTTTAGATGGAAACACAGAATGTGGAATCATCAGAATATAAATAGTCACAGAAGCCAGGCCAGAGCAGGTGATTCCAATGAGTGTAAAAACAAAACACAAAACAACTAGCTGGAATTTAACAAGTGAGAACACAGATAATAAATTCCTTTAAAAAAGAATGAATGGGAAATAAAGTTGGGCAAAAAAACTAAGGATTTCAAGAAAGAGTTACTATTCAGCAACGTTAAATTCCATCCAGAGTTTAGGGATTGTGTGCATTGGAATTTTATAATAGAAATATTTGTGACCACAGGATGGAATATGGGGAGGAGAAAAATTAATGGAAAATGATTAATAAGACCACAGGTATAGGCCATTTGAATATTTTCTCTATAAAGTGAACAACAAGGTAGGGGCTTAATAGAAATATGAGACCCAGAGAGGTTTCACTAATTTTTTATAGGAGTATTTAAAGATACATGAAAAACTGAGGTATAATCAAGAAAGCAAAGTCTCTAAATAGGCTGGAGTAGGATGCAATACACAATAGAATGGGCAGATTTAGGGGGAAAATGCATTTTTCCCCATTTTATTAAAAGAGAAGACAATACATGTCAGTAGAAGTAAGTTCATAGATAATAAGTTGTTGAAAGTAATGGGCCCTAGAATCTCAAATTGGGATACAAGCCAGATGAGGGCTGGGAACTTAAAAACTCAAAATCTCTTTCTAATGCAGTCTTTCTGTCCCTCTACCATACCTGTGTAGGTTGGCATCTTTCTCCAAAACCAGCCCTTTTCTAAGATGCTCCATTTTAACCTACTGGCCTTAGAAAGCCATTCAAATCCATGATCGCCAAGTATAAGATAAGGAGCCAATAATGGGCAATACACATGTGCTTATTTGCATCATTCCTCAGTTCACCAGCCATGCAATTTAACCTGCCCAACCATAATTCTGCACATCAGGAACACGTGAATTAAATCCCTGTGCCATCTTTTAACTTGGTTTAAAAAAAAAAAAAAAAAGATCATTAATGCAATCCTCATGCACTATGGGGGGTCATCTATTTCTTCTGCATGATTTTCTATGCCTTAGATCTGAAGGAAGTTGTTCAATTTACTAGTTATACAATCTCATATAAGGTCCTTAAACTTCCTGAGTTTCCAGCTTTTCATTTATAAAGTTAGGATAAATGCCTTTTTATATAAGGCTATTTTTAGAATCCAATTAAATTATATATGGGGAAATATCAGTAACACACCTCTGGTTACAATAAAGTCAACGGAACCTACCTTAGTCAAAAGGAAGGAATCGATGATATTACAGTGTGTCTCAGATAATTCAAGGATGGGAAGACTTCAGGAATAAATCAAAGCAAGGACTGAAAACATATTAGTGCTTTATCACTTGTGTATGGTCCCCTATTTTTTTTATTCCATTCCTATTTTATGTACAATTCCCACATGGTATTTATGTATAATTCTACAGCTTTGTCTTTTTCCTTCAGCAATTGGAGAAAAAGAAACCAGCTCCACTTTTATTCAGTGGGAAGTATGTTGAGAGGAAGCAGTAGCAGATTGAGGCAGGGACACCTCTGATCAGGCTTCAGGTTCATAGGATTAAAAATGGTTACTTTATTATTGACAACCACATAGATGATGATAGGGATAAGGGTGGTATGGGAAATAAGATATTCCCTATAATACTAAGGTTTAAAAATATAAGCAAAATATCTACTCTAAAAGGCATACCAATTCCTAGCGTACTGGGTCACTGACTTACTAACCTGCAGGAGAGATCAAGAATTTTCCAGCTGCTTCTTTAATACAAAACTAAGTATAATGTGAAAGAAAAGAATAAGCTTTGCTGAGGGCATAATTTGCAAACCATTTCTACATCCATGTTCAACTCAACACACCATTTCTGGAACACTCTAAATTCTTTCCCATGTCTTGGCCTCTAAGTGGACCTTCACTTAACCAGGAAAGCTATTTCTGCAGACCTTAGCAGGGCTCTCACTTTATTCAAGTTTCTGTTCCAGTATCATTTCTTCAAATACCACCATCTCCTTTTTCTTAAAATATTCTTCCTATTCCTTACATTTAAATTTTTCTTTACTTTTTTGTTTTCAATAGATCATGCCCCATTGCAATTCGAGAGTGGTGCCCCTGTCTTTCTAGTTTAGTCTGTTATTACCTAGACAGTTTCCTGGTACAAAGGGAGTCCTACAACGTTATTGAATGTGAAGTGAGTAAATAGGTAAATCTGAGTTTCAAAGAAACATGATAAACTTCAGCAGAGACTTCATTTTATAAATGGAATACCCAAGGCTCAGAGATATTTCTATGACAGGAAATACCACACAGGTAATAAGGTGTAGTGTGAAGACTTAAATAGAATAAAACGATATGCTGTTTTACATTCAACACTATCACAATACCTTGTATGACTGATGCATCACAAGAACTCTAGAAGCAAACAGTAAGGTATAGTGGTTAGAATAGGGTCTTTACAGTTGAAGAAAACTGGGTTTAAATGCTATCTCCACCAGTCTTGTGACCATTAGTTACCTAATTTAACCTTCACTGTCCCCTTTGTAAAATAATTAAAAAATTCATGTTATGAAGTTTTCATTAGTGCTAAGTACACAAATGGATATTAAGTGATTAGCTTTGAGTGGGGACCATGGCAAAAACTGATAAAAATTAGATATTGTTATCCTATTGTACACAGGAGAGAATCCATAGCTGCCTTCTTAACTGGTATCTCCAAAATTTCTAATAGACTCTAAATAACACAGAAGCCAAAATTTATTAGAGACCTAGCATTTGGGTGACACAGAAGCCAGACAATGCTCCTTCAAAAAAAAATGAGGCAATTGTTAAACACCCTAGCCCCCAAAATAGAAGACGACAAAGTCAATACACACTACATACAAAACCACCTATAGCACTTGGTACAATTGGAGACAGGCCCACAGTAGCCTATGTGGGGATTCTATGAACATGAGGAGGCATTTCTTCTGGGTTATTAGAAAAATGTGTTCCCGCTGGGAAGAGGACACCTTGGGGAAACATCCTAGAAGATAAAATGTGCAAAGAATAGGACAAATGGATACTTAACTTTATGCTTCTAACTTCTACCTATCTCCATCCCAACCCTAAATAGCCCAGCTCCCACAAACATCACAGCAGCTATGCTGATAGGAACAAAAGTCTAAATATTCTTACTAGTACATTAATTTCAGAGATGCACAAGTATTATCAGTTTTCCTCTTCTGAATGAGAACTTGTAGAAACAGCTACTGTGAAGAGTTTTGAAACAGATAAAAACAAGGCTGGTTCACTACAGAAGAGTCAAGATTCTAGGACTATCAAATAAAATGAGCAAGAATTGCCCCACCCAAAGACAAAACAAAAACAAAACTAAGTGGGCAAGGACAAACTGAGGAACTGAAGGATAAGATGCTGAAGAAAATATAATTCAACGAACAAGGGCATTTCTCACAAGTGCTTATGTAAGAGCAAATACACATTAAAAAAAGATCATTATCTCCTGAAAATAAGGCAGGAAACTTTCTCTCTCCTTTTCTTAGAGCATCTACTTTAGAAAATGTATGGGTTCTTTCGCTCTTTGAAATGTATGTAAATGTTTTTAAAAGTCATAGTGAATCAGACTTAAAAATAATAATTATTATAATAAGCCCCTTGTCCAGGAGTAAGAGAGGGGATGGCTTTCTCAGGGATCTGGAACCATCTCTCTGAAATGTAACCACTAAAGAAGATAGAACCAATTTCTGTAGTAGGGTAGGAGCCTAAATTCAAAAGATGCCTCACCCTAAGTTGCAAAACTACCTCCTATCATAAATATAGGGCAAGTTTATTTTTCCTTTGGAAAAAGCCAATTAGCAAACAGATGGCCATCTCGATTACCAGGTGAACTATGTGTGACAAATGAGGGCTCTTGAGGACTCGCTATTTTTTATCTTGAGATGATGTATGTAATAGATTGTATCTGCTTGGCTAACTGCAAAGGTAGGATTTGTTCTATTTTTACAGCGTCTTAGTGTATTGCTCGTGAAGCTCATCACATGCTGGTTTAATGCTTATTCAGTAATAAAATTGTGTTCTGTTTTATTGTTTTGTTGTCTTTTGTACCATTGTGGAGAAGTTTCGTGTCAGGAGATTTTTTTTTCCATAAAAATCTCAACACCTCCCACTATAGACTGACCAACAAAGACCTTCAGTTTAATGAAACAGGACTTTAAAAAGGATGAAGGAAAAGACAATACAAGTAGATAAAGGGCAACAGTACAAACCTAAGGTCACAAGTTCAGCCCCAAGGTAAAACTGAGCAGTGAATTAGAAGACAACATAGAATAATACATTCACTCCTAAAAAATTATCATAGAAGTCAAAATATATAAATAGAAATAAAATTAGAAAATTTAAAAAGATAATCTCAGATAAGAAAATTTGGTGTCAGACATAAAGCTGAAGAAGCAAATTTTAAAAAGTACTTAAAATTTTTTAAAGCCTGTGGGGGCTGCTGGGTGGCTCATTCATTAAGCATCTGCCTTCGGCTCCGGGCGTGATCCCAGAGTCCTGGGATCAAGCCCCACATCAGGCTCCTCAGCTGAAAGCCTGCTTCTTCCTCTCCCACTCCCCCTGCCTGTGTTCCCTTTCTGTCTGTCTCTCTCTCTCTGTCAAATAAATAAAATCTTAAAAAAAAACTTTAAAGCCTGAATATTGAAGAGACATAGTATATCATAAAAATTTGATGTTACAGCATGTAATCCTAATACAGTTCAGTTAAACTACTGAACTGAAATAACACAAGTGTGTGATGCAAGCAGAAGAGACAAGTTTTCTACAGACACGTGTTAGTTAAGGTTTATCTCAGACTTCCCTACATCAGTATTTGATGCCAAACATGGCCTCAGAGAATAAAATGCCCATAAACCCATTTTGGGGGCAGGGGGAACCTACAAAATTTGTCATCTAAAGTTGGTCAATCCAAATCAAGAACTCAGGAATGGAGAAAAGGAGGAAATTGATGGTGAGAAGTGAATCCATTCAAATTTAGATTCAATACTAAACTGAAAATTAATGGTTACAGAACAAAATATTAAAAATCTTAGTGTAAAAATATTAGCATAATAAGCAAAAGTCAGGAGGTAGAAGGGAATGATTATATGAGCTAATGACAAAAGCTTGCTATTTTTATCATGCATAGCAGGAAATCAATGAAAATTATCTTAAAACATGAGGTTAAAGAAACACATAATGGTTCCATCCTTTTGTTTAATAACTTTTTCTTAAACCTGAACAAATATATTATATTACAGAGTGGTACATCTTGTGATGAGGAAACATGTATTTGAAATTCAGCAATTGCTCCAATTTGTTTTCCTTATGGTTTCAGAGAACTTGCATTTAATGTATTTTATTACATTTTTTAAAAATAAAAGGTTATCTCAGATCTTTTTGAGTATGTATCTATATACTTACACACTTAGAGATTTGTCTGAAATCATGCTTACCTAATACAGGGATTAGTTTATTTTAATTTGCAATTTCACTTTGATGCTTTTCATTATTTGAAATCCTAATAGAAGAATGAAGGGGGGGTAAGCAGAAGGGGGAATGAACCACGAGAGACTACGGACTCTAGGAAACAAACTGAGCGTTTCAGAGGGGGGAGGGGGGAGGGATGGACTAGCCTGGTGATGGGTATTAAGGAGGGCATGTACTGAATGGAGCACTTGGTGTTATACGCAAACAATGAATCATGGAACACTACATCAAAAACTAATGATGTACTGTATGGTGACTAAAATAAAAAATTTTTAAAAAACGAAATCTTAATAATGAGCATGTAACTTTTAACCAAAGAATTAAAACAGAATATACAAGATGTTATATTGGCTAATTCTTAGAGTTGACATATGATTATTTTCCTTGCATTATTTTTATATATCACAATGACTTAATTCACCTGTACCTATGCTTTTATCCACTCAATTCTAGAACCTTCTCAGAGGTACTCATCATGTTGATACTCATCCTTCCAGGTACATTTCTATACATATAGATGCATGTATTTGTGTATACGGTATTTATATATTTATATATATATATATATATATGTATATATATGTATATATATACACACATATATTTATATATTTATATATAAATAAATTTTAAGGTTTTGAGAAAGAGAGAGAGAGAACACAAGTGGGGAGGGGCTAGGAGGGAGGACTCTACACTGAGCTCAGAGCCAGTCATGGGGCTCAATCCCATGACTGTGAGACCATGACCTGAGCTGAAATCAGGAGTTGGATACTTAACCCTTTGAACAACCTAGGTGCCCCATGTGTACAGTATTACTTAAGAATTTAGTAAATGGTTTCAGATTACTTACATTGTTTCATAAATTCCCATTATTTACTTAATGGTATTATTAATTTTTGTAGTTCAACCTCATGCTTAACAGTTGTGTAATATTCTATTATACTGATAATACCATCATTTAGCCATTATTTTGGGTAATTTTTTATATTTCCTATTCTTTCATATTATAAGGAAGGCTACGATCACCAAAATTTTAAATATTTTCTTGAGCAAATGTTCAGATTTTGAAGTACGACAAACTGGCAGTTTCAAGTTCCTCTAATCCTCCTACATATGCACACTGAAGATGTAGTGGGGACATTGAGTGTCATTATCAGTAAGAACTAATTCAAGGAGAGTGACATAAGATGGAGACATAAGTCAGTACTAACTTTGCCCCCACCCCATAAGAACATTTAGTCAAAACAACACTGAGAAAAATCCTAGAACATGGGGGTGAAGCTAATTCTGCACCAGAGTCCAAGAAAGACTACCTTAGATGGATAAGAGAAGTATCTACACAATGACCACATTGCCCCTCCCCACAAGCCAGTGCAGAACCATGTGGAGAGGTCCCTCTGAGCCTCATTTACCCAGTGGGAAAATAACCAGGATGGACAGCCTCCCACCCCCAGTACTGTGGGGGTCACTTTGTAGTAGCCTTAACTCTGATCTCACCCTAAAGGGTCTGCAGGGGAATATGTAGGACTCAACCACTGGAAATCTGGCTGTGAAGGAGAAGGGAAGAAAGTCCTGTAACAAGTAGCACACCAGTCTTGGTAGATCAAATTTATATGTGTGATACCCAAGTAGTAATCTCAACCAGTGGCTTTACTCAATGCAGAACCAAGTCAGTGATGCACTCTTATCAGGGAAATGCAAGTGGGTGCAAATCTGCCTGATTTGTCATCAAATGAGGATTTTTGCTGGCCCTAGAGCCTAGTTTGCCCATACTCAGGCAAGGAACTGAGTCACAACCCAGCTACTGTGGAGAGTGTCACCTGGTACAATCTGATCAGAAGGGCTGGTTAGAACACATAGATGTTTGTAAAAGCCAATGGCATTGGAGATAAGGGCAGGCAAACCAATCAACTTGCTCAAGCATGGAATTTAGGGTGCAAGTCAGGCTGAGTTCACACAACAAATGAAACGTAAGTCAGCTTTAGAATAGCTTCTCCCAGTTTTCCACAGGCAGCTAGATTAATTGGTAGTCCTGCTCACTGTTGAATATAGCCTTCAGCCTGCCTGGCCAGGGAACCTAACCAGAATACATGGGAAGCTATGTAGCCAGCAGTCATATATACAGTGGCACTTGAAGGATAGACTATGGCTTTCCCCATCTGCAGAGCAACACTGATGGACTCACCAGACCAGGAAATTCAGTTTATACCCTTGCCTTATTCAGGTCCCTAAACAATGAGTTATATAAGCCCTGGGTCCTGTTCTGATGGATGCCGGTCAGGGAAACTAATTCATAGCCCCATAGGTTACTGAGTTAGATATCAAGTCCTGACTAATTAGTCAACCTGGCCAGAGAATCCAGGTAATGGTAGATCCCAACTTGGGTGGGGAACCAAACCAGCAACCAACCCCACCCCCCTCCCCATGCCTGACCTCAGAACTCAAACAGCTACCTCACCCCAAGTAGACAATTGCAGGCCCCACCTGCCTGCAAAGACATTATCAGCAGGCACAACATGAAACCCAAACTGAGCAGACTGGGGAAGACCTACCTCTTCCAAAGCAAACCTCTGAAGCCTGGAAAAGGAGCCAAATTAGTCAAATGCATAGACACAATGTAAGGAATCAAAGACTTAAAAGTAACAATAAATGAAACTAATAAAGATCTTAAAGAAATGGAGTTCCATGAACAAAGAATTCAGAATAATCATCTTAAAGAATCCTATTTATGAACTAAGAGAACACGGACAACTAAATTAGGAGAATAATGCATGAACAAACAAGTTAGACAAAGCAATAGAAACCATCAAAAAACAAAATATTCTAGAGCTGAAGAAAATGAAGGATTCAATAGTTTCATAAGCAGACTTGACCATGCAGAAAAGAGAATCAACACACTCAAGGAGAGGATATCAGAACTCATCCAATCAGAAGAACAAAAAGAGAAAAGACTATCAAAGAGTGAAGAAAGCCAACCAGACTTACAAGACACAATGAAAACATTCATATGGTGGTAATTCCAGAAAGATAAAGGGACAGAAAGTATATCTAAAGCAGTGACAGCTGAAAGTTTCCTGAATCAGGGGAGAGAAATAGACCTCTCAATCCATGAAGACCAAAAGACCCCACGTAGGTTGAATCTGAATAGGGCTGCACTAAGACATATTATAATTATCAAAAATCAAAGAAAGTTAAAAACTGCAAAAGAGAAAAGTTATATACAGGGAACACCCATAAAACTAGTGGTAAATCTCTCAACAGGTACAATTCAGGCCAGGAATGAACGTGAAGACATATTTGAAATATTGTTGGGGGGGGGGGGGGGGAAGAATGGATAAGAATCCTATAACCATGAAGCCATCCTTCAAAAATGGAGGGATAAAATTTTAAGCAAAAATTGAGGGAATACATTATCACTAGACCTGCCTTACAAGAAATGTCAAAGGTAGTTCTGTGAGTAGAAGTATAAGAATGCTAATTATCATGAAAATACAAAAAAGTACTGTAAAATGCCTTGGTAATGGTAAACATATAGTCAAAGTTAGATTCTGTAATTTGGTAATAGGGATGCATAATTCACTTAAAACTCTAAAGGTTTTTTCTTTTTTAAAAAAAATGTAGTAAAAAATACCATAACCACAAAACTTATTATGCAATATAAAAAACATGAACAGTAATAACCTAAAATGTAAGGAGGAGGGGAAATAAAAGTGTAAAGTTTAGGAATTCTGTGGAAGTTGTTATCAGCTTAAAATAGGGTATTATGATTTAAAAATATTTTATATAATCTTCGTGGTAACAAAGAAAACCCTGTAGTAATTATACAAAAGAACATGATAAAGAAGTTCTAAAACAATAAAATATGGAAGAATAAAAAAAGTGCAGCAGAATAAGACACAAGGAACCATAGATATACAGAGCAACCAGGAGCAATTAACAAACTGGGAATATTAAGTCCTACCTATCAACAATTACTTTAAATGTAATCCAATTAAATTCTCGAAGCAGCATAAAAAAGCTGAATGGATTTTAAACAACAACAAAAACGGATTCCTATATTGACTAATACTGAAGAGGGATGGAAAAAAGTCACTTCAAGAAAAATGGAAAACAAAACAAAAGGGATAGTTATAACAGATAAAATGGACTGAATTAAAAATGGTAAAAAGCAGCAGGAAGGTCATTACATAATGATAAAGGAATCAATCCATCAAGAAGATGTAACAGTTGTAACTATTTATATGCCCAGTATTAGAGCACCTAAATATGCAAAGTGAAAACTAAGAGCTAAAAGGAAAAATGAACAGGAATAACAATAGCAGTCGAGGATTTTAGTACCCCACCTACATCAATGAACACATCATCCAATCAATCGGAAACATATTTGAACTCTGTAGAATAAATGGATCTAACATATACAGAACCTTTTACCCAATGACAGCAGATTACACATTCTTTTCAAGTGCACATAGAATATTTTCTAGGATAAACCATGTTAGGCCTCAAAACAAGTCTTAGGAAATTCAAGAATGAAATCCTTTCGAGTATATTCCCTGGCCACAATGGCATGAAGTTAGAAATCAACTAGAGAAAACTAGAAAATTAAACACATAGAAAAAAAATAATGATCTCCTGAACAACCAATGGATCAAAAAATACATTAAAAGAAATATGGCTTCTTAAATGAAAACTGAAACATGATATACCAAAACTTTTGAGATGCAGCAAAAGCAGTTTGAAAAGGGAAGTTTATAGCACATTAAAAAGAAATATCCTAAATAAACATCTTAGCCCAAATTTAAGAGAAAAAAATAATGTAGATTAGAACAGAAATGAAATAGAAAAGTAGAAAAAAAAAATAACCAATAGTTGGTTCTGTGAAAAGTTTAAGTTGACAAACCATTAGCTAAACTAACCAAGGAAAAAAAGGAGTCCCAAATCCACAAATCTATACATGAAAAAGGAGACATAACTACCAATACCACAGAAATACAACAGATCATAAGAGGCCATAATGAATAACTATATACCAGTAAACTGAAACATCTAGATCATAGAAAAATTCTTAGAAACATTCAATTTAGCAAGACTGAATCAGGAAGAAATAGATCATCTGAAAAGACCAGTTATTAGTAAGGAAATTGAATAACTTAAAATCTCCCAATGAAGCAAAACCATGAACCAGATGATTTTACTGATATTTTAACAAACATTTAAAGACTTAACGCCAATCCCTCTCAAAGTCTTCCAAAATATCTAAGAGGTAGGAACACTCCCAAATGCATTTTATGAGGTCAACAATTATCCTGATAGTAAAATCAGAAAGGGACACTACTAGAATAAAAAACTATAGCCCAATATCCCTGAGGAATATAGATGCAAAATTCTTAGTGTTAGCAAACTGAATTCAGCAGTACATTAAATACATCATTTGCTGTGATCAAGTGGGATTTATCCCTGGGATGCAAGGATGGTTTAACATATACAAGTCAATGTGACACATCACATTAAAAAAAAGAATAATACTATCATCTCAGTACACAAAGAAAAAGCATTTGATAAAATTCAGCATGTATTTATGATTAATAACTCTTAAATTAGACAAAAGAGAAACATCTCAACATAATGAAGACCATATATCACAATCCCACAGGTTATATCATACTCAACTGTGAAAAGTTGAAAGCTTTTCTTCTAGGATCAGTAACAAAACAAGGGTGCCCATTCTCTTCACTCCTACACAATAGAATAGTGGAAGTCCTTGATAGAGCAGTCAGGCAAGAAAAGAAAAGGCATCAGAATTGGAAAGGAAGAAGTAGAATTGTTTCTATTTGCAGATGACATGATCATATATAGAAAACCATAAAGACAATTAGATCTAATCAATGAATTCAGTAAAGTTGCAGGATATATATAGTTTATAAAGATTAGTATTTCTATCACTAACAGTGAATTTTCTGAAAAAGAAATTAATCTCATTTACAATAGCATCAAGAAACAACGAAATCCTTAGGAGGTAAGGAAGGTAAAAGATCTCTATTCCAAAAAGTTGAAGACACCAATGAAACAAAATCAAGAAGACATAAATGAAAAGGTATCCTGTGTTCATGGACCAGAAGAAGTAATGTTGTTAAAATGTCAGTACTACCAAATGCCATATATAGATTCAATGTAATCCTTTAAGGTTGGTTTTTGTTTGTTTGTTTGCTTTGTTCTGTTTTTTTATGTTTTTGTCTGTTTTTATTTTTAAGCAGGGGAAAAAAAACAAACCACCTTCTAAAATTTACATGGAACCAAAAAGGCCCCAAGTAGCCAAAGAAATACTGAGAAAAAACAGAGCAGGAGGCATCACACTTTCAGATTTCAAGCCATACTATGAAGGTATAGTAATCAAAATAGTATGATAGTGATAAAAATACATAGACCAACGGAACAGGCTCTGGGACCCAGAAATAGATCCAGGCATGTACAGGCAATTAGTATTTGACAAGGGAGGCAAGAATACTCAATGGAGGAAAAAGAAGTCTTTTCATAAATGATGCTGGGATAATTGGATATTTACATGTAAAATAATGAATTCTGTACCTCTATGTTATACCACTTACAAAAATTCAAAATAATTAAGTATTTAAATGTAAAACCTGAAACCATTAAACTCCTAGAACAAAAGGATAAAGCTCCTTGACATGGGTCTTGGTAATAATTTTTTGGTTATGACATCTAAAACACAAGCAACAAAATAAAAAACTAACAAGTAGGGCTACGTCAAACTAAAAAAGCATCTGTGTAGCAAAAGAAAGTAAGAAAACCTATGGAATGGGAAACAGTTGTATATATACATAAAGGATTATCAAAAATATTTAAGAAATTCCTGCAACTTAATAGTAAAAGACACAACCCAATTAAAAAAATGGGCATAGGACATGAATAGACTTCTCTCTAAAGAAAATATATGAAAGGCCTACAGGTACATGAAAAGATGTGTAATATCATTAGCCATGAAGGAAATATAAATTAAAACCACAACAAGATATCACTTTATGACTGTTAGAATGGCCATAATCAAGAAGACAAGAGAGAAATTCTGGCATGAATATGGATAAAAGGGAATCCTTATGCACTGTTTTGATTTTTCACTGTGTAAATTGGTAAAGACTATGGAGAACAGTTTGGAGAATCTTCAAAAAGTTAAAAATAAAATTACCATATAATTCAATAGTTCCACTTATGGGAATATATCCAAATGAAATGGAAACACTAAGTCAAAAAGGTATCTGTACCCTCCTGTTCATAGCACCATTATCTACAATAGCTAAGACATGGAAACAACCCAAGTGTCCACTGATGGATAATTAAAAAGTTGTGACACAAGCACACACACAGGGTACTATTAAGCCAAGAAAATGAGTAAATCCTACTCTTTGCAAGAACATGAATGGACTGTGAAGGCATTATGTTATGTGAAATGTATCAGACTTATAAGTGAAATCATACAGTATTTGTCTTTATATGTGGAATCTAAACAACTCCTAGAAAAAAAGATCGGACCTATAATTACCAGAGGCAGATGGGGAGGAAGAATTGGAGGAAAATGGTCACCAGGTACAAACCTTCAGTTATAAGATAAATAAGTACTAGGAATGTAATGTACAACATGCTAACTATAGCTAGCATGGCCGTGTGATACATTAGGAAGTTAAAAGTTAATCCTTCTCATTAAAATATTACCTAGGGATTAAAATAGAAGTTAAAAATCATAATGACCCCAAGTTATCCATAATTTAGCTAGTAGCATATAAATCAATAATCTAAAACTTTAGGAGTTGTCAAAAACATGCAGAAGTGAGAGGTAGTTTAGGGCTCAGGTAACTGGAACAGATGTTTTTATGAATATCCTGACGGAGCCAAAATGGGTTCTACACAGAGTATTTCTTCCTCAACACCAGAATTTTACTTAGGCTCTTAATTCCTCCTCCACTTCTCTTCATGTATCCAAGTTCTTCACATTTTTCAAGGCCCAATTCCTTATTAAACCCTTCTCCAATTAATCTGAAAAGGGATGTACCAGGATGACAGTTTTTGTTTATGTGCTGCTTATTTTGCTTATACAAATCTCATAAGTTTTATAAGTCTAAAACTTGTTTTCCTTTTCAGAATTATTTCAGGCCTACATATATAGCAGACGGGGAAATGAATAAAAAAGAAATTAATGCACAAGGATTTGTTTGATCAAAATGGTTTATCAAATATCTTGCCTGTGACGGTAAGTATGGAAGTGCAAGGAATTGTGAAAGACTAAGGTGATGACCAAGCAGTTCTCTTACATAGTTGAGAAGCCTATCCATCTTTCTGAAATAATCACTGGGCTAATCCCCTTCATTTCCCTTACCATGTCAATTGCTCTGTGCCGGTTCAAATCAGACACACAAAGATGATGTGCAGAAGCCCAAATCTAGTTTTCAGTATTAAAATCCAGACTTGGATAAGAGATCAATTTTTCCCTGTTCTTCTCTTGATCTCCCATTTCTCAGTTTAAGAAAAATGTCAGCTTCCCTTTTTATTTTCTTACCATCTGTAGAGAACAGCATCGCTTTACCTCTACCACTGTCTTTATCTTTTCTCATTTTTAGGAATCTTGGTAATAGATATACTCTCCTGGTTCTCTGCTTATCCTTTCTCCCTTACCTGTTTTTCATGCTAATGCCTTCTACTCTGTGTTGTTTCCCTTCTCCACAGGAAAAGTAATATTCCCAGACAAAATATACGTAGAAACCATCAAAATAGAAGCCACAGTATAAGAAAATCCAGACAAGCACAGATGGTTTCTGGGACAGGAGATTAATTTCCTTCTTAATCATGGAGATTGAGGGAAGTGAAGGCCTAACCCACTAGTTCTCTTCCCTAGATACTTTCAAGGAATCCACTTTGGTAGACTGCTTGAGACAGAGGGCAGTATGACATCCCCCCTCCACACGCCATCCCTACTTTCACTGCTCTTTGACATTTCTCACCAACCAAACTCTCTTGGGACACATGAAAGGCATCTAACATCCTTTCTTGTGCACCCATATATCCATACTCAAAGAAAGATATATCTAACTTGCATTACCCGTGCCTGTGCAATGAACCTCAGCCAAAATATTCAACTGTGTAATCTCCAAATGCCCTAGATGACATTGCACTGGGTATTATTTAAAATCGTGCTTCAGGGGGAAGAAAGCTTAATAATTTATGCCTTCTTCGCTTTTTAAATTTTCTCTTTATTGCATTTTGGCAGGGCACACTAAGTATAAATTGAATAAAGTGAGACATCACACATTGAGTACTAATTACCACAATATTAAGAGACCCTGCAGCTTTGCCTTCTGAGTTGAACAATGGCAAACAGTGAGGAAATAGAATTTTAAAGATTGCTTGCTAATCTTCCTCTACTCAGAATGTGAGTTATGCACATGTTTCTTAGCTTTTATATTTTACTTGAATTCTTTTAATGGGACCAATTGTTGGCCTGAATGAGGCAAAAACTGGACCCAGAGATGTTATACAGTAGAGCAGAGGATTCTAGGACAGAATCTGTTCAAGGGCTCAGAGATAAAGAAAGATATGATACTTGAAGACATGAATTCCTTCACGTGCCAGAGAATCCAGGGAAATAGAGGTGTCATTCCTACTTGAAAGATCCCCTTCCCCCACCAAAATCCTGAAAGCCACTGACCTGGGAAATCTATACAAATTTCACACCAAGTGGAGAAAAAGAGGACCGCAGGAGATCCAAAGCAACGGGCATAGAACAGGGTGAGGAAATGTTTGAGGTGAGGTGGCTTGTTCTTGTGGACCCAGGGATGGCCAATGAAAGCCCTAAGAGAAGTATATACTGGGTCTTGGGCATCAACTTGTGTAGGAAAAAAAAAAATGAACTCAGCCACGAGTTCTCTGCAGTAATTACACATCACCTGGGAGTTAATACCCTTCTCACGTTATCTCTCCATGTTACCTGGATAGGTGACTTCATTGCAGGGAAAAAGAATCACAGGTCTACCATTAGCATGACTACTCATGGCACAGGCCCAGAGTGTTAGATTTAAAAAAAAAAAAAAAAAAAAAAGCAAGAGAGAAAGAGAGAGACAGACAGACAAGTAAGAAAAAAACTCAAATGGTAGGAAAAACATAGGTTGCTACCCCACACTAACAACTAGACTTGGGTGCTGCCACTTTGTACATCATCCATCATTATTCCCAATATTGAAATATCAAAAGGTGTCCACCTTGAGAACAGGAAACAAAGTCTATTATTACAAATTTTCTTTCCTTGCTAATACTTAGTATTAGCAAGCAAAACAAAAACTAGTATCCTACTAAGTTAAAAAAAAAAAAAAACCTGCATTATTATGTCTAGAAAACGAGTCTCCTAAGGATATACTGTATGGTGACTAACATAACATAATAAAAAATTATTTAAAAAAAAAAAAGTCTCTTACCTAAGAAATCCAAACTAATATTCAAGTAAAGCCTTAATATTAATTGGTATATGCCATTAAGTTACAGAACACATGGTTTATTCAAAAGTCTACAATTTTATTTATATGTATACAACTATGTGTATGGAACAGTTACATACAGGTAAAAGTTATCCTCAAGTCAACCCTTATATTCAGTGCATCCCTTTTAAAATCTCACCAACTTATGTGTGCATGTTAGTTATTGTAGAAATTATCAAGTTAATTCTAAAGTTCAAATGGAAATTCAAAGACCCAAGATCACCAAAGGAAAGGTTGAAGAAAGCAAATATAGAGTACCAAAAACTTAGTTCAAAGCCATGGTAGTAGGTCACGATCCTAGTAAAGGATAGATACACAACGAAATACACAGAATCTAGGAAGCACTATAAATTTATCAGATATCACTGAAATTATAATGTAGTATGGTGGGGAAAAGAGGGTCTTCTCAACCAGATATGTTAGGTTTTTAAGAATTAGATCCTTATTTCACTTAACGTTCCAAATAGATGTCAGATCAAAATATGAATGGAAAGTAGTAAAAATATTTTTTAAAGAAAACTAAAAGACATCGTTTTTTATTGTAGAGTAAACCTCTCCAACAGGACACAAAAACTACAGGAAAATTGGTAAACTCAAATTTAGCAAAAGAAAAACATTCTTCACAACGTATTAGGAGTAGAAGACTACTAATTTTTAAGATATATCTGACAAAGTATTTAGAACACATGAGGGACATCTACAAATCAGTAAGTCATAAAACTCAGTAGAAAGTATACAAAAAGATTTAGTTCTTTATGAAAAGGGATACCAAAATAGCCATTAAATTAATGAAGAGATACTTAACTGTAGGTATCATAGAAGTGTAAATTAAACATGAAAGGCTTAAATGAAAAGATAACTTTTGGCTGTGAAATACCACTAAGAATGTGAATAAGCTAGAGCACTAAATATACATTGCTGGTGAGTTCGGTTGGCACAGACACTTAGGCACACAATTCAAGATTATCTAATGAAGCTTAACGACAGCATATATGAAGGCCAAGCAAATTCACACTTAGACATAAGCACATCAAAAATGTTAGGAAAGTGCAAACATTGGAATATAACAACACGTTACAGCATGCACACACAGATATACAAAATGGAGAAACAACTATTCACATGTCCATCAGCATTAAAATGTTAAATTAGATATTCCCCTTTTACTTTCAACCTATTTGTGTCTTTGGATCTAAAGTGACCAAGCATAGCATACAGTTTAATTTTTTTTTTTAATCCATTCTACCAATCTGTCCTTGATCAGAAAGGATAATCCATTTACATGCAAATATTCACTGATAAGAAACTTTTGCCACTTTTTAAAATCTTTGTAACTTATTCCCTGTAATATGGTGGTTTGTATTTGATTTTTTGTAGAGAAGCGTTTTACTTTTGTGTGTGTACATTCTACTGCTGTTTTCTTTGTGCCTACCATTGGGATTACTTCAAATATCCTGAAAGTGTGATGCTGTAATTTGAAATTTACAGTATTTTAGCTTCAATAACATACAAAGTACTGCTCCTTTACAACTTTATCCTAATCCCTTAAAGTTATCAAAATATTATACCTTAATACATAGAATATCAAAAAATTTGGAATCCATCAGTCTTTTAAATATGGTAGGACTTAAACAAAATTTAGGCTCACAAACCAAAGTTATAATTCTGGCTTTTATAGCAGGCTTTTATATAATCCCCTTACTTGAATCCATGTGCAGTGACTGGTGTTTTCATTCCAACCTTCAGGACTGTCTGGCATTTCTCACTATGCAAATCTAGCAGTAACCAACTCTCAGCTTCTGTATAGATGGGAATGTCCTAATTCCTACCTCACTTTTAGAGAACAATTTTGCCAAATACAGGATAATTTATTGTTATTTCATTTAGTACATTAAATATCTAAGTCCACTGCTTTCTGGCCTCCAAGTGTTCTAACAAGTAATCTGCTCATGTTCTTATTGGGGATCCCTTTTGTATGATGAGTCACACTTTTTCTGCTGCTTTCCTGGTCTTTTCGGTAGTTTGATTTAATAGAATAGAATGTAGCTGTCCTTTAGTTTATCTAGTTAGTTGAACTTCTTGGATATTTATATTCATAGCTCTCAAATTCATGAGATTATCAGCCTCTATTGCTTCAAATATTTCCTCTGCTTCTTCCTTTCGTCTAGAGTATCTACAATACATGTGCCTACTTTATGGTGTTCCACAGGTCCTGTAAGTTCTCCTCAGTCTTCAACCTTTTCATCTATCTGTTCCTCAAAGTTGAAGACAATTGAAATTACAAAGTTCACCAACTCTTCTGCTTGAATCTGCCTTTGAATCCCTCTAGCGAATTTCTCATTTCATTTACTGTACTTCTCAGTGCCATCATTTCCTGTAGGTTTTATATTTATTTCTATCTTATTCATAATTTTGCTTTCTCAATGTTTATCATTTGTTGAGTATTTAAGGAAACTGTTTTAAAGTCCTTGTTTAGTAGATCTGCCATCAAGTATTTCTCTGGGATAGTTGGTCATCCCCCTCCCCCCCTTATAATTGACAATACTGTGCTATTTTTTGTGTAATGTTTTTGTTGTTGTTGAAAACTGGACATTTTAACTTAACACACAGAAGTGCAACAATGGCTGCTGGCTTCTTTGTCTCTACCTCCTTGATCAGAAGCAGCATTTAGCAGAAGTAGCAATTAGCAATGAGAACATGGTCCTTGATATTTGTAGAACAAAATCTTTATTGACCACCCTGGCTCCTGAAAGTTGCTCTCAAGTTGTCCCCAAAATATGTTCATAGCTGCCAACTGTAGGAATATGGCCTGGGTGATGAGTAGCTGCTGCCTAGCTAAAACTTGGCTTTGAGTGAGATTAGTTACAATTAACTATTCAACCTTTCCCTTGAAGTTGAAGGCCTTTAATAGACTCTAGAAAATTGTTACATGGGACAGATTCTACAAGTGTAAATGTTCTGAATGGGTGCTTCTTTCTTGGCCATATTCCCATAATCCCCTCTGGATTTGACTTTTGACTATGGCTCTTATTAAATGACTTAACCTGTGTTGTTCCTTTCTTCCTATTAAAGGGGAAATGAACAACAACGACTATCATAGGAAACCCTTAACTAAGAGCTTACTATGTTTCAGGTAATGGGCTATGTACTTCCAATATAAAACACACACACACCTATAAGGTTGAATGATATTAGAATTTTACACATCACAAAAATACTACTAATAACAATCCCAGAAAGTAATTTCTTAAAGACCCTGAGCTATTACGGTAAATGGTGGACCACTCTAGAGAACATAGGCCTACTTACCATGAGCATATGAGGTACACCTAAATTTTCTGGCACAGAGCTAAACATAGTGTCAATCCTCAGGAAATGGGAGCTTAAGCAATAATGGTAACAGTGGCTGTATCAACATACCTAAATGGAGGGGCTACCCAAGTGTTGCAATGGCTCAGACAGATCTGGGAAACATCCCACCCATCTGGAAAAATGAGTTGGAGAGTAACAGTCAGAGGTTAGTAGGAACTTGAAGGGGAAACAAATACTTTAAAAGTTTATCTAAGTAACAAAAGTCATACTTTCTTGCTTGTCTTATCCCATCCCAAGGACAGGGAGGCTAGCAAATGGGGGAACAATAACACTGTCACAGTTTTGATACAGGAGGATCTCCAGAAAGAGGGACTCAGAATTGTCAAGTAAAAGCCTATGTTGAGACACAGCATAGCAAGAATGTTAGTTTGCAACAGGTACAACTCCATCACATTAAGAAAATGCACGATTTCCCCACATAGCAAAAAACAAAAAACAAAAGTGGAACAAGAAGGTGAGTTCATCTAAAGCAAAAGGGTTCATCTGATATTCCTGACCTACATGTCCTGTTGTTCATAATCCTCTATCATAGTCTTTCTCTGCTTCCTTACTATAATATTTTTAACGCTCATTAGAAAGACACTGTATTCTATTAGAAGACCCTTTCCCAAATGTTGTGTTTCCCTTATCATTTTGATTCTATTTTCTTAAGAAATATGTATATGTGTATTTACATGTTTTTAGGAAAAGTCCTTACAGATATGTCCTGAGTTTTAGCAAAAAAATACTAAAATTGAGTCTTAAATGAAATCTGTAGGAATTATCTCAAAGCTATGTGGATCTCAGAGACTCAATTGACACTGTCAGATAATTACTTAGGGAAGGTTACAGAAACACACGTAGACATACACACACGTTTAAAGACCCTTTACTCTAATCACACTCAGGCCAGGCACTTGGGCCTGAAGTGTTTTTCCTTCTCATGGAGGACTTGGGTGGCAAAATTGTTTCATGTCTGCAAGACAGGGCTGGTTCTATTCTCATTCATGTAACCAGTTATGTCTGAAGAGGCAAAAACAATTAAATACTTATTCAAATATGTTTTTCCAATAATCTTAGGTGGCTTAAAATTATGGCGACTGAAAACACTTCAACAGCTTTTAACAGATGACATGATCCTATGAATGACTTCTCTCAATAGCTCAGAGATGTTAGCTTTCTGCAATGATAGGATTTATTTATTTCCTTCAATGAATTCTATCTGCTGGAATCTTATCACTTCACAGATCAGGTGAACGCTTTCAATTAAAATAAGACTGAAACTGGCTCTGGATTAAAATCTAAAACCTGAAACTGAGACAGCTGTAAATAGACTTTTCTATTTATCTAGGACCATATGTGTTTTGTCTTTTGGACATAGCAACTTATTTTTAAAAAATGATTTAAGTAGCTTTAAAGATTTCTCTAAATTGCATCGTGCAAATATATTAACTTTACTCTCCCTCTTTCACAGTGATTTCTCTGAGGTTCAGCATGTAAAAAAAATATGTAATTATTTGATAGAAAAAAAATGAAACAAACTATCAGTTCTTGGGAAGCTGTGATAGAAGGTGAAAGCATATGCCCTAGCTCTAGGCAGCTTTATCATCCTTATTATTTATAAACTTAAGAAAGGGTTTATCATGACTATTTCTACTGAAATGGGACAAAATTCATTAGGCAATCCTATTCTCCTTTATTTGCCTAGCTGTCCTCTTAGTTTAACTTAGCTCCAGTCTGAGAAATAAGCACAAGCCTTCTAGGATATTTGAATCTTATGTCAATTTTACAAAATTAATTTACTTAATACCTTGAGAATTCAGTTCTAATAAAGGTCTAGCATTCTTTTCTTTGGTTGTAGGTTCAAGTCTGCATCGGGCCTCATGCTGATTTTGTCCTGAGTGTTAATCTTGCAGATAGACAAGAGGTTTATTCTGCTTCAGGGTCAATCCTGTCTCTCCGCACAGAACTCAGCACACTAACATTTGATACGCAGCAAAATGGCTTTGTTCAGTTTGGTCTTGTGACAGGTAGAAGCATTAACTGGTGATAGAGTTGTCTTACACCAGCTGAATTTAGGGGCCTTGAAGCATGTAATAAACATAGCCTGTAGTGGTGGATGCCCATAGCCAGGGAATGATGTATTTTCTTGTGTTTGCCTGTGGTTTTTGTTTTCCAGGATTGTCCCCCATCCTACAAGAATAAATGGAAATTTAGCCACAAATATGGTATCGTAGCCGTTGCCAATGATTCGGTATGGTAATGCCCATCACAGGATTGGAAGCACTGTGCTGCAAGAATAAAGAGAACCAGGTTTCTGTCCCAGCTCTGGCACAAAAAATAAATTGTGAGATTTTGCTGTTTAAGATGGGTCTCTATTCAATGCCCTTATCTGGGGGAAAAAAAAAAAAACATTTGGGTTCAATAGTCTAAACTTGTATTTCATAGGTCACAGACTGTCAAACATATGTGTACGTTGTTAAAACATTTCTATGCATGGGGATGATGGTCCCAGTAAAGTGTATCTACTGTATTGAATTCCAGAGGTCAAATAGAAATTTAATTCAAGAGCTACATCATCTGTGCCTTAAACAATGGCTAAGTTTTCTGTATGGTCTATAAAGTATGAAATATGTGTATGCATGACTTCTTGTTTTATACTCAAGTATATTTTTGTTATTATGTGAGCTATAAAAGATGGTAACATGAGCTCCTTCTTTTACTCAGTGTCTGGTATCATTAACTGACCAACTATTTGAATTCTGATACTACTGTAACTCCCTTTGCCCTAGTTATCTTCTCAGCAAAACCAAGTTTCTATTAGACCTGTACTTTCCAAAACACAACTTGTTTGCAAAGGAATAGCATGACCAATAAGGTCCTGTGGGCGGGGCGGGGGGGAGTGTTCAGGAAATGCCGTCAATGCCATCTGCTCTCACGTTTTCTATCACCTGCTAAAGATTGAAAATTCTGCAGAACAGAAACGTGATTTTTATGATTAACCCAGGATTTCCCAGTCACATCTATTCACAAAGTCTTTTATTTCTGAGTAATAGTTAATCAACTCCTCAGAGATGACCGTCTCAGATTCAAGAAAACTGCAGAGTAGATAAAACCTTTTCCAAGGTCTCTTTTGAGGTAGAGTATTTTTGAAATCTTGAAGGATAGTTCTTGACATAGATTAAATGTGAAGTTGCAGTGTGGAACTTAGGAATTTTGAAATAAAATTTATAAATCTACACCCTGAGGCACCTCCACATTTCTCCATTATCACATGATTGATGGTTAGGGACAAGGAGTGAAGAAGAACAGAGGATCATTAGGCTGGAAGCCAAGTACCTGATTCCAGGGTTCAAACTGAGGCTTGACATTGACCATTGGGGATTTTAAGCAAATTGTAACACATCTAGGCTTTAATTTACGTATCTGAAAAATAAAATCAGTAGAAAGATACAAAATGAAAAAGCATAAACACAGAAAATTTCACCCTTTTTGTAGAATTTGCCATTGTACAAAAGGTTTCAATTTATTCTGGCTTAAGTGAGAGTACATGCCAACTTAACTTTACCGTACCGTGGAAAGAAAAGCAAGGCATCTAAAGAGATTTATGCCTGCTGTGTTAGTTATGCTTTACTCCCTAGATCGCCCTCATTTTTTTTTTTTTTGCCATGTTTCCAGGAAATTTGTTATGTGTATACTTTTGCCTAGCAGTTTTCTTTTAGAAAGTTAACTCTGTTATTAAGAGGACTTCTGGTTTCTGTCTGGCAAGTAAGAAGCTTGCAAGTTGTCACTCTGTCCCAACAAGTAAATGGCCAAAAAAACCTGGGGGGGGGGTGTAGATCTAAAAAATTAAGATCCATAGTGAGATCACAGGGCAAACCTCAGCCCCCAAATGGGGAAGGGTGGGGCAGGTGGAGCAGTGGGAGGGACTGAATACAGAGAATAACCATTTGTCAGAGTAGAAACCCACAAGCAGAACCATCGGCAGGAACCAGTACCAGAGTAGGAAAAACTGAACTGTACTTGATCAATTACTGAAGGCTCAGGGTGGACAAGTCTGACTACTAACTCCATGAGGACACAGTCATGAGGGGCTCTCATATTTTTGTAAGTTTAAATTCCAAGAGTTCTACCAGGTCTTCACCTCCCCCTGCGTCTAAGTAGAAGAGGGAAAGTGCTCATTTAAAAATACCCCAGATTAAGGGTGCATGGGTGACTTTGGATTTGGACTCAGTTAAGTAGCTGACTCTGGATTTGGACTCAGGTCATGGTCATGATCTCTGGGTCTTGAGATCGAGCCCCTCATTGGGCTCTGTGCTGAGTGTGGAGCCTGCTTAGAATTCTCCTCTCCCTCTGCCGCTTCCACCACTTGTGCGTGGGCTCTCTCGTGAGCTCTCAAAAAAACAAAAACAAAAAACCCAAAAAACAAAAAAAAACAAAAAACAAAAAAACTGGGCAGGGGGAAAAATACCCAACTTCAGCTTACTTTAATCTTCCACGTGAGGGAAGGGAAATACACAAACCCAGTTCCATCTGGCTAATGGGTCCTACCTAAAGTAGAGATTACTGAGAAGCCCTTGAAAAGTTCACAGACTAACGGTACAGGCTCACTAAAACACTAAGACCTAATTGTATTATAGAATGCTTCTCCCCCAACCCACTCCCCACCATTGTTAGTATCACATCACTAAAAACCTACCTATTGCAGTTCCTTTTACTTAGTACATCATCAAGTACAGCTATCAAAAACTTGCATAGATGGTGAAAGGAAAATATAAAAAGTTTAAAAAAACTGAGTAACATCAGAACCAGAGTGCTAGATGTCAAGAGTGTTGAAATGAACAGACCAGGATTTAACAACAAAATCACTGATGTGTTGGGGCACTTGGGTGGCTCAGTCAGTCCATTAAGCGTCTGCCTTTGGCTCAGGTCATGATCCCAGGGTCCTGGGATCGAGTCATACAGTGGACTCACTGCTCAGCGTGGAGTCTGTTTCTCCCTCTGCCTCTCCCCCTGGCTTGTGCGCGTGCGCTCTCTCTCTCAAATAAAAAAATAAAAATCTATTAAAACAATTACTAATGTGCTAAGCCCTCTAATGGATAAAGTGGGTAATATGTCATAAGAAATAGATGATGTAAACAGAGATGGGGAAAAATTCTATAGGTCAGAAAACACTAAACAGAAATGAAAGATAACTTTAAAGGGCTTATTAATAGACTCAGCATAGCTGAGGAAAGAATTTGAGCTTGAGGATAGGTCAAAGGAAATTTTCAAAACTGTAAAGCTAAGAGAAAAATTCTGGGGGAAAAAAAGGGATACACAAGAATGTTGGACAAAAGTTATAACTTATGCATAATGAAGATACCCGAAGGATAATATTTGAGGATTTCTTCCAATTAATGTTAGACACCATGCCACAGATCTAGGAAGCTCAAGAAACAAATCAATGCCCCCTCCATCAATCAATCAATCCATCATCATCATCATCTAGGTATAACATATCCAAAACAGCAGGAAATCCAAGAGCAAAAATTTGAAACAGATAAAACCTTGTATAGAAACAAAGAGTTACATCGGACTTGTCAGAAGCCCTGTAAGCAAGAAGAGCACTGCAAAGTATTAAAAGGAAACAAAAAACTGTCAACACAGAATTCTATATCATGGGAAATGATCTTCCAAAAGCAAAAAGAAAATAAGATTCTCAGGCAAAAATTAAAGGAATTTGTTTCGGGTAAACTTTCCTTGCAAGAAATGTTTTGCCAGAGTGAAGAAAAATTATATAGGTCAGAAAACAAGATATAAAGAAAAGGAGTACATTAGAGAAGGAATAAGGTTTAAAAAATAGTTTTTAATTTTTCTTTTTCTTAACCCAACATATAAATTTGTACAAATAGCAACAATGTATTCAATTATATGTTTATATGTGTGTGTGCCTGCATATGGACTCTTATCTAAGTGAAATAGCAAGGAGACAAATAAGGAATATTTCATTACAATAAAGGTATTTTCATTAGCTGTGAAGAAGTATAGTGTTATTTGACAATGGATTTGAATTCACTGTAAATGAATATATCAGGCCCTAGGGCAACAGTTAAAGTTTAATAAAGTATAATTGACATTATAAGGAGAGAAAAATAAAATAAAATGCTCAATTAAAACCAAAAAAGGGAGAAAAAAAATAAAAGCAACACATAGCAAATAGTAACAAATATAGCAGATATTATAATCCAACTTTGTCAATTAACACATCAATCATGTAAATACATCAATTAAAAAATAGATTTTCGGAGTAGAGTTAAAAAAAATAAGACAACTGCATGTTGTCTAAGAAACTCACTTTAAAAATCTTTATATTAGAAGGAAAATAATGAAGATATATCCTGTTAACTCAAAAAAAAAGTTTACATTAATTTCAGCTAGAGCCAATATCACAGAAAGGCAAGTTGTCAGGGATAAACAAGGGCATTGCATAAAGATGAAGGAATCAATTCTCCAGGAAGACACAGTCACATACACATTAACAATTGCTAATGAGAGCATCTAACTACATGAGGCAAAACTGATAGTAGGAACATTTATTTTTCCTGCAGTTCTATTATATTTGGACACTTCAGCTATCAGAAATGAACAGACCTTGCAGTTGTTAGGGCATAATTAAACTCAACAGAAGTCAACTGGATAAAGTTGACATCTATACACTTATCTCCAAAGACCAAAATATACCTTCTTCACAACAATGTATAAAAAGTTACACCCCATGACCAAGTGAGATTATCTCAGGTATTCAAGGCTGGTTCCACATTTTGGGGGGGGGGGGAATCAATATCCTCTACCACATCAACAAGTTAAAAAAATAAAACAATTACATGATCAATAGATGCAGAAAAAGTGCTTGACAAAAATCAAACAGCCATTCATGACAAAAAAACTCAGAAAATTAAAAATAGAGGGGATCTTCAACATGATAAAGGATATCTACAAAGGATAGGTCTACAAAGACCTATGACTAACGTTATATTTAATGGTGAGAAACTAAAAGCTTTTCTGCTGAGATCACAAAGATATAGGGATCAAGAGGTCACCTCACAACATAACTAAGCGTTGTACTAGAAATCCTACCTAATGCAGTAAGAGAAAATAACAAAAGCTATACAAATACCAAAGGAATAAAGAAAATCGTTTGCAGATAATATGACTGTCTAGTATAAAATCTGAAAGAACTGACAGCAGGAACTCCTGGAACTAATAATTATAGCAGGGTTGCAAAATACAAGGTTAATATTTAAGAGTCAGCTATTTCTCCACATATCAGCAACAAACAAGTGGACTTTGAAATTCAAAAAAATACATTAGCACCCCTACAAATGAAATATTTGGTATAAATCTAGCAGAGAATGTACAAGATCTATAGGAGTAAGATTACAAAAGTAATGAAATAAAGCAAAGAATAAAGAGATTCTTCGTAATACTGAATCTTTCTATACATGAACAAAGACATCAGTTTTCCTAACTGAATATGCAAATTCAATTCAATCCAAATCAAAATCTCAGATTATTTTGTGCATATCAACAAGTTGGTTCTAACATTTGTATAGAGAAGAGATCCAGAAAAACCAACTCAATGTGAAAGAACAAAGATGACTGACACTACGTTACTTCAGGTTACAGAGCATCAATAACTATGAAACTGATACTGGGAAAAAAAAAAAAAAAACAACACAAGTAGATCAATAAAACAACACATAGAGCCCCAAAATAGAGCCACATAAGTGTAGCCAACTCATCTTTGAGAAATAAACAAAGGCCACAAAATGGAGTAAAGATGGTCTTTTCAACAAATGCTGGCAGGACAAGTAGATCTTTTCATGACAAAAGTAGAAACTAGACATAGATATTATGTTTTTTGCAAAAAAAAGTGACTTAAAAGGAGTCACTGACCTAAATGGGAAACATGTCACTTTAAAATTTCTAAAGGTAACAGGAGGAAATCTAGATGACCTTGGATATGACAATGGTTTTTTAGATACAAAACCACTGGTATGATCCTTGAAATAAATCATTGACAAGCTGGACTGAATTAAATGCATTAAAATTTAAGACTCTACCAAACAACAACAGCAACAACAACAATCAAGAGAATGAGAAGATAAGCCAGGGAGTAGGAGAAATCTTTACCAAAGACATGCCTAGATTTTTCAAAATATATAAATACAAAAAGATACATCTAAAATCTCCAGAACTCAAAAAAATAACCTCCTTAAAAGTGAGCAGAAAACCTTACCAGCCACCACAAAGATATACTGATGAAAAATTCTCATTTTATATTAGGGTATTGCAAATTAAAACACAGTAAGATACCACCATCTACTTATTAGAATAGACAAAAACTAAAGTCTGAAAACACCAAATGTGGGAAAGAGGTTCAAAAAAACAGAAATCCCTATTCACTGCTATTGGAAAAGCAAAACAGTATGGCCACTTTGGAAAAACGCTCGGTGGTTCCTACGAAGTTAAACTTACTTTTACCATAATATCTTGTGATCATATTCTGTGGTATTTATCCAAGTTGAAAAATTATATCCACACAAAACCTGAACATGGATATTTGTAGTAGATGTATTTATAGTTGCCAGAGCTTGGATGTACCAAAAAGTCTTTGATTAGGTGATTGGATAGATAAACTGGTTGTCTATGGATTTTTTGGATTACTATACAGCACTGAAAAAAATATTGGGCTATCAAGCCTTGTAAAAACATTGAAGAATCTTCAGTGCAGATTACTGAGTGAATGAAGCCAATATGAAAAGCGTACATACTGTAGGATTCTAACCATTTGATACTTTGCTGTAGGTAAAACTATGGAACCAGGTAAAAAGATCAAATAACTGCTAAATGTGGTGGTGGAGGGAAGGGATGAATAGGGAGATCAGAGGATTTTAGGGCAGTGAAACTATTCCCCAGGACACTACAACTGTAGATATAATTACATATTTGTAAAAAGCAAGAATGAAACCTAATGTAAACTACAGAAAAAGGATTATGGCATGTCCATGTAGGCTCATGGATATTAACAAATACGCCACTCTCTGCATAATGTGAGTAGTGGGGGAGGCTGTACAAGCATGAAGGCTGAAGATGTATGGGAACTTTCTATATCTTTTGCTCAAATCTGCTGTGAACTTGAAATGCTCTAAAAATAAAGTCTGTTTTAAAAAAAGTTACTGAATACTTTGGATATTATTAAATACCCAAATTTCCCAACTGAAATGTAAGCTCTTCAAGGAAAAAGGAGGAAGGCTCATTATTCTATTTCTTTTAGAGCCCCTACTTAGATGGTGGCCTCACTTTAAGTAGAAGCTACACGAATACTTGACAAATGAGCAAATGGGTTAAGTACAGAATTCCAAAATTGATTTTTTTTCTTTCAGTTTATGTTTCTGATACATAAAATGTCACAATGACAAATAGAATAACTGAACCCATCACCAGATTCATATTAAAAACCTGTGTACCCTCCTTTAATTACTCACAGGCAATTCCTATAATGAATCTAGTGTTTGCCATTCACATTCATTTCTATCTTTCCTACTCATGTATGGATTTTCATATAATCTATAATAGTCCTATTCTATCTTTCTAGACTCTACAAATTATTTTTGTTCCAGTCTCCAAATTGCTTTTTTACCTGTAAGTACGCTTGAGAGATAAGAACTAAATGAATTAGACCTGAATCAGCATGAGTTTTGTTGTTTTATTTTTAGTATTCCTTTTTATGAATATACAATAATGGGTTTCTCCACTCTTAGGTTAATGGGCTTTAGGTCATTTCCAGTTTTCACTATCACCACAATGCTGTAGTGAATATCCGTACATGTCTGAAGTCTGCTGAGCTCTAGTCTGTGCAAATTCCATTTTTATTAAAGTTTTCCAGACAGCTCTCCCAAGTGGTTGCGCAACTTACGCTTAAGAGTCCTTATTTTATGAAATGATGGTTTTCCAACACTATTAGCCCTTTGGGCATTGACATTGGGGCTGGTGTTTGCCGTCAGTCTTGAGCAAGGCACTATACCTCCAAGGCTCTAAACTGCTCTGGTGTCCAAGAGCATGGACACAACAGGATGATACTGTGGATCTCCATCTCTCTACTGTTACTATTGCGTGACCTGAAACCACCAGAGTCTGGTGTTCAAAGCCTATGAATTCCTTCTTCTTAACCCTTAACTATTGAGAACGCTTTCATTTCAACAGCTTCCATTATAATTTAAAGTTTGGTTTAACGGCAAAAGGCTGTATTTATCTAAGCGTGATCTGTTTTAATAGGATGAATTGCAATCTTATTTAAATGCTGTACTTTCCCTAGGTCTTGACAAGCTTAATAGCCTTTCTCAATACCCTTTTCCTGCTATGGAATGCCAGCACCACAGGGCAGTAATATGGCTAAGATTGTAAGGTCCAGATAACTTTAGACTTCAACTAATGTCCCATAACTTAAGTTTATTAAAAAAATAATGCCTCAGAGCACAGTTTAAATAAAAAGTATTCAGGCCATATTTCAAAGGAAAGGCATATGTTAAGTGACCATTTAAATAAGAATTAACAACCAAGAACAGCCCATTCTAATTTTGAGGTTACCACATTTTTTTCTCTTAACCGTTATTTGTCACCTGACTTTTGGTAACTCCTACAAATAGGGTTATGAATCAGGGTAGCTAGAAGTATATCTCCATTTGGCCTTTTGCTCAATTAGGATTTGAGGTGGCTTCTTGATTTTGTTTTACTAGGTTGTTTTTTTAAGTACTGTATACATACAGAAAGTATACAAATAAATATCTAATAATGCATTTTCCAGTGAATACACCCATGCAATTGGCATTCAGATGAAGAAAATGAATGTTACCTACAAAATCTTAAAAGCCTCTTTGGGCCCACATCCAAACATCCCTACCAAGTTAACCACTATGAAAGGTCCCCCCCACCCCCCAGGGTTTTTTGTTGTTGTTGTTGTTGTTTTAATGATAGTCTGATACTCATTTAAACATTAGACCAAAGAGTTCCTTAAGAAATAAAGTGAGCAAAGTCCATAAAAGGCAGAATGTGAGTTAAGCGTTGGGTTGGTCTCTGTGATCCCTTTCTAGTGTCCATTCTATCACATTCCACAACTCCTCAATCTGCTTTTACTTCCATTTAAAAGTGGAAAGAAATTCAGCAGCTAATTGAATGATGTTATCTTTCCATTATGAAAAATTAGATTCTCTCCCCGGTTGGGTGCCTTCAACCCCAGGTAACCCTCAACTATTAGTTTTTGTCAGTTTCAGTTTTTTTGCCCCATACATTTTGTATGAAAACAAGTAAAGCAATTGGAGGGACCTTATTTCCTTTGTAGGAAAAATAATCAGGTTTATATCAATCTGCAATTTTAAACAACACTCATGGTATATGGTAGCATCACAACACACCTGTGGCTAATATCAAGATAAATTATTTAATTCCTCTTCAAGCAAGGACAAGTCAGACAGACACAAGGATGGTAGTACCTAGAGCCTATACTTGTTTCCTCCAGATTAACTTTAGTTTTTGAGTTGAGGTCAGGTTATTTGTGAAGTGACCTCTGCAAATTAATGAATAAAGCAGTGTTAGTTAAGGTTAGACCTTACTTGGAAGGCACTAGACAGTGACTGAGCAAAACATTATACAATGGCCTAGTCAGTTTCACCCAACGTGGAATTCCTCAAACAGATGATCTTTGCTCTGGTACCCCATTAGGCTGCCAGACTATTGAAAAGACTGATAATTTTTCAGCTCCCTCTGCCAAATTCTGCCCTTTCACCACCTTTTGTTCTGCATAGCTAATATTTTAATAACAGTTTGGACTCCTAACTGTTCAACATATGCTATTGTAAAATCTAACCTGCAAAAATATCCAGGACATTGTTGCTTCTTGACTTACTGATTCTAGCCATTCTGATAGGTGTGAGGGGCTATCTCATTGTGGTTTTGATCTGCATTCTCCTGATTAGTGATGTTGAGAGTCTGTTGGCCATATGTAGGTCTTATTTGGAAGAAAAAAAAAATATCAGTTTAGGTCCTCTTCCCATCTTTAATCAGATTGCTTTTGGTGTTGAGTTGCAAGTTCTTTATAGATTTTACATATTACTCCATTATCAGATAAATCATTTGCAAATATGCTCTCGCATTCAGTAAGTTACTTTTCTGTTTTGTTGGTTTCCTTCACTGTGTAGAAGCTTATTTTAATGTAGTCTCCATAGTTTATTTGTGCTTGTTTCCCTTACCAGAGATGTATCTAGAAAAATATTGCTATGGCTCATGTCAGAGGAAAAGGCACCCTCATGCACTGTTGGTGGTAATATAAGTTGGTACAGCCAATATGGAAGACAATATGGAGGTCCTTCAAAAAAGTTAAAAGAAATACCCTGTGATCAATTCTACTACTGGATATTTACACAAAGAAAATGAAAACAATAACTAGAAAAGATATATGCACCCTGTGTTTCTTGCAGCAGTATTTACAATAGCGAAGATAGGTTGCTTCCCTAAGTCTCCACTGATACACAAATGGATACTGAAGTTATGGTATATGTACAATGGAATATTACATAACCATAGAAAAGGGAGGCGATCTTGCCATTTGTGACACCATGGATGGACCTATGGGGTATTACACTAAGTGAAGTCAGACAGAGAGACAGATACCATAGGATTCTACTTACAGGAGGCATCTAAAAACCAAATGGATTAGCAAACACACAAAAAGCAGATTCAGACCTAGAAATACAGAGAACAAACGGATAGTTGCCAAAGGGAAGGAGGGCTGGGAGGACAGGCATAACATGTGAAGAGTGGAAAATCCAGGCTTCCAGTTAGGACATGAATGAGTCACAGGAATAAAAGGTACAGCATAGGGAATGTAGTTAACAATACTGTATTAACTCTGTAAGAGGACAGATAGCTACACTTGTGGTGAGCAGAGCATAAAATATAGACTTGTCAATCACTATGCCGTATACCTGAAACTGAAGTAACCTGCTATGTCAACTATACTTAAAAATCAGACTGCGTAAGCATAAAGCCAGTTCCATGGCGTCAGTCTCTAAATATTCTAGTTGAGGTTTTGTTGGATGGTTTTAGTGCAAACAGCTTGAAATTTCAGAATCTATTTTTTGTGTTTTACCACCAGTTTCACTCATAATACCTTCGGCAAGTCCTTTTAGTGTCCTCTACACTTAGGGGCCATTGCTCTATTTTTGAGCACCTATGTCCTTTGTGACAACATTATCAGTCCAGACTCTACTATTTTCCCCATCATTATATGTGAAGGACACTTTCTCTCATCTGAGGCTTTTTAGGGATGAGAAGGACAGATGCATTTAACAAATGAAATAAAGTACTTGGCTTCTTCTAGAAATAGATTTTAAGAGATTTGCCAACAGAATCTGTTCAGCTAGCAAGACTCCAGGGGCAAAGTACTAATTTCCATAATGTCCAATATGTAGTATAACTCCGGGCCAATGAGACTAGACATGAGGGTACTCATTAGCAAAGGTCATTTCTACTTTCATGGTGAACTGTGCTCTACACACACACACACACACACACACACACACACACACACGACACATTGCCACTCTGCAGGAAGGCAACATCCCAGCCAGAAAGCCTCATCAATCCTGTTTCTTTTAGACGGATGGATCAATTCTATCTGGTCTATGCCAGGGAGATCAAGTCTAAAGTTATGCACTAGGGCTTATTCAGTTATCTTCTCCATATCTAAGAAATTATATACATTAGGTGAAATAGTGCTTTTCTCAGATAAGTTTGAGAACTTGGATCATTTTAACCTGATATTCTTTAATAAACTAATTACAGACAGAATGCATTTGCCTCTAGTTAGTGATTATTATACTTAAAACATGGAAAATGAATTTTTAGGGGATATAGAAAGAGGTTATCAAGATTATTAGGTCAAATGAAAGCTCCATATTTCATAAGAGAACACACCACTAACTAGATTTGGTTTTATATTCCATTAGGTATTTTAACTAGGATCAGGGAAAACTAGGGAGAAACTTCAATCTGGATTCTCACTAGTGCCACTTGTAGAGCGTGAAACTTGGCTTTTACACCCTTCTTTCCCCTCCTCCTTCTGTACCCCTTTTAAGTATTTGAATTCTACTTCCATAGCAGGCACTGTGTGAAGTTCCATGTCCCACCCTTCTTCAGTTTGTCGTTGATGTTTTGCTACTACTTGTCTCTACCACCACCAAAACCCACATTTGCCTCTCATTTGGACTAGTCTCCTAGGTTGTATCACATCCTTGCACACCTCTAACCATTGTTCGGAACAGCAAGAATTACTCCCCTCACTCCCATCTCCCCCCCCCCACACCAAATCTGATCAAGGTAGAAATGGTGGTCTTCTCAATCTTCTATTTCTTCTCAGAGAACAGCTTTGGGATACTTGTGGTGAGCTAGATTCTAGGGGCGGGACATGAGGAACATATGATCTGTCTCCATACTTAGTGTTGAGACTAGCACTTACCACTCCACTGAACTAGAACTTCTGTCTGGGGGCAAAGAAGAAGAGAGAAACAAAAACTGAGGCATATAGATTGGGGAGGAAATAAAAACAGACTTTATTTACAGATAAGACTTTCTACAATAACAAATTATTACTTCTATTAAATTTTTGGTGGACTTAAGTTTAACCAAAAAACTTCAGTGGGACTGAAGATGAGAGTCCATTGTGTTTCTATACACAATTATTGGAAATTAAAGTATCTTTCATAACAATATGAAAATAGGGGACAATATGAGGAGGGATATGCAAGACATACAGTGAAGCCTATAAAACATTACTAAGACAGTTATACCATGCCCACAGATCAGAGGACAATATTGGTGATAACAAGGTCAGTTCTCTTAAAGTTGGTCTACAGATTTGACACCACCATAAACAATTTCTACAAGAAAAACATCACAAGTGGAGTCTAAAGGTATAAAAATGCAAAGATCCTAGAAAAGCCACAATTTTGAAAAATTAAATGCAAAGATCCACATTGCTTGACTATGATTGCTGTAACTTTAAAATGGTTTTTGAAGTGTAGAATTGGAAAACAGACCAGTAGATCAAAGGACAGAAGAGAAATAGACTCATATTGGTCTTCAATAAAGTTGAAAAATAAATTAAGTGGATAAAGGATAGTTTTCCTATAGTAGTGCTAGAAAAACTAAATATCTATTAAATCTCAAGCTTTGTAAGAATTAAATTACAGCTTTAAATGCAAACTCGGAAGTTTTAAATCTTCTGTAGGAGAACATAGGAGAAAATTTGAGATTATACATGAAACACAAGTTTTTTGTTTTTTTTTGTTTGTTTGTTTTGTTTTTTTTAAAGATTTTATTTATTCACTTGACAGAGATAGAGACAGCCAGCGGGAGAGGGAACACAAGCAGGGGGAGTGGGAGAGGAAGAAGCAGGCTCCTAGCAGAGGAGCCCGATGTGGGGCTCGATCCCAGAACGCCGGGATCACGCCCTGAGCCAAAGGCAGACGTTCAACCGCTGCGCCACCCAGGCGCCCCATGAAACACAAGTTTTACATAATTCATGGTCCATAAAGAAAAGTAAAATTGTAATTTATCAAAATGGAGAACTTCTTTTCAAATGACATTAGGATGAAAAAAAGCAATCCACAAACTCAGAAAATGTTTGCAAATCTAGGAGTTTTATTTAGAATATGCAATGAAATAAAGAACTCGATAAGGAAATAATCAAATGAAAAAGCCAAAAATGGAGCTGACAAAAAAAAGTGTTAATGGCAAATAAATATATGACTTGATACTCAATTATCTTTAGTTACTATCAACTGCACTGATTGCAGTGAAGATTTGGAAATGTAACTTAAAATTACAATGTAATACTATTACCTATTTTAAAAAAACAAACGTGAAATTATTAGAAGGTCAAAATTAAGTAAAAAAGACCAGCAAGTATTTCAGATATGGTAAAACCAGAATCCTCATACAGTGGAAATGTAAGAGGACACAACCTCTTCAGCAAACAGGTATTTCCTTAAAATATAATACAGATCCCCAATGCAATTCTAAGTAACTACCCAGTGGACTGAAAACCTATGCCCACACAAAGACTTATATAAACTGCATAGCTCCATTGTTTGTAGTAGTCCCAAACCAGTTATGGCTTCCATGGCCTAAATACTGAATTCTACTCAGCAATAAAAATGAACCATAGATACAGTCAAGAACATAGATAAATCAGAATGATTATATTGGAAGAAGCCCTACTAAAAGATGACATGTTGTAAGTTTTTTTAAATGTAAAATTCCATAAAATACCAACTAAGCTGTTTTGACAAAAGATATAGCAGTTTTGTGGGGAATAGAAGAAACAGTGACGGTCAAGACTGAGGAATTACAGAGGCATAGGAGTAAATTCTGGGGAGCGATGTATAGGTACATTATATTAATTGCAATGATTTCATAGGTGCACACATGTCAAAGTTGAAAGTTCTATTTAAGTATGTGCCACATGTGTTTCATACTTCAGAGTTGTTGATGGTCCATTGTGAAGTAAAAATGATGCTAGAAGGAAAATGCTCTTAAGAAATTGCAGTGCTTGGGGCATCTGGGTGGCTCAGTGAGTTAAGTGTTAAGTGTCTGCCTTCTGCTCAGGTCATGATCTCCGGGTCCTGGGATGGCGCCAAGTCAGGCTCCCTGCTCAGCGGGGAGGGTGCTTTTTCTTCTCCCTCTGCCCCCCCCCCCCGCTTGTGCATATGCACCCTCTAATAAAGTCCTAAAAGAAAAAAAAAAAATAGTGTTTTCCTTAACATTTCTGGTGTACGTTAGGCTGTCTGGATTTCAAGTTTTGAGCAGTGTCATTGTGTTAACTACATCTTTTATTTTCTATATTCTGATGCTCTGACCTCTGTGACTTTGCTGACCCAGGAGGAACTGCCCCTCCCAGAACTAGCAAAATTCCGGGAGATAGTAAACAACTCACCCAGTGAGAAAGCTTTTCAAATGCAAACATATCGATTCAGACTCAAAGCCCCAGTTAAGCACAAAAATATTTAGACCTGCTTTCAGTATGGGTAACCTGTCTGATTATAGCTTTGTGAACTAAATTACCCGTTTCTTTACTATTAGTTTAAAATTAACTAATGTCACCAAATCTTTGGTGGCAAAAGCCACAGACACACTGATATCTCCAGTATTGAGTTTTTGATCAGTCAAAAAATTGACAGTATAATTATGCTATTAAGGAGTACATAGATTCTCTCAAAGCCATTTCTTTAATTTTGGTTTCACAGGCTATCAAGATCATAAAACTCTTTTTTTTTTTTTTAACTATACTATGGCAGTCAGTGTCAAGGAAAACATGCCTGTGATCGCTTTTCAGTAGTAAGTCAAATCTTTACCATTACTTGCTAAGCAATTAAGTGCACAGTTATTGTATGTAATAGCTTAAATGCCAAGGGTGAGGGGGCCAGGGACAAGACAGTTTTGGGGAACTGTGGGGTTACAGTCAGCTGTTTAACATGTAACAACTAGTGATTTATTTATTAGCGATAAGGTGAAAAGTGTACTCCTTCTACAATATTTCTTCCCTACTTGGAGCTCAAAGGCTATTCTGTGAATGTGGTGTTTGACCTTTTTTGTGCAAATTTCTTTGGTTTGCATTCTCATGAATTAAATATAGAGCACACATTATGCAACCTTAATGGCCATTTAAATGTCTGTGACTAGCCTCCTCTCAACCACAGATATATTTTATGCATAAATCAATAGAGACACATGGTAACCTAGTACTTAGGACCAGGACTTAAAATCCTGACTGCTCTCCTTGGTTCTAGGATTTGCGTCACTATGAGGTGATCTCACTGGTCTAGGACTTCTCTAATTTCTCAAATGTTCACTTCTGTTCAATATTGCTCTTTCAGTGGAATTTGAACACACCTAGGATTGGGTTTGTGCTAGATCTCAGAGAAATATGCAGGGGACATAGAATCTATCCCAGGTCTCAGAGCACTTAGTCTAAGTACAGTTACACTAAGTTAGTCTAACACTGAAAAGTTAAACTTGTATTAAGAAATGCAGAACAAGGTACAACTTTTTATAATTAGATGGTAATCAATATAGTTACAGGTGTAAGTGAATGCTTTAGAAAAGCGCAGCAACAGAGGACAGTGGTCAGAATCCACTTACCTGTATCTGAATTCCACATTTACCACTATCTATGTGGTCCTGTGTAGTTCAACTACGATCTCCCTCAGTCAAATTTGGATTTTGCTATCAACTTCTGTGGCTGTAGTGAAGATTAAATGCCATTATCTATGTAAGTGTTCACCATAGTGCCTGGTTAAGATCTAAATCTTGCTAAAAAGCAGGAGCTCCACACATAGTCCCCCTTTTCCATGACAAGCCTATCCAGAATGGAGGCTATTCTATAGGAAGTGACATTTGTCCCTAGAAGCAGGAAAAACATTCAAATCGTACTCAAAGGGGAAAGTTGTTGTTACAGAGTGTTGAGACTTCCTACACTAAGTAGGAAAAAAAATGAACCAAAGATTTAAAAAGTTACAAGTCCTTGAAAAATTGAGGAAGAATTTATCAGAATAGGAAGACAAAACTAAGACCATGAACAATGTTGGAATGTTGAGGGATAAGTTTATATAGAGATCACCAAGTTAGGGAGCCGGGCAAAATTAAGGAAGAATTCAATGAGTTTAAGACATAATTTTGGTTCAGGATAATAAAGGCTACATTCTTCTGTGTATTGTTTAGATAATATGAATACTGCCAATTCTATACCTTAAATCCTAAGAAAGAGTATATACAAAATATGCTAGTGCAAGTTATAGAATTAGTCAAACAACTGAGACTAGAGGTAGTATATAGTCCATCTACAGAGAATGAGCAGGCCCTAGTCCATAGTATAATACTTGCATAGAATATATGCTGAACTAAAAATAGTAATACTAAGAGCAGCTAAGACGTAGGTAGCATACTATGTGCCAGGCTCCTTAATGGAGTCTTTCCCTATTTTAACTGATTTAATTAAACATTTAAATTAGGACACATTATAAATAATGGGATTTGTTGCTATTCCCCGGCATAGGGGGTAGTTATACCTGAGCCTTGTAAGTAAGGTATAACTTAAGGAATACTGGTTATATTTGCAACAGTTCAGAGGAAAGAAAGCCAAACAGATATGCAGAAGTTGACCCATAGGTCTGTGCTGAATTTAAGCAGACAGATGGAGAACCTGGAGCTGTAGTTACTTCCCAGTAACCTGACCACCACCACTGACATCATCGTCATTGTAGTCATCAGCACTGCCACCTTATCTGAGCAACTATCTGTATATCACATGTTATTGCATTTAATACACTTCAGCCTAGTTGGAAGAATAGGCTTCCGTTCTATAGGAGTGCTGTGAGACTCAGTATAAGTAGCTTTCCTAAGTTTATGAAGATAAGTGGGGGCATGAAAAGGGGGAAGATCAAGATTTAAATCCATACTGGGTGACTTCAAATTCTACGTATTTCCCCTGTGCTTTAGGGGACTTTTTATTATTATTTTAAAAATTTTATTTATTTATTGGACAGAGAGAGACACAGCAAGAGAGGGAACACCAGCAGGGGGAGTGGGAGTGGAAGAAGCAGGCTTCCCGCTAAGCAGGAAGCCTGGTGTGGGGCTCCATCCAAGGACCCTGGGATTATGACCTGAGCCAAAGGCAGACACTTAACGACTGGAGCCACCCAGGTGCCCCTTTAGGGGACATTTTAAAACAAATGTTAAGAGAAGACTACAACTGAATGTGGCATTCTATATGCAAAGTCATTGCCTTTTCTTTGGTGAAATAAAGAACCACTAGAAATAGACAATATTACTACATACTAAATCTTAGTTTTGTTTAAAAGAAAGACACCAGTTTTAAATACTTAACTCTTCATGACAGAGTTCCAATCTTTCTATCTACATCACCGGGATCTCAGGTCTATTATTCACAATGGAGGAAAAATTGTGAAACCAGAGTTGTTCTGCTTTTAGAGTATAGAAAGCTGCATAGGAATGTTACCCCCACACTAACAATTATATGCCCAACCTGGATTGTCCATAAAATCATACTTTAAGACTTTTTTGTGTGGTGGAGGCACAGAAGTTGAATTCGTAAGGCAATATAAACCCGGAAGGAACTAACATTCAGAGTATTAAGTCTTTCAACACCATCCCAAGACAAGAGGGAAGGTGCAAATCATTTCATCCGTGGCAGAGAAGCAGGGCCAAGATATGGCCAACATGAAAGTAGGTAAAAATAAAGACCTCAATTCTCAAGTTCTTCTAATTGGCTTTCCCCAGATGGTTATGAATATATAACATAGCTTAGCATTTAAAACATGAACTTGAAAGAAATTATGTCACATTGCAAAATGATTTCTAGCTTCTTGAGGGCAGGAACAAGGTCTTATATCCTCTCCATTTTTACAGAGTACTGTTTTGATACTCTAAGGTACTCTCAGCAATCAGTTTAATTCAAAGAACACAGGTAATTGTAGTTTTTTTTTTCTTTCCTCCCTCTGCCAAAAAGAATATGAATTAGATCCAAAATTATAGACATGTATTTATCTCATTTCAGCCATTTATTCTGAGATCTTAGGCAAAGATTTAATTGTTCATTTTGTAGTGTTAAGGTTAAAATAAAATAACATCACGGATATAACACAGGCCCTGCTTTCAAATATACTTTAGTGATTGCAAAGACAGTCAGGAATTTAACCACTCTTTTTTCTTTGCAGACATTACAAATTATTCACGACAGATTCTCCCTACACTGAGCCTATATAAAGCCTCAGATTCTGCTCAACACAGAGGTACATGAAACATCTACAAACTAATAGGAGCTGGCAAATGGCTTAAGACCTCTGTAGTATCTCTGGTTTAATAGGAGTAGATACATGGAAGCAAATGAAATTGAAAACCTGACAGTTCAAAATCTTTGAGATGCAGCACAGGCAGTCCTACCTCCAATATATGCCTACCTCAATAAGCAAGGAAAGTCTCAAATACACAACCTAACCTTACACCTAAAGGAGCTAGAAAAGGAACAAATAAGGCCTAGAACTAGCAGAAGAGATGAAATAAAGATTAGAGCAGAAATAAATGATATGGAAACAAACAAAAACACCCCAGTAGAACAGATGAAACTAAGAGCTGGTTCTTTGAAAGAATAAAATTGATAAACCCCTAGCCAGAGTTACCAGAAAAAGAGGAAGGACCCAAATGAATAAGACCATGATGAAAGAGGCAAGAGCACCACCAATACCAAAGAAATACAAAGGGGAACCCTAGTACACTGTTGGTAGGAATGCAACCTGGTACAGCCACTTTGGAAAACAGTATAGAGTTTCCTCAAGATGTTAAAAATAGAGCTACCCTACAACCCAGTGATTGTACTACTAGGTATTTACCCCAAGATACAGATGTAGTAGAAAGAAGGGGCACATGCACCCCAATGTTCATAGCAGCAATGTCCACAATAGTCAAACTATGGAAGGAGGCAAGATGTCTTTCAACAGATGAATGGATAAAGATGTGGTCCAATATACAATGGAATATTACTCAGCCATCAGAAGGATGAATACCCACCATTTGCATCGACATGGATGGAACTGGAGGGGATTATGCAAGTGAAATAAGCAGAGAAAGACAATTGTCTCATGGTTTCACTCATATGTGAAACATAAGGAATAGCACATAGGACCACAGGGGAAGGGAGGGAAAACTGAATGGGAAGAAATCAGAGAGAGAGATAAACCATGGAAGAAACCTGGAATCCAGAAAAAAAAACTGAGGGTTACAGAAGGGAGAGTAGTGGGAGGATGGGGAAACCAGGTGATGGGCATTAAGGAGGGCATGTGTTATGATGAGCACTGGGTGTTATATGCAACTAATGAATTGAACACTGCATCAAGAACTAATGATGTATTATATGTTGGCTAATTGAAAATAAAAAAATACAATTATAAGAAATTATGAAAAAAATTATATGCCAATAAACTGGGCAATCTGGAAGAAATGGACAAATTCCTAGAAACTTACAAACTACTAAAAGGGAAACAAATAGAAAATTTCAACAGACCCATAACTAGCAAGGAAATTAAATCAGTAATCAAAAATCTCCCAAGAAAAGTCCAGGGCCAGATGGCTTCCCAGGGGAAGTCTACCCGACATTTAAAGAAGAGTTAATACCTACTCTTCTTGAATTGTTCCAAAATAAATAAATAAAAATAAAAAAATAAAAAGGAAAACTTCCAAACTCATTCTACAAGGCCAGAACTACGTTGATTCCAAAACCAGACAAAGACTCCACTAAAAAGGAGAATTACAGACCAATATCCCTGATGAACATGGATGCAAAAATTCTCAAGATACTAGCAAATCAAATTCAACAGTACATTAAGAGAATTATTCACCACAATCAAGTGGTATTTGTTCCTGGGCTGCAATGGTGGTTTAATAATCACAAATCAATGTGATATACCACATTAATAGGAGGATGAGAACCAAAGGATTCTCTCAATACATGCAGAGAAAGCATTTAACAAAGTACATCATTCATTCTTGATAAAAACCCTCGACAAAGTCAGTATAGATGGAGAAAACATCAACATCATAAAGGCCACATGAGAGGCACACAGCTAATATCATCCTCAATGGGGAAAAACAGAGCTTTTTCTCCATAGTCAGAAGCAAGACAGGGATGTCCACCTCACCATTACTATCTAACATAGTACTGGTAGTCTTAGCCTCAGGTATCAGACAACAAAAAGAAATAAAAGGTATCTAAATTGGCAAGGAAAACGCCCAACTTTCACTATTTCACTATCCAGACAACAGGATACTCTATGTGGAAAACCTGAAATACTCCAACAAAAAAATTACTATAACTAATACATGAATTCAACAAAGTCACAGGAAAAAAAAAAATCAGTGTACAGATACCTGTTGCATTTCTATACACAAATAACAAAGTAGCAGTAAAGAAATCAAGGAATCAATCCCATTTACACTTATACCAAAAACCATAAGATACCAAGGAATAAACCTAACCAAAGAGGTAAGAGATCTGTACTCTGAAAACTATAGATAACTTATGAAAGAAACTGAAGAAGAACATTCCATGCTCATGCATTGTAAGAACAAATATTGTTAAAATGTCTATGCTACCCGGGCACCTGGGTGGCTCAGTTGGTTAAGCAAGTGCCTTCAGCTCAGGTCATGATCCCAGAGTCCTGGGATTGAGCTGTGATTGATCCCTGCTCAGCTGGCAGCCTGCCTCCCCCTCTGCCTGCCTCTCCCCTGCTTGTGCATGTACACACTCTGCCAAATAAATAAAATCTTTAAAAATAAATAAAACTCAGTTTCACTGTAAGGAAAAAAATGTCTAGGCTACTCAAAGCAATCTACACATTCAGTGACATCCCTATCAAAATACCACTAGCACTTTTCACAGAGCTAGAGCAATACTAAAATTTGTATGGAACCACAAAGACCCCAAATAGCCAAAGCAATCCTGAAAAAGAAAAGCAAAAGCTGGAAGCATCAAAATTCCGGGCTTCAAGCTGTATTACAAAGCTATAGTCATCAAGACGGTACACTACTGGCACAAAAACAGACACATAGATCGATGGAATAGAGAACCCAGAAATGGACCTACAACCCTATGGTCAACTAATCTTTGACAAAGCAGGAAAGAATAGTGGAAAAATCTCTTCAACAAATGGTATTGGGAAAGTTGAACAGCAACATGAAGAATGAAAGCGGACCACTTTCTTACACCATACACAAAAATAAATTCAAAGTGGATGAAAGTCCTAAATGTAAGACAGGAAATCATCAAAATCCTAGAGAACATAGACAGCAACATCTTCGACCTTGACCACAGCAGCTTATCAGACATCTCATGGGAGGCAAAGGAAACAAAAGCAAAAATGAACCATTGGACTTTTAACATAAAGAGATTTTGCACAGTGAAGGAAGCAATCAACAAAATTAAAAGGCATGAGAATGGGAGAAGATATTTGCCAAGGACATATCTGACAGAGGGTTAGTATCCAAAGTCTATAAAGAACTTATCAAATTCAACACCCAAAAAACAAATGATCCAGTTAGGAAATGGGCAGAAGATATGAATAGACATTTTTCCAAAGACGACATACAGATGGCCAACAAGCACATGAAAAGATGCTCAACATCACTCACCATCAGGGAAATACGAGTCAATACCACAATGAGATACCACCTCACACCTGTAAGAATGGCTAAAATTAACACAGGAAACAACAGATGTTGGCAAGGATTCAGAGAAAGGGTAATCTTATACTGTTGGTCGGAATGCAAAAGACATTCTCGAAAACAGTATGGAGGCTCCTCAAAAAGTTAAAAATAGAACTACCCTAGGACCCAGCAATTGCACTTTTAGGTATTTACACAAAGGATACAAAAATACCAATTCAAAGGGGTACATACACCCCAAAGTTTATAGCAACATTATGAACAATAGCCAAACTATGGAAAGAGCCCAAATTCCATCAACTGTTGAACGGATAAAGATGTGGTATGTGTGTATACGTATGTGTACATACGTGTACACACACACACACACACACACACACACACAGAGGAATACTACTCAGCCATAAAAATAATGAAATCTTGGCATTTGAAACAGTGTATTACGCTAAGCAAAAGAAATCAGTAAAAGTATGTGATTTCACTTGTATGTGGAACTTAAACAGAACAGATGAGCCTATGGGAAGGGGGAAAAGAGGGAGACAAACCTTTAGAGACTCTTAACGATAGAAAAACAGGGGTGTTGGAAGGAGGTGGGTGGGGGATGGACTAAATGGATGATGGGTATTAAAGAGGGCACTTGGTATGATGGTTACTGGGTATTATATGTAAATGATGAATCACCAAGTTTTATTCCTGAAACCAATACTATGCTATAAGTTAACTAGAATTTAAATAAAAATTTGAAAAAACAAGCAGTGGCAAGGAAGCAAATTATAGCAGTCAACTAAAAAGCATAAAATACATGTTGAAGAAATACTTGAGGTATTGATATGACAGAGATACAAGACCATGAAAGGTTCAACAAAATGAAAATTCTAGGTGTTTATAAGAATGAAGTATACATTGGTAATAGATAAAAGAGTCAAAGAGAAGCCAGATAAATGCTTTTCTAAACTGCTCAAAAGAGTTTGAAACTTACACCAGAGAATTTTAAGTAGGGGAGTAGGATCACGTTTGTATTTTCAGAAAAATATCTAACTGTAATGTTTAGAATAAATTGGGAGGGGCAGACTTGACATTGTAAGAGCAGTTCAGATTTATTTTAAGATTATAGTTAAGAGGTGAGTGATGGCTTCTGCAGTGGGAATGGGGAGAACTAACGTAATTACGACTGGAAATGTCAGGTAGCTAATGTTTAGAAATACTAAGATTTCTAAATATCTTGTGATTTATATCCCCAGCTACTTTCCTACCCACCATGAGATTATCTTAAAGCAAATCAGACACTACATCTTGTCATCTATAAATATTACTATCTCAAAGCATTAATTTTCAAACCTTACCATTATAACCAAAAAAAATAGACCATTCCTTAATATCATTTATACCTAGTCGGTGTTCAAAATCTTATATAAGGTCTTTTTAAAAAGAACAGTTGGTTTCTTCAAACTGTAAGGCAAAGTACCTCATTGCATATGGTGAATGACTCTTAAGTCTTTTTGATAGGTTACTTCTCCCTTCTAAAAAAAACCAAGAGGACTAAGAGGAAACCAAGAATAGAGTTGGTTGCCTGTTGGAAGAGGTTATCAAAAGGTACTGTCTATCAGTTGACCACTGAGTTGTACCTGGGACATTGGAGGCTTCTCACATCTCCCTTGTCCTTATAATGTAGGTCTGGCCTACTATCTTCATACTAGCTGCCATTTCAGGGACGCAGCTTTCAGAGAATAAGGTGGTATTGAGACTATTTGGACTAACACATCCCTAAACCCAGGTAAAGCCCTTCTGTATACTTTCTGGTGGGTAGGTGCAGTTCTCTGCTTGTCTTGCAGCAGTGCAGAGCAAGCCTCAGACGGAAGTTTCCTTCCCTATTAAAGCTGCTGCCTACCAATCTGAACTGGTTTGCTTCCTTTTAAGTCTCTCAGATTTCACCCAGGAAACTCCCGAGATTGCAACCCAGCAGTGAATTAGTGGCTTTGGATATACAAGAAGGGGGAAAAAAATGTCTGAACTTATGAATTTTATTGCCAATATTGAGAATGCCATTTGTTGAGGTAGAAATCACTGGAGAAATGGCCAGTTTGTTGGAATGGATGACAAATTCCATTGGTATTTTCCGTTGAAGAGGACCATGTGATATACTGATGAATATGCCTCATAATCGGGTAAGATCACCAGTCCATCATGCAGAGGGAATAACACCAGTTTTTAGTTTGGGGATCCTCCAGCTATAGGTTATGACTAAAACAGTTTTTATTAGCTTGCTTGTGTTAAGTATCTAAAGACAAGAGTAAACGGCTGAGAACATGATATTGAAAATTTTTACTCTAACTCCTATATTTAGGAGTTTAAATAACTAACTCTAAATACTTCTCTGCTTGGATTTATTTTTTATTTTTATTTTTTTAAGATTTTATATATTTATATGACAGAGAGAAAGACAGCCAGCAAGAGGGAACACAAGCAGGGGGAGTGGGAGAGGAAGAAGCAGGCTCCCAGCGGAGGAGCCTGATGCAGGGCTCCATCCCAGGACTCCAGGATCACGCCAGAGCCGAAGGCAGACGCTTAACGACTGAGCCACCCAGGCGTCCCTATGCTTGGATTTAAAGAAGTCTTTCTTAGGATATTTTAAGCATGGCAAATATGGATCCATAGAAGCCAACCAAACAAATAGTATACTGTGAGAAAGAGTAATTGAATTTATTAAGGAGGCATGAGAATGTGTCTTAAGTTTGAAGCTGTGCCATAAAGAACAATTAAGGAACTGACCGAGGGATATGAGGTAAGAGGGGAAGATACCCAGGCAAATGGGAACACTGGCACAAAAGCAGAGGAAAGGTAAAAAATAGTGTTAAATGGTTTCCAAGCAACTGGCAAAAAAAAAAAATAGGAACGTGTTAAATGATTGACTTATTGATATAATGATGGAAAGCTCATTTCAAGTAGGAATTCAATATAAATACTATAATCCCCATTTACAAAAATAGGTCTTGATCCATATCGACTTGTTTCACTCACCTAAAAAGAGTTCTGATGTCCTGTTACTAAGTCCACCATACTGTGTATGCCTCCCATCAACTTAAACCCTAATTTGTCAAACAGGTCATAGAGAATAGCAGTGACTTTTTACAGGTAACTTCTACACCATTCATTTGTCTAAAACTTGAGGTTAATATTTCAAGGTCTATATTTGGAAGGAAATGTTCATTCTATTTTACTGATGGCAAATTAGTATTTTATGAATGGCATTTAGAGGTATTAGAAAGTATTAATTGCATTAGAAGGCTAATTCTATCTCAATTCCTGAAATTTCTCAGCAGAAATACTTGCAATATTACATTCCTTAATTGTTACAGAAAGGAAGAGCACTTTTCAGCAATAGAGCTCTTTGAAATCATGAGGTCATCAATTGCTTCTATTATAATAGTCTTTCCTCTTGTTAATAGGGTGTTTTTCTTCTTTTTCTGTTGCTAAATTGTTACCATATAGTACGCACTCAGACCAGGATGTAAGTGAAGGATTTGGATTCTCTAAAACAAAAGTTGTCAGCTGATGTTCAGGGGACCAAATCTGGTTTGCAGAAGAGTTTTGCACGTTCTGCACACAGATACCCTGCACCATTCAAAGCAAAAACAAAGATAGTGGCCATATTTCAAGTTTGTGAGAATCAAATAATCTGTATTTCTGAATCCTCCTTTAAAAATCCACACACACACCAGCTGAAGTTGATAAAAAGGACTCTTTGTTAATGTAAATTACAGATTGGAAACCAAACTTGAGAACTCCCTGCGCAAATAAAACCGTTTAAGCCACATAAGCAAAACAAATCTAGCTTATTTCATGAGCATAAGTACCACTTAGATTCTTATAAATGACTGATTAAAAAAAAAATCATCTTTCTAAAATGGCTTAAGATAATTTAACCAATCATCTGTCTAGAAACCCCCATTGTAATAATCAAGCATTATAGAGGTTAAACAACTCCCTCATTTTCACTTTATTTCACTTTCATATCAGTTATGGATTTGAAGACTTCTAGCTCATGAACTGTTCTATGTACAATAAGCTCTTACTAAAAACTATTTTACTGATCTGATTTTTATTATTTCTGGATTTGACACCCTTTGAAGTACACTGGCCAGTTTGTATAATCGCTACTTCTTCTAATCCTCAACTTTGAGGCCAACAGAGGTTGTCCTTTTATAGGGCAATCATACTTAAACTACCAGTTCTAAAGGCAAAGGAAAATATTGCTTTCCTGTCTTTAGCAGACATGGGACCTTCAAGTCAGACCAAGAGAATAAGATGTTTTTAACACCATAAATAAACAACAACAAGGTACTTTTCCATAGAAGAGAAAAAACATTTTTGCATATTATGCAAACCAAATGAGAAGGGGGGTAGAAGATAGAACCAAATCCTAGTTTATTAACTATCACTAGGGTTCAAAAAACAAAAAAATGTCGTATAGACAGAAGTGTTATTTAGGTATTGAAGAATTAAAATGGGAGCAAGAAAATATATCATGAGGCTAACATACAGCTGAAAACACTACCAACACAAAGGTTGAGGAACGGTAACGAGAGAACGGAATTATTTAAACTTGGAAATTCAGAGCCCTACAGAGAAGAAATTCCAATCTGTGAAAAGGGGTTACTGCTTACTGGTGTTTGTATCTCTAGGCTAAGGTGAGATACCCAATTTGGCTGGGACCCAGAACTCTAAAGAACAGGTGCTGGCAGGCTGGGACTGGAGCCTGAGCAGCACACTGAAACTACTTCTCGAACTGTTGGGAAGACAACGAAAAGGAATCCACAGCCGGTACTGGAGTAACTTGTTCCTGGTTGGATGAACAAACTTTGCTAGGGTCTTGCTAAGAGACTAGGAAGCATGCCCATGCAAACATACACCCCAAGAGAAAACAACAACAACAACAAAAAAAAAACAAGTAGCAAACTGAAGAGAGACAACAAACCCTTGTACTTTCTCAGAATTCCTAGTCTCCCATTACTGTGCTCTATCAGTAAAATTTAACAGGAGGCAGCTGGTAAACCAGAAACGTAGTATAAATCCCAGCTCCAGCTGGGAAGCAATATTTCAATAATTGACAGTAACTAGTCATTTAGGGATCAGTTTGGGTCTACAAAGTCCTTCTATATTTGTGTCATTCAATGTATTTGATCTACACATAGCAGACATGAGGACATCCATTTTCCACATGAAGAAATCAGGTTAGAACAAATGACATTTACATATCCAACCTCACGTGGATTGCAGAGTCAGTTTTAGAAAACTTAACCCACCCTTCCACTGTTGCGATAATTAGAAGATGCAAATCCTACAGGCAACTGAACCCTTAAGGCTACTTGATTCCGTGAATCCTTATCTGCAATGATAGAAAGGCTGGATCTTTGGAATGTTTATCGCCCCAGGTCACAGATGATAGGCATTCGTCTTAACTAAATTCAGAATAAAATTAAATGTCTACAGCTGAAAATATGGGATATCCAAGATCAACAGACTGTAATGTTCACTTAAACGATTATGGGTCTTTTACAAATGCTGGAAGAGTACAATTCAGTTTAGCCCCTTAAAATAACTATCTCAAGGAGAGGTAACACCCCCTCCTTCTCCTGTGAAAGAAATGGACTCCGGTTGGTTTAAAATACGGTTTTCTTCACTCTGCCTCCATACAAGGTGAATTACATGACTGGAGGAAAAACAAACGTATCCCTACCTCGAAGGATGGCATTCCTTCTTGCCATCTGCCGAAAACAAACAAATGACGGTAAAAGCTGCACATAGTCGTGCTAACTACAAGGTTAATGGCAACCCTGAGCATTTGCAGTTGTGCTGCATACAACAAACAATTCTAAGGGGCAACCTGTTTTCCACAGAAGGCTAGTCGTATAGGCGCTTGATAAATGCTTTTAGAGAGATGCATTTCTACAACTAAGTTTAGCTGAGTATGTATTCTAACTGCTAGACTTACCAATAGCTTTATTTTAATGGGAATTGTGGAGCTTTAGGTGTTTTCCAAGTTTTTATGCCAAAAACTGAAGTCTTTCTAGGAATATCTGCAGAATTATGCTAACAGTCCATGAAACAGATTTGGAAAAACACTTGTTTAAACAGATAACATTCCTGGCCCTACCACCAATACCCTTATCTTTTACTAAAGATTTACCCAAAAGAAAAGTTCCACTTCAAGACTTTTTTTTTCCCCACTGCCATTTTCTATCCCGACAGACGCACACCTCGGTTGCTTTTGCTATTTGGTACACAACTGTACTTCTTTTATAAAAAACACAAAAGATTACCAATAGAAAATATGCTAAAGAGCCCTCCCAAAAATCCAAGATTTTTCCTCAGAGCTGTTTCAGGGAGAATGTGTATTAAAAAATTCCACACGCTTTTCCCCTGACAAAGCCAGGCCGCTTCCTCCATTCACTAGACAAGGGCCTTGTCACTTGTGATGTGAATGTACAGAAGTGTTTTACACGTAGTAACAGACACCCTTTAAAGGCAGAGGGAGTCTGAGAGCGGCTGTGGGCTCGGCTTAGATGGCAAAAGGGAGACGGGTTATAGAATTGGCCCACACACTTACATCTTTTCATCCCAAATTGCCTTCTCTGATCAAAAGATATGAGAGCTAGAAAGGTCATCCAACCCTTACCTTTTACAAGGAACACAACGATGAGTGGACTTGTCCAAAACCCACGGCAGACACACACACTAGCTTCCAAACAAGAAACAAAGCTGAAATCTCCCATCCCTTCACGCCTGGTCAGTGCTATTTATTCACTGAAGAGCCTTCTTCATGTGGGCTGGCTTAGGCTGGGATGAATTTCTCGTGCTTACATCAATGACATCTCAGCCTGGTTAATCATCAGATTCACCTGGATTTCTTTCACAGCTACAGATTTCCAGGTCCTATCCCACAGTTGGTGATATCAAAATCCTAGAGACCATACTTCTCCAATCTAAAATCTGTCCCAGTGAGTCTGAGATCATAAATCTTGAATAACTCTGGAGAAGGTCATGCATTTTGAGAATCATGAGCTATAACTCAGTTTGTCCTAGACTTGCCTTTATTCTGTATGTAAATATAAAAGATTAAAGGAGTAGAGAGTTTGATTGCTACTTTGACCATGCCTAGCTAGGCCCTGTTATATGACCAATACAGTGAATTGGTTACTTTTTTATTTTCTCAAGTTACACCCATTCTGAAAGCTGGGTTACTACGACCTGTCTGGGGTCTTATGAAAGACTAATTAATTACTAGAAGAGGACTTTGACCTTTCAACATAAGGGGTCCAGAAATTGTAATCCGTCTCTCTCTTCTTTTAACACTTTGAATTCCAAATATGCCAAAATGATAGAGAAACTTCCAAGTGATTAAAAACAAACAAAGCCTGCTCTATACACGGGCCCGGATCTGGATACTCTATACAGAAATATTTCTTTGGAGGAGAAACAGGTGCTCTGCAATTTAAAAGCACGTTTCACCCTAAATAGAATGATCTTTCCCGTTTCTGTCTTTCTCTTTAAAGTTAGGGTATCTCACCTGTTTTTTGTTTGTATTTTTGTTTTTGTTTTGTTTTGTTTTTAATGAGAATAAGAGGACAAGTGGTATTTTCATTACAGATAAGAAATATATGTTTTTAGCATACTCTTAGAAAATTCACCAGCTGGCCAATTATGATTAGAAGCAAGCTGCCATAGAAAATGAAATTCCACTGAGGTCTCTTAAGTGTTTGCATGTTTGCAAGGTGCAAGTGTTTATACTGACAGAAGAGGGTTTTCAGATCTTGCAGGTGGCAACAAGACCAAAAGATGCATTTTAAACAGAAGAACAAACCAATAGTTGAAATATGACTTCTAATTACCATAAGTCTCTTACATTTTTTTTTTATTGTAGGTATGTAGAATCTAAACTGTGTTAGAAATTCTTTTATTAGAGACAGTTCACTTCCTGGAGCTGGAGTTGAGAACAGCTTTCCCTCTTGGCATCTCACACATCAAGGTTATTAGCAGCCATCTTTGTTACCAACACCAAAATACCTTTCCATGTACCTGCTGTGTGTGAGGGAATCATAGAACTAAACAAATTCTGGAAAACAACCTGAAGTGATAGTTAAGAATGTGAAATTTGCCATCAGACTTCCTGAAACCGAAGCCTGACTTAATCATTTTATCAGATGTGTACATCTGGGCAATTTACTTAACCTCTCTATGGCTCAGTTTAGTCGCATGATAAATGACAGAGATGAAAATTTCTCCAACATTGAATGTTTCCAACGTGTTAGATCATATAATGTCTGATAGATACTCAGCAAAGTGTCAATTTTGTAGTGGGGACCCAATAAATGGAAACTATTGACATGAAGAATATGGAATTATACTTGTGGATTAAATTAATAATAACTCCAGGAATATAATATTCTAATATAACCAAATTACTTAACGAATATTTATTGAGCATTTTGCTATGTGCCAGGAATTGAGCTCTAAGATGAAGGTGATATAGGAATCTTTCTTGCCTCAGAGAAAATCTAATACAAGCAGGTAAGGCATGAATATCTGTTAATGATACCACAAGGTTGGCTGTGTGTGAAAAATTGCAAACAAATGGTCAAACAAATGCTCTAAATTCGAAGGAAGAAGGGACTGGTGAATATAAGGGAGGATTCATGGATCAGGAATCACTGAATGAAGTTTGACCGTATAAGAGGTATAATTTGGCCAGAAAGAGAATGAGGGAGATGATATTCTAGACTCAGGAAGTAGACTGAACAAGAATATGGCATTTGGAACAGGCAGGTATATTTAATGAAAAATGAGTAGATCTTTGGATGTAGCACATTCCTTTTGTTTTGAAAATCAAAAGGGAACACAAGGTTGCATCCTGGGTTAATGGTAGAATTGAAAGGTGGAGGCAAGTTTGAGCATACTATAGACAGGAATTACCCATTCAAGCCTAAGGTTTCAGGGAGCTCCCCAGTACCTACATTCTCATAGAGAAGTCCCACTTTGTGTTGGAGGTGGGTGAATGTCCTTTGATGTCTTTCTGAAGGTCAGATTTGGGCCTCGGCTTTGCTCGCCATGGGAAGCCAAGGACAGGCCACCAGCAAGGGAATAACAAGATGAAAGAGGGGATTCCCGGCCTCTGCTCTGCCAGATAGTCAAAGTGTAACCATGAGCAAGTCTTTCTTCCCCTCAGACCGCTACTTCTTTCATGGCTTCTCTTTTACAGACTGACCGTGAGAATTCAATGAGCTAATTTCTATGGCAAGTGGCTTGTGGGTTATCAGGAGCTGTGTTAATGAAACAGTAAGGAAATCAAGATAACTTTGACAATATCAGCTGAGATTCATAGTGAGAAAAAAGCAGAACACAAATCCAGCTTTCAGCCCCCTGTCTCTTCTTTCCTCCTAGCCTCAACGGTATCAACTTCCATGGATAGAGATCCCTCACTCTTATGCTAGGCACTATGATAAGTGCCTTCTAGGCATTATTTTCAGTTAGCCAGCACCTCCACTCCATGAAGTAAGCACTACTGGTATCCCAGTTTACAGATCAGAAAAAGGATACCCAATGCTCCCTCATTCACAGTGGGCCACCCCTGTGTCATAAACCACTTTTGCAATGAACCTCCAAGTTTACATCACAGGGACCCTGAGGCCAGGGGCCAGCTGCTTACATGCTGCTCCTTACAACCTGGGTTTTAGGGTACCCAGGAAGGCCCACTGTTGCCACCTTCCCGTGTTACCCTCTTAGCCTCCAAGCACTTCCAATTTGCCTTCTTGTTTGACAATATGTTCATTTTAAAAACTAGAGAGAACAGAAGTACGTATTAAATGGTCTTTTGGCTACTGATAGCCTATCGTTGTGCAATAGAAGGAGCCATGCTAGAACGTTCTTCAGAGCAACTTCTGACTCTGACTCAGCCACTAATTTTCCATGTTTCCAAATAGTTTAACTGCTTTGAGCCTCAGCTTCTTCATCTGTAAAAGAACTGCCTGCCATTCTTACTTGCCAGAATTCCTACAAGGATAAAATTAGATGACAGATAATGGAGTAGATTTGTGAACTCTAAAGCACTGTGATGCTAATCCCTATTCCTTAACAGCAGCATAATGGAGTGATGGAATGGAATATAATGGAATGAAGTAGCAAAACTGGACTTGAATTCAAGCCCCAAGGATGCCATTCAAAACCACGTGATACTATGCAGGTGAATCCTAGTCTCTGAACCTCTTTCATCCAATAGCAATAAAATCTACTTCTCACAGTAAGATTGCAGGGATAAAAGTGGGAAATTACTTAAGACTGAACCCTACAATTCATTTTAATATATGCCATAATTCATGACTGCTAGCAATTAATATACATTAATTTTTTATTATAAAAAACTTGTTAGGGTATATTATAACTTGTCAAATAGACTCAAGGTGAATGGGTCTCTTGGGAGGCTACGTAACCCTGTGTAAGATACAAATAGCCTCTCTTAAGAGGTGGTGAGAGGGTTGAAGAAGACACATCAGCCTAAGAGGTAAAACCTCCTTTTAGTGATGTAAGGGTTAACAAGACTTACAGAATGGATGCTATTAATGATAAGGTCAGCTCTGGGCTAGGCCAGCTCCTGCTGTGTCTTTTGGCAGTGAATGCTGGATCTGCTTTCATCATTCATGACCTTTTCTCCCTTGGAAGAGCAGCTAAGGCAGCTTCTTGCTGTGAGGGGCCCAGGTAACAAGTTCTTGGAGTAAGATCAAGACTTTCTTGCAATCTGTCATGCCCTCTCCTTTGATATTTAGCTGGACCTGGGGCTTGCTCTGTGTTGTGGTCTAGAGGCCCTATGCTGCATGGAATAAACTGAGTGTACCCCTTCACATGTCTTTAGTATCCAGTACCTCCAGACTCCAGAAAAAAATGATGAAGGAAGTTGTTTGTTCTAAAAGGAAAGAAGTAGCCTAAGAGACAGGTGAATTATCACTTAAGGAACCAGTGTTTGTAGGTCTTACGTGGACTTTGGGGTCAGCCCCATCATTGTCTAGCTTCGTATCTTTATGGTGTTATATAATCTCTATAGGTTTCAGTTTTCTTATCAGTTCAAAGAGGACAATAATGCCAACTTTTCTTGGTTGTCAGGAGAATTGCTTGAGTTAATGGATAAAGAAATTAGCATAGCAATTAACTCATGTTAAGTATTTAAATACAGTTGCTTTTACTCTTGTTTCTTTCCTTTTGCAGATCATAGAAATATGGGGGATTTTGTAGTGAGCGTGGGCTGGTTTGTGCCATTCTGAAGAGTTTTCTTTAGCACTAATGATAGACAAGAGGATTTGCTAGAAGCTACGGGGGATACAAAGATGTTTACATTGTGGCCCTTTCTGTAAGTAGCTTCAAAGCCAGCTGGTAAGATGCAGCATACGCAGAGAATGAGAGCTAACAGGAGATGCATATGGGTGCCTAATGAGTGGCCCAGGTGGCAAGTGCTGCAGACGCTGAAAGGCCAAAAGGTCACGCTCTGTGGGATGGAATTCCTGGAGACCTGAGGTCAGACAGACTAAGTTTGAATCCCAGCAACACTATTTGCTAGCTGTTTGTCCTTAAGTAATTATCTTGCTACCATGATGACATTCTCTCAAAAATGGGTGAGCAATTGCCACTAGCTTAGGTAGTTAAGGTGACATGTGAGTTTAGAATATGAAAAATACTTGCAGTGATACCCATTACTCAGTAACTGCTCAGAAAATCTTATAACTATCATTGTCATCTCTATTCTAGACTCTTTCACATGATTTCCCTTGTACCCTGCAGGCTTCAGAACAGCTTTCTTAGAAGGTAATTCTAATCATATCATTGAGTTTGACAACAACCCTGCTGATTCACACTTGAGTGCAAGTGAGAAGAACAAATCTCACATCCTCAGCTTTTCAGGATCCCGACACAACCACCCTTCTCCTTTAAATATCCTCTCTGTCTTCATCCAGTCATTAAACCAAAATAAACAGGGAACCTCTTCCCCTCTTGCTACTATGTCTGAGCTTTCTTGATCCTTTCAAAGTTCTCCTTGGTTATTCCTCCTTTCCTCCCTTCACCCAGCATTCTTTATATACTTCCATCATAGCCATGATCTGTATTAGTCCTAGCACTGTGGCTGGTATATATTAAGTGCTCAGCAAATACTTACTGGGTAAGTGCATACATGAATGAATGAATATATTTAATAATTAAATAGTTTTTAGAAGAATTGCACCATGTTAGATGTTTTCCCATTACTATAGACTACATAAAAATCTAACGTCTTAGATAAGTTTATGAATTATTTCATCCTCAAGGGAAAAACCCCGAAAATAATTAGTCATAACAATATCAAATATTTTACTTTAGGTTGTCCAAAAATAAATATAAACTTATCTTACTTGGAACTTGAACAAATTGGTTTAGAGAACATGCTATCATCATGTCTTATTATAAGTAGGGTAAACTCATATCTGGTTTCCCAGGAGAGTTCCAATTTATGCCCATTATTCTGGATTAATTTTAAAAAGCACCTTCTTTCTCTTTCAAAAATATTCTGATTTGGATGATAAATTATAATGTCACCCTAATTATAAAGAAGGTTTACTTTTAATGTTAAAACAAAATTAAAAGATCGCATAGTCAGGAGCTCGTAAGATAATTAACCCTGTCTAGAGACAACATTTCAAGGGCAAGCTAGCATCATTTACATCATACAAAATATACGGCTCATCTTTCAAAAATGGTATTAGGAGTCCTCTGGGAACTAATGTTTTTATACTGTTCTACATAATGGTCTGCTTGTTTTTTGCCTCAGACACACTCTCTTCCTTCTTTTTCCTGTGTCTTGGGCCATGACCAACAGGAAACAGGCTAAAGACCTACAGACACAGGCTAAAGATTTGAAATAACTCTCTTTGGGGTTTAAGTGATAGAAATACAAATCACATTAATTATGGTGAGCTAAATAATGACCCCACAGGGATAGCCATGTTCTAATTCCCAGAAATTATAACCATGTTGTCTTACATGGCAAAAGGGACTTTGCAAATAGGATTAAATTAAGAATCCTGAAATGGGGAGAGTATTATGGATTATGGCACAACATAATCACAAGGTCCTTATATGAGGGAGACAAGAGCACCAGAGTCAAAGAGATATAAAGATGAAAGCAGAAGTCACACAGGAGAGAAGATGCTACACTCTTGGCTACCAGCATGGAAGAAGGAGCCAGAGAATGTAGGCAGCCTACAGAAGCAGGGGCAAACAGGAGACACCTCTGCCAGCACTTTGATTTTAGCTCAGTGAACCTGATTTCAGACTTTGACCTCCTCTCCTTTATGAGAATAAATCTGTGTGTGTTTTAAACAGCTAATTTTTTTGGTAATTTGTTATAGCAGTGATAGAAAACTAATATACTGACTAACTGAAAAAGAGTAGTGTATATGCTAGCATAACTCAAAAGTTCACGGGCACCTTGCTTCAGATTTGGCTGGATTCGATGTCACAAAAAAACTTCCTCTATTTCTCGTTTCTGCTTTATCTGGTTGGCATTCCTCACATAGAACCCTAGAATCTCCACAATAACATTCTTATAACTGCAAGCCCTGTAAAATATAATGTCTCATCTCTTGTAACATAGACAAAAATCCTAATAATTTTAGTTGGCTCAGTTTAGGTTATAGGTCTATTTATCATGGTGGAGAAGGGTGATTTGATATGGTCATTGTGAGTCCTAGGTCATACGCTCACCTCTGAATTTAGAGGAGATGGGGGGCAACCCAGTGAAACCACATGAACTAAAGGTATGAGAAGGTTTGGGAATTCTGGGGTGGTGCTATTAGGGGATTAGAGTATGGTAATATGGGGCAGGCAAAATCCAGACAAGTCATTGCTATCAGCCTGGTGAGCATCCTTATGCTTGAATAGTAGATTAATTGTTCTAACACGAGAAAATGTCCATGCCTTACTACAGTAAAATGTATTCCTCCACAGCCTCAGGCAGGTGTTCCTGGTTGGGTAAGTTTTGCTTATTTTTGTTTTTGTTTGACAAGACATCCTCTTTCAAGTGGCATGTCAGGTTCTTGGGTTATTTCCATATTATGGTTCTATTATCCATGTCTACAGAGTTTTCTTCTGTCAGACAAAAGATGGTTATAAAGGATGGAGGATCAACCATAGGAGAAATTTATAGATGGGGTCTGAAAATGGAATTCATCATTTCCATTAGATTTCATTGCCTAACACTCAGACGTATAGCTGTACTGAGATATAAGGAAAATAGGATTATTATTATCTGTGAGCATAAAATGAAAAGAGAAGTGTTTGCTGAATTACCAACCAGTTTTTCACATAGAGTAATTCTTATAATTGGTTTGTTTCTTCTCCCTAGGATGAATTTCTATACTCCAGGTATATTAACCAGTGTCTCACTTATAATAGAGATACTCAAGATAATGGAGCACTAATAGTTTCAGAAATAGGAAGGGTCACAATTTCGTGGATCCTTGACATTGCTGCTCCAGGGATTGGCTATTTGGCCCCCTTATTACTACGTGCTTGCTTAGATTCCCAGTCCTTGTCCCCCATGGTGGAGCTATCTCCAGGCCTGGCGAATGTCTTTTCTACCAGTCATATTTTGTTCAACTCCAGTCCCAAACTGACCACATTAGCTCCCAATCTCGTTTACCATTTACATACCTGGTTTTGCTGCAGGAATTATTATATCCTTATTTTCCTACTTTCATCAATTTTCTTTTTTAGAGAGAGAGAGAGTGTGTGTGTGAGCATGGGGGGGGAGAGAATCTTAAGCAGGCTTCCACAACCACCGTGGAGCCTGATGCAAGGCTTGATCTCATGACCCTAAGATCATGACCTGAGCCAAAATCAAGAGTTGGATGCTTAACCAACTGAGCCACCCAGGCACCCCATCCTACTTTCAGAAATTCTTATGATATTTCCTTTCCTACTTTAGTTAAAAGACTTTCAACACCTCAAAAATAATCCTGATTTATTACTTAGTTGTAGACGTTTTCTCCAGGCAAGTTTTGGTTTCCACGATCTAGGCTCTGAAGTGCATCTGTTTTCATTCACTTTCCAAATAAATGTTGTGGACCTAAGAAGGCAGGTAAGCAAGAGAGGAAATGAGGGGGAAAGCAGGAGGGAGAAGGTGAGTATTTTTCTATAAGCCATTCATGGAGCTTCTCCAAAGAAAGAGAACAAGAAAGGAGAGTGGGAAAACATGAGGATAACAAAAAACTGGAGAGTGAGAACAGGCAAGGGGCAATGTCACAGAGTCACCCTTCTGAAGATCTCTGGGAAATGATTCATTTGTCAGCAAAGGATACAGATAGGTTAAAAGAATAGAGCTTTGGCAGTGCTGCAAGTTCCCTATGAAGTTCCCTATTTTTCCAGTAGTGCACTATAATCTTCCTTCAGGCTCTCCAACAAGTTTCATAGGGAAACATCCTGGAGAATTCTGACAACTAGCAAGTACATGTATATGTTTTTATGATTTATGTCATTTTTTATGAACATTTAAATAATAATCACTCACACTGAATGGGTAGCTCTGAAATTTTATTATATAATATCTGATCATTGTACAATCACACACTTGTACATGGTCTTGTGCCCTGCTTTCAGAGCATTGATCAGAAATAGGTCTTCTCTAGCCTGACCAGACATCACAACCTCACACTGTAGCTAACTGAAGGGTCAAGAAAAAGTAAATAAAAAATAAGTGATAACTGAGATAAAAGTGGGAAAATGAAAAAAATAAGTAGAATGGAGACTACAAAGGAGCCTTTTATAAAAGCATATATATTTACCAATAACCATTGATTTGTTAGCAAACTTTTGTTGAACATCTATTGTTTCCTATATGTGGTTTACTGAGACTATCATGCAGGAATGTTTGTGAAAAAAATAGATGCATTGAATGCTGAGTGACAAGGGGTGGGTTCAGATGCTCAGAGGCTGTGACTTGTCTAGAAGGAGAGGACTGTGCCAAACTAGAGAACTTAGGGGAAGTTTCCGAAGGAAATAAACACAGAGCTGGGCTTCAAAGTCTGAGTAGAACCTGACAAATGTAGATAAGGAATGAAGATACATTAAGAAAAGACAAAAGAGAAATCTACAAACAAAAGAAGGTCTAAATCATAGAACCCATAGTATATGAGGTTAGATTGATTGGGACAACCAGTGGGAAGGAGAATGAAAAGAAATAGGAAAACAGATGAGACAAGGGAAAAAAAGAGAAGGAAAATGAAAACTAAATGAAGAATGATGAAGAAAAACGGTGGTGGGGGGAATGAAAAAGAGGGAGAGAGAAGACAAACACAGCTTCACATTTTCACAAATTGCTGCACTTGAGCTCTCCAGGTAGATCTCAGAAAGCCTGATGCTGCCACAGAGGAACCCTCATGACTGTGCTTCTCTACTGGCTTTCCAGATGGGTTGTGGGCACAGAGTTCCAGACTGACTTGGTTGTGAAGTCTTGAGTCATGTTTCTGAGTGTAATAGAAGATTTCTTGTAAGCCGCCAAAAGGAAGTTCACCAAGTGAAATGAGAGAATCGAAACAGGAATATATACATTGATTTAGTAATGGGTGGGAGAGTTTCTATATAAGATTAAATTTCCTTTTAAATATTCTACTATTTTTTAATAGTGAGACTCTTAATATTTCAATATAGACCATGACAATGAAATTTTCTTCTAGTCCAAAATGAAATAAAAAGGAGAGGGCTTGTTTTGATATGTTTTGTATACTAGTTATTAATGCATTTGACAAATTAGTTACTATTATCAAGATTCACCTCCAGTCTCAATTATCACCATTTGCCTGGGAAAAACAAGACGAAATTGAAGATGTATCTATCATACATCTCTTTTGTAATATACAAACACCTTAACATGGCCTCCTTAGTAGTTTTGCACTGTGTTGGTTTAGCTAAAATGGAAGTGTTTCCTAGAATTCTCTCCCTGTAGGCTCTATGTTAGGATGATTCACGAAAGACGTAGAAGTAAGATTCGGAAGGCAGATCTGAAGTAGCAGTGATGTCTACACTTGGAAAGTTGGTGCAGGGTCAGGCACTGTTGTAGGTCTTGTACATTGAGAGTCCTAGGTCCTCCCTGCGGTCTGATCTAGTTAATGGCTCACAACAATGTCTCTACCTTCAGACACCCAGACAGAAGAGTGGGAATGGATCTAAGTTGACCTTAGTGCCTTGAAGCCAGACTGTATCCTCCTAGAACATGTGACTTTTCTCTAGGGAGACAGTTGTTTAGAATGTCACATTGACTCCATGTGACCAGGCCATATTTGACAGGGGAACAGAAAGAAAGAACAATTTCTGCAATAAGTACAAGGCTTTGCTATTTCCCAATGAGGATGAGGAAAAAATGTCCTGCTGTTCCTCCTTCTAAAAGAGTATACTTTTTTCTCTCAATTTTGCCAAACTCTAGATGAATACATACCCCTGTCAGAGAAGGTTGGTCCTGAAAGAGGTTCGAAATTCCCCATCCAATTACATTTCCTTTCTAAAAGCTAATTAATTTGGCTAATTGACTCTCAGTTGGCAAAATGGAAAAATTCTAAAATTGAATTTTCACATATGAATTCTTAGCAATAATCACTAATCTCAGAAAAAAGAAACTCAGGTTTAAAAAAAGAGTTGTCATAAAGAGATAAGCTTTAAAAACATGTTTTTCTTCAAATTGTTTTATTGAGTATTCAGTATCAATGTGTCGAAAGAAAATTTGCACATGAAGGTCAACATGAAAATGATTCTTTTATATAAAAGAATCATAGTCCCTCCACCTAAAAGTAACTTCTATAGACATTTGGGTTGGATTTGAGTCCATACACTATCACCCATCTGTATACATATTTCCTATTAAAAATACTCTCGTGCTGTTCTGTAATATTTTCAACTTTTTAAAAAACAGGTTAAAATTGATCTGTTGTCACATTAATGATTGTACTTCTATAACATCAGACGCATGAGTTTAAATAAATAAATATGCTTAAATATAAACTGTCAGTTGCGTAGGTTTGTAGTTGTACCCTTTGGAAGTTGTGGCTCACTGGATGGCAATAGTGCCTTGTTCACTTTGAGGCATTTCTTCAAATCTTTCTGAGCTGGCAGCAGGAAGATGTCTTTCCTCAGGTCTAAATGCCCTATTTTAATGATATAATCCTGATGAGCAATGACCTTCATCATTTTCAGGAAGAGACAGCCTAACACAAGCAGATGAACACACTAACAAGCAAACAAAACACGAATCCAAAGAGCTTCAAAGAGTGCGCTCCTGGAGGGGTGGAGGGCTGCAGGACTGCACCATGGTCACTCTTGAGGGTAGTTGAATTCGTCATGAATTCTCCTTCTGTCTCGAGCCATTAGAGGAAGAACCATAGCTCTAAAAGGCTGACTCCTAGGGAGGTTATAAAAGGAAATCTTTCTGGGACTACATGTTAACTTCACACCGAATAGTTCGTGATTAAAAATAACACTTGTTTTTATGGGACATCTCTTGTAGAAGCTACCCTATTGGGCTACAGATTTTAATGTCTTTGGGGTCTCACTTTATATAAGAGCAATAAATGCATTCCTGCAAAGTTGGGGGTGATTTAGATTTAAAACAACGGAATTATATTTAGAATGCACTTGGATAACTCAATGTTTAAAGGAACCCTACAGAGAATCCCTTGGAAACTTAAAGAATCCTTTAAGTTTCTGTGAATAATCATGGTTCTTGAAACCTTGCTGAATTGTTTGCGCAAAATCAAATTTTTACATTGAAGGAGTAGAGTCTGTGGTTTTCACTCAGGTAAATTGTGTTCATTAATATGTGTGTTCATCAATATGAGATTCTTTGTTTTAAATGCTGAGTCTTCGTTTCCTTTTGTGGCCATCATGTTTCTTTCCTGAAATGTGATTTATTTTCAGTTTTCATCATTATTTATATCATGATAAATATTTCATATATAATATTCATATTGTAGATTATATTTAGGAAAATAGAAAAAATGGGAGTCAATTGGCGCCCACTATTTACCACAGATTGAGGCGAAACAGAAACTCTATTATGATCATATCAACAAAAGGGCTCTTCCCAACTGTGATAGAAAGAGAAGATACTCATACCAAGAAAATGTGTTAGAGACACTATTGGGGGGTTAAGAATTAACTATGCAAAACCCATTACTAAATATATTGACTTTTACATTACTTGCTTCTGGTGGAAAAAAAAAAATAGAGCCCTCCCCCCAAAAAAATTGACTAGCAAAAAGAAGAGGATAAAGTAGATCCATCTTTCAGGAAACTATACTCTGTAAATTATTTAACAAATAATTGGCTTTCTAAATTTATTTAGGGAGCAAACCTCAAAACAGAGAAAGACGTTTTAGATTTTCTCCTATTATTATTATAGCACTGTGCTGTCATGAATACTAGATTTACACATAAGTAGGTCACATTTTCCACCAACCCATTATGAAGAATGTAAAGTATTGACAGCATGAGAGTTCAAGAAATGTGCCTGAAACAGCGTGGGCCATGTCCATCATTGCAGGCAGTGCAAAGCAGGGAATACTTTATACTATATATTATAACACACCACTAGTAAAAAAAAAAAATGTGGGGCAATACTTCTTTGGTATAAATACATATACTAACCCCTCCACAAGCCACATCAGGAAGAGAGAGAGAAACTGCTAGCTGGGGGTGGGTTACAGATAGGCCCCAGGTCGTATGTCCTTCCGCCCCTCCTGCATGGTTTCATCAGCAATTGCTAGAAGAGAATGACACCTTATTGCAAGAGTCTTTCTTCTCATCATCGTGGGCTTTCAGCAGTCACCAAGCTGCACCCACATCTAGGATGATACTATGAACCTTTCCTTTAACATACTCATAACAGCTACAACTATACCTTCAGTATTACGAATATTGTACTATGTCTGTCTCTGCTACTAGACTATAAGTTTGTGAGTTTAGGGACTCTCTTTGGTTCACCTTTGTGAGTCCTGTCAATCAGCCTGGGGACTGTGAAGGCAGATGTTGGGAATGAGCAGTTGCTTTACATCGAGAGAGCATGCGCCCTGGACGCCCGGAAGGAAGATGAGAGTCAGAGAACCGCTGAGGGTCCACTTCAGGTCCTTCAGCAGGACGACTGACTGAACATTGCAGCCTGAAGGCCTGGTGGAGCTGACCTCCGGAAGAAAACAGTGCTCAGCTTTTGCGGCCCTGTGCTGCCTAGAGACTAAGATTATTACAGAATTTGAGGATAGATTGATCTAAGACTCATTCCATTTCAAATGTTCTACATCATTCCTGACAGGTCTTTATGGTGACTCCTTGTTGACAGGGGCTGTATATTTGATGTTCGTTACTGACTCATCAATGCCTGATACATGGGCGGACCCCAAATGCACAGGCTGGTAGACTGATGTGGATCTGAAAGGCTTTGATTGCAGAAGGATTAACCAGGGTCATACAGCCTCTGCTTTATTCTTAGCCTCAATTAGAAGTGTCCAAATAAGTGAAACACGGGCCCTGGAAGCCACACTCTTGCAACAGACAAGGCTTTGGTGATGACGTCAGTAACTTTTACTAAGATGTCTTTTTTTTTTTTTTTAAGTTGAAGGGCTGGAACAAGGACATAGAGCATTATGATGATTTTATATCTGCTTCATGGTTAGTCATCCTACATGTATCATATATGTATTTATTCTGAGCAAGTTGCCAACTGACATTAAAGAGATTCCATGTGGAAGTGTGGAAGAAGAGAAAAGCACCTAGGAAAAATGGAAAGCAAAGGGGATCTCTTTCTGGGATATGCAAATAATGAGACTAGAGAGGAGGGAACTTTTCCTCCAACCTGCACCTGCCCACCTACCCTGTTTTCACTTCAGAGAAGAGTATCAGAAAAAGGAAATAGGCAAAGGATATAAAAAGACATCTCATCAAAGAGATCTGCAAATAGCCAATAAGCACATGAAAAGATTCTCAATATCATAAGTCATCAGGACAATTCAAATCAAAATCACAACGGGATACTACTTCAGACCTACAAGAATGGTTAAAATAAAAGAGACAAACGTTGGAGAGGGTGTGGGGAAACTGGAGCCCTCTGGTGGGAATGTAAAATGGTGCAGGCACTGGTAATTCTTTAAACAGATAAATATGAACAGATAAATATTAACCCGCAATTTCCCCCTACTAGATATCATTCCCAGAGAAAGGAAAACTTATGTTCACAAACATTATGTTCTACATAAATGTTCATAACAGCATTATTCTACGTAGCCTAAAAATGGAGACAACCCAAATGACCACCAACTTATAAATGAATAAACAAGTATAATATATTTACCAGGGAGAATACTATTCAGCAATTACAGGGATGAAAGAAACCATACTAGCTACAACATGGATGAATCTCAAAAAATATTGTTAGCTGAATGATGCTAGATGTAGAAGACCACTTATTGTATGGTTATGTTTATATGATATGTCTAGAAAAATATTATTTATAGAGACAAAATACAAATAGTGGTTGTCGGAGGCCAGAGATGGCAATGGGGAATGAATGCAAAAGGGCACTAAGAATCTTTGGGGGAATGGAAACGCTCTAAAATTGGATCGTGATGAAAGTTCCATAACTGTAAGTTTTCTAAAGATCATTGAATTGTTTTAAAATGGGAGTATTTTATGATATACAAATTATACCTCCAGGAGAAAAAAAAAAAACCCGTACAGTGAAAGAAAATAATCATATCCAAAAGTTTGTAATCCAAAAGTTTGTAAAACCAGAAATGAATTATTTCTCTACACATACCAAACCAACAGTGAGCCAAAAAATGTTTAAATATATACTAATACATACAAACTACATATTTATATAACTACACATATATTTAAAGACACTGAGAACTTTTCACAATGTTTTTGATGGCTTTTGCTTTGAAATATTTAGAGCAGTGTACCAAAATAAATTTAACATTTAAAAAGTGACCACTGTTCTTCTCCATGCAATAGTATTCTCCATGTTCTTCTCCATGCAATGATATATCATCATTATTTTCAAACTTAGTGACAATTTTATGTATTAACACAGTATGTGGTCCTTGGAGCATGCTCAGTGATACTGGTGTAATTGATCTAACCATTCATCTGACAATTACATCTTCCCTCCAACATCCTCACCAAGGATATTTCTCCAAAAATAAAAAATGTATTACTTCCAAAGACAACACATTTCCTGGCTCTCTAAATTCAAGAAAAACATATTCACATTTCTGATGAATATCTTTACTTGCATGATCTAGAGCAATGTTCTCTAATATAACTTTTCTGTGATGATATAAATATTTTCTTTTTTTAAAGATTTTATTTATTCATTTGAGAGAGAGAGAATGAGAGGGAGAGGGAGAGACAGACTCCCTGCTGAGCAGGGAGCCCGAGGTGGGACTCAATCCCAGGACCTTGAGATCATGACCTGAGCAGAAGGCAGATGCTTAGCCATCTGATCCACCCAGGTGCCCCATCTGTGATGATATAAATATTTTTTAATCTACATTGTCCAACACAATGGCCACCCCCTAGCAATATATTAATTCTAATTAATTTAAATTTAAATAACTACATTTGGCTAATGGCTACCATATTAGACAGCACAGGCCTGGAGTCTCATCCAATTCATCTGAATCAAAAAAACTGAAGTCAAACTTCCTTGGAAAACCTGCTTTGCCTCTTCTTGTATTTCCCACCTCAAAGAGAGTTATAATCCATTCCAGAAATTTTGGAATAATCCTAGAGTTATCTCTGCTTGCAATCTGTCATGAAGCTCTATGAAATCTACCTTCCACACCATCCTTATTGTTGCCTGGCTTCTGTATTTCGCTGATGTGTCTTTTTATGCCTCTTTGTTTCTCTCCACATTCTGTGTCAGTCTGCTATGTATCTCCATCACTTATCTAACTAGCCTACAACCCTGTCTCTGCATGACTACCACTGTATGTTCTCTAAAAGCCATGTCTGGCAATGCCACTCTACTGCTTGAAATTCTTCAGTGCCTTCCATTGCATTCTAGATATGATCTGGATTTCGTCTGAGGTACATCATGGGTTGGTCCTTTCTTGCCATTCTAGTTCACTTGTCGTTGCTCAGATTTGCTTCCTACATTTGTACAGGTTGTCCTTTTATATTACAGGCTGTCCTCTATGTTTTTATAAGGAAGGCAGTGCCCACAGACAACAAGAACAGATGCTCCAGACCCAGATAGTCTGGATTTAAATGTTGGGTCTATCACTTAGTTTCCCTCAGCTTACAGTTAGTTACCTGTAAAAGTGGAATAATAAGAGCACCTACCACTTAGAGTTGATGAGATAAGACTTATAAAGCATATACAGTGTGTTTGAGACATTCCACAACTGTTTGCTATTGTTACTAATATTCTTGACGTGTCCTACTTATATTTCAAGATTCAGATAGCACATATCAAGGATATCACTTGTACTGGACCTCCCCCTTCCACCCCATTTTCCCTCCTAAACTGTAATTTCATTATTAAATTGGCATGCCATTTTCATTGCTCTTAATGTGTAGAAGGTGATTATTATTTTCTTATATTCAACTCCCCTATGAAGATTATAAATACCTTGAAAGTAAGAACTGTGGCTCCTTTAGGTATAATTCACTTGTCCCAGCATCTAATCCACTATACATATTCAATAAATATGAGCTTCCCAGATTAAGTTTGGGAAAGTCAGAGCACAGTTTTTCAGGAATGAGTGTGGGTGTCCCCAGATGTAGAGGCTGCTAAGAGATTGACATTACTAGGATTGGTAGTGGTTAACTACTCAGTCAGCTTCCAGATCAATGGTTGAAATGAATAGTCTACCAGCCTGCTTTGATTAAAATGGATAACCTGTAATTCAGGCATCCTACCCGAATCCTGGATCCAAACATCCGTGAAGCAGCCAGCCTTGGGTCACACTAGAGACAGCTGATTTTACTCCAGGATAATTAGATTCTGAACCAAGTCTTCATCAGAATCCTAATTGGGTAGAAAAGTGCTATGAATTTTCTCTGGTATATTTTATCCCCAAGAAGTCAACATTTGGCCAAATACAAAGCTGCCCTCATCAAACTCAAATTGGGGTACCTGGGTAGCTCAGTCAGCTGGGCATCTGACTCTTGATTTCAGTTCAAGGTCCTGAGATCAAGTCCTGCATCAGGTCCCATGCTGGGCGTGGCGCCTGCTTAAGATTCTCTCTTCCTCTCCCTCTGCCCTGTGCCCCCACTTGCATGTGTGCGCTCTCTGTCAAAAAAAAAAAAAAAATCAGAATGGAAATATAATGGCCTCACTTCTGTTGGAGCTATTATCTTGACTACCCTTTCAAAGTGACCCTAAACCAGCCCTCACCAGTTTTCAACATTCTCTTTTGGAAATGATCACTACTGTAGGAGTTAAGATGGTGAAATTGAAACTGATGGTAGTTGATTTTATGTGTCAACTTGGCTAAGCTTAGTTCCCAGTTACGTCACCAAACACTAACTTGGGTGTTGCTGTGAAGATACTTTGTAGATCCGAATAACACCTACGATCATTAATTGTAAGTAAAGGAGACTACTTCCAATACTGTGAGTGGGCTTGATTCAAACTGAAAGCCTCAACAGAAAAAAAAAATAAGTCATTTCCCAGGAGAAGTAATTCTGCATCAACACTGCAATATTAGCTCCCTTGCCCTACAGACTTTGGACTTGCCAGCCTCCAAAATTACATAAGCCATTTCCTTCTAATTCTCTCTCTCTCTCTCTGTATGTCTGTAAATATGTATCCTCCTATGTGATTAGATAGATGATAGATAGATAGATAGATAGATAGATAGATAGATAGATAATAGATCGATAGAAGATATACATGCATATGTCTATATGTATTCTACTGTTTTTTCTTTGGATAAACTTGTTCATGAATCAGAGAATATACCAAGGGGCTGAATTTTTAAAGTACAGTTAATTTCCAGTCTGTCCGAGAGGGTTTATCAACCTTTACAGGCTCATTTTCAGAAAACTTGCTTTTGCATACAGACAACTTTGGATCCAGTCTGATAGCTCAGAACCACCTGGCAGAAACAGGTACAATTATTTGAGGACATGAACTTGACAGACCCAGCATGTGAGCATGATAATTTTTAGAGCAGTTTTGGCTCTAAAATCCTAGCTCTATATCCTTTCTCATCTCGTTCACCCTCCTTAAACTCTTTCATGAACTATCCTCTTTCTAACTTAGTTTTAATTCCTAAGGACGTTGGTGATATATAATCCTCAACTCTTGCAAGAATGCATTTGATCCTCTCTACTTCTGTAAATGGATAATTTTACTACTCTATATGTAATAATATATTACCAGCAGCAGCATATTTTTGATGGCCCTTTACACTAAAATGTGATAATACAAATGAGATACCGAAGTAAGAAATCAAAATGTTTCTACTCTATCCTTCATGTGTGCACAATCAGATAGCTTATTGTATGTGGGTAATAATACCCCATTTTATTATAAATAAGAAATGCTTTTAGAAAAGAAAAACCGTTGTAAGGCAATCTCAATAACTTCTTATTACCTCACTGTATTACATTTAGTTTTATGTTTAATGACTTTTTGTGTAATGATTTATTATATTGTACTGTCTTATGCTTATATACTTGAAGAAATTTTATGAAGATTGAGAACCAATTGGATTTAAAGAAAATCTGAGTGAAAGTTTAACCTTCTAGGGGCGCCTGGGTGGCACAGCGGTTAAGCGTCTGCCTTCGGCTCAGGGCGTGATCCCGGCGTTCTGGGATCCAGCCCCACATCAGGCTCCTCTGCTGGGAGCCTGCTTCTTCCTCTCCCACTCCCCCTGCTTGTGTTCCCTCTCTCGATGGCTGTCTCTATCCTGTCGAATAAATAAATAAAATCTTAAAAAAAAAAAAAAAAGGAAAGAAGTTTAAAAAAAAAAAAGTTTAACCTTCTATTTAAATAAAAATACTACCATGCAGAGATGAGAAGGAAGAACACACATACATGATAGTTCTTCCTCAACTATGATTATAGCAGACTAGTAATTTTCTGAAACATGCCTTTCTTTTTACTGCACTTTGTTTATAACTATAGCCTATAATACACTTAGACTTACTCCTTCTCTGTCTCTGCAGTACACTGGTGATAATTTCTTAGGTGCTTTTCTGTACTTGCACTTACATATTCCTTCCCAATTTTTGGACAAATATAGCTAAAAGGCTCATTGCTCATAAGGAAAGAGAGAGAGAGAGGGAGATTGGAACCAAAAGAACACTTAATGTGTCAATAATTAATTTCTTATCTCTCATTTATAAGTACACAAGCCTCTACTCTGAAAACTGTGATTGTATGAAGAATGGATCTAGGGATTGGCACATCAAAGATAAGATCCTGAAATGATTTGGTAACGTCCTAGGCTGTAACCACAGTGTTGAACTTTTTTCCAACAAGAAATTAACACTAAAATTCCAAATAATGCAACAAACTAATGAATAATTAAGTCATCACTTTTGATTAATTGTGATGAAGTCCCTACCTAAATAACAGCATAGGAGAAAAAAGTTTGTGCTGAACATGACTGTTAAACATTTGTGTGTATGTGTGCATGTATGCATGTGTGTGTGTATGTGTGTAGATGTATAATATATGTGTCTTATATACTACAGTCTTGACAGAAATAAAGTGACAATCTCAGAGCTTGAAATTTCAGCTTAAGTTGCATTAAAGAGGAAAAAAATAGGGTTTAATGGCTATACCAAGATAGAGTACTCTCATCTGTTTCAGATCCTCCCTCTTATATTAAAAAGCTCTGGAAATTGCACAAAAACTACCACAAGAAATCTCTGAAAGACAGGAAACAGAAGGCACACTGCCTAGGAAACTCAGGACTTGAGGAACAGCATGGTGGTGAGTTCTTGGAGTTTCCTTATTGCTTCCTAAATATCAAGACAGAGCACCAGAAGCTTTCAACCAGAACTGCCAAATGACCTAGACAATAAAATCTCCAAGGAAAGCCTTCTCATATTGACGAAGACATAAATAAATGAAGAGGCATACTATGTTAATGAATTGGAAGACTCAGCATAGTAAACATAACAGTTCTTGAAAGTGATCTCTAGGTTTAATGAGATTCCTACCAAAATCCCAGAATGTTTTAATGGATATAGACAAGCTTTCTCTAAACTTATATGAGAAGGCAGTGATCCTACGATATTTAAAGCATTTCTTAAAGTGGGGGAAATTATTCTACCCATTATTAAAGTCTAATAGATAGTCACATAAGAACACCTACAATTCAATAGCAAAACAACAAACAATCCAATTTAAAAAAAATTGACAAAGGACTTGAATAAACATTTTTCAAAGAAGATATCCAAATAGCCAACATCATGAAAGGTACATGAAAACGTACATGAAAATGTCCACAACATCACTCACGCATCATCAAGGAAATGTAAATCAAAACCACAATGTGATATCACCTCACACCTGTTAGGATGTCTATTATCAAAAGACAACAAGTATTAGAAAAGATGTGGATAAACAGGAAGTCTGATGCACTGGTGATGGAATTCTAAACTTGTACATCAACTATAGGAAGCAGTATGGAGGTTCCCCAAAAAGTTAAAAATAGAACTAGCATACCATCTAGCAATTCCACTTCTAGGTAGATATACTAAAAAAAAATTAAATTACTGTCTCCAAAAGATATTGTTACCCCCATGTTCATCACTACATGATTTATAATTGCCAAGACATGGAAACAACCTAAGTGTCCATCAATCGATGAATGGATAAAGGAAATATATAAATATATAAATTTATATATTACATATAACATATGTAATACAATATTATTAAGTTATAAAAAAGAAGAAAATAATTACTTTTACAATACTATGGATGTATCTTTTGGTCATAATGCTAAGTAATGTTAAGTCAGAGAAAGATGAATACTGTATAATCTCACTTATATGTGGAATCTAAAAAGGTGAACTCAGAAACAGAGAATAGAAGGGTGGTTGTCAGGGTTTGGGAAGTGGGGGAAATGGTGAAATGTTGGTTAAAGGGTACAAACTTCCAGCCATAAACAAGTAAATTCTGGGGATTATAGTCACAGCATGGTGACTATAATTAACAATACTGTGTTATATACTTGAAAAGTGTTAAGAGAGTAGATCTTAAATGTTATCAACACACACACACACACACACACACACACAAATGCTTATTATGTGAGGGGATGAGGTGTTAACTAACCTTATTGTGGTAATCACTTCCTAATACATACATATATCAACTTGTCATATTTCATATCTTAAACTTATACATGGTATAAGTCAGTAATATCTCAATAAAGCTGGGGGGGGGGGGAAGAAAACCAAAGACCCTGGGCTTCGGCCCAGGGCAGACCAAGGAAGTGGAGGACAGGTGAAAAATACACACTCATGTCAGGTCAAGAACAAGGTAGAAGGGGCACAGAATATTTGGTGGCATTCAATATTTGTTTTGAGCTATTTGTGCTATGTTGGCTGGATGCCACCTACAGAAGTGTATTTTTAAATTCTTATTGGAGACTTATATCTGGAAGACCAAGAATAGAATAAAGTGAAGTGGAAGACTTCAGTGTCAGAGCTGGAGACTCTTTCTAAAATAGTCTAAGTTCTTCCTAAGATGCTTGGCCACTGGGCAGATTTTTCAAAGGTAGTAGATGTCAGCTAGATACCCCAACCCTTTTTCTTTAAAAGTACTTAAAAACAGGGGCGCCTGGGTGGCACAGCGGTTAAGCGTCTGCCTTCGGCTCAGGGCGTGATCCCGGCGTTGTGGGATCGAGCCCCACGTCAGGCTCCTCCGCTATGAGCCTGCTTCTTTCTCTCCCACTCCCCCTGCTTGTGTTCCCTCTCTCTCTCGCTGGTTGTCTCTCTGTCACATAAATAAATAAAATCTTTAAAAAAAAAAAGTACTTAAAAAAAACATTTTGACCAAAACAATTACATGAATGTTTCTATTTTTGGATTAATGACTATATTTCCCCTTGTATATGGGTATATCTACACTGCTTTTATTCTTCCTTCTAGATTATAATTATGAGAATAGAAGATATGGTTTATCCATCTCTAAATCTTTCCTCCTACCACTACTTCTACTTAATCCAGTGCTTTGAACATAGTAGAAATTCAATAAATAGTACAAAATTTAATGGAATTTCCTTAAAATGTATGAAAAGTCATATTACCCTTAGGACGTATTTAATTTCTCGGACACTGTGATTTTCTCCTTGTCACCAGCAGCACATCTGGACCAAACTGGTTTGCCCATACCCCCTCCTGGGTAGCTAGAGGTGAACGTTTTGCTGGCCTTAAATTATTTGTCACAATCTCTTAAAATGAGATATTCTCATTCTCCACCAGAGTAATGAAAATAAATAAATGTGGGCTTTTTAAAAATTGATAATTAGAAATATTTGTGTAGTAAATATGGTCAGATTATGTCCTATGAACCTCAAACATCTCATTCATTAAGAATATTCTGCTTTATAAATAAACATGAGGATGCAAAAAAATCTGTTAGGAGAATAGATATGCTAAGTGTTCTTACCACAATAAAATAAAATAAAAATTAATATTTTAACAGTAAAAAAATATTAAAAAGCAAAAGGCACAAACAGACGTTTCACCAAAGAGAATATAATTGCAGGTGATACATAAGCACGTGAGCTCTTCACCATAATTAACCATCAGGGAAATGCAAATTGAAACCACAATGAGATCTAATTACACACATATCTGAATAGCTAAAACTAAAACAATAACAATGACAGAAACAAAGTGACAACACCAAATGCTGACTAGGATGTGGAGAAACTTGGTCATTCCTAGATTCCTGATGGAAAAGTAGAATGGTCCAGCCACTTTGGAAAACAGTTTGGCAGCTTCTTATAAAGCTAAACATGCAATTTCCCTGTAACCCGATAACTGCACATTTTGACATTTTTCCCAGGAAAATAAAAGCTACGTGCACACAAAAACATGTATAATAATGTTCAAAGGAAGTTAAGTGTAGCTATAAAACTGTAACATGAGGGATTTTTATGGCAATAGAGTTGTTAAGTATCTAAACCGTATCAGTGTCAATATTCTGCTTTTGATACATTACTATACTTTTACAACACATTCCCTTTCAAACTGGGTATACATGATGGTTGTATTATTTCTTACAATAGTTATGTCTATAATCATCTGAAAATTAAAGTTTAATTGTAAAGAAGTGCTTAAATGGTGGTTCTAAAACAATCTCTTAGTTATTTTAAGTTCATAGATGTACTTACTGCAAATCACAGTTAATGTTTAATAGTGCTAGTTGCAGTACTATATAAATGAATTTACAGAGTCACCTACTTTTACTCGTATCTTCTATCCTAAATTTTACATTCATTACATTCAGAATGAACCTCTTCTTCATCCAATTAGTCACCAGATTCTACTAACATTTAAACATGTAATCAGTTCCTAAGACATTCTGAACATAGGCCAAACCCAAATATTACTTTGAAGCACGCTTCACGGTTACATTTTGTTCTTTTTTTGCTCCAGTTTAATTGTCCCCTAATTGTTTGATTGTTGCCTTTCTTTCCTTTCACTTAAGACCATATCTATTGACAGAAATCTGTCTAACCTCTCTAGAGAGCTCGTACATTTTGGGCTATAAAAAGAGTATCAACATAGAGACTTCGTTAAAAAGGAAAGTACTACAGAATGCTGTAGACGCTTTATGACTTTTAATATTTCTGTAACTGCAGGAGCAAAGGCCTCTGAGTAAGCGCAACTATACGATGCAATTGGGTCACTGTTTTTCTGCAGAAAAGTAATTATTTCTAGAATTAATAGTGTGGTATTAAATCTAGTTATTATATTTACAGTGCTGTTATGCACATAAAATAAATATATTGACTTAAATAATAATTGCTTCTTGCCTCTGCTATTGATGATTCTGGATATATATTCTATGTTTCACCAGCCCATATTAAAGACATCTTCCTTCAAGCATCTTGATTTAGTAAAAGAGGTGGGAGCAAAGACAGCTAGATGTCGATTTACTGTTAATGAAGAACGCGTCAAGGCTGGACTGACCTTTATTTAACCATATCCCATTTTAATTTAGAAAAATTCAGCTTGAAATGGATAAAAAAGAGAAAGAAAGAAAGAAAGAAAAAGAAAGAAAGAAAGAAAACATGGTTTTCTTATTTCCCTTTTCCTGTCCTGGGGGAAGAAATAAAGAAGTAAACAGAACTGCCTGGTCATCAGAAAAGGCCACTCTGCATTACTTTGATGTGGAGACACAGAAAATTGAAATTTACAGCACCAAGGGCACAGCTCCCTCCACAGGTCATCCTGATTGTATTTGTATTATTGGTTGCTTTACATGTTCATCACATTTCTGCTCATTCAGTTCATTTTGAGAAAGCTCTGCATTACGTTGAGAGCAGGGTTGCATTATACATGGACAGACAACCCTTGGAATTCATTGGATAAATATCATTACATTTTAAAAATAAATTTTTCTCAGATTTTCCTTTGCTTTCTTGCCCTTGTGTCCTTGTCCCTGCCCCTCGAATTAATTTTACTCATAAACTCACAGATGTGAGCTGAGATCACAGGGGTAGGTCAGGAAACTGGCAATCTCAAATGTTCCCCTTGAGTGTTCTGTTCACAAACTTATCACAGGTATTATTCCTTTCCTAGAGGCACATTTCAAGTCTCCAAAAATACCCTATACTTCCTAGGCATACAATAAGACACTGTGTGCAGTATGTGTAGTGATGAAGAGGTTTGGAAGTCAAAATCAGCAGAAACAAAATTTCTGGTCCACCACACATGAGCTATGTAACCTCTCAAAGCTTCACGTTGCATATCTATAAATTCCAACATACCCCCAGAGAGTTGGGATAAAGATAAGGTATAATATAATGAACATAAAAAGAGATGATCACAGGGACCAGATCAGAGTATACACTAAGTAGAAGATTTTTAAAGAGAATCTCTGGGCTAGAATAGATTTGAAGAATCTACCTCCTATATTACTCCCATAGACACTCAGACTTGAAATACTCTGTTCAATCAATCTGAATAGACTAGAATAAAACGCTAAGAATCTTCAACCTTCAGTTTATCTATTTCTTCCCTCCTTCTTCCTCTAATGCTAAAATCCGTTTTGGATTCCACTGTTGTGATCATAAAGAACAAATTTAACCTCTCTTCCCACTTGACAGCCCTTACTTAGAAAACACCTACTATAAACTCCCTTGACTTCTCTCCTTTGAGGTTGTTTTACATTGTTTCCCAAAATCTGAGTGTTTGAAACCCAACCTTTTGTTTGCCTCCCTGATCTAGTCAAATACACTCCATATCTAAGCCTTGGTTGTCTATGTCCTTTTTGTTCTCTGTCATGTAACCCATCTTTAATTTTCTCTTTCCCTGTTTCTAACCAATCCTTCGCTTGACATGTGAAGAACAAAGGTAATTTGGGGGAGTGGTATTTGTATTTGCCTAGGCTTCAATAAAATGTTTCCTACATTTTTTTCATCTATTTTCATTTCTTAGCAATGCAAGATGCTTAAAGACAAAGGCCATTACCAACATGAGAATCTAAGATTTTAAAGTTGTGACCAGGCTGATATAAACAGAATCGAAAGAACGCTTGGCCCAAATTCCTGTTATCATAATCATGTTCAAATTAGGCACTTGAGGCACCAGGAGGTTAACTGACTTCCAGAATTCATACAACAGTATTAGTCTCCTCCCTACTTTCAAGGGCTCCTTGTAACAATACAATTTTCCATTCCCTTGGTACAGACATCTCAAGACAGAGCCCATACGTTTTTTTAACCTGAATATCCTAGCTGAGATAATATTTAAATTTCAGATTTTACATTAAAGTTGTATCTTTTCAGTTTCTTTTAGAATGGGGACTCTTGCAAGTTCCAAGGCCACATTCCCACTTCCCATGGAGCTCAGTGGTGCTTGTGCCATGTAGAAGGGATCACACTCCATGTGACCTGGCTAGCTTCTGCGGTATAAAGTTTACCATACTACTTTTCCAAAGTTTTGCATAATTTTACAAGCATTTTCATATCTACCCTTTTTATTTGAGCCCATGACAATATTATGTAATATATGGAACTGATGTAATAATAAATGTGTATTTTAGTTGCTTTGAGATGAGATATCTAATGTGTTAGGCAGAGGTAGTATGGTGCAGTGATTTGGGGTATAAATTTTAAATAAATGTTATCTATAAACATTTCCTTTAGACTAGGCAGTAGAAGTCAGTTCTCTTGGTATCAAATATAGGGATCCTACGAGAGTGACACTGGCCATACTCACTGATTCATATGCCTCTCTTGTCTCCAGTTTCTGGATTATCTCAAAATTACCTCGCTGGGCTGCCAATAGGCACTCTCTCATCATCAGACCCTAGACGAGTTATGGGAGCATCTCAACATGCTGCCCCCACCCATCTCACCTCCATATTCCTATATGAGAAGTGTGAAGAGTGTCCTGTGTATAAGGCGACCCCTAAGTCATATAGTCAGACTGGATATCAATGAGACTAAATGCATTTTTTGTGACCTGTTAACACTGACTGCTAAAATACATATTTTAAAAATTAGGTAATTGAATGCCATGCTTCATTTAGTAAATCAGTGGCTATAGGACTGCACGGGAGGTCCTTTTCAAATATTTCTAAAAATTTTCGAAAACTGATTGGTCATATAAATGCCCAGCTTTTCCTTTGTGAATGAATATCAATCTGGAAAATTTTCCTGTTAAAAACCTAAGCTCTTCCACAAATGAGTGAAACCATATGATAATTGTCTTTCTCTGCTTGACTTATTTCACTTAGCATAATCTCCTCCAGTCCCATCCATGTTGATGCAAATGTTGGGTAATCATTCTTTCTGATGGCTGAGTAATATTCCATTGTATATATGGACCACAACTTCTTAATCCAGTCATCTGTTGCAGGCCACTCGGCTCCTTCCACGATTTAGCTATTGTGGACAATGCTGCTATGAACACTGGGGTGCATACAGCCGTTCTCTTCACTATGTCCGTATCTTTGGAGTAAATACCCAGTAGTGCCTTTGTGGAGCATAAGGAATAGCAGAGAGATCAGTAGGAGAAGGAAGGGGAAAACGAAGGGGGGTGTGGTAAACAGAGGGGGAAATGAACCACAAGAGACTATGGACTCCAGGAAACAAACTAAGGGTTTTAGAGGGAAGTGGGGGGATGGGCCAGCCCAGTGATGGGTATTAAGGCAGGCATGTATTGCATGGAGCACTGGGTGTTATAAGCAAACAATGAATCATGGAACATTACATCAAAAACTAATGATGTGCTGTATGGTGAATACCATATCATAATTAAAAAAAAAAAACACCTAAGCTCTTCATCCATCCCCTAGGCGTACAAGTTTCACAAAGAAGATATGCAATTGATCAATAACATCATGAGAAGATGCTCAGCACTATTAGTTACTAAGGAAATGAAAATCAAAACTCCAATCTATCACTCTACACCCACCAGGATGGCTACAACTGAAAAGACAGATAATAACAAGTTTTGATAAGGAGAGGAAGAAATTAGAATGCTCCTATACCATTGGTAAGCATGTACAATGGTACAGCTGCTTTGGATAACTCTAGAAGTTTTTCAAAAGTTTAAATATAGAGTTACCAACATGATCCAGGAATTCCACTCCTATATACTCAAGAGCAGTGAAAACATATTTTCACACAAAGGCCTGCACTCAAATGTTTATAGGAGCACTGTTCATAATTGCCAAAAGTGAGAAAAACCTAAATTTTCAACATCTCATGAATAGAGAAATAAATGTTATATATCCATATATCCATACAATGGAATATTATTCTGTAGTAAAATCAATGGAGTACCGATATGTGCTAAAACATGAATGAACCCTGAAAACTGTATCCTACTAGAAAGAAACTAGTCACAGAAGACAACATATTGTATGATTCCATTTATATGAGATGTCCATAATGGTAATTCTACAGAGACAGAAATTGGATTAATGTTTGCTACGGCTAGAAGAAGGGGGATAGATAGAAGTGACTGTAAAGTGCCTGGGGTTCTTGTAGAGGGACAAAATGAGACTGTGTTTTAAAATTAGATTGTGGTGATAGTCGCAACTTCATGAAGATTCAAAAAACATTGAATTCTACCTGTAAAGAGGTGAAATTTTTGGTTTGTGAATTATATCACAATAAAATTATTAAAATACATTAATAAAATAAAACAAGAGGTCACAGTCTTTTGGTCCAATTCTTCATGTCATTCTTAACAGGGAACAGTCATAGTAATAATAACTCTTGAAGATTTTTCCAGGGTTCCCTTCCACTCTTGACCTAGGAAGATAGAGCTGAGTGCATTATCTTTTTCCTGATTTCAAAGAGGAGCACATTTCTTCCCCTCCAGTTATATACTATGTCCTATTAGATTTCTTATTTCATGATTCCTGAGAATCTATAGTGAGGTGTCCCTGTGATGTTTTGAGATTTGGAAGCACAAGGCATGAAAGACATAGCTAAAAATAAGTATAGAGATCGAATGCAGACTTTTCCTAAATCATGGGGCAACACCCAGTGTCCTCAGTCCATGCTACATGGCATCCTCGAGTTTGTGTCTGGGAGGCAGCTGTTTCACCTTCTTGTGTGTAAACCATAGATGTCTGTGTACATGTGTACCCTTTAATCCCTGAATCATTTGTAGACACAATAAACATTAGAGACGCATGAACTCATTTTCTTTTAAATTAGTACTTAGTAAACAACTACAAACTACTGAAAATCCAGGATAAATAGACCCAGAGTATTTTTGATTAGAGAAGACAGTTGGTTCTGTCTATCAGGAAGCATAACTGATGTCTTGAGTTTTCCTAATCCAATAATGTTATATTTTTCTGATAACCTCTCATCACAGAATAAATTTTACCATTAAAATTTTGCCATTTGCCAAGAGATTATTTTGTCTTAAGCCATGGGATGTTGACACTTGAGTTTTAATCCAACAATTGCTTCACAGAGAAAATAGTTCTTAGCTTCAGTATTACCCATAACATGTGAAGAAGACCACTTGTCTGTAGTTGTAGGAGAAATTGAGTCAGGAAAATAATTAACAGTAAGCTGCAACTGTACCTTCTTGGATGACATCGGGTTTGAGTTTTGAAACCTCAAGGCCTGTTCCAGAGTGTACTCTCTTGAGCCATCCCACACTGTACCTGAGGGCTTTGAGAAGACTCTAATCTTCCAAACACTAATTAAAATAAAAGGCCGCCTGGAGACCCTGGAGAAGAACTCTGTCAGGAAGCCAATTAGCTTAGGTCCACCCCTGACTCTGCCTGCTCAGTACTTACTTTAAGGCTACTTTCCTATTCTCTTTTTATTTTTATAACCTATAATTAGTTACTGTGGCATAAAATTTCCAAGACCACAGGTAGCATTTAACTGCAGCATCATGACACCTGGGATAAAGATCAGCTCTAGGGGAGATTATATGTTGGGTGATTAGGGCACCTCAGGACAGAACATCCCAATTGTCTGAGGCATGTCCCTGATTTAAGGATCAAAAAAAAAAAAAAAAAAGACTCTTTGCTGGTATATCATACCAGATACTCTCCATCGTGGCCATGTGATCCAGCTGAGAATGGCACAGACTTCTGAAAAAAGTATCCCCTCATTGTCACATCAGGTTTCTAGGTTGTAACCAGATGCCAGTCTTGGTCCTGAAAGGAGTACAACCCCCTTCCCTGCACCAAACAACCGAAGGAGGCATCTTGGACTCTCATGTCAGATTAGGACACAATTGTACCATGGTAAATAGGAAAGGCTGGTTTTAATTTGACATCTCAGAACAGTACCCATCACACACACACACACACACACACACACACACACACTGATGTTCTCTCATGATCCCTCACCTGCTTTTAACCCTTCCATATATTTGAAAAATGTTAGTAACTAATTACTTCTCCTGGGAGTATACTCCTAGCTATTCCCCCTTTCACTGACTATGGAATACCCACATTGGCTTTACTCAGCCAGATGTTTTTAAAGATACTTAGCTCAAACTACAAAAGGCTGCTGCCCTCGTGGATTATTCAGGTTACTAGAAGGAAGGCAAAGCTAATGTTTGTGGCTCACTTCTACGTATGGAACAAGGAAGGTTATATGCATTATTTTGTTTAACATCTACCATAAAGTCAGTATTATTATTCCCAGTTTTAAAATAAGGTAACTGAGATATGGAGAGATTAAATAAATATTTAAAGTTCACAGACATAGCAGCGTTCGAGATCCAATTTGAACTCAGGACTACCTGTCTCCAAAGCCCCTATTCATTTGCGACCACATTGTTTATAATAATTGTAATACAATATATAACAGTATATAGCTTAGACAAGAGAGGAACCATCAGAGTGGAGATTATCCAGATGCTGTCTTTGTTTGAAACTGTATTCACATGCCTGTATGAGACAAAATAAAATTGAAAAGGAATATGTATTTTCTGATAAAATATTACAGGGGAAGAAATGCTTTGTGGCCAGGGCATACATCAACAGAAATCATGCATTACAGGTAAGCCTGGTCTGAAGATTTCTTCCCAGAGCGATTCTCAAACACATAGAATTTCTATCACTTAGGGAAGCTTTTGTATGTACAGACTTTGTGTACGTGGGAAAAAAAAAAGTTTGTAGTACGTTTGTAGAATACACGAATCATATTGGCAAGTGAGGCACAGGTAGGAAGAACTTACTTATCTATAGCTTTGAATAGAATGCCATCTCAAGGGTTGCCTGGGTGGCTCAGTCGTTAAGTGTCCTGGGATCGAGCCCCACATCGGGCTCCTTGTTCAGTGGGAAGCCTGCTTCTCATCTCTCTCTCTCCCCCCCGCTTGTGTTCCTTCTCTCGCTGTCTCACTCTCTGTCAAATAAATGAATAAAATCTTAAAAAAAAAAAAAAAGAATGCCACCTCAAAGGGTTTAAAGAAGGGAAAAGATACAGAATGTAAGTGGGGGGCATTTTACACCCACCTAAGTAGCAGGAGCAAAAATCATGTAAGAATGTATGTCTCCCTCTGTTTACTAAGAACGTGGACCATCTGTCTATTCAGCATCATCCCTCTCTATAATTTTATTTCATTTTATTTCCTTGAATTGACATATTATTCAAAGGTTCTAGCTCTTCTTGCTCAGAAGTTAGAGCTCTTGGGGCGCCTGGGTAGCGCAGTCGTTAAGTGTCTGCCTTCGGCTCAGGGCGTGATCCCGGCGTTCCGGGATCAAGTCCCACATCAGGCTCCTCCGCTGGGAGCCTGCTTCTTCTCTCCCATTCCCCTACTGTGTTCCCTCTTTCACTGGCTGTCTCTCTGTCACATAAATAAATAAATAAATAAATAAATAAATAAATAAATAAATAAAAACTTAAAAAAAAAAACTATTAGAAGTTAGAGCTCTTATTTTTTTTATAATTTTTATTTTGTTATATTAGTCACCATACAGTACATCCCCAGTTTTTGATGCAATGTTCCATGATTCATTGTTTGCGTATAACACCCAGTGCTCCATGCAATACGTGCCCTCCTTACTACCCATCACCGGCCTATCCCAGTTCCCCACCCCTCTCCCCTCTGAAGCCCTCAGTTTGTTTCCCAGAGTCCATAGTTAGAGCCCCTATTATCTGCATTACTGATTTGCAGTTGACATCACAACTCCCTTTTGCAATTAAGGGATGCGGATTTAAAAATTTAAATTTAAATTCAAAATTTAAACAATTTATGTGAAGCCCTGCAACCTCACAGATCATGAAGTCCTTGTTCATAATCTATAACTCCAACCATTCTTAATTTCTTTCCTTCTCCAAAACTCAAATCTCTTCAATGATTCCACAAAATCTTGGCACATGCTGTTTCCTTTTTTATGGTGTGCTTTATTTGCATTATTTTTTAAGCTAATTCAGATCTTCACTCCTAGAAAGTTTCTGTGATTCCTTGAACCCAGGTTGGCTTAGATTCTGCTCCTTTATGCCTCTATATCACCCCTGTGAGTATGTACATAAGTATGCAAGCTACACATCTCTTTTTCTGTCAACCTCCTTCTTGGATGAAATGCTCTCATACAGTGGCCCCTGGCTTACAATCTTTGCAGAAAAATAACTTGATCGTTCATTGTTTCAAATAAGATGTTCTTGAAATATTTCATTGGTCGATTTGAGGGATGGGGCAGCTCCAGGAAAATAAATAGTCTTTCCTAAGCTATAAAACACTGTATTTTATAAATCTCACTTGTTTGTACAATTCATTATGTACTTCATTTCTCTTTTGCCAGTATTCTTTATATGCTAGATAACGTGTACACAATCACTTCATGATCACCACAACCCTGGGTGTCATGGTCTCAATTTCACAGATGAGTAAATAGTTTCGGCAATATAATGTAACCTGCCCAGAGTCACCTGGCTTGTTGGAAGTGGTCAGAAGATTTGAACCTGAGTCTGTGGGAGTCCAGAGTCCTTGTCCCAGTCATGATAGTGTGGCACCTGCTATCCTTGTCTTCTATTTCTTTTATACTTACAGCTATACCTAGATATTTTTGGTGTTTTCCATTTCGTACATAGGCCTTATGCTCTTGTTAGTAATAAGACATTTTCTCTCTAAGAGCGTGGTACTGAAATTATTAGATTTCTATCAGTAGAGCCTTCTTCCCAAAATGCTCACTGTCTCTCAGATGAAACAGCAGAATAATTATAGGAATTAAGGAGAGCAGTTTTTGCTTTTCCAAAGAGGATATGTATGAGAAACAGTGGAAACAACTAGCTGTTCCTCTGTTAATAATGATAATGTCTGAATTTGAAGGATTATGTTTGTAGCTTGTTGCCTCCTTATATGAATTATATGCCATCTGTATGTGTGTTTCCTAGCAAATATATGGACTGAGGATGAGCATAGCATGATTTGACCTCACTGATCAAAACCAGAAATGGCGTTTTAAAGTTCTAATGAAAATAAATCAACTTGAACTAGATTTTCAAGAGGCAATTTATGTAAGGGAGTGTAGACATAGCTGATGGAATAATATCTTCCTCCTTCTCTCTGCTAATGTTTCAATTTCCATAGCTGGTTTTAGTCCTTAAAATAAGTCATTAGAATTAACTGGCAAAAGAGACATAAGATACATAAGGAATTACGAAAAAAGTGAGATTTATAAAATATTCACCTGCAATGAAATTGTGTTTGATATGATCTTATAATAAAGACACATAAATATAGCATCCCACTCCTTCTGGATCTCCTCTACTGACACATCAGCACAGCGTTATTGAATGATTCCATTATAGGGAATGAATATGGACCCCCAATGTCTTGCTTACTTGTTTTCCTGTTCCCAAGAAGGTATTCTTCTAAATGTAGTCATGAAAGATAATTGGGACCACAATTGTTCCTTGATGAGTGTAAATTCAATTTTAACTATGTGTGATTGACCATGCCAGTCACTGTCTAGAAATATCCACAGTTACTCAATAGAGTCATTGTGGAGATTGAGACAGTGCATGCAAAACACCTCGCCAGAATTTGAATGGGTTAGTACTGAGGCTGGTATGAAAGAGCAATTTATGAGCTGGTGACTGTCCCTACCTGACTATCCTGCATCTTTATCTCAATTAGTGCTATGCCCTTAAAGCAAAGTAGTTAACTATGCTTTGTAATCAAGAACAATTACTTCCATAAACCTATTTCCTAATTTATAAAAGCACCTAGTTCATAATGCTGTTCTAAATGTTTAAAAAAAGACAATGCGTATAAAGAACTGGAACAGTGTCTGACACATAATAGATGATTAGTAAATGCTGAGCACTGTTACCAAGGTTGAGGATTTGCAAAGACTCTGAAGAGATTCCCTTAAGAGTATCAAGGATCAGCTGTAGTCACTGTGATTTAATGCCAGAATGGTTGCAGGTTCCAGACCCCTAGCATCAGTCCTGATAACAAATTATTTCTATAATAGGTTTAAAAATCATATTTGGGGGTGCCTGGGTGGCTCAGTTGGTTAAACGTCCAACTCTTGATTTTAGCTCAGGTCATAATCTCAGGGTCGTGAGATCAAACCCTGTGTCAGTCTGTGCTGAGCTCAAAGTCTACTTGAGATTCTCTCTCTCTCCCTCTCCCTCTGCTCCTCTCCCGACTTGTGCCCTCTCTCTCTCTCTCTCTCTCAAATAAATAAACAAATAAATATAAATTAATTAAATGAATAAAATCTTTAAAAATCATATTTGTGCCTATGTATGTTCTTAAAGATGGGGCTTAGGAAATGGAAGGCACAGACAACATCCCTCTTCTCTCCCATGTACTGCAGCCATCACTATTGAGTCCTAGCACTGTTTGTAAGACCGGGCCATGCCTCAGAATCCCTCTAAACACCTACAATAAATGGATTAGAGCACAGGAGAGGTAACTTATTTGACATTACTTTCATGGAAACTCAATCTGATGCCATTATTTTGAATCACAGCTGATAGAGTTGAGTTGGAAAAGAGGGATGGAAAAAAGCTGGACAAGACAATAACAAAAATGACTGCTATTATTTTAAGCATCTTCTAAGTCCTTCCTCTATTATGAATATAGATATATTCAGATTCATAAGGTGTCTCTTTCCAAATGGCAGAAGTGTGCATTGGAGTAAGAGAGGAAGGGAAAGGAATAAGGCAGAGAATGCCAGGTGGCATTTTTCTTTAATGTGTGGCTAAACATCCCTTCTTTAAGCTCTTGCCCTTTAGGGCCACTCATTTATCCTTTAACAGCCTTTCACATGGAGTCATCTCCCTCATATCTTCTCCCCTTTGGACTCTTGGTTCGAATCATCCAGTTGGAAGCCTCTCTGTAGATCCAGTCTGCACATGGCTTAATAGTGTTAGTAGCTCCCTTCACACTGCTCTACATTTGTGATGATACCTGAGCAAAGAGTGACTCTTTGAAAGGGACACTAACATTGTTCTTCTAAACTCCTTCTCACCTGAGTAATTTCTGTAAAAGCTCCTGGATATGACACCTCCATGGGCATTCTGGGGTTAATTCCAGCAGAGTTACAATGAAGTGTTACAGGAAGTGTATTTATGTTTTTTATGAGTCATGAGGCTCTTCTTTCATTACTGCCAACTCAGAGCACAGGACCTGTTAGGAATGATAAAGAATCGTCCTCATTATAAACTCAAATTTACCTCCCTTCTACCCATTACAGCACCCTTTATCAGAGTGAGACATGACCATCAAAACACAGAGCTTCTCAGAGGAGTTTAGTTTTATTTAAGATGTGAGGCCAAGCAAATCATTGCTTTCTTTCCACATATGTGTGGGATGAAGAATGGAAAGTGTGTCTTTTGTGGATACATAACAACATAAATAGCATGATATTCCTTTAAGAAAACAATTTGAAGTTTACCCATCTGTCATTTGCCCAGTTCATATTAATTATATTAATTCTTTCTCTCTCTCTTGTTGAAAGAAATGAGAGAGAAGGGACAAGAGAGAGAAAAAAAGTAAAACCGATTCACTGAGGAAGAGAAGAGATGAGAGGCTGCAGACAAGAGGGGCAGCCTCTATTCTGAAGGCAGAAGTTAGGTTGTGAAGTGACTAATAATATAAAGCACATTGTAGCCAAGTATAAGTTAAATAAATGATGTCTGGTTATTGGAAAATGCATGTCTTCCCAGTATCTACCAAACTTTAGTATTTTTAAACAAAATTGAATGAAACAAGACTGGTCTTGGATGCTAAATAATATATATTAGCCTTCTTCTGCTTTATGTTTCAACTGGAAATCTCAAAATTTGCTCAGCCAGGGCAGGTTTTTGCAGGGTTTCATGAATGGAGATAAATCACGATATTTACTGAGTGGGTAATTAAAGTGAAACGCATTTATTCTCTATAAATGTAAGAATATTAGGGATAGCCCTTCTCCATAATTTCCCCAGCCTCTCTGATGGATGATCCCTGCCTTTCAATCACTTCTTGTTCATCTCGTTCTTCTGTATTATGTCAGCCAATTTTATTTTGTTAGCAGTGACACAATAAAATCCAAGTTAAACTACTTTAAAATTAAAATAAAATTAAAACAAAAAGGAAATCTAAAGGATGTCTCTGATAGCGGGGACTATTCAAAAGAATCTTTGAGTCTCTCTGCCTATTTATGACTTGTTCCTTGATGTGACTTGATTGGTTTTATCAAGATAATCCCCAGGAGCTTCAGCCCTGAATGGTCGTTAAAGTGTATGATACCATATAAGAAAAGTCCATTTCATCTCCAAAAAGGTGCTGTACATTTTCCTACGATTTAATTTTAAACCCACCCTACTAACAATATACTATGTGTAACTCTGGAAAAGTTACTGTGTGGTTGACTGCTTTTCCCACATTAATGTGCTTTCTTATGCTGCCGTTTTTCCTGTAAACCTGCCTACATCCTACTAGGCTTTTCCTAAGAGACCTGGGTCTCCACTTAACCTCATACAACAATCTGCATCACACAACTCTGTGCCTAATAATAGGCTATTTTATATTACTAACATTTTATGAGTTCAACTTTCTCAACCGGACTGTGAGTCTATGCACTGCCTCAATTCCCACTCAGCAGTGCATACTGTTTACAGAAAGTGGACATTTAAAGATCATAAATGTTTTCTATTTATTGTCTAGTCTGTTCAGTTGGAGCAAAAATTAATATAATGCCTATGAGGGTTTATCTACAGTAGGCATGTGATGACATATACATACATACTACTAATTTTCCTGAGGATAGATCTCACATAACCATTGTCTGTGTTTTTCCTACCATCCTAAACCTTATAAAGCCGGAAGTGGCATCCAGCAGGCACTCAGAAGATGTATATGACTCTTCACTTCTCACAATAAGTTTTTTTTTCTTTTGTCATTTTCCTCATGATTACAAGTTAGGTTGAATCATTGTCAACATAACTATATCTTTCAGAATTGAACTTCCTTCTTTAAAATGAGAGAAATTGAAAGATTTTATTTCTTTATCTTAGAATGCATGACTCAAGGTCGTAGAGAAATTTTGGAAGCACAGTGCGTAAACATATGCAAGCCATAGAGCCATGCAAAGCATTTCCAACAGGCACCCCTCTGAAATCTTTATGTTAGCAAAAACTAGGGGAAGAGAAAGAGTGACAGCAAGTCCAGGATGCCTAGGAAATTGGACAACATCCTTGTCCAAAGAGAGGGGGCGATTCTCTTTCCTTTCCTCTGATTGGTTTTGGGGATATATGGCTAGCTTCACTTTTCAGTGAAGAAATGCAATTAAGTAACAAGACAGACTACTTTCCATTGGCAAAGATTTGAGGCTGGGAGGAGGTGGGAAGCTAATTTGTCTTGTTCCATTGTTAGTTTTCAAGTTAAATATACAACAGAGGATTATCCTGTGCTTCTGCCTTTTATTTATGGATTACTGTGGTTGGATACTTTAATGCTTTTATGAGTCATTGAAACTTTCACTGCCTGAAAATTCATGGATTAAATTTAACAAAAATAAAGTCTTCTTTAGCATAGAAACAGAGGAGAGATTCAATTGCTTCTTTAAAATTCAATATTTTAAACATTTAAGGGAAATATTTTAAGGACGAAATTATAGAAATGGAAATCTTACCATGGATGGTACTGAGTCTATTTTCACTGGATGGGGGCTGATAATGAGTACTGAGGGGATATATTGAGGAAGGGGATCTGAGAATGAAAATCCATTCTTCCTCCTAGGTTAATGATTTTATAAGAGGCACCTGGAAGTACCCAGTAATTTATCATTCCTATTGTACACATATGGGAGCAAATTTAGCACAAGGATATAAATCATGGGCTTTGATATAGACAAACTCGAATTTAAGACTTGAGTTAGCATTTCCTAACTGATCATGGGCAAAATTTTTTAAAGTTGATCTTTCTCATATTTAAAATTGAGATAATAATAGCACCTCTTCGGTGGGACTAAGGAAAGGTTAAAATGATTAAATGTTAAAATATATGTAAAGTGTTTGGCACAACATGTGACACACAGTAAGCCCTCAGTAAATGCTGGCAATGATGAGAGTATCAGATATCACACTTCGGTTGTGGCCTCTCCTCTCAAAGAATTATTTTAGGGAAATACAAGTTTCACTAATAGTCTTGAAGACCTAGAAATAATTAAGAATGAATAAAATGCTTAGTAACCCACTAACACATTTCATGTAAAAGTAGATAGTTACGTAGAATCCCAGAACAACAGTAAAAGTGAACTGATTTAAGTCTAGCGTCTTCTTTTCACAGATGCTGAAACTGAAGTTCACAGAGCTAGTTAGCAGCAGAGTCTAGATTATCATCCATGACTCTAGTCTCCCAGTCCAATGCTTTCAACTGCATCTTACTGAAAAGCTCAGTAATATTCCCAACTGTTACAAAATGTCTGAGAGATTTACATAGTTGAATAAGCCTATGAGAACAGATGGAGTCAATGATGACAGAAACAGCAGGGAGGAGAAAGACCAACTACATGAGAAAAGGCAAGACAAAGGCTGGTGCCAAGGAACTGACCCTATAGTGATTTATCCTTTTGAAGAGTGCTGGGCTATTCAGCTGGGCACATAATTTGTGACCTAGGGAGCACAAGATTTTCTTTGACAATTAATCTAGTTTATATCTGAGCCATGAGAAATATTTCACTGAGTATTTTCTATACCAATAGTCATATACAAATTTCAGAATGTACCATTCCTCCCTCATCCCACCAAAAAATGTGATTTACCAATGACTAATGCTTCTTCACAGAATAATAGTAGATAATATATACAGAATACACGATAAACAGGGGGAAAAAAAACAACTTTGGAAAACCACCAATGTGATAAATAATACAGAAAAAAAATCATAGATTATTGCTAAAACTGTTGGGTGCAAGGAATTTGGGAAGAGAACATCTATACAATCTCCAAGATTACTTACTAATAACAAAGCAGAAAAAGCATCTTTGCCAAGAAGAAATACAGAGCACCATCATTGATGGTGGGGCACATAGGTATGCCTCTTGCTGGGAAGTAGTGGAAAGAACAGACAGTATTACTTTTATAGTGTAGACTCACTCAGAATTTTGCCTGGATTCAATAATGGAGAAAAATTAGAAAAAGCAAGATTAAAGGCCATTCTATAAGATAGTTGTCCATTATTGTTTGAAAATGAAAATGTCATGAATGAAAAAAAATGTGACAGATTTACCATAGATTAAAGAGATTAATGAAGCATGATAACTAAATGCAAAATGAAAGTATTTCACCTTCTCGGAGCACAGATTTGAAAGTCTTTATTTCTAGGGAAAGACGTAAAGCAACAACAATGACCAACAACAAATGCATGAAACATGCTGTTGTAGTGCTGAAAAGACCATCAAATAGCTCATATCGTCTCAGATCTGGGATGGGAAAACAATATTTACCTCAGGTACTCTGTTCTTTCTTCTACAGGCACATCTGCTTCCTTCTTGAGCACAAGTGCTGTGACCCTACCTTCCATCTCTTGTGTTTCTTCTTGTTCCTCTTTCAGGTAGGCTTAACTCTCTTCTTCACCGCTTTCAGCTCTTTCCTTAAATAGCCTTCTCTAACTATCCTATTTCTTCTGACCCCCATCCCCTGGCATCTTTGCCTATTTAATTTTTCTCCGGAGAATTTTTCACTAGCATACCATATATTTTAACTTATTCATATGGTACATTTTTGTCTCCTTATCCCTAGAATGTAAATACTATAATGACAGAGAATTTTGTCTATTCTCTCTACTAGTTTTGAGTGCCTACTCTACTCCAGCACTGTGTCGCATCTCATTCTGTTATATGCAGCCTGCCTGGAAGTTATAGTCTCTTAACCTGCATGAGTCTTTTCACAACCCAGGAATTCTAAAAGAGTTAATGTGACCTTAGTAACATCTTAGGCTTGTGATGGTCATGAGAATAGCATAATTCTCCCAAGAAGAGCATATCTAGGATTCACAGCAGAAGTTTTATCTTTCACTTCCCTGACTGATTATGTGGAATTTACATATTTTTTAAAATGTCAGAAATTAAGATAGTCACATCATTAAAAGTCCATTAATGTAGAATAATTATTTTTCTAGAAGTCTGTGCATAGAGATGGTGTATTCTTCTTGATATGATAGTTATGGAAAATTCTGCTGAAAGGGAGAAAAAAGTAAGATTAGATATTAAGGTCTCTTGGGAATTTATCTTCTTACTATAGCTACATGATGAGATAAGGAACCTTGGTCAGACTTGGACAAGGCTGACCATCCCCCATGTATGATTTCTGCTCTAGATGCTGTAAATGCTTTATATTTGAAACCATACTTCCGACCCATGATCAACAAATCATGCGTTCTGAAGGCTATTCCCACAGGGGTAATTCCTTTGAGTTGAGCCAGATATGCTTTCTTCCCCAACTCCCTCATAACATGGTCTCCCACCTGAAAAATGCCTGGTGAGGTTTTAATCCGAAGCCCCCAGGCCAAGGAACAGCATAAAGTTAGCAGAGCCTGAAAGGAACTGAACCTCTCACTGTCAGCTCAGCACTGTATCACCTTTAATCTCTAATAGCCTATGTGGCAAAGCATTGTGCCATTCTGATGCCATAACTTAATGCAGAAGTTCCTGTCCGAGTCAAGGGTTTGTGAGAAAATCCCCTGCACACCTGCCGAGCTACAAGGTGGACGCTGAATGCTGTTTTTACCTGAGACTCAAACTAGAAGGATGGCTGTTCACAAATGGACCAGTTTCCAAGACTGGATCTTCTGCCACTTAGATAAAAATTAAGAGATTCTCCTGGACATATTCAACAACCCACCCTTTCTCTTTCACCTCAGTGAATCCAACATCACTCATTATATCTTTCCTGTTAGCTCCATGATAAACTGGGCAATCAGAATGTCACTGTCTGCCCTTCGGTTTATTATAAAGACTCCCTAGTACTTAAGACAACACATCGACAAGATTCTGATGACCGCGATAAGTCTCCCTCACTGCTTGAATGCACACATATAGAATGTCAAACAGTGTTAACATATCGATGAAGCCAGCAGTGTCCCAAGACTGATGAGCCTGGAGGGGGGGCATGGAAAATGGAAAAAACCCACGGAGAGCATTCAGGGGAGATGCCAGCAAACCTTAAAGAAACACTTTCAACATGTTAGAGCTCTGAGGCACACATCAAAACTGATGAAATATTTGTAAAGAGATGTGTATTTGAACATTTTTTCATGTGTCTGTTAGCCATTTGTATGTCATCATTAGAAAAGTGTCTGTTCATATCTTCTGCCCATTTTATGATTTGTTTATTTGTTTCTCGCGTATTGAGTTTGAGAAGTTCTTTGAAGATACCACCTTACGCCAGTTAGAATGGCAAAAATTGACAAGGCAAGAAACAACAATTGCTGGAGAGGATGTGGAGAAAGGGGATCCCTCCTACATTGTGGTGGGAATGCAAGTTGGTACAGCCACTCTGGAAAACAGTGCAGCGGTCCCTTAAAAAGTTAAAAATTGAACTACCCTAAGATCCAGCCATTGCACTACTGGGTATTTACCCCAAAGATACAGACGTAGTGAAGAGAAGGGCCATATGCACCCCAATGTTCATAGCAGCAATGTCCACAATAGCTAAATCATGGAAGGAGCCGAGATGCCCTTCAACGGATGACTGGATTAAGAAGTTGTGGTCCATATATACAATGGAATATTACTCAGCTATCAGAAAGAACGAGTTCTCAACATTTGCTGCAACATGGACGGCACTGGAGGAGATAATGCTAAGTGAAATAAGTCAAGCAGAGAAAGACAATTATCATATGGTTTCTCTCATCTATGGAACATAAGAACTAGGAAGATCGGTAGGGGAAGAAAGGAATAAAGAAAGGTGGGGTAATCAGAAGGGGGAATGAAGCATGAGAGACTATGGACTCTGAGAAACAAACTGAGGGCTTCAGAGGGGAGGGGGTAGGGGAATGGGATAGGCTGGTGATGGGTAGTAAAGAGGGCACGTATTGCATGGTGCACTGGGTGTTATATGTAACTAATGAATCATCGAACTTCACATCAAAAACCAGGGATGTACTGTATGATGACTAACATAATATAATAAAAAAATATTAAAAAAAAAGAGATGTGTATTTGCCAGAAATGCAGGGTAAATTGGGTGTGAGACCAAGTATAAGATCTCTGTATGTGGTTTTGAGACAAAAGACTGGGAGAAGAAAAGCATAATCTCATAATCTTCATTTTTGGAAGTTTCTGGCAAGTTAAGTCAAGAGGCTCAAAGCATTGATTGAACAATAGTTCTGGTCTGTCAGGCATTCATCCCTTACTTCCTATTTTCTTTTTTAATGACCTATTTGCCACTCTCAAACCACCTCGTAATGGTAATCGAGGGGTTTGCCCCATCTTCAGCTCCAGAGATTAGCACGTGATTCAGGAATGGCTGATCAGAACATCACTCCTGATTGGTTGATGGGTAGACATGTGACTCAAGCCGAGACAACCTGAGTCAATGAGACTTATTTCACAGACCTTGTTTTTAGAACCACTGAGAAACAGAACATTTCTTTTGCCAGGTTGAAATTAATAGAATGTAAACCTTGAACTGTAGGGGTCACCATAAAAGGAAGTGAGTGTTAAAATGAAGCCAAAACAATGCAGAACAAAAGATGAAAAGAAGCCGTTTTAATCAAGGCATCACTTGAGACTGAATCTAGGCTTGTTCTGAGCTTTTTAATTTGATGAGCCAATAAATTTATCTTTTGCTTAAGCCAGTTTCTGTTAGATTTGTGTCATTTCAACCAAATGAGTCCATACTTCTGATGTGTTTATGAACTTCTTTCCCATCAATATCTGAACCTTAGAAAGAATGCTTTTCCCTTTGTATCCTTACTTGTTACCCACGCAGCATCTGTTTTCAAAGTACACAGTGTCCTGTATAGCACAAGGTCAGAAAACTCCCCTCTTCTTCTAAGCTGTCTACAATTGTTTACTTTATTTGCCAGGATATCCACACTCTATATCCTTATCATCTTCTCCCAGAATCTCTAAGTGTCTTTGACTGCCAACAGCCTCCTTTCAGGAGTTAAGTTTCCTGCCCCCACATCCTGATGCCTCAACTTAATGAATTAGATACATGATCTTCTACTTTTTCTCAGCAACCGAGATTTGCCTCTTCCTCCAAAACAAACCTGATAACCTGCAGCATGGAAACTGACCTCTGCTAAATTCAAGTTCCTTAATCTCTAACTTTTCTACTCACAGAAGCCACTACTGCCTTTCTTTATTACGGATAAGAACATTCACAATGGAACAAAGAACTCAACTCACCCTTCCCAAGAGATAAGACCTGGCAAAAACCCTACGCAATAGAAATGGATGCAAAACAGGTACTTACTTATATTTACTGAAAATGAGTGGCTTATCTCCTGGAAGATAATTCATTTTCCATAAACAAAATTTTAAATAAATGTAATTTTAAAGGTTTTTAAGTAGTATGTAATAGGAGACAGACTAAGCCTTTAAGCTGAAAATTATTTTAACTCATTTTACTCAATTCTGCTATACATATTCTAAGAAAGGCAACAGGTCTGAACCTGGTCTCTGTTCATGTGGTTCTTTACATGATGGATATATTATAGTAGGACAGAGCTGGACATGGAGATGTCATGCCAGGAGAGTAAGATACTTTCAGAAAGAGTATTCTTTCAGTTCCTAAATCTAGGGGACATGTAGCTCCCACCCCCAGGTTTGGTTTAGATCAGTCTGATGGCATAGTCAAACCTCTGGCTGAGCAGACTAATTTTTCGACCCCCTGGAAGTCTCCTTATACAGCACCAAGTCAGCTTAATTTATGGATAAGTTAATATTCTGCTCTTAATACTCCTTCTTGCTTTGTTCCCTATGGCCAAGATACCATCTCGTTCTTCAGTCCCTTTCAGTGAGTTTTTGACTGACAGCTCAGAATCCAAGAGAAAAAAATTATGCTTTCAACTATGCCCTTGTCAGGTCTCCCAAGGGATAAAGTCACCCCTGAAGTCTAATCACTGTGCTGTGGTTTCTACTAACCTTACCCTCATTCTGCTGATAGCCAATAACTGCCCAGTACAGGAGAATGGTTAATAGCAAAATACCATGGCAGACAGATCTGCATTCAAATCCTCCCTCTTCAGTTTGTTGTTGTGATATTTAACCTCATCTGTAAAATAAGAAAAAAATTATTTCATTTAGAGAGAATTCAATATAATAATATTTATAAAGTCTTTGTCACAGTATCTGGTGTATTTGTTCATTCTTTCACTTTTTCAAAATATTTATCAAGCATTTATTATGTTTCAGGAATAGTCCTAGGTACTAGAGAACATAGTACGTGTTCAATACACAGAAGAATCAACCTAACGTTCATTATCTTCATTACCATCGCCACCAGTACCATCAGTACTCTGTTCATTTCTTATTAATTCTTCTATTCAACATTATTCAAAAGCTTAAACCCAGGTTTTGTGCACAAAGATGAATAAGTCACTGCACCCACACTTTAGGAAATCATGGTTTTGTGGAAGAGACTAAGATACTATAGGGTACATAAAGATGCACTGTCCTCTGTGCCCTCTGCAAAGAAAGCTTTACTGTGCAGCTGCAGAAACTGTGGTCAGCCAGCAGCCTGCACCCTTTCAACAATTGTAGAGTCTATTTCATCTGCACAGAGTCACATGAAATGAAGAAATTTCCTTCTCAGGGAAAGGCTCCTCAGATGACTGAGCAAGGAAGCAATATAAATGCCAAGCCAATTCGACCCAACATGGGACAACTCTGATGGACAATATGTATTGAAAAGTTCCTTGCAAAGTGGACTGATGTTTAAGGACCTGAGTTGCAATTTAATTTATCACTTTTCTCAATTCTGTTTTCACCCTTTTCCCTTCACGGGTGTTACTCCCTTAAAAATATCTTGCACCTCAAAGTTCATCTCAGCATCTGCTTCTGGGGAATACAACCTACAATAGATGCTACCTTTGATAACTGCAACTTCAATTTATTGTTGAGAAACAGGCAATAAAATGAAACTTCATGGTAGATTAATCCCCACTCAGGTAACCAAGATAACATAACTGGTAGTAGTTAAAGCATAGTTTCTGCAACAAAGTAGAGGCTTAATTGTTAAAATTTCCACCATAGTAACTGCATAAAAAAATAAACAAATAATAAAAATTGTCAGCAGTGGCAAATTGTTATGGTGAATTGATATACTGGAGGAAGAGATCACACCAGCAGGCTCAGAACATCAGCATTTGAGAGGTGTGAAGGGAACAGTAGATATAGACTAATGAATTTAGCTGACTAAGCAATAGTCATCACATAGCTACCAAAAGATAATGAACAGCTGAGGAAGAGTGAGAGTAATAGAAATCCAGAGGGCCTTTTTTTTTTGCACACAAAGCAGCTGTCACCTCCTGTAGTACTGGGTAAAGAAAGAAGAGAACCAAGATTGGGGCTGAACTTCAGTGGCAATGAAAAACCCAACCAAAACAGTACGCCATATTCTGGATCTTGGTTGGAAAAATCTGGATCCCGGATATATTGGGAGGGGACATATGGGTAGATGAACCAAAGATCTTGATTCCTTTGAATACTTGAAGTCTATAGAAATGGCCCACCCACTCCTTTTAAAGGCTATCACTTCTCCTGTTCTGGAAGACAATGCAAAGATCCTTCTTCCGTAAGACAACTCCTGTACTACTCAAAATCCATTCCCACCTCTATGCCTGGTCACTGAGTCTATGACTAGAGTAATATGATCAGGACAAAAGTAAGGATCAGGATGAAGTTCAGGGCCAAGCTACTGCTCCCAGGCTTTGGTACTTCTAAGCCAGCACCCATGTTCTGACAGGCAGTCCTGGAAGACCCATGTGGCCTGAATAACTAGGTTGTTCTAGAGAACAAATAAAAAATAAGTTAAGCATGATGAACCTAAGTCATAGAGTAATCTAGCTTGGGATACACAGAACCTAATAACGGAGTTGCAAGTTTGAACTGGTAAGCATTATCATGAACCAGGGGAACTAAACTAGCTGTTCAAGACCTACAAATGCCCAGATCTCAAAAATTCAAGTCATTTAAGAAAACAGAATAATAAATGGGGACCTCACCATAGGTCAAGGCACAACTGTTCTCAAGTACTTTTTATGTGATAGGTACATACAAATTTCAGCCAAAATCTGAAGTTTCTACTGTTCTCAACTGAGTGTGAATGTCCAATGACACTTATAACTTTTTTTGAACCACATAATTAAATCTGAATGCCATATGGCTGATGTATGAGAAAGTCACTAAACTTAAAAGTAAATCTAACTTCTGTCCAGCATCCAAATTGCAACTAGTAAATGTGATGCCAGTGCGTGTGGACTTCCCTAATTCTTTATGGGTTTTTAGAAAGACACTGGTTCCAGAATAAGAGTCAGAGATACAGAAAGAATTCTGGCCACTGCTGGAGTAGAGATAATGTTAGATAAAGAGTGTCAGCACAGGAGCCTTGCAATCACTGTCACTGGCAAAGGGTAAGACTGGTATTAGATTTGCTTGGGTACCACCATAAGAAAAATACAAAACAAAGGCTTTCATTCAGGTCATTAATTTGAGAATGGTACATAATATGAGGTTGGGAGGATACAAAATTGTACAAAAGAAGTATTTGATATAGCTCTTTGCCCCCTTTTTAGAGTTCTAATCTCCATTATAACTCTTGCCAGTTTTCTTTAACACTCCACCAAATCTCACCATTTAAAGGAATTGTGCACAACTACTGTGACTGTCTCAGAAATTACATTCCTTGGATCCACAATCTAATAATTTAGTTCAAATTCAAATTTAATGTCTAGTCATAGTAAACCATGACATTCAAACTTAAGACAAAGCTGTAATACAGGAAACGATGTCAATGGCATAAAATTAATAATGTAACATGATAATAAATTAGGACCAAAACAACAATTCCTTAAAATAAAACATCAGCTTAATGTATGCTTATTCTTCTTTTCTGGAAAAAATCCAATTCCCACAAGATTTTGAGGAGTCATACAGTAATAATAAAGCCGGAATATAATAAATGTTGAGATATGAAGGTAGTCCATAATGGGTTATAAATTTGTACCTTTGTTGTCCACACATTTTCAATGAACTTGCAAAGTTATAGAACTTTTAATTTAAAATGGTATATTTTTATTTCTTTTAGCCATAGTGGAGTAATTTTCTTATCTACTATTAGAATGGCTTAATATTTTCATTAATCCATGCATCATAAAGCAGGACGTTATTTTTATGCCCACTTTAATCAGTCCTTTTTCTTGTTCCAGAAAGCAAAACATCTGTTTTCTGCTGATTCCAAAGACGGAATTAAGGCAGTATGTACATAGGCCATTGCAGTGATATCGTGGCTTTTATAGATAAAATTGCTATTATTATCATCTCTTCTTTGGAATGATTAGTATTGTTCCTACAGGTAGTAGAATGATTATTAGAGACTTTTGACCTTGCAGAGGTAGAGAAGCATGGTATCAGGAGCCATTGATGCTGACACTAGGGCATACTGATTTCCTCATTAAGCCCATGGGGAACATGTGGAGTTGCCATTTGACCTCTTGCTCTTTAACTCTTAGGCAAAAATAATCATTTGCTGAGCAACTGGAGTATGTTTGAAATCTTCAGAAGAAGACCAAGGAAATTTTAGGTCCTATTAGATATGATACAATATGCTTTATCTGTTGCCTACAAAAAATAGTTGAATTCACATACAGAGTGAGCCGTAGAAAGGAAAGAGCTACTTAAAATGCTATATTAATAAATTTGCAGCTTCCTAAGTGGAATGGGCTCCCAAGGAACTTATTCATCTGTTATTTTCTAAGAATGCTGTATTATTAAAGAAATAATGTGCAATAGAATAAAAGACCCCAAAGAACAGGAAGATTGGCCAGAATTTAAAACAATGAGACCCAGAAGACTGAAACGTATTGTGTAATAGAAAGCAGGGATCTGTATTTCCATCCTCAACTAAAACATTTGAGATAGTAGGGGCTCAGTCATTCTAAGGAGTGGTGTAAGTTCTAATACTAAGCACCCAGAGTTGGGACATGGGAAAGAAAAAAGAGTAGAGAACAATCAAATAATTTAATGTATGACATGGATACAAAATAGAGCACAAATACTGCCACTACAATCTCCCATACATGGCAGAAATCACGAATTTATCGTAAAACTCTTACCTTCCGGATGTTAAGAAACTTGCAAAACTCTTATCAAGAAAGTCTTCTGTTCAACTAAACCTAAATTTTCAAGGACAATCTTATTTGTTATATTTGATGATCTATGACCATTATCAGTGTTATTTCAAATACTCTGAACACAATGTACACTACCTAGTCCTTTGGGTTATTTTAAATTGAAAAAAAAAAAGTTATAGCATAAACCACCTAGAATCTTTCCCTCTCTCAATACTTTTAGAATACTTCTTGTCTAAACCCCCACTTATCCCTTTGTTATGTCATGTATTACCTTAAGAGTTTATCTTTTCCTATAGTAATATTATCTTAGCTGAACACTGTTTTATAATTTATAAAAATACTTTCACATGATTTACTATTTTTGATGTTTATAACAATGCTATGAGGTATATAATATAGGTATAATTGTTTTCCAATTCTAAGAAGTAAAATATGGGAATGAAAAAAGTTAAGACACTTCAGTTTCTTATTTTTAGTAACAAGAATAGCTAAAATGAAAAGTTAGAACTTCAAGCAGAACAGTTGGATTTTATTAATTTTATGTATTCAGAAATCTGCCTCAGATTAATATTTAAAGAAAGAAATAGCTAATACAAGAACTTTGAAAACTGTGAGAAAAAATTATTTATAAAAGTAGCTTCCAAAAATAAGACCTATAGATCCTGTGGCTAAGTCTCAAAAGGATCTTCCAAGCTCTCCTGAGGGTTTCAACCTGTCTTTTAAAAGCTAAAAAACACCCAGTTTAATCCATTAGTTCTGTCCCCAGCACTAATAATAGACCAAAACTCCAAGAGTGGAGCAACCAGAAAATTACACAATGATATACCATGGGGAAGAGATTAGTTCCTCATCTTCCAGGCATTTGTTTTTGCACTTAAACAAAATTATTTGATTTTTTAAAGCCTCTTAATTAGAATGACTACAAATGCTATTACACACCAGGAAATTAACAGGCTTTACTAAATCTGCAAGAACAATTTTCAAGCTAATCGCCATCTCATGCATTTTGTGTCATTAAAATTTGTCATTGGTGGTCACACTATAAGCAAATAGCCTTAGAAAAGACCTGTGGTCAAAAATTAATAAATTGTTCTTTGTCCTCTGAGCCACAGTTTCTTCCAGAAACAATGAGCCCAGAATTTATGACAGAATAAAAGAGTTTAAAATATTCTCCTTAATGGAAGAAAAGTATTTCAGAAGGAAAACAAAAAACCCTTAAATCTGGTAGAGAAATGACCAAATTGCATTGTACAACAATCTTTCTGCACTAAAATGCTCAAGTCCTCCTGTCACAACAGTAACAGAGTTAAAATGATATAGATCCATTCCTAGAAACATGTCCTAAGATTTCATTAGGGGAAAAAAAAATACCATGCATCAGTTGTATGTCTTCCACTGCACTTGTCACTTTTCTTACATCTTCCCATGAGATTTTTGCAACAACAATCCAGTAACTTAGGGGACTCAGGTCACTCCCTCTATAAGAGAAGTGTTTTTAGACATCACAAAATTTTAGAATAAAGATTGATTGATTGGCCAAATTATGGAATAATCTCACCATGTCTAAGATACAAAACAAATGAAGGATCAGAACAGCAATTTTAAAAGAGGCCTAATTGTAGCATGAAAAGCCATGGGGTTAGGAAGAAAAATTTCAGATGTAGATCTAAAATGAGAAATGGAACTGAGAAAACAAACTAGTGAACTTCAAGCAAAATGATGGGTAGTTCTTTCACCTTACACTCAAAGTTTGATATCAATTTGATGAGAGCTCCATTACCAAATTATAGAACTTTCTTTTTTAAACAACTTTTCATTTTCATGGATAAAGGCTTAGAAAGCACATTTAACAATATATAGATGACATGTATCAGAGGAAGAGCAAATATCAACACTCAAAATCCCACAGATGGCATCCAGATAAGAGGGAGAGTGAATATCGATACTTGAGAAACAAGAAGAAATTTTTCACTGTTAGAAAGTTTTTCAATTTAAAGCAAAAAGAATACAAGTTCATAAGTCAAAGAGAGGGGAGCTACAGAGCAATTTACTTCATAAAAAGTCCTGGAGGGATCACTGACCACCTGCTGGTTATGAACTTGTAGTTCAACCAGCAGAACAATAAGAAAAAAATATGTATCTGAGATTTTGAGAGCTTTAGCTTTCTTAGTTATGTGAGCCCTTTGTGTCAAGCATGGTGCTAGGCGCTTTACCTAAAATATTCCATGTAAGCCTCACAACAATCTTAGGAGATTAATATTGTTATCCTTATTTTGTAGCCAGGTCTGTTGATATTAGAGGCCATGCTCTTAATGCCACACTACACTGTCCTCCAAGAATGTCTATCATGGGACACCATGCTCTTGGACATGCCATATGATCTTGAGAGCAAAGATAGAACAACCTGCATAGGGTAATAAAAGTAAGGAAGGGATTTGAAATCTGGTCCATATGCAAAATAAATGTAGAACATCTTTATAAAGTAAAGCGACTCTTAAAGAAAATGAATCATTTGTCTAGAGAAGGTGATATGTAGAGAACACAAGTAGTCTTTATGTAGACATAGAACTGTCTGTGAATTGACATTGTTCTGGTAACCTGAAAAATTGGTTGATGGACCATCGTTGCAGAAGGGCAAATTTTGTCTCAGAGCAGAAGTAATAATTTCAGAAACCTTAGAACATCATGAGTAGCTTTGCAAAATAGTAAACACCCCATCCCTGCAATGCTTGAGACAACTCAGGAAGACACTTGTTAAAATTGCCTGAGAGAAACGATCAACTTCTCCACTCACTTATTCATTTACTCTTCATCCAACTCATCAAATCAAGGTTCTAGGCAATGTTGAACTTTTTCTAACAGCATACAGAGCCAAAAATCAATCATCTTAGGTTGTGCCAATTATTATCAAGTTAATATCAAGTTAACTGATACATTTTTATTTAGCTCATCTTTAAATAAATGTATCCAATAGAGTAATGGTGCCGAATTACTGATTTAGCCATGCCTCTCCTCACTGTGTACACATTACTTCTTTAATAATGTAGGAAGACATTTTTTAAAGATTGTATTTATTTATTTGAAGAGAAGAGGGAACACAAGCGGGGGGAGCAGCAGAGGTAGAGGGAGAAGCAGGCTCCCCACTGCTGAGCAGGGAGCCCGATGCAGGCCTCCATCCTATGACCCTGGGATCGTGACCTGAGCCGAAGGCAGACATTTGTACCAACTGAGCCACCCAGGTTCCCCATAGAAAGACATTTTTAATCACCTCCTATTAACATTCTATTTTGTGGAATTTTTGGAAATTCATAGCATGAAAATTGCACAAGTGACTTAATTACAAAAAAACCAATGCCTACCAGAGGCTAAAAGCAGAACCAGTTTTTCACAATTCATCACCATCTGCTAGATAGTCCACCTAGCTGCTCTAAAGGAACCTAATATTAATGTTCACAATTGCTTCTTCTCCCCACCACTTCCTCTCTCATCTCTGTTCAAGTTAACACTGTTTTTGACCTCTCACAATGGTCTTCATTCTGGTGTCTTCACTTCTACATACACTATCTGCTAGTCCATCTGACAAGCCCAGATGTTGCCCTTTCCAGATATATCGTCCTAAAAGTAACAGCACTTCAAGCGCTATGGTTTAGTCCAAACATTGCACTTGGCAGAGAAAACCAAGTATCATCCTGCCCCTCCTCCTCTTGATAACTCTGTTCCTACCAAAAGGACTGGTATAGCTATTGCCCAGGACAACCATCCATAAATTATTGCTCAAATGTAACATGAAAGAGACATTTGTACTGGCTAGATCTACTTTCAGGGAGAATACTGCATTTATTGGAAGGAATATTTTGGTAGGCTGCTTGAGGTCTGGAGTTAGTCTTCTAAAAGTCAAGACTTTCATTCTTTTCACATCACTTTCTGTTGTCTTTTCTGATGGAACATGTTTTCCTGGAGAGACCTGTGAATCAGGCATGTCTGGTCTTCATCTGAGGGTTGCCTTATGGAGAGATTTGCTCCTCCTAGACTGTTCATCTCAACCTGGGTCAGCATGGTACTTCAGAAAAACTATTTGTCCTTAGGATAATAGAAATCTAGAAGTCTGGTATTTCATTTTTATCTCCTAAAACCGAGGATAATTCCTCCCCCTCTTCAATAGCATCCTCCCTAGTCCTTCAAAATGAAGTTATTGGAAATGAGGATTTGCTGAATATACAAAAATTAGGCAGTTGGCATTTATATCTCCTACTTACTTGTTTGTGATGAACTGTATCTCCTGGCTCCTTAATTAGGGAGCTACATGAAGTCCCTCTTCTTGAAATCCCCATTTTACTTTCTGCATTCTTCTGATAATATGACTATAATGGGTTTTGGAAAAATTGAATTTCATCACATAACCCACAACTCTAAACTTTTATAAAATTTCAGTGCAATTAAATGAACTCAAAAATAATACAAATGGAATATTTTAAATCCTAATTAAGAAATAAATTAGATACACTTTAAAAGTATATTATTATTTTAAAAATAAAGCCTCTTTGATTAGTTAATGAGAAGAATTTTTAAAGCTATGTTTAGAGTTAATTTACTCATGTATTTTTATCAAGTTCTATATCTTATTAATAAGTGATAAGTGTTCTTTATGTATTATGGATGTACTTTATCACATAGATGTTTTACAAATATATTCTGCAAGTGTGTGACTTGCTTTTTTGTTTCCTGAAGAGTATCTTTGGAAAAGCAAAAGGTTTTTTGCTTTTGTTTTTAATTTTGATAAAGTATTATTTTTTATCGATTCATACTTCTGTGTCCTATAAGAAATTTTGGTGTAATTCAAATCAAATCACAAATATTTTCTCTTTTTTTCTAAAAGTTTAATAACTTTAGTTTTTATAGGTAGATCTATCATCCTTTTCAAGTTAAATGGGCAAAATATTTGATTAGATATTTCACCAAAGAATATATGCAAATGGAAAATAGGCATAGAAAAAGATGACCTATATCATTAGTCGTTAGGGGAATAATATTAAAACTATAATGAGATATTACTATACACTTAGTAGAATGCTAAAGTTTAAAAGACTAACAATATCAAGTGTTGGTGAAAATGCAGAATAAATGGAACTCTCATATATTGGTGATGGGAAGGCAAAATAGTACAATCACTTTGGAAAATGATTTTGTAGCTTTATATATATATTATATATATATATATAAAATATATATAATATATATATATGAAAAAACAAACACAAAAGACTACAAACTAAATGATTCCATTTACATGAACTTCTAGAAAAGATGAAACCACAGTGACAGAAAGCAGAGCAGTTTCCAGAGGCTGAGCAGGAGCCAAAGAGGACTCTGGAGTGAGGTAAATATTCTCTATTTTATTGTGGCAGTAGTCACATAATTGTTATATTTGTCAAAATGCACTAAAGTGTGGATTTAAAATTGCTGAATTTTATTGTATGTAAATTATACTTTGATAGGCTGATTTTAAAATACAGTTAAATTAAAATATTTTTAAATTAAAGAACAGAATGACTTACAAAATCTCATTTTTCCTCTCCCCAAAATAAATGAGGCAAATATTTTCTGTGTACATAGGCATATTTTATGGCATGTATACTGTTCTGGAGGAATCATATCAAAGCTTTTAGTTCATTGTAAACACTGACAGTTTTAACACCCCTTCTTACTGCAGCATAAATTAATTATAGTCACCACAAGGAGGTAAGACTTTAGTTATTTGATTTGAATTTAAATATTTAAAACCCATTGACTTTGTCCTCTACTGAAAATTTCAAGTGCTTTGCAATGAATACAACACTTTCTCTGGAACTGTTTGAAGTAACTGGAATTATTTATTCTTTAATGAAATCTCTGAAGATCTGTTCAAGTAAAAGTTCTCTAAAAACATTATATTTTGTACTAAATTAAAACAGAGTATCATGATCTTTATTAACATTATTATCATCAGTACTTTCTCTGTTTTTTAAATCAACTAAAATCCTTTTGCAAACAAGTTGAAAGAAATGACAGCAAAAGAGGGCATCACTGATTCCCAAAATATGTAAAATGTACTGTGGGGACTACAAAACAATTAGTTTGTAATGTAAATTTGGAAATAAAAATTAACAAAATAAAATAATATGGCATTATGTACCTGAGAGCCTGTAGTCCCTGAGCTGACTAGAATAAGAAAACAAGAATTTAAATTTTAAAACATGACATGGCCCATTACACAATCTGTAGCATTCAAATAAAAGTACTTAGAGCAGACTATGGAGAACTCAAAGGGGCAGTACAAGGAACTTTCAGTGCCTACTTCCCACGGCCATGTATATAACAATGATTAAGTCTGAGAAACTTACTACAGGATCCAGGAAAGAGAGAAAACGACTAGAATAGTTACAGGCCTTCTTAGAAGAAATGGGGCTGAAGCTGGGCCTTGTTGGACTAGCAGGATTTGGATGAATTGAAAGGAAAACAGAGAGAGGACTTAACACAAGAAGAGAATGTGTATAACATACGGTAGAGAACAGAGTACAGAAGCCACTGCCATCACGCCAAGCAATGCCTCCAGATCATCAAACAAGGAAGAATAGGGTTGAATAAAAATATAAATAGTTTCCAATAAACACAATGGGGATCAAAAAAAAAATTACCATGAACATCTGATTGAAAATGGTGGCCTTTCGGGGGGAAAAAAAATTACATGCAAATTTTCCAGAGTTGAATGACATTAAAATTTAGATTGAAAGATCCCAACAAGTGTTCACTGAAGTGAATAAAATGAATCCAAACGAAGGCACATATTTGTAGAATTTCAGAATGCCAGGGACGAATAAAAGACCCTACAGGCTTTGATATAGCAAAGAGCATCAGTATTTCCTCTGTTAGAATTGTATGTTAAGACAATAGAGCCATGACTTCAAATACTAGACAGGAAAATTAATTTCAGCTTAGAATTATGTATTCAGCCACACTTTCATTGAATGTGAAGACAGAAAATGCAATTTAAACATGCAATCACTCTTTTTGTTGTTTTTGTTTGTTTTGTATTGCTTTTGTTTTATGCTTTCCATGAATCTTTGTCAAGAAGCTACTGAAGAGGAACCCCACCGAAATGAGGTAAGTTAACAACTACAAAAGAAAGACTACCCAACATTCAGAATACGAGAGATGTAACAGATCTAAAAGTAATCAGTAGAGATTTCAGTATTTGGATGGACAATGAAAACTTGAGGGTGAGAACGCAGGGGAAATTAAAATTGAAAATTGAGTTTCAGAAGTGTTTGAGCTATTTAGAAAAGAACAGTCACATAATTGTAATGGTAGAAATAATTTATAATGTTTATAATGTTTGTAATAATTTATAATGTATGTTAAAATTATGCAAGTGATAAGAAAATAAAGACGAGCATAGTGTATTATTTGGCTCTTTAGAGAATAACATATACAGAGGCATAGTAATATAAATATTGGCATTATTTATTTAAATAAATTCTGTTAACTCTATTAGAGAATAGGAAAAAATAGGAACCGGGGATAAGTTGCTATATGTGAGTGATAGTGGTTAATCTTCCTCTGTAATAACAGAATATCAACAGATAATTCATAAAATAATAAAGCAAGAACATATAGACATAGCATTATAAATACATGAATGACAAGAAAATTGCACATCAATAATTAAAAACAGATTTCATCTAGGTAACTGAGCTGGAGACTTTGAAAGGGTGAAGCAAGATTCACATTATTTTGTTATAATTATTTTAGTATTTCATTTTTTATTTTCTAATGAAAATGTTTCTTCAAATTTTTTCTAATGAAAAATTGAGAGACACCATGGAGTTTACAATATTGGAAATCTTTACCAAAGAGTAAGTGATTTCTTGTCTAGGACTGAATAAAATTAACTTCTAAGATTTCCTTTACTCTGATTCAGGGTTTTAAAATGTCAGAAAAGTGATTAAACTTATTGACTAACCTAAGCAATGGTGCTACTGGGAAGACTGGATAGCTTGGTGGTGTCTGTTGGTTCACAACATTGGGAGTTCCCAGATGAAGTTTGAAACTGCCCCCCCATGTACAGAGAGCAAGTACAGACCACAGAAAGAGGCAGGTCACTCCAGATAGGTAGGTTGCAGGTTTAATAAGCAACTTACCTGTGAAGCTTGTCTTGGGTGGCTACAAGATGAGTAGATCTCTATACCTTTCTGCCAGAATCTTAAAGTTTATATAGAGGCCTTAACTGGGTTCTGTTACATATTCAGTAATGGTCTCAAAGCCACTTTACTCTCTAAAGGCTATATCTTAGAAACAGCTGTTAGCGTGAGAATTGTAGGTGGGGAATACACCTACACCCAGGGAGGGGGGAAGGAGCCCCTCATTGCCCCAGTCTGGCTCATGGGTCAACTAATGGTCACTTCCTCAATATGATCTCCTCCAATGGAGCCACAAAAAGCCAACAGGGAATATATTTCAGACAAACTTAGTTTTAAAAAAAATGTCCTTAGAGAAAGTAAGCTTGACAGTTTGTCTACTGTCCACTGTAGTATACTGAATGCTTATCATATATCCCACATCTATATGATATGATCTGAAGTATAGACTTCAGTGGCATTTTTCAAGAGGGCTGAGATATATTATAGTATTCATGTAGCAGAGTGATAGGTCTCCAGATCACCCATTTGTTGAAGAGTTCAAAGACATTAAGGCTGCTTCACATCTAAAAGAAAGATCTGATAGAACATGTTGGATGGGTTCTAATATTTGCTGGTCTATTCTAATTCTATGTGTCCTGAGAGGGTAGATCAATGGGTGGGAGTTACAATGAGGTAATATCAGTTCTATAAAACAAAAAGATTACCCATGATTGAAATTGTGCAACAACGGAGTTCTGAGCATTCTGTCCCTATGTTACCCCAAATTCTCAGGTTTCACCCAGACAGCATAGTTTAAGTAATTTAAAGATTATTGCATTGTACTTGAGTTAACTTTAAAATGTTAGAGCTGTAAAGATTTTTAAACACCGTTCTGCCAAGTCCTTCATTTTACAGGTAATGAACCTAAGGACCACTGTTATTAAATGGACTCAAACAAGGTCACACAACAAATGAAGATGGAGCAAGTACTCAAGTCACCTTGAATACAGTCCCATACCTTTTCTCCTACTTACTGCTGCTTTAACAGGAGTTCAATCCAAAAAATATATTTTTTTTAATAAATAGGTAAAAACTGAGGTGCAGATAGCAAAACTCTGTAATGGAATAACAAATATAGAGATTAAGAGTTCATAATAAGAGGCCAGTCCTGAAGCAGGGCACAAAACAGAACTATTGCTCTGCAATTTATACTTTTTCCCTGGATGTCTATGAATAGAAAGTCTAATGAGGAGCCCGAATTAGTGGATGGCAAACTTTTTCTTTTTATAATTGGTTAAATAATAAATATTTATGCTTTGTAGGCCACATATGCTTTCTACCTCATATTCTTTGTTTTTGTTTGTCTTTAGATATAAAAATCATTTTTAGCTCAAAGGCTATACAAAAATCATCCACTCGCCATATTCAACCACTGCCCAGTTTCCTGACCACTGGCCTAGGCTATTAGTAAAAGAGAATAAGGTAATGTCCTTTGAGAGACAAAGACTTCAGATAAGAGAGCTCCAGAAGACAGTGTAGATAGATGATCCTATTGTGAGCAGAAAATAATTTAAGGACTTCTAAGCTATTAAAAAGCCCTTTCAAATCCATTAGAGAAAAAAAAGAAAAAAAGAAGAAGTAACAGCCAGCGAAAAGAAACAGGCAACCACAGACCAACAATGAGCCATGTGTGATCCCTGAGACCTGATGAGTTTTATGCAGAATAATATTGTTAGTGGCTTGATGTTATGTCAATTAATGCCATAACACAGTGATTATAAAGCAATTATAATTAAATCTAACAAAGAATTTCATGGGCAAAAAAGGAGATGAAGGAAATAAGATGTATAATTCAGTAAGGAAAATGTTGTTTACTGAATAATTAATCAAAAACACAAAAAATGATGGGAATCTTAGAAAATCTCCACTGTCAGTGTCACCTTTCACAGCAGGAAGAAGGATGAGACTCCAGCATGCAGCCATTAAGTAGGTAATTCTTCCCCTCAGTGCAAAGCGAAAAACAAGTAAACAGAAATTAAAATCACACCTGTCCTTCTGCTCAAGTATTTTTTGCAATGTTCCTGAATATTGAGCTTCCTGTGGGTATAGTCTGGAGATAGGTGATTACGTAGATGGATACATAAATGAATTGATCAATAGATGGATAGAAAGATGGAGAGCTAGAGAAAAATAGAGACAGAGTTATACCATGTACTATTTCATAGGCATCAATCAATCCTCACAAAGAAAGTTACACAGATTATATTCCCCATTTTAGAGGTGAAAAACTTAGGCTTACAGAAGTTAGGTAATTGTCCAAGTCCCATAGGCAGGAAGTGTCAGAGTGAGAATTTGAATATTGGTTATTTAATACCAAAGCTTTTGCTTTTTCACCATCTCTGTCTGCCTCCCTTATAGGCATCTTCCACCTGTGGTAATTGCAAGAATGTCCAGGTTCTATGTTTTCTATTCCAAACACATCAGACTGCCTATGACTTTAAGTTAACTCCGGTGTAGAGACACAAAGAGGGCTCCTTAAAACACTGTCTCCTGGTATAACCTTGGATAAAGGGGATGCCTTGGAGGTGTGGCTGGAGACATGGTATTGAGAGGAAGTATGATCATGGGAGAGGCCATGGACGGGCAAAAGGAACCACCTGACTTGGCTTAAGGCTAGATTTACTGAAGTGTTTTTAATGCAATCAACAGGTATAATTGTCTCCTGCCTCAGCTCTTATCCTCTGACTGTCCATTAATAGTACTACTACTATTGCTGCTACACTATTAGCTCTACTCTTTTCTCTACTAGTACTTCCATCACCACCACCACCAACAGCAACAACTTCCTTCAGAAACACCAATTTTGCTGATAGTTTTTAGCTATTGAAATCTTTACAAAGTTATCCCATGAATCTTCATGAAGTTTGTATTCTCTCTTATGATTTTAATTTTGTATTAAAATAGGAGAATTATTCCCCCTTTTTGTCTTATACATAAGAGGAGTCTAAAACACCAAAGGGTCAAGCAAGTGGGGGGAAAAAAAGCACACTCTTGCTTTCTCAATACTATCACATCCTTATCAATATTTAAATTTAAGACAGAAGAATGGCATACTTAATCCAGCAAAGATGTCATTCAGAATAGGAGAGATAAAGAATTTCCAAGACAAACAAAAAGTAAAGGAATTTGTGAACACTAAACCAGCTCTGCAAGAAATATTAAAGGGGGGCCTTTAATTAGAGATAGAGAGCAAAAGGAACAAAGACCAGAAAGGAACAGAAACAATCTAAGGAACAGTGACATTAGTGGTAATACAATGGCACTAAATTCATACCTTTCAATAATTACTGTGAATGTAAATGGACTAAATGCTCCAATCAAAAGACATCGGGTATCAGAATGGATAAAAAATAAAACCCATCCATATGCTACTTACAAGAAACTCATTTTAGACCCAAAGACAAGTTTAGATTGAAAGTGATAGGGTAGAGAACTATTTATCATGGTGATGGATATCAAAAGAAAGCTGGAGTTGGCATCCTTATATTAGACAAACTAGATTTTGAATCAAAGAATGTAACAAGAAATGAGGAAGTATGCTATATCATAATAAAGGCATCCAACAAGAAGATCTAAAAATTGTAAATATTTATGCACCTAACTTAGGAGCAGCCAAGTATATAAATCAATTAATAACAAAATTAAATAAACTCATTGATAATAATGCAATAATAGTAGGGGACTTTAACACAATACGCACAGCAACAGACAGATCATCTAAGCAGATCACCAAGGAAACAAAGTCTTTGAATGACATACTGGACCAGATGGACTTACCAGATAACTACAGAACATTTCATCGTAAAGTAGCAGAATACACATTATTGTCAAGTGCACATGGAACATTCACCAGAATAAATCTCATATTGGGTCACAAATCAGGACTCAACTTGCACAGAATGATTGAGATCATACCATATATATTTTTCAGACCACAATATTATGAAACCTGAAGTCAACCACAAGAAAAATTTGGAAGGACCACAAATACTTGGAGGTTAAAGAACATCCTACTAAAGAATCAATCGGTCAAGCAGGAAATTAAAGATGAATTTTAAAAATACATGGAAGCAAATGAAAATGAAAACACAACCATTCAAAACCTTTGGGATGCAGCAAAGGCAATCCAATGAAGGAAGTATATTGCAATACAGGACTTCTTCAAGAAGCAAGAAAAGTCTCAAATATGCAAAGTAAACTTCCACCTAAAGAAGCTAGAAAAAGAATAGCGAATAAAGCCTAAATCCAGCAGAAGAGAAATAATAAAGATTAGAGTAGAAATTGATGATTTTTATGAATAAAATAATCAACCAGAAATCAATATTTCTGCAATAATCAGCAGAAAGCAATATTTTTAGAAATTAAAAAAAAAAAAACTAGTAGAACAGATTAACAAAAGCAGGAGCTGGTTCTTTGAAAGAATTAACAGGATTGATAAACCCCTAGCTAGACTTATCAAAAAGAAAAGGGAAAGGACCAAATAAAGAAAATCACGAATAAAAGAGGAGAGATCACAACCACCACCAATGAAATATAATCAAGAATATTGTAAGTAATTATATGCCAACAAATTAGGCAACCTGGAAGAAAGGGATTTCCCACAGGAAAGGTGGAGCTTTGGGGGCAGGAATCTGATTAAACTACCCAATCATCTTCATGCATTGCTTGTCTTTGGTCCAGTTAGGAAAGTAGGGAGGCTCGGTCCACGGTCAGTAGGAAAGATTTGGATTGATTATTGTGTTGAGTCATCTTAATATTAAACACTTTAATATTAAGTTGAATATTAATATTAAACAATTGCTGGCATTTTTCATCCTAGCGATTCATTTTATGTGTCCCCAATATTTTTAATGTTTTATTACTTGTTCTTGAGAGTGGCTGGGATCTTATATATGGATATACATCCATGCATAACTTTCATTTTATAAAGTTCAGTTGGTCCTTTAACGGTAATTATTCTTCTCTTATATTTTCCTTCTTAGTCACATTCAGAAGCCACAGAACTATGTTAATCTCATTTGGACTGTAATATAAACTAGCATATACAGTATACTGCAGAGACGAAAACTAACAGTCTCAGGAGTGACCATTGATTACTTGGAGGGAGTACAAGGAGCCAAAGTAAAGTTCTAAGAGGAATTCTAAAAAGCATGCATGCAATAGCAAGCAGCATGAAAGTTACTCTAATAAAATAAGAATTGCAGGGAGCATCCCTGACTAGAGAGAGGAAGAGCTCAGCCTCACTTCCCCAGAGAAAAGGTCAAGGGCTCTTCCTTAACCTGGCTCTTAGGGCCCAGTTCTTGGAACTGCTATTTGTCTTTTGCTAAATATATTCCTTTTCTCTAAGTTAGATAAGTTAGACAGCCCTCAGGGACAAGTTTTCTATGTATTTCCAATTTCTAGCCGGCATGAGTTGCCTTGGATGTCACTGAAACTCAATAAAGCTTTGCAGTTAACATTTATGCAAATGAAATGGATTGTAGCTTCTGCAACTTATGTTGACTCACCTAGGGGAAAAAATGTGATTATTTGAGAATTATAAACAAATAGGGAAAGATGTTCTATTTCTAAAAGATTTTTACATATCCCATATAAAAATATTAAAGCGTAAATGACAAAGTAAAACTTATTTCTGCTCTAAGCAATATAAGCACACAAGTCATATTCTGAGGCAAGGTAACTTCATTCTTCAACCAGGCTGCTGACTCCTGAAGTCAGCCTGTGAGACCCCCACCCTCTACCATAGATACTGACAATTTTGTAAAAAGGAAGTAGATTAATAATACAGCAAATCTGAGATGAATGCTTTCTCCTGTTATTTTGCCAGCTAGGCAGCACTGCTGTCTTATTTTAGAATTGAGCTTAACCTTATTTTCTATTTTGTACTTAACTGTTGTTTCAAAATAAGATAAATTTATTTTCTACAAGCCACTGAGCAGTTGCCATTAAAATAAGATTGATTCTGAATCTCTCTAAGGCAAACTCCCCCTTTTACTTTATTTTTCATCAGTGTTAATGAAACCACAGTGTCTTCATAAAACTCAAGATTTTTTTCCACATGGGCTGTTTTAGATACTTGAAAATCTCAGTCATCTGAGACATAAGTTAGAAAGATCTTTTTTTTTTTCTTGCAGTATTATTTTTAAAGAATATTCTAAGGGGAAGTTAAGGAGAGGGAAAACTTACTCTATTCTCAAATAAATCCTCTATGAGGAACTAGGTAACTCTTGAGGGTTTGTGGTTATTTTTGCTTAAAATAATCAAAAGTGGAACATGCTCTTAAGATAATCTCAGTAGTTTGCTAAAATTTAGCACTAACAACTAGAATGTAAGATTTGCTGATTTTATTCATTTTGCTTAAAAATCAAAACATTCTTAGAAAATGCATTTTAAAACAAAATTTCAGGAAATAAATATTTTGCCTGTGCACATTGAACTTTTAATCTTAGGAAATGTTCCATCAGCCAAAGAACAGTAGCATAATTTATTGTCGTATTTTCATTCATTCAAGCTTTCACCAAAAATTTACTAAACACCTACTATCTGCTAGGAGAAATTATAGGTTCTGTTTAATTCTATAATTATATCCAGTTCTACAACTTACTTTTACAATTGTCCTTTCTAAACCAAAGAAAAATTTTCCTATTCCCAAATCATGTGGATGGTACCTTAATGAACCTTTTGAGATTAAAACGTGTGCACTGTTTTAGATGATTCCTTTAGCACATGTATTTGATACATTATTCATCTTTAGTAAAATCTGAAAATAGGACTCATGCAACTATACAGTGTAGATATAGGATATTGCTTACAGTTATTAACTAAATGATTACAATTTAACCAAATATTAAAAGGATTAACGTTCTGGGGTTTTCCATATTAGATTTACATAGTCTGTTTCTGAATACACCTCCATCCAGTTACTGAACATTTATCTAACACCATATTTTGCTTTGAAATTTAGAACTCATACAACTTGAGTCAATAATGTCATCTGTAGGACACCTGGATGGCTCAGTTGGTTAAGCGACTGCCTTCGGGTCAGGTCATTATCCTGGAGTCCCAGGTTCGAGTCCTGCATCAGGCTCCCTGCTCAGCAGGGAGTCTGCTTCTCCCTCTGAACCTCTCCCCTCTCATGCTCTCTCTCTCAAATAAATAAATAAAATCTTAAAAAATAATAATGTCATCTGTAGGAGTCAAATGACACATTCTAGGCTTTGAGTGGATAAGAATATTAAGACTTAGAGGTCTGCTGTAACTAATATTCTTACTAGAATTCCATTTCACCTATATTCTAGCCTCCATTATTTTACTTTGAACACTGCTAAAATCTCCCTCTTATAGTGTTTCTGAACATATGTGATGATGTGTGTGCACAAGTGTATGTGGGTGGTATGCACATGTGTGACTGTATGTGTGCATAGGTGTATGTGTATATACTGTCTGAACATGTGAGTTTGTACTGATCAGCATATAGTAATTGAGAGCGTGAGTATGAAATGGAACAGATTTGTGTTTTAACGCTGGTTCTATTAATAGCTAGAGTTTGATGGTCAGCAAGTAACTCAACTTTCCTGACCTTTTATTTCACAAGGATAAAATGGGATATTATAGACTACTTACAGTTTTGTCATTCCTTCTGATAAAGCTCACACACAGAACGTTAATAAAAGGGTGATATTTTTTTCTTAATGTGACAAATGTTTTTGTTTGTTTTAACTCAGCTTTATTGTTGATATTTGGAAAGAGTGGGGGATCTCCTTATACCACAGTAAATGTCTAATAATAATTTCTTAAATCAAATGCCCTGAATCATGTTTATGGAAAAAAAGACACTTTAGCAACCCAAAGCATTGATTTTTTTAATCATTGATGACTGTACAACATATCTTTCATTAAAAATACAACTTTCCTATAATATGTTCAAATCCATGAATTTTTCATATTCTTCCTGGGAGGGAATATAAAAATATTGAATATTTTTACCACCTAGATTTTGTTTTCCATGTTTATTAATGAAAGAGTAAGACTATCTCAATTTCAAAAAGAGTTCAGTTCTGGGGCGCCTGGGTGGCACAGCGGTTAAGTGTCTGCCTTCGGCTCAGGGCGTGATCCCGGAGTTCTGGGATTGAGCCCCACATCAGGCTCCTCCGCTAGGAGTCTGCTTCTTCCTCTCCCACTCCCCCTGCTTGTGTTCCCTCTCTCTCTGGCTGTCTCTATTTCTGTCAAATAAATAAATAAAATCTTAAAAAAAAAAGAGTTCAGTTCTATAACAAAATGATTAGAAATGAATATGAAAAATGATTTTCATACCTAATTTTAAAAAGCACAATTCACCCCTATACCTTTACATTTTATTTCTTTTTAAGATTTTATTGATTTATTTGAGAGAGAGAGAGAGAGAGAGCATGTACAGGAGCTCTGGGGAGGGACAGACAGAGAGAGAAAGGGAGAAGCAAACTCCCCGCTGAACAGGGAGCCCATTGCTCGGGGCTCAATCCTGGATCCCAGGACCCTGAGATCATGACCTGAGCCAAAGACAGATGCTTAACTGACTGAGCCACCCAGGTGCCCATATGCCTTTAAAACATTGATATTCTTAGGGTCTAAAGCACATCGATCTGTTTAATAACTTAAGGGCGAAGTAATTATGTGAACAAGAGGTTTATTTTAGCTTATATCTGATGTGCTGAAGGAGTTGTTTAGGAAATAAGGGTTGTACTGAAAATAACAATCCAGTTAATAGAACTTAGTGGCATGGAAAACAACTCAGTGATTAAATTTCAGTGCTCTCATTAGTCATTTCTAGGAAAAAAATACATTTTATTTACCAAAGGAGGTTGTTTATTAGTCTAAAAATGGTATCTCAAGTAGGGGTCATAGGTACCAAAAGGATCATAGAAAGGATATATCAGAATCATGGAGGCAAGAGGTAAATTCTGGGAAAATATCTTCTTCCATGAAGCTATAGTTTGCCAATATTAACAAAATATAATTGGTATACCATTTCTGCATACATATCTATGTTTCCCCAATAGCAGCAGGGGCTGCACATAAAATTATTTGGATGAAGTTAGTGCGTAATCATAGGTGTTTTATTAAAGAATCAAAGCATAATGTCAGCATCATCAAAGAGGGAAAATCTACCATATTACAGACCATAGTTAAATGGGCAGCTCAGTTACCTCATCCAAGATCCAGAGGCTTTTGTATCTCCATTTAGCATCTTCAATAAATTGGCCTTTACACCCAGACTTGATCCCTTCTGCTCTTACAATGTCTTCACTACTCCATCCATCGTGTTATCAAACAAATAAGTTGAAATACAGGAAGGAGAGTATTTCTTTGCACTCACTTTCTCAGAAGTCCCTCTGTATCCTTCCTATCAGCTTCCACTAGCTTGTATTAGGTCACATGCTTATAGTGTTAACTTCAAAATAGGCTGGGAAAGCAACAATCTGGCAATTTTAGCTTTTATATGGGAGGTGATCTCTGCTGAAAAAGGAGAGGTTACAAACTAACAGTATCTGTCATAATTAGAGAGAGAGAAAAGAAAGAGAGAGAGAGATCATGCTGAGAAAATGCCTCAGATTAAATACCATGTTCTGCGTGTATTAACCCTTGTGATTCTATGAATCCATTGGAGGATAGCCAACACAAGCCTGAAGTGAAGAAGGGGACTAGAAAGGTCCTTGGATATCTTCAGTCTAGCTCTAATGTGGATAACCTAAATATGATTGTTATAGGAAAGAAAAAAACTGGGTCACCTGGGTGGCTCAGTCATTAAGCATCTGCCCTTGGCTCAGGTCATGATCTCAGGATCCTGGGATCAAGCCCCGCATCTGGCTCCCTGCTCGGTGGGAAGCCTGCTTCTTTCTCTCCCACTCCCTCTGCTGGTGTTCCCTCTCTTGCTGTGTCTCTCTCTGTCAAATAAATAAATAACATCTTTTAAAAAAAAGAGAGAAACTCATTTTATTATTTTATAGCCCTTTCTAATTCTAGGACTCCCATTCCCCATTAGGGCCTGCCTTGTAGAATTGGGGTATATGAAGTCAGAGAGGCCTCTCAGAAGGTTTCTTGTTTCTGCTTGAGGTTTTCAACACCATGAGACCCTCAGCCCACGAGTACTCTCTGATCCAGATTGTAATAGACCTACTGGTGTTTCAGGTTCCTCTTCTCTATCCAGTACTAGATCAGACAAATATCCAGAATCCCAGAGAACTTTCAAATCAACCCAAATAAATGCAAGAGTCTAAGACAAAGAGAATAAGAAAATAAAATTTGTCATAGATGGTTAATTTTAATAGATAAGAAAATGTCGAAGAGCTTGCAACAGAATCTAAGAACATTAAATACCTACTTCATTCATGGGACTCCTAGAATAATCTTCTAGTTTTATCTAATAAATTCAAGTAGTTACTGCTGTCCCTTTCCCTTCTTTCTCCAATTTAAATATATGTGTTGCATCCATAATAGCCTGATTGCCCCCCGTGTTAGGGAATGGGGGAATCACTCAGTGTAATTTTCTCAATGTTCTACTCCTGCTAAGGGATGGAATGTTTGGGAATGATGCTGGATAATGAACTTTACATGGCCAGTGTCAGCTCTGCAGCACAAGGAACATCACTGCTGCCAGACTTGAGCCAATATGCTGTCAGCCGTGTCCATCTGCCATCCCTATCATCTAGAAGGTCAATTTGAGCTGATATTTTCTTGCACATTTTAAGTGTTTTTTAACTTAAGTAAGTCTGAGTGTCTTTTCTGTATAGACTTTAGTAATGGTTGGCAAGAGACTGGGGAAACATACTTCCTCTTCGATCTAAAAGTTTCAGTGGTAGACTTTAAAAAGTATGTATCCTTATTATATTAATTTTAACATAAAAATATTGAGATATAATAGATTAAATGACTTTCTCAAGGACACAGAGCTTAAGTTTGGTTGAACCAAAATTTGAACCCAGGTCTTCAAAACGTCAGAGAGCTGTTGTTTGCTACATTACACCACAAGAATCCCTGGATCTTCAAAATACTCCCCATTGGTATAGAAACAACTGCACTAACTTCACCAAATCCAAGCTGCTGATCAAAGTTATTTTTTTTTAAACTACATTTTAAAGCCACCATGCTGTGATTCAGAGTAGGGGGAAATACCCGGGCAACACGGTCCTGTGCATGAAAATTACCCAAAGTCCATGAATATGAAAACACTTTGGAACCGCTGATCTAAAAAGATAGTAAGAAGAATGATGTTTCTTAATGAAGCATGTGCTAAACACCCAAAGTACTGTGAGTGTGGAGGAAGACTAGAGTTTCTGGGGTTTAGAGAAAGTGGAATATGCCCCTCTCGGGGGTAATGAGATGAGTGTCTCCCTTGATGTCAACATGTATTGTAGATACAAGCACTGTACAGACTGGGTTTCCCTTGAGAGTTCCTATTGTAACTTTAAAATTTTCATCAGGGTGGCTCAATGAAAATCACAACTAAATCTATAATTATTTCCAGGGTTGGTAAATTTTCACTTACATATATTATTTTATAATCAGAAAGAAGTCCTTTGTCATACCAAATGCCCTACTTCTTACTTGAGAAAATATAGGAACTGTCGTCACATAATTTTGGTTTGGTGACCCACTTATTGGGAATATTAAACAAATATGGGCAGATTCTATTAAACTTTCTAAATCATCCAACATGTACAGCTAACTCTCCTCAGGGTTCCATACACAACTCATGACAGGAAGGGAAGAGTCCCCTGCAAATAGTAACAATGATGCTGAGGATAAGAATGAAAATAACAAGAACAATTTGCATGGCTACCTTTTGCAGGGCTCTGTGGGAAGCACTTCCTAGGTATTCACCAAAGCAGGCAGTGCACGCACATGTTAGGGAATGGATACATTTTTATCATTTTGTACAGCAGGAAGCTTGTATGGAAAAGTTAAATAATTTATACAAAGTAACATCTTTAAAGGCTAAGCAGAGACTCTCTCCCTGATTTGAGTCCACACTCCCTAATCCCCATACCTTTAAAAGGAAAAGCTGTGAATGTTATAAATATATCATAGTAACCAGGAAAAAAGCCAGGGGATTGAAAGCAAACCTTCATTTATCCTTTCAGGGTGGAGGGTCTCATACTGTGAAAGAGTACTTGCAGACACTGCTGAGTTGTGATCTTTGAACTGGGAACCAGTATGGGGATTCTGAGTAGGACTTAAGCTCAAATTCTGTGCCACTTACCAGCTTTATTACTTCAGCAATTTACCCTCTGTGCCTTATTTACCTCACTGATAAAATGGAAATGATAATACTTACCGGTTTCTTAGGACCAAATGTAATGTTAAAGGTATATAATTTAAAACAATAGATCATGCATATAACAAAAATTCAGTTAAGTTACTGATAATACCATTTTAAATATTGTAGCCTTTAGCATAACCTACATTTCCTCCCCAGTCTGAACTCAGATAAAATGATGTTGAACCTAACACTTGAGGAATGACAATCCTTGGCAAGGAGCAACTTATCCTTCATGATGTGAACTTGAAAAATCCTACTACCTCAAATCAATTAAGCCAGATGGCCCACACTTACGCTGAGTTCCTGCTATTTACAAAACACTGCCCCTGGCATGGGAGCTGCAGGAGTAAAATACAAACAGATCCCTTACCCTGGTGGACATTTCAATATCCTTCATGATGTGGTAGATTTCACACCAGGAGGTAAGACATAAGACCTGCTTGTGTGGTTCAGGTTTCAGAGGAAGACAAAATAATCACACATGAAACAGTTGGAGAATGGATTGTGATTTTAAGTACAAAGTATTGATTTTAAGTAAAACATTCAGACGAGATCAGAGTCCAAGAGCAAAAGAGTCTAAAGAAAGCCTCTGGGAGAAATCCCTGGAAGAGGAAAATCCGAAGATATTAAATATGTGCTTCATTATTTATAAACAAATAGCTTATGATTTATACATTTATAATTTATTATTATATACAGAATAAATATAGTTATATTCTGCCTAAAACTATTTGGAATATTTTTTAATTTATTATGAGCTTCTCCAGATACACAAAAATATATAATGAATACAATGAACAATATACGTCTGCCTCTCAGTTTTGTATTACCAATTCTCAAAAAGAAAGAAAAAGAAAGCAAGCAAGAGAGAAAGAAAGAAAAAGGAAAAAAATTCTCTGTGACCCTTTTGCTGCTTCACGCAATCCTTACAACCTTACGGATATATAGGACTGGCCACCTATTTTATGTGCTGGAAATTAACACCTGTAATAAAGTTATAAGCAGATTATTGACTTACTTGTATGATATGAAGAAACCAATATATTCTGCTGCTGTAATATAGCCTCATGTAAAGGTAAAAATACAGTTTGTTTTATGAACTCTGTTATAACTCTTAAGTTCAGAACCCAGGAATTTTTACCTACATTTGGCTAGAGAATGTGCTAAACACCCTCTCATTATCTTACTTAATTCTCATAAGGAAATTACTTTTCCCCAATTTTCAGATAAGAAAACTCTACTTCATGTTAGAGGCTGTCCAGGGTCACCTGAGTGTGTGGAAGGGATGGGTTTACATTCGGTCCCTCGTTTACAAACCCACTGCTGTGTCTCTAGTCCAGTCCTGATATTTTGCAGAGATGTGATAAATTTCAGTCTCTGTGGTTATCCTAAATGGGTTTCAAATGCTAACTTTAACATATGCTATGCATGTGGCTTCAGGCAAATTACCTGAACTCTTTAGGGCTTTATTTTCTAATTTTCAAAATAGAGATAATATTGATATATTTTTAATGAAATCATTTATTAAAAATGCTTAGCATCATTCTCAGACACATTGTAAATACTAAATTATGATAGTTGTTATTGCTGTTTCTTTTGTGAAGGTGATTTGAAAGCCCCAGAGCAAAATGCATTGTGTGAACTCTTGGAATTTTCTGTGTCATTGAGTGCTTCCTGGAGGCAAATGAAGTGGGTGGGGTATGGGTCCCAGGCAGAGCCAAGCCACCGGCATGCAGTGGGCTGACCCATAGCCTTTCCTTTTAGGATTAGACAACCAAAAATCCTGAAGGTGTGGCTCAACTCCTGACTCTACCATTACTACACGAAACCCTTCTCCTTCATTTATGCACAAATCCATTCAGCCTTGAAATGACTTCCAAAACGCTGGAGAAAGCTTTGGCTTCCTCAGAAAATTACACTGAAGAGTGAGGGTGGGGAATTAGAAAATACCTTCGCTGGTTAAGTACTAAGTTAGCTGGGGGGGTCCTTCACCACCACCTCAGCATCGCCTTGCAACCTACCCCCATTCAGCTCCCTCCCCCCAGGAAAAGAAATGCTAAAATCTGAATTAGGAACACTTTCAAAGGTTTAGGAGAGTTATGTCTGAGTTCTTACTCATTTTCAGAAAGGAGTATTGTAATGATCAGAACAAATTCTCAGTGGATTCAGGGAAACAGGCAGACAATGCACTCATCTTCCCATCCAGTGAAGAACATGGGAACTGCAAACTGAAAAGACTTTAAAAGGCATTTAGAGAGACAGTTCGGAGGCAAAATCTGTCATTTCCATACTTGCCTCAACAATTGTGCTACTCTCACATCCCCTCCCCCATAATAAGTTTTTTACAAAGATTTTACAGAAGGAAAGTTCTCCAGATAGAGATAGCAAGAGTCATATTTAGTCTTCGTATAAGGGAGAGCTGCTGTGGTTAACACATGTAAAGCCCTTTGTGAATTTATCATTCCAGGTATTCGGAAAATAGCAAGTTTGAATTAATTCACTGGTATTTTTATGAGGATCCTGAAATATTGGATATTGTGAAAACCAACTTCCACAAACCCCAGATGAATTTTTTTAGCCAAGCCTAATAATGAAGTGACCAAGAGCATTTGAAGGAAAATAGTGTACAACTTTCCTCTCCTATAGGAAGTACAGAGAGATTTATGAAAACCTGCCTCGCTTTCTTTACAGACTTATTATGATTTAATCTATTGTATACTCTGCATTTGCAAGAGACTTCTCTGAACTTTTCATTGAGATTGGTGAAAGTTAGATCTTTGCTGGTATATTTGCTGGGACCAGGGCCACTTTTGAGCTTTCAACTCTGAGCTGCCTCAAAGAAAAGGAAATATGATATTTGTGCCCCATGACTGGAGAGCTGATCAAGTGACCCTACCCCTCAGATATAAGGGTAATTTCCAACATAGGTATTAAGGTTCAAGTCCCATCACTTCCTCCAGCTCTTTCCCTAACTCACAACCTAGCCTGAGCATTCAAATACTGTTTCTATGTTTATTATACTAGTCAAACTGGTATTTTTGTTTTATTTTCCTGCTTTTAGAAAGGGCCAAGTTCATTCCCCATTTCATATTTTTATTTCAACCTCTTACAACTCTTTCCTGCTTGTCTCATGTCACCTCTGCTCCTTTTCCTGATTCTCCTAACTGAATTTTTCTTCTTTTTCACATTTGTCTAGTTTAGGCTCTTCCTATTTCCATATAAATTTTATAATCAGCTTGTCAATTTCCATTTTTTTTAAGTTTGCTGAAATTTTTATTGAGATGTCAAAGAATCTATAGTTAAATGTGGGTAGAATATCTTAGGACAATTTTGAGACTTCCTGTGAAGCCTAAGCCACAGAAACAGGTCTTATGTCTCACTTCGTGGTGTGAAATATACCACATATTGTGGCTCTGGGGCATTAATTTAATAAAAAAGATGTGTAAAGTACTTTCCATAGGGCCTAGACTTGAGGCATGATTTATTTCCTTTGGTTCCTATCTAACTTTCTGGTGTCTTCTAATAAAGTTGCTTTCCCACGAGGCCACTAAGCTTAAGGCACAATAAGGTTCTCACCATTGTCATAATACTTAGTGAATTTTTTTAATACTCTGTATTTTCTACATACCGTTTCTCTTTGCAAAAATGTTCAGCTATTTTTATTCACCTGTTAAGCTCCTACTAATCCTTCAAATCCCAGAAAATTGCAAAGTCCTTGGTAAAGCCTTGCCTAATTCTCTTGGGATGGGTGGGATAATTGCTCCCCTTATCTATAATCCACACATCATTCTTTATGCCCCTTAATTACTCTTAATGTTTAATATTAAAATGTGTCTATTTGCGTGATTCCATTAGACTGTGAGCATAATGGTGAGAGAAACAGGGTTGGTTTGTTTCATATTTGTATCCCCAGCAAGATGAGTTTATTAATTAACTATGGAGATTAATGTACACACATACTTTGCAATTCAGTCCCACACATTTTTGGGCATCTCTATGAGCCAATCCTTGTTCTTGACACAGAAATGAATATAAAAGTATAAAACATGTTACAGAAGATACCAAAGGTTTAGACTCAGAATTTCTGAGTTAATTGCAGGTTGTGTAATATTGGACACCAGTTTCTTTATCTTTCATATAGAATCATCAAGACATTCTAGCACACACTATGTTTTAAAACACAACATGAAATTGTGCCAATGAAAGTCTAAAATCTTTATAGTTGTTTTTAAAACATGACCCTTTGACTTTATGAAATTCCTAAGGTTTACAATGAATTTAATTGGGATTTATAGTCCCTATATACTCAGAAAAATACAATAATTTCCATAACATGACAAAAACATAAGACACTACAAGATGTGTCCAAAGAATGGAGCTATTAGTTTGTTTTCTAACAAATAAGGCAGGAATAACAATTGTAAGTTAAAGCACCAGTGAGTCTACATAGAAGAGACATAACCAGGAGAATAGGTAAGATTCAAACGCAGGGAGTGAAAACTAATTATGTATTTGTGGGGCTCCAGGTACGGCAGCACACTGTGAATTTGCAATGAATCCAGTATACAGTTTCAAAGAATATCTGCTCGGTCAGTTTATATTCAATGATAGGAAACAAAAGACAGCTACAGGTGGAAGATAACAGCAGTTTCCTCTTCATAACATCATAGTTGACAAATGTCACTATGCAACCTGAAATGTGGCTAGAGAATGGTGTGGATAAGAATATGGAAATCACAAGAGGTGGCGGCTGCAGAAATGGAGCCTGGGAAGGATTCTTGAGTAGCTGCAGGCTCCCAGCCTTTCCTCCACCCAGCTTTTCACTTCAAGGCAGTTTCTGGCTCTTGATTATGTTGATTTCCCAGGGTGCAATTCAGTGATTCTGTTCTCCCATTTTCTCTCAGGAGTGCCCCTACTCATTCTGTTTAATGATGGATTGACTGTATAATAAAGCCAGACATTTGCATGCATATTGCAAGCCAGCATTACCTTTGCAGAGCTGTCAGTGTTAAAGTGAGTTTTTTTTCACCACCAAACCTGATAAAAATAGAGATCAGAGGCAGGCATCATACGCAAGAGCTGAGTAAGTTTTCTGTAGTCGGTTTTGATGAAAATGAAGGCTTCCCCTACCTGTCCTTCCCCAGCCACTGATTCATAAAAAAACATTCTTCTGGACCTCTCCAATTTACTGTTCTCCAATTATAGACTTAAGACATGTCTTTTCATCTCTCTCATTGACATGACAACCCAATCCTTTGTGTAGGTAACACACAGTCTGTACACTTAACAAACAAGCTCAGAAATCATCAAATTTTACTTTTACTCAAGGTAATGTTCTTTACTGCATAGGCACCGCACTTGGCAATCACCCACCCAGAGACTAAAATGCAATGGATAAATATGTACTTTAAAGATAGAGCAATGTCCAGAAGACAAATAGTCAAATTAAACTCTATTTGGAAATAATACCTGTCACTAATCACAATTTTATGTATCTATCTTCTCGACTCAGTCCAATGAAATTAGAACTTAACAAATTTTGTTTCTCAAAGAGCTAAGGACACTGGAGATTATAAATATATTTGGAAATAGCTCATTTTTATTTTTTGTTTATTTTTGAATATTTTTATAAGTTTTTATTTAAATTCCAGTTAGTTAACATGCAGTGTAATATTAGTTTCATGCGTACAATATTGTGATTCAACACTTCCATACATCACCCAGGGCTCATAACAAGTGCACTCCTTAATCCCCATGAACTATTTAACCCATCCCCCTGCCCACCTCCCCTCTGGTAACCATCAGTTTGTTCTCTATAGTTAAGAGTCTGTTTCTTGGCTTGCCTCTCTCTCCTTTTCTCCCTATGCTCATTTGTTTTGTTTCATAATTCCATATATGAGTGAAATCATATGGTATTTGCCTTTCTCTGACTGACTTATCTCTCTTATGCCATCCATGTCATTGCAAATGGCAAGATTTCATTCTTTTTTATGGTTGAGTAATATTCCATTATACACACACACACACACACACACACACACACACACACACACACCGCCTTTTCTTTATCCACTCATGAATTGATAGACACTTGGGCTACTTCCCTAGTTTGGCTATTGTAGATGATGCTACTATAAACATTGGGGTGTATGTATCCCTTTGAATTAGGATTTTTGTATTCTTTGGATAATACCTAGTAGTTCAGTTGCTGGATCATAGGGTAAATTCTATTTTTAACTTTTTGAGGAAACTCCATACTGCTTTCCAGAGTGGCTGCACCAGTCTGCATTCCCACCAACATTGCAGGAGCATTCCCCTTTATACACATCCTTGCCAACACCTGTTGTTTCTTGTGTTGTTGATTTTAGCCATTCTGACAGGTGTGAGGTGATATCTCATCATAACTTTGATTTGCATTTCCCTGATGATGAGTGTTGTTGAGCATCTTTTCATGGGTCTCTTGGCCAGCTGTACGTCTTCTTTGGAAAAATGCCCATTTTTAATTAGATTATTCATTTTGGGGGTGTTGAGTTTTATAAATTCTTTATATATTTGGATACTAAACCTTTATCAGATATGTCATTTGCAAATATCTTCTCCCATTCCCTAGGTTGCCTTTGCTATGCAGAAGTTTTTCATTTTGATGAAGTCCCAGTAGTTTATTTTTGCTTTTGTTTCCTTTGCCTCAGGAGACATATCTAGTAAGAAGTTGCTACAACCAATATCAAAGAGGCTACTGCCTCTGTACTCCTCTTGGATTTTAATGCTTTCTTGTCTCACATTTAGGTCTTTAATCCATTTTGAATTTATTTTTGCATGTGGTGTAAGAAAAATAGCTCAATTTTTAAATTAAGACACAGCTGACTGGTCCAGCTCTTTTCTTCACACAGCTGGCTGATAAGACCCAGTTTTTACTGGCACCTAGTATTCTTCAAGAATTAAGAAGACACTAAGAAAGAATTGTTCAGAACCACAGAAAGTCTCACACAGAAAGCTTTGTAGTTCCTTCATCTTAGCTGCAAACTACTTGCTTTTTCCTTCTTTAAACCAACTCAATTTTATGGAAGGAAGATGAATTGTTATTTACCAGACTTTAATGACTCTGCTATATATTTAAGCTCATGATAAAAATAATACTAGAGAGCATTCACTATTTGGAAGTTTCTCTACTATGCCTGCTACAGGTATGATTTCACTTCCTGCTCCAGCAGTCCCCGCTCCTATCTGCAGTATTATTTCCACACCCCTCAATTTTTACACTTCACATATACTGGCTTTCTTTTTCTACTAGCTACCATGCTTTTTGTTACCACATGGCCTTTGCACACATTATTTTGTGAAACTAGAGTCCTCTCTCTCTCCTTCCCCTCTCCATTCTTCATCACCTATTATATTCTTTTACATTCTTCACATCTTAGTTGAAATATCATTGGCTTATAGAAACTTATATTTGCCTATTATACATGTACACACAAATTCTATAATAAATGGGTCGCTTTTATTACATTTTTAATTATTTTCAATATTTATCTTCCCTGATATAGACACTATGAGGTCAACATCTATACCTGCCTTGATCAGAACTCACCTCTTTGAGCCTAAAACATTCTTTAGAAAGGTCTGTTTTACTAGTTTTAGTTCTGCGTATCTACACAAGTGTTATTTCTTTTAAAATAGTTCTTAAAGAAGAATGATATGTAGGATATCTGGATTTTTAATAAATAAACTCAAGACCTAACAATCTTGTATGTTAAGATGACCAACACTTTTTTTTTAAATTTTTTTTAAAGATTTTATTCATTTGAGAGAGACAGAGACAGAGAGAGCACAAGGAGGGGAGAGGCTGAGGGAGAGGGAGAAGCAGGCTCCCCAGTGAGCCAGGACCCCGATGCAGGGCTTGATCCTAGGACACTGATCACAACCTGAGATGAAGGCAGACGTTTAACCGACTGAGCCACCCTGGGGCCCTAGATGACCAACACTCCTAACTAAATAAATAAATAAATAAAGTCAAGCACAAATTTCTATAGGTAAATCTCATTCAATTTCCTTTTGGTAGACATTAAATTCTATGTAATATATTGTATTTAGCTTTTTAAAAAAGATTCATTTATTTGAGAGAGAGAGAGAGAGGCAGGGAGGCACAGGGGGAGAGGGAAAAGTCTTAAGCAGATTCCACACTGAGCATGGAGCCATATGCAAGGCTCCACATGGGGCTTGATCTCCAACCCTGAAATCAGGGACCTGAGATCACGACCTGAGCCGAACCAAGAGTCAGACACTTAACCGACTGTGCCACCCGGGCGCCCCCTATTTAGCTTTTTGTTTTGATTCTCAAAAAAGTGGTAGTTTACCTTTTTACATTGAGAACCTATTTATCTTCTCCAAGTTTTGATTTTCTTTTTTTTTTTTTTTCAAGATTTTATTTATTTTAGAGAGAGAGAGAGCAAGAGCAAGCACAAGTGGTGGAAGGGGCAGAGGGAGAAGCAGACTTCCCAAGGAGCAAGAAGCCCTATGCAGGACTGGATCCCAGGACCCTGCGATCATGACCTGAGCCGAAGACAGACACTTAATCAGGTGCCCTCTAAGTTTTGATTTTTAAATAGAGTGTTTTTTTACCCTTCATCATTATCCTGATTTTCTCCTCCTCCTCCTCCTTCTCTTATTCATCCTCTATCCCCTTCTCCTCCCCCTTTGTCTTTCTGTTTAAACAGGTTCAGGTTATGATTTGTTTGAAGGTCACTTGTTCTTGGCAGTGATGTTATTTTTGATGGATTCTTGGATATTTTGTCTTAGCTTCTGTACATTTATTAAATAGTCTTTCAAATGTTATTTAGAGTGCTCTTTAATGAACAATACTAGTGAATAAACTATACATTCATAGAAAAATTACCTCTTCACAAAAAAGTAAATATATGAAACAGAAATGGCTTGAGGGATGGTATTAGGTTTATATTATGTTTATATTGTGCGCAATATCTAATATGATACCTTCTCCCTTGTAAGAGCTCAGCCTTTGCTTGAAATGAAAAATTTGCCATTGATTTATTGCATTGGGGTGTGAGATGAAGGGAGATACAGATGGAGTGCCTGAATTACTGATTTCTCAGGTGTGACCCACGTTCTTCTTCACAGTATAACTGCATAGAGTTACCAAAATTTCTCAAAAACCTAAGACAGGAGGACAGATTACGAAGCTGGAGGTCTTCGCAGTTCCTGAGCTTGAGTTCCAGTTCTTTCACTTATTGGCTCTGACAACTTTAAGCCATTTACCTCTCTGACCTTCCTTTTGCCCCAAGGTCAAATGAAGATAGTAACAGAATCTGCCTGCGGGCTTTTATTCAATCAACATTTATTGGGTTCCAACCACATGCATGCTGTTATATATGGATTAGGTCATTTAGACATCACATCAGCCCCCTGGTTTGGTGTCATCCATTTTACAGATGAGGGAAACTGAGGCTCAGAGAGGTGAAGTAATTTGCCCAAAGTAACGCAGTTTTAAAAAATGGCACAACTTTTCCTGCTCATCAAACGTTCCCTCAGAAATCGCCTTTTCAAAAGGCAGCTGCACATTGTGCTCCCATAGCAGCAACTTGCATATTCCAATTTCAGCACGATTATCACATTGTACTACAATTACATGCACTATACACATACAATACTATAACACTATATGCCAAGAACAGTGCAAAGCGCTTTGCGGTAATTATCCCGTGTAATCTTCCTCTCCTATGAGATAGATACAATTATCATGCTCATATTTTGGATGAGGAAACTAAGACACAAAAAATTTAAGTGAGTTCCCTAATGTCATATATCTAAAATGCGGAAGAGCCAAGATTTTAATCCCTATCTCTGTCTGCCTCCAAATTCAAGTCCTTACTAGTTGCTAAAATTCAGTTTACCAAGAAACTTTCAAGGACAAAAATCATAAATAAAAAGAGATCTCAGCAGAAAGTCAATCAGGCTACAACATCAAGAAATATAATAGATGGGCGGAATACCCACATGGGTACCAGTTTTAGCAAGAGAGTCAAATAATCAAAGAATAGGTTTTCCAGACTGTGCAACTATCTTGGTAATTACCTGTCAGCACAGATGCAAGTGGGTCAGATGACCCTGAACATGGTACTAGAGATATTACAGGTGTTCAGTAAATATGCACTAATTTATTGATTCACACAGTATCTATCCCACATTATTCTAACAGAGAGTCTCTGAGAAAATACAACAATCTAGTTGTTTACTTGCAATAAACACCCATTTTCCTAATATAACAGATGAGGCTATACGACATCAGCTTGGTATGGATATTTCTGCTCAGCTGGTGCGGCACTGCTAGTTGTAGGGAGAATCTCAAACAGAGGCAATCACTGATCTATCTGTATCCTGGATGGTTGTTTGCAACACTCATTTGTTGCTGGAAAACAGACACACGCATTTTCAAGTTTGTCTGTATTCTTGGAAGGACTGTGTGAGATGTAAACCTTCTCGAGTATCAATAATCTCCATCAAAAATGCAAAATCTTATCGTTTCCTATGATAGCATTTTGCTGTTTTTTGGCTTCAACCACATCCAGGCCTTATTCTTCAGTTGCATAAACATTCTCCCTTTTTGGTGTTCCATTCGGGGCATTTGTGTCATGTGAGTACAGCAGTGTTTGCTGTAAGAAATTTCTTTTGCTGCGCTAATAAGAGGATATAATGCATTTATTTATTACAATAATAAACACAGCTGTAAAATGGACCGTAAAAAATAAATGACATGAACATTTCTGTAACTAATGTGTCAGCTGTAATTGAGAAATAAATTAAATGATCCATCTGCTTCCCTCCATTGATTCTACTATTTTCTTCAGTATTTAGGATATGTAAAATGAAGTCAGTATTATTAATACTAATTATTCACTAACAAAAATGCCACATTGGTATTGATTGGTTCTGTAATATAATTTTGCCAATATCTAACATGCTATTACTCTTTCCAATACACTCAAATCTAAGGAGCGTATGAACTCTGTCTCATTAACATTGTTTTCTCTTTAATTCATACTATTAAATTTTATCTATGTGGTTGACTTACAAGCCTCTGTGTAATAAGTGGAACAATAACCTAACCTATTACTATGATTGTGATTTCAAAGGAGAGAAGAAAATAAGTAAATAAATAGATAGATGTGTTTCATGTGTGTTATAAGATGTAACCTCTTTGCTAATCTGGTTCAATGATGAGAGTCAAAATAGCCAATAGTCAGTCATGGGAATGAATTTACTATATCACATATTTCCCCTCGATATTTTTAAGTATCCTCCAATAAGATAATATGTGTTTGCTCAGGGAAAATAAGGATTTGTTTTTATTTTTTCAGTTTTTTTTTTAATTAACCCTTCTCTATTGCTAAAATCAATTTTCCCCCCTTAAGCCTCTAGCCCCATTCATGTCACAGCCAAGCAAATTATTTGCAACACTTTGGAGAGAAAATGTGAATGCAAAGCTGCATTTGTAAATGGTTTTTCTTCCAATGTTTCATTAATTTAATTACATAAATAATTCATATTCACTGTAATAATAACATAAGATTTTTAAAAAAAATAAAATAGAAATCACCCAGATATAACTACCCCTAAGAGTTTCTTGTATGTCTATTCCAATTCTTTATTGCTATAAACAAACCACTCCAAAACCTGGTAACTTAAAATAATGACATTTACATTGCTGACAATTCTGTGATTTGGGTGGGGCTGGTAGGTTTCACTCATCTTTGCTCATTGGCATCATATGGAGTGGTTTGACTGCTGGAGCTGGAATCGTTTGAAGACTTATTTGCTCATATGTCTGATGTTATCTGTCTCTGGACCTCAGCAGGAGCTCTGGCTAAAAAAACTGTACGTGTCCTTTCTATGTAGCTATTTGGCCTTTTGGCAGAATGACAGATGTGTTTCAAGGGCAAATATCTCAACAAGGTCATGCAAAAGTTGTGTTAGTCTATTTTTTTAACTTTTATATTTTGTAATAACTCAAATTTAACAAAACATTTGCAAAGTTAGTACACCAGAGTTTCTGAGTACCATTCACCCACTTTCCCTCAATGTTCATATTTATGTAATCATGGTACAATTATCAAAATTAAGAAATAAATATTGATACAATACTATTAACTAAATATTAGATTTTATTCAAATTACACAAGTTATCCACTCATGTCCTTTTTCTCTTCCAGAACCCAACCCAGGATATCACATTACCTTTATTCGTCCTGTCTCCTTAGTCTCTTAAAATCTTTAATACTTCCTTGCTTTTTCTTTGTATGTAATATCCTCAACACTTTTGAAAAGTACTGGTCAGGTGTCTTGTACAATGTCCCTCCAATTGGGTTTGTCTCTATCTTCTCATGATTAGATAGATCGAGGATATGCGTTATTAGGAAGGACAACATGGGGGTGATGTGCCTTTCTCAATGCATTATACCAAGGGGTCAATGATGTTGATGTTTCTTTTATTGGTGACTAAATATTGATTGCTTGGTTAAGGTGTGGTGTTTTCCAGGTTTCTACACCATAAGTTTATTATTTTGCTTACACGAGTCTCAAAAAATTTTAAAATGTTAAGCAAACAATGAACTCTTTGAAATAGAACTGTCATGATGAAATTTCATATTTAAAAATTGGGCTGTGTTTACTTTATTTGATAGCAAAATCCTTCATTGAAGTTCAAGAGAGTGGGGTAGATGTCACTTCTCTGAGAATACTGGTTTCCAAATCCCCATCTTTGTTCTGAGTTCTTCCAACGTGCCTGTACTTCTTAGCTACCTGGATGTTGTCTGGGATCCGGAAGGTTTATCTTCCCAGCCACATGCATTCCTTATTCCTTATTCCAACTTTCGTTAATAGCTCCAATATCTACCTATTTATCTAAACCTGCAGAATTCTCTTTGGCTTCTCTTTTTCCAAGCTCTCCAATCCTAGTCAACAGTGGAAACAAGATGATTCTGCATACTCCAAGTCCTTGGAAACTATCTTTTTTCTCCTGCTGCAGGCTTTAACTACATCTTCTGTGTAGTACTGGGGTTGCCCAGCTGGCATCCCTGCCTTAAGTCTCTTCTCCTTGTAGAAAAGAAAGGAAAAAGAAAAGGAAAAGGAAAAGCAAAAGCAAAGGGGGGATGTTTTGGAGCCACAGAAACTGGATTTTTAATGCTAACTCTCTTAATCTCATGTTTACTTACTATTTGGAGAACCTTAAGAAGTAATTTATCTTAGCATCTCTGAGCCTCAGTTTCTCTCTCAGCAATATGAGCATAATTAAACCTATAGGTGATACCCTATAGGATACCCTATGCATTCACAACATTCTATACATTAGTTTAATCTTTATAAAACATAGCTTTGAACATACTATTCCCTAATGAAAATATTTTTTATGACTCTTCGTTGCTCTCAGAGTAAAGCACAAAGTTCTTAGCCTTTACAGTCCTCTGTCTTTCTACCCTAAACTTCATGTCTAATATCCTTTCCTGCCCAACACCTTAGTGGACTGTGTGTTACAGATTGAGTCCTCCACCATTTCCCTTCCCCTCCTCATCTTTTTCTGACCCTGCTTTTCTATTTATACTTTAATCCAACCTGGAATGCCCTATAGCAGAGCAGTTAGAAACCCTGGTTCTCGAGTCAGACTATAGGGTTTCGTATCCTAGTTCTGTTACTTGCCAGGTGTGTGCCCTTGGGTGGGTGACTTAACCACTCTGTGCCTTGGTTTATCCATTTGTAAAATGGCATAATATACCTATACCATAAGATGATTACAAAGGTTAAAATAATTATTAAACACTTAGAATAATACCAGATGGCAGAGAAGTATTAATAAATATCAGTTATTAGATAGTTTCAACTCAATATCCTTCAAATACGAGCTAAATTACATCCTTCAGGAATCTTTTTCTAGTGCCCTCAGATAAATATGAACTTCCTCAGTTCTGAACTTATCCTTCACGTGTATGCAGCTCTTGTTATTTAGTTTCTATTATGTGTTATAATTAAAATGCATGTGTTATTTCTACTAAACTACTTACCCCTTAAGAAGAAAAATATCTTTTGATCTGTCATCTGACTAGCCACCAAACACAAAGAAGAATTTCAATAAATATATAATAAATTAATTTTTCTCACATCCCATCAATAAAACATACCAAATTCATGCCATTTAAAATGTCTTTTTGGTCTCATCAAAGATGTAGATAACCCCAAATTCAGAGTGATGTCTTATTTCTAGGAAACACAGGGTATAGAGAAACTGTAGAAGTTAAATAAGCTTAATCTAATTGACCTATCTCTATTAGAGGTCATAATTAATTATAATAATTAGTTTTATTTATAGCACATGAAAAATAAGTCACACAATAAATGAGAATTCAAGGCCTAAAGACTAGCATTTCTGGTTGTGTGTCAGGTTTAAGTAAGACAGTAGCTCTAAAGAGCTAAACTCTCTTTGAAAACAAAATAAAACATTACATTTATCCAAAGGTATATCTACCCCCAGTTCTTTGTGCTTCAAGAGTTATAAATTTGTTCAGGGTACCAAGACCACACAATGGAAATAGGACATTCTTTTCCACACACGGTGCTAGGAATACTGGATGCCCACAGGTAAAAGAATGAGGATGGACTCTTACCTCACACTATATGCAATATTAACTCAAAGTAGATTATACTTAAGACCAAACTTATTAAACTGCTAGAAGAAAACATAAGGAAAAAGCTTAATAACATTGTATTTGGTTATGATTTTTTGGATATGACACCATGAGCGCAGACTAAAAAAAGCAAAAATTGGGCAAATGTGACTATATCAAACTCAAACACTTCTGGAATCAATCGATATAGTGAAAAGGCAACACACAGAATGCGAGAACATATTTCTTAATCATATATGTGATACAGGATCAATATCCAGAATATATAAAGAGCTCCTAAAACTCAACAATAACAACAACAACAACAATTTAAAAACGGGCACAGGAGTTGAACAGACATTTTTCCAAAGAAAATATATAAATAGCCAACAAGCATATGAAAAGATGCTCAAAGTCATTAATAACTAGATAAATACCTTTCAAAACTACAATTAGATATCACTTCCTAACCATTAGGACAATGTTCACCATCAGCTTAGGCCAGACAAAAATTACTATATTCCAGACAAAGTCCTTCTCCATAAGTGAATTGACCTCTTGGCAAAAACCCTGACCCTGTGGGGTACCCATGAGGATGCTTTTGAATGTAAGGGACAGAAACACTATTATAATTGGCTTAAATGATGAACATATTTATTGTCATGAATAACAAGAACTGCAGAGGCAGGCAATTCCTGGATCATTAAGTACATAACTTAATGATAACATCATGGCCCAGGGTCCTCCTAACTTTTGGATTTGCCAGCCTCAGTGTATTGATCCTTTCTGTGGCCATATAATGTAAGCTGCGATTCCAGCTGGCATTCGCTGATAAGCAATGTTGTACCAACGAATGGAAGTGTCTCCTTTTTTTTTTAATTGTATTTATTTATCTATCTATTTATTTATTTAGAGAGAGGGAGAGTGTGAATAGGGGGAGGAGCAGAGGGAGAGAATCCTCAAACAGACTACCCACTGAGTGTGGAGCCTGCCAGGCTTCATCCTATGACCCATGAGATCATGACCTGAGTGGAAACCAAGTTGAACCCTCAACTGACTGTGCCATCCAGCCTCCCCTGGAAGTGTTTCTTTTCATGGGTCTTTGCAAAAGATAAAAAGAAAAAGAACAAAAAAACAAAAGAAAACAAAAAAACCCTCTTTCTCCAGAGCGTACAGTTGGCACATGGCAATCACAGCTCAACACATGTATTGGTAATAGAAATTGGATGACTCTGTCTTGGCAGTAAACAATATTCCCTAGACTCTGCTCCTAACCAGTTTTACAATTTAAGATACATACATACTTTTGTCCTCTGGGACTCAACTTTCTCGTTTTCCCTATTGAGCTATAGTACCTATCTTCAACCACACTTCTACTTGAAAAGTCTAATTTTATATATTTGCTGAGTGTAGAGTTCTGTGCTGGATTTCAAGGTGTTCAAAGATGACTAAATAACAGTTGTTGCCTTTGAGGATCTTAAGCGACTAGAAAAAAACAAAAAACAAAAACAAACCCATTCCACTGGATTCATCATAAGAAGACACAGGTCCAGAGCTGCTGATGAGGAACTGAATACCTGGTGAATCCTGAGACTAAAACTTAGACGAAATTAGTCAGGAGGTAGATGGAGAGAGAATAGCTTCTGAGAGTCTAATCTGAGCTTTAGATCACTGCCCTCCTCCCCCCAAAACTAACGAGTTCTGGAATTTTCTGTAATTTGGAACAATAAAATTTCTCCTAATTTAAATGGTTAAACTGATGAAGTGGGAAAAAAATGCATGAACTGGAGAAGCCTTGAGTGTTTCAAAAATACCCAGGGAAAATAAATTAAGATTCTTTTGGAAGGAAAAATAGTTTTCAATGCAAGGTATTAGTGTCTATCAACAACCAGTACATTCAGGGGTTGGCATTTTCCTCCAATGTCAGCCCACATATATTTCTATAAAAATTGACCTAAATGAGAATAGAAAGTGAGGCTAAGTTGAGGAAATGTCACTTTCCTTGGACCCCCTTCAAGACGGTTCCCCCACTGTGTCACATGTGAGTTTATTGGCACAGATGGTTTTCATTAAATGTGCCATTTTCTGCACACACAGCTTAGGTTGTATCATACAGGTAACTATAAGCTAGGCTGAGATGAGATATGATGATGATAATGATGGTAAGAATGTGTCAACAATGGTAACATCTATAATTTATTGAGTGTTTCCCATATTGAAACACTGTGCTAAGAATCTTACATACATAAATTCTTTATACTGTCACGTGCACCCTGTTGAGGGTTGCTGAAGCTCTAAAAAATTAACTTTGTTGCTTGTAGAACTACAGCTTGTTAAGTGATAGAAACAAAACCAAACCAAACCAAAGTCTGTCTAACTGCAAGCTGTGTCCTTTATTCTATTTTGATGTCATTACACTACATCTTGTCTTGGAGTAACCCATACATTTATAGTGTGCTGAGCCCGTGGTATATACCTAATAAGTGTGATGATTGTGGCAATGCGGAGCCGCCCACCCTTCTCTTACTGGCAGGGAGATTAACACCTATTTACTTGGAGAGAGTCTAAGGGGATTAGCTGGATGTTTAGCTCAGTTTAGTTTAGGGCTTCTTAACCTCAGCATTATAGACATTTACAGCCAGATTATTTGTTGTAAGGGGCTGTCTTCTGAATTATAAAATGTTTAGCAGTATCCCTGGCCTCTTTTACATTCTAGATGACAGTAGCATTCCCCTCCAAGTGTGACAACAAAAAATGTCTGCAGACATTGCCAATTGTTCCCTGTGAGGCAAAATCACATTTGGTTAAGAACCACTGGTATAGATCCTTGCAAAATTAGGTATTGATAAGGCAGAGACCAAACTTTGCTATGATTAGAATTATCAAATAACACATTATTCTGAAATATGTCCTATTCCTATTGATTAAAAACATAATTCTGATTGATTAAAGAAAAAGTCAAAGACCAGACAAGATGAACCTTTCTAAGCATTGGACTAAGTGAAGTTAAAGACCTAGGCATCTAGACTGGGCAGTGAATAAACGCCTGCCTCTTAAGAGAAGTTAAGATCTGGGCCATGCTTAGGAGCCAGCTGGTAAGGTTAGCAAGAGGGGCTTGGCCAACGACTGGGCTGGGCACTCGCTCTCATCATCATACTCACCTAGGCAACTGTTTGCTAAAGAGCAAGTCTTCAGGGAAGAACATGAACAGGCATCTTTTTACTCTCATTTAGCATAGCATCTGCTAAAGTAGAGAGCTTACAATAGGTCTTTGAGATAGTCGTTATTACGGCCATTTGAGCCAATATAAACTTACATAGAGAGAAGTTAATAGCTTCCCCCAAACTGCCAAACTAGTACATGGAGGAAGAGAGATTAGAACTCTCCAGTGCTTCAATACAGGCCGATGGGACAGGACACCCAATAACTAGCAACTGAATTCTTTCCATCAACAGGGAAGAAAATTAGGGAGTTATTCCTTTAAAAGTACATATAAGAACATTGTATATTTCTTAAGGAACATGGATAAATCTGAAATGAGCAGAAATAGCCTAAAATTACTTTACAATAGTCTTAACTTCCAGTCCTTGGAAGTTTTCATGACTATCCTAAATACATTAGTAAATGTAAAAATGCACATATATCCTCAGGGCAGTTGTCAGCCCTTATATCAGTCTGTTCAGGCCACCACTGCCTGGGTAGCTTAACAATAGTAATTTATTTTTTCACAGTTCTAGATGCTAGAAGTCCACGATCAAAGTGCCAGCGTGGCCCATTTCTAGTGAGGACTCTCTTCCTGGCTTGCAGACAGCTGCCTTCTGGCTATATCCTCATATAGGCTTCCTTTGTGTGTGGACTCAAGAGAAGAGTGGGTGGAAAGAGAACTTTTTGGTGTCTGTGCTGATATAACTAATCCCCTCGGATCAGGGTCCCACATTTATGACTTCATTTAACCTTTATTTCTTTAGAGACTCCATCTCCAAATATACCCACACTGTGGGTTAGAACATCCAACATAGGAATTTTAGGGGGACACAAATGTAACAGTCCATAGTCGTCATAACCTTCCATCAAGTTACATTGTTAAGAAGACAGAATTCAAAGCCAGAGTGGTTACCCTGACTGTCCCTTTGGGAACATCATTACATTAAATTTGCTCTGTGCTGTTTTTGTTTGTTTTTCCCACCTTTTATTTTTTAAAAATGGAAGGAAAGATCTCCCCTGACCTGAAGAAAATCTCTTATTTTCAAATAAACTTGAAGGACAAAACCATCTAGCCTTTCCCCTTTGCCCCTGGCAGTGAGTGAGCCTGAAGTGAAACCACGGCATCGTTTGCAAAGAGCTACAGAGACTGTACAGTCGGTGCTGCACACTCGATGCTTCCTAGGGCAAGGCAGCTTATACACAGGAGTAGAGAGGCTGACTGTGCTGCCATAGACGCTGGTGCGCTCTCAGACAGAGTGAAAAGTACATAGTGATTACAGCACACCTGAGAGGCAGTTCTGCTAACTCATGACAGATCCCGGGTCTGCAGTCAAATGGACTGGGTGTGAATCTTGGCTCCACTTACTGTGTAGTCTTGGGTAGTTAGTTAATCTCTTTGCACCACATTCAGTAAAGTGTGAGGGATAGTAAGACTGACCTCACAGGATTGCTAGGAGAATAAATGGTAACTACATGGAGAGTGCACAATAGATGCTTACTTTAAAAATATGTAAATCAAAAACACATCTGGTTGGTTTTATTTTATTTTATTTTTTCATTAAAGGTCTTATTAACTGGAGTCCTGGCCTCTAACTAGAACTCTTAATTCATTATAGTGTCAATGGTACCACATACCACACACACACACACACACACACACACACACACACACACCATTTAAAAAAATCATCAAATGCACTTTAAAGGAGCCATTTCTAAGTGTCTAACATTGTGTTAAGTGTGCTAGAGATATAATGGAGAGCAAGGTGGGAAGAGATATGGGATCCCTCTCGTATTCCAGTACCTCCATGGTAGCAGATATATCCTCCAGAGAATCCAAAAGACAATGAACCCACTCTCGCTTGTGAAAAATTATCTTTGTGAAACCCAGAGGTTATATGGAAAAAAGCAATGCCGCATTTCAAGCTCCTGTCTAAGGAGAACATGTTGGCCCAATCAAGACACAAAACAAAAAAGGTGATGCAAAAAACTTCAACAATTCAATTAAATAATATTTTAATAAAATATTTTAAAAATAAATTCAAAATAACTCATGTAGAACAAAACTATCAATACAAGATAAATAGAGGCTTGAACCCTGACGTTTCATGACTTGGCCTCATTTTTCTCTCTAATATTGGCCCTGGGCCCAGATTTATAATGCAACCCATAAGCCTGTCGTTCCCAGTGCACAGCAGGAGGGTCAGCTAATAGCTCTTGTCCATAGCAGAGCAGAGGACTTAGAGGACACCATGGCCAAGAGCACATGTGATTCTTTCCTGACCTTCTACTATTTGCAACCAAGATCAGCATCTCTCCTTTGGAGGTCTTAGGTTCTCTAACTCTTAGAGACAGAAGAATCTAGGTCATAATGCCAATAATAATAATGTCTAGGGTAGACTCGCCATGGCAAGAAAGAAGAGGAGTGGGATAAGAAGGGGTGCCTGACTGGCTCTTGGTAAAGCAAAGCAAAACTTAATTATTTCATTCCCCATTTACTCCTGTTTATTGACCTTTATTTACATCTTGTCTGGAATAAGCAGAGACATCACTACTTGAGAAACCACTAAAAAATTGGAAATCAGAAAACATGAATAAAATGATGGAACAGAATTAAGGCAGAAAGGAATTTCTAAGTAAAAAACCATTCAAAAACCTGGAAAGATTTTACTCTAACAATTTAAACTCAGTTCTCTTTATCGTACAAAGAAATGAAAAAAATATATGTGAGCAATAAATATGTCATGGGATTATTTTTTTTTCTAGCAATGGTCCTGTCTTAAAGGAGCTTACAATCTAACTGAAGAAGGTCAGTATCACAAGGAAGTAAATAAGATAAAATATTAACGATAAAAAATAGGCTACGTGTGAGAAAACAGCAGCAAGGCAAAGGAGGGTAAATGATATCAGAACATTAAAAATTTAATTTTTATTCATTTGACCTTTAAGTCATAAAACAAATATCATTTTATTGTAGGAAAAATAATAAATCAGAAGGCATGAAAGGAAGAATATAAAAATTATCTGTAATCCCTCAGACAAACATAATTAAAATTTCACAGTAGTTTCACCTTTCCTCCTTATATTTAATTATTATTTTTCCTCCTGCAGACACAGGCTTGGGTTAGGAAAGATAAGACTCAGAAAATAATTACTGGATGTTCATGGAAGAACCAATCAAAGGGGTCTTTAAAATTTGCCTGTGCTGATATGGCGATGATGTAGACATCATGCCAGCAAAAGTTAAAGAATAATCTGGTACTTTTATGGGGAGGAAACAGTAGATGAATGTATATTCATAGAGGGAAAAACAGGGAAGACAGGGTGACATCGATTCTAGCCTCACCCTTTAAGATTTTATTTTTAAGTAACCTCTACACCCAACATGGGGCTCGAACTCAAAACTCTGAGATCAAGAGTCACATGCTCACCGACTCAGCCAGCCAGGCCCCCCTAGCTTTACGCTTCAATAATAACTAAGTAAGTAAGTAAGTAAATAAATAAAGTGGAGATCACTGTTTGCACACAGTCCAAACCTGACCACCTAAGTGAGTTAATACTGGAGCTTGGACCTCCTGACTCTCCTGAGAGTGACATCATGTAGTGTTGCAGGGAATGGGCCCATTTGGGGAAGATTTCTTTGGATGTGCATTCCATACATGATTCTTTGGGAAATATTCTGGTGCAGACTCTTCAGACTCTATTCAGAATCCATAGTTTCATCAACAACACAGCCCACCTCACCAGGATAATCAAACACCTCATAAATTCCAGAAACTGCTCTAGAAAGCCAGATATCTCCCCTGCATCAAGGAAAGATGTTCTGCCCTTTCAGGGGAAATTGTGTTCATGGTATTTGAAGGACTTGGCCATCCTTACCACTCCCTCCCTCAGAGTTTAACTCTAGTTTCACATGTAATTACCTAGGAAATCAAGTCCTTAGGATGACTAACATAGGTAGTAAATTCCAAATAACTTAAATCTTAAAGGGAAAGTTTAACTCTAGTTTCACATGTAATTACCTAGGAAATCAAGTCCTTAGGATGACTAACATAGGTAGTAAATTCCAAATAACTTAAATCTTAAAGGGAAAGTGATTAACTACTCAAGAGATGTCCCCATTATCAAATAGTAGAAATGACGTAAAGGTAACTCCTTCTGTCCCCTGATTCAGGCTAACGTGTAATGAATACCTACCATATAATGTGACACTCACTGGGAACATTCTGGGGACACCTCATTCAGTCCTTTGGACAACCTTATGAGGTAGATCTGGTTATACACTTTATATAAGGCGTCTAAGGATTAGAGAAGTTAACTGACACTCAAGGCATCAAGCTTGTAAATTGTGGGGCTGGGATGGTAACTCAGGCCTTCTGACTCCAAACCAGTGTCCTTTAGTCTCCCAACCACACCCTGGCCAAACCAGTCAGCCCTTCTTGGTGGTCAGACAATGAGACATTATCAGAGTGACACATAAAATAAGAGTTATTTGAAAAGTAAATCCCTTCAAATGCTATGAAATCATATGTGCTAGAAAGTTCCTAGACCAGCTAATAGAAATAATGATGATTTTTGAGTCCTTACTGTTAACTGGGAACAGGCTAAGACCTTTTTCCAAATTCCAATCATGTTATGGTGCCACAAAATCCATGCAGTAATCCTAAGAAGGTATCGTTACCCTTGAACAATGTTGGGGGAGATTAGAGGCACAGACCCCCCCCCCCAGGCAGTTGAAAATCACTGTGTGACCTTTGACTCCCCAGAAACTTAACCTACTATTGACCAGAAGCCTTACCAGTAACATAAAAAATCAATTAATACATATTTTGTACTGTTATATATATATTGTATGCTGTATTCTTATAATAAAATAAGCTAGAGAAAATAAAGTATTATTAAGAAAATCAAAGGATGGGAAAATACATTTATAACATTGTACCATAAAAACGCTGCATATAGACAATGCACTCAGTGGCCTGGTGGATCTGTCTCTTGCTTCAAGAGTGTTTGGAGGGAACAGACCCAAGGATGCCCCTTCTTCCATCCTCCAACCTCCCTACAACCTCTTTTCCCATCGAAATCTTTGGAACCATCTTCTCAGCCATCCTCTGCCTCCTGGACCAGCCAACACCATTATTTGAGCTTATTGCTGATCAACCATGAGCTCCCAGATTCCTCAGAATTACTCCAGTGAGGTGGAATTGCTGTAAAGGCCCTGGTCAACATGCATCTGCATACCTCTTACACTTACCTTTCTCTGGGCTTTTATTTCCACTGCAGCAATGTGGCTCCAGAGAGCTGAGCCACATCTTTCTGGAGTCGGGGAAGAGAAGTGCAAGGGTGCCAGAGTCTCTTAAAGATGCAAAACCAGCATGATTGCCACGCTCTCTCCCAGGATATACAGAAGCTGTCCCAACATGCGTGGGGTAAAGCCATGAACTCCATGGAAGCTGCCATAGTTCTGGGAAAGAACCTAAACCAGGCCCTTTCAGATCTGCATGCCCTGCGTTCCGCTGGCACAGACGCCCATCCTTGTGACTTCCTGGAGAGCCACTTGCCAGAAGAGGAAAACCTCATCAAGAAGATTAGGACCCCCTCACACCTCTGCTGGCTGCCTGGCCCCCAGACTGGGCTGCGAGAGTATCTTTCGGAAAGGCTCGCTTTCAAGCTCGGTCAGGAGTCCCCAGAGCCCAGCAGCCCTTGAGGGGTTCCTCTGGCATCCCCCTCAGTGTGAGCTTCGGCTCGAACCTGTGCCTGCAGCCACTAAGCAGCTTTTCTAACCAGCATGAAGCCCTCGCCCAAGCTGTGGACCAGATGGAAACAGTAAAGCTTTTTGAAAAAAAAATAAATAAATAAAAATCCGTGTTTAAATGGACCTACAAAGTTCAAACCCACATTATTCAAGGGTCACCTGAGCTACTTTTACCGTTTTCATTTTACAGATAATAAAATTGAAAATCATAGATTCTAAACTCAGGTTATACACTTTGGGATTTAAAATGGGCAATGTGACAAAATAAATCTGTCTTTGATTATAGTAGAAGTTTACATTTCAGAAAGGGTTGCCACTGGAGAAGTCATCATCAAAACGTGGGAAGGACATACTTTCAGAATATAGAACATCCCTAAAATTGGCTTTATGAAAAATTAGTGTGGTCTCCTTCTTTTTGTCATTGGTTAAAGCTTTGTCAAAGGCTGGAGCTGGCCCACAGACCTGCATTCAGGAACACATCAGCAAAATAAATGGATGTTTTTAATTCTCATCTTACACTTACTTTCCAAAATATCTAGTACAAGAGCATAATCTTGATAGGTGTTTTCAGGACACCGTTCACATTTCATTTTGCAAATGGCCTTCAAACACATACACAAAATATCTGAATCCAATCCCCTCTGACTCCATTAAAAATTTTTGTTTTCTACACTTACCTCTTAATATTGCATTAGTTGGACCAAGAAACCCCAACCACCCCCAAACGTTGGAAATGGCGCTCAGTAAGGAAGGGTCCTTAGCAAGAAGTCAAAGGATAAAATGAAAGGATCTGAAAATTCTTAGCAACTAGCAAATTTTTACCAAAATTGTTATATCCGCTGTGGGTTTAGAATCCAAAGAGCTTAAAAATTGCCACTGTAGTTTCAGTCAAGAGCTGACTGAGTAACCCTGGGAAAGTCACTTGACTATTATGTCAAATGGAAATAATGTAATACCTGAAGGATACACGTTTAATGTGATGACTATTGCATGAAATAAAGAGCTATATAAAACTGACCAGTTATTACTTCTCTGACTCATTTTGCTAAAGAGAAGCATATAATACTTTTCATAATATTCAGTATCCTGTTTCATGAGAGTCCTTTTGGGCAAGTTCCATTGCACCTGTGTTACTTAGAGGCTCTACTTTGATGTTTTAACTATTTTTATTCTTTACCAATCTTTTATTATTCTGTATACTTTGCATTCTGTAAAGTTTTATCTTTAATGTGTTCCAAAATCCAATAAAAATTAAGTTAAGAATAAATGGTAACACTTAATATTGCATTTCTGCCTATTGCTATGGGGATGGGAGTTCAAATGAAAAGTTAGCTACCTGCAATTGTCCAGGTGACACACAATCATTCCCAGGCAGATTACGGATCCTCAGAAAGGACTGTTCTGAATCAGAGAATCTCTTCTGAGTAGACAGGGAGAGCTTGCTGTGAAGATGTCTTCCAAATTTAAAATATTTCCACCTAGGAAAAAATCCAATTAATGTGACTTTGTCACACAAATAAAAAGCTTTCCTCCAAGGATGACAGATACCAAGGACACAACCATTGTAGTGCTCTTTCAGCCTTGCTGATTTGTCCAAAATGACAGCACCCACACATACACACACTATATGGACCTCAGCAACACTTAGCTTTTAGATAATACTTAGGATCAACGCTTATGGGACATTTAATAATATGAATTCTATTGATTATGGTCCTGCTCCCATGGTGAATTTTCTGCAGAAGCTTCACAACCTGGCACCATTTAGGAAAAACCTTTTATTAAGTTATGCTCCCAAGTCAGGATTTTACTATTGGCCTGAGCAACCTGACTCTTTGAAAATTGAGGTAATGAGGTTGCAATCAGGATGAAGGTGATGTAGAAAGAATAAAGGAGAAGACCTTTAGAGTTAGTTCCAATGTAACAATGACTCCCTCCTCCAGTTGTCTACAGCAGAGAGTACATAGCTAGCTTTCCTCATCATAGATCAAGAAATTATGCCTCCTTAACAAATGCTTTGAAGGTAGAGAAGGCAGATTTCCCTAACAACTTGATAAAGAAGTATTTCATATACAGAGAAAACACATGTTCCAATTTAATGGAATCCTAGAAGATCAAGGTTAGATTATACAGACAGACATTGCATTTATCTAATCCAACCTCTATTTATGCTTTCATTCTTGCTACATACCCAGGCTGTATAATGACTTGGACAATTCTAGAACACCTACAATGATAGGAAGATCACTATTTCCATATGGGTGAGCAGTTCTAGTAATTATTTACATATGCATTTACACAAACCTTTATTAAACACTACTTTTGTTTTTTGAGTTTTTTTAAAGATTTATTTATTTGAGAGAGAGAGAGCAAGAGTGCATGAGCAGTGGGAGGGGCAGAGGGAGAGGGAGCGACAGATTCCTCAAGCAGACTCCCCACTGAGTCCAGGACTCTGAGATCATGACCTGAGCTGAAACCAAGAGTCGGTTGCCCAACCAATGGAGCCACCCCGGCACCCCTAAAATACTATTTTGGGACAAAAATTCTGCTGGACAGTTAACTAGATATACATGGACACACATTCAGGGAGGCTATCTATTAGCAGGAGCTGCACTATACCAGCAATTACAGTAACACCTTCTCCCGTATGTTGAACTGAATTCTTTGCCTAAAACTTAATCACTATTGCTAGATTAACCTCTCAAGGGCACACGTAATATGTCTAACGATTCACCACAAGTCAAATTCTTCAGCTGCCACAATTTTATCAGGCTTCTCTTCTGTTGGTTAACAATCCTCATTCCAATTAATTTATTCCCTGATTCATTCATTCACTCAACCAGTGTGTATTGATTACTTATTACGTGCCAAGTCCTGGAGACACAGTAGAAAAAAAAATGTAGACATTGTCCCTGTCTTCATGAAATAGATGACCCACTCTTCTGAATCTCTTATTATTTTTGAGTAAAAATTCCTCTAGAAATGTTTCTCTACTTACTATTTTAAATAACATCTAGTGTAAAAAGATGTATGGGGCATAGCCCCTGCCTTCACAGACCATAAAGTTTTGTAGAGCCAAGTGTAGTTTCTGCATCCTTGTTGATATTATGAATCCCCAAGGAAATTGGTTATATAGCAATATTTCTGATTGATAAATTTCTCTATAGCATCAGTCTTGCAGATATATGAGATATGGGATTACATCACAATAGGTGTAATTAACTTAACATTTTTAATAGAACACATATCCAATAATTTCAAAGACTGATTATAGATCCTGAAAATTTCTTCTATGATGGGTAAGTCAGCAAAATACATTTACCAAACACATATAAATTGATGCTGTATTTCTTTTTTGTTGGTTGGTTGGTTGGTTTTTTAAGGACTCAAGACCACTCTATTTTCCTTCAACTCTAATAAGATACTAAGGAGCGCAAGACAACAGAATTACCCCAGAGCCACACCTCAAAACATGCTCCTCTTCTCTTTGGGGTTGGCTGCCCCTCAGGTTACTATGCCTTCAGTATCTATTGCTTCCATCACACCCACCCATGTAACCCAGTGGTTTGCTATGTTGAGAACCATTGAGACTCCAGACCAAGAGGTGACTTATGAGGCTCCTGAATTTCCCACCTCCCACCAACATCCCAAATATGCACCTACACATGAAATTATTCCCTCTGAGGGAAATTCAGAAGTAGGTTGAATGAGTCCTACATATCAAGGGAGAGATAATGCCCAAACACAAACAAGAAGGTAAGACTGAGACACATTCTCACTTTAAGCCCCACCACTGGCACAGCACCATACAGCCAGGAGGGAACACCCAACTCCCAGAATCTTGCTGAGGAGCAAAGGATATGGACCACACATCCAGAATCCCCAACTTTTAAGGCTGCCACCCAGAGGATGAGACTCCAGTTTATCTAGCTCTAATAGCCAAGGAGACTTGCATTCATTAGTCTCTCAGGACTATAGTAAAAGGAAAAACAGTTGTTAACAGGCACATTCACGATGGCTTCCCCCAACCAGGGCTTTGTGCCAAGGAAGCAGGAAAAAAAGAGATCTCCTACTCTTTTCCTGAGAGGAGATTGACACGCTTTACAAACTACAGCCTCAGGGTCTAACATCCAATTAGCATGCATCTCAGCACTAACACGGATCCTCTCTGGAACCCAAAAGAGCAGATGGACATTATCTCCACCTTCTTTCTCTAGCTTACTTCCACTATAAATTAAAGTTGCCAGCATTTCCCTGGAAAGACTTTGTCCACACACATAGTGGCCCAACTTTGCATTCAAGCTCAGTGTATAACCTCAACATAATAAAGAACATTGATGACAACCCACAGCTAACATTATACTCCATGGTGAAAGGCTAAAAATATTTCTTCTAAGATCAGGGATAAGACAAGGATACCTATTCTCACCACTTTTATTCAGCAGAGTACTTGAAGCCCTTGCCAGAGCAAGTAGGCAAGGAAAAAAATTCGAAAAGCATCCAATACACCAAAGAAGAAGCAAAATTACCTGTTTATAGATGACATGATTTTTATACCAAAAGCACTAAAGACTCTATCAAGATATTGTTTGAACTAGTAAAAAATCAGCAAAGTTTCAGGGTACAAAATTACTATACAAAAATAAATTGTATTTGTATCCACTAACAATGAATTATTGGAAAGAGAAATTAAGAAAGCAATCTCATATATAAAGCAACAAAAATAATAAAATACTTAGAAATAAATTTAGCCACGGAAGTGAAATGTCTACTCACTAAAAGGTGTAAAACATTAATGAAAAACAAATTGAAAAAGACACAAATACATAGAAAGATATTTCATGTTAAGAAATTGGAAGAATTAATATTGTTAAAATGTCCCTACTACCCAAAGTGCTGGATAGATTCAATACAATCAGTATCAAAATTCCAATTGCATTTTCACAGAAATAAAGAAACAATCCTAAAATTTGTACAGAAGCGTGCGTGCGCGCACACACACACACACACACACACACACACACACACAAACCAAAACAAACCAGAAAAACTTGAGTAACCAAAGCACTCTGAAGAAAGGAAATCAAAACTGGAGGCATAACAATTCCTGCTTTCAAACCATGTTACAAATCTAAAATAATCAAAACAGTATGGTATTGGCATTAATAATGGACACATTGACCAATGGAAAAGAATTGAGATACCGGAAAAAAACTCATACATATACATGATAATTACTTTTTGACAAAGGAGCCAAGACTACACCATGAAGAACAGACAGTTTCTTCAAAACATGGTACTGGGAAAACTGATATCCACATACATAAGAATGAACCTGAACCCGCTATCTCAACCCAAATGGATTAAAGATTTGAATGTAGCAGCTGAAATCACAAACCTGTAAGAAAACAGAGGGGTTAGGCTCCTTGAAATTAATGTTGGCAAGGACTTTTTGGCTAAGACATCAAAAACAAAGACAACACAAACAAGAATAAATAAGTAGGGCTACATCACTAAAAAGCTTCTGCCCAGCAAAGGAAACCATCAATGAAATAAAAAGGCAATCTGTAGAATGGGAGAAAATATTTGCAAGCCACATATCTGATAAGGTGTTAATATTCAAAATATGCAAGGAACTCATACAACTCAATAATAAAACATAACTCAATTAAAAAAATGGCAAAGGACCTGAACTGACATTTTTCCAAAGAAGACATAAAAATAGCCAAAAGATACATGAAAAGGTGCTCAAAACACTAATCATCAGGGAAATGCAAATCAAAACCACAATGGCACACCACCTCATGCCTATTAGAATATCACCAGAAAGACAACAGATAACAGATGTTGGTGAGAATGTGGAGAAAGGTGAACCCATGTGTATTGTTGGTGGGAATGCAAACCAGCACAGCTACTGTGGAAAACAGTATGGAGATTCTTCAAAAAATTTAAAATAGAGCTCCCTATGTTCCAACAATCCCACCTCTGGTTGAATATCTAAAAGAAACATAATCACCATCTCAAAGAGATACCTGCACTCCCATGTTTACTGCAGCATTATTCACAATAGCCAAGGCATAAAAACAATCTAAGCATTCATCAGCAGATGAATGGATAAAGAAGATGTGATACATACACACAATTGAATATTACTCAGCCTTATAAAAGGGAAAATCTATCATTTGCAACAACACAGATGAACCTAGAGAACATGATGCTAAGCGAAATAAGCCAGATAGGTAAAGAAAATACTGCATGATACCTCTCATATGTATAAAATCAAAAAAAAAAAAAAAAGAACTCCTAGGAACAGAGAGTAGAATGGTTGCCAGGAGCTGGGGAGTTGGGGAAAGGGGGACATGCTGGAAAAACAGACAGACTCTCTTTTCTAAGATGAATAAAGTTTAAAGGTCTAATGGATAACATGGTGACCTGAACTGATAACACTGTTTTGTGTAATTGAAAGATAAAAACAAAACAAAAACACACATGGAAACAAAAAAAGGTAAATGTATCGAGTGATATATTAATTAACTTAATAGTAGAAATCCTTTCATAATGTATTCATATACCAAATCACTATATTGTACACTCTAAATGTAAATTCCATTGACTGTGACCGTCTCAAAATGCTTGAATTATTTACAATTGAACATGAAATTAAGGTAGATGAAGAAAGGGAGAACTTTCTCAAGACCAGAACAGCAATACTGAATATGTCAAGAGACCAGAGATCTGACAATCTGCAAGCAGTAATCAACGAAGTTTTTAGCACAGACTGCTGAGTTTGGGATCCCATGTGATAGTGCTTCCCTGTAGAGTTCAACAAGTGAGGACTTGCTGCTAAACATTGAGGCATTGTTGCCTAAAGAAGGAGAAAGCAAAGAAAGTAACAAATAAACTGTCTAAAGTGTTGCATTGTAAAGTTATTTTTGGTGGATTAAAAAGCAACAGTGAAAACTATAAAATTGACAATTTTATTTATCAATTATACCTCAGTAAAGCTGAAAAGAGATGATAGATTGATAGATAAAAAGATAGAAAAATCTGTCTGCAAAATTATTACATTTAAGCTATTTTCCACATTAAGATTTATAGTTTGTATTTCTATATATTGCCTTATGTTGGTTAATAATACATTAGACACATGGGGTTAGGATAAGGACAGGCAGAGGATATTTGAGCTACATGTGATCTCTTTTTCACCATTTTAGACCTCAAAATAAATTGCAAATTACATTTCTAACAGTTTTTTCTGTATTCTAACTTAAAAAAAAATAACCATTTAGTTTACTAAAACATTTTAAAAAATTACTTTAGTGACCAGTTTTGATACAGACACTAACTTTATTCTAATAGATTTTTAGAAAGTTCTTATTTTCCCCAAGTATAAATAATTCAATCAAAACAGAAAAAAAAATTGACTGTATTTTATAGTCTAGGAGATCTTCACAATGGAACATGGGTAACAGATATTTAGTAATATTTTATAAACACACAAGAGATTTACATTTTGTCAAGAAGGTTTGATGTGATCATGTCAAAATATATTGTTTTTTTTTTTTATGGAATAATATTCTACCACAACCTTAATACACAAGAAACAACCATGAACATGAGATTGTGCTGAAGTTTAGTTTCCCTCATCAAAAAGATCTTTTTAATAAATATATAATTATACCTCAGTCAAGGCATTTCCCTTTCAGTCTATTACTATTTACTGGTAGTGGTGGTGGTGCTGGTGTTTCTGCTGCTGCCCATGGTAACTTATTTTTGCTACAAGTTTCTACGTACCCAGTAGAAGATATATGTCACTGCATTAAGACTTCATAACATTGAGAAGTAGGTGTCTGTACCCCCTGTTATAAGTTCCAATCTATCCAAAATAACACAATAAAAGGGAGAAAGTACAATAATTGGAAACCCAGCTGTACAGGGATCACTGGGAATGGAAAAACATGGTAGTGGAGGCCCATGAGGAAAGAGAAACCATGGAATTGGAAAATTAAGAATGATTCCACCTAACTCTGCAACAAAACAAGTGATACCTGGGGGCGCCTGGATGGCTTAGTCAGTTAAGCATCTGACTCTTGATTTCAGCTCAGGTCGTGATCTCAGGGTCCTGGGATCAAGCCTAGAGTCAGGCTCTGTGCTTTGCCCAGAGTCAGCTTACGGATTGTCCCTCTCTCTCTCTCCCTCTGCTCCTCCCCCTGTTCACATGTTCTCTCTCAAATAAATAAATAAAATCTTTAAAAAACAAAAACACAAGTGATACCTGGGCTGCCATGTTAAATGAATTCATTCATGTGCCAACTTAAATTCTATAAATGAGCTTTGACCCAATATCCTAGAGTTCACTAACTGTGAGTATCCAAAAAGGTGTGGCTATAATTTAATTTCATTCATTCATGTGTGCACTTAGACATAACCACTTTCAAATATTTGAGGTTCTAGTAAATGTCAGGCACTTGGGCATGCTCTGCCCTGCCCTGGAGAAATAGATCTCACCGTAGCAAGGGCGAGAGTGAAGTGAACAGATGCAGACAAACACAGAGCTCAGACCCCATATGTCTCCAAATAGTATTCAAACATCTCTCCTGTGCATTAAAGGTCAGTTCAACAAAATCCAAATCTTGGAAAATATTTGTCTGAAAGGTGTAAGCTCTTGAAAAACTCAGTTCTCTCTCATCCACGCATTGTGACAACCAAGTGAATCATTTAGCCGTAGGCCCACAAGATGCTTTCCTGATAACTTAAAATTATATTTCAAACATAAATTAGTCTCTCTCAATGTCTTTTCTCAACTAAGGAAGATTTACAGCATTAATTAAAAAGAAGAAAATCTATAGAAAACACTTTTGTTTCTTTGTGTTGATTTACCAGCCATTAAAATACTTACTAAGTAAGAAATAAAAAAAAAAATCATAAAATAGAAAGGATTGATTTTTTAAAATTATAATGAAAGTGTTTTTTTAATTGTTTTGTTTCCTCATATCCTTAAAGCTTTTCAGGATAACCAAAGTTTACATAATGTGTTTCCTCGATTCTAAATCTGAACCTGTGAAACTCAATTCACTATAAATCAGAGCTTCAACTTCTCTCTCCTAAAGAGAAAAAGGAAAAACAATGAGGGGGATAAAACGCGTAGTGTTAAACATTAGGATATTGTTACCATAGCATTTCCCCTGAGGAAAGGCCAAAAATGTGAAAATTAGGTAAGCCTCCACAGGACAAGAAACAGTGCCCTTAAATGTATGCAAGTCAGGAGAATATATATTCCATAAGCACAAGCTGGCCAATACTTTGGCTTCCTTTTTTACCTTCCAAAAATGAAACATGACTGCATTCAAGAAGCAGAGGGGAGAAGTCACTTCTTGCATACAGATTTCTCACCTTCCAGCAACTGCTTAGAGAATCAGCTGTTTTCATCTGTGTTCATACCTCCTCTCAACTATTCAGACATTTATTACATTCTTCATAACCTTGAAGTTCTTCCAAAAGAAAGAGAATAGCTAAGAAAGAAGCCCATACAAATTAAATAGAACCTATTCTTTGACATGCAAATGTGTTTTAGTTTTGCCCCACTGCGGTCTTATGTTTCATTATTATTAAAAATGTCAAGCAATATTTTGCCTGCTGGGAGTGTAGGTTTTACTTCTATTTTTCAATCTTATTCAAAACCTCTTGCTGCATTATTTATGAGGTACAGCAGCCTTTGGTTGTTGTTTTTGAAAATTACAAACTATGAACCCCATGGTGGCATTTTGCTAAATAGTTTTGTACATATTGGCTTTTCAGCATTTATAGAATAAAAGTATAAAATGAGAAACCCTTTCTGGATGATTATTCCCTTGTGCATAACCTTCAGGAATGAAAATAATCTGTTCTCATTAATGTGGCAAGTGAGCCCCCTACTCTCAGATCATGAACTTTTTTTTCATCTTGGGTAGCGTAATCCTCAAACTACTTTATCAGTCAGACTCTCTCTTTCCTCACTAACACCCCCTCACCCTACTTTGTTGAGAAACCTGTTGATTAGGGGCTACATGGTGAGAACGTGTTTGCTAAAAGCTCGAGTTCTGTATGAAGCCATCTTGTTTTCCCCCTTGCTTACCCTGGGGCTTCTGTGAGCTTAATGAACTTGCCATGTGTGTTTGCGATGTGCTAAGGGTTCTGAAAAAAAAACCAATTTTCTTTGTAATAGGCAATATTCGAAGGGCATTCATGGGAGAAATGAAACAACATATTTGGGAAAACCAAGACAGTTGAGGACACAGGTTTACAAATAGATTTTAAGATAGTTGTGCTTTGTTCAGTAACTTTTAGGAATAGATTACTATAGTCAAAATTTTCCTGTCAGGATGGACAGAGTAGCTGTGAAGATCTAAAGAAATAATATATGTTTAGAGCAGGGCCAGGCCCATGATGAATATTCAGCAAATGCTTGGTATTATTAATAAGTTTCCCTTTATATGAGAGTCACCATAAACCCATCAAGAGGAGTTGGAATATAACTTCTTTAAGAGGAACATTGATTGTATCAGAAAACTTTTCGGAAAAATGAATATTCAGATTCTAGGACCATAGCTGTGATGAATAACCAATATGGAAGGTCTACTAAAATGACTATAATCAAAAAGACAAAAAAATAAATAAAGGATTGGTGATTATGTGAAGAAGTTGAAATTCACATACAATGCTAGAATTGTAAAATGGTGTGGCCACTTTAGAAAACAGGCTAGTAGTTCCTCAAAGTGTTAAACACAGAGTTACCAAATGACCCATCAATTCCACTTCCAGGTAAATGCTCAAAAGAAATGAAAACATAATGTCTAAACAGAAATTTGTATATGAATCCTTATGGTAGCATTAATTATAATAGCCAAAATGTGTGAACGGTTCATCAACTGCTGAACTGATGTTCTTCAACTGGTGAGTAGACAAGCAAAACGTGTTATATACATATGATGGAGTATTGTTTTGCCATATAAAAAGAATTAAATATTGGTATATACTACAATGTTTTTGGTAAGCGGAAAAAAAAAAACAGATGCAGAAGGAAAGAAGGGAGGGAGGGATGGGAGGGGTAAAGGAGAAAAAGAAGGAAGAAAGGAGGGCAGATGATGGATAATTAATGATGTAGACAGTTGACCCTTAAACAACATGGGGGTTAGGGGCACCAATCCCCTCTTGCAGTCAGAAATCCACGTATAAGTCTGACTCCCCAAAAACTTAACTACTGATAGCCTACTTGACCAGAAGCCTTACTGACTACATGAAGAGTCTATTAACACATATTCTGTAGGCTGTATGCATTATATACTGTATTCTTACAATAAAGTAAGCAGAGAAAATAAAATGTTCCTTAAAAAAGTATTAGAAAGGGAAAACACATTTATAGTATTGTACTGTATTTATCAAAACAATCTGTGTATAAGTGGACCTGCACAGTTCAAACTTGTGTTGTTCCAGGGTCAACTATAATTGATATAAATTGCCTTGCTCAGAAAAATAAATGAATTTTATATATATATTTGCAGACAGTAGTACACGGGGCTAGAGGAATAGATGCTGTGTGGAATTTCTGGCACCAAGGTTAAGAAGGTGATGCAAAAAACTAAAAAAAAAAGTTTCCTAATAGCCCTCAGATGACCCCAGATTTAATAACCAGCCTTTTTCAGGTATGTCTTCCCTGCTTCTTCTAGTTCTAAGCACATGTTCTGTTTCTGATTTCACTCTTGCCCAGCCTTAAAGTAACACTGGCCAGAGCCATGATCCTGATGATCCAGGACGTGCATCTCCCTTTCAGAAGCAGTGTAGCCAGGATCTTGTTTCTTTGAAGCAGAAAATATGTCTGGATTTCCAGGCTGGAGTCCTCAGCAAAACTACAGCTCAGACCCAACCCTCACTGCCCCTCACCTCCACCCCCAGTGAGTCCTTGAATCATAGACAAGCATGGCTGGAGGTCGGAGGGGTTCCCTTCCCAAGCCCCAGTGGACATATGCCTCCAGGAGATGTTCCTTGATGATGGACTTACTCTGCTCTCAAGTAGCCAAAATGTCCCCAAGGTTAAAGGCAGGGACAGAAGGGAAGGCTGTTATAGTAATCCAGGCAAGAAATACAGCATGTGAGAAGCCCCTCGATGTGTGAGTAGGAGGGGGGCATTGCAAAATGGGAAAATAAATAAATGTATCATCAACAAGTGTCAGTGATTAATTTAGAGAGAGAAGCGGGAAGAAGCTTTCTGGCTGAAATGGCCAGAGAGATGCTGATGCCGTTTTCAGGATGACGAATTATAAGGAGGGGATTCTTAAGGGAAACCTGTGGAGGCACACGGAGTCAAAAGAGCCTGCAAGACTTTGAGCTGAGAATGGGCAGCAGCAGCTAGCATCCTGAGTGGAGATAGCCTTTAACACCAGTGATTTCTTTGAAATAGCAAACATATAGCATTCAGAGCAAGAATGTGGGAGGAATGCATGACCTAATACATGAATGAGGACCTTACACAGCATAGCCAAATAGGAGAGGATGAGGGGAAATTGAAGGGAGGAGAGAAAGACACCCTGCAGGTAAAGAAATACCCTTCTGCAACCCCCAACTCTGTTCAGGAAGGCCCATGGAAACAGGTTTTGATTAAGTGCAGTGGTCTCCTGCGACAAAATGCATCGTTGATTCCTACTAATTTGAAGCTGATTTTCTTTGAACTACTGAATTTAAGTGTAACAATTTTATCAGAGTCTAATGAGTTTGGGATGACTTTATGAATGCCACATGGGACAGTCTTTGGTGATTTGCGGCCACACTCCAGATCATGTTCCGGCTCTAAGCTATCCTAAACCACCCTGTCTCAGGCAGAGCCCAGCTTTCTGTTCACCTCCAGAAGGGGCTGTGAAATTCTTCATAATGAAAACAGAGTGCCTGGGTGGCTCAGCAGATTAAGTGTCCTACTCTTGATTTCAGGTCAGGTCGTGAGATTGGAGCCCCACACTGGGCTCTGCACTGGGTGCTGGGTATGGAGCCTGCTTAAGATTCTCTCTCTCTGCTCCCTCAGTCCTCTCCCGCTTGTGCTCGTGCTCACTCTCTCTCTCTCCCTCTCTCTCTCAAAAAAAAAAAGAGAGAGAGAGGGAGAGAGAGAGAAAGAAAGAAAGGAAGAAAGGATGAAAAAAAAATAAAAAGAAAGAAGAGAAAAAGAAAGAAAAAAGAAAACAGAGTACCTTGAAGGTGAAGGTGCCCTGATATTTACCTGTCAACTGAGAAGCGTGCCTGCTTGGACGGTCATGTGTACATTCAGAAATAGCCAGGTCTGCATTATAGGAATATGCAGAGGCGAAGCTACTAAAATTACACAAGAGCTTTGGGCCAACTAGGAATTCAAATGTCAAGTGAGCTACACCAACAGGCTCTAAAACAGCAGCTCTGACCATAAATTGAATGCAGTCGGATGAAAACAGTACTAAAGGTGCAATTGTACATCTACTGTTCTCTGTAGCTGCAATTGCTCACCCAGAGAAAAGCCACTACCAGCGTCCGCATCCTGACACACAAGAGCCCCTGACAAATGAGTCACAGAAGTTTTTCCCAGCCAGACACCAATGACTAAGGTCCGGAACAGAGGAAAATAATGAGCAAATGCAAGGTCAATCATTTATTATCAGTGAGAGAGTCCTCTTAATTAAAGTCGTAAATGCCTATCATTAAATTTAATTTGTGTTTCTTTACTTGTATATTAATATCATACATTTCACAGCAGGAACCCAATTAGTTTCTACTTCTATAGTTAATAAAAAAAATAGATAATTGTATTAATTTTCAAAAAAATAGTCTGACCAGATTCCTAATACATTAATTACTGAATGTTCTTCCTTCATTCATTTTATTAATTTACTGTATGTTATTTTCATCTATAGACATTAACTAAGATTTCACATTTGGGTTTTTTTTTTTTTTTACCTTTTTTTAAAGCCCTGCCTAATGAAAACTGGATTTTTTTTCTTAAACTAAGATTTGTTGAATGCTACTCAAATTGCCCAACCCTAAAATAAAAATACAACGTTTGTGGTGGAGAGCAGTCTGTAGCTCCTCTATAACTTTATTAAATAATATTCAGGTAACATTTTTAGTTTTCCAAACCACGTATATACCCAAGAATAACTTGTTGCTTTTTATCATCATATAAAATTATAAATAAAGATTTCGAGACAATTACTGGATGGTTTTCCTTTGACTTTATCAATGAATTCAGTATCTCCCTTAATGTCCCTGTTCCTCAGCTCTCTCTCTAAAACTGCATTTCTTTTAAGAATAAGGAGAAGATCAAATCCCTTTAGCTTAATGTTAGTAGAAAGCAGAGGGCAGAGGGTCACTGCAATCTTGGTAAGCAAAGGAGCTCAATTTTCAATGCTATTTTGACTTGTAGCAAATAAGAGAGATTGTTTCACGTGGTTAATACAATTATCATGTCCTTAAGATATGAATCTGATATACTGTCAGGAGTCACCTCAGCTTTTCTCCTGCTGAGAAGCCACAAGCTAATCTTTAGTGTTTCTTTTTTTTTCCTAATCATACATAATATCAGGCCCCATATTTTTGGGTAGTGTCAGAAAAGCCATGAGAACCAGCTTCCAGTTTCTCAAGAAGGTGAATTAACTCACCTTCCCAAAAACTTTTTCCCTGGATTTTCTCATGGGTACTAAGTATTGTGAAGAGTCCACCATTATTTCCTCAAATCTGTCTCCATCTGCCTATTTTGCAAAAAGATAAGTAAATGGCAAGATATCCATATGCAGTGAAATGACAGAAATAAAACTAAAACAAGGATAAGAGACTGAGGGGTGCTAGACAGAAAGCAGAAGCTCGACAAAGCATAAACATATAAATATATAAATAGGTAGCTTATCCCCACTTTCTGCTTTGATTTTTAGCTTGATTTCATAGAAAGTGTTAAGAATTACTGAGAAATAATGGAGTTTGAATGTCAGTCTGTCACTTATTAACTGTGTGTCTTTAGGCAAGTAATTTACATTCTCTGACACTCATATTTTCCATTTATAGAAAGGACGTATAAAAAAGATTTCTTATGGGGTACCTGGGTGGCTCATTCAGTTAAGCTTCTGACTCCTGATTTTGGCTTAGGTCATGATCTCAGGGTCATGAAATTGAGCCCCATGTCTTCGCTCATGGCTCTGTACTCGGTGGAGAGTCTGCTTGAGATTTTCCTTCTCCCTCTCCTCTGTCCTTCCCCCTGCACTCTCTCTCCTTCTCTAAAATAAATAAACCATTTAAAAAATATTTCTTATAAGGTTATTGTGAAAATAAATGTAAAGTGTAGAAAACATAGCCTGGTATATGCAAAAAACTTCCCGACCTTATTCTCTTTCAACAAGTATGTATTGACACATTTTCAAATGTAGCTCTTCACAAGTGCCTTTGGTGATGATGATGGTGGCCATGGTGAAGGTTCTGGTCTTTGTTTCTTAAACTCTGGGCAAAAGATTACTTGCAAAACAATTCATCTCCATTTTCAGGCCTTGTTTGCTTCTAAACAATGTGTAGCCCATCTTCTGTCTGCTTCTCAGTAATAGTTGCTTTGTTGTCTGGATGACAGTATCAAGCTTTGTCAGGATTTGTGTGGAAAAAAGCGTCCCTTCTAAATGGACAGTTGTTTTGCTTAAATCAGAATAATGAATGACATATAGATGGACTGTCTGGAGTTGTCTGTCACTTTCATTATCTGAACATCACTCAATAATCTTCCATGTTTTGCTAACGCTGCCATTCTCCCCACCTCTCAAAAATGATAATATTATACCCACTCACAATAACATCCATTTTTTGAACTTAAAGTTACTTTTTACATAGATTTTTTTAAAAAGTATTTTGTTTTGTCCTTGCAAGTGTTCTTTAAAATTTCCATGCTGTGCATCACAAAATTTTGGGGGGAAAAGTAAAATTAGGGGCAAACGACTCAAAAAGTTCATGAAAGAAATATATGTATTTCAGTAACACAGCTTTATATATATTAAGTGGTTCAAAAACACATAATGTTCCAATAAATATGGCACTTTAACCTAAATATCAGAAGTGTGTTTGTGGAAGCAGACACCTAAAGGGTGCAGCTTATGAGTTATTGTGAAGTGGTAGAAGTAGGATTTTGTCTGAAATCAGATGAGACGTTACAACACTGGTGTGCATGGATGTAGCTCGTAACACAGACAGTGAACTGAGCTGGCTGGTAGAGGTCTGAAATGTGTGATGTGTGTTTGTTTTGTGTATCCCTACACAGCTCTGTTCAGCTGGGTGCAGTTCTCCAAGTCCATTTTGTATTTTACATGAGCAAAATTGTCCATAAGCTAACACAAAGTGTGTGTATATTGATACCTAATATGTCAATCATGTTAGAAGAAATTCATGTTTTTAAAACATGAAATGATAGCAGAAATGACTGAGTGTGCTTCTTCCTCAGAATATCCATATATGCTAGCTTAGATGGGGGGAAAGGGCTGACAAAACCTTCTCAAGTGAATTTGGTAGTTTTATGCAATTAACTAATACCTTTTTAAGAAAACCAGTATTCAATTCCTTTCAAGAAGTAGATGGTATTAATGAGCCATTGGTTCTATATTGGATTAAGTGTATTTGATGAGACATGGTCAGAGACTAGATACCAGATAAATCATAACACCATCTATGTTTCGTTTAAACCTTTTCATTTAAAACAAATTTATTTTCCAAGTTCAAATTTTTTCCTGACTATATAAAATTCATCCTATTCCCAGATGACACTTGTGTTACTGAAGTAAAGTGAAGTTTGGTGAGAAACATTTTGAGTGTCTAAGGAAAACTAGTCTCAAAGAGTCAAGGTCAATTTAGTAGCCATGTGCTTAGAACCTCCTAGTTGTGAGGAGAAAAAGCTTAGAGTGGTCTTATCTCTGGGACCCTAGTGATAATCCAGGTGTTCTCATCTGAAGGTCTTGCTCACAGACTCATCTCAGAAATAAAAGTCTTTTCATTGAACACCTGCCTTTTGTCTTCCCTCTGGCTAACATCCTTGTTTACTTTTTTATTTATTGAGAGTTTTATTATTATTTTTTTTATTATAGTACTTTCAGCATGCTGTTAGAAATAGCAAATTGTACTGAAGGGTTTATCAGCATCAACAATGGAAATGGCAACAGCAGAAACATGAAAAAGACAGCAGTGTGACTCCACTTTCCCCCCCATGGAAATAGAATCTTCATATCATCCTTCTCTCCAATCCTTCAGAATGGAGGAGTACAGGAAGAGGCCCACATCCAGTTAAGGATGAGTCTTACTTAAACCACTAAATGGAGAGGGGAGCAGGGAGAATAATATTCTATATCGGGAACAAGCAGCACTACATCATGCCATTCCTTATTTTCCTCTTGGTTTCATTCCTGGAGCCAGCCTGAGACAAATGATACAGCAGATCAGGGTGCCTAGATGGTTCAGGTGGTTAAATGTCTGACTTCCGCTCAGGTCATGATCCCAGGGTCCTGGGATGGAGCTCTGTGCTCAGTGGGGAGTCTGCGTGTCCCTCTGCCCCTCCCTCTGCTCATACACTCACGAGCTCTCATGCTCTCTCTCTTAAATAAATAAATAAATAAAATATTAAAAAAGATAATGCAGGAGACCTTGCACTGCCCCTGCCCCCAACGCTTCCATCTCCCTGCTCGCTGCCTCATATGCCTGCTGCCTTCCTTTGGACCCCTCACATTTTCTTTTCCTATAGCCCTACTTCTCTTTTCCAGCAAAACTTTGGTACTCTCAGCCCCCATCCCCTCATTTGTCTGTCTTGACATTACGTTGGGTTTTCACACCAATGGGTAAATGACAGGTACCAACTGTCTTAGGAATAGGATACTTCGTGGTTAGTCCAGTAGAGTTGGGTTTTCCTCTCCAGTCGTGGCAGTTTCAGGATGACCCTGGGGAGGTTACCTGACCTCTCTAAACTTCAGTGACGCCATTTCCAAAATAAATATAATAACCTGTCAGGACAGCTTTAAAGATAAAATAAGAGATGTAAAACCTAGCATATAATAAGTGTTGTAATAATGCTTTCATCTACCCCGTACTGTCCATATTTTGCAGGAAAGAAACAAAAAGCCTTTAGGTATTGAAAGCTCAGTTCTACCCTTCATAGGATAATACAACTATCAGTCAAGGGCAAAGAAGTTAGTTCATATCTGGGATAATTTCTGAGACTTCTGCTTTAAAGATTTCAGATACGCTTTCTGATGAGAGGTGGTGAGGCTTGTGGTTAAGGCCTTGTGCATATTCAAACAAAAACAAAAACAGACCATGCTAACCCCAGCACTTAGTAGCTGAGTCACCTTAAGCAAGTTGCTTAGTAGCTCTAAGTTTCATCTGAAAAACACAGATAATAAAAGTGCCTACTTCATAGATGTGTGTGTGTGTGTGTGTGTGTGCATTGGAATTAGAGATAACACATTTAAGTGAATAGTTCAGTGTCTCATTTGAATGAAATGCATCTTTTTGGTTATTTGAACGATGTTGATGAAGATATATTGATGAAGGTGATGAGGAGGTTGGTGATGATAATGTCAAGGAGTGTAAAAAAAAATACCAAGACTTCAAGAAGGCTTAAAGGTTCTTAAAACTTTAAATGAAAGAGCTTACTTCTGCTTTTGCTATGGACATTTAATCAGACCATTGAAATAAAATGTGCTGTGTGAATTTACTTCTCTATCACAGGATAACTGGATCCATCACCTGCTAACATGAGTTAAATATTATGAAAGTCATCAGAATACTTCACTGAGGGAAACACTAATTGTACTACTTGATCTGGTTTTAGTGCAGCAGGTAGTGACGGCATCAGCATAAACTGAGTCATGGTAATTTCAGATATCTCCTGTGGGTCCCTGAGACCCCATCTGAAATGAAATCCCAGGAAAATGACGATAGAAAGGACAAAGCAGTTGAATGTTTATAGCAGTTCTTTAAAATCAGTTCATTTTCACAAAAGGCACAGGAAAGATTTCCAAAGCAGACTGATTATTAGAATAGTTAAATATTAACTTCAGATACACATTATTTTCGGTCCATCTTCATGATCCTGTGCCATTCCTGTATAGCCCATAAAGAATGGGCTGCATTACCTGCTCTGAGAACCCCTGAGTGGTATATACAAGACCCCAAACAGGTAATTCATTGTCCAAACTCCCCACCTTATGGGTCTTTAGATTTAAGGAATAGCTGGAAAAATATGAGTCTGTAGAAATACTGTTTCATTAATCTCATTTCCTCTCTCTTAACTAGATATGTGTCTTACCTAATAAATATATCTCTTAAATAAGTTGCATTCCTCCTTCTCTAAGTTAACTTTCTAAATTAGATTTTTCTCCTTATGAAAATGCTCACAAATTGGGCAATTGATTGAAGATTCTTTTCATGTACCTGGCATCTTCCCAAACCTCAGAGAAAATAATGTATTTGGAGCAATGTTCTAGCCTCTTTGGCCAAGAGTTACAATCACCTGTCTGTTGTACCTAGCCCTCTGCCTGGCCCTTCAGTGGACGTGCTTTGTTGTTGAACCATCCATTTGTAGGTCTTAGAGCTAGACCAGACTTGTCTAGGCATATTTTCTTTTCCTGCTGATAGCGTTATGTTTTTATTAAGAGTTTATTTACTTTCAGAAAAAAATTATACAAACCAATTTTTAATTTCCCAGGGAATACTTGGTGGTATCCAAATTTAAAATTATAGTAAAAATAATGATAAAATAGGAACTAACATTTTTCTCCTCAGAAGATAAAAACCACAAGACAAAGGAAACAAATCATTTGCACCTCTTAGCACACACTATCACCATTGGTCATTAGGGGAGTCATGGGGAAGAACGTAATAACATACCCATTAACTGAGTATTGATAAGCTTGATGGATGGTCATCTATTATCTTGGCTACTATCACAAGATGCTTTGGGTGATTAAAACAAGGATTTGGGGTTTGAGAAATAGAAGGGAAGCATTAAACAAAAGTATAATTTAGCACCAAGGCTGAGACTCACCCAGCCTGTCTGTAATGGTGGCTTGTATTGATTATTGTACAAGGAAAACTAGCTGGAAGGGGGAGGGTAATATTTGAAGTTAGAATCCAGTCCATACTGTAGTCACTGACTGCTGTGCCCATAGGACAAAATCTGGACAAAGAGGGTGTCTTTTAAAAAATTGGAACAGAGATAATGTAGGTGCTAGTTCAGGATCTGGATGTATGGATTCAATTCCAGTCAATTACACTCACACTTGTGGGTGAAGAAAGATGCATTAAACAGAAAGGGTACAAGGAACCCTAACTCAGAACCTCAGATAAAACAGAGCCAAAGAGTATGCTGACTCTCCCCTGTCCACATTCCTCTGGATAGTAGCTTCGGTGTTCTCTCCTATCAAAGAATAGCTTTCTCCAGATGTCTTAAACGCTAGATTGACAAGTCCTCTAAAGGATTACGGTTTGTAGCTTCCTTCCAGAGACCCTCAGATTTCAAGTTCTTTCCTGATTCTGTGTCTCAAATGCTTAGAGAAGAGACTCATTAGCTATCTTTGAATATTTTCTATTTTTTCTGTCATAACAAAGCACCACAAATTAAGTGGCTTAAAAAATAAAAAGATAATTGTCTCACAGTTCTGGAAGCTATGAGTTCAAGATCAAGGTGTCATTGGGGTTGATTCCTTCGAATGGATTTGGGGTGGGATCTGTTTGAGGCTTCCCTCTCCTTGTCTTGTAGGTGGCTGTCTTCTCCTTCTCACACCACTCTCTGTGTCCTAATTTCCCCTTTTTATAACTTCATCAGGGGCATTGGATTATGGCTCAACCTAATAAACTCACATAACTTAATTAGCGCTGTTAAGACCCTATATCTAGATAAAGTCACATTCTAAGGTACTGGGAGTTAGGACTTCAACATATGAATGCTGGTGGGACACAATGCAACTCATAACATACATACAAGAGCACCCATCCCACAACTCCCATGCGTGTTGTTAGCTCACACCTCCAGCCACCTACCCCTGGAAATTGTTCTCAGTTAAACAGAAGCTGCCTTGCCTACAACATTACCCTCTATCACCAAAAGACCAGGTCAGAGACAAATAAATAGTGGCTGACTTGAAGGTACAAAAGTCCAACCTCCTTGCCTCAAACTTTGACCAATAGGCACAATTTAGGCTCTAGAGCTTCTCGTGGGTTCTGGCTGTGCTTTAAGAGTCTTGTGCATTCAGTTCATCTTCTTTACCTAATTGCAAACTTTTTCCATCTTTTATAATAATTATAAATTTTATAATAATCATTATCAATAGCATTTTCATTAACATTTACCTTGATCTACCCATTAAATCTGGTAGCACTATGCTGGTACATTCTTGGTAAATACATATTAAGAAACAATTCTTGGTAAGATGAGGCTTACCATCACTTACACAAACACACTGAGCAAGCACAGAAAGCACAACCAATGAATGGCAGGCTGCTGATTTTCACTGAGATGTAAATGGACTCCTGCCCACTGTATACTATGCTAAAAAGTGGCATTTTAATCTTCCAGATTAAAAGTGAAGTATTCGTAATAAGAAGGACAATGCTTTGTTACCACAGAACACCATATGTGGTGAAACGTAGATGAAGAATAAAATTTTCCTATCCCTCCTCTTCTCTAATTAGAAAATATCTTATAAGACAAAAAATTCAGATGCTTTGGGGAGATCTGTGTTTTTGTTTTAAACAAAACTTTGTCACCTTTCCCCTTTGTCAATTTAGGCATTGCAAATGACTGGCCTACTAGTTTGGTAAGTGAAATGATGAGCATTTTGAATTTCTGAAAAGGAAAATTTATGAAATACATTTAAAAGCACAACAACAACAATCTGTATTTAAAAAATGCTACCAGAAGTCATTCCATGGACAGAACCTGTTTTAGTAAACTCATTCTGAAAATTTGTCATTACCATATTTATTATTAGTATAAAAATAATATTCCCAGAGAGACTGAAGAGAGCTTATTCTTTGATTATTATATATAAATTTATTATTATATATAAATTATTATATATAAATATTATATATATATTATATATAAATTATTCTTTATAATTTCTTCCCTACATAATTGTCTAAATCATTGTTTCTTGGATTTAATCTTGACAATACTTACTCACACTTGTGTTGTACTTTATAACTGAAAAGCACCTTATTAGAGGACTCCTGGTTCTGGCTAAGATGGAGTGGCTGTTTCTCTTTAGCCCGACTAAAAAGCTCTGGAGATAATATAATGAGAAAGCATAGGAAGACCCTTTAAGATGGAAAGAAGGTAGATTTCCCAGACACCTAAGACTTAAAGAACAACATAGTAATGAGTTTCCTGGGTTTTATCATTGCCTCCCATATTTCCTGGGCAAAGCACAGGGGAAGCCTCCAGCCCAGAACTGCTAATAGACATAGAAACATAAAATAGTAACATAAAATTCCTCCAAGGAAAGCCTGTCTCCCCTAGCCAAAGGACCAGAAAAGGGGTGGCCTAAAAAAATAGCAATACCCAAACTACTCCAGCAAAACATCAACAGAAAAAGCATACATACATATTACGTCTGAAGTGTCAGCGGAGCTGAGTGGGAACTGACCTTCCACCCCTCCTTCAGAGAAACGTCCTAGGGAAGCAGGCAACAGAGCTCTAATTCCTCTGCCCACTAGTGTCTGTGGGGCTGAATGGAGAGCTGATTTTCAATCCTCTGCTCATTGAAACCAGATGGTGCCCCAAATCCCATGCCCAAGTAAGACAGAGTGGAAGGCTGATCTTCATTATTCCTACAGTGGAAGTAGGGGGTACTCTAATTCGCCTGCCAGGGTGGTATTCAGCAGAGGCTATAAACTGAACCTCTATACTCAGCCAACCTTTAAGTGGTGCTGGCTCATATGGTATCACTATTTTTAATTTTTCAAGAAAACTTAATACTGTTTTCCACAGTGACTGCACCAATTTACATTCCCACCAACAACACATGAGGATTCCTTTTTCTACACATCCTCACCAACAATAGCTATTTCCTGTCTTTTTGATTCTAGCCTTTCTGACAAGTGTAAGGTAATGTATCTGTGTGGTTTTGATTTGCATCTCTTGATGAGCAGTGATACTAAGCACATCTGCATGTATCTGCTGTCCCTCTGTATGTCCTTTTTGGAAAAATGTCTATTCAGGTCCTCTGCCCATTTTTTCATGATATTATTTGTGGTGTTTTGTTGTTGTCGTTGTTGTTGTTGTTTTGATTTTGTTCTTTGGGGGTTTTTTTTTGGTTTTGACTCATTTAAGTTCTTTACGTACTTTGGGTATTGACCCTTTATTGAGTATATCATTTGCAAATATCTTCTCCCATTCAGTAGCTTGCCTTTTTGTTTTTTGATGGTTTCCTTCACTGTACAAATGCTTTTCATTTTGGTGTACTCCTAATAGTTTATTTTTGGTTTTGTTTCCCTTGTCTGAGGAGACACATCTAGAAAAATGTTACTAAGGCTGATGTCAAAGAGATTACTGCCTATGTTTTTTTAAGGAGGCTTATGATTTCAGGTCTCACATTAAGGTCTTTAATCCATTTTGAGATTATTTTTGTGTATAGTATAAGAAAGTGGTCCAGTTTCATTCTTTTGTAACTGTCCAGTTTTCCCAGCACCATTTACTAAGAGATCGTCTTTTCCCCATTGTATATTCTTGCTGTCTTTGTCCATTATATGACCAAATTAATTGACTATATAAGTGTGAGTTTATTTCTGGATTATGTGTCTACTTTTGTGTCAGTACTATACTGTTTTGATTACAACAGCTTTGTACCACATATTGAAATCTGAGATTGTGATACCTCCAGCTTTGATCCAGTAATCCCACTACTGGGTTTTTACCCAAAGAAATGAGAACACTGATTTGAAGATATATGTATCCTATGTTTATAGCAGCATTATTTACAATAGTCAAGATATAGAGGCAACCTAAATGTCCATCTTTAGATGAATGGGTAAAAAAGATGTGTACACACACAGAGACACACACGATGGAATACTACTCAGTCATAAAAAAAGAACAAGATCTTTCTCATATACAACAACATGGATGGACCTAGAGGGTATTATGCTAAGTGAAATAAGTCAGACAGAGGAAGACAAATACTATATAATTTCATTTATATGTGGCATCTAAAACAAAACTAAACCAACCAACCAACCAAAACACAGACTCTTAATAGAACAAACTGGAGGTTGCCAGAGGGCAGGTAGGTGAGGAATGGGTGAAATAGATAAAGGGGATTAAGAATTACAAGCCTCTAGTTATAAAACAAAAAAGTCAAGGAAATGAAAAGTATAGCGTAGGGATTGTAGTCAATAACATTGTAATAATATTGTATGGTGACTACACTTATCATGGTGAACACTAAGTAATGTAGAGTTGTTGAATCAATATGTTGAACACCTGAAACTAATATAACATTGTATGTTAATTACATTTCAATAAAAATAATTATGCTGGGAAGTGGGGTTGGTTGGAACTCGGCTTTCTCCTTTTCCTTGCCTAGTGTCAGGCAAACCCCGTGTGAAACTGAGCTTCCACTTTAACCTGCAGCGATGAAGTGAGGTGAATCAACTGGTGCTTTCCCGCTGGGGCCGAGGTTCGGCTCTGCTTCCAAAGGATAAAATGTGGTCAATCTCAAAAATATTTCATCCTCATTTACAGATAAATAAACTAAAGCTCAGGAAGTTTAATTAACCTGCCTAAGGCCACCCGGTTGGTAATTCAAAGAGATGTATATGGTTTAGATTTTTCCTGGGAAGACACAAATACATTTTCTTTTCACTCCCCTGCACTAATCCAAAAAGCCAGGCATTATTCCTGTAATGCCTTCAATGCCATTATTTATTTTTACTTAAACGTTAAGCTTTAACCCAACCGCTAATTCCTCTCCCAACCTCCCACCTCAGGCAAAACATCCAGTAGATCTTAATGCTGTTTTAAGGAGGGAAGACCAGATAGCTCCTAGATGGCTATAATGAATCAGATGGGGGCAGAGCGAATGACAGAGGGGTTTCTTCATTTCTCAGCAATGTGAAAATGCAGACACATATATGAGATTATTGAGCAGTTCTGAATGCCAGGCTTCAGAACTGCCAGCTGGTTGCCCTTTGGTTGGAAAGCTGGTGGTAGGAACAAAAACAAGGAGTGAATATGACCCACACATCACCATTGTCTATGGATTCACTTCCCAGACCACCGAAGGAGATGTTGGCTTTCCTTCATACAGATGAAACCAACCAAGAGATATTAACCTTCAAATACAAAAAGCCCATTCATCCCAAGCTGCTATATGGAAAATATTTATAATTAGATCAGCTACTGGCATGAGCAGAATCAAAGAGGTCAAGTTGATGAAGCACTGAGAGATTCTATGACAGAGCTTGAAATGGCACGTATGTGTGCGTATGTGTGCGTGTGTGTGTGTGTGTGTGTGTGTGTGTGTGTGTATTCAGGGCTTCCATTAGTTCATTTCCTGGAAAGATAATACTTATAAGGTCAGAATTATAAAAGTGATCCCAGTGTGCAACACAAATTTACTTTCTCCACAATTAATCTCTGATTCCATCCCACCCAAACCTCCTCAAGTCACAGAAAGCATATGTGACACAAAGAACACCATCCCAACTATTAGGAAAACAACTACACCACCACCACTGACAACTACAAAAGCAAAGACCATTATTTGATAGTGCCTTTTTATATAGGAAATATTGTTGGGCTTTTTCTCTAATGCTTGAAGACTCCTTCTTAAGGTAAGAATTTTCCATGGAATAGATTTGGTCATTATAATATTGTCTGACAGAACTGAATTTATGTATGTTAGTTATGATAGATTATGTTTTTATGGAACACAGGATCCTTAAATATCTGGCTTCAGAGCCATCTGAGGTATAAGTTCAAGAGGTTTTTCGAAAAGGGACCATTCTAGCAAAAGCATTATTATAGTCTTGTGTATCATCCCTTAACCTTCTCACAGCCCCTGGGCTGTCAGTCTTAATGGAACAGAGTTTTTAAAAAAAGACCCAAATTGGTTGTCAGTTACCATAGGCATCTGACTAAGAGGTCACATACCTGATGTTCCACAGAAATCAAATTTTGAGAGGGGAATAAGCAAGAGAGTAAAGTTGAAGCAGTGGATTGCATAGAGAAAGGAACATAAGAGCAGAAGCAGAAACCAGAGATTAAAGGATATCAGAGACTCAGATAGAGATTGATAGGTAGATAGATTGACTGATAGATAGATGATAGATAGAACAAACACTTGAGGAGAGATCAGAGACAGGGATAAACAGGAAGCCATTTTTACTTCTTATAGTTTCTCGGCTTCTAGATCCATATCCATGAAATTTCTAAGGGTACTGTATCCTTAAAATAGTTCCCACCCGAGACCCTACCCAGTTTAGGCAAATTAGGTTAAGCAAGTTTCTTTTTTTTTTTTTTTACGTGCCAAAGACAAGTGCATATTCTCAGGTGCACAGGGCATCTCACCCAAGGTCATATCCTTCCTGGGGCAATTTATTTGTCACCAAACTCTGGAGAAGATTACAGTATTCTCCTCATTGTTAAGGTACCCATAAAATAAACCTTTCAAGCCATCAACAAGTGAATGTGGACATCAACTAAGAATGTCCCTGATAAACCAGAGAGTGTGATAACAAGATCCATTACAGCTGTGGAAGGCCCAGATGTCCTGAGGGCCCATGACACCTTGGTGATCTGACCAAGATAAGAGGTCAGGAGGTCTAGACCAGATATTTCCTCTCAGCTTCTGCAGCTTCTTGACTCCCCCTTTTTTCGGGTTTATCTCTATTTAGCATTATCATTTATAACATCACAGCCAAAAAGATAAATCTGATCCATGTTGCCATATAAATGATGACCAAAAGCTAGAATCAAAATGTGAGGAATGTAATTTGGGTCCTTAAAGTAAGAAAATAAACAACTTATGCAAGTTTAAGGATGTTTTTTCTGACTTCAGGCCATGAATCATGGACAGGTCTGTCTCTGCGGCTAGTAATCCTGACACTGCAGTTCTGCAACAAAGAGAAATAGCAAGCAAACTGACCTACGTGTCCTCCCCGTGAGCAAAGGTGCCTGGCAACTGATGTAGACAGAGGAGGTGAATTGCGTTGTGTTGCTTCTCCGTCCTTGTGATTCTGAAAGGACTGGACTGGAACCATCAGGAGGTCAAGTCACTGCTACTCTAAGGAGACTCTGAGCTACATCTTGTGATAATCAAGGATACTCTCTGATCATCTCAGGCATGGAAAGGCAGGGCAGCAGTTCTTTGCACCTTTAAGAACAATATGAGCCAACTGTCCTTTTCACTCTTACATGTCTAGTTTGGGTTTTGGGTCAGGGAAAAAGTTGTTGTCAGTTGGGTCTAAATTTGTAACTGTACTGTCATCTATCCATATTGTCAATGAGTTTTGTGGTTGTAAGCATGGACTCTGGAGTCAGACAGATTTAAATACTGACTTTGCCACTTACTAGCTATATGACCATGGATAAATTAAACTTGCTGGTCCTTAAAATAAATGAGGATATTGACTACTTATATCATGGATCTATTGAGAGAAATGCATGAACTAAATACATGTAAAGTGTGTACAAGACTTTGGACAAATTCACTTTTGATAAATACTTGCTATGATTAAAAAAAAATAAAGTTTAGGACAAACTTACAAAGGCATTCTCCAGGATCAAATGAGAAGTAATCTCAAAATGTTTTTTAAACTTCTGTGAAGAAGAGGAGGAAGAGTGTAAGCTGAGTAAGTGGTAGTTTCAATAGTTTATTCAGGCATTTCACTCGGCCCAGTTGAAGGACTTAAAACTATACTAGGGAATTCTGGATGAGTAAAGGCTGTGTGTGTGCTCACATGTACACACACACACACACACACACACACACACACACACACCTAGATCCCTCTATATATGTTGTTGTCCTGGAGATCTTTTTATCTTCACGGATATATCTGTTTCAAATTTGTTCGTTGGCAACAAACTTGTTATTTGTCTAGATGTATTATAATCTATTATCCACTCCGCTTTGGTAGAGTTACTAGAAAAAGTTCAGTGGTTATTGTGCAGATAACAAGAAGATAAAGGAAACAAGAAAAGGCTGTAACTAAAAGCCTAATCATTCATGAATTGCAGACCAAGGTAAGGAGCTATACTTTTATGGAAAGTACAGTATGGCAATGTCTAAGGAAGAATGTCCCTTAATAGCTTTGTTTTGCTAATACAATCAACCCTGCAATAAACATCTTTCTACACATCTTTGTGCACATGTAAATATGTCTTCAAGAAAAATTGCTAAAGGTAGGATTAAAAGGTCAAGCAATTTGCACATTTAAGGTTGATAGAGATTGACAAATTGCTTTATGAAAATGTTATGCTGAGACTCTTAACTGAAGTGTATGGGAGCTCACATCCAAGCTTAGCTAACTCATTATTATCAATGATTTTAAGAATTGTCAATATTTAGGGTGAAAAACAATGAAATGGAATTGCTTCTTTTACTAAGGTTAGCTTCTATACTGAACAAGTCATATAAAAATTGCATGTTGTCAAAATTATATTGTAAAGTCCCTTGAGTCACCTAAAATGTATAATATATGCAGTGGGAAATATACAGCCCTGCACAGTAATATATATGTACCCCAAAGTGAAAGAACCACTGAATTTGATAAAGGAAGGAACAAAAAGAAAGTCCCCAGACTTATGTCAGGGAAGTAAAACCATTCTGCTTTTAAGAAAACTGTCAAAACCCTGGCATTTTCCCTGAGCAGTGGAAGGGCCTCCCATACTCTAGTTATTATATCCAGGTAAAAAGTGACCCCTAGGTGAAAAATAACCTGCCTCCACATGGGTTGCCACAGCACATTAAAAACACATTTATGAATAGAATGTCTCTATTAGCTATACCCATATTAGAGCCTGTGCCTTCTAAAATTAATTATGCATCAAGTTAAATTCACCCTGCTGCTCTTGGTGATGCAGAGTGTCTTTTTTCACTCTTGATCAGTGCTGGGATTATGATGAGCTTCAACTGTATTAACTCCAGCCAAGAAAAAAACCATAAAACAATCCCCTCCCTGAAAGGGACACAGGCCTGTGGGAGGGTCATTGGTTGACCTGCAGTGTAATGTGCTGCTGCAGACATTCATTAAGTCCTGAAGAGATGGCCCTTAGCAGGACGGCGTTTCAGAGGGACAGAGTGAGGCCGGAAATGTGGCCATTCATTCATGTTGCCATATGAACTTTGCCTCCTGCCGGCTCCCAGCAATCAATCCAAACTTCCTCTTTTAGCGATCAATTAATGCAAGGCAAAGATGCAGTAATATGGTCAGAACAACATCAAACAAGGAAATGTCAGTGCTGGAAAGGGACTTGTACTGAACTGCATCGTTTTGTGAAGAAGGAGACAGGCTTAACAAAAACAGAATGTATTGAAGGTAACATTACGCAGAAGAAAAAAAAAATATATATACACATATATTTCCATTACCAATCTTCCTTTTATATTTCCTATTGCACATGTGCTTGTTACTATATACATTTTAATTTTTTCCTAAATCTAAGGGGAAGGGAATCCTCACAAGGAAATTACTGCTCTCTCACTTGAACACATTAATGTGTTATTTAATGTGTTATTTATTTATTTTCTTGATTGTTCCTTAAAGTGTCCGTGTGAAACTTACGTACCTTATTCAGGTCAAAAACTCAAGGAACAGCAGAAGAAGCCAAGTGACTGATAAAGAGCCTGATATTCACACCACTGATAGGATCTAGTTTAACACTGAATAGAGCGGTGCGATGAAATTAACAGTTAATGAGAATCTACTATTGACCAGGTATTGTGTAGAGGTTGAGCGTACGTTCTCCACCCTGCATAAATTCTGAGATGTCAATTTTGGCATCCTTATGACCCTTTTATAGGTGAAGGAACTGAATTCCAGGCAGTTTAAGAAAATCATTCAAGATTACCTAGCAAGTAAATGATAACCCATATTTAAACCCAAGTCTACCTACTTCTAAAAAGCACTCTCTCAACGCGCACACATCACCCCCAAGGCACAACTTGAGGGATCATATTTCTGCAATGCTGTTTTTTGCATTAGAAGTAGGTGTATTCTAGTGTCTAATAAATAGAGGGGGATCTCCATCACAATAGAAACAATATAAGGGTGGGAGACATGCCTACCTCTCTGTAACATCTTGGCTTTTAAAAGCTTTTTGCATAAACTACATAACAGGTCATTAGAAAAACAGAGCAGATTTTTATATGCCATTTTTACAGACGGAATAACAGAGGCCAAAGGAGCTCCCGAAGTTCCTAAGGTAAGTTAATGGAGGCTCCAGCCTGCAAACCATATCTCCTACCTCCAAGTCCAGATCTCTCTCCGGCACATCATGCTGCTCAGAGGGACCCCTGTTGATGCTGACATTTCTGACAGTAGGTACTTTTTTTCCTCAAAGAAGCTAAGTTGTTTCCTCCACTCAAGATAGGAGGGTGGAAGGTGAAATGTTTCTTCCACCATCAGGCTTAGTAGCTGCTGAACCATGCTGGATTTAGCCTTGTCTCCATCCTGACCTCAATCCCTCCTACCCAGAGAAACTACAGTAGAAACACTTCACTAGAAAATCTCCCCTTAGAGAAAGGGTCAGCCCTGGAGGAGCTACAACGTGTCTCATGCTGGGAGCTGGCTCAGTATGCTTGGCTATTCCAGCTGCTCTGTAAGGACCAGTAGCAAAGGGAAAGATTCCCACCGTGCCCCACTTGAGCAAGGATCTATTTACTGTATGCAAGCTGAACCTCCAAATGGTCTCTGGGCCTTTCAAGTCCCTGGGACAGATATTTATCTTTCAAATACGTAAGTGATCTAACATTTGTAAGAGCTTTACAAAGTTCTGCCACATAAATAATCTAATTAAATTCTGAACCGAATCCAATATATGCTTATCTGCATTTTTGTCATATAGGGAAACTGTTTAGTGATGAAATTACTGAATTGACTTAATGTCATTTGGCCTCCAAAATTCCATGTCCTCTTCTCCACACCACTCTTTCCATTTACCTAATTACCTCAGGCTATCTATTTAAACTTAGGGTGGTGGATATTTGCCCCAAAAAAGCTTCTGGGAACTTATCTTTCCGTATCTCAGGTATCCAGGTGGTGAGAAGCTCTTGAATGCTACAAGAGCCCTTCCAGGAGGGAGATACCTCACAGGGAGGCAAAGACTAGATCACTCAGACACATGCCCCACTCTTGGCTACTGTGTAGGTAGGAGGGGCTAGGCTTTGAACTGATGCTCAGTGATCGCCATGTGAGCTCTTGACTTGAATGTTCAATTTCATTTCTTCTGTTTATTATGATAGGCCATAGCTTCTTTATCACCAAGGTCACAATTGCCCTCCAAATGCTAGTTCATTCCAGAAGCTTCCTGTTCCTAAGAAGTTTTTGAATCTGTGGTTGCAGAAAGAGAAAGTTATGTGTGGGAAGCAGGATGGAAGAGATTTGGGCTTGCTGCTTTGCCCTTTAAACAGCTGACTGTCCCATGCATCTTAACACTGTCTATTTGTATGAATCCTGGGACACCATGCCATACTACCTCTTCCAAGCAATTGCTCTGTCCTGTTTTCTGCCTTGACCCTCAACAATTTGATCATTTCTACTAATCTACAATTTTTAACCCCATTCCCTGGATCCTTACAGTTTTTCTAGTCCTTAACTTTGTTAAAAAGGCAAAATTCTTCCTCTGGCTTAGTGAATGCATTGCCCGTGTCAAATCTGCAGCCATGACCCTCACCTGTTGTGGGTTTTCACTCTCACTATTCCATTCCAATACTCTCACTATTCCATTCCAACAACTGTATATAAAATCTCCCTTTGGTAAAACATGATTGCAAAACACCCTAACATCCAGCATGCAGGCAAGGGTGTAAAAAACCACACAAATTCTGGAAAGTTGCTACTTCTCAGTGGAGCTTATTGTCATCTATAAATGGGGAGTTGACTACATTATCTAAGGAAGGAAGAAGGAAAGGAAGGGAGGGAGGGAGATAGGTTAGTTTGTACATGCAAGATGAATGATCAGAATCTGAGAGCTGAAATGAAATTGAGGAAAAATAAAATCCGTTGTTTTCAATTTTATCAGTGGAGAAAGTTTTATGTCAGTAGAGCTCAGATGAATGGGTTATGGACCCCCATGAGATTATATGAGCGCTATGAACATTTAACAGAAGAAAGAGTACGTATATATAATATAGATATATGCATACAACTTCACTGAAGCCTACAATAACCTTAGGTTAAGAACCCTGAAATTGGTGCTCAGATCAAGACCTGGTGCAACTAGGGGCACCTGGGTGGCTCTGCTGTTAAGTGTCTGCCTTCGGCTCAGGGCGTGATCCTAGCATTCTGGGATCAAGCCCCACGTCAGGCTCCTCTACTGGGAGCCTGCTTCTTCCTCTCCCACTCCCCCTGCTTGTGTTCCCTCTCTCGCTGGCTGTCTCTCTGTCAAATAAATAAAATATTAAAAAAAAAAAAAAGAAAGACTTGGTGCAACTAGTGTTTGGGCCACACATTTGGTACTTAATTTAGAAAACATGTTTACATATTACATAATCATCTTGAATTTTCTCTAGCTGTTCCATGTGTATTAAATTAGCATATTTAACTATGACACTTGCTGAATAGGTTCACATTAAATATGTAAGGGGGAAAAAATACCAGAAGGAAATATGTAATCATCTAGGTCAAATAAATAAATAAATAAATAAATAAATAGATTTATGGTAGAGACACCATTTTACATTAAATTTAATCATTTCCGTAAAGTTAGCAAAACTTTTTTTTTAATTAAATACATTTACCAATCAGCAAACAATAATAATTTATCACATGAAGTATTCTATTTTTAGTGTGGGTAATATATCCCCATATTGAAAGCTTAGATGATTTGAGTTCCACTTCATATCCCAAGATATTTGAAGTTGAAAGATTATCAGGTTAGGTTTTATATTAAATTGATAAAGTGCAAACTACAGAAAGAAAGAGGTGCCTCTCTGCTTGGGTGATAAATGATAGTGCATCTAAAACGTTATTACAATTTCACTGAATCATGAAACATAGCAAATATAATTAATCATAAAACCATACCAAATCTGCTGGAGACAGATTAAAAAAAACTCAGCAATATTCTAAAACCTAATAAAGGGGTGTTTAAAATGTTGCTTTAACCTTAAGTGTTTTCAGATGACTTCATATTCTTATTTAAATCCAGTTTTGTCACATCCGACAATAAGAATATATAATGCAATTCACCAGGGTAGATAGAATTAAACCCAAAACTACAGGAAGTATCTGGAAGACAAATAAATGAGAAAATATCCAAATGTCATAAAATTCTTAAACTCCTAAATGTATTTTTATTAACATGTTCAATTAAAAATCCTGTGGATGCTAAATCCTCAAACTTTATCAGTGAAGGAGAAGTTGTCCAACTAATTCATGAGAGCATAATTGCAATTATGAAAATTCACAGATGCCTTAGTCCTCCCTTGAATAAGGGGCTCAGTGTGGTCTTTGTAAAGAGAAAATTTCTCAAGATCTTTGATCTGAACTTAAGTAAATGGGGGACAGCGGGAGAGGTTTGTAAAAGGTAAAAAACTTTCAGCTGTAAAGTCTGAGGATACAATGCATAACCTAAAAACTATAGTTGATAACACTATATTGTGTAACTGAAATTTGCCAAGAAAGTAAAACTTAAATGCATATATATATATAAAATTTTAAAATGTATATAAATTATATGTAATATAATATAGTTATATAAATATATCTAAAACACATACAAATATATATAATATACAAATATATGAGGTGATAGAAACGTTAACTAAGTGGGAGAAATTCTTTCACGATGTATACATCTTACAATTTCATTTCATTTCATTTCATTTCATTTCATTTCATTTCATTTCATTTTTAAGCTCCTTGAGAGCAGGGATCCCAACCACTTGGTTTATTATCTCCAGTCCCAAGCACAATGTGTGGCATACACAAGGGTTCAACAAATATCTGCTAATGTCCAACAGCCATCAAGCATTTTGTGAGGACTCATGTCTCACACGCAGTTTTGATCCTAAGATTGGTGTATGAGGTAACAACGAGAGTCACATCTCTGAACCTCCTTAGGGAGATGCCAAGTTGGAGACTCACATAACAGCTTCTTTCCCTCCAGGGAGGGAATAGATCACCGTTTCTAAATCAGCATCTAGATAAGGCTTGAGTTTAGGGGCCAGGTGTAGCACAAAATGATAGACTTGCAACTCATTGTGGTCAAGTGAGGCCCAAAGGGGCCACAGAATCACTGTAGGGAAGGGCAGCACTGTCTCACCACTCATTTCTCTTTTCAAAGTACCATAGCCAATTCCCATGTGAGAGTGAACACAAGCAAGGGGACTTCACAGTAGTGCTGACCTGACCAATTACTGTACTGAGGCTCAGGCCAAGGGGGCCCCAAGACTGCACTACCCTGACAACCTCTCCAAGGTGAGGGAGGCCCAAGTGACTGGCCAGACTCTAAGGAGCCCAGCAAAAGTAAGACACCTCCATGGGGATTTTATTCATTTCCCTAGCCATGGTCTATAGGAAAGAAGTTAAGGGCCTGTTTTGTGGGGCACAGACTCTGTGCTGCTAGGGTCTTTCTCAGAGTCATCCTTGGGTCTCAGCACAGGCTAGAACTTGAGCAAGACTGTTGGGGTGAAGATGGAGGTCTTCACATGAGGAGGTGGCATCTTCTTAGTATTGGGGGAACCACTACAGGCCCAGGAGCTGGTGAGCCAGGGTAATGGAGCCTGTGCTCACTGTTTCCATCCAGGTATGAGAAATGAAGCCTCCTGAGTTGAGGACCAAGGGGGGTCAAATCTACCATCTGGCTTTTTGGGTTCAATGGCAGGCCAGCCCAGTTTAATTTCACTTCAGACCTTACAACTTCCAAACTTCACCATAGACCTGCTAGGCGGCAGGGGGAAGGGGCCAAAGACCCTAGGCACACTGTGGATAGGGGGTGACGGGGCCATCATGGAGGCCATGGTGACAGCAGCTGATGGCAGTGCTGTGGAGGTGGCAGCAGGGTGGGTGGCAGGCATGGGGAGGTTGACCTGTCTTGCAAGAGGATGGGTTCTGGTTTCTACAGTTTTTTTCTTCTCTTCCTCTTGACATCCTGGGAGTAGAGGTGCATGCAGTAGATGCTCCTCTTCAGCTGTTCCAGGTGCTGGTGCATCTCCAGGGCACCTATGCTGTTGCAACAATTCAGGTCCCTCTGGACTGCACAGAAGAACTTTGCCTGGCCTGCCTGCCCTTGTGTACTACCCTCTGGACCAGTGCAGTGTTGTGGTGGTCTATGCTGCAGAAGAGGCAGTGTTAACACTTGCCCCATGTAGATGGCCATCTGCCTCTTGAAGTCTGCCTTGGAGATGAGCTGGCAGAGGTCGCACTCTGGGGGAACTCACTGCTGAAGTCATCCAGGACCTCCATCTAAGAGGGGTTGTGAATGGCCAGGGCAGTGTCAGGGTGGAGTGGCCAGTGGGATTGCTCCAGACATGTGGACTTCTACCCTGTCTTAAGCTGAGGGAGGACGGCAGCTCCTGGGGTCTGGGTTGGGTCACCCTGTGCAGTGGGAGTCCTACAGGTGGGTGCCTCAGGGATGCACCTGCTGTCTTCCCCACAACCACTGCACCCACACATCCACCCTCCACGTGCTGCCAGCACCCCAACCGTGCTCTAAATATCTTACAATTTTATTTGTAAATTATACCTCAATAAAGCTGGAAAGGGGAACTTAAGTAGCCTAGAGTCCATTTCTAATCTAGAGAATTCAAAGTCAAAAGACTCATGTCAATTCTAGACTGGGCCGTAAAGGAGTATACATTCCTAGTCCAAGCCATAATATCACTGGATGGTTTTTAGAAAATCAAAATTCAGAACTGGTAGAGTATATTCTATATTTACTGGAATGAAAAATCTAACCCCAAACAGCCTAACAAATACACAAAACAAATAACAAAAGGAAATTTATATAATGTCTCAACAAAGGGAAATCTGAAGGTAGATCTTTAGCCACACCTGAATTCAAACATTGAAATAATATCAAGGGAGCTTTCTTTTGATTCTCATTGTTCAAAAAGGTATACTAATACATCAGCCATAGCAACATATTTTAGTATGCCCTAGAAATCTAAGATAGTAAATAATTAGGTAATCTTTGTAACCTGTTCTCATCCTTAGATTCATATTTTAACAGTTTCTAAGCAAACTAATATCCAACATGAAGGGTATTTCATAGTCATAATAGTTTGAGTTAATTATTTTATATCAATGTTTTGATTATTGTTGAGTCTGGCAAACTTTCAGTTTTTGTACTGTGCCCTAAGGACTCAGCAAGAAATTTAGGTTGAAGTCAGCCCACAAATATTTAGGAGGTACCAAGAGATTTAGAGCTACATAATCTTGGGTTTAGATGCTTCCTTATCAGTCATGTGACCTTAGCCAATTCACTTAACTTTTCTCACCCTTAATTTCATCGTCTGAAAAATAAGGATAACAATATTACCACCTACTCCAAAAGATTATTTTAGTTAATGAAGGATACCATTTGTGAAATCTACATAGGACAGTGACTAGGACACAGAGAGTACCCTAATTCCAGTCCTTTCTCTAAGCTGAAATGTAACTCTAATTTTTTTTTTTAAGGATTTAAAGGCATTTATTCATTGACATTGACCATCCAGTGTTATGAATAAGAAGTCTGATGCCAATATGATTTGTAGACGATTTTCCCCCTACCTTTGAAAGATTTTAGGGTCTCCTTTTAATCTTCTTTTTTATATTAATTTTTTACTATGTTAGTTACTGTACAGTACATCCCTGGTTTTTGATGTAAAGTTTCATGATTCATTACTAGTGTATAACACCCAGTGCACCATGCAATATGTGCCCTCCTTAATACCCATCACCGGCCTATCCCAACCCCCCACCCTCCTCCCCTCTAAAGCCCTCAGTTTGTTTCCCAGGGTCCATAGTCTCTCATGGTTCATTCCCCCTCTGTTTACCCCCCCTTTCTTCTTCCCTTTCTTCTTCTACCTATCTTTCTACTTCTTAAATGAGTGAAACCATAATTGTCTTTCTCTGCTTGACTTATTTCACTTAGCATTATCTCCTCCAGTCCCATCCATGTTGCAGCAAATGTTGAGAAATCGTTCTTTTTGATGGCTGAGTAATATTCCATTGTATATATGGACCACATCTTCTTAATCCAGTCATCTGTTGAAGGGCATCTCAGCTCCTTCCACAATTTAGCTATTGTGGACAATGTTGCTATGAATATTGGGGTGCATATGGCCCTTCTCTTCACTACGTCTGTATCTTTGGGGTAAATACCCAGTAGTGCAATTACTTAAACAGACCGATTAATTATGAAGAGATTGAAGCAGTGATCAAAAACCTCCCCAAAAACAAGAGTCCAGGGCCTGATGGATTCCCCGGGGAATTCTACCAAACATTCAAAGAAGAAATAATACCTATTCTCCTGAAGCTCTTTCAAAAAATGGAAACAGAAGGAAAGCTACCAAACTCATTCTATGAGGCCAGTATTACCTTGATCCCCAAACCAGGCAAAGACCACATCAAAAAGGAGAATTACAGACCGATATCCCTGATGAATATGGATCCCAAAATTCTCAACAAGATCCTAGCTAATAGGATCCAACAGTACATTAAAAGGATTATCCATCATGACCAAGTGGGATTCATCCCTGGGATGCAAGGGTGGTTCAACATTCGCAGATCAATCAGTGCGATAGATCGTATCAGCAAGAAAAGAGTCAAGAACCATATGATCCTCTCAATTGATGCAGAAAAAGCATTTGACAAAATACAGCATCCTTTCCTGATTAAAACCCTTCAGAGTGTAGGGATAGAGGGTACATTCCTCAATTTCATAAAAACCATCTATGAAAAGCCTACAGCAAATATCATTCTCAATGGGGGAAAGCTGAAAGCCTTTCCCTTAAGATCAGGAACTCGACAAGGATGCCCATTCTTGCCATTATTATTCAACATAGTACTACAAGTCCTTGCAACAGCAATCAGACAACAAAAAGGAATAAAAGGTATTCAAATCAGCAAAGAAGAAGTCAAATGTCCCTCTTCTCAGATGACATGACACTCTATATGGAAAACCCAAAAGACTCCACCCCCAAATTACTAGAACTTACAAAGCAAATCAGTAATGTGGCGGGATACAAAATCAATGCTCAGAAATCAGTTGCATTTTTATACACAAACAATGAGACGGAAGAAAGAGAAATTAGGGAATCCATTCCATTTACAATAGCACCAAAAATCATACACTATCTCGGAATTAACCAGAGACGTAAAGGATCTATATTCTAGAAACTACAAATCACTCTTGAAAGACATTGTGGAAGACACAAAAAGATGGGAAAATATTCCATGCCCATGGATTGGAAGAATTAACATAGTTAAAATGTCTATGCTGCTCAGAGCAATCTACACTTTCAATGCTATCCGGATCAAAATACCAATGACATTTTTCAAAGAACTGGAACAAATAGCCCTTAAATTTGTGTGGAACCAGAAAAGGCCCCAAATCGCCAAGGAATTGTTGAAAAGGAAAAACAAAGCTGGGAGCATCACGTTGCCAGATTTCAACTACACTACAAAGCTGTGATCACCAAGACAACATGGTACTGGCACAAAAACAGACACATAGACCAATGGAACAGAATAGAGAACCCAGAAATGGACCCTCAGCTCTTTGGGCAACTAATCTTTGACAAAGCAGGAAAAAATATCCAGTGGAAAAAAGACAGTCTCTTCAATAAATGGTGCTGGGAAAATTGGACAGCTACATGCAAAAGAATGAATCTTGACCACTCTCTCACACCATACACAAAGATAAACTCCAAATGGATGAAAGACCTTGATGTGAGACAGGAACCCATCAACATCCTAGAGGAGAACATAGGCTGCAAACTTTTTGACATCGGCCACAGCAACTTTTTTCATGACACATCTCCAAAGGCAAGAGAAACAGAAGAAAAAATGAACTTGTGGGACTTCATCAAGATAAAAAGATTCTGCACAGCCAAGGAAACAGTAAAAAAAAAAAAAAAACCCTAAGAGGCAGCCAATGGAAGGGGAGAAGATATTTGCAAATGATACTACAGATCAAAGATTAGTATCCAAGATCTATGAAGAACTTCTCAAACTCAATACACATGAAACAAATAATCATATCAAAAAATTGGCAGAAGATAAGAACAGACACTTTTCCAGTGAAGACATACAAATGGCTAACAGACACATGAAAAAATGTTCAAAATCATTAGCCATCAGGGAAATTCAAATCAAAACCACACTGAGATACCACCTTACACCAGTTAGAATGGCAAAAATGGACAAGGCAGGAAACAACAAATGTTGGAGAGGATGTGGAGAAAGGGGATCCCTCTTACATTGTTGGTGGGAATGCAAGTTGGTGCAGCCACTTTGGAAAACAGTGTGAATGTCCCTTAAAAAGTTAAAAATTGAGCTACCCTATGACCCAACAATTGCACTATTAGATATTTACCCCAAAGATGTAGTAGATGTAGTAAAAAGAAGGGGCACATGCACCCTGATGTTCATAGCAGCAATGTCCACAATAGCCAAACTGTGGAAGGAACCGAGATGCCCTTCAATAGATGAATGGATAAAGAAGATGTGATATATATATATACACAATGGAATATTACTCAGCTGTCAGAAAGGATGAATACCCACCATTTGTATCGACATGGATGGAACTGGAGGGGATTATGCTAAGTGAAGTAAGTCAAGCAGAGAAAGACAATTATCATATGGTTTCACTCATATGTGGAACATAGGGAATAGCATGGAGGACCACGAGGGAAGGGAGGGAAAACTGAATGGGAAGAAATCAGAGAGGGAGACAAATCATGAAAGACTCTGGACTCCAGGAAACAAACTGAGAGTTACAGAAGGGAGGGGAGTGGGGGGATCGGGTAACTGGGCAATGGATATTAAGGAGGGCACATGTTGTGATGAGTACTGGGTGTTATACACAACTAATGAATCATTGACCACTACCTCAAAAACTTATGATGTACTATATGCTGCCTAACTGAGCATAATAAAAATAAATAGGCAGAGCACAAAATCAAAACAGTGACCTCATTCTAAAATAGCAATTCAGAATGTGATAAAATGTGAGATGATCCAAACATCTAAATATAGCCTGGTAGTATATATGTGTTGGGGCCAATTATTTACTCACTTGCTAAGAGGAAGTCAGCAAAATTCTCTGATAGGCCCAGAAAAAGAGGATCTGTATTAAGTGTATTCAGTTTGAATTGCATTAGTTTCTCCCAAGCACAAAGCCCTACAGTTCGGCAGTCATTTCAGGTCCTGAGGGGATTTGATATGTCACTGCCACTGAAGCCAAAATATGTATTCGATCTCTTTGAATATGGACTAATGGAAATTGTATTTGAACCCACAGCTCCCGGACTGAAAGAATTGCTGAGGAAATGAGTTTCTAAATATAAATACACTAACTCTGTGGATATACCTGAAGCATCTCTCAGCCCCTTAATTTGATGGGTTCTGCCAATCACAGGGGACAGTGAAGAGAAGTTTTGAATAGTAGAGAATTGGAAGTGACTTTCTTGATTCACAATTTATTCATTAGCTTTACTTGGGCATATATATAGAATATGAGACTACCAGATTATAAGTCATGAGAAAATATGAATCATGTATATCACTTCCACCATTGTATGCTTAGAATCTGGCACAGTCCATGGTACATATTTTTTGCTCAGTACTGAACTCCTAGCAAGATCATGAAACTCCATAGAAAAGGGTCTTTTGGAGACAGTTATTCACTCTGAAACCTGCTTCCCTCTTCACACTCTGGGCAGCCAACTCTATGTAAAGTGCTATTCAATACCACCACCTTACCATTCTATTTATCTCAGTGGCAAAGAGGCATCTTCAGCAAACTACAGTAATCTGAGGTTGAAATTCAGACTATGTAGGAGTCTCTGAAAGCCTATTGAACTAATCAATGCTATAAAAATATGATAGGAATTCATGGAAGGGTGGGCATTGAGAGGTAAGTAAAAGATTCATCATAAGTTGGTTAACACAAGAAGTTTAAGAAAAGAGAAAAAAGAAAAAAAGTTTAGACGAAAACTGCAACTTCATTTATACAAAAATATGTTTTTCATTATTCTAAAAATAAAATGTTACACTAAATTTTAGAGAAATAAGGAACATAAGAAAACATCTTTATGGAGTTCAACATAATGATACAAGCACATTGGTAAAACCCAAACATCTCTTCAAATTATTTTACTTTGTCTGTTTCCTCCTTTGTAAATGTGGATAATTGTACCTATTTAAGAGGACTGTTCCAATGATTACTTTAGACATTTCTTGTAAAACTCCTGATATACAATTTTTCTAAAATGACATATTTTCCAGATATTAAGAAGGAAGGAGCAAAAAGTTTTGATAATAACTTTAGAAGCAATGAATTACATCAAGGTGTAATTACACAAACAGGTGTAATTTCTATAGGATATCTCAGATCAGCTCCAATAATATAAGATGTATTGTAAATTACCAAGACAGGGATATAGTATCAATAAAGAGATAGAAAATATAACAAAGTATCAAAGAAGTTATAACTGAACTAAAAATACACCAGAGGAGTTAACCAGCAAAGTGGATGAAATAAAAGCACAAATCAGTGAAGTGGAACACAAAACAATGGAAAACACCCAGAGAGCAATGAAATGAAAAAGAGAATTAACATAAGTGAGAATACTTTAAGGGACCTTTGGGACAATATCAAGAGGAATCACATTTGTAATACAGAAGACTCAGAAGAAGAGAGAAAACAAGGGCCAGCAAAATTATTTGAAGAAATAATAGCTGAAAACTTCCTTAATCTGGGGAAGGAAATAGACATCCAGGTCCAGAAAGCTCAGAGAGTACTAAATAAGATGAACCAAAGCGAAACACACCAGGACACATTACTAAAAATAGTAAAAGTTAAAAAAGAAAGAGAGAATATTAAAAGCAGTGGAGAAAATCAACATATTACACACAAGGGAAACCCCATAAGGCTAATAGCATGTTTTTCAGAAGAAATTTTATAGGCCAGAAGGGAGTGACAGGACATATGTAAAGTGCTAAAAGGAAAAAAAAAAAAAAAAAACAACCAAACCTGCTAACCAAGGATTCTCTGCCCAGCAACGTTACCATTCAGAATTGAAAGAGAAATTAAAAGTTTTCTAGATAAGCAAAAGCTAGGGGAGATCATTACCACTAAACCAGCCTTACAGGAAATGTTAAAAGGACTTTTCTGTGCTAAAAAGAAAAGACACAAATTAACAATAAGAAAATATATAAAAGTAAAAATCATACTGGAAAAGATAAATACATAATAAAGGTAATGGATCAACCAATTATAAGACAAGTATGAAGCATAAAAGACAAAAGTGGTAAAAATTAAACTACAATAATCAGTAAAGAATACATAAACTAAAAGAGATTTAAAATGTGTCATCAGGGGCGCCTGGGTGGCACAGCGGTTAAGCGTCTGCCTTCGGCTCAGGGCGTGATCCCGGCGTTATGGGATCGAGCCCCACATCAGGCTCCTCCGCTATGAGCCTGCTTCTTCCTCTCCCACTCCCCCTGCTTGTGTTCCCTCTCTCGCTGGCTGTCTCTATCTCTGTTGAATAAATAAATAAAATCTTTAAAATAAATAAATAAATAAATAAATAAATAAATAAATAAATAAAATGTGTCATCAAAGATACAAAACATGTAAGGAGAAGTAAAAATATAAAGCTTTAGAATGTGTTCAAAATTATTTGCAAATGACACTACAGATAAAGGACTGGTATCCAAGATCTACAAAGAACTTCCCAAACTCAATACACGAGAAGCAAATAAACAAATCAAAAAATGGGCAGAAGATATGAACAGACACTTTTCCAATGAAGACATACAAATGGCTAACAGACACATGAAAAAATGTTCAAAATCATTAGCCATCAAGGAAATTCAAATCAAAACCACACTGAGATACCACCTTACGCCAGTTAGAATGGCAAAAATAGACAAGAGACAACAATTGTTGGAGAGGATGTGGAGAAAGGGGATCCCTCCTACATTGTTGGTGGGAATGCAAGTTGGTACAGCCACTCTGGAAAACAGTGTGGAGGTCCCTTAAAAAGTTAAAAATTGAGCTACCCTATGATCCAGCCATTGCACTACTGGGTGTTTACCCCAAAGATACAGACGTAGTGAAGAGAAGGGCCATATACACCCCAATGTTCATAGCAGCAATGTCCACAATAGCTAAATTGTGGAAGGAGCCGAGATGTCCTTCAACAGATGACTGGATTAAGAAGTTGTGGTCCATATATACAATGGAATATTACTCGGCTATCAGAAAGAACGAGTTCTCAACATTTGCTACAACATGGACGGCACTGGAGGAGATAATGCTAAGTGAAATAAGTCAAGCAGAGAAAGACAATTATCATATGATTTCTCTCATCTATGGAACATAAGAACTAGGATGATCAGTAGGGGAAGAAAGGGATAAAGAAAGGGGGGGTAATCAGAAGGGGGAATGAAACATGAGAGACTATGGACTATGAGAAACAAACTGAGGGCCTCAGAGGGGAGGTGGGTAGGGGAATGGGATAGGCCGGTGATGGGTAGTAAGGAGGGCACGTATTGCATGGTGCACTGGGTGTTATACACAACTAATGAATCATCGAGCCTTACATCGGAAACCGGGGATGTACTGTATGGTGACTATCATAATAAAATAAAAAATCAATATAAATTAAAAAAAAAAGAATGTGTTCAAAATTAACTTACTATCAACTTAAAAGAGACTCTTATATAATAAGATATTGTATGTGAAACTTACAGTAACCACAAGGAAAATCTTATAAGTAAGAGAAATCTAAACATAACACTAAAGAAAAAAATCAAACCACAGGAAGAGAGAAAATAAAGGAACAGAGAGGAACTACAAAACAGTCAGAGAACAATTTATAAAATGGCCATAAGTACATAACTTACCAAGAATTACTTTACATGTAAATGGACTAAACTCTTCAATTAAAAGACATGGGGTGACTGAATGGATAAAAAATAAAAAAACCTTCTATATGCTAAGTATAAGAGATTTACTTCAAACATAAGGACAATCGGAATGACTATGAAGGGATGAAAAAATATATACCATGCAAATGAAAACAAAAGAAAGCTGGGGTAGTGTAACTTACATCAGACACATCTCCAAAGGCAAGAGAAACAAAAGAAAAAATGAACCTGTGGGACTTCATCAAGATAAAAAGCTTCTGCACAGCCAAGGAAACAGTCAAAAAAACTAAGAGGCAGCCCACGGAATGGGAGAAGATATTTGCAAATGACACTACAGTTAAAAGACTAGTATCCAAGGTCTACAACGAACTTCTCAAACTCAATACACGTGAAACAAATTATCAAATCAAAAAATGGGCAGAAGATATGAACAGACATTTTTCCAATGAAGACATACAGATGGCCAACAGACACAAGAAAATATGTTCAGACAAAGTAGACTTTAAAACAAAAACAGGGGGCGCCTGGGTGGCACAGCGGTTAAGCGTCTGCCTTCGGCTCAGGGTGTGATCCTGGCGTTATGGGATCGAGCCCCACATCAGGCTCCTCTGCTGTGAGCCTACTTCTTCCTCTCCCACTACCCCTGCTTGTGTTCTCTCTCTCGCTGGCTGTCTCTATCTCTGTTGAATAAATAAATAAAATCTTTAAAAAATAAATAAATAAAACAAAAACAGTAACAAAAGACAAAGAAGAGCATTACATATGATAAAGAGGTTAATCCAACAAATGATATAACATTTGTAAACATTTATGCATACAACATAGGAACACCTGAATATATAAAGTGAAAATTAACAGAAATAAAGAGATAGATAGAAGTACAATAATAGAGGAAACTTTAATACCTCACTTACATCAGTGCATAGATCATTTAGACAGAAAATCAATAGGGAAACATTGGCCTTAAATGACACATCAGACAAGATAGATTTAACAGATACATTGAGAACATTCCATGCACTGTTGGTGGGAATATAAGTTCGTGCAGCCATTATGGAAAACAATATGGAGGTTCCTCAAAAAAATTAGAACTATAACTACCAAACAATTCAGTAATTTCACTTCAGGTACTTATCTGAATAAAACAAAAACATTAGTTTGAAAGTTTGAAAGGATGTATGTCCTCCTATGTTTATTGCAGCATTACTTATAATAGCCAAGACATGGAAGGAACCTCAGTGCCCCTCAATAGATGAATGGATAAAAATGATGTGATGTATATATGATATATATCTCAGATATCAAATATATCAGACATTCATTCATCAATAAATGAATGGATAATTTGTATTGACATGGATGGAACTGGAGGGGATTATGCTAAGTGAAATAAGTCAAGCAGAGAATGACAATTATTACATGGTTTCACTTACATGTGGAACATAAGGAATTGCATGGAGGACATTAGGAGAAGGAAGGGGAAAATGAAGGGGGGAAATCAGAGGGGAGGACAAACCAAAAGAGGCTATGGACTCTGGGAAACAAACTGAGGGTTTCAGAGGGGAGGGGGTGAGGGGATGGGTTAGCCCAGTGATGGGTACTTAGGTGGGCACGTATTGCATGGAGCACTGGGTGTTATATGCAAACAATGAATCATGGAACACTACATCAAAAACTAATGATGTACTGTACGGTGACTAACAAAACATAATAAGAAAAATGAATGGCTAAAAAGATGTGAGATATATATATATATATAAATAATGGAATATTACTCAACCATAAAATGTTAAATCTTTCCATTTGCAACAACATGGATGGATCTAGAGAGCATTATGCAAAGTGAAATAAGTCAGAGACAAATACTATATGATCTCACTTATATATAGTACCTAAAAGAACCAAAGCAAAAAAACAAAATAGAAACAAACTCAATGATACAGAGAATACACTGATAATTGCCAGAGGGGAGGGAGATGGGTGAATGGGTGAAACAGGTGAAGGGGATTAAGGGGTACAAACTTCTAGTTATAAAATTAAGCCACAGGGATATAATGTACAGCATACAGAATATAAACAATACTACAATAACTTTGTGTAGTGATAGAGCCTAAGTAGACGTATTGAGGTGATCATTTCATAATGTATAAAGATATTGAATCACTATGTTATATACCTGAAACTAATATAATAGTGTATGTCATTTATAATTCAAGGCAAAGTCAGCTGGATCTTTGTACTCAGTGGTGAGTTCTCAAACATCCTTCTCAATTCTACACCCATTCTGACCCCATCCTTCAAGGCTGTACCTGCAAAAAGTAATAGAATCCCTATCAGAGGCCTAGTCTAGAGCTGCACCAAGCAATATAGTATCCAATAGCTATGTGTGGCCATCGAACATTTGAAATGTGGCTAGTCTTGAGGATCCTATAAATGTACTCCCTATATTAATATTTTTGTAATGATTACATATCAAAATGGTAATGTTTGTATTATTGTATTAAATAAAACATATTATAGAAATTAATGTCACCTGTTTATTTTTATGCTTCTCAATGCAGCCACTAAATTTTTTTAAAAGTAGACTCCACAACCAACATAGGGCTTGAACTCATGACCCTGAGATCAAGAGTCACATGCTTCGGGGTGCCTGGGTTGTGCAGTCATTAAGTGTCTGCCTTTGGCTCAGGGCGTGATCCCAGCGTTCTGGGATTGAGCCCCACATCAGGCTCCTCCGCTAGGAGCCTGCTTCTTCCTCTCGCATTCCCCCTGCTTGTGTTCCCTTTCTCGCTGGCTGTCTCTGTCAAATAAATAAATAAAATCTTAAAAAAAAAAAAAAAGTCACATGCTTCACCAACTAAGCCAGCCAGGCACACCTAAAATTTTTTAAATAATACAGAAAGTTTATATTTTATTTCTATTGGCTAGTTCTGGTCTAGAGTCAGCCATTTAACTTAAAGCCATGGAGAGCTTCATAACCTTGCCTCAAAGAATCCAGAAGCTGAGTTAAGGAAGCTCTTATAAAAAGGAAGAAGATGTCTGTAAAGGAGGCAGCAGGAAATGGTAGAAAAGAGCAAAGGTTAGGCACCATGGGTGACCAAGGTTTAAGTCCTGACTCACCACTTCCTGCTGTGCAACTATGGGCAAATAACCTAGCTTCAGTGAACCTCAATTTTCCATCTCTAAAACAAGAATATAATACCTCTTGCTAGTTTTAAAAAGTATTAAGTGAGATAGTTTATATGAAGTGTTTAGTATAGTACATATTTAATAAATGGCATAACAAAGAAAATACCTATGCCAATAGAAGACTCAGAATTCAGTAGTATTGCATAATTACTAGAATCTGAAGGACAGTCACTGAGTTTGGAGGCAGGGTGAGGTCACGGCTTAGTGGCTGGGGTTTCATCCTTCTTACTGTAAAAGTGGGCAGTGTGGAGGTTTCTAAGAAGCCTGATTTTTTGGTGTGTATTTTGGTTAAGTATCCCTTAAGCTACATTTTTATTGATAAATTATACAACTTAGTTTTTTCATATTCCTTTTGCTTATAAATTTGTTTTGTTAATCTAATTATAATCACTTTGTAATTGTGTTAAGACATTTATTAATGTCATACCATGTCATTGATATTACTTAGCATAAAACTCATCAAACCATGACCATGTTTAGCCCAGAGCTTGTTTATTGCAGCCATCTCCTCTGTGTGCTTTTCTCTTCTTTTTAATAACCTTGGAATGGCATTTTAATACCTTAGTATTATCCTATTAATCCTATTAATAACATAAATCCACCACATATTGTGGAGTCTGCTTCTTAGAACATAGCCTTCTGTCTCTCAAAGAGGAATTATTTCTCCCTGCTTTCCCTCTGTTTTAGTTTGCTAGGGAAGATGAGACATGGTAACACAAAATAGGTAGCTTAAACAACAGAAATTTGTCTCAGTTCTAGAAGTTAAATGTCTATGATCAAGGTGTCAGCAGGGTTGGTTCTTCTAAGGGCTTCAAGGGAAAGATTTGTTTCAAGCCATTCTCCTTTCCTCATAGATGGCTGTCTTCATGTTCATGTGGTTTTCTCCCAGTGTTTCAGTCTATCTCCAAATTCCTCTCCCTTTTGGATTGAGGCTCCCCTCAGTGATCTCATTTTAACTTGACAAAGACCCTAATTTCAGATAAGCTTCTATTTTGAGGTACTGGGGGTTAGGACTTCAACACGTGAATTTTGGGGGGGACATAACTCAACCCATAACATCCACCAATAGCCTGGACTCATTATTTATTAGTTTTTCCAGTCAAAAGAGACTAAAAATGAAATGGAAAATACTGAATCACAGTGCTATTTCTTTACCTCCTCCAGAACCAGTCTCTTGTCATAAAATGTAAGTATGTATATCTGCCATCTGCTATAGAACTTTATTATCTGACTCTAGCTATCTTTCCACTCTTTGAGCCAGGCTATTGTCAGAGAAACTCCATGTGGCAGAAAGATCAAGAAACTGTGTCAAGGAAACTTGAGTTCTAGTTCTGTTTCTAACTCGATTTATGACCCTTAGAATGTTCCTTCACCATCCTTGGTTCTTTGTTTATTTATCTATGAAATCAGGTAGATTTGATGATGTCAAAAGCCCTTTATGATTCCATCCTTCTAGAATCAATTAAATTAAAATGCAATTTATCCTTACTCACAGACTAAAAAGCACCTCTACTAGTTTTTGTATGGATTATAAAAACAAACAAAATTTTCTTATTTCCTGGAACATTGCCATAGTAAGTATGTAAATCTGTTGATTATAAATAGCAGTGTTGTCCCCTAGAGTTGTTTACCATGCAACTTATACCATGAGATTGCTAGGGAGGAAAATGTCTGAAAAGGGAATATGAATCATGGATAAGAAAATTTCACCTCTGAACCACCCAAAGTGTTCTACCAAAATAATTAGACAAGTCACAGTTTTCATGGAAAATACATTCAGGTGCCAAAGTTGGCCCAAGAAGGTAGAGCTTGTGGAGAGTTCTATGCAAATATATTTTTATTGTGTAACTACCACTTTTGTGTCTGCAGCCACACAACTGCTGGTGGTGTGTTAGGCAGCATCTTCAGCTGTCAGGAAAATGAGTTGGTTTTGGGTACTTCATCATCCACTCATTAGATCTAAATTTAGACAGTAATGTCTATTGTTACCCCTGCCTTCCAAGTCAATTCCAAGTCTCTATGTTCACTAAATGTAACCTAGAACTGTAGCATAACCTAGTGGGTTGTACTAGTTTTCTAGAACTGCTATAGAAATTACAAACTTGGCAGCTTAAAACAATAGGAATTTGTTCTCCCACATTTCTGGAGGCCAGAAGTTCAAAATCATAGTATTGGGAGGGTCATGCTCCCTTTAAAGATACTAAAGGAAAATTCTTGAGTTTGAATTCCCTGAGTTTGAATCTACTGGTATACTTCATTTTCTGCAAAATGAGTTCCCTAGTCAGAAGCAATGCTAAGTAACATGCATGACAGAAAATAAGGCATCCTGTAAGTCTTTAGTTGGGAGCTTTGGCAGAATCATTGTATTCAGGAAAGAAAATCTATATCCAAAATAAGTTCCCACTTCAATGAGAATAAAGTACTACCTCTTTCTTGATGAAAATAGTCCAATGTAATCAACTAGCCACTTAATGGCTGGTTGGTTCCCCAGCTAATTTTGAGCTCAGTGTTAATCTGTGCTGTTGACAGGTTGAGTTCTCAACAGTAGCTGTAGCCAGATTAGCCTTGAGGAAGTGAAATTTGAGTTTCTGAAACCATGCATAAACTCTAACCTTGTCACCATCACCAATTTGTTCATGAGTTCATTGGGCAAGGATAGTGAGGCCTAGGGACAGAGACTAACTGACATTCACTGAATATTTTATCTTATCCACGTGATTACTTTGAGATTCTCTCCCAGCTGAGGTTATTCTTTTGTGAGCATTGGAACGCACCTCTTCCCTAGACCCATTGGTCTGCAATTTTCCCATTGTCTTCCTTCTAAATATTTGAACATTTAGGCAAACCGTTTGTCACTGTCCACAAATTAGAGTAATTCTATGTCTTTGGCCATTTATTCTTAGAGACAAAATTCACTGTCCTCTGGGTTGAGCATATCTTTCATAACAAATCAACTCAAACATTCTGATATCTAAGTTTGGGAACTTTCTCTGTTTTAAACGATGGACGTCCTGACATCTCAGCTTGATTCAATGCAGACCAACTCTGAGTTCAGTTTTCAGATGTCTAAGAAAACTGTTAGAACCATCCTCAGTGCTCCAGCTTACTGAATCCAGGAATTTTGTCCAATGTACCCATTTGAAATAGCTGGCTTAATTGAACAATATATTCCTTCTTCTCTGATTCAAAATTCTTGCAATTATTTCCATATATATTTCAGTTCTAATGAAGTAATTTTGCAGTCTTAAAATTATGTTGGTGTCCGCAATCCCTCTTCAGGACTCATACCTTGGATCCGTCTCCTGGAACCTGCTGTCACCACACCTGGTTATAAATTTAGATGCAGTGAGCTACTATGTGGATAAGTCTTGAACTTATCCATTCCAGTATCCCCATTCCCCTCAATCAACTACCTCAGGAAAACCCATAACGTGTTCTTCAAGAAAGTTATAAAAATTCCATTCAGAGAGGGCAGGATGAGCTACTTCTCCTGGCAGTTGAGATTTGGAAGAATTTGAAGCTTCAAAGCCATCAGCCTCATCAGAACTTTCCATTTTCTTTTATTCCGATTGTCCCACTCCTTCCCCAAAATATCCTAACAATATGAGAGGACCTATAAAGTTTAGTCTTGAGTTTAGATTTTCAGCAATTTCAACACTGTGACTATAGAAGATAAGGGTTACTCTTAAGGTAGAATGGAAATATTCTGGTTTCTTATTCAAACATTTCTCTGGGAATTTGAAGTCTTGTGCTCAAATCTATTGTTTTTTTTTTTTTTTCTTTCCTCAAGTACATCAGTACTCTTAGAAGCAACCATAAATGCCCACAATCATTATAGTCTTTACTTCCACTATATTGTTCTTTGACTCTATGGCAACAGCTATTTGACACCCCCCAAAGACTTGTCTTCTGAAATCACTTTACTCTGGGTGACCAAAGGTCTTAAATTTAGTAACACTTTGGCTAAGGCCTAACAGGTACTATAAATGTCCTGTTTATCCCTGGCAGCAGTGGCATTAGTCCAGCTAAATCTTGTCAGATCAGTAAACCAATTCCACATTTCTATCCTTAAGCTTCTCTTTCCATGAAACTACTTCTCATACCAGTACCTGAATCTTCAAACCTTTAGTCATAGAGACAGAGTATTAAGAGATTAAAGGACTTATTTTAGATATTAGGTATGTGGCAAGAGACGGAGAGATAAAGGTCAGAAAGTAGGAGTCAGGATATTAGAGAAAGTATCATTAATTGTTCCTCGGAAGCACTGACGCAGGTGGACAAATCAGAGCTTTTGGTGAAATCTGAAAAGCTAAGCAAAATCCACCTGCTAAAGTAGGTCTATAAAGGGTGAGCTTTGAGAGGAGAGAGGTGTGCTGTTATAAAATTACCACTCAGTTGTTCTGCAGTTGTTCATCTGGTAGACAACTGATGACAGCAAGGTCTGCAGTGTGGTTAAGAAGCCAGATGCAAAGCAGAGGACATCAGAGACAAATTGGACATGCTGAGCTGATTTCTATCTGTATATGAGCATGTCTTCTCAAGACAACCTTCTGATATTAATGGCAGTTGCTATATTTCCTCCTTCCAAGTCTCATGCAACTTTCTCCTTGACAACCTAACCTGGTATCATACAGTGGTGCGCATTCTGGGATTCACAGCTCTAGCTTAGCTAAGTTCCCACCTTAATCAAGCTGACCTGGAAACAACTAGCACCTATACAGTAATGTTCACTTAAATAAGTAGTCACTGCTCAGCTTGGTTTGGTACTGTAGGCACTGTTCGGTGCAAAGTAAAGCTTTCTGTGGACTACATCTAACCTCTCATATGCCAGGCAATATTTATCTTTCCAAATTCTGAACTATAACTCAGAAGTTATTGATTGCAATTTTATTCTCCTGGAGATCCACATTCCACAGACTTCTGACCTCCTACTGAAAAATAGATTGCATTCTGTATGTTTTGTATCTGCTGTGTGTAGCTTGTTGTTTCTTGGATTCTGATGCCATGATCTTTGTCAGTTTGTTTTGTTTAATCTATGTGGTTGTGTACCTTCCAGGTCCGTAGCTTCCTAAAGAAATGTGTAGAAGGGCAGGGGGAAAAAAGGAGGAGGAGGAGATGGGAGGAGAGGAGAAAAAGGAGGAGAAGAGAGATTATGCATGTCTGAAAATTCTCTTTATTCTGTTGTCCCTGGATCATGAGTTTTGCTGAATATACAATTCTGGTTGAAAGTAATTTTTTTCTTAGAATGTTATTGAATGCATATATCTTGTGTTTTCTATCACCGATAAGCTTATTGAGATTCCTGTTACTGTTCTTATTTTCCATTCTATTTTAGCTCTCTAGAAATTCTTATGATCTTTTTACTTTCGAATTCTGAAATTCAGCAAGGCATGCCTTGATTCAGATCCCTCTTATTCACTGTATGGACTATTTAGCCTATTGCTATTCAATCTGGAAATGAATCAATTCTTTCCTAATTTTTCCCTCAAGTTACTATTTTAAATAGGAAACCCAGATTAAATTTTGTTTCTCATTACCATTATTTGTCTATATAAAACAAACCTGATACTCATTCAAACATATTTTTTTTGTGTGTTTCTCTGGAGACTATGCACCGCATGATGGTTACCAAACCTATTGCTAAGTCCTCCAACCCCATGCCATGTTTGTTACAATTTGTGTCATCCTCGCACAAGTTCTGGCTTACTTTTCATTCTATTCATCCAGACAGCAGTAGACTAAAAAAGTCCAGTGCATGTGCCATGTCCTCCAGGGAGTCTTCTTAGTATCTATTTATTAATTCTCTTTCTCTGAACTCTTGAACCCCATATGTTGGTGATTTTATATGCATAGTAGTAGGAAGAAGGCATCATAATATTTTAGGTAATGTTTCCAAATTAAAGATAGTTTAGTCATTCTAAGTACATTTATGTAAATATTTCAGAAAGTTCTGTGATAGATTATTTTAATTTTTATTTCTATTCTATTAAAGACTTTTTTCAGAAGAGTTGAATTTTATAGTAACATTGAGAGAGAGGTACAGACATTTCCCATGTACCCACTGCCCCGATACATGCATATCCTCCTCTGTTACCAACATTATTCACCAGGAAGGTACATTTGTTTTACTGAGGATAAATCTATAATGACATATTAAAATTCAGTTTTTCTTATGGCTCAGTCTTGTTGTTGTACATTTTATAGGTTTGGACGTATGTATGACAAATATCTTATCATTATAATATCATATAGAGTATTTTTATTGGCATTAAAGTCCTCTATGATCTGCCTATCCGTCTCTCCACCTCTACCTACCCTTGGGAAGCACTGATCTTTTTATTGTCTCCATAGTTTTGCCTTTTCCAAATGCCATACAGTTGGAATCACACCATAGTAGTCTTCTCAGATTGGCATTTTTCAAGTAATATATATTTAAGGTTCCGCCATATCTTTTCATGGCCTGATAGCCCATTTCTTTTTAGCAATAAATAATATTCTATTGTCTGGATATATCCATTTATTTACCCATTTACCTACCGAAGGACACCTTGGGAGCTTCCATGTCTTGACAATTATGTATAAAGCTGCTATAAATATCCTTGTGCAGGTTTTTATGTGGCCATAATTTTTCAAGTCCTTTGGGTAAATACCAAGGAGCACAGTTGCTGGGTCATATGGTAAGAGTATGTTGAGTTTTGTAAGACACAAACAAAATGTCTTCCAACATGGCTGTACTACTTTGGTATTCCCACCAGGAATGTATGAGAGTTCCTGTTGCTCCCCTACTTTGCCAGCATTTGGTACTGTGAGTTCTTAATTTGGGCCATCCCAACAGATCTATAGTGGTATATCTTTATTGTTTTAATTTGCATTTCCCTGATGATATCTGATGTGGTACATCTTTTTCGTATGCTTATTTGCCATCTGTTTATCTTATGTGGTGAGGTATTTGGTTAAAGTCTTTGGCCAATTTTTCTAATTGGGTTGTTTTTTGTTTGTTTGCTTAGTTTTAATAGTTCTTTGCATATTTTAGTTAACAGTTCTTTATCAGATGTGTTTTTTTCAAATATTTTCTCCCAGTCTATGGTTTGTCTTCTCATTCTCTTGATGATTGCCTTTTGCAGAGCAGAAGGTTTTTTTTAAATTTTATTAAAGTCCAGTTTATCAATTATTTCTTTTATGGTCCATGTATTTAGTGTCATAACTAAAAAGGCATCACCATACCCAATATCATCTAAGTTTTCTCCTATGTTGTCTTCTAGGAGTTTTAGTTCTTCACTTACATTTAAGTATATGACCCATTTTGAGTTATATTTTGTGAATGGCATAAGATCTGTGTCTAGATGATGATAATTGTCATTGCATGTGGATGCTCAGTTGTTCCAGCACCATCTACTGAAAAAGCTGTCTTTCCTCCTTTGTATTGTCTTTATCAAAAGCAAACCCTTTGCTCGTTGACAAAGATTAGTTGAATATATTTTTGCAGGCCTATTTTTGGTATCTATTCTGGTCTACTGATCTATTTGTCTATTCTTTCATTAGTATCACATTCTCTTGATTACTATAGCTTTATAGTAAGTCTTAAAGTCAGGAAGCATCGGTCTTCCAACTGTTCTTTTCTTTCAGTACTGTGCTGGATATTCTGAGTCTTTTGACTCTAGATAAAAACTTGAGACTACATTTGTTGAGATCCACAAAATTACATGCTGGGATTTTAATTGGGGTTGCTTTGAAACTATATTTTACTTTGGGAAAAACTGACATCTTGACACTACTGAATCTTCCTGTCTATGAGCATGAAATATTTCTCTATTTCATTCTTTCTTTATTCATCAGAATTTTATAGCTTTCCTCATATAGATTTTGTATATATTTTATTAGATTTGTACCTAAGCATTTCATTTTGGGGGGGTTCTAATGTAAATGGGATTATGTTTTTAATTTCAAATTTTATTTCTTTATTGTTGGTTTATAGAAAAAGCAATCAACTTGTGTATATTAACCTCATATCCTGCAACCTTGCTATAATTGCTTATTAGTTCCAGGGTTAGGTTGTATTTTGATTTGTAAAGTTTTTTGTTTCTCCAGCTCTGCCTTACTTATTAATAATGACAGAGGAACCATAAGCACTTGAATATATAACACTATTTTATATGTGTTAGTCTTATCTTTCAAGCTGTGTTATTTATTTATTATTCTGTATTGTCCTAGAACATGGTTTTGGAAACATAGAAGGAATTTCAGAAATTTCCTTTCATTTTTTTTATTACTTTCATCTTGTTCCAGAAAGAATCGAAGATTTTATATAGCATATAAATTACCTGTGAAAACAATTTGATCATAATACCTTAGATGTGTTTTATGGCACAGAATGTGGTTTATTTTGGTGAATATTCCATGTTAATTTGAAAAGAATGCCCTTGTTGTATGAAATAGATGTCAATTATATCCAGTTGATTCATAGTGCTATTGAGTTCTACTATGTCCTTACTGATTTTTTGCCTCATTGATCCATTTTTCATAGAGAAGTATTCAAGTTTCCAAATATAATAGTGGATTTGTCTTTTTCTGCTTGTAGTTGTATCTGTTTTTACTTCATATATTTTGACACTTTGTTGTTAGCTTTATATACAGTGAGGATTGTTATGTCTTCTTGGAGTACTGACCTCTTTACCATATAATGGCTCTCTTAATCCATGATAACTTTGATTGTTCTGGAATCTGTTCTGCTGGAAATTAATAGAACCACACCTATTTTTTTTTTTTTTGGATTAATGATAACATGGAATATCTTTCTGTATCCTGTTCCTTTTAATCTACATGTGTCTTTATATTTACAGCTAATTTTTCTAAACAGCAACAACTGGGTCTTGTGTTTTTGTTCACTGACAATCTCTATCTTTTAATTAGTGTCTTTAGACCATTGATATTTTAGGGAGTTACTGATATAGTTCAAATAATATCCACCACATTTATTTTTACTATTTTCTAGTTGTTGCCTTTGCTCTTTGTTTCTATTTTTGTCTTCAAAATTTTTGCCTTCAAATTGTTTTGCCTTTTGGGTTTTAATTTTCTCTCCTTTTTTGTTGTATCAACTGGGTTTATTTGGAAAAAAAAAATAGTGGTTGCCCTAGGGTTTGAATTATACATTCACAACTAATCTAAGTCCACTTCTTTTTCTTTTTTAAGATTTATTTATTTGAGAGAGAGAGAGAGTGGAGGGGGGAGCAGAGGGAGAGGGAGAAAGAGTCTTAAACAGACTCCATGCTGAGCCCAGAGCTTGACAAGGGGTTTGATCTCAGGACCCTGAGATCATGACCTGAGCTGAAACGAAGAGTCTGATTCTTCACCGACTGCACCACCCAGGCATCCCCCAAGTCCACTTTCTAATAACACTATATCACTTCATGGGTACTGAAAGTATCTAACAAAAACAAAATAATACTAATTATTTCCTCCCATCTCTTGTATCATTGCTGTCATTCATTTAACTTATACATAGGCGTATATACATGCACACCCATAATTGCATACATTAATATTATTTTGAACAGTGACCTGCAAATCAACTAAGTATAAGAAAAAATAAAAGTTTTCACTTTACCTTCACTTACTCTTTTCTCAATGCTCCTCCTTCCTTTATATAAATCCAAGTGTCTGAAATATATCATTTTCCATTTCTGCAAAAAACTTAACATTTCTTACAAGACAGATCTAGTGGAAATAAATTCACTTGATTTTTGCTTTTCTGAGAAAGTCTTTAATTCTCCTTCACTTTTGAAGGATATTTTGCAGAGCAAAAATTTCTAGGTATGAATTTTTAATCTCTCAACACCTTTTTCTTTAATCTCTCACACTGTAAATATTGAGTCTACCCTCTTCTTGCATGTATGGTTTCTGAGAAGTTGGATGAAATTCTTATCCTTTCCATCCACAGGTATGATGTTTTTTTCTTCTACCTTCTTTCAAGATTTTTAACTTGACTTTCCGAGTTTTGAGTATAAAATGCCTAGGTGTCTTATGTATTTATTTATTCATTCATTCTTCTTGGCATTCTTTGAGCTTTCTGGATCTGTGATTTGGTATCTGTCATTAATTTGGGGGAAAGTTGCTTCAAATATCACTTCTTTTCCTTTCTGTCTTTCTCCTCCTTCTGGTATTTCAATTATGTTATTTTATACCTTTTGTAGTTTTCCTATAGCTCTTGGATACTCTCTTCTTTTTTCACTATTTTTATTTTTAGTTTTCAGTTTTAGAAATTTGAATTGTCATGTTTTTAAACTTAGAGACTCTTTCATCAGCGATGTCTAGTCTACTAATGAGCCCATCAAGGACATTCTTCATTTCTATTACAGTGTTTTTAATCCCTGGTGTTTTTTTTTTTTTTTTTTTCTTGCTTAGAATTCTCATCTTCTCACTTATTTTATTTATTTGTTCCTGCACATTGACTACTTTTTCCATTAAAGCCTTTAGCATATTAGTCATAGTTTTTCTAAATTATTAGTCTGCCTTTCAACTAAATATTATAGGGTATACTAAAAGGCAAAAATAGGTATTTAATAATATAATGAGTAGGGGAGAATTCTATAGTCCTATGATTAGGTCTTGTCTTAGTTCCTAGATGATGAACTTTATCACTGCTCTTCTCAGTCTCCTCCTGCCCCTTAGGTAAGTCAGAATGACCTGACCGGAGAGGCCACAGCTATGTATTTCCCTTCCCTTATGGGGAAGGCTAGAGGGGTTAGAGTCAGGTGGTTCTCTTGCTCATATAGAAATTTAGAGCTGACTAGAGTTAGATATCACTCCCCCCACCCCTGGGTAGGTTATTCTGTAATAAAACTCCAGCAGGCTGGGTTCTAGTAAAATGATTTCTCCTGAGAATAGACATTTTTAAGAATGGAGTACTCTGAGGTATTTCCAAATGGACCCTTTGTGGGACCTCCTGCTGAAACCAAAAGTGGATTTTTCTCTGATATCTACTGTGAGGATTTGGTAGAGATTTTACAGGTAAAACTCACAAAAGTGTGGAAGCTCACTCTATTACTAGATTCTTCCAGAGTTTTTAATTCTCATGTTTGTCTACAATAAGCCTCCAGCAATGTATCAGTTATAATTCAGGTTTCCTACCCTGCCATTGATTTCTACAGAGGTTTCTGCTCCAGTAAATCATGATTCTCTGTGTCTGCCTGTGTGTCCCTCCAATCTGGGGGGCAGTGGTTTACCCTGAAACATCACTTCTCTGCCAGATCCAAAAAAAAAAAAAAAAGTTGTTAATTTTTCAGTTTGTTCAGTGTTTTCCTTGTTTTCAGGATGGAGTGGCAACTTCTAAGTTCCTTACATTCTGCACCAGAAACCAGGAGTCCATAATACCTCGGTACTTTCATTTGTAAATAATTGAAGATTTTCTCAAGGTTTTTCCATTTGGAATGATCTTCAGCAAATTCATGTCCAACAGAAGACAAACAAATAAGCAACAACAACAACAACAAAACATTTGCCTCAAACTTTTTCATTAAAAAGTAACCATTTTAAATGACTTAGAAATATCATTTGTAGAGAAGGCAAACAGGTTTCTTTTTTAATACTGATAAAAATCTTATTAGAAAATTAAACTCTCACTTGGTCATGACGAGTGTAATAAATTTTTGCTCCAATGAAAGGAAGCTTAAATCAATTTTGGTATTCTCATTGAGCTGCAAAATTGTTATTTTTTCCTCCAGTATAATATAGATGCCATAAGCCATGCCTAAATGTGCAAAAGACATTTACTTCCATTAGGTTTTTTTGAACGAGACTTTATAAGTGACTATATTATACCTTATAACTACATTTTAATTTAATGTATTTTTAAACATAGCTTTAATCTCTTACTAGCTGACCAAAGTGGTCTAATTTCTAAGGTAATAGCATATTTTTAAAATCTCTTTTAATATGCTCTTAGAATCTTTAAATACTCTACTTCTATTATTTTTAAGCTTACTTAATTACTTGTAATTTTGTGAAGTTTTAAAGTAGTGGAGAATGGAATGTGATTTGTGATTACCAATTTCCTAGCCTCATGTCTAGGCTTATTATCAAAAGATTTCATAAACTGACAGATTGTTTTCCAGACAAAGATCTTTAAGAGGCCAAACAGTGAAAAGCCAATATCTACAAACACCTGAAAGTTAAGGGACAGAAAGGTAAATTTAGTCATATGTAAGTATGTTTGGGATATGGAGTAAAGCAAATGATGAAAAATGTATACACAGTACATTGGAGAAAATTTAATCTGTGAACGTTTTATAGAAGCATCCTAATTTTTGTATTCAAGGAAATTGTCACTTCCAATGATTTTATTTGACTAGACAGTCTGCTGTTCAAGAGAGAAGATGATTATTTTCTGGGTGCAAGATATATAAATGAAGCATCTGATTTATTGATGTATCTTATCCTAAGGAAAAGCAAACTGATTAATTTCCTCAAAGGCTGTGCTGAGTAAGGATGGGATCAATTCTGCCTGGGGAAGCAAGTCTCTCATCTGGACATCCATCAGTAAGGATATAACTCTTTTCGGCATAATCAGAAAGATACTCCAAACCAAAATGTTCCATTAGAAAAGACAACAGGGGCATTATCTATAAGGAAGGGGATGATAAATTATTGGAGTTAAAGTGGATCCTAGGTTAGGATTAGAAAGAATAAAATGAGTAAAAATCAGATTAATAATAATATCAGATGCCTAAACAGCACTTATGTGTCAGTGGCCATTCTATATATTTGACACACACTAATTTAGTCAGCACAATGGAGCAATGAGGTAGGTGCTCTTATCATCTTCTTGAAAAAAATCAAGCAAAAAAAAAAAAAAAAGAAGAAGAAGAAGAAGAAATTGGGGCACTGAGAATACATGTGATATGCTTACCACAGTGCTTAGCACTGGGCATCTGTTTCTCTTTTTAAGAAACTATATAACTGCTTTCCAAATGTCTGTAACATTTTAATCTCCACCACTAGTGCATGAGATTTCCCTTTCCTTCTATCCTTAGGGATGCTTGATATGATCAGTCTTTTTTTTTTTTTTTCTTTTTAATACAATCAGTCTTTTTAATGTTAACCCTTATAGTGGAAGTATAGTACCTCATTTTGGTTTAAATTTGCATTCCTTTAATGACTAATGATGAATATCATTTTATGTGCTCATTTTCCATTCACATTTTTTTCAGTAAAATATCCCTTGAAATATTCTGCTCCTTTTTGTTAGGCATTTGTTTTATCTTAGATTTATATATATTTTAGATACGTGCTCTCTGTCAGATATTTTTTCTGCAAATGTTTTCCCATAATCTGTGACTTTGCTTTTGTTTAATAGTATATGTTGGAGAACAAGAGTTCTTAATTAAGCCGGACTTATTTTTTTTCTGTGTTTTTTTATCTCCTATTTAAAAAATTGTTGCTTAATTCAGGGTCATTATGATGTTTCTCTTACATTTTTTTCTAGAAATTTTATAGCCCTAGCTCATAGATTTTTGATACATTTTAAGTTAATTTTTGTATATAGTGTGAGGCAACAGAGGTTGTTTATTTTGTTTGTTTGTTTGCTTTTAATATAGCTATCCACTGTCCCAGTACCATTTGTTGAAATAAAAATTATTCTTTCTACATTGAATTGCTTTGGCATCTCTGTCAAATAATTTCCTACAAATATGTGGGTCTATTTCTGAAACCAAACCATTTATTCTATTCTTTTAAAATATATATCCATGTTAATGCCAATACTTTCTTGATTACTAAAGTATAATAACCTTAAAATCAAATACTTCCAGCCCTTCCACTTTGTTCTTTTTACAAAATCCACATTTTACATTTTACCTTTTTATCTGAGACATTTTTCCTTCTAAAGGGAAAATACTACTATCTTATTCAACAACACCACCAACAAAAAAAGCCAAGACACCCAAGTCTGGAGGAAACTGTGTCTCTTAAGATGGAGTGCAACTCATTATTTTTGACCACAGATCCCTCCTGAGACCAGAACGGTAGTGGGTCCATCAATGGCCTTTTACATTCTAATAACACACTACACAGGTGAGAAATAAAGGAGAACATTAGCAGGTCCGTGTGCCTTATATTTAAAGTCAGTCATATCGACAGCTTAAAGAATTATTAAATAACTACCTATCAATCTAATCTACCTCTATTGCCCCAGAGGATGAGAAAGACATTTTTCTGATGAAATATTATTGTGTAGTTTTTCTGACTTTCTCTAATCTTGGCATCTTGAGATATTGTTTATGTAGAGACAGAATTGCTAGATTAGACAGGGTAGCTATTAGTTATAAACAGATCCAAGAACTCAGGAAAACTAGGAAGACCCTTTATAACTGTAGGCAAATAATTCTTAGACGTTTTTCTTGGAATAGACCTCAATAAATTATTCTTAAACTTCATTTCCACAAGTGGCTCTTTTAAAATAATTAATCTTTATATACATAATCTTTATATATGTGTAAATATATATATGCCCAAAAAATCAGCTGTTTTATTTTTTGTTGTTCATTAGTATGTTGCTTTTACTTTTTTTATTTTTTAATCTTAGATTAGTAATAATACTTGTTTTGCTTTACCTCATATAGCTACTGTAAGGATAAAAAAAGATAATGTGTGTGAAATAATTGTGTAAATTATAATATATCATAAGTATATGGTAACACATGGTAAAGTGACAGATGCCAAATATTCTAAAATAGTGAGATGAAGCATACCATGTAGTTTGTGAAAATGCTAGCTGTGTTTTTAACCCACTTGTAATGCTCCCTTCATACTGACACATTATATTGGGGTTCATAGTGGAGATAAAACGGTCCATGATCATAGCTCAGAGATTACACATAGAATTCTCTTTGAAAGGTTGAGAATGCTTGCTTGGAGATTTATGTTGCAAAAGGTTTTAAGATTTTCTCAATTCTCTGCATTAACGAGTTTTTTTTTTTTTTTGTAGATTAATGATTATATGAGAAGATGGGAGTGCTATACATCTCGCTTTCATATCATAGGTTATATTTACTTCTTTGATTATTTATCCCCTTTCCTCATAATTAAATTCCTAATCCTTCGTTCTTGGTGTTGTATCCTGTATTATTTCATGAGACAGCTAGAATCCACCATTCCCAAATTGTTGATGGGACTAAGTTATCAGGATTTCTCTAAGCGCAGTATCCTCTGAGCCTCTCTGTTTTTAAATTATTGCCAGTGGCCAGTCTACCAACTCATCAGTGACCTTTCCTTCATAGTACATGCTGTTCTTCAAACTACAGCAATTTTAGAAAATCACCAAAAATTGTAAGTTTCATTGGGGCCCATATCACGTAGGGACTGAATAATTTATTATTACAGTGTTATAAATGCCTCTTCCCTCTCTCTAATACGTTTTGAACACGAATTCAAGCAGCACTTAATGTAGGGGAAAGAGCCTTTTGAAGAGATATTCAGTAGATGAAGAAAATAAGGTAATAATTCAAGGCTGTTCTGGGAGCAGTGATTCAGACATCCCTGGTTATCTTGAGCTGCTACTTACAAACCCAGCCATGTGTTTTGCTCCTGAGAAGTTTTGCCACTAAGAAAAAGGGTGAGGTAGGAAAGGACCATATCAAGTCTCCCATGGGTTTGGTAGGGCCACTAGCTCTCTGCTCCCGAGAGTCACCATTTCTGACTCCAACTGTTAAACATTCAGCATTGCAATGTGGGTTTCTGATTTGTTCCAAAGCCTAATAATATCCCTAGTTATTCATGGCTCTAAAGAAAAAGTGGTGATAGAAGCCCCATCTCTTTATCTTCCCATTCTAATTGTGATAGATCCTGAAGCTATTCCTTTGGTCTATCTTTGGAACCAGCAGAAAACAGTGCTTTCTTCTCCGTAACAGGAGCAAATGAGTGATTGGAATAGGCATAAAAATCTCTCCCTGCTTTATGATGTGTGAATTAATGAAGGTATTAAACCATTCTAATGATAGATAACGAAATTATATCTGCTGTTGCTGAAAGAAATAAAATGGTTTTATCATAAATTAAAGAGGTTTAAATGTTGCAAGCTCATCAATAGTGCATGGGCAACAAAGAGGTACAATTTTATAACCCATTATGAGGCACCTTAATTTCTTAACATCTATCATTTTTTCTGCTTCATATCTGTTGGTTTTATTCTTAAAAACTTAGGGAAAACATCAGTTTTTGCAGAAAGGAAGAATAAATATAGGTCAGGCTATTATTTTTAAGAGGAATGCTGGGACTTCCCTATTTTATTAACATGGTGCATTGTTAATTTTTATTTCATTGACACTCTTCTCTAGACAGCAGCTGTGCCCTGAGCTTGAATGGCATGATTTACTACTCGGTGGCTGAATCCGATTTATAATACACAGATATATTCCTAAAATTTCACAGCAGGAATGTCACCCCCCCTCATATTGGTAAAATCCTATGGAATTTGTTGATTCATTAACAGAGGGTATTACACAGTATATCATAAAAAGTGGAAGGAAGAATATCTTTATAGAACTTTGTCTATGACTTTAAATCATCTCCACAGCTACGGTAACCATTATTGTGACCAGCTTTCCACTGGTGCAACCTGGTGATATCTTGCCTCAGGCCTTGCAGCATGCAATTCTTACTTCTCATCTTGGAACTACTTTGATGCCAGGATGTAAGATGCCTTCAGGTAACTATTCAACACTCATATGTGTCCAATCTGGCAATACAATCTGGGAGTGAAGAATTGGCATACTGAAGCTATTCTTGATAAGTTCAGGGTAAAAGGAATTCGATAACTGCTGCTTCTTTTCATCACCAAGATAATATCCCTCTCACTTTTTTTTTTTTTTTTTAGGAATGCCAAGTAAAATTTGTCTGCTAACCCTTTGCATTCTCTTATTCATCATTGATGAATGATAGAGTTATTCTTCACAACATGACCTCAGAAATTCATGTAAAACAATGCAGAGTCTAGGTAGGCATTATCAATTGATCGGACTGGGTATCATTGTCCTACTTTTTCCATTGCTCCAAAGAGAAAGCATGTCATGGATTATCATAGATTCTCTGTCTTTCATCCATTAGCCACTGGTCCCTGTTATACCTGAAGACCTAAGACTGCCTACGTGGAACAGACAGAATTCACTGCTACAGACTGGAGGCAGGACAGTAGGTAGGGCTTGCTCATCTACCTACTGACCCCTCTTATACTAATCTCACAGAAGTAATAGGAAATAAATTTGTGTCTCAGTATAATCACTATTTCACCACAAGGATAAGTTGAAAATAGTTAAAAATACAAATGTTGATAGTGCAAATTGCATTAAAAGGTACTCAAGAACAATCATGACCAAGGTAAGGCCTGGCTCTGTTTTTCGCTCCCTCAGTGGGCCAGACCTTTTGAATTCAGAATGGCTTTGAAACACTGCTGTGCCATATTCCTCTCATTTTTATAATTTTGAAAGAGATTCAATAGTGATTATCCTAGGTTTACCCTACCATTACATATTGAGTGCATGACCAGTAGCTACTGCTCTATTCTATTTTGGGGATGAGCAAAACTGGAAATGTTCCTAGCAGCATTGGTCACCTATAGGCCATACTAATAACAAACTTGATAACAAAACTTTAGATTAACTTTGTCTATTACTCTGTTACTACCCAGTCCTCACACCCACTGGTTGGGATTATTTCCTAAGATAAACTAGCTGTGTATGAGATTATAAAGGGCCTTGTTTGTCAGGCTCTGTATTTTAAGAGACATTAAATCAGACACATAACCTTAGAATTAAGAACTTGCATAGCATGACAATTTTGAGGAATGCCAGTGACAGAAATCTAACCCAAATTAATTTTTAGCATAAAAGATTATTTATTTCCTTATATATATGAATAATGTGGGGAAACTGGATAGGGACTCAATGAGTTTATCAGTAAATTAGCCTCTCTCTATCTTTTGGATGTGTGTGTGTGTGTACTTATGTGTGTCTGTATATACGTGTGTTGGCTTCATTCTGAAACAAGCTCTCTTATGGTAACTTCCTACAGCTTACTGTTTTTTACCTTACTAATTTCTGAACCTAGCAAAAAAAAAAAAATGTTCTCTTCCCAAAGTTTTCAACAGAAGATATAGAATTGAACTAAACTCCTCTAGCTAGTCTGACTCCATTTACATGCTATCCCACGGCCAGTAAGATGTGATACTCTGATTAGACATGTCTGAGCTACATGTCAATCTCTTTAGCTAATGCCTACCCACCTTGACAACATGGTTTGCAAGTATAAAATACTTGTTTACCAGGTAAAATCAGAATGATGAGAATTGAAGATTAATGTTGGGAAGACAAAAACGAAGGACACTGCACGATTCAGTCATTTCATTCATACTTCACAGCCCCTTTGACAGAAATCTTACAGGTTTGTGCTTCCCTATTCCTGCCCCAATATCCTAAAGGCCACCCATAAATCTTGTGTTTGTTCTCTTGTCTCCTTTATCCTGCTGTCCTGGATAATATACATCATTTTACAAGCACTTCATTAGTTTGATACTTGGCTCTGTGCTTCGGCATATTTGAATGGTTTGCTTATGGTCAGATGACATCTCCTAATTGTTCACTGTGGGGCTTCTCAATTTCCCTACATGGTGATCACTCTTAAAAAGATACTTGTATTGGGGCGCCTGGGTGGCTCAGTCGTTAAGCATCTGCCTTCTGCTCAGGTCATGATCCCAAGATCCTGGGATCCATTCCTGCATTAGACTCCCTGCTCAGTAGGGAGCCTGCTTCTCCCTCTGTCACTCCCCCTGCTTGTGTTCCCTCTCTCACTGTCTCTCTCTCTGTCAAATATATAAAATCTTAAGGAAAAAAAAGATACTTTATTATCAATATTCTTTTTCAGTGACTATCTTTATGGTGACATTCAAGCACGTGAAGGGGGCCTACTGAGGCCATCAGAAGAAACTTCTTGATGTGTTTCACCTACTAGGGAGCTTTCATAATAAATACAAGGGCAAGATACAGTGTTCTGATAGCTCAGTTCATTGAGGGACTAACGAGATAGATATGGTAGGATGATGGCAGAGAGATGGTGGTGAGAGGGAAGGAACAAGTTGCTCAAATTGCTGAGTGTATCTCTTACTTATAATCTCTGTTAAGGAACACCAACTCCTGTTCAGGAACATGTGTTATCATTTTAGATTGAATTTTCAGTTAAAAAAACGGTAAGTGAAGCATTCAGGGTGCATCGGGTAGCTCTGTGTCTAGATAATGGATATACTTTCATATATCCTTCATTGTCTCCAACAATTCTTCACTGATTAAAGTCAAAAGACTTATAAAATTATCTGCCCCAAATGCCATTAAAACTTATGTTGACCATTGCTAATCCACCATGTGCCATCCACAGGGATGTTTTAATTCCCGGGTGACCTGTTAACTTTAGCTCCTTCCCTTACAGCAGGGTTTAGCTCAAATCCTTACTGTTTAGCTTTCCAACTGGTACAAGATGGTTGGCACAAAAATGGAAGGATAGCACACACTGGACTCAGGGCAACAAGATCTCCCATGGTGGGGGAACTATCCAGAAAGTATGTTTTATTAAAGATAAATTGGGAGAGACATATTCAAATGTAAAGAAATTTAGATATTGAATTGGGATTCATATGCAAAGTGGTCAGCTTTGACCAAATTGTCGCAGTTGGCCAGAATACCCCAACATTCTATGATACCGCAGCAAAAAGATAAAATCCTAAAGGATTTGATAGATTACCTTTATTTTCTGTGTCTACTTTCTCAAAAGTCTTCCCTTAATCTGTCCATCAACACATTTTTGCATATCATATTAAGGAAATTAATCTTAGTTATAAGTCTCTAAATGATACATATTGTGAGTTAATATTGGGCAATTTATTATCTAAAATTAGTCCCTTCAACTGTGAAGAGAAGCAGGTACAATTTCTGCTATGAAGCCTGTATATGTCCTTCAAAGAATTAATGACACAAAAGTATCTATGGACCTTTCATATAGCGATAGGGGTGCCAGACTTGCGCCTTTGACATTCCTTCCTGAGATCCTAAAAGTTGAAGGAAATCACTGGACTGCAACTCCATAGGGGCGGGCCTTAGGACCTCTAGCATAATGACTAGTAGGCACTGAAATACTTGTATTAATTAGTAGGTGAAGCATCCACTGCTGTGTAAACATTCTATTCACTCTGCTTGCATATCCAAATAATATTGTCATTTCTGTCCACAAATCATTTTCGGAAGAGTTTCCACTGCTGCTTCTTTAACTCAGCTTCTTATTCTTAATTCCTTACTCACCTGGATTGTAGCAGTTGAGTTTTATTGATCTTTCCTGCCACTGTCTCTTTCTTCTCATTCCAGCCCATCATACACACTACCACTGTATTTAATCATAATCATACTCTACCCTTTTAAAATCATTCTAGCTTTTTGATTGCCAGACGATAACACGTGGGTTTTTTGGCCCATCATATGAGAAATTTGTATGAAGTGCCCCGTGAAAGAAAAATTGCACCAGACCAGTTAAACAGGCAAGGAAGACTATTCAAGTCTCTTGCATCAACAGAGAGATTGAACCCAACTCTTTTTAAAACAAAAAGCAGATTGTGTAAGCACAGGAGTGAACTATTGGAAAGGTACTAGAGTATGTTGGGGTAGGTAAGCCAATGTGATGAATGCTAGCAAGGTTTGCTAACTGTGTTATCCAAATGCGAATCCTACTCTATCAGAGACTGGAGTATAGAGGCTCTATGTTTCCCCGTGATTACATTTCAAAGGGACACTAACAGGTTTTCGAGAAGGACATTTCTGTGTAGTAGAAAATTTACATCTCAAAGGAGGGGAGAAAAAATTTACAATTCCAAGTTTTCTGAAGTAAATAATACTCTGAGTAAAGGGAGACCAGAAGGCTATAGCAAGAAGAAACCTGTCTAAAATTAGTCAAACTGAGGGGAAGGGAAAGGCAGCCTTAGTCATTCTTCACTCTGGCCAGAAGAGAGAGCAACTACACAGCTTGATACCCTTCACATGATCCTCTTCCCTCTTGCCCTTGCTGTTTCTTTCATCCTGGATTCCTCTGTGTTTACTTGGGATTAATCTAATTAAACAGATTTTTCAGATGTTAGGGATAAAGTGAACAAAAAAGTTGTGGTTGTTTCCAATGTGTAGTTCAAATGGTCTGCAAAAATGGCCTGGAACTCTAGAGTCAAGATTGCTGATAACCAGCTTTGTGCCCCTCATTTCAACATCTCTAATGCATACCTTTCATGTCTCTGTATTCTAATATGGGCTTCTCCTGGAATTTTGTGTCTCTGCTTAATTTGTTGTGAGATTTTCTGATGGAGTTCAGAAGGCCTTTTAGAGTTCTAATCACTTTATACCTTTTTAGAAAGTTTCTGTAAAATCTATATTTTCCCCAAAAATAATTCACTGGGAGAGAAGCCATGTTGAGGGTGCCATATCTGATGTTGTCATGATCATGGTCATTATCATCAAACTTATTTATGGCTTACCATGTGCCAAAATGCTATGGTTTTATATCCTTTATCTCACTTAACTTTCCAATAATCTAGTAAAATTTCCTTTATGAATATTCTAGTTTTACAGGTTAAAAAAAAAAAGTGAAGCACACAGAGAGGTTTACCAATTTTACAAAGATAGGAAGTGACTGAACATGTTTTCAGTGTTAGATTTTTCTGATTTCAAAGCCCAGGCTCCTCAGCAATATGGCAAGCTTGCTCCCATACGGACATAATAATGGCCGTAATAACTGGGCCATTTTATTGCCCTTTATGAAAAAGCAAACTTACTTTAAAGTTGGTTTTGTTTTGTTGTTTCAGTTCTCTCCCTCCCCCTTCCTCCCATATGCACACACAGTGCTCATTAAAATTAATCCTTCATATTTTACTCATCCCATGAAAATAGGCCTAGAAACCTATTACTGTTAAATTTCCCATATCCAGGATTTAAAACTTCAAAATGTTTCCCATAGATGCTCAAGTGTTTTAAACTTTTCTTATTAAGAAACTACTAACTCGGGGTGCCTGGGTGGCACAGTCGTTGGGCATCTGCCTTCAGCTCAGGGTGCGGTCCCGGCGTTGTGGGATCGAGGCCCACATCAGGCTTCTCCGCTGGGAGCCTGCTTCTTCCTCTCCCACTCCCCCTGCTTGTGTTCCCTCTCTCGCTGGCTGTCTCTATCTCAGTCAAATAAATAGATAAGAAAATCTTAAAAAAAATAAAAATAAAAAAAAGAAACTACTAACTCATTCCTCCTTTTCATTGCTATGTAATCATGAATCTTCCAATACTCTAAACATTTTACCGACTTATAAGACCACTAAAATGCTTAGCTCTGGTAAGCCATACATAAAAAGCACAAACACAATACAAACAAACTTATGCCCATAATTTGAAAATAAATAATAAAGGTAGATAAGACTATTTTTTCTTTGGAAAGTACTGAAAAGGTGCATTCGTAATAGTTTTGTTTTGTTTGAATTATCATGGCACAAAATAGGAACGGCAAAAGGAGTAGAACTGGAACGTCAAAATCAACTAGACTGCCAGATGCACACGTGTGGTGCTCCCTGTACACCAGCTTTGGCTTGATAAACCTCACAGTAGTAATAATAAAGAAAGGAGAGATATAGGCTTTCTCCTGAAGAAAAGTGTCATTCAGAGATGTGATACACACACACACAAATATATGTACATATGTGCGCACACACACATTATGTATTGTATACCTATACTTATTCAACGTTTCCAGTTTTTTTTTTTTTACTTTTTTAGTTTAATCTATATTCAGTTAGTTTTTTATCACATGTAGACAGACATTGTCTTAAAAAATAGAGTCTTGAAGAATGGCGGAATGGTCATAATGTGATTGAACTGAGGGGTGGGGGCTTATCAGTAGAGACATTTGGGGGATAACCAAAAAGGTATGTCTTTTTATCCCCTTCTCATTTGCAGAGAAACAACTCCTTTGGCTTTAATTATATCATTAATAAAACAGGGAGTCTGGGTTTTTACCTTTATAAATGGGACCTTGCAAAATTCTAAGCTAAGCAAAGGAATATGAGATCTCTGGACAAAAGTTAAAGTAAGCAAAGACTAATATTTATAATGAAACCTGCAAAGGGAATGATCTCCCCTTTGTTTTCTTTAGAGATATTAAAGTGTGGTGGAAGCTGGGAAAAGACGCATAGAGATGCATTTTTTTTGATAACTAAACATTATTTATTTAACTTTCAGTGGCTGCTTTATAATTTCTTTTATAGACATCATTTCACATATTGCTGCTTTCAGGACAGCAACTCTCACTTGTGCTCTCTCTCTCTCCCTTCACCTCCCTCCCTCCTTCTCACCCTCTGTCCTCAGTTAACCAATTAGTCAACCTCTCAGTCTCTCTCTTGCTTTCCCTATATCCTCATTTGTTCATCTCAAAGACAGAACTCTTTACCCTTACTTAGTAGACATATAATCCAGTGATTAGATATCTTAGTCAATTCAATTATCTTTTTAAAGAAATATAATGGTTCTTAAAATAGGTATTTAATAACACATTCTCCAGTTCTCATTTCACACTCAAGCTAAAACAATGATTTGCTTGTTTTCACATCTTAAACAAAATTAAACCTTTCTTTAGCTTTAGTTTCTGATGGTCATGCAATGTACTAACAAAGGTAATATAATGGGTGGAAAGGAGGTGAAATTGAGTTAATAATAAGAATGATCCTTTATTATTCTCAAGAGATCTCCAGTTCTGTGTAGGCAGTAATGAAATAAGGGTTTTAGTTTCATAAACCCATAAATAAGATTCCCAGCAACAAATCTTTGTTGTTACTGAATTGAGACTAGGACCAGAGTGCTCAGGCAGGATATTTTGTTCAGCAAGCATTTTAGAAATCATGTCAGTAGATAGGTTAGATGAAGGGAGATGGTATCCATGACTGTGGGCAACTCCATTCTCAAGTATCCTTGAAATTGTAGAAAAAGAATGAAGACACAATTGCTATTAAACAATTGTCAGAATGGAACTCCAAAAAGGCAACAGATCATAGAGATATTCAGATCAATTCAAGAACCTAGAGTGGAGTAGAAATGAGAAATGACTCCATGTCTAGGGCTTTTTTTTTTTTTTTTTTTTTTTTTACAGAGACAGCCAGCGAGAGAGGGAACACAAGCAGGGGGAGTGGGAGAGGAAGAAGCAGGCTCATAGCGGAGGAGCCTGATGTGGGGCTCGATCCCAGAATGCCGGGATCACGCCCTGAGCTGAAGGCAGACGCCCAATGACCGCGCCACCCAGGCGCCCCAGGGCTTTTTTGTAAGAGAACAGCGCTCAATACTTTCTGAGGTCTGAAAAATAGGCAATGAGCTCACCATGTACCTTGGCTGCAGAAAAATCCTTGACAAGGTGAATCGGAAGCTGTAGAATGGGTAATGGAGGTAGTTATCGAAGCTCCCATCTCTCAAGATCTTGTCAGAAGTGATTTTCAATTGAGATTAAAGGATCTATAACACCCCCACAAATGTTTTCTTACCACAAAAAATCAGGATATGAAGTGTGTTTTTGAAAGGAAGTCATAAAAGGTATAGGTCCATTTCTTTTAACCTATTGCATTCTCTTGACTTTGCTGCCTGGAGAAGCAGGGAAGGAGGGAAGAGAGGACATAGAAAAATAAATAAGACAGAGAGAAATGAGAGAATAAAATAGGAAAAAATTAAATGGAAGAACCAAGAGAGGATAAGCAGAAATCTCCTGAGCAATAAGAAAGCATAAGATCGGGGTGCCTGGGTGGCACAGCGGTTAAGCGTCTGCCTTAGGCTCAGGGCGTGATCCTGGCATTATGGGATCGAGCCCCACATGGGGCTCCTCCGCTATGAGCCTGCTTCTTCCTCTCCCACTCCCCCTGCTTGTGTTCCCTCTCTCGCTGGCTGTCTCTATCTCTGCCAAATAAATAAATAAAATCTTTAAAAAAAAAAAAAAAAGAAAGAATGCATAAGATCACGTGTGTCAATGATCCAGGAAAAACCAGGTTGAAACAGACATCAACAGGCTTAAAGGGTAAAAAAGAAAAAGAGATGCCACAAAATGGTCACTCATGGCCTGGGGATAGGAGAAGGCAGAGCCTGGGAGAGAAAGGTTACTATAAAGTTATCTACCACAGACTTTCTTCAAATTGGGGTGTGACTAAAGATTGTGCACGTCTCTAGTATCATTTTGTCCTGTTTGAACGTAAAACCTTTTTTTCTCTTTTTGCTTTTTTATTTTCACTATTTTATCATTGCTTCTAGTCATCTGTTCTTAACAACAGCACAAGGAGAAGCTAAGTGAGTAAGTTGACTATGCTCTAGTTATTACTTGAAAGGTAAGAGAGAGGGTGCAGTTGGAGCAGTTGGGGAATCTATTTTATACTAGTTTCAGATAAGTACAATACAAAGGTTAAGTGCGTCAGTCAGATAAACTTGGACGTGATGTCCAACTATTATAAAGTCAGTGACTTTTGACAATCTCTTGATCTTACTACTGATTCTAAAATTTGGCAAATGGGAACAATTATAGTCTATCAAGGATTATAATGAGGATTAAGTTAAATAATACATGTCATTTTTTTAGTATGGTTTAAATTGTTAAATTTAACAAAATTGTTAATTTGTTAAATTTTCAATAAATGCTAGTTGTTATTTTAGTTGAAAGAGCAATAACAAGAAAGTCTTCAAGGAAAAATGTATTTTTCAACCTTTCAACAACTCCCATGCTGGACCTTGTTTGAGATGCTGTTTAGACACTATAGGTCATTCAATTTTCAACCTCAGTGTCCAGATATGTGTTAACATAATATTGCCTGTGCTCTGGAAGCTAATTTGGACTATTAAAGCTAGGAAAAATTAATTTTAGCAGGTTAAGAAGATTAAATTATTAAATAGCTTTAGAAACAAAAGAGAGCTATGTCCTGTATCACCCACAAATATATATATATATATATATATATATATATATATATATATATATATTTGACAGCCAAGAGAAGTTTTTATCATTATCTTTAAGGTGTATATATATATATATATTCTATATTTTTTAAAATTTTATTTATTTATTTTTTATTTTTCCCAAAACAGGACTCACATATCCATAAATTGGGGTGTGGCTGGGAGCATTTGCAATGACTTGAAGGAACTGCCCAAATAAAACTTAAACAGTCTTAGCACAGAAGATAAATCCACATTTACTGCCCATAGTCAGGGGTAAGCAAAAGGTATGAGAATGATTGTTTGTCTATGAGAAAGAGGGAGAAAAAGAATGGTGCCCCATAAATAACTTTGTGATTCCTGGCTGTACTAAGTTAACATCCTAAATATGTCACTTACCAGCTACGTAGCAGTAAACTCATTTATTAATTGGAGTTTCCATTCATTCATCTGTAAAATGTAAATATTAATATTTATCTCATGGTTGTTATAAGGGTTAGTCAGGATGTTCCTTATTTTATTAAGTTTTTTATTTTAAATCCAGTATAATTAACATACAGCATTATATTAGTTTCAGGTGTACAATATAGTGATTCAATTCTATACATCATTACTCAGTGCTGATCGTGATACGTGTACTCTTAATTCCCCCTCACCTATTTCACTCACCCCCACCTTCCCTCTGATACACTTTATTTTAAATGAGTACCCTCAATTGAAGTTATTCTTCTTTTTCAGCAAGAACATTTTTTACTTGAAGCATACTTCAGAATACATGGTTCTACGTGCCAAAAACAATACGTTACCTTGGAATTAACCAGAGACATAAAGGATCTATACTCTAGAAACTACAAATCACTCTTGAAAGACATTGAAGAAGACACAAAAAGATGGAAAAATATTCCATGCTCATGGATCGGAAGAATTAACGTAGTTAAAATGTCCATGCTACCCAGAGCAATCAACACTTTCAATGGTATCCCGATCAAAATACCGAGGACATTTTTCAAAGAACTGGAACAAATAGCCCTTAAATTTGTATGGAACCAGAAAAGGCCCCGAATCGCCAAGGAATTGTTGAAAAGGAAAAACAAATCTGGGGGCATCACAATGCCAGATTTTGAGCTGTACTACAAAGCTGTGATCACAAACACAGCACGGTACTGGCACAAAAACAGACACATAGACAAATGGAACAAAATAGAGAACCCAGAAATGGACCCTCGGCTCTTAGGGCCACTAATTTTTGATAAAGCAGGAAAAAACATCCAGTGGAAAAAAGACAGTCTCTTCAACAAATGGTGCTAGGAAAATTGGACAGCTACATACAAAAGAATGAAACTTGACCACTCTCTCACACCATACACAAAGATAAACTCCAAATGGATGAAAGACCTCGATGTGAGATAGGAATCCATCAAAATCCTAGAGGAGGACATAGGCAGCAACCTCTACGACATCAGCCACAGCAACCTTTTTCATGACACATCTCCAAAGGCTCATGACACATCTCCAAAGGCAAGAGAAACAAAAGAAAAAATGAACTTGTGGGACTTTATCAAGATAAAAAGCTTCTGCACAGCCAAGGAAACAGTAAAAAACACTAAGAGGCAGCCCAAGGAATGGGAGACTATATTTGCAAATGATACTACACATAAAAGACTGGTATCCAAGATCTACAAAGAACTTCTAAAACTCAATACGCAAGAAACAAATAAACAAATCATAAAATGGGCAGAAGATATGAACAGACTCTTTTCCAATGAAGACATATAAATGGCTAACAGACACATGAAAAAGTGTTCAAAATCATTAGCCATCAGGGAAATTCAAATCAAAACCACACTAAGATACCACCTTACACCAATTAGAATGGCAAAAATTGACAAGGCAAGAAACAACAATTGCTGGAGAGGATGTGGAGAAAGGGGATCCCTCCTACATTGTGGTGGGAATGCAAGTTGGTACAGCCACTCTGGAAAACAGTGTGGAGGTCCCTTAAAAAGTTAAAAATTGAGCTACCCTGTGACCCAGCCATTGCACTACTGGGTATTTACCCCAAAGATACAGACGTAGTGAAGAGAAGGGCCATATGCACCCCAATGTTCATAGCAGCATTGTCCACAATAGCTAAATCGTGGAAGAAGCCGAGATGCTCTTCGACAGATGACTGGATTAAGACGTTGTGGTCCATATATACAATGGAATATTACTCAGCTATCAAAAAGAATGAGTTCTCAACATTTGCTGCAACATGAATGGCACTGGAGGAGATAATGCTAAGTGAAATAAGTCAAGCAGAGAAAGACAATTATCATATGGTTTCTCTCATCTATGGAATATAAGAACTAGGAAGATAGATGGGAGAAGAAAAGGATAAAGAAAGGGGGGTAATCAGAAGGGGGAATGAAGCATGAGAGACTATGGACTCTGAGAAACAAACTGAGGGCTTCAGAGGGGAGGGGGGTGGGGGAATGGGATAGGCTGGTGATGGGTGGTGGGGAGGGCACGTATTTCATGGTGCACTGGGTGTTATACCCAACTAATGAATCATCGAACTTTACATCAAAAACCAGGGATGTACTGTATGGTGACTAACATAATATAATAAAAAAATTAAATAAAAAAAAGATATATATAAGACATTTCATCCAAGAAAAATAGAATACACATTTTCTTTAAGTACACACACAAGAATTCCCTGGCTAACTCATAAAAAGAGACATAAGAAATATTAAAAATTTTAGAAGACTGAAATCATACAGAATATATTTTCAACCACAATGGTACAAAACTAAAGATCAACAATAAAACAAAGCTGGAAAATCTACAATGTAAATATTAAATATTTAATATTTAAATATTAAATATTTAATATGTAAATATTAAATATTTAATATTTAAATATTAAATATTTAATATGTAAATATTAAATAACACACTACTGCACAAGCAATGGGCCAAATAAAAAATCAAGTGGCAAATCAAAATATGTCTCAAAAGAAAAAGAGAACACAATATTCCAAAACCTATGGGCTGCAGTGAAAGCAGATGGTAGAATGAAATTTATAGTATAAGTGCTTGTATTAAGAAAAAAAGTTCAAATAAACAACATTACACCACAAGGAACTGGAAAAAGAAGAAATTTAGCTAAAATTTAGTGGAGGAAGGAAATAACAACAACAAAAAAAGTCAGAAATAAATAAAATAGAGACCAGAATAAACATTAACATAATATGGAAAGTAATGACTAGATTAAAAAAAAAAAAAAGGCAGTACTTTAACTACATTAACTAAGACAAAAAAAGAGAATACTCAAAAACCACAATGAGAAATGGAAGAGAAAATGCTACAACAGAGAACCACAGAAATACATAGTGTGATAACAGATTATTACAATTATATACTAACAAATCAGATAACTTAGGGGGAAAAAACAGGAAATTGCTAAAAATGCACAAGTTACTATGATTGAATCATGAATCTTGAATCCAGGAAATAAAAAATCTTTTTAGACCAATAACAAGAATGAAAGTTAAATGAGGAATCAAAAATCTCCCAGCACAGAAAAGCCCAAGACCACATGGTTTCACTAGTGAATTCTACCAAACATTAAAAAATAATAATGACAATCTTTATCAAAAGTTTACAAATGATGGAATAGAAGGGACACATTCAAGTTCATTCCATGAGGCCAGTAGTACCCCGATACCAAAGCAGGACAAAAACAATACAAGAGCAAAAGGTCTAGTTTGTCTGATATAAGTAGTGCTACCCTGACTTTCTTTTGACGTCCATTGGCATGATAGATGCTCTTTAAAGAAGAGGCATAATGAAGAGATGGGAAAGTTAAAGAAAGATGGTTATGGTAAAAGTATATGTTAAATGTGTCTCTCACTGTCTTTGCACAGATTGGGGTAACAGCATGCTAGTCCAGTAGAAAAAGCTAATCTCAAATGCTAACCTGAATACAAAAGTTATGTAAACCTGCCTTTTAAGTTAGAGAAACATCTCTCATTAGGCAGTTGGGTTCACAGCTAAAATATAGACCAAGTTGGGTTCATATCTAAAATATAGAACTAGTGAAATATAGGGTGTCTTGATAACTTTTAGAAGCCATTTGAAGATTTACCAACACAGCAGTCTTGAAAGGTGTGGTTCAAAAAAAAAAAGTCAAATAATGACCTTAACAAGCTGTGGTTCCTTCTGACCAGCTTTCTCAATGCCAGCGTTATTAAAGAATACAGCCAAGTATTAGAAAGGGCCTAGATCCTGGAGGTAAGCTTGTTTTTTCCAGTGTCTTTGGATATAACTTCTCTTTGTCCTCATCCATGCATATCACCCTCCCCTTTCATTCTTTTTAAACTCTCACTATATCTTGAATTCTGAAATATACATCTTGCGTCTAGACACACACAAATAATATGCTCTATCAAAATCTCTTAGGAATTTCCAAATTCCTATATGGGAGAAAGTAACTGTCTTAATTTGAATTCAGTGCCTACATGTGGTCTAGTTAACTGTGGTAGGTTCAGCATCAAAAAAAAATGACTTTTGGGGCTCCTGGGTGGCTCAGTTGGTTAAGCATCTGCTTTCGGCTCAGGTCATGAGCCCAGAATCCTGGGAATCAAGCTCCAAATGGAGTCTGGCTCCCTGCTCAGTGGGGCGCCTGCTTCTCCCTCTCCCTCTGCCTGTAGCTCCCCCTGCTTGTGCTTTCTGTCTAATAAATAAATGAAACAGTTTAAAAAATAAAAACAGAAACAAAAAACAATGACTTCCATGTCTTCAATCCTTTGGATCAAAGGACCATTCTGAGATGGGCAGATACTGTGAAATATTAATAAAGAAATATTGGCCATAGGAATGTAAGTTATAAGAAGCCCACACTTTCCACTTATTCAAATAACTATTACTGAGTATCTGACAAGTTTGCTACCTTATCAGCTTGGTTCAAATTAACTGGGTTAATGTGGAAATGCCGGAAGTAACGAAGGCTAAACTGAAGAGAGTCATCCTCAAGAAATCACCTAGTACTCTTTTCTCTATGAGTAACATAGACCCTTCCATCACTTGCACCATATTTTAGTTTTACACCTGAAAATACTCAAATTTTAATTTGGAGTAAAATTAAGAGATTATTTTCTCTTTTCCTTGTGTTCAAATCAAGGGTCTTACCTCAAGGTTATACTCCCAAATCAAGTTACCTAAAATCTAACATGGTTAGTTCTTTTTTGTTCTATCTCCCCATAAGTGGTTGAAGAAATGGGTAGTATTCCTCCTCATATGAAAGGAAAATACCAACCCATTCTCTGAATTCTTTCCTCCAACACTCAGTTATAAAGATAAATTCTCCTGTCAGTTTTATTTCAGCACCTGTATGAATCTAAATATTTTATTATTTGAGTTTTTACATTGACAAATTTTGAAAATGAGCTCACTCTATGTTCTTACAAATCGTCTTGCTCAGATAATGAATATGAGTGTTCACAACAGGAAATAGCCTTAGCAGATGCTACAGGAAACATCAGTCATTTTTTGTTCTCTTCCTACTCTAATTAGTCATCTTGACTCCATCAAGTCCATTACTTCCAAGTCTCATATACTGCCTCTTATCAATTAATCATTATTGTGGTAGGCTGAATAATAGCCCCCCAAAATATCTAGATTCTACTTCCTGCAGCCTGTTCCAGTGTTCTCTTATAGGGAAAAAGAGACTGTGCTGATGGGATTAAAGATTTTGAGTTGAAGAGACTATCTAGGATTATCTGAATAAGTACTGCATATAATCACAAGTATCCTCATAGAGGGGGTAGGTGTCTGCTGATATCTTGATTTTGGCCACGTGAGACTGAGTCTCTTTTCTCCAGAATGGTAAGAGAACAGATTTCTGTTATTTCAAGCTCCAATTTTGTGGCAGTTTGTTATGGCAGCAACAGTGAACTAACAGTGGGGGACCAGGTTTACATGGAGATGGATCCTAAGGACTTTTCAGAACTCAGAAGTAGTGTTGGGATTTATCGGTCTTGGTCGTCATGAGTTAGGAAGAAGTGCAATGGCATCTGTGCTGTCTATGTTTAATTCCTGCATATTTTGAAAGCTACTACAAGACAAAGAGTAGTTTAAAACCAATTGTACAGATTAGATGTTATGAAATCTGGAGCCTGTTGTCACTGTGCTGACATTTACCATATGAATAGTTGTCCCTTGGCATTCTGGAGAGATATATTCAGATATCTTGGCAAATCACTAGTTGGTCACATGACCCAAAATTTCCTAAGCGTTTTTATGTACCATTCACTATTCTGAATACTTTGTACATACTATCTTTCTTTTTTAAATCTTCACAGCATTCTGATGAATAGGGATAATTATTATAACCCAGTTAACCTATAAGAAAATTGAGGCTTAGAGAAGGTGAATAGTGTGTTGATGACCACACAGCTAGTAAATGGTTGAGCTGTGCTTCAAGCCCCAGCAGTCTGACTTCACAAGTCTTAACCCCTGCGCTGTTGGGTCTCCAGCACGTTGGGGAATTATTATTAATTGTGACAGGAAGTCAGGAAGGTGAGGTCATTGAGTAGGTTTGCTCCTGAGCTGCTTACCTTGCTCCTTCACAGCAGTCTGGTGAGTACCTCTCTTCAACCTTGTTGGGGCACTCTATGTACACGGTCTTACTTAATCTCCACAACAACCTTATAGCATAGCTGTGATTTTTCCTAACTGTGCATTTCAGGGTCTCTAGAAAATATTAAAAACTCTGAAACTCTAAACATCAGTGGACTATTATAGCATAAAATATTTTTCACCAATCCATTTAAAGATTAGATTAGCTCTTGACAAGAAAGCAGTAAAGACTAGTAGGCAAGGTCATTATCGTTTGCAATGATAGAAAATTTCAGTAAAAATGAAAAAAATAAAAAGGGGTCAAGGTACAGAAGATGTGGATGCATGTTAGAGAGCCTCATCTATCTTCCTTTATGTCCAGACAGCAGCACATTCCCCTTCACTACACATAGCTCATTTGTGTATACAATACATTATGTACCTAATTTCTCTTTTGAGAGAGTTGTTATTTATTCTAAAGGATGATATGGTCAAACAATGGAAAAACCATGAAAATATCAAAAAGCTGCATGAGGGGTCTCCCTCTCTGGCACTAGGGAAATGCCCAGAGCTGAACTCATGTGGTCGCACCAGGGCCTAAGTCCCATCTTTCACTGTAGGAAAATGCTGGTATATTTGTGGAATATTTCATTACTCCTTCTGGCTGCAATGTGGGATAATGTAGAGAAAAGAAAGGAAGAGGATTGCTTAAGGTGCATTAATATTTAATTTTAAGATTTAAATTGTTTCTGCATTAATAGAGTTGTCTGATTCATAATTCAAATATTAAACTCGGCCGGCTTTGAATTTGTAATTGGATGTGGGCCAGCATAATTTGCTCATTGCTATATTCTAAGAGATTAGAACAAGCATTAGCATTTTTCTGTTTATGGTATTCTTTTTTCTTATTTTTGTATTTCCTCTTTTCTGAGAGAAGGTGGAATAATAAATTAACAATCATGTGATCAGTCTTTAAACCTGCTCCATCACCTTTAGTTTTATGACCTGGGATGACTTATTTAGCTTCTTTGTCTCAAGAACAAAGGCTGTAGATAAAATACTGGTGCTATGTGACAGAGATATATATATATGCACTATAAATAAGTATTTATAAATATTACACGAATAAAATAAAATATATATTTTTACATATGTGGAGAGAGGGGGACAGAGGAATGGAGAGAGGGGGAGAAAGAGCGGGAGAGACTATCAGCATTCTGTGCGATAATGAGATGCAGTGTTTACTCCCTATTCTAAACTCACACAAATCATATATATATATATATATATATATATATATTTTTTTTTTTTTTGCCACAGACACAGTCTACCATTTTGTCTTTCACTCTCTATGAGAGTGCATGTTCCCTGAGGGAAGAGGCTTTTCTGTTGTACTTTTAGCAGTGCTCATCACAAGCAGGCGGTTCATAAATGTGCCTACATGTTTACATGTCATGTAAGAGCCAGATATCCTCGTGATTTTCAGCTATTAAATTCATATTATTTGGACTTCATCCTTCCCATAGTAAGCAGTTTAGTTTCATGAATGAAACTCTGATTTTGCCCTTAGATGAGCAGCCTCCATGAATGGTTTCTAAAGTATGGATAAAAGGCTTATTCAGTCAACAAAGCAAACCTATACTTCAAAAGGGGAGGAAAGCAGGGTTGGAGGTAATAAGTCTTTTTCACAGAGGCTCTCTAGGCATTTTATTTCTTCCAGCAACGTGAAGACTGTTGTAGGCAGGATAATCTCCCTCAACACCCTGACAAAAACGGGCATGCCTTAATCCCCAGAATTTTTTAACGTGTGACCTTACATGGCAGAAGGGACTTTGCAGATGTGGTTAAATTAAGGATTTTGATTAGCCTGGATTATCCAGGTAGATCCAATGTAATCACAAGGGTCCTTAGAGGAAGGAAGCAGGAGGGTCTGAGAAGGAGAGGTGACAATGGAAAGTCTGATCATGAGGCCAAGAGTTGGGGAATGTGGGCACCTCCATGAGCTACAAAGTACAAGGCTCCCTAGAACCTCCAAACAGAACACATCTCTGCTGACACTTTCATTTTAGCCGATAAGACCCTTACCTCCAGAACGGTAGGATTATACATTTATGTTGTTGTACTAACTTTGTGGTAATTTGTCACAGCAGCAATGGCAAGTAATACAGAAAGGAATCTAAGAGACATTCAAGGGTGTAGGAGAGAGTAGATCCCCAGGAAAGGGGCCATCCTGGCAGATAATGTTCCGTTCTGCCCCGGTGACCAACAGATAACATTTTTGCTTTGTAGCTTGGACAATGCTGCCCTGAGTTTGATCCTTAAAACTGAATCTTCTGGAGAGGGAATACCACTTGAAAGGTTTTCTTAAAATGCCTGACATTCCCAGTCCCGATTTTGCGAATCCACAAAATCTTTTCAAATAGCTCTTTACATTCCTGATATGAATTTAAATTTCTCTAAACTTATAATAAATGTTTTATATTGTTTTATTATTTATATTGCCCTTTTGCCCCTACGGGTATGATAGAGCAATAATTGCATACTTAATATGATTGCACTCAAAATGGTACACCTCTACTCTACAGCACTTTGCCACAGGGTACGTATGGCACAGGATAAATATGATCTATCTTGCTGCATTAATATGATATATTAGTATTCTAGGAACCTGTTATTATGGTAAAGCATATATGTATTTTACTCATACATTCATATATTATATGACAAAACATAACACAAAATCCCCTTGTGTTTTTGAAGAGAAAGGACAAGGCTTCAGAGGAATATTACACTAGACAAATTCAAATGACACCTCTACTTCCACCAAGAAATCCCCAAGGCTGTTGTAGAGGGATTTCATGGAATAATTTCATTTGGAGTTATACCTTTTGGGCACAAAATATTTATTTCTCTACTTATGCACATATAGGCAAATGTCTAATACTCCATTATCAGCTTTGAGTCCCTTTAATACAAGGGTTTTACTTACTCTACCCCTTCACACACCTTCTATTCACTGAGACTTGATTATTCACCATTCTTCAAACTCAATCTACAATTTCGCATCTCACTGCCTTTATTCATTTTGGTCCACATTCCATGAAATCTCTTCTATTGTTTCTGTTCCTGATTTGTGTCTGACAATTCTTTAAAACCAAGCTCAAATTTCACTTCTTTCAGAAGCCTTTTTAAAACCTCCTTTCTCCTTTTGTCACATTAAGCAGGAACATTCACTCAACAAATATCTATCAATTCCCAGCTTTATGCCAGGTACCATGCCAGGCACTGGGTACGCAAATGTGAACAAGGACAATGTTTGGATGATTTCCCTTCTGATTTTCTATCTCATATAAGCAATTACTTTATTGCCTGGTACTATATTCATTCTAAAACATGTATTTGAAAGAACATAGAATTGGGAATCAGGCAGATCTGAGTAACAGTCAACTTTGAGAGTGGTAAGTCTATGAAACTGAAAAATAAAGTAACTACTCTGAACCTTCTTCTCAGCGTCCCAATTATGATGAAATTTTTAATCATGGTGGATTTTTAAATAATGCGTATCAATGATTTTGCATGTTAAGCCATGAATGATTGAAAAATATTGGTTTCCTTGCTTCCTACTAGCTTGCATATTTGTTAAGGGCAGCATTCTTATGTGGTTAATCATTATAGCCTCCATAACACCCAGCTGGATTCTAGGCAACAAGTGAGGACTCAATAAAAAGTAAAAGAACAAGTATCAATAAAATTGCCCTCCAGCAGAAGTGATACAGTCATGGATACTTTCGAGTAAATGGAAGCTCTGAGAAAAGCTTGGGGGATGTAGAGAGCGCTACTGAGTATATGTTTGAGGAGGCTGGAAATGAGTCCTGGACAACTGGTTAATAGAATATAATAATAACAGGTTGGCATGAAGCCTAAATATTTCATATGCATAACCCTTAGAAAATATAAACTTCAGCAAAATCATTCTGAAGAATCTGATTAGTCAGAGCACTGGTTCATAAAAACAGAGGGGGAAGTCTTCTAATAATAGGTGGAAAGGCTGAGATAATGTTAACGGAACACTTTATGAAGACATTCAAGTACAATCAGGGTTAAATGCTAATTGGAAAGTAAAATTACATCCTAAAAAAATGAAATAATTTGAGGGAGATACTCATTTGAAAAATTCATCTGGGAATTCTAATTCAATCTATAGAAATAAACAAAAGCTACATATTCCTTCCCAATACACCATATCCCTAGAAACCTTGGGGGGTCCTTCACTGAATGAGAAACTGTATCATCTGAAAAGGCGAAAAACAAAAGGAAATAGATGGACATCATGGAACTGCTGTGGATTGAGGAACATCATGCCTGGAGGTCGTAGATCCTGAAGGTCAAAGAAGGTTCATGGACTTTCTCCTCTTCAAATCTTTTGAGGGCTACCCCATCTCAGTTATCACCATGACTTTTGCTTTACTGGCCCTCTACCCTCCCTGTCTCCTGCTTCTCTCTTGAGCTTACTTAATTCAACCTTTTTGTGTTAGACTTAGGCCTCCCATCCCAATGTGTAGCCTTTCTTTGGCTGGTAGATGAACATTTGGGATAAAGGCTGACAGTACCTTTCTAATGCCAACAGAAATGAAGCCTCATTATAAGAAGGAGGCAGGGTATAGCTACCAGAAGCCTCTCCCAATAACAAATGCTTGCACTTGCCACTAAGGATCCAAGGAATTTCATCAAATAAATATGTGCATGTCCACACATCAGTGCCTCAAACACCATCTCGCCACTGACAATAGTTCCAGAATCATGTGAATGGGTGGTACTGACCAAATCAGAGATGGAAAGAGAAAGAGAAAAAACTTTCCCTGATTTTTCAAAATGGCGGGAAGGAGTGTGTGTACTAATTTTCCAAGCTATGTGTTAATTTTCCAAGCTATATCTTCCAAGTTATAAAGCAAGAGAATTATTAAATGCAACCCAAAATCCTGAAAAAGAATATGATTCTGCATTTTAGACTATCAAAATGACAGAGGTTTTCTGTTCGCATTTCAACAATTGACTATGCTAAGTCTTATGGGTAGATCTTCTTTCATATATACATTTTCACAGAGGGGCTCTTCTGATTTCCAGCTAGAGATACACAGAAGTTCCTGAATTTCTGCTTTCATTTTTGTTCTGATTTTATCACTTTGTCCTGCACTTAGTGGAGATTTTGGTTGCTGTTTCAAGGGCTCCATTCTATTTCCTATCACTTTAAAGCCAAAATAGAATTGGTTCACTATGAAGAGGAGATTTTATAGGTCAAATGTCACAGTCAGTTTCACACTGGGTATACTATAAGCTGGATCCAGAGATTTTCATTGATATAGGACACTACAATGTAATATAGAAAGTATTTCTGCCAGGAGTACTTTTGGAAACAGGACACTCATAGGTATTCTCTTTATTCCCATTTATTCATAATTCATATCTTTCTTCATCACCCACAAACAACGTAGTACATCTCCCTCTATTTATCCATACTCTCAATCTTTACATGGAAAATCCTACTTTTTGTTCATCCTTTAATATCTTGAAAGATTTTAGGACATATTTCAAATCATGTTACCTCCTTTAACAGATTATTTTTGTTTACTATGAAATCTTTATCACTGAATCCTTATGGCACTTATCACCTGCATTGCCCATTTTAAACTTAATCATTAGCATCTCCTTTTATTACACATAAAGAGCTTAATAAAGTACACATTCTTAATGGGTTCGTTCCATAACTTTGAAGTCCCTAGGATAGCTCCTACATGGTAAGATCTATTACTGAAATGATTCAAATAGTGTGCTGCCTCTGTGTTTCCTCAAATCTCGAACATTTCCAAGAGGTTTACATTACAAAGGCAGATTCTTAGACTCTTCCCTATAGAGAGTGTGAAGGTTATTTCACTATGAGTTTGAAATATCTCTTCTATTCTTAGTCTCCATCTCTCTCTCTTTTTCACTCTTCTATATTTTCCTTCTGTTTGCTGTGGTGTTTTTTTCTTATTTGTTCCTACAATTATATCATGCAATTCTGAGGCAGGGGAGCCAAAGAACAAACTCTAAAAAATACTGCCATGCTTGCTTCAGATACTTTTATTCATGAGGCTCCAGAGGAATTAGGAATTCCTTTCTAAAGAAAAATCTCTGCTCACTAAGTCTGGATTCTCTTGTGCACTATTTGGCCATACAACTGTCAATGGTATATTACAATATCCAGGATTAAATGCTTGAAACTTGTGAGACAAGAAAGAACACTGAGAATGTGAAGAGTGGCTGTCCCCAGACATGAGGTTGAGTAGTTTGGATTTAGGGTACGGGTAAATTTTGCACATTACTGATTTAACAGAGGGAAAACTGCCCACTTAGGTGGCCAATGAATTGTATAAGTCTCTTAGCAACATTTGAAAAGGACATCATCTGCACTTCTACAGCCATTGATTTACCTAGTAAAGCATGGAATTTGATTATACTCTTTTTTTATTCTTTAACAGTCATGGCTAATTGGACATAAAACCATCTAGTCATATTCAGGGTCAAACTAAAATATATGACTCAGTGAGCCCTGCCCACACAAGGCAATCATGAGATTCCTCATATACAAGTCTTTAGGGGTAGATTTGGTGAGCACAGAATGTTGAAAATGTTCAGTTTGCTCATTAAGTTCTTGGATAAAAGACATTTCAGAATCTCCCCACACCATGAAGCTTTTGGTTTGCAAAGCAGCAGATACTGGGAATGAGGGAGACACAATAGGAAATTTTCTGCACTAGAAGTTAGGAGACCTTGGTCCCAGCTCCCAGCGTGGAATAAATCTCCAAAATTAACATTTATCAAGCACTTTTCTAATAGCGTCCATATCTTTTATTTTTCTTTAAAAAAATGTAATCATACTGACTTTACAAATGAAATCATGTCTCAGTAAATTAAGTAACTTTCCCAAAATTACATAGCTCGTAAGTGGTAAAACTGGGATCTGAAGTAGGCTGTTTAACTCCAGAAGACTCTAACCCACTGTATTTCTCTCTCACTACTTGATTCATAGAAAAAAACTTCAGATAACTTAATCTGTTTTTGTGTACATGCATTCTAGTTCTGTATTGTCTTAGCTGTCCTATAGTGGATACTAAAATGTTCATCAAAGTATATGATACTATGCCAATGTTTGGCTTGCAAATATAACTGTCTGCAGGAATCAGACAGAATGTATATAGAAAAGTTTTATTTGTTTTATATAAAATATGTCAGGTATCACTGAGCTCTTGTCAGAAACTAAAGCACTATCCTATTGTATATGGAACACAGGCCTAAGATTTGTAGGATCTCTCAATTGTTTCTACATAGTTTTATGTAAAGACTTCTGATTTTAAAATATGGCGTCAGAGGGACACCTGGGTGGCTCAGTCATTTGGGCATCTGCATTTGGCTCAGGTGGTGATCCTGGAGTCCCGGGATTGAGCCCCGCATCAGGCTCCCTGCTCAGTGGGGAGTCTGCTTCTCCCTCTGCCCCTCACCCTGCTCATGATCTCTCGCTCTTTTGCTCTCTCTTCTCTCAAATAAATAAATAAATAAATAAATAAATAAATAAATAAAATCTTTATATTGTGTCAGAAAAACAAAGAAATGCTGGTCAACAGAAAGTATGCAAGCTACTGGCTTGAGATACCTGGAATACCAAAGTTCATAGTCTCATTGTTAAAAGGAGCCCTTATATTCGAAAGCAGGAGAATGATATTTGTATGGACTCCCAGGATCTCAGTTGCCTATGTACAATATGGGTCTGGCAGTTGGTTGCTCTAGTTGCTTTTGCCTGTTCTCCAAATCTAAATTTTAGATTCTCATAATAAAATCCATGATCTTAATCTGAGTACCTTACATTGTGACTGAGGAGATAGAAAACTCATAGATAAAAATTATGCGAGGAACATTTTATGGCAACTTAGAGGCAAGAGCATCTTTCATGCTTAGCACCCAAGGGAACGTGATAATAAATCAATGCAAAAAGTTCAAAAGACAGGCCAGATATCAGAGGAGAGAAAGTGTGAACAATGATTCTACCTGGGGGAATATATTTGACAAGCATTTGGTAGGTGCAAGATTGGTACTTTAGTGTGGGATAAATTATCCTATGGAGAGAAGATTCAAGGGGAAATGGTGTTTTTAAATAATTTCAAGGCTTGAATGGGAATAGATATTAAATTTATTGTTTGCAGCCCAAGGAACATTGCTGAGTGAAAAGAGCAAGACATCTTGGTTGGGTAGAATGAAGGTGTTAAATACAGGATGCTTCCTCCAAAAGGGGTGAGTTCAGCCTTAAGGATTCCCTTTAGTGTTGATTTTAAGACACATCTACTAGCAATGGATTCTCAAAGTTTTCGTATATGAGAATTTCTAACTTCACTTTCTTTTTTGGTAGTGATTTACTGGGTATGGAATTCTTGGTTGAGAACATTCTCCTTTCATCATGTTGAATATGGGCTACATGGATTTTGATGATGGCAGTTTATGATGTATCTAGATAAGGATTTATTTGGCTTTATCCCCACTTGGAGTTTGCTGAACTTCTTGCTTGTGTATACTAATATTTTTGTCAAGTTTGGGAAACCGTATTAGGTCTTTAGATACTCTTTCTGCTCCTTTTTCTTTCCTCTCCTCTCGGGATTCCCTTACGCAGATCTTGATATGCTTGATGTTGTCCTGCAGGTATCTGAGGCTCTTTCCATTTTCTTTGTCTTTTTCTTCTCCCTCGAACAGGATAACCTCAATTGAGCTATATTCAAGTTCAATAATTTTTGATTTCTTGCCTGTTCAAATCCGCCTTTGAGCTGTCCATTGACTTTTTCATTTCACTATTGACTTTTCAACTCCAGAATTTTTATTTGGCTCATTTTTTTAAAAAATCTACCTATTTAGTAATAGCGTCTATCTGCCAAGATATTCTTATACTAAATTCATATTAAACTAAAAGAATTTTTGTTCTTCAAATGTGATTTCCTTTAGTTATCTGAACTTACTGAAAATAGCTGATTGTTTAGTAAGTCCAATGTCTGGATTTCTTCATGGATAGTTTCTATTGATTGATTTTCTTTTTTCTGTGTATGAGCCATATTTCCTAGTTTCTTTGCATGTTCCATTTTGTTGTTGTCATTATTGAAAACTGGACATTTTACCTAGTACAATATGGCAACTCTGGAAACTAGATTCTCTCTTTCCTGCAGAGTTTGTTGTTGTTGTTTATTTAGTGACTTTTGTGATCTAAATATGAAAAGTCTATATTCTTTGCTGTACGTGGCAACTGAAGCTTCTGGTAGGTTAGCTTTAGCGGTCAGCTAATGATTGAACAGACATTTCCCTAAATGCCTGAAGCAAATAAGTCTACCAAATGAAACGAGGTCTGTGGTATTACACACTTCAATTTACCAGAGACTGGAGTATCAGACAATTCAGCTCTGTTCACCCATTTAGTTTACTTATTTTCCAAGATAAGAAAATAAGAATGTGAAAGCCTTTTTTTTTTTTTTTTTTAATGTTAGGGACACCAATTTTGTTACATTAAAATGGGCTCTGGATATAGATAGCTCAGTGGGTACTTTTTCTTCATTATCAACAAATCAACATATGACTATGCTTGCTTTCAGCTCTTTTACCAAACAGAAGAGCTTGGAAATTCTATCAGAAGGGATCAGTGATGTATACATTATGTTACAGAATTGTATATTTCTGAGGCAAAAAGCCAATGATATATAACATACCCAGAGAGGCAAATACATTCACATAAGAGGTTTTATATCTGCAAATCACATTATCTGGTAATTATGTAACCCATACAATAAAATGTGGATTTATTTTTCACAGATGTTTTTCTATGTTACAAGAAATATGATACTAGTTTCCAGCCACCAATGAAGCTCACAGCTGTTACTTTGACATTGAGCTGATCTCAGAGATCAGACTCAAGCTTATTATTTTTTTCACAAAGTTCTCCAGTGCAATGAACATTGGCCCTCTTAGAGCCCTCATAGCCTTCATCACTGCTATGTCAAATGCAGTCACTATTTAGTGCCTGACACAACTGCTCTGTAGGTTCTCTGCCACAATCAACAAGTGGTATGTCACTTAATTGTGATGAAACTGTATGCCATTGACTGCCAATTTCCTGTGTTCTTTTAGAAAAGAGCTAGCATTAAGTTCAGTACCAATAATCACCAAATCATTTCCAGAACACAAACTCAGATGGTTCTGCTGGCTTTCAAGAGGCACAAGAAGGACAGTTTGGAAAATAACAAAACAAAATGGAGCCTGTAACACCGCCAATTAATTCTTCAGTGAAAGATCATTGCTGACAGAAACAGGAAACAAAATAGGAAGGAACAATTCCTGCTCCCTTCCTCCTCCCTTCCTTTCCTACTTTTTTTTTTTTTTATTGGACCTAAGTGGAAGCCATCTAATGAAGGAGAGATGGAGTTTGTAGTCTCAGTTCCAGCATCATAAAGCAGAGTACAGAAGGATAAATGTGAGAAAAAAGAAATAACATAATAATTGGTAGAAGTTTTTTGACAGTAATGAATCATTTCTTCAAAGTAAGCTTTTCTTCAGGTCTATACTATATTTTTGCACAAAATAGGGAATGAATCTCTAAGTTCAAGCTCAAAGATATTTACAGATCTATATAATTACATATAAATCTATATTATATAATTTACATAACCGCAAATACATATTACTTATATATTAAAAGTTACAAACTTTTAGTTTTCCATGAAGATATTAAAGAAAAACTGATTATGTGTGTGTCTTTCTGAGTTCTTAGCTTTCCAGGTAGTATTGTATTTTTTTAAATTTTTTTTTAAAGATTTTATTTATTTATTTGACAGAGAGAGAGACAGCCAGCGAGAGAGGGAACACAAGCAGGAAGAGTGGGAGAGGAAGAAGCAGGCTCCCAGCAGAGGAGCCTGATGTGGGGCTTGATCCCAGGTCCCTGGGATCACACTCTGAGCCAAAGGCAGACATTTAACGACTGAGCCACCCAGGCGCCCCTCCAGGTAGTATTTTAGCTTCAACATAAAATTAATTTTGCATACATATTTATTTTCTGCTTTTGGAAAAAAATTGTTTTTTATTGAGTTAGCTATAATGTACTACAGTACAGCAAATCATTACCAAAAAATATCAGATGGAAGAAAATAAAACTGAGGATGTTGGAGTTTATTTAAATTTACAACACATTTTCTTTTTCTGTAAGAGTTCATCATTTAAACAAAGCAGTATAATGGAACTCATACACAATAAGCCAACCATTTGAGTGTCTCTAAATAAAAGAATTAGGCATTTTGGGCCTATGACTTGGGAGTTTCATTGAATTTCTTTTTTTGGGCCATCAAAAATAGACAACTGGCCATAATGTATTTTTGCGTAAACAGTAGATTCATCCCCCCTCCACAGGAAGTGACTGGAATCAGACGTGTTTTTGCCAAACTTAAGGACTGCACATAGCTCGTGGCTTCTAGAGTCTAGCGTCTAGACAAAATGTAAAAGGAGATTTTTAAGGGAAGTGTTTAAGATGGATGAATTAGAAGAGAAACAAAGAGTGAGGAAGAGGTAGTTTTTGAAAGCCAAATCATATACTGGCAGGCACAAAATTCTAGGCTACATTCAAGCATTTGTTTCTATAAAGAATTTCCCCAGTTAATGTCAGGTAAACCTGAGCAACAGTTGGGAAGGCTTCTGGAGTTATCTGGTTGCTAGAGCAAGGATTTCAGAAAGTGAGTCTTGGTGTGCTGAGAAACTCTCCTGGAAAGCTTGAAAGTCAAAAATAGTTTTGAAGATTTTGTCTCTCAAGTGCACGCTAAGATTGATAAGCAAGTTCGGGGTATTTCAAAAAGAAATAAGAGGGAGAATAATGTCCTTTATAACAGGTGAAGAGTTTTAAAACTACAGATAACACCTCAAGTTAAAAGAGCATATTTGTAACACTGAAAATAGTGACCTTTCTAGAAAGAACAATGTGTTCGAACCAGAGGAGAATGGTGTGAGTTACTAGATGGAAAGACAAACAATAGTTCTTGCTTCTGTATCTGTAGCTTTTGGAACAGTAGAATAAAAGAGGTAAAACCAAAAAGGTGAGACTTTTATATCATTTTGATCAGAAAAGCTTCATATTTGCCAAACATATTAGATTCTTTATAATAAAAGTCTTCAAAATTAATTAGTATTTGGATTTTTTTGGCCCATGCAGGATTACTCGAGCTATAATACATTTGGAAGCAACAAAATAGGCTAGAAACAATCTTACTTATTTTTGATGAAAGATAAGACTTGTCTGGATCATCGTTGTTTGTATTCATGGTCCTCAGGGGATGTCTGAGGTACCAGTCCTCATGCTAGAATTTCACAGGAAGGAGGGAGGGAAGGAGGGAGAAAGTAAGGAGGGAAAAGGGGAAGGAGGGAGGGAGGGAGGGAGGGAGAAAAGAACTTCACTGGCAGGATTATACATCCAACTATATATCTTTATGTTAAGTGAAAAAGCTCCATTGATTCAAGGAAACCAATCAATTAGCAACCTCTCCTTCTACAACTACCCACACTTATCCCTGAAAGGGTTATAACTAGGTTGATATACCCAAGTGTCATTGTACCTAACACTAATGGTAGTACACGGTAAGAGTTAGAGAAAGTGAACCATGGTTACCCTGTATATCAATTTTGTATTCAGATGCAAAAAAAAAAAAAGAAAAAAGAAAAGAAAGAAAGAAAGAAAGAGAAATAAACTATGAAAATTCGTCAGCATTTTAAATACATATTCAATTTGTAAGTAGGTACATGAAATTTTAAGCATTGTCATGTGAATGAATATTCCTATAGTCCATATTCACATAGTTGGGGGGGTTCAACTAAGAGGAATAATGCCATTCTTGGTTTCATAAAGTACTGAACTAAAAGCAAATGGTTTCTGGAATCTGGAGCTGTTGTCACTTAGAACAAATAATAACCATGTAGAACATTGGAGGGAATAGCTTCTGGGTAGGGAAAGGCTTTTTGCACTCCATCCTTTTCCTGTGTGCCTTTTCCTCCTTTTCCAAGTGATGTGTTTTTGTTTCTGTTTTCACAGCTTTTTAATTCGTGAGCATCTTATGATGAAAAGTACAAAAAAATAATGATGCTCCATGAAAACAGACAAAAATTCTTCCCTCTACTCCAATTCACCATCTCACCCCATTCCCCAAAATAAGATTCCTAATCAGAGAGTCTCCGTGGATCCCCCAGAAATGTATTTGCCCAAGAAGCGGAAAAACAGAGCCTTAGAGTGCAGCCCCTGAACAGCGTCCATGGCCTTGATTCAGAACTGTAGTTTCCAAATCTTACCGCGAAGATGGGAAGTTGATTGCCTTGGTGAATGTTTTGCTGTCAAACTTTGCAAACTCAGGGCAGTCTATCAGACACTGTATCTGGAGCACATCCCCATTCTTGTGTGGAGAAATGAGAGAAAGAAATTCGAGAAATCTAAAACCTAGGCTTTACCTCAAAGAGCTGCATGAGAACCCATTAGGCAAGATGTAGACCATTTGTGTTGGACTGGACCTTAAATGTTGCTGCTCTTAGGCTACAGACATCCTCTGGCCCAGAAAGCTGAGCATTATTTTCTGAAATAACGTGATTGCCTTCCCTCTGGAGGCTGACTCAGACAAAATCCCAGCCTATAGTTTCGGCTTTCTTGATAAAGACCCAGGGTTAACCTCCTGTTTTGTTCTGACTTTCTGCCATTGGTTGGGTTCCCAGAGTTCAGCCTCTTTTTGGAGTTACTGTCCATTCCCAGCATTTACCTTCCCAGTTCAAGGCCTTGTTGTTTCATATCTCTTGATATTTATGAACTTTCGTAACCAAAAGAATATGATAACATTGAGAGATTTCACTTTCATAGTGAGATGACAAAATACAGGGACAACTGTCTTGCTAGCATACTCTATTTCCCTCCTGACTGATATGCTTTAATGAAACCAGCTGCCATTTTGAAGAAGATTACATAGTAAGGAACTGAATGCAGCCTGCAGCTGACAGCCATTTAGGAACTGAGGCCCCCCAACCCCATACACTCGAGCTACAGATTCTGCAAACAATCAGAGGACCTTGGATGTGGATGGTAATAGGTGTGTGTGTGTATGTGTGTGTGTGTGCGCATGCGTTTTGTTAAAGTATACATAACATAGAAGGACACATTTTAAATTGTAAAATTCCATGGTGTTAAGTACATTCATATTGCTGTGTAACCATCACCACCATCCATCTTCAGAACTTTTTCATCTTCCCCAACTGAAACTCTCTCTCATTCAATGCTAATTTCCTATTTTCCTCTCCTCCAGTCCTTGACATCTGCTATTCTGCTTTGTCTCTAGGATTCTGAATATTCTAGGTATCTCATGTAAGTTGAATCATGCATTATTTGTCCTTTTGTGACTGGGTTATTTCACTTAGCATTATTCTTTTTTCAAAATCCACTCATGTTGGGCACCTGGGTGGTTCAGTCAGTTAAGCATCTGCCTTCAGCTCAGGTCATGATCCTGGGGTCCTGGGGTGGAGTCTCACATTGGGCTCCTCACTCAGTGGGGAGCCTGTTTCTTCCTCTGCCCTTACTCCTCCAATGCTCATGCATGCTTTCTCTCTCTCACTGTCAAATAAATAAAATCTTTTTTTTAATCCATTCATGTTGTAGCGTGTGTCTGAATTTTCTTCCTTTTTAAGGCTAATATTCCACTGTATGTGTATGCCACATTTTGTTTACCATTCATCCACTGATGGGTGCTTCGATTGCTTCCATTATTGGCTATTGTGAATGATACTGCTACAAACATGGGTGCACAATACCTATTCAGGTCCTTGCTTTCTTTCACTGGTTTTGGATATATACCCAGAAGTAGTAATTCTATGTGTACGTTTATTTTATTTTAGTAATTGCCATACTGGTTTCCACTGTCTGCACCGTTTTACTAAATATGTGTTGTGGTAAGTCACCAGGGTCTGTAGTAACTTGGTGCACAGCAATACATAACTAAAAGGAATAGCTGTTAGGACACACAAAAATGAAAACAACAACAAAACTATGGTCCTTGTACTAATGATGCTTATAGTCTACTAGAGAAGACAGAAATGATCAAATGCTGATGGTATTGCATGTATGTTCACAACTGTTATATATATTAAATAAGAAGTATATGGTATAAGATTTTATAAAAATTGATTTCACCTGGGCTAGGGAGTCAGCATCACTAGCAATGCAAGCAGCAGGAGTAGTTTCAATTGAGCCACCTGGGTAATAGCTTGTGGCCCAGATTTAACAACAAAAAAAAGCTCCTTGCTTTGAGATCTCATCCTTCCCTTGCAAGAGAGGTTACAAACCATGCCAGAATAGAAGAAAGCATGTTATCAAGGCCTCATGCTTACCCATCCCTAATACCAACTGTCTACCATCTTCTTATAAGCAGCAGTAGAGTGGCAGAAATCTATTGCATTTCATAGCAAATATTTTTCTGGCCTCTCTAGTACTGTTTTGTGTGTTTGCTTTATTTTGTTTTAAAATAGTGTTTTCTGCTTTGTTAAGCCTTAATGAACAGATCTGAGTCTTAGTATTCCTCAAAGCAAAGATCTAGAAAGATTCAGTACAATGTGAGTTAATGTGGAGATGGGGTCAGGCATTATTAGAATCTCTTGCTATAAAGACTAAAGTGTTTTTTTGTTTGTTTGTTTTGATTTTTGTTTTAATTTTGGACCTTTCATTTCACTCAAGTTAGCTTGCAGAAATTTTGCCTTATTTTGGTGAAATCCTAAATGTCTGGCAGTTAAGCTCCAAAAGAAAAATAAAGAAACTAATATATTTGGTCTCTCTCAGAAGTTTGCTCTACAAATATTATAATTCTAGACTTAAGTATAACAATTCAGAAATGACAGTTCTCCTGAAAGCTTTTATGTTTATCTCCTTTCCACCAGAAACAAGTAATGGAAAAGAAAATTTACTAAGAATAAATTTTGGAGTATGTTTTTCAGTTAGTTAGGATTCTCCATTACAGTGTTTGTTTTCCCCTAGCCATGAGCGACCTCTCTTCCTCTCAGAGCTAGGACTGGGGTATTACTAATGATGTGGTTAGGACAGTTTTGATTCTTTTTTCTTTTCTTCTTTCCTGTTGTCAGACTGTCACAGATCCAGTGCTAATTGGCTACATGATTTGGAACAGTGCATTTTCCATATCCTATATTTAGAACAGCAATATTAGAGATGATGAACCAAAGGATTGATTTCCGGGGGAAAAAAAAGACACATAGATCACAAAATGAAAATAACACTCACCATTTAAAACAAAGTATCATCATAAATAATGGTAAGATGAACTAAAAGCAAGCTGTAGGTAATCCTACACAAATATAACAAACTAAACTTATGCAACCAATTAGCATAATTGTGAGAGCCGTGTTTTCTCATAAGGGAATGTTTGGATTTCTTGAGAATACGATGCAAAGTAACTTCAATACTGAGTTACTCTAATGCTTATAAGTGGAATTGTCTGTAAATTCTAAGTTGACTATTCAGGAATGGGTTGTTACTCTTGTTTAAGGGGGGATATGCAGAATTGGAAGGGCTGATCGTAGTATGACCCAATGGGGTTGCTTCTTCAAGAGAAAAAGTCCATACATATTTTAAGTATTTTCAGAATCATTCACTATTCAGGTATAAAGTTAATGTCTAGGCCAAGAAAGTTACCCTGCAGTTACTTTTGTCGAAGTCAATGTTTTTACATCTGAGACTCTATCCATAATGGCTTTGGAACAAGGTAGGATTAGTGAACATCACAAGTAAAATCAAGAGTGGCACAGGAAAAGTGCAGGGCACTTGGGTGGTACAGTCCTTAAATGTTCGACTCGGTTTCAGCTCAGGTCCTGATCTCAGGGCATTGAGATCAAGCCCCACGTAGGGCTCTGTGCTCAGCACAGATTCTGTTTAAGTTTCTCCCTCTCCCTCTGCCCTTCCCCCAGCCCTCGTGTTCTCTCTCTCTCTATATATATATATTAAATAAATACATCTTAAAAAAAAAAAAAAAAGAGTTTCACAGGGAAAGTGAATGTGTTTCTTCTTTTCCCTCTCCCAAGCAATATGTTTTCTGAAACTATCTGTGCCTTATTTTCTTTGCTTGTCTGCCATTTCTTGAAAATAATAGAGGTCACTGCTTATTAAACATTGAGTTCATATACCAGCCCATTATTCCGAAGGAAAAAACAGCATGACTCTACTGGGGAAGCCAACTAAAGAAGGAAATCAGAGTAAATAGGTCCTTTCACAACCCAACCTGCCATGGCTTACAGAGGGTTAAACTTTGCTTTCAGCCTAGGCACCTGAGGATCCATCTTCTTATTTCTATAAGAATAGAGCAAGTGAAGGGATAACAGATCCTTCAAGTTCCCAAGTAAAGTTTGGCTTTAGTTAACACTGGGATTGAAAAGCAGATCTTGATTGTTTTGTTGTTATTACAAAGTTTTCTAATTTAATGTTGTATTTCTCTTGGAGTGCCATGTTCTGTGTTGTGGTAGATGTGGAATATAAGGGGACTTGGTGGTCCAGTTAACCACTCCAACAAGCAGTGAGTAAATCATCTCTGCCCCAAAGTGTCTAACCATCATCATTTCTTCTCTGGTATCAAGGGTTTGGGGTCTGACTGCCTTGGTCACTAGATTCATACTTGACCCACTCTACAAATATCAGACCACTTGTATCTAGTGTTCCCATTAGTGTTCTAGTGTTCCGTGTATCCCACATGTATCTAGTGTTCCCCCTCCCCCAAAGAGGTTATAGTCTGCTCTGGGAGATTAGCTGTATATTCTCTCTCCATATGTATTTACATACACACGCATAAACACAGATATATATCTATATCTCTCTCTATATATATATGTTTGTGTACGTGTGTGTATATGTTCTTCCAACATAGTCTGTTATCTATCTTCTATCCATCTACGTACATAAAGAGGGAATATATGTATATACACACATACACATATATACACACCTGTTGGAGTTAGTGGAGGGAAACCATTTCTAAAGAAACATAGTGACTGTATTATATAAAAAGCTGAGTTTGAAACCAGGCCCACTAGAGGAGTAATACAGAATAGACCACTGCCTTCTGTAATTCTCAATTTCTTAATCTGAAAAATGGGAATAGAGGCAGAGACAATGTTTGTATTCTAAGTTCCTCCATTCAAACTTCAAGAGACTGAGATCACTCCTTAAAGGACTTATTCCCAAATGTATGGGCCCTCAGTGGGTGGTATTTGTACTGTGTGTATATAAATTTCAATAACAAAAGACAGAAATGTCTTTGTTGTAAGCACCATAGTTAATGGCAGAACCACACCTGGGACAGCAGGCTTCTAGTTACATGTATGCAACCTATCCAATTGATCGAGCTTCCTTAGGATAGGTAGGAGATGCAATGAAGCTGATAAGCTTATATTATGTTTGCCATCATGAATCTTACACTGTCAAAGCTAGCACTTTGAGAGCAGACAGGTAGACAGACATGTGCACACAAACAAACACATAACAAACATGCAAATTAAAATTCTACCTTCTGGAATATACTGTGTTAGGAGACCAGAAAATAGGGTGGGTTGACTTTGGGAGGTATGAGGATACCTCAGGAAGTGAAAAAATGAGCTGGAACTTAGAGGAAGAGTTGGAGTTTCTAGGTGTGGTTGGACAGCAGGGAGAAAAGATAATAAGCAGGAACTGTAACAAGTATAGAGGGCATAAAGCAGGTGTGTATGGTGGGTGTGTCTGGATAAAACAGAGAAAGATTATGAAGTAGGAGAGAAGGCTGGAAAGACAGGCACTGGCTAGACCATGAAGGCTCTTGTATGTTATGTAATTGCCCTAATAACTATTATCTATTTTAGGAACAAGGAGAAACCTTTGAAGAAGTGGTATAAACTAAAGAAAGAGGATGGCATAACAGACAGCCTTTTTTTTTTTTTTTATAGGGACTCTTAGTAAATAATGTGGAAATTGATTAGTTTGGAGGTAACATGGATTTAGGAGACAAGTCAGGAGACTTGTGAAGCCTTTTCTAGACAAAGAACATGGTAGCATGAGGTAGACTATTGATAACTAGGTGTATTATTTTCCTGTGGCCACTCAAATAAATTTGGTGGCTTAAAACAACAAAAATTTATTCTATTCAGTTCTGTAGGCCAGAAGTCCAGAATTAGTTTCACTAGGTCAAAACCAATAGATCCATCAACAGGTCCTTCTGGAAGCTGTAGGGGTGACTCTATTCCTTCCCTCTTCCAGCTTTTGGTGGCTCCTGGTATTCCTTGACTTATGGCTACATCACTCCAATCTCTCTTTTTGGTCCCATTGTCTTCTCCTCTTCAATGTGTGTCAAATCTCCCTGTCTCCCTCTTATAAGGATACATTTAATTGCATTTAGGACCCACCTGGATATTTCAGGATAATCTCCCCAAATCAAGACCCTTAATTTAACCACATCTGAAAAGTCCCTTTGCCATATAATACAAAGAACTAGCCAAATTGCAAAGTTTGAAACCAAAACCTCCCTAGACTGACATCAACTACAAGTTTAGAGGGTTACAAAAATCAGCCTCAGTTTCGATAATTTACTAGAATGACCCACAGAACTCATTAAAATCTATTACACTTACGGTTATGACTATTACAGGGAAAGGTATACGTCAAAATCAGCCAAGAAAAGAGACCCAAAAGGCAGAGTCTGGAAGCTTTGAACTACGAAGCTGCTTTTGTCCTCAGGATACATTAAGCTCCAGGCACCTATGTGTGACAGCACACATGGAGTATTGTTAACCAGGGAAGCCCATTCAAGTTTTAGTGTTGAGAATGTTGTTGTCTAGTATTTTTTGGTGTCCAGTGACATCCAAGTTTTAGTGTTCACATGATTGATTATCCATGAGGCTGAACACAGTCTCCAGGTTGCCTGATCCTAGATGATTTAAAATGTCCACTCTAAATCACAGGAGCATGGCCGGCTTCTACTCTAAAATGTAGTATGGCCAGGCCAACATTAAACAAAGACTTTCCTATGAGGTATAAAATAGATTATCTCCCAAAAGCCAAGGGCAAAGACCAGACTGCTCTTTGACTAAAATAAAATTCTTTACTACATAATAATATTCACAGTTTCCAGGTATTAGGGTATAGTTTTTTGCTGTTGTTGTTGGGAGTGGGGGGAGAGTACTGGAAGGGATTAGTCTACTAAATGGATATTAATTAATCAAAATTTTAGTTGTTGTATATTATATCCACATTATCACCACATAGGTGAAGAGAACTGAATAGGAGTTAAGAAATAAAATATGTAAGAGCTGATAGTGTATTGGATATGAAATATAAAAGAGAAGGAAGTGATAATGTTTACTCCTATGTTTCTGGCATCAAAAAATGGAATGGAGGTGGTAGAGCTGAAGGGAGACCAGGTTTGGAGGGAAAGATTATACATTTGGTCCGGCACATGTTAAGTTTGTAGTTTCTTTTTTCATTTTTTTTTTTTTAGATCTCTAAATACCAATTTCCATGTGACAATTGCTCAAGAGAATCCCAAACTCAGTAGAGTTCTCCGGGTCGATGGGCTACTTATTAGTGTATTGCTTCTCCCATCCCAATCTACCTTTTATTGCCTACTTGTCATAAAGGTGACCCTTAACTATTTCTTGTTTGCCAGCTGGATCAATTTCAAGCATGAAATAGAGGGGCCTGGAGGAGGAAGGGGTCTGTCTTCGCAGTGCTGGTATTCTCTCTCAACAGGTTCCTGAGCTACACACCCCTCACAGCGCCATTCTGCTGCTCAGGCGGGCAGGGCGCCCCCAGGGGCTTCTCCAGGCTGAGATTCAGGTAGGTTTTCAATGAGTTTTAATGAGGGCACCTCCCTAAGCCTGTTCCCCTGAAACCCCAGAAGACACATTCCCAGAAAGTTTCTGGGATACAACATCTCAAAAACTCTTCTTCCACACAGTAAGCCAAAGCTGTGCCTTCTTCAATCAGGTCTAATCTTGGCCTTAGGCTAAATAAAGTAGTGCTGAGAGGCCGAGTAAAACGAAGGCTAAAAACATTAGTTTTATTTAGCTATAGGGAGATACCAGTGATTTTGTAGGGACCAAGGGCAGATGGCTCCAGAATGTATCACTTTGGCATATTGATTATTTTATTTTTAAAGATTTTATTTCTTTATTTGAGAGAGAGAGAGAGAGAGAGAATACACACATGGCGGGGGCAGAGGGAGGGGCCAAGGGAGAGGGAGAAGCAGACTCCACACTGAGCAGCGAGCCAGATCCCAGGGTCCTGGGATCATGACTTGAGCTGAAGGCAGATGCTTAACTGACTAAACCACCCAGGCCCCCCAAGCATATTGATTGTTTTAAATAAAAGTTACTTAAGAGCCTGTGTAAGAAGAACCCTCAAACCCTCTTCTGTTCCCCTGAAAACAGGAAATAAATCTCCCAAGTGAAAGGTACCAGGATGTAAAGAGACATTCTTATCACCAGAAATGATAAATTTAGAGCCAAGAGGGAGATACAAAGAACCCTTGTTACCTTTTACTAATTTACTACCCCAGTCCGAATTCTACTTAGAATTCCTTACTCATCGGCGCTTCAAAGGTGCATTTTCTTTCTCCTGTCAATTCCCCACATATTTATTGTCTCTTTGTCTAAAAAGCATATAAAGTGCCTGCCTTGGTCATTTCTTAATGTCTCAATTTCATTACCAGGCCTCTGTATGCATGTAATAAGACTTTGGTTATTTCTCTGGTTAATCTGTTCCATTTAAATTTAATTCTTAGTCCAGTTGGAAGACCCTAAGGAGGGAGGAAGAACATTTCCTTCCCTTCTATCTTAAGGAAAGCTCTAAGAGAAGTAGGCAGAAACAGAGAACATCAAGAAAATTCTGAAAATCCGTTTTACTGTCAAAAAACGGAAGAAAAAGTGAGAAGTTACATGCTTGTCCAGCTCCTTCATGCTGCTTTACTTTTGGCTCTTCAATTCTGGGATTTCTACCTCTAGATTCCCTGTTCTGTAGAATTTCCCAAGGTCAGACCTCAAGCAGTTACTGAGGCAGCCCCAGACACCTCTCCGGATACTCGCTGGGCTTCTGAGATGCCAGCGAAGCTACAGGACGCAAATCACCACAGGGCATACGTGTCCAGCAATACCTTATCCCAAAGCCAGGAAACTGTTGGAATGGTCCCCAGAATGGGAACATATCATCTGATGGACCCACAAGAAATTTATCTTTATTAACAAAAATGCAGCTCTGAGGAATATATCAATAGGATCAAATACTATTTCTGTTACTGTAGCCAGGGATCAACAATAACAAACCCACTATTTTATGTGGCAAGCAACACGGACATCCTGTTTTCCAAAACAATCTGTCTCATTAACTGAAACTATTTCCCTCCCATTAACTCCCTCGATCCCGCAACTTGAATACAAATGGAAACATACATACTTTCCAGGGACTCTTGAAATCCTGTTTTGCTATGTTTCTTTTTGTTTTTATAGAGTGAGTTTCATGATGATGAAAGGTTGCAAACCATCACTTGCCACTTGCTCACAGCAGTAATTTAGCCTCTAATAGCTGTAACTCACAAGCATGAGGAAATGCAAAAGCTAGGCAGACGATGATGGGGCACAAACGGGAAATGACTTTAAAAGGGGAGCAAACTGCGGCTGTAGGGGCCCAGGGCAGGCTGCCCCAACATGTCCTTAATGGCATATTGATTATTTTGAATTGAAGCTACTTGGGAATGTCCGGGAAACATCCAGTGCAAGAACACTCTGACCCTCTCTGTCCCCCTGAAAACAGGAAACATCTCCTGTATTAAAAATACCATCCCTATTCTAAGAAGTAAAATGACATCCTCAACACCAGAGAGAGAAACTTCAAAGCTGAAAAAGCTGTAGAAACAAACCTTGTTATTTTTTTCTATTTTCTCAACCTAAATTTTGCTTAGAATCCCTTACTAATGAAAGCTCCCAAACACCTGTTTTCTCTATCTCATCAATTTTTCAATATTTATTGTCTCTATCTAAAATGTATAAAAATTTTTTGCCTTGGTCATTTCTTTGGGTCTCGATTTCATTATTGGGCCTCCGTGTGCAGGTCATAAAACTTGGTGAGTTTTTTTTTTTTTTTTTTTTTTTTTCCTCTCTTGTTAATCTGCTCATGTCAATTTAGTTCCTAAACCAGCTAGAAGAACTCTGGAGCAGGGATGGGTGGGGGAGGAAATATTTTTCTTCTCCAACACAGTTCAGAAATGGGAATCAAGCTGAAGAAACATGCTCCAAGTGTACATGAAAAGGAAATACAAGAAAGAAACTTAAAGGCAGATTATTGGTAGATGTTGGCTACACTGAAGATAGGAGATGATTTCTAATACTGGTAATGATAACAATAATGACCATAAGACTGATATTATTCTGTGTGCTGTGATGTCATGCATTGTGCCACAGGCTTTGCAAGGTGATCTTAGCTGTGCACATAAAGTTCATATTCAGCATATAGAGTACACTCTGTGCAATGGGAAAAGTATTTAACTTCGTCTATAAATCTGTATAATGTGACTACGGTCACAAAACGGGTTTAAATTGGTAGATAAAGATTTTAACCTTCAGTAAAGCAGATTTTTGAGAGTAAATTTTTGCTGCCCTGCAGGATTTGGATTGATAATAAGGGCATCTGGGAATTTTTCCTAAGACCATGAATGAACTGTGTGACTCAGAATCAGAAAAGGAAAGCAACATTTCCTTTCATGCAACTTTCTGCAAGTTTCCCTGTCTGTGAAATGAAGCGGTTGGACTAGGTGATTGCTCTGGTCCGCTCTAAAGTTAACATTTTACCATTCTCCTTGCTGCAAGCTTTTGTAGAGAGACTACTTGATTTCCTTCTGCTGCCACCAGGCAAAGTAAACTCTAAATAGTCCTTCTCAGTTGTAGACCAGAATGAATACATGAAAGAAAGAATGACTCAGGATCATAGCTCACAGTGCTGTTTCAGATACCAGAGGAACAAAGGTATATGTAAGGTACGGAGTGAGAACCAACCTTTCTCTGATGTCCTTGGACTCCGGGGTGTCAGTCCACGCAGAGAACACTAAGGCTGGGAGGAATCCACAGATATCAGAGAAAATCATTCTCCAAATGTTCTTGCTGCAACAACCTCTTGATTTTTTCTTCTTTCATCTTGATTTTCCAACATCTAATAACTGGAGTTCAGAAAATTCACCACCTTGTGCTCAGGGACAGGCAACCAACTGAAGTGGAAAAGGAGGTTATTAGCAGGCCCTCTCTACCCCTCCTCTCTACGGTCAGAGCCTGTCGGGGAGGCAGGTGAGCTGGTAGCAGCAGCAGACACTTATGGAGTCTGCAATCCATTTTCAGCTCACACCACCTGCCAACACGTGAACTCTCCTAGGCAAACGGTTCTTGCAGGAATACTGAGTAGGTGTAAGAGAGCACCTGTTAGCGCTGATTTATTTACGGTGGCCTGCAACCACGCCAGGGGGAGAAATTACCCAAGAGATTCCCAAACACACATATTTGGATTTATATACTTACATAAAACCTTACACTCCTTTGAATGTTCCACTCAGCTTCCCTCTGAAGTCAATCTGCACCACCATCTGGTTGGTCCTCCTCTGTACTTAACAATTTTTCCCCAATAAATTAGGTCTGTCTATCCAACTCCTTATATTACTGTTATTAAAATGTAAAAGTGGTTTGGGTTCTTAGGTGATCCCTATCCTTCTCTGATTGTAATCCTAATGCTGCTTGGTTTTCTTTTAAATGTGAACACATCAAATTTACTTTTGAGATACAAATGGACACGCTCATTTTTCATTTTATTTTAAGTCACTACCTGTTCTTTTTTTTAAGATTTTATTTATTTATTTGACAGAGAGTGAGAGAGAGCACAAGCAGGCGGAGAAGCAGACTCCCCACTGAGCAGGGAGCCCCCATGTAGGGCTCCATCCCAGGACCCTGAGATCATGACCTGAGCTGAAGGCAGACCCTTAACGGACTGAGCCACGCAGGCGCCCCTACCTGTTCTTAAATTCAGAACTCTTCCTTCACTGTCCTTGCCTTCTTGGTGTTGATATTTTCTTTTCTTTTAATTTTTATTTTTTTGCTGCTTTTCCTTTTCTTTCTTTCTTTTCTTTCTTTTATTTCTTTGCAGGCCTCTTTTCTTATTTATAAAGTTTGCTAATTCCAAAGATTTATTTTGACAAACTTCGATTTTTATTTCTCTCCTGGTTAATGCTCAAACAAGCAAAGTGTTTATTGTGGGTAAAGGTAAAAGGAAGGCCTTGGGTACAAAGAATACTAAATTCTACTTTGTAGCCCAAACACCATATATCTTTCCCCCAAGCCTTTTAAAGTATGTTAAATATTTTAAAATAGAGTTCTTTCTGTAAATAACTCACATATAGTTAAGCTGAACCCAAGCAACCTTTGCTCTTTTTCCTTCTATTTCAATAGATTGTTAAAGACAATATGCAAATACTCACATTGGGTTTTGTTTTCGCTTTTCATCTCTAAGAAACTTAGTGCAGCTCCACGGATGCCAGAGAGAGACTGGGATTTGGACAAGAGTGAGTCAAGTTCTCAGTTGTCCATTTTGGCTTAATTCATCAATTTTGTGAAAGTGTAAAACAACCCCTTTCCCCTTAGCGCCATGGCCCTGGGGCAGGCCACAGAGACGTTCGAAGCTCGGCATGGCCTTTCTCATCAACTGCCTTTCCCTAGGCTGTGCCTGGTAATTGCTCGCTCTGGGAGCAGCTGTGGTGCGGTTGTCCAGGGCAGAGCAGGAGCGGGAGACCTCCCACAACTGCAGGTTATTCCCCCCGCCCCCCTTCCCTGCTTTTCCAATCCCTTCCACTTAAAAGTAGCTGCCAGTTTGTTAAACTGAAACACTTGTGGGTTTTGGACGAGGCCTCACATGGATGACACACTTGGCACAGCTGTTTAAATAGGCTCATCTGAACAGAACCTTTCTAGCTCTGCCCCCCCCCAACCCTCACACCCCAGAGCCCACCCACCTTTTAATCCATATTTCATAAGCAAGGTCCTCACTGCAGTCCAAGATCTTAGGATTTCTGAAAAGTCAGCTGTGAGTTGAGTCATTCTTCTCCATCTGCTCCTTTTCAGAGACTAATGGACTCTGCCAGGACAGCAGTTGAATCTCTTTAACCTCTCTGCCATGAGATCTTCCTAGATAATGAGCTGTGAAAAGGAGCTGAGACTTAAAGAGCTAGAATCACCAAGATTTGAGGATTTGAAAAGTTATAATAATCTACTACCCAAGATCACCTATGGAAAGGCGATGAGCCCAAGGTTTAAACCAGGCACTTTGACCCTGGAGGCAAGGGTCTTAATCACTCTACCACGTTATTTTCCCAGGCTTGTCCCCCCAGGAGTCTAGCTGAAAGCTATTTTTGAACAGTGACCCGAACACCTATGAAACCCTGCATGTATGTGTGTGAGTGTGTGCTCCATCCAGCTCTCGGGGACAATTTCTAAAGCCCACACCGGTGACTGTGCCCGGCCCACCCATCTTTGCTTCTTTCTGGTGCTGGCACACCCAGGACCAAGCAACATCTACGGTGGTCCTTCCTGAAACTTTCCTTGTGAAACTTCTTCCATGCTTAGCTCAGCCTTTTGCTCCAAATGCAGCAGCTGTACTTCTACATGGTTCCATGTGACGTATTCATGCTGCTAATATGAACCCACTCTCAAAGGTCAATTCAAATCACTTATCATCAACAGTATTTCCAAATCATTCATTAGTGTATTTTACAATGGCCTGGAATTGATGATGTTTAGTCACAAAAAAAGAGAATTCTTTAAGATCAATTATTTTACCCTGTCCTAGCTATGTTTACCAGTTTGCGTGGGTACTCCTGCTTTTGTATATACATGTATGAAGGCTTATGTGTATATATACATAAATATGTGTTATTTGGGGGACATTTTGCAGAAATACTATTGAAAGCTCTTTCTGCTGTGTGTGTAGTCATTTCCTTCTGAGATACAAGGCACTTTAAGAACATATGTAGAAAACTTTGTTATTTTTCTCAAAAGCAATTTCAATTTGGGAAACAGAATAATAAAAGGTAAGTGACAAATTACTTGAGATGGGAATTGAATTAAGACTCAGTCCTGTTTCTAATGGCTTGTGTGAATGTGTATTTCAGCATGCTCATGGCATAAACTATAAAAACAGGTAATGGTAAAGGTTGAAAAATACTAAACTACCCTCTCTTTAGCCTTCATTTATCAAGCTGTTATTTCAGTGAAAACATGTCATATACCATTTCACTCAAGAATTCTATCCTAACGGGGCGCCTGGGTGGCATAGCGGTTGGGCGTCTGCCTTCGGCTCAGGGCGTGATCCCGGCGTTACGGGATCGAGCCCCGCATCAGGCTCCTCTGCTATGAGCCTGCTTCTTCCTCTCCCACCCCCCTTGCTTGTGTTCCCTCTCTCGCTGGCTATCTCTGTCTCTGTCAAATAAATAAATAAAATCTTTAAAAAAAAAAAAAAAGAATTCTATCCTAAGGGTTTAACCAAGAAAAATACTTTTGAAAACTCGGTAGAAGTAGGGGTACCTGGGTGGCTCAGTTGGTTAAGTGTCCGACTCTTGATTTTAGCTCAGGTCATGATCTCAGGGTTGTGAGATTGAGCCCCGCGTGGGGCTCCATGCTCAGTGGGGAGTCTGCTTAAGATTCTCTCTTTCCCTCTGCCCTGCCCTCCACTCTCTGCCTCTCTAAAAGAAAAAACAAAACCATAAAAATATAATTATACGAATGTTCACCAGAGCATTGTCGATAATATTGAAAAACTCAAAAAATCATTATGTAGATTAGAGAATTGGTAAAAACAAAACAAAACGTAAATTTAATTGAATACAATATATCTTTAAACATGTCATTGCCAAATGAATTTATTGATGCACAAATACGTCAATATTACACTGTTACATTAAAATATAAGTTAAGCCATGGAGATGTAAGGTACAGCATGGTGACCATAGCTAATAATACTGCATTGTATATTTGTAGCTGGGAGAATGGATCTTTCAAGTTCTCATCACAAGGGAAAAAAGTGTGTAACTATGTCTGGTAATGGATGTTAACTGACTTGTTGTGGGGATCATTTTGCAATATATGCAAATTTTGAACCATTACATTGTACACCTGGAACTAATATAATGCTTTGTCAATTATATCACAAAAATATCATATGCAAAAAAATACTAGCAAGAGGGAAAAAACATCAAAACACCAATTAAAATATCCACAACACAGCAAAAAGTAAAAATATATTAATTAGAGTTCATGTAATACTTTTAAAACCTGAACTAAATTTTTGCTCCAGAGAAAAATTTTACCTTGAATAAAACTCTAAAAGTTGATTAATAAATACAATGCCTCTTATGTATTTCTATGTGTTTCAAATTTTATAGGAAAGATTCAAGTTTTGATGAAACTTTTCCTCCATTTGTTCCAGTAATCAAGTCATAGTAGCTTATCTACTTTAAAAAATAAATTGTCATGATGCATCAGAAATAATAAGTTAATAAATATTACAACATAAACCTCTTTTTTGAAAAAAAAATACAGGTAAGGAAAATGTGTTCAAGCATATACACAAAAATGTTTATAGATTATTTTTAGGTAGAGGGTTTATGAATTATTTCTGTTTTATTTATTTCTATTTTTTCTTAATATTAATACTTGTATTAAGATTTTATTATAATTAATTCATACAGAAAAAATGTCTTATGCCTTTCTAAGTGCTGATTGTACCCTTATGAAAACTCTAGTGTCTTTCTTGACTTGGGTTTTGCTTGAATAAGTGATTATAATTGTCAAAAAATATATGAATATATATTCATAGACTATGTGAAGCACTGGGAATTTCACAATGTTTATATTTTACCACTGAGAAGCAATTAGGCAAATTAATAACAATTTTCAGAATGAAGCATGTGATCAGAGAATTCACATATTCTTCAGTTGTCTTTCCTTGCTAGGGACATGACCACAGTGGAGAGAGAAAGATGGAGCATTCTCTTCGAAGGAGCCATGGTATGTTCCTCTTCCTCATTCCAATCTCCAAGCCTCTCTTCTCACTGTGAGTAAAGCCTTGAGTGTTTATGAGGTGCTGTTGTAACGGCGGAAATGGTTCTATTGTCAGTCTGCTGCATCGTGAAATTTAACCTGATCCCATGGGAGAAAATAATGCTGAGCAGGGAGCCCACAGTGGGGCTCAATCTCAGGACCCATGAGATCACAACCCCAGCAAAAATCATGAGTTAGACGCTCAACCTACTGAGCCAGCCAGGCACCCCTGGGTCCTTTTCTATAAATTAGGATTTAATTTAACTTCTTTTCCTTGGAAGATCATACTTTTAAAACTTTTTACCTATTTTACCAGGATACATATGTAAATTTTGGAGAACACGGCGGTGCATGTGCACACGCGTATGCATCCCCAGTGAATATCTGGGGCTCTCCCATATTAATGACCATCCAGTTGGAAACCAAGGTATATATTTAGAAAGCATGCTTGGACATGTTTTGTGTACAAATATACAATCCACATATTAGTCAGAATTGGAATTCTGTTACTTTACCCAAAACAGTTTCTGAGATCTCCTGAAACTTTTCTCTTTAAATTATTTAGGCCATGTATTTAAGTAAAATCCGGAAATATGGTCCCAGATGAAAGAAGAAAGTTGTGTAGGAATAGGAAGAGAAGGACATTATTAGGCAGAGGAAAACGCAATTATTTTCATAGAATCCAGAGCTTATTACACAGAAAACCCTCACAAAATATATTTTATTAATAGGATTTATAACATGCATCATGTAAATAATGCCACAATAACCTAGGGGCATCATTTGTAGACAAAGGTTTGCTTCATTTGGATATCTTAACCATACTACACTTAGATTCCTTCCGCCACCTTAAAGGTCAAACTTACTTTATAACTGGGTGATCATGAAATTGAAATTGATAGTCCAAATCAAAACGGTTTTGAGAGTTTAAGGTAGTGAGTTAGGACAACCAGCTTAGCTGGGAAATATACCGGACAAACTGGGAACTATGGTCATTCTACTTACAACAATATTTTATATACCCCAGTGTCAAAACTACCTGAAAGCTATATTATACCTTGAAAGCTAGATTAGTTTTCTATTGCCACGTAACAAATTACTACAAACTCAGCAGCTTAAAACAATGGCCATTTTACTGCCTCACAGTTTCCGTGGGACAAAAGTCAAAACACTCTGATCGGGCTGTTTCCATGCTGAAATCAAGGTGTTAGCTGGGGCTGTGAGCTCACTGGTTATTGGCAGAATTTGGTTCCTTGTAGTATGAGGGCTGAAATCCCTGCTGTCTTGCCAGCTGTTGTCTGCGGTTACTTTCAGCAGCAGGAGGCCACCCTCAGGTCCTAACCTAGTGACCCTTTCACAGAAGAAGTTTGCTTGTTCAAAGCCAACAGGAGATTATCTCCACAGTCAGCTTCAATAGAGTTTTATATAATATAGTAACATAAACAAGGAAATGATTATCCCATCACCTTTGCCACGTAATGTACACCAATCAAGGGAATGACTATCCCAACATATTCACAAATCCATCTTAAACTTGACGGGAAAGAATGACACAGAATATGTCCACGGGGCTAGGAATCTCAAGGGCAATTTTAACTGTTACTCTGAAATCTGCTTTATAGAAAAATACAAAATAACAGAACAACAACAACAAATCACACAATCAAACAGAAACTTGAAGCTTGAGTAGGTAAAAACTATCACAAATTAGTGCTTGGTATGTTTCCCCCCCGAATGAAAAATAATTTGGAATTTCTGAAAGGCATTAGCCTTTCTTTTTTAAAAAATATTTTATTTACTTGTTTATTTTAGAGAGAGAGAGTGAGAAGGGGAGGAGAAAAGATCTCTAGCCGACTTTTCGCTGAGAGCAGAGCCTGATGCAGGGCTCAATCTCATGACCCTGAGATCATGACCTGAACTGAAACCAAGAGTCAGACTCCTAACCGACTGAGCTGCCCAGGTGCCCCAAGACATTAGCCTTTCTTAAGAACCATGACATTGGAGAGAAAATAGTCTTTTATGTGAGCTCCTACTAGGAAATAATTGTTGTCAACTTCATACAATGCTAAAATTTACAACTTTGGGGCATTCATTCATTTGGTCATCCACTTTATCTATCATTTATTGAGACACTACCATCATTTATTGAGCATCTACTATGTGCCAAATTCTGTGCTAGGACAGGAGTTAGACATGGCTCTTATTCTGACCTGGAAAAAGAAACTCAAATATATACTTACAGGGCAATGCAATCAGGCGATGGCATATTTCATATACATATGAAGAGGAAAGAGAAAGAACACTCAGTGGCATGGAGGACATCATTGAAAGGGTCAGAAAAGGCTGACATGTATGGTGACATAGGGATTATTTATTTTGCCTAAATGTTGGCTAGAGTTGAGCAATATTTACAGCAAAGTTTTAAGTTGGGTTTGTATCTTGAAGGACCAAGTGAGATGAAAGAGGGCACTTGCTGTGATGAGCACTGGGTATTTTATGGAAGTGTTGAATCACTCAATTGTACACCTGAAACTAATATTACACTGTATCTTAACTAACTGGAACTTAATAAAAATTAAAGAAAAAAGAAGTAAGTTGAGAGGGAGAAGTGAAGTCATAGATAGGAGTGGAAGTGGGACAATGAAGGTGGAAATTGGACTATTTTTCCCACTTTGTGCCCAGACAGATTCTGTGCTATAGATATCAAATGTATCTTTTTTTTGTTTAAATCCTACCTCTACAGTGTCTGAGACAACATACAAGACACTTTCATTGGAATAAGCTCATTGAATCCTCACATAAAGATGGTGGAATGGGAATTAGGATGACAGATAGCGGGAAGGACATGCCTTTGCCCACAGGTGAAGGATCCAGAAATAAGGCAAGGTCCAGAAATACCTCATTCATTCCATCACTTTCATCCCATAGGCCCCTGCTGTAAGCTTAATAGAACCATGGAATATCACTGTCAGAAAGAATAGCAAGTCTTCTACATGTCTCCCAACTGATGTAGGATGTCTCTGTGGCACTTTCTATGCTGGCAATTTCCTTGCTTCCCTGGGAAACCCATCCTTATACTGTGCTCTGATTTCTGGGATGTAAACACAAGTTTTAAATATCTAATCTTAAAAATGTAAAAGTTTTTCACAAACCCAGCTTTTAATTTTCCAGTGTGGTTATAAGGATTCTGAGGAATGGGGCACATTTTATGCTGACTGCTTATTAATGTCAGGGCTCAGCACAAAATGAGACACCAGCTTTGTACCTTCCAAATCTCTTTCAGTGCACGATATTAAACAGAAATGGATTTTGAGGAGTTGGAATAAATGCAGACTAACGAGATTAACATATAATGACATCAGTTGCTGATCCAAGGAGGGATGCCAATATTGACTCCAGTCCCTGCACCCTCAGTTCTAGAGTGCTGTCTGCCTCTTTATGATTTATATGTGAAATTCCTGGGGTTAAAAGGGGAGACTGCTCACAAACCTTGAACTAGCCATAGAGCTAACATTCTTGGGTAGGCAGTTACTTCCAGCTTCAATTCAGGGAAAAGCTCTTCTGGTGCACTTTTGGTCTTTTCCACTCTTAATAAATTTTCACTGTGATATATGTTACCACATCTGACTGGCACGACAGGACTTTAATGCCTGTTCTTCTCCAGTTCCACTGGGATGCAAGCCAGCATCTTAATGGCGCACATAAGTGAATATAAAAGCAATGCCATGGATCTGGCACCCTTCTGAAATATACATTTTCCACAAAATGCCTGCCATGGTGCAATTAAAGGAGAAATAAATCTTACCATCTTGATGACAGCCTGTGAAACTGAAACCAGGCGATATAGATTTCTCAAGAAAGTGGAAACTTGTATTCTTTGACAGTGTAATTATTACGCTTCGTCAGATTACTTGGCTTTTGTTCAAAAAAATCACTTAATACTTCATGCAGATATTACTTTCACCATCAAATCTCACTTTGAGAAAAGTTAATAATTTAAGAACTTTTATATTGAAAAATGGCAAGTCCAACAGATGCATGAGATACCATAGCTGGATCTCTCTCCCACCCTGGAAGCTTTGTGTCATTGCTTCAGCCTCAAAGTAGGGTTTTGGGGAGAACAAGGGATTGCACATTAAGGAAACCCTGCTTAGGAGATGTGGAGGTCCAAGTGTCAACAATAGTGTTGGAAATAGTTTAAGAGCTTATTGTGACTTCTATTTAGAAGAGAGACCTTTCCCCTCCAGCAATAGTTTCTTTTATTTTAGGACATTTCAACTTGAAGCAAGGATCTCATTTTTGCAGATAGTCTCCAACTTAACATTTATTGGTGGGTAAAATGTATTTTTATTCTGGCGACAGCAATTATAGCAATTATGCTCATTTAAATTGACATTTACTAAGTGATTAATATATGGCTGGTACTTTTCTAGGTTCTTTAAACATACTACCTTGTTTAACTTCCTTAACAGTGTGAGATAGGTTATGGCATTACCCCATTTTTCAGAAATGGAAATGGAAGTTCAGCAATACCAAACAACTTTCTCAAGGTCACAGAGCTAGCATGAATTTGTACCTAGGCAATCTGAGTCAGAGCCAATCATTATAACCACCATACGTTACTGCTTTCCTGTAACGGCTGCCAGTGATTGAGTACTGGCTCTTGAGCACACGGTAAGCTTTTTTTTTTTTTTTTCCATCTGAAACCTACACCAAATTAGATATATCGTCCAATTCTCATTTTATAAACGAGGAAACTGAATCTTATAGAGATTAAGCCATCTGTCCACTGTCACTCTGCTAATATGAATTTTCAAACACATCTCTAAATCTTAGTCTTAGAAGTTAGAGGATGTTTAATTTTTTAACATCAACATCATCCTATTTGCTTATTGATTCTTTATTTCCCATTTATTTCAGCACGGACACAGCTTCTGCTGTTAGAATGACTTGTTGGACACAAGCAACATCTTTCACACTCTGAGATAATGAAGGAACTCGTAAAAGAGATCTTGTCTCTATCTTTTTTTTTTTTTTTTTAAGGGTTGGAAAAAATGCACTCAAATCTAATTACATGGAGGGCGAATGCAATGTAGAGGGGAAATTTTATATACATTTCAGTATCAAATTATCACTCAAGAGGCTACATCTTTTTCCAAAGATGTAGATTAAAAATATAATATTAATGCTAGCTGATACTAATGTCTTTTTTTGTGTGATCATTACAGAATTAGCCTGGATGGCTCAGTCAGTTAAGTGTCTGACTTCAGCTTAGGTCATGATCCCAGGGTCCTGGGATGGAGCCTCACGATGGGCTCCATGCTCAGTGGGGAGTCTGGTTCTCCCTCTCCCTTTCCCTTTGCCCCTCTCCCACTTGTGCTCGTTCTCTCTCAAATAAATAAAATATCTTTTTCAAAAAAGAAGTAGAAGCATCCACTATCTAGAAGAGATGAATAAAGAGAGAATTTGGTTGGTTTTCCAAGTGTATTTGTGATAATGATTGATAATGATATTGTGTTCTGCTCTTAAAACTTCTAAATGACCCTAAAAATTTCAGTCAAATTTCCAAGCCTTGACAAGTAGACTCTTCTGAGTCTACCATAGTCTTTGTCATCATAGGATTTTCACAACAGTGTCTTGTCCATGGGTAGTTGTTAGCTGGCCTTCCTGTGACAAGGAGTGAAGGCTGGAATGACCTATGTCGCCATCATGGTGACGTCACTCCTTCCTTGTCATCATAGAAGCCGGTCCCACTTGAGATTTTTTTCAGAACCATGCTGTAGTTTGAAGCTGTTCTTTCCAAACCACCTTTCTTCCTTCTCCCCTCATAGGTTTAAGAATTACAGTGTGGTCTGAAGGTTATCTCCACTTACTCCTGTTCTCTCCCTCACTACATTTCATGGGTGTTCCTTCAATGAACCTCTTACACATCTCACCTCATGTTGGCATCTGCTTTTCAGGGGACCAAACCTGACATGTCTAAGCTATTAATACTGAAGTGATTGCTGCTTTCTCTTGAGCAATATGAATTTGGGGGTCATAAATGGCAGCCATCACTTTTATATAAATGATATTCATCAGATTCTTCAAGAATTGACTGGGAAGATGTCAGCATCCAGCACTCATTTGAAGATGGAAATCCCTGAGCTCATGAACATGCCCTCCTTCCTCTTCCTCACTTCTACACATCCTCTATACTCTCCACAGGGGGTGGGCAGTGTTAAAGTGGACTTTGCAGATGTGTCCAAATCCAAATCTTCCCACGCTCATAGATCACCAATCCCTTTCTCCTTTGGGGTACTCAGAGTAGAATACTTCAATAATGTGTCTCTGTAGAGAAACTTGAATGACACAATCTATGGACATTTGAAGCTTAGGGTAAAACCAAGAAATCCCCAATTTCAAGCCAAGTTCTAACACAGTTCTTCAATTACTGAAGGAACTTGGCCTCTAAGCATAATAGCAAATATCCCCTTCCAACTTGCCTTTCCAGTCTGAAAACAAAAGAGCTATGAGTGACTGAAAATACTACCCCTACCCTTTCTGAGTCCTGGTATGGAGGAATGACACTAATGAAGTCCTGGCATCTGCAGAGTGCCACATAGGGGCAGGAGATGCCCGACTCTCCTCTGGGTAGCATGAGTCTCTACCATTCCCAGCACTACCACCTAATCTGATCAAGCCTATTCTCCGGCTCTGCCTCAATGGGACATTTCTGTCCTTATTTCTCCCCCCAGGTCACTGTGAGCCGTGAAATGTCTTCATTACTATGTTTCAATCCAATGTATCCTCTAAACTCAGCACAACCTCTGGCACATCCCATGCAGAATGTTTTGCCTCCCCCCTGGCCTTATCTCCCATTCCACAAAATACAACTAAACTTCTCTTCTCTACTGAACATTAATTATCTACTGAGCTGGTAACTTTCTCCTTTTCCTCAAATGCTGTCTTATCTCCTTAACTAGACTATTAGTTCCTAGAGGCTCTGTGTTAAGTGCTTCTTCCATCTGTTACAATATCTAATGCAGAACTTCTGGGATAGTAGGCCCAATTAATACTTGTGGTGGATTCATATGGCTTTGTATAAATATATTTAGCAAAATTTTATGAAATTATCACCTAATACAGAATGAGACAAGTCTTTCCTCTAATATTAAGAGCTCAGTATTTTAAAGGTAGAGGAGACATAGGGCTTCATTATCTAAATTCCTTACTTTTCATGGGAATAATCTAAGCCCAGAAGGGGAAGTGACTTGATTAAGATTACACAGTTGATGTTGATGCAATCTCACTTGAGCTAATTAGCTTGATCATGTTGGTTATTTCATCATGTATACATCAATCATCATGTTGCATGGCCTCAATGCCGATAGCTACAGGAGGAAAGATGTCTAATACAATGCTGTTGTGCAAACAAAATGCAGGTCAGTTGTCAGGTAAGGAGTGTTTTCACTGCACAGTGCTACTTCCACACAAAGCACAGCAGTGACTGTTACTGGGAATGGCAGTAAAAGGAGTGGACATAGAAAATCATCAATAACTGCGTTCAAGTCCACCAGGATTCCCCCCCGCCGCCTCACCCCAAATCTGTGTCCAAACTTTGCTCCTGGTGTTTACAAAAATGTGTTATTTAAAGCTAGGTTATACCTCTGAAAGATCCTGAAATAGTCTAGGAATGATTCGTTTAAAAGCTTACATATAAAATACAAATGATGGTTGTCCAAAGACCAACAGTATAGGAATGGAGTCCATCTGCCCCGTTATTAATATGACCAGGGAAAGGGGCATGTGAGCAGAGGACTTAACTGAGCACAACTCTGCTATAAGCAGACTTTTCATGCTATTACTCTTTAATGCATTAGGTATGTCTATTATTGTTATCATCATCCATATTATTTTTGAGAATGCGTTTAGTGCCTCTAAAGACATATTAGTTTTCTATTGCTATCTAACAAATTACCATCAACTTAGTAGTTTAAAATATTAAACACCTATTTATTATCTCACAGGAGGTCAGGAGTGCAGGCACAGATTAACTAGGTCTTTTGCTCAAGGTCTCAAAGCTTAAATCAATATTTTGGTAGGGCTGCATTTTCACCTGGGGACCAGGGTCCTCTTCCGAGCTCATTAAGGTTGTTGACAGAATTCAGTTACTTGTCACTGAAAGACTGAGGACCCTGTTTCTGTTGTTGACTGTTTGTTTTGTTTTGTTTTGCTAGCTATTGGCCAAGGGTCACTCTCAGTTCCTGGGTTCTGGTCATGTGGCCATCTTTTAATATGAGTGTCCCTCTCCAGAACCAACACAACAATCTCTCTCCAGTCTGCTACAGAAGAGTTTTCTATAACACGGCCCAATCAAGGGAAAAGGCTGTGCGTTTATAGTCAGGGGTCCTATCACCCCAAAGGGAAAGGATCATACGGAGTGTGTGTGCAAGACGGCAGGAACGTTCGGGTCTGGCTCAGAAATCTGCCCACCACCAAGAGGTTTTATCCTGCTGTGCTATGGATCTAGACATAAGTTTAAAAAGATAAACCTCCGCAGCAAAGTAGGAAACTCAGTCGGTGGATCTACCCATCTCCCCATCCTTCCAGCCCCTTGGGTGAAGATATTGCTTTGCCTCAGAAGTCAGAAAACCAGAAAGACTTCTCATTTCTGCTTCAGAAATCTCCAATAATCTGAGTAGGGCAGTGATTTACCTCTCCTGAGTCTTAGTTTTCTCATTAAACACCAAGATCTAACATATCTTTTTTCCTTCTCACAAAGGATTTTGAGAAGAAAATGAAAAGCAAAATAATAAAAGTGATAATGAACTTGGAAACTTTAAAAAGAATGAGACTCTATATAACTATAAAATACAGAGAGAAACTAGCCAACACTTTTATAAAGTTCTTAATTTGGGCCAGATACCCTTTTATGCACTTTATATAAAAAGCACATTATTGACTAGTTACAACAATTAAGGAGGACTAAATTTAAAAGAAATTTATTCATGTGGCTATTCACATTTTTAAAGCAAAATATCAGCACTTTTCACCTCTTGCCATGTACCTCTCCATCTTAGTTGCAGGAAAGGAAGTTGAAATATTGTTGCCAAGCCTTACATGGCTCGCAGGAAAAGTGGGATAGACTGTTTTACCTCTAAAGGGATTTGAGTGAATTTTTCTGACCTTTGTAGCCCTCATCAAAATAGATTGTGCAAAGTCTCTGCTTTTTTGACTCCCTGACTTCAGAATCAAGGTCCAATGTGGGCTCCTCAGATTGACAGAAGTCAGGTCACATATCTGTGACCTACCTGTGGCGGACTCAAGGAGCGTGAGTGTCTTGCACCCTCATCTTCTAGAGAGGGAGGCAAACTCTGTAATTCACCAAATACAGGAAAGAAATACAGACGTGGGGTAGTGAAAAAAAAAAGGATGGTAAATGTTCACATAGCCGAGAACTGAGCCTTTAACACATTTTTATTCCCAGCACCAAGCACAGTATCTGGTGCATAGATGACTCTCAGAAAATACATAGTGAGGGAATGAAAGCTAGAGATATCAATACTTTATTCCAATTGTTGAAAATGCATCCCAAGAAATAACGAGCACTATCATTACAATTGACCATTTGCAGACTAGGAGAGGCAAATACGCACTTAACCCTTAGTGTTGAGCTAAGGTTGACTATAGTCTTCCTAAATATATATACCTTGGGGGCTTCAGAGCCATTAGTTAATAGTAGGATATCAACATCCACATCTTAATTAAAGGCTACTGAGAGGGCCGACCATCCATCTGTCCATTCATTTATTCGATCATTCATTCATGTTATGACTTTAATGTGTACTTCATATTCTTCTTTGTAACTTCCTTAATTAAAATGGTGAGCATAAATAGACATCGTAATCCTTAAAAAAAGAAATAAATAAGCAAATTCATGCCATCTTCTAGGCTCTCAAAGAGAGTACCTGGTGCGAAGAGATTATATGAAAGTTAGGACCTAAACACAAGCTTCAAAAAAGGCCTTTTTTTGAAGAAGTAATGATTGCACCGTGGTTAAAATAACAGGTAGGAAATAACCAACTAACAGGGGTAGAGGCAACACCCATGCAAGTACCCCAGATGGCCAGAAATAGATTATTTTTCAAAAATTAAAAAAAAAAGAAAGAAAAAGAAAAAGGAAAGACAGTGCTGTTAGAGCATTCAGAGTGTCCTGTGAGATGAACTGAGGTGTATGGCAGGGCAGGCCCCAGGCTGATTTGAAGATCTTCATCTTTACTTGTATCTGAAGAATTAAAGAAGGGGAGAGGGTTTATTAGCAGGTTTGCAGGAGAAGAGAGTTCCTTTGCCATGGTCACTGTCCCGATTTGGAAAGATACTCATTGTTGCACTGTGAAGAATGGTCAGCAGGCACAAGAGAGGAAGGAGGAGACAGTCTGGCAGACTAGTTCCAACAAGAGATGAGCGGGGGTGCTTTGACAAGGGTGGTGGTGGAGTTGAGGAGAGGCAAACTTTTATTGACAAGCAGGGCTGGGATGAGGTTGGGGGAGGAAGGGAAGCAGGAGAACAAACACCAGCTTCGTCTCAGTCCAAGTCCAACTCTGTGCTGCACGAGGATGCTCGTGAGAATCCAGCCATGTTTTCTTCCCCTCACAGTTCATCATGTGCCTCTATTGAGAATTAGCATGTAAACCCATAAGCTAAATCTAATTAGTCTTTTTATTCTTTGCTAATAAAACTTGAAACTTTCATTTGATCCTGTAAAACTCTTAATAACCCTTCTTTATTTCCCTCTTTTAAAAAGCCATTTTTATATGCTCAAAGTAAAAATAACTACTGACTAGTGAAAAATGTATTCCTAATTTCACAATTACTGGATTAAAAAATTACCAGCTTAAAAATGCTTAAAGTCTGAGATTTATCTAGGAAATAAATTACTTTATTTAATGTGCATTGTAATTTTCTCTCAAACAATTACTTAGGGGTTGTGGAGAAACCGGGTTGGGCTGAGAAGCTCCAGTGCATAATTTTAGGCCTGATCTGCTGGCACGGATCAGACAGCCTGGATTGCTGATATGAGATGGGGTCCTGGCTTCCTGTGGAGTGCAAACAGACATAGATCTCCGTGTGTATACACATGCGTGCATGCATGTGTGTGTATAGTTGTGGTTTGTCCTGAACAGGGAAGGGTCTTCCACTAACAAGAAACTCATTTTCAGTCTCAATGGTCAAAAGTTGAAATAAGTGTCTATGTGATGGGTCCCCTCCCACCTGTACCACTGAAAGCTTCTTTTCCTTAACTCTATTGCAGCATCTGACATGCATGTTTGAAAGCTTACACTTCTTAGGCAGGTGACATAGAATACTTTATTCAGCTGTTAATGACCCAAAGGGAATGTAATTATCAAATTATCTCTATTTTCCAACACACAGGAATAAATACCAGGGTTAATGGAAACTTTGGTGGAGGACAGATGGGAGTCATAAATTGGGACCTGAGCACTTCTGAACACCTGATGCACAAACACAGAGCCTTGGAAACTACTAGTTAGGGGGTTGGGAAATAGGTAACCCACAACTGACTTCAGCAATTGTTCAATTTCACAAATTTCTGGGGACTGGTTGTGTCCCAAATGAATCATACATTAAACTTAGATATAGATAGTCTTCTCCAGGCTCAGCTTGGTTCCCCTCGCTTCACAGGAATATGGCGTTTCTGTAGCTCAGGCATGGAGCCAGAGAATACGCTGTCTATACAGTAGCATAATTAGTATGCTGTAGAAAATTTCCAAATAATTCTCAAGTTCAAATATCCCCCTTAGGTTTATTGGACTTTTCTGGAAAAACTGCACTACCCATGATAGATGGATTGGGCTATACTGAAGGGGTCTGGGGTATGGCTTTTGTTCTTTCAGTTCTCCCCTTTATTTCCATTTTTCCCTCTTCTCTCTCTCCTCTTGACCTCCCCCCACCCAGTTCCTTTCCCAGCTCCTGTACTTGAGAACCTAAACACATCGAAATCTTACCCATTTTCACTTGCTTACTTCTACTCATCCTACAGACCTCAGCATACATGTCATTTCCCCTGGAAGGTCCTCTCTCCCCTCAAACCACACCTCTCCACCATCCTCTCTTTCTTCATACTACATTCGGCCCTGCTTTTTATATCATCTAATTTAATACTAATATTTATTCTGCACTTGATTGCTGATTTGCTTGTGTAACACCAATGTCAGCTGGGGGCCTTCTTGTTTCTTGAAATCTAAGTAAAATTGAGTTGAACCTCTCAAAACCATGGCCTAAGAAACCTCATCCCTCCACAGGTTGGTTGGTAATGAAAAAGCGAAAGGATTGTGAGGGGACATGTGTTCTCCTGGCTTAGAATTGGTGAGAAGATGGGGACATAAGTGTCCTACACTACCTGGGCCTACGTTGAAATTTGTGCCAGTGCTCACTTTTAACAACAGCAAAACAATGCTAATAAAAAGCATGTATGTATATATTGTACTTTATTGAAGAGTTTTTGAGGGAGAGCTTCCCAGAATGGGCTCATAGACCGAGCATATTTCTGCTGCTCATCTCCTGTGTCTGCAGCTGTTCTAGGGAACCAAAACACATCTCTTTTTTATTCAGAACACCTTCTCCCTGTGAAACCAGAGCATCAGCCAGCACTTGGGCACTGAGGGTGGGTGAGAGAGGTTCAACTTCTATCCCAAGTCCTTATCCAAACTCCATCCATCAATTTCTCTCTCCAAAAGAAAACCTGCCATTGCTGCTAAAATAATATGATTTTCTCCAGCTCATTACACTTGCTTATTTCCCTCATTAGATTATAGGTTACACGAAAGAAGGGATTGTATTCATCCTATTTAGATCTGTATTCCCAGCAGAATGTCTGGCATATAAAAGTGACTAGAAAGAATCTGTTCCAGGGAATAAATGAACGGGAGAGACAGCATCCACCTATTAAAATTATGGAAATGATGGGAGTTTTTGGCATTCCAGTCTCCTGGTCAAGAAACCATTCAAATAAGCTTTATTGAGTCCCTCCTTGATCTTTTAGTAAAATATGTATATTTTGGGGAAGTATATAAATGATTATGTCCTTGTCCTAATAAAATATACAATGAAAAAGATAAAACTAACGCATCTGAAATAATGAGCCAATTCGTAAGTTTGGAATTGTCCATATGATGAAAGAAATTTATAGAAGTAGAGAGTAGAATGGAGATTTCCAGGCGCTGGAGAGAGGAGAAAATGGAGGGTTGCTCTCAACAGGTATAAAGTTTCAGCTATGCAAGCCACAATGTTCTAGGTGTGCTGTACAACATAGCACCTACAGGTGACAATACTGTACTGTGAACTTAAACATCTAATGAGTGGATGCATCTCATGTTAAGTGTCCTCACCATTATTAAAAGCAAACAAATATTTCAGAGAAGGATATGGTCAGTGCTGGTTGGAATACATAGTGAACTTTTATAGAGGGGGAGCCTAATCAGGGTCTTAAAGGATGGATAAGATTTGGACTGTGGCTGGGAGTGGGGTAGAATGTTCTTCCTCATGAGGGAGTGGATTATGAGTCAGGATAGTGAGATTGAAGTGAGCTTAGAAGGTATTCTCAACAGGGGGAGGAATTCAGCCAGGTAGAGGAACATATATGTTAGGGAGAAGTAAATCTCAGGTCATAAACAGCTTACACTTGGAAAGCCAGCTAGAAACATTTGAACTCTGTGTGTGTAAGTAATGAGAAGCCATTGTAGGATTTTGAGCAGAGAAGTGACTTGATTGATGTTTATATGTCAGACTTATAGTCATCATTCATACCTTTTAACCACCCAGTGGGTTGAGACATGTTCGTATATTACAGATAAACACCCTGAGACTCAAAGATGCTGATTAAACTCCCCCAAGGACAAACAGCAAGCTACTGGCAGAGGTTAGGTCCATTCCGGATCTTCAGACTTTAAATGCAAGGCTCTTAGTATTCTGTCTTTCTGATTATAGAAGAAAGATTACAGACAGAATAAGAGGAGACAGAAGTGGTAGGATCCTGAGGTGGCCCCTTGTTTCTTGAAAGGTAGAATGAAATATGGTTAGAGGGCAGGGGAAGAAACTCTCAGTAGGTAAAGACTGCACACAGCAAGTACTGAGAAATAACTCAGGCTCTCAGTCTGCTCTAAACTGAGCCTGGAAGAGGCTGAAACAACCAGAAGAGAAGAATCTTTGGGGTTCCTTTGGAGCTCTTGCAACATATCTGGGCTCTGGGATGTATCCCAGAGAAATCACAGTAGGGATAGCCATGGTGGGGAATATGAATAGTCCGTCCTCAGCCTCTGAGCAGATGCCACTTTGCAACTCTAGTCAGTCGCTATGACTTTCTTGACTAAGCCTATGTCCATTTTTGGGATTCTTGATTTTCTGCTGGGCCTTTAACTGGCCTGTAAGCTCCAGAGTACAACTTTGAAGGCAGGGAGGAAGTCAGGTAATGGAAAAGGAAGAAAGAAAGGAAAGGGGCTGTGGGCAAAATATCTCTGGCCAATGACATGCTCAGGTGTTTATATGGACAAGTGGTAGGGAACCATCTTAGGAAGTCAGATGTTGCCGTGAGGTCCTAAGGAGAATGTTGAAGGCCCCAGCAGGTCAGGCTGCCACTTTGATTCAGGTAAGTATTCCTAAACCACTCAGAGCAGAAGTTGGACACAGCCCTTTGGTCACTCTCCAGCCAAACATAGCTTTTGTTAAAAATCCAATGAAGGTGTTCCGAGAGGAATTGCCCACCCATGGTTTATTCATTATGTGAATATCGCCTTACCTGCTGTTGGCTGACCCCTCATCCGGAGATGGGAAAATTTTCCTTGCTATATGCCTTAGGATAGTATCATTGTTTGTCCAAATAAAGATAATATTATCATAAAGGCTGTAGATGCTAAAAGTAGAGAATATTAGCCCAGTAGTAATCTTAGGACATGGGTTTGAAATGATCACAAGGAAGGTGAATAGTCTCATTACAGGTTTTAGATCGAGTTTTCATATGTGGAATGCTTTTAAGGAATCAAGCTCTGATATTACATTATTAAGAATTCTATGAGCAATGCTCTAAGATGATTTTTATTCATATTCTACAGATAAGATACAGAATGCAAAATTCTACAATACAAAGCTTCAGGAACTGAGGTAACTAGACTAAGAAATACATGAGGAAACAAATTGAGATGTTGGTCTCCAGCGTTTCAGTCTCTCTGCTGCATCACAAAATAATAAAATCACAATTCATAGGAATATTCAATAACTGACATATGATGTTATGGGAAAGGATTTTCAGCTTAAAGGCAAGAATTCTGGTTGAATTGAATGTGTCTATATTTCAGCATATGCTCTGAAAATTGTCAAGCCTTGAATTATATAACTTATGTGTATTTGACTTTTGTTGTCATTTCTCCTTGGCTGTTTGAAAGCACATGTAGCAATGCAGTTCTAGTGCTGATTCTTCTACTCCTGTGTAACCCTGAATGGATTATTTCTTTTTTCTGGGCTTTACTGGTATCATATGTAAAATGTTTATTTGATGTATTGTGTAAATTTAAAACCCAGATAAACACTTGGTTCGGCCATTGGAGAGTGCCTGGAAGAGAGAACCGGGGGGCTCTGCAGGTGTGGGGAACGTTCTATTTATTGATCTATGCTCTGGCTACAAGCTGTATTCCCTTTTCACTTCTCTATATTCATGTTTTATTCAATATTTTTTTTCTTTAAAGGTAAATAAACAACAACAAAAATACACTCTCTAAAAGAAGGCAGGTATAAAGGCATAGAAAATAAGCAAATAGACAACCAAAAAATGTAAAATGGTATATGAATCTTCATTTCTTTTGAGAGATTACTACTCTCAGAGGACATTGAGGGCTAAAGCAACTGCTAGAAGATAAAGATATGCCAGTAGTGACCACAGCTCTAAATGGGATGGGTTTTTCTTGGTATCAAATGTTTAATTAAAAGATCACCTAATGCAAGCTGCCTTTTGAAATATGGCCGTGTTAACACTTCAGAACCTGATTTTTTAAATTAAACTTTACTCTGAGGTGCTACAATATTTAATAAATGGAACACAGAGAGAGTTAATTGAAAATTGAAACGTGCAGTTTCCCAGACCTCAGAACCTCAGCAGCCATATTGCTGCCCTGTGGTGCTATGAAGCCACAGTGTAATATCACAGAATATTGAAGGTCTTAGAACACAGAAAGACCAGAATCAAGTGAGTAGAAACACAATCAGTTTTGTTAACACAGATCAATTTAGACAAATCCAAACCTTTCTTTGCCACTAATGGTAATCTTCAGCCATGCTGGAAACTCTGTTTATAATAAACGGGCTGCAAACCATTGAAGATAAGAAGGAAAGAAATCTTAGACTCCAGATACTGGGCACCACTGTGATATCAAGTCGTGAATTGAAACTGGAACCCATCTGGACCATGGCAGATACAATTCCCTGCTCTTCAACACACACAAAGTCTCCTAGGAGTTTGAGCATAGCTCCTTAAGCAAGCCTGGGGGCAAAGACTTTCTTCTTGTAGAAGTTAGTGCCCAAAGGCTAAGGCTAGTGTTAGAAAGCTGAAGTTTTATAAAATGAGGATTCATAGGAGTATAAATTGGATAACCACCTGGTAATCCCTGGTATCACTGAATAAATGTACACCTTATGGTATAGCAATTCTACTCCCAGGGCTATTCTGTAGAGAAACCTACATTTTGTGCAACCTAAGACATGCATAAGAATGTCTATAGTAGCATTTTGTTAAAAGTAAAAAAAAAAATGGGAAAAACCCCAAATTTTTATCAATATAAAAATGTATAAATCAAATGCTATGAATGTATAAATTAAATACAATAAAATATCATAAGCAGTTAAAAGAAATGTTTTAGAATCTCTGAAGTGAGTAAACGTAAGATGCAGAAAGGAAAAATAGATAATTTTGAAAACATGAAAAAAACACTATATTTTTAGGAATCAATATATAAGAAGTAAATATGATGTGCACATGAACAATAGTGTGAAGTTCGTTATGTGGTTACCTCTGAAACAGTTTGTAAATAATTAAAATAAATTCGTAATCCTTCTACTTACCCACATGCCCACTTCTTCGTGTACACAATAAATATTTACAGAGTTTTTTCCTTGTTCTACTCCATCTTCTGAGGGCTAAGAAACGAACAAAAGAAGAATATGATACAGTCCTTGTCCTCGAAAGATTTATAGTCTAATTGGAAGGCACATGGGGGACTTCAGACCGAAGTGTCAGCATTTAATAGAGAAGAAATGGTCTGAAATGAAGATACAGCTTGAAGTGAAAGTATACACAAAGCCCAACTCCCAGAATATGGCTACGGATGGAGGAATTAATGTGTGTGAGGCCAAACCAACGCTACAAGCACAGAGTATAAATCCTCCCATTGAGCTCTTCCTCCTTCTTTCCAAGATGCAGTGAAATCCATTGATTTGACAAATGATTCTATTCAAGCCTAGTTACTTCAAACCCCTTACAACAGCCTAAAGTTCTGCAAAAGGACTTTCTTGTTGTTGTTGTTGTTGTTCTGTGGTGTATGTCCTTTTTTTTTTTTTTTTTAATGTTAAGTGTGATGGCTCTCCTCATGAATTCACACCAGTGACAGGTGTTGTATAAATCAGTCATTTTGCGTTTGAAGAACACACACAATGTTTTTCACCAAGTCCTTGATAAAACAATACAGTGGAACAGTCTAAAGCAGATTCTCCCCCCTCAAGAGAACACAAGGGTGTATTACAGGAAAGATGCAATGTCATTCTTGACAACATGTGTGCTGGATTGTAAGAGACTTGCAGGGACATGCTATATTCAATCACTTGGAAGGATCTTTTCCAGATCTAAGACTCTCTAGCTTCTGCTTTCAAAAGTATATATAAATATTGTCTTTAAACATTGCCATGCATCTTTAAGAGTCTACTGTGGGGGTGTCATCCTTTAGAGCCTGCAATCCCTTGGTTCAGCTGTATTATCATCATTAAATTTAGTTTAATTACAGCTTGGAAGATCTCAAAAATAACCAGCTTGATGCAGTTGCTTCATTTATATATTTCCTAAAATTCTCTCTTTTGAAATTCAAAGGGACTCCATAGGTCTTGTATTTCAGAAGTTAATAAAAAGGACTGAGTTCTGCTTACATGAATTTTCTATACGTTTTATAGTTTAAAGCTCAGCTCTTCATTCTGCCTTCATTTTTCTAGGATGAGAACCTATTTAGTTTTGAGCCCAATTTTACACATTTTATTCTTAACATCCTCATAAGTAAGGCAGGCCAGCTACTATTGAATCCATCTTGCAAGCAAGAAAACTAACGTATGAAGAGGTTGATTAGCCTAGATTATTGTGATGACCAGACACAATCTGAGGCAGTTAGTTCCCAACCTCACGCTCTTCTCTGCTAGCTCACCTTACAATGTAGGGACGTTTTGTACAAATATACATGCACGCCCACATACACGCATGTACGCAGGTGCACACACACTTCTCTGCCAGTAGGTAGAAGGAAAGAGGCTATACACAAATTATTAAACCTGTTTTTGGTTTGTTTCCTAAAATATGAGAAGAGTTGGTAGGGAAGGGCTATCTCATAGTGAGGATTTATAAATCCTGTTACATAATTGGGCAGTCTAATATGACAACAACATCAAAGTTTAAAAAAATAGACTTTATATTGTTAGGAGCAGTTTTAGGTTCACAACAAAATTGAGAAGGCACTGATTTCCTGTATACTCCGGCCCCACACATGCATAGCCTGGCCCATTGTCAACATCTCCCACCTGAGTGGTACATTTGTGTTAACCGATGAAACTACATTGACACGTGTTATCACCCAAAGTTCATAGTTTACATTAGGATTCACTCTTGGCATTGTACATTCTATGAGTTTGCTCAAAAGTATAATGGTATGTATCCCTCATTAGAGCATCATACAGAATATTTTCCCTGCCCTAAAAATCCTCTGACGACACTACAGTTTGAATCCACATAAACAATCTAAGAAACCTTGGAAATTGCATACTATCCAGTGTCCTCAATGTGCATCCAGGTCATTGTGTCTGATGTCTCTTTGTTAATTGATATGATTCAGAAATAAAGAATTCCATAGTTAAATAAATCTGACATAAACCGCGAGATCTAAAGTTAAACAGGTTTCCTCCTGTCATACTTCTCAGAGCTTCAAATGTGTGATAAGAAAGCCAGATTTCTGAGAAGCATGGAATGCAGCATTTTCGAAACACTTGGGTACAGAACTCTGTTTCTTTTATGGTACATTTTATAAAACTCTTTTGGGAAATATTTCTCTAATCCCACCTTAATATTTTAGCAAAAGAGGAAACCAAGGTGTAGGGAGATGAAATTATTACCCAAAAATAGACAGCTTGAAAAGGGAAATTAAGCGAGAGAGTTGGGGAGAGATCATTGACTATCATTTACCCAAAAAAGAGTGAATATAATTAGATGCTACTTTACAGCCTATATAATGCTATTGAAACAAAAGTAATCTCCAGAAAACTAAATAGGGAATTATGTAATGCATGTATATTTCACACTTCTAAACACATCCATCATCATTAAACAGCATACAGAAGGCACATAATTTCATTTTGGCAGCGATAATACTACTCGTACATTAAATACCTATTAGACATCTGGAATACCTACAAGAGATTAACATCACTAACATTATTCTCACACATAGAAATGCGCTGATAGTAATAAGCTAGAATGTGTTAATATACGCTTCATAGGCCCATGGATGGATCTATATAATTAAGGGGAACACGTTTCCCCCCCTACATCATTTAGGCTAATCCTCTCATTTGGAGTAAACTGAGGCCCAGGTGGATGAAAGGCAAACACCTGGCTTTTGGCAGCTATGGCCCAAGAACCTGAATTTCATAAGCTTGTGTAACCACGCCAACTTTGTGGAGATGGTTCATGGAGTACCCACTGCATTCTCATTTAACCTGCCATTCGGGTTTATAGCACAGAGGACAATTACAAGATAATATCACACTATTCCTGGGTAAACAGTTCTCCTGTTCAGACAGAACAAAATAAGTGCATGCTTTCCTTTCTGAGGAGGGTGAGGGGTGGTGAATAGCTGTGCGACATGTGCACCGATTCATCAGCTGTGTATTTTCTTGTATAGAAATACCTCCTTTATTTAGAGATACGCACCCTTTTCCAGGAGAATAAGCCTTCTTTCTTGTCTATAAATTTCACTGGTGTTAAAAAGCATAAATAAGACCAGTGAATGCAAGAAATAGAATCATCTTTGAGACAAGAAAAAAAAAAGCCTAACTTTCTTTGACATACATAATGGAAAGAAGGAACATTACTCTTTCTCTGTTTGTTGTTTATCACTAGGCAGGCTTGATGTCATTACAAATGCTTTGGTATCTCATCATTTACATCAGAAGCAAGCATTTATTCTTTCTCTTTAAGCTTGCTCACTGGCTGTCTGATTTCTAACTCTGGAGTCTAAATAATTATCACTTAGTTACAGAAATGCCCAATACCTGCATATCTAACACCAAGTTCTTCTCTGTATAAGGTTCTTGGAATTTAATATTTCTGCCTTGTCCCAGGATTGGATAAGGTCCACCCAACTGCCTGTCTGGCTCTAAAACCAAGTAGTAACCTTAGGGTTGGATGACTATATTGTGACCATGGGCCTAAGGTTTCCTTGAACACCCACTTGACTGGTCAATGCTTCTTGTCCTGATGTGCTGGCCTTCAGGCTTTGGATCATCCTGCCCAGAAGACAAGATGTGCCCTGCCTTCCTCTTTAATCTCATTCTGTGTTCTCTGTTACCACTGATATATTGCTTATGGTCCCTTGAGATCCACTGAATTGTAAACTATTGTTTGGAGACTTGCAATGTCTACTGGGAAACTCTAGGCTACTTCAATTCTTTGTCTTACCACACACGGCTAACCCTATTTTATTACTGCCAGAATTTTTGGTAGAACATCAGATCTTTTTACCAAGGCTGCTTGATCTTGGCAAAACCAACATTTCCAAGTACTAGTTTGGCCAATGAGCAGCAGAGATGAGATTATCTTTACCTTCTAATAAAGAGAAGCAATATTTGATGAACTTCTAAGACACGATCAATGTCAGAGACTGTGACTCAACAATACGTGGGCCACCTAGGATCTCAAGTCCAAATAGTCACAGCATCTTTGCTATTAGTGATTTTTCCCTTCCCAAAGAGGATTAAAGTAGAATCATTTAACAGAATCCAAGTCTATCCAGACTAGGTCTGAATTTCTCACTTCTTGTCAGATTATTTTGATCCTTAGATATCAAGGCATAGTATAGACCAACTATACCTGAGAATCACCAGCAGAAAAGGAAAACAATAAAAGAAAAATGATGTGGCTTCATGATTTAGAGCTTCCAGTACATATTAGCATAGATTTGCTTTTTCTTTATGATTGATTACATGATTGAAGAAACAAGACCTATGGTTCTGACTTTGGCTTTCATTTAAAATCCAAACTGAAAGCTGAATATCATGACTCTATTGGATGACCCAGAGAGTGAGGACTCTTCAGATCTTCCATAACTCCTGTGATTATGATTGGCCATACCTGCCACATCACAATGAGGTACAGGGAGCATCGTTATTTCAGAATGATAAAAGAAGCTCTCTTGCCACCCGAAGTAAAAAGCAAACTTTTCAACACCAAGAATTACAACTCATGTCCCTAAAAGTGGATTCTTTGGAAACATCTCAGCCTCAACAAATGAATGATGACTTGCTGGTTAATCACATCTCTTGACAGGAAAAGGGGCAAAGACTCAAACAACACCTCTACACAATGAGAGACTGGAACTTTTCTCTAGCAAGCTGCCCTATGTAAAGTAAGTCCTTAGTGAAATTTGAGAAGGCAAAATGTCAACACCTGCTGAGGTAACCATCTCTTGCTGGTCTCCTGTAAATCTGAAATTCAGGGATTAGAAATAAAGACTTTTTAATTAATAGGTACTTTTATTTAAAACACAAATTGATGACACAATGGAAATGGGTTGAGTTACAGAGTAGTGTGGGTTAGCTTAACTGATGTCATTCAAACCAAACCTTTCTAGCTCTTCCTCTTGGGACATGTTGCCCATTTTCACAGAGTTTTGTACTTTACATTTAAACAAAAGGCAACCTCATATCTCACCAGGATTATTCAAAGATTAGCCACAATAAAGCACCACATTTAGAATAGGCCCTGCTTCTGCAGTCTTCTCTTATACCATATTCATGGGACAACCAAAAGGACTGAAGTCTGGATTCTCAGCCTTTGTAGTTTGTTCCTCTCTGAAGATACATCTCAATTCCTCTGTCTGAAGAAAGGACAGGAGTAGTGATACAACCTAGTAGAGAAGATGAATTGAGATGATTGAAACAAGAGAGAGAGAGAAAGAGGACAAGTTTATTCAGCCCTTAGAAACACAAATTGAGACTTTAGGCCAGTGTCAGAAGATGTCAGACTGATGCTGTGGGATGTCTATTGTCTTTGTGGGCCAAAGCTACTTTCAGCCTAGGTATTCCAAAGTTAAAGGATCTATATGTCCCCTCAGTCTCATAATAGTTGACTGTACTTGTTACACTGCGGTTAAGCCTTTCTGAAGGTCAAGGTGATGGAGTAGAGTACTCAGCAGATTCAATTCTAAGGAGATGGTAGCTTTTCCCAGGGCAGTTCCATTCTTAAATCTCTTCATACAAATGTAAACAACTGTGCATATGCACAGGCTTGTATCTATATTACTTGCAATTTATTGGGTACTCACCATATGCCTGACTCTGTAAGTTCTTTACACCATTATTCCATTTAATCCTCATGACAACTCTCTGATGTAGGTACTTACTATTTATTACCTATTATGCATAAGCATAAGAAGTACATTACAAAAGGAAGAGAATGGTTACTTAAGACCACTTGGACCCAGATGACAATTTTGCCAGGGGTTAGCCTCATCACAAGCCCCATACAATTTCCTGGGAACTAGCTGGAGAGTCAAACCCTGTCCCGATCTGACACATCCTTAACATCACCAGCAGAGACATCAAAGTGGTGCCCACAGAGCCACGTGTTATGAAGAACTAATAGTTTAATGTGTAGATGATTCCTGGTCCCATAAAACATATGGCCTCCAGAACAAGAAGACAGCCAGTATATAAAAGAGGCAGTTCTGATCCTAGGTCCCATTCCTTTATGGTCTTTGCCCTTTTCCTCATTAGCTGTTTGACCTAGGATAGTTTTATAACCTCTATAAGCTTCAGATTCATCATTTACAAAGTGAGAGTAATGAAGTCTATCTTAGTTCAGTGAGGCTTACTTAAGATAACACATACGATGCACTTTTCTGTGTGGTGCCTGGCAACAGAGTAAGCTTTATTTATTTATTTATTTATTTATTTATTTATTTATTTATTTTATTTTATTTTTTTAAAGATTTTATTTATTTATGTGACAGAGAGACAGCCAGCGAGAGAGGGAACACAGCAGGGGAGTGGGAGAGGAAGAAGCAGTCTCCCAGCGGAGGAGCCTGATGTGGGACTCGATCCGGGAATGCCAGGATCACGCGCTGAGCCAAAGGCAGACGCTTAACGACTGCGCTACCCAGGCGCCCCCCCAGAGTAAGCTTTAGATAAATTATTAACTTTCAGAATTATTACTACTACTACTAGTAGTAATACCAAAATTTGCAGAATCACTTGGCATATATTAGGTGCCAAAAGTGTTTGTGGAAGGATGCTGGCTTTTTCAAAGCTTATATGTTCTCTTATATTTACAAACATAAAGAAAAACAGATATAATAATGCATACCAATCTTTTTACCTACTTCAGTTTGCTCTGCTGCCTCTCTGTTCCACATCATATAGAAACTGGCATAGTTATTCTAGGGTGTGATGGCTGGACCTTTCTGTGACACTAAACATTGTTGACATTGTTCATCTTTGGCATCTTTACAACTTCTCAATGAAGTAGTCAGAGCAAGTATCACTTGGCTAATGAGGTTATCTAACCAGTAAATATCAGAAAATGAGTCCGAATTATCTGATTCTTCACCACCAACTCTGGTTACACTGTTACAAACTAGGTCTATTCTATATTCCTACTCCCCTCAAACGTGTGACTCAACAGATCAAAAGTAATAAGATCATCTGTTACTGCTTTCAAGCCAGTCTTGAGCAAAGTCATTCTTCAGGGCATTAAGCATGGTCAACACAGTGTTAGGGGAAGAATGGAGGTGATACTGAGCCACAATATAGACTATCTATAAGCACCTTTTTGTTTCATTGGAGGGAAACACATAACACTCATGAAAATTATGAGCAGAAGTTATGATGGAAGCAGCATAAGAATAGATATAAATTTGTATCCATTGTGAAAAAGAAGAAACATTGGAAGAATCTGGCTCTTCTATTAGTACTTGGTTCCACATGGACTAGATCCCCACTCTGAATTAATGTTCCTTCTTGAGTCCCAAGTTTCTCATAGAAGACTTTGGTGTATTACTTAGACCTAAAAACAAAACAAGCAAGTATACCTGAATGAGTTTTTTTGCCTGGACCTTGTACCAACTTCAGTGAAAGTAGCTTCGTCATAAAATAAATAAACAAATAAATAAATAAATAGGGTAAATAAACACATAAATAAGTAAAAGTTGGAATAAAATTTCTACAAGCAACCCCCCCCAAAAAAAACCCTTTCTTTAAGTCAAAAATAATAGAAAGACTAATACTATTTGCTTTTGGGATGCATAATGTCCCTGCTGTCAGAAATCTCAGGATTTGATGTTGGGTTTTTAAAGTGTCTTTGTTCTTCAATGAGCAGGTACATATCTGTTCAATAATGAAGAGCAGGGGAAAAGAAGACTTAAAAAAAAAAGATTTTACTTATTTATTTGAGACAGAGCAGGGAAGGGCAGAGGGACAAGCAGACTCCCTGCTGATGGGGAGCCTGACACAGTGCTCCATCCCAGGACCCTGATTTATGACCTGAGTTGAAGTCCGACACTTAACTGACTGAGTCACCCAGGTGCCCCAAAAATAAACCTTTAAAAAAAATCTATAAGATACTTGCAAAATGACACCCCATCAAGAAAAGCCAACACATATTAAGGGTGTAATATGTTAAATTGTGCCCCCCCAAAATACTCATTTTGATGTCCTATCCCCAGTACTTTAGAATACAACGTTAGTTGTCAATAGGGTTGTTGCAGATATAATTAGTTAACGTGAAGTCATACTGAGAGAACAGGTCTGTACTCCAGTACAGCTAGTATTTTTATGTAAAGGAAAAATTTAGACACAGAGATACATACAGGGAGAATGTCAGGTGAATATGAAGATGCAGTGTTTCTATAAGCCAAGAGATGGTAAAGATTGCCAGCAACTGGCCAGAAGCTAGAGGGGACACATGGAACAGATTTCTTCTTCAAGCCCTCCAAAAGAACCAACCCTTTTGACTCCTTAAATTTGGACTCTTCAAGCCAAATTGGGAGATAATGCATTTTTAATTTCTTTATTTTTGTTTTATTTTTTATTTTATTATTTTTTAAATTTCTGCCCAAGCCACTAGGTTAGTGGTACTTTGTTATGACAGCTCTAGAAAACTACTAATACAAAGGGAAATAGAATTTGTCAGAATTGATGAAAGGCACTTGTATCACTAGTGTCTTTTACAGTGTTAACTGTCATTTACATAAGATGTTTGGAACCAAAAACTCAGAAAAAGTGGACAATCCTAAATATATTCACAGCTGTCTCACCGGCGGGGTTTAAGTGTTGCTCTGGAGAAAGTTTCAGATTTTTATTTCAACTGAAAGTCTTCCCAATTTGTGATGTAATAAGATTCCAACAGGTAGAACTCACTGAGGAAAGTTACTTTCTGCAAAGATGTGTGATTCATCCTACATCCATATGTCTAAGCCATTTAAAAGAAATTATCTATAGGATTATAGCATCAATTTAAAAGCTGCTGCAGTTTTTATTGTGTCAATATGACTTTAAGTCATGTTAGAGCATTAGCTGGAAAAAACATGTTTGAAAAAGTGACTAACTCATTTAATTTTGTTAAAAAATGTGACTCAAAGATCATTTGACTCCTTATTTTTAACTGGCTCTGTAGATGAAGTTGAAAACAGAACCACCCCTCTTTTGCTGTTTTCAAAAGCTCTAATTTGCTAAATCCTGCATTAGAGATTGTTGCATAGTCATATGGAAGTGTCAGTCCAGGCTATGTTTAAGCGTATATGTGCTGAGAGTAAAAGGCTTTAAGCTCCTTTCCTGTTAAGTGTTTTTGAAAGCCTGGTGATAGCAGGTGAGTCTGAGTTCTGTATGGATCTTAACATATTTCTCTGAATTCCATATGGACCTCAAGTAATTCCTCAAATTTGCATAAAAAGCAAATTTTCTTTTTGCTGCAGTGCAAGCATTATGAGTTTATAGCCAAGAGGGCTTCTCTTTAAACCAGAAAAGTACTAACTATACCTAAATTCTTATCATCTACCTATCTATCTATGTCTGTTTATCCATCTCTATCTCATTTATTATAAATTTTAAATGTCCAGGAGAGTCATTATTTAAAGGGCAAACCAAAAGTAAAGTCAGACTTTCATGGAAGAAATTTAATCAGAGTTTGAAACTTACTTAGGTCAGTGAAATCAAAAGAAAAAAAATATATTTTTTTCCTTCTGGTTAACATTTTTAGGCATTACTTTAAGCTAAAGAGACTTTTCTCTTTAGAGAAAAGTGGACGTTTTCTCTTTTCAAACTACATACTTGCAGTATGGGAAGTCAACGTCCATTTGCCTTCCTCTGTCAAGCCAACTTGTAATTTTCACTTATAGAACAGTATTTCTAACTGCAGCGTACAACACTTTTTTTAAATTTGCAAGATACTGTGATTTGAATAGACAGTTTTCTAGGCAATAAAATAAACCAGTATATTTAAAAGGATGTCAATCATGTTATTCTCAATAGCTCTAATAAAATTAGTAATAATACATCCAGGAAAATACTATGTAAGTAGAAGTTAACAGTATTTTATAGATAAAATAAAAATATTTTGAACAATATTATTAAGCAATAATGTTTAAATAATCAGTTGGTCAAATACAAAATCTCAGTTAATATTAGAAAACACTTAGAGATGGGAGGGAAAATACAAATACTCTATATAAATATAGTTTCGGTCATTCATTCTCCTTGAAAGGATTTTGGGAGCACTCACTAAAAATACAAGTCCTATGAGAATATGACAAAATCTTAGGGAAGATTTTAGATCTCCAGTTGGCGGTGGTTAAATCAACTTCTTCTGGATCATGAGAATCCGGGAAATCTTCCTGGGACATCCGGATTCAACAAAGAGAAGGAGCAGCCACCCCAGTTTTATCAAAGCTTCACACTGCATTTAAAATGAGTTCCCATATGATGCTCTGGTAGAAATGGAAGGGAGATAGATACACGAGGTAAGGGGATTCTGTTTAATTCAAGAAAGGCATTGCTTCAATAAATTAACAATAATAGAGTGCTTTATAATATTTTTAAGCATTTACATGTATTGTTCGTTCAGTACACACTGAACACTTGGTTTTGTAGATACGATTAACCTCCCTTACAGATAAACAACTTTAAGTTAAGAGAAGAAGAATCGTGGTCATAGAGTAAGTAGGTGAATTAGGACTTAAAGTCATGTAGGGATGGATAAAAAAAATGGAGTATATATAAAAAATAGAATATTATTCAGCCATAAGAAAGAAGGAAATCTTGCTGTTCGTGACAACTTGGATGCACCTGAATGATACCATGCTAAGTGAAGTAAGCCAGACCTAGAAAGGTTAAGCTTTGTATGATTTCATTTATATGTGGAATCTAAAAAAGCTTAACTCACAGAAGCAGAGTAGAATGATGGTTACCAGGGGTTGGGGTGGGTGAGGAGAGAATGGGAGTTGTTGGTCAAAGGGTGCAAACTTCTAGTTGTAAGATAAATAAGTTCTATGGGTTTCATGTAGAACATGGTGTCTATAGTTAAGAATACTGTATTCTAGATGTGAAATTTGCTAAGAGAGTAGATATTAAATGTTCTTACCATGACAAACATTGTATCTATGTGAAGTGATGGATGCGTTAATTTGCTTGATTATGGTAATCATTTCACAATGTATATGTATATCGAAACATCACTCTGTAGACCTTAAATACACACAATTCTTATTTGTCAGTTATAGTTCAATAAAGCTAGGGAAAAAATACTCAAGAAGTGTAATTCAGAGTTCCAGGAACTAACCACCTGCTATTAGAGCCCCTAGCCTGCAGCACATAATACATAAGGAGTGGAGAGAGCATTTGCAGAAAGACAGCGCATATGGGGAAAATGACAATGGTGAACTGAAAAAGCCACTTAATGCCTCACGTTTCCTGCCAGAATCTAAAAGAGTATCTGCCAAAGACTAAGTCAGAGATGAAAGTGATGGTAGAACCCTTTGAACAGTTCGTATGTCCCAGAATTATCCTGATTCTCTGGCAGAAGGTTACCAGAGCCCCTCCTCCAAACCAATAGTTGTCCTCCTAGGAAAACAAGGAAATATATTTATAATTTTCATTCTGAATGAAGGAAAATTGGCAAGTGATATTTTAAAATTCCGTTGATTTAAATTTGCCATCTCTGAGAGCAGAGACAGTGTTTCTTAACACTATAGTAATTAATACATGGTGTGTAATGTCTTATTTTATTTAATGAATAGTTATTACACTACTGCCAAGATGCAATAAAAGAAAATTAAAATGGCCAGGAAGGCATAATATATGGCATTTTCTCCCCTGAATCATGCTTTTAAATAACATTCAGGCAGTGCACTGTCATCCAGGCCTTTTGGGGATTACAAATTGTATTATTAATAAATTGTTTGCCTGAGATGAATTGAACTAGCAGGGGCGATGCAAGTTAGATGTATCTTTCAAAGACTGTGAAGAAACTAATGTGTATGGAAGGATGTGGGGTTCCCATCTGATAACAAATTAACTCAAGTTAACATGGTAGGTGACAAGGATTGGGAAAAGATCTACTCCCTGCCGTCCACTTCCTCTCCTCCCAACCCTTTATGAATGCAAACAGCCTTCTTCCAGATGCATTTCCTGAAAATTGTACCCAAAGAGAGTAGCTACAGTGCATAGATTGCAGAAGAGAACCTGTGGTCATAGGCTTGTGCGTCTACCAGCAGCCAGAAGGATCATGGTCTCGAAGAATCTGTGGTGGTTAATTAGGTCTTTGGCCCTCCCAACAACACTTGCTTCTAAGTATTTCCTTATAAATATCCTGAAAATCTGGGTAGGATCCAGGTATTTTTTTCTCTACGAAATTCAATATTTTCCTGTGGGAAAAGACAGAATATGTAAAAACAGAATATGTGAAGAAACAAAGAGGTACAGGGAACATGAAATTTTTTTTCAATATTTGTTAAAATGATGAGAGGAGACACATCATGAAAGATTTAGGGAAGAAGTTCCAGAAGGCCCAGGCTACAGAGAGAGAGAGAGAAAGAGAGAGAGAGAGAGAGACTACTACCATGATGTGTAAGGGCATAGGTTGGTTATGCCTGTTTTTGTTCTTTATCTCTCAAAGTTGCATTTGCGAACCTCTGTTCAAACTGTTGTAAACCGTCAATTTGTATTGTCGTGTAGTATTTTATTTGGCCAAATGTACCACGCTATATTTATCTACGTCACTGCTGGTGGGAATTTGGGTAATTTCTTCTGCATGTATATTACAAATTGTGCTTTTATGAATATTCTAATACAGGTCTTTTGGTAAGCACGTGCATGTGTTTCGCTGGGTAAAATTAAGAGTAGAAAGGCTATCTCAGTTATTGTGGCTATGTTAGATGTGTCTTCTGTATCGGATACTTTCAAATAGCGAAAGGGCTGCACTAACACACACTCCTAGCAGCAGTGTGTGAGTTCTGCACGATCCACAGTGTTCCTGGTACTTTGACAGTCATCTTTTATAGCCTGGCAATTCTTTTGGGTACAGAGGAAACTGATTAACTTCAATTTTGATTTTTCTGATGAATTAAGAAAATTGTGAATTTTTTTCAGATTTTTATTCATTACTTAAAGTATCTTCTTTTATAAAGTGTCTGTTCAAGGTGGTTTTTTTTTTCATTTTTCCATTGGTATTGTCTATTTTTAACATAATCTTGTTGATATATAGCTATTGTTTATAGATTTAGAATACAAGTCCTCTGTCAGATACATGCATTTGAAAACATCATCTTCCAAACTTGGGGATTGCTATTTCACCCTCTTATTGATGTCCTTTGATAAACAAAACGTATTAATTTTGTACATTATAGTTTATTTTATTTTCCTCTGGGCTTAGGAATTTGTTGCCTTTTTAAGAAATATTAGTAAGTTCAACATAGTGAAAATGTTACTTCTATTTACCCTACAAAGGTAGTTATTTTGTTGTAAACCATTATTCAGATGTGAAATAAATCTGCAAAATATAAAATAATCATATATTTTTTCAATATGTTTTTAAATAGGTTATCTAAGAGATCCAGTACTTTTTTCAATGATGAAAAGGTGAAAAATACGTGTTTTGGGTTATGTTACTCTATTTAATAGATGCCTTTGAGAAGAAAAAAGTGACATTTATATTTTGACTCTTTCAACCTATGAACATGGTCCATCTAGGACTTTCATAATGTATCTTAATAGAATTTTGTAGTTTTCAGTTCAGTAATCTTGCACACCTTTCTTTAAATTTATCATTAGATGCTTGTTTTTGATGCTATTTTTAGTAGAAATTTTTTTAAATTGCACTTTTCATTTATTTTAATGTAACAGAAATCCAATATTTTGGTATACTGAACTTATATTTAACAAACTTGTCAAGGGCATACTAATTTTATATTTCTATAATTGTTTTCATGTTCTAGGTAAATAAGTCACCTATGAATAACAGTTTGATGTTTTCCTTCAAATTCTAGATGTCTTTTTTTTCCCTCAACTTCTTGCAATGGCTTGGCTATTTAGTAGAAGACTTAACAGGGATAGTGTTAATAGGCATTTTTTCTCTCATTCCCTTTCCCAAAGGAATACCTGAATATTAATATTTCTCCACTTAATTCAATTTTTACTATAGATATTTTAAATAATTTTTCCTTAATTTCTTAATTTCAGAATCCTAGATAACCTAGTGAGGCTACTGATGAGAAACAATCTCACTTTCAAACCAACCTTTTCTTAGCTTCTTTATTTTCCTATAAATTTTCTTCTTGAAAACTGAGTGGGTTTGGGGGTTTTGTTTTGTCTTATTTTATTTTTTGCTTGTTTCGCTTCCTATCTCATTTCTCTATATTCATACCCTATTATAAGGCTCTTGAAGAAACCAGTTGGCACTTTTGAAATCTGGCCACAAATTTCCTTTTCCAGATCCATCAGTAATTAGATAAGATATTCTGTTTTCCATTTTCTTTTCTTTTTCTTTTTTAATTTTTTAAATAATTTTTGGTTATATTAGTCACCATTTTAGTACAGGTGATGGTTTTGCATGTACATGAACAAGTAGAGTGGTTCAGAGGATCAACGGTCTTGCCTTTTTAGTTAGGAGAGGTTAAGTGTGTAGGCCACTCCTAATACCTGGTTTATGATTTGGCTGGTTGAGCCAAGAAGCTGCTGCTTTGGTGGAAGAGACAGCATAGTTCTTAGAAAGTTGTGTCCACTTTTTCTTCCCCAAGGCCCTGGATTTGAAGTATAGCCACGTTCTCCTTTCAAGATATTTTGGCCAGGAATGGCCTCGCTTTCTAGCTATCCATATAAGCTACCTTTAATTTTCGTCACTGAGGTTTGGTGAGCTGGCTTTGTGTTGTCTCTGCAGTGCGATGGAATATTCAATATTTTTGTCATTATTCAAACTGTGGCAAGTAAATCAGGAAAAATGAGTCAAAGGAACATGCTTATGTTCTGTTTTTTGTTTTTTTTGTTTTTCCTTCTGCATTACTTGGAATAAAGACATTTAAATGCATCAATACTGTTTTTACAGTATTTGTGCTAGCATTTTCTGTGAAGTCATGCTTTGAGTCCTCTATATATTCAGATTCCCCATTGCATCATTTTGTATGGATGCAGAGTAAGCACTATGATATACATATCTGCATTTCTGGAAGTGTCTAACATTTGCAAATATTTTATAATAGCTTTCATTAAAAGAACGATCTAGCTGAGAAGTCACAGAATAAATATATGAAAAAGTTAAACACCATTACAAGAGACACATAAATATTCAATACAGCAATGTAAAAAGATCATAAGATAATTCATGCTCAACAAGTTTTTATAGAATCAAACTGAATAGAATTATTGAGGGGGTAAAGGAAATAGAATGTTTAGTTCTTTTTCTTCAGGTCTTCCAAACTGACGGGAAGTGTAACCACAATTCTTCTAAAATATTCTAGAGTATTTATAAAGAAAATTGAAAATCCATGAGAATGCATAGGGCAGGTTGTGGAAATTGTCAGACCACCTGCTAATTATCCAGATAATTGCAATTATAGAATTCACCCACAAAAAGTGGGCATTATGGTGAATTCTTAACGAGGTAATGAGGTGTGATAGGGTTTGGCTCACAGTGAAAGATTCAAGAGTCATTTTTGGCCCACAACAACCAGTGGTATTTTTAAATTATTCTACTTCAATTCCGAAACTCATCACTTCTGTGGGGCATCAGGAAGCCTCTTTCCTCTCTCCTCTTCCTTCACTTAAAATTGATAGATTTTTTTTTTCTGTCAAATTTCATTTCATATTTGACCGTGTTAACTTTTTTGTGGATAGCTTTTTTGGATAGAAAAAAATCCACAATTCTTTTTTTTGGTGATGGCTAAGAAAAAAAGCAAGTAATTGATCTGTGTGTTCTGCTTTACTGCTCATTTTAAATGTCTCCAATTATCCTGAGTTATAAATGATCTATTTGTTCTTTTAAATCCTCATTTTTCTACTTAACTTCCACCATAGAATTAGGGTCGACTACGTCAGGCCTCACAACACTAAGATATTAATCCTAAACTACTTTCTCCCCAGAATTCTCTCTCCATGCTTCCACTCTACCCCACACTCCACTTTTTTGATGCTGACAAATTTCCAGCATGGTTGCCTAATTTTCTCCATTTGTGATGATTCCCACTTTATATTTCCAAGGACATTTAGGTAAGTTAGGAAGCTTGGAGGAGGGGAGAAATTATTGGGAGCAGAGTCATTGTGGCATTTCTAGATTTCTGCCAGTCCCTCTGAGCCAAGGTATTATGCAAAAGTAAGGGTGGGAAGAATGCAGGTTTAGGGGGGCCCAAATATTAACAATTCGATGAACACTTTTAAGGTAAAAAACCCACAAAACTATGAATACAGAACTAAGTAAAAATAAAAGTAGGTATTTCTTTAGAATGAGGAAATAAGAGGCTTTGGAAAGGGGCTGTTGTGAAGGACCTTGAAGTATTAGCTACATTATTAATTTATAATGAAACCTCTCATGGGGGAAAATATGTTAGGGCATGATGTTCAAAGAATTATTAACAGGATCCCTCGTCTACTGAAAAGAAATCCACTAGAGTTTAATTTAAATGTAATAAAATAATAACTTCATTTACTAAAATGAATCAAAGTGAAGTTCTTCTTTTCCCCCATTCTTTTCTTTTCTTTTAAATTGAGGTATAATTGACACATAACATTATATTAGTTTTAGGTGTACAATATAATGATTCAATATTTGTATACACTGTGAAATGATCACCACAAGTTTAGCTACCACCCATCTTTATAAAAAGCTGCAAAATGTTTTTCTTGCAATGAGAACTTTTTTATTATCTCATTTTATTTAAATTAAATTAATTAACAAATAGTGTATCATTAGTTTCAGATGTAGAGTTCAGTTTTTGTCAATTGCATATAACACCCAGTGCTCATTACATCATGTGCCCTCCTTAATGCCCATCACCCAGTTACCCCATCCCCCCACCCACCTGCCCTCCAGCAACCCTCAGGTTGTTTCCTGTAGTTAAGAGTCTCTTAGGGCTTGTCTCCCTCTCTGATTCCATCTTATTTTATTTTTCCCTCCCTTCCCTTATGATCCCGTTTTTTTTTTTCCTAAATTCCACATATGAGTGAAACCATATTATAATTGTCTTTCTCTGATTGACTTATTTTGCTTAGCATAATACCCTCCAGTTCCATCCACATTGTTGCAAATGGCAAGATTTCATCCTTTTTGGTGGCTGAGTAATATTCCATGGTGTATAGATACCACATATTCTTTATCCATTCATCTGTTGATGAACACCTAGGCTTTTCCCATAGTTGGCTATTGTGGACATTTCTGCTATAAATATTAGGGTGCAGGTGCCCCTTCAGATCACAGTGTTTGTATCCTTTGGGTAAATACCTGGTAGTGCAATTGCTGGGTTATAGGGTAGCTCTATTTTTAACTTCTTGAGAAATTTCCATACTCTTCCAGAGTGGCTGTACTACCTTACATTCCCACCAACAGTGTAAGAGGGTTCTCCTTTCTCTGCATCCTCGACAACATTTGTTGTTTCCTGACTTGTTAATCTTAGCCATTCTGATTACTGTGAGGTGTATCTCATTGTGGTTTTGATTTGTATTTCCCTGATGCAGAGTGATGTTGAGCATTTTTTCACGTGTCTGTTGGCCATTTATATGTATTCTTTGGAGAAGTGTCTGTTCATGTCTTCTGCCCATTTCTTGAATGGGTTATTTGTTTTTTGGGTACAATGAGAACTTTTAAGATTTACTCTCTTGGAAACTTTCAAATATGCAATACAGTATTATTAACTCCAGTCAACATGATGTAAATTACATCCCCATGGCTTATTTATTTTATAAGTGGAATTTTGAACCTCTGGACTCCCTTTTCCCACTTCACTCACCTCCATCCCCTGCTTCTGGCAACAACCAATCTGTTCTCTGTATCTACAAGTTTGGTTTCTTATTTCACTTAGCATATTGCCCTCCAGGTCCTCTCATGTTTCAGCAGTTGGCAAGATTAAATTCTTTTTTATGGTTGAATTTTATGTATATTGTATAATCTTTATCCATTCATCCATCAGTGGATACTTAGGTTGTTTTCATATCTTGGCTAATGTAAATAATGCTGAAATGGACATGGGGGTGTATATATGTTTTTGAGTTGGTGTTTTCATTTTCTTCAGATAAATACCCAGAAATGGAATTACTGGGTCATATGGTAGTTCTACTTAAAATTTTTTAAAGAAAACTCCATACTGTTTTCCATAGTAACTACACCAATTTACATTCCCACCAACAGTGCTCAAGCATTCTCTTTTTTCTGCATTCTTGCTAAGGCTGTTTATTTTATGTCTTTTTGATCATAGCCATTCTAACAAGCATGACGTGATGGCTCATTGTGGTTTTGATTTTCATTTCCCTGATGCTTAGTGATGTTGAACATCCTTTATGTATCTGTTGGCAATCTATATATTTTCTTTGGAAAAATGTCTATACAGACCCTCTGTCCATTTTTTTAGTACTTTTTTTTTTTTGCTAATTAAGTTCTATGATTTTTAAAATATATTTTGGATAGTAACCCCTTAACAGATATTTGATTTGCAAATATTTTACAAATAAGTAAAGTTCTACAACTTGGAATATATTTTAAGACTTGAAATGCAAACTCAAGTACCTTGGTTCCTTCTGCTACGATAGAGATAACATATGTATATCCAGAGAGCAAAGGTAGAAAAGAGGGTATAGGAGAGAAATTTAAAAAGAGGCCTGATCAAGGAACAAAAAGAGAGCTTACTACTGCCTTATGGAAAGTCAGAGAGAGGAAGCTTATTCACAGATTTGCCCCAAAGTTCCCTCAGAGTACAGCAAGTCTATGGGGGAGAATGGGGTTTAGCTTTCTTTTTTTGAGAAGTGTTCAATGTAGTCCATACCCAACTGCCTCCAGCTCAGGTTTGTCCCTTCCTTTCTTTTTCACAAATGCTTTGAAGCTGTTTTGTTCTGAACACAATTTGCAACTGACGAAAGCCAAGAAGAGACTGTATCACAGATTTCATAAGCAGCATAAAGTGTGGAGTATTGAATGGACATGAAACTACGAGAAGCAGAAATAAAAAGAAAACCCCTCACTTGTGTTTAATGTGAAAACATTTGTTTCCTGTTCCATTAGCCCCACTTTACAGGTGGAAACAAAACTAATAATGTCTGTGCTTTGCCTATGAATGTCAGTTCCAGAGAACATACCTCTAGCTTCCAAATTTAGTTCCTCACTTTGCCCTTTTCTTTCCTCCAAAGAAAAGCATCTCTTACCTGCACTAAGATTTGCACACTGACAGCCACCTGGACTTTGTGTGAGCACCTAAGTTTAAAGAGCCCTATGAGTGTCCAGATCACAAAGACTGAGATTTCAGGTAGCATTTTGCTGTTGCACAAATGTCACAGCTGCCCCCTTGGCTGTTCTATATGGCTGACTCTACTGTTGTCTGCAGGATCAGGGCAGTACCTTCATGAGCAGTGAAGTGATCTGGAAACATTAAGCATTGATGAGACTCTTCTCATTTAATGATTGAAAGGGAGAAAAAGATGATTACATTTCTTTTTCTTTGCACTTTGATGATCAGAATTCATTTTTTATTTAAAGTTCTCTGTAGGGCACCAAGCAATTTACATGAACACTATTAAAGGGTGAGTCATGCTATCTTCTCTCTTATAATAGTCTCTTTCTTGGCAGCTTGTAACTTAAGCACACTGTTTTCTGCTATATCTATTTGAGACTGATAGAAGCAGGAATCCTGTAAGGTAGCAATAGGGGTGATGCCAGGGTGCCCAGGAATTGGAATCCAGTTGAGGCAAACAGTATACCACGTTTCAGGGGCCAGCACAGACACAGGATAAACTTTGAGATGTGGGTGTGTCTGGGAGAAACTTTTGAGTAATCTGTTATTTGTAGCTCATTTTCCAATTGCATTTTGGAGTTACTCAATTTTATTTGTATATGTGGTTTAAAGACTTGAATCATTTTATACTTGTACAATTAATTTAAGTCCCTTCTATGTGCCAAAAGCCACAACCACAGTTATGTTCAGATATTCCTGTCTAGACTATATATGTATTAGGATTCTGTAAGACCATATCTTCAATATATCTAAGGTCTAGCTGAATACATTTGTCCAGCTAAAGAGATCTACAGGATGCCATCTTAATGCTTTCGGAAGTACCAGCAGAAGTCTGACAGCCACATCCTAGATTATGTCTTCGCCCTGGTTCTTAGTCTTAACAGCAGCGCTCTGGATTCTTGTTGTTATTGCTACTACCTTAAAAATCACAGTTTTATTATCCTACACTTTGTGGATGCCAGGAGTCTAAGAATGGCTTAGCTGGATCCCCTGTTTCAGAATTTCTCACCAGGCTTAAGTAAAGGTATTAGGCAAGTCTAGGGTCTCATCTAAAAGCTTGACTGGAGACAGATCAATTTCAAAGGTCATTGGATTATGGGAAGAATTCAGTACCTTAAGGACTGTTGGACTAAGAGCCTCCGTTCCTACTGGCTGTTGGCTGAAGTCTTTCTTAAGTTCTTAGCCATGTGAACTTCTGTAACATGGAAGCTTGCTTCATCAAAGTATAAAAGCCTCATAGGAAATAAAGAGATTCTGATAGCACAATAGAAGTTAAAATCTTATGTAAGTTAATCATGGAAGTGACCTCCCATCTCTTTGCCTTATTCTATGTGTATAAGCAAGTCACCAGACTCCCTTGTAGTGGAGATTATACAAGAGTGTGAATATCAGAAAGTGGAGTAATTGAGATGGAACATCCTAAAACCTGCCTGCCACAATAATTATGCACTTACTGAATTGTATGGTTAAATTAATATTGTGAAGTATTGATTTAAAAGTATGAAAATAGGGCTGTTGGCATAAAAACTGTTATCTACTTTGTAAAGACATGATAAAGGCAAGTTGTTAAAGATAAAGGTTTTGAAATGTATATGAGCTAGACAACTGAAAAATACAATAAAATCTATGATGATATCTTCAATTTTTTTCACATGTCCAATTTCTTATTATACTTTAAAGAAATGGGAATTAAGATTATGAATATTCCATTGCAGATGTGACTCAGGCAACGAAAAGAATGCAGAAATTCCATCAGCCATAGTCAAAAAGGTCTTGTAACTGCATCAAAACTATGCACAGCCCCAAATGTTTTAAACAAGTTAACGTTTGGTATGGATATTGTAAAAATATATGGGATCTATGTATTGTGCTAAGTAGGGGAAATTACCTGCTGAGATAAATGTTCTTTGGAAATTTACAGAAGAGTTAAATGCGATTGTCAGTAAAATTGGATTAAAGGACAACTTTACAAAATATAAGAAATGAGTCTAATTGAATACATGTTATATTTACTTAAAATTAGAAAGGCATAAAAATAAAAATCAGAACAAGCAGCATCTATATTCCGAAATCCAAATAAGAAATGGTATGGATATGCTTTTGGTTCTAAAGTCCATAGCATTTAAATGTCTATAGCTTTAAATGTCTGGAAACTGTTTCATTTTACTGCATTGCAATCCTCATGGTTTTTTGGCTCTCTTTTCAATAGTCTTTGTAAGCCAGAGGTACTCTTCTGAGCTTATCTCTTCCTTAGTGAACCTTATCAAATGTAGTTTACCTTTCCAATATTTTGCCTTGAGATTCTCTCGTACAATGTTTTATGTTTATCAGGTATATTTCTGTTTTCACTTGTTGCAAATATGTTGATATTTTTCTAGTCTGCGTAATAGCTTCCTTACCACCTATTGTCCTTTGTCAGCACCAGTGCAATGCATTTTAAGTTTCTTATGGCAGTACTCAACTTTCAGTACTGATTTCTCTATTGGTCAATTGTTATGGCAATACTGTGGCATAACAAGCAACCCCGAATTTAAAACAGCATTCTTATGCTCATATGACTGTAAGCTAGCTGGCATTTAACTGATCTCTACTGGTCTCAGCTTCAGGCTGCTGCTTCAGTCCATGTCTACTCCGGATATGTTTGTTCAGAGACCTCAGCTAAAAGTACAATAGCTACATGGGACATATTTCTTTCATGGTGGATAATCGTATCAAAGAGAAGAAGCCCACGTATGCGAACACATTTCAATGCTCTACCTGTGTCATAACTGCTAGTCTTCCATTAGCTAAACCAAGTCACATGGCAAAGCCCTAACTCAGTTGCGGGAGGAACGCATATTCTGCCAACCCCGTGACCATGGCAATGGGGAGAAAGTGTGAATCTATTACATAGTAGTAATAAAATTGAGACTAAATAATTAAGCTGTCATTGTATTAGACCCAAACTTAGTCAATCACAGTCCTTTCCTTGGGAATGGAGATGAAAAATCTGCCTGTGTCAATACCATCTGCAGAGCTGTGGCAGAACCCATTCTACAATAAGCTTTGGTTGGGCAAAGTGAGTCAATCTGAAGGGAGAAGATCAAAGCTGCCTTTATTCGTCTCTGGCAGAAACACTTATATCTTTGTCATATATTACATTTAAAAAAAATTAGATTCGCTCAAGTGATTCAGTATAACTTGAACCCAAATGTGCTCAACTAACGTAGAAGGGCTGGATGCTACTGAAGCCAATGTCATCGATGAGATCTCATAGAGACTAGCTTTCTGGCCCCCGGCAATCAGAAAACAGACACGTGGTTTCTGTGGTCTTTGCTGTTTCTAAGTCTCTGTGGAGACAGTGACCCTGCCGTCATGGGGAATCACATCTTCACACAATAGCAAGTGGAGACCACCCAAGTAAAGCTAGGACTACTCCATCATTAGAGAAAACATCTCAGAGGGCACATTCTATGGGCAGCACGAGCAGTTACTTAGGCATTCGCTGAATATATTCCTTTTGGATCCAATTCTAGCAGACCAATTTTAGGATTACTGGGTTTTTCTTGCTTATATATGTGAGAGAGAAAAAAAAAAGAGTAAGTCATAGAATGAACAGGGAGCAAAGGTAATTTATTTTAGAGATTTAAATGGGTTTTATAGTAGCAAAGACTGTATCTATAAAAATGCTGCCGCCTGCTGTTGGAACTGACTGAATCACTTCATGGTATACAACCTCACATGAAAACTTCTTCAGTCCTTCTTGGGCTAGGGGTTTAGGGAACCACTCACTGGGCATCCATCACAGTAAACCAAATAACTTAATGCCATCTATAGAGTGGACCCAGAAGTTGTCCTTCCTTGAATGCCAGTGGTTCTAGTTGGTCTGGGATCAGGCAGAGCAGATTGTGTACTTTCTTGAAGTCAGAGCCAGCTCAAGGGTACTGACTAATGAACCTGCCGTGTGTGCGTCATGTGTGTGTGGTGGGGGAGAGTGGAGTCTGCACTGTCTGCAGAATCCCAGTAGCCAGATTTGAGAACATATCTTTTCTTTTGATATCCATTTTATAGACTTTTGTTCCTACAAGAGACACTTCACTGTTCACAGAAAATTCCTTTTTCTAGGTCTGAATGTCAGAAGGTCAATCCTATTATATTTGCTCAAGCAGAGGCGGCAGGGAGTTTCATATAATATCACAGACCCTACTGATCATGTGATGATTAGCTTTTCTTATCACAATGTCAGATTAAATGAAATCGATAAGGCTGTAAAAATAATGAAACAGAAGAACCACAGGGAAAAAAGTCAATATTTCACTGTTCTTATACATCACTCCTTCTGATATTTGCAAAAATCTTCTGAATTAATGTCCATTGAAAATACAAGTGCTTTGTTTAGTTCATTCCAGATAAAGTATAGGAATAGTGGCTGTTTGCTTGTTTATTTATTGAGAGAGAGAGAGTGCACACATGCAGAAAGGGGAGGCAGAGGAGAGGGAGAGAGAGAATCCTAAATAGGCTCCATGCTTCCTGGAAAGAGACAACACTTAGTCCAGGTATCACAAACATCCTGCTCAGCCTTGCCAAGGCCTCATCCAAAAATAGCTAAGCCCGAACCCAATAAGTAGGACAGCCACCTGAGTATAGCCAAAATGTGTAATCCACACCAACATAAGGAGCTGTTGTTTAAAGCCACTCTGTTCTGGGAATTTTGTTACAAAGCAAAATCTAATGGATATGTAATTAATTCTAGTTTACCTTGTGCTCCGGCATCTTGAAATTAAAAATGTTATGATTTTTACATCAAGATAGATGAATGGATAAAGAGGATGCGGTATATGTGTATAGTGGAATATTACTCAGTTATAGAAAGGATGCGATCTTGCCATTTGCAATGACATGAATGGATCTAGAGAGTGTCATGCTAAGAGAAATAAGTCAGACAGAGAAAGACAAATACCAAATGATTTAATTTACATGTGGAATTTAAAAAACAAAACAAACGATTAAACAAGCAAAAAAATCAGAATCAGACCTATAAATACAAAGAAACTGATGGTGACCAGAGAAAGGGGGAGGGATGTGAGGATAGGTAAAATGGGTAAAGGGGACTGGGAGATACAGACCTCCAATTATGGAATGTATACGTCACAGGGATGAAAGGTACAGCACAGGGGATACAGTCGATGGTACGGTAATAGTGTCGTATGGTGACAGAAGGTAGCTCCACTTGTGGTGAGCATAACATAATGGATAGAGAAGCTGAATCACTATGTTGTACACTCAAAACTAATGTAACATTGCGTGTCAACTATACTCATATTTAAACAAATGTTGTGAGTTTTTCTGGGTTGAGTTCCTAATCATTATTGAATTAACATAAGTGAATTAAAGAGCTAGTTTGCCCACTTCATCCTAGCTCCAGATTATGTACCTAAGCATTAAATTTCAAGTGTCATAAGTAGAAGGCAGGAACAAGGGTGATTATGAGTTTATTTTAGACACTAGTGCAAAGTGAACACATCCACTGGTCCCACAGCTTCTAAAAAACAATTGTTTTGAAGAGTCCACTACAAGTTCCAACGTAAAAATGAAAGGGCCCTCTTAGAACTCATATAGCTTAGCGTCCAGGAATACCTCTCAGACAGCCAAGGGTATAATCGTGAAACAGGCTTAATTAACTGTGTACTAGTGAACGAATCTGGACCACCTGCACCTTCAAAACCCAGTATTTCTCCAAAGCAGAGAGAAGCAAAAAGAAAGACAACTCATCTGTTGTAGCTCTAAGAGAAACATGTGGCTGCTATGATATTCCACCAGAGAGCATCTGCATCAGACAGCTAGATCTGAAAACCACTATTCTGTTGGATGTCCAGCACTAGAACCAAGGCTTTTTCAAAAGCAGATTTCCAGAACTGCATTTGAAAATAATGATTGTGTCTTTGATGTATGGGAAGACGATTTCAAAACTTAAGATTTTATAGGCACTGTGTTTTGTGCCATGTGCTGTGTTGGCCAAGAAAATAATGGAAGGTGGACCATAGTCTCATTGATACTGGTCTCCTTGACCTTACTGGATAGACGAGGCAGACTACCCTCTAAAGGTAAGGATTACCTGAAGTACCAAAACCTCACTACCATCTGAGTGAAACAGGCAGTGAGTGCAGGAGGAATTCTTGGGGGGAATGAAGAAGGTCTTCAGGGACTACATTCAGTTATCACATTCTCACTGGTACCCACTTCTTGAACCCTTCTCTTTGACCATTTGGTCTTGGCATTTCAGTTGGGAGTATATGTCCTTTAGCTACTGCTGAACTTCATATTACAATTTAGGGCATTTAGAAAAATTGTAGCTATAAGCTCCTATTCTTAGCCCTACCTTTCTGAGTGTTCAAATGTCTGCCCCAGAAGCTCTTCTTCAACCCATGATGATAATAGCTGTGCTCCTACTTACATATATTCTAAGCCCTTCGGTCTTCCTCTCAGGGACCCTACCTCCGTCTATTCACTCCCACTACTTCACATTTCAATGTGCTTTTCCCCAATGATGCCCCTGGAACAGTCACGTTTCCCCCCACGTTTATTTGCACGTGAACCACTGGAATTTCTTTCTTTTCCTGTTGCTCATCCCTTTGAATGAAACAGTTTCTGAATGATACATGATTTTTGCTTATCTATGAAATACCAGAGAATCTCTTCACTCTCATAGTGCACTTGTCAACTTGGATTTAAATATCACAGTCATCTACCCACAGCACAAGATAAAAGTACTTTGGGAGGTTTTTAAATTTTCCAAGACATATGCTGTGGTTCTTATCCTTATGTGGTACTGTTAGCATTATTTAATAGTTGCTGACTGCTATGGGGGAAAAAAAGGTGCTGTCCTTTCTCAACAGGTTTATAATTTAAACTAGAAATACATATTATATATGTATATATATGTACATATGTGTATACACACACACACAATGAGGAAACCATGGACTGTGAATGGAGAGAACATTGAAGAGAAGTGACATCCTTATATAGGGCTGTTTTAGCTGTGTGGAAGGAAGCATGCGCACTTGTCAGCATTGCTCTGATGACTCAAGCAAGCAGCAAATTCATTTACATTTGGGAAAGGCTTTGTTTACTTATTTTAATATAGACATTTGTTAATGGTTCTATTCAGCTACTCCCAGCTATGTCACACTTTGCTATAAATAGGCACTTTTTTATTATTATAATCTGTAACATGCACAGTTACTTATTCAACAAAAGCATGCAGGAGCCCAAAATGCAATGGGCACAGAGAAGACATAAGGGGTATGATAATGAATGAAAGGTGTCTGTCCTCATGGAGTTTACATTTCAGCCCAGGACATATTTATATATTTACTAGTATGAGTATGTGTTTATACCTATTTTAGAAGAAAAGTGCTGGATCATATAGGAGCTTAAAATAAATGACCTAGTCTGAAGGGCTATTGTTAACTGAGGAAGATTTTCCTGAGAATGTGAAAATTAAGCAATGCTCTCAAAAGTAACTAGGAGAGAAAGAGGAGAGAAGTGGGGGAGAGGAGGACTCAGGAAAATCCTAGCCAATATGGTGGCATGTTGGAGGCCTCTGAAGCACAAGAAGGCATGGCACATTTAAAGTTCAGAATATCCAGTGTGGAAAGAAAGCAGAAAAGACTGGTTAGAGTGAATCTGGAGAAACAGACAAGGGCCAGATCATGCAGTGTCCTGCTGATCATATTGCCAATTCTGAGTCTTATTCCAAAAGCCTTGTGACCAACTGGATCTGAATTTTCTGGGGTCTAGAAATTTTAGCATTACATGTATACAAAATATGGCACGGCTTAACTTTGAATTAAAGCATGTCTAATTAAAGCATGTAGATTAAATAATGCTGTGAATCTCTCTCCTTTTTAGATGTTTTTCCCAAAGTTACCTTAAGAATTTTATCTGACGCTTTTATCTTTGTTAACACTCATGGAGAGAAATTGTCCTTGACTACTTGCACAGGCAGGGTAGAAAAGAAGCTGATTCCAGGCAGCCATCTTGGGTTCTGTATGTCTGCTCTTATGTCATTACTTTTTTAAAAAAAATTATTTCTTTGACAGAGAGAGAGCACAAGCAGGGGAAACAGCAAGCAGAGGGAGAGAGAGAAGCAGACTCTCCACTGAGCAGGGAGCCCGATGTGGAACTCAGTCCCAGGACCCTGGGATCATGACCTGAGCTGAAGGCAGATGCTTAACCGACTGAGCCACCCGGTCGCCCCCATGTCATTACTTTTTAAAATCCATTGATCTGAGGACTCAAGATTCAAAGAAGATAGTCATGGAAATGTGACAAGAGGTGGGGATGAGTAGGTATCCATGAGAACGTAACAGTTCTATTACAACCTGAAGAAGAGTTAAATTGTTTTATCCACTCCTACCCTGGATGCCCCCATCAGTTGGTGTTTGCCATGTTATGCCTGTTAACCTGGAAAGAGGTGGGTTTTAAATGGATTAAATATTAATTTGAAGTTAACAATCTGGGGATGCCTGGGATTGAGCCCTGTGTTGGGATCCCTGCTGGGTGGAGAGCCTACTTCTCCCTCTCCCTCTACCCCTCCCCCCCACACTCATGTTCTCTCTCTCTCTCTCACTCTCTCTTGCACATGCTCTATCTCAAATAAATAAATAAAATCTTTTTAAAAAAGAAGTTAACAATCTGAAAATCAAACATACCCCTGGATTTTCCTAAAGTCAGCATCTTGAGAAGCCCATAATGAGGGAGAGGATTTTCCATTAATCGCGTTAATAGTGCTGCTCTATAAGATTCATTTGAAGAAAATATTCTTCTCTCCGGCCAGTCCCTTCTTTTGACATAAACTTGTTGTGCCCCCTCCTTTCTTGCCTGGCCTGTGCTCTCAGTACTACTTCTCCCACCCCATCCCATCACCCTCTCTCTTCATCCATCTGCCATGTGCTTTTCTGCTTTTGACTCCCATTGATTTCTTTATGACAGTGAAATTGTGCAGAGGAGATTTTCTCAAGAATTGAGCCCAAGAATATTATATCAAGAAGAATTTCCTACCATTCAGTTCTATTATATCGCAGAACCAGTTCCCAGGAGCTATAGTACAAGGCTGATTGTGTGAATTATTTAAAACCCAACTGGACAAAGTCAGGTGGATGTGCTGCCAGGAATCCCCCAGTTTCAGCCACAATAGAATTAATAAGACAGAAAGACCACAAAAGGATTATTTTTCTTCAGTTTGGTTTGGTTTGGGTTTTTTCTAAGCTGAATTCTGTAAGTGCTACTGATATCAGCTATATTAATAGATAGCAAGATTCTCCACTTTTCTGGTGCCAAATTTATCAAGAACTGGAACAAAAGGATTGAGCCACGAAGGAAAAATCATTAACTATGAAGAATAGCCTGATCTCATGAATGAAAACCTGAACTCCGTGTTTAGGAACATGGGCCCTGATTCTATTTCTCTTTCTGATGCTGTGATCAAAGAAAGAAAAATTGTGTAAGAACAGGCAGTAAGTCCTGATAACGTCTTATGATAAATATGTCTGATTATATATCACTTCCTACAATGTCTATGTATCAATTTTCAGCCAATAAAAATAAGCCATTTAAATTAGTATCTGTTTGCCATTAAAAGATTAAGATGATTTCTCTTTTATCCATTTACTACTAATAGTGCCACTACTACTGCTACTACTACTACTAACTGCTTCTATTGCTATGACTATGATTATGATTACGGTACACGCCAGCCTCGAAGAACATTCCAGAAAATTTTCCTAACCCAAAATATGTAAAATATATGCATTGCCAGTTTAGAATACCACTATGTTCCTAGTACTGCAGTGTCATGGCTTTTCACTGTGATATCAGAAAGAAAATATATTCTTAAAATGACCTGAACTTTTAATAATAATTCCACTATGGTTCCATGAATCAGCAGAATAATTGAATGAAACTCTTAGTTTATGGAGCATTTCCCCACGCGCCCTCTCATTTAAACCTCAGGACAACCCTGTGTGGTCTGTATTATTATTAACTTTATTGACACATGAGAAAAACTAAAGTTCAGGAAGAGGAGTAGTTTGTTTAGAGTGAGAGTAAGTCCAAACTAAATTCACCTTGGATTCCACAACCTTTTACTCTCCCCATTCTAGATACTTGCCCTTCTCAAGCATTTTGGGGGCTTCATGCTCTAAAAAATATTCAGGCAACAAATTGTACGTGCCAATTACACTTTCCTCCCTCCACTTCCTTCTCTAAATGCTCTGTTTGAAAACTACACACATAAATATAGGTAGTATTTTAATGAATGGTACTTTATTGAATTTTAATGACTACTAAGGTGTTTTATTCATTGTCAGGATGAACTAGTCCTACACACACAATAATGTAAACAAATGTTACAAATATGAAGAAAGATAGACACAAGAGGACATACTGTGAGGTTCTACTGATGATCTTCAAGAACAGACAAAAGTAATTTAAGGTTATTAAAGTCAGAATAGAGAATACCTCTGAGGAAATTATAACACACACTCACATATAAATTATAACATATATATATATATATATATATACACACGTATATACACATATACGTGTATATATGTATATACACGTATATATACATAAGACACATATGACATATAAATATAACATATATAACACATATGTGTGTATACGTATGTAAAGCAACAAAGTGATTAAATTTGCATTTTAAAAGACTACTTGTTGGATCTCTGGGGGATTGAGTGGAAGAGTAGAGGAAGAGAAGCTGGAGAGTTAGGTACTTACTCCAGAGGCCATTTAAATAGACCAAGTGAGAAGTGATGAGAGTGGAGAAAGCATAGAAACATAGAAAAAAGACTGTGACTATTCTAGTGCCTAACGGATACATGACTGTGAAAAATGATGGTAAAAGAAAACTTAGGGGTTATTCTCAAATAATTTGTGATAATCTTGACTAAGATAATTTAAACCAGATAATCAAATAATTCATCAAATTTGAGAATGAGCTCATTCTTTTCCTCCTCTATTTTCTGTGAAAATGTGCAAATGAGTCTGAGTGCAATTTACCAGGGAGATGTTTTGGCTGGTCTGGTAAGCCTGCGATTCATTAGCATAAACACATTTTAAGTCATTTTGGGATTAAAGATTGTCCTGGGATATTGTTTAGAAAAAGAGGGCTAGGAATTAGAATTTTAAAAATAGATAAATAAATGACTAAAGGATAGGGATGCCTGGGTGGCTCAGTCAGTTAAGAACTGAATGTGAACCCACCCCTCCCAATCAAGGGCAGCCCTTCTTCAGTACACGTACTTTAAACAAAGTAGGACAAGGGTGAGGCCACTGAGGCACTCATCTCAGATGCAGCATTTAAGAAGGCACCAAATAACTCAGTAATTAAGACAGTGTTATAACGCATTATCTGGGGGCGCCTGGGTGGCGCAGTCGTTAAGCTCCTGCCTTCGGCTCAGGGCGTGATCCCAGCGTTCTGGGATCGAGCCCCGCATCAGGCTCCTCCACTATGAGCCTGCTTCTTCCTCTCCCACTCCCCCTGCTTGTATTCCCTCTCTCGCTGGCTGTCTCTATCTCTGTCAAATAAATAAATAAATAAATAAAATCTTAAAAAAAAAATAAAGCATTATCTGGAACTACTGAAATTAATGCAAAAAATACACTAAACAAAATACAATTTTAATGAAAGATAGGTTCCAGTCTTAAAGTGTATTACCCTCTCTCACCCTAATTTCCCTGCTTCTGGAAGTCAGCCAGTCTCCTAACCCTCATCATCACTTCCCAAAAACACTATGTAAAGCTGGTTTCCTGCTTTGTCCTAAATGACGGAGGTCTGCATCAAACTTGCGTTTTGCTTAGCAAGCAATAAAGAGAGTTTGTTTCAGATACATTTGACTACTCATCTTTTCCCTCAATCCAAGGATAATAGCAGGACATGTATATTTTCTGTGTTAGACAAGGGTTCCTAACACAATCTTGCCATTAATATACTCTGAGACTTTATTAAAAATTTTCCTCTCTGGGTATCTTTTCACATGTATTAAGTAGGCTCTTAGGTTTGTAATAAAAATGATTCTCGTGGATACCTTCAATGAAGAGCGTTACTGCAAGGAATCACAGAAATAAACTTAAGGTTGCTATGGTCACTGCATACAGCAAGCCTTGGAGAAAGCCCAAGGAAATAATTCTGTTTCTTTTATGACAGCGCCAAAGCACTGGTGACTTTCTTTTATTTATTCTTTAATAACAAAGATACAAACATTTAAAGAACTACTTCCCCAGTAGTTCCCTCTCATAAAAAAAGAAAATTAACCTTTGAGGGTTTACAAATGATCTCTAATCATCACACTAACTCAGTTACTTTTTCTAAACAAAGCAAAACTAACAAACAATTTAGGCAAGACACATTATTGGGAAATTACCTCGGTCATTGCTAGATTGGAAAGCTAATAAAAACAGAATGCATCAAGCGCTAATAAAGCTCAAGTCCCTGATCTTTATTTAAATTTTCTTTTGATCTTTATATCCATTTAACCAGGAAGTTGCTATTATTACCCCATTTCACACATGAGAAAACAGAGAAGAAGGTAGTACAAGTTTGAACAACTCTGATGGAGAAAAGCCAAGATTTCAGCACAGGCTGTTTTGCTCTGAAACCCACATTCCTAAGCACTATGGGCTTCTGCTTATAAGGTTTACCACATCATATCACATTGAAAAAAATAAGTAAAAACAGGTGGACTAGAAATGCAGTACTTGGTTAGAGGAGCATGTCTCCACAATTATTATAAATAAGCCTTTTAATGTTTGTACTATAACAACACAGTAAGTTATTGCTGTGATTAAGTTCTAGAGATCATAAATATATTTTTAAAGGCTGGTTAAAAATTGCTTTAATATTATGTAAAAGAGTGCTTGTGGCTTAGAATAAAATCTTTAGTATTCGTATTGGATAAAATTCAGAAAGTGTGGTGTTTCAAGCAACTTCACCTTAGAAAAACATCATCTACCCCCCTATTTTTTGTGTAATATGCCTTAAAAAGTGGTTCTATCAATGAAGTTCCTGAGATTGCAAATAGCGATGAAGAATTTAAATACCCACCTACATTTACTACTCACACGCTTTTTTGTCGTGGTGGTTCAGGTTATCTTAAAAGTCTTCTTTATGTATTTTCCGGTTGTGAAATGGTGTATCATCTTATCCTCCAGGTGTTCAAATATTTGAGCATACGTATATATTTTTTAGACTTTCCACAAAGAAATGTCGATTTCGTTGCGCTGTTACTCAGATATAGCGTGTCCTCCTCTAGCAGAGACGGAGGCCAAGCCTCCGAAAGAAGCTTGGCCCTGCTCTGCAGTATGAGGTTTGCCTCAGTCCTGCTGCCATCATTTGTGGCCACGTAAAAGGGCTTGGTTCTCAGAAGGCACAGAGACTTGAGCCTGTGGGGGTGCACTTGATCATGCACTTGAGCCTGAGACTTGATGGACACCTCCACAGTCTGATCGATTCCCCACCTCTGCCAAATGAAGTAGTATGGCCCGTTCCATTCCTTGCCCAAAGAGGACATAACCGAGCTTTCTCATTTCTTTCATCCAACTACTAATACTAGAAAGTACTGGAGGAAGGGCAATGCTCCTTTGCAGCACTTAGTGGAATTCCTGCATATATTAAATTTCCTAGTCCAGAAAACCTCTACCAACGTGAAGTGTTAGCCGCAACAGTGAGCAAGCCTGTCGGGGCTTTTGCTTTCTCCCAGTGTTGTCAGACCCTAGCCTGGCCCTCTGGACATATTCCACTATTTAAAGATATGTTTCACGAATAAGGGAAAAGTCCATCCAGTGTCCAATGTCGGTAGATAGATGATAGATAGGTTTCCCCCCACTTTCCAAACTCCGGCTGCATGCCTCTCATATCCTTGCTATTCCTGCCCAGAGTAAAGTAGTGGAAGCCAGAACACGCTAGTCAGAACTGCTTGTCTTCCTTCCATTGTCTCCATATTCTGTAACTGTCTGGTTAATATAGGAAATGTGGAACAGCTGCCTCAGAAGCAGAATTGTAATTAGTCATCCTGAGGTCCAATCCTCTCACTTGCTTTGTGACTTTGGACAAGGAACTTCACCTCTTACCTATCATCTTTCTCCTCTGTAAAAGGAGGGAGTTGAATGAAAAGATCTGAAAGGTATCTTCAAGGTAAAAAAAAAAGAATCTCTAAGTCTATGATTGCAGAAATATCTATAAAAGTAATTTTCACACAAAAGTTTTGCTAAAGGAATCCCAGTACCCTAAATATGGTGGGGTCATCTGTGAGGATGCGCTCTATTTCAGTGTCACTACCAATGACATTACAGCTACTTAACATCCCTATTAATGTGTCATCGATTTATTTGTGTGCATTAAGTCAGCAAATCTCAGGCAAAGGGATTAGTGAAAGAGTATGGCTTTATGTGTCAGAAAATCAAGGGAGCAAATCTAGGCTGTGTCACAGATCAAGCCCTGGTGGTATTTAACCTCTGTACCTCAATTTGCACATCCATGTAGTTAGGACAGCTATACCTGCTTCCAAGGCTGTCATGAGGGCTACATGAGGTGAGACATGTGAGGAATAGAGCACAGTACCCGGCCCATACTGAAGACCCGTGACAGCTTCATTTTCTGCGTTTCCTTCCTTAATAGTAAAGCTGGCCAAATCTATGAGATCTATAATTATCCAGTTCTCAAATTTCTTGTCAAAACGTAGACTGAATGAATCTCTCTCCCCCCTGACTTCTCTGCCTCAGGAGGCAGAGATGTAAAACCATTGGAGAACACTCATGATACCCTCCCCCAACATTCATAGACAGTACAATAACTGACTTTTCATATTTGCCATAGAATGGTATATAATAAATCATCTTTGGGAAGTACACGTTTAGAATGATAGAATCCAGAGTTTTTGATGCAACGTTATAAATACTATCACTTGGGGCACTTGGGTGGCTCAGTCGTTAAGCGTCTGCCTTCGGCTCAGGGCATGATCCCGGCGTTCTGGGATCGAGCCCCACATCAGGCTCCTCCACTATGAGCCTGCTTCTTCCTCTCCCACTCCCCCTGCTTGTGTTCCCTCTCTCGCTGGCTTTCTCTTTCTCTGTCAAAGAAATAGTATGTATGTATTTATTTATTTATTTATTTATTTATTTATTTATTTATTTATTTATTTTTAAAAATTTTATCTATCACTTGACAGTCAATAGCTTACTGATTTTAAATATTATGTTTATTAGAAAGATTGGTATTTCTTAAATATCACCCAGTGATTCCCCATTATGTCATCCTCTTGTTTGATACTGCGTTTGGACACACACTGACATTGTCATTTATTGTGGTACACATATACATTTACAGAAAACTGAAAGATACATATCATAGCTCAGATGTTAAGTCTCTCGGTTAGTATGTGTTATTTAATCTTGAAAGTGACAAAACCCAGGCTGTGTGGCTGTTACTCCTGATATTACAACCACCTGAGTCTCCTATAGTATCTCACATTATCTTTGGTTCATTGTGAGAAAGCGGTCCCCATAGCCCTTCTTGCTGGATGTCCGTATCCTTGACCCCGGGCATTAACTAATGAACTGCTCACTACTAACTGTTTTAGGGTCAGAGAGTCTAGTCTAGCAGAAGTATTCTCTCGAGGATCCCATCACATGTTCATACTTAATTTGAATTTCTTTGAGTCATATGTTTAATGCTCTAGAGACTTTCCAGAGCTACACGTCTTGATCTGTATAATAGATCATAGGGAAGGTAAGTCATTTTCTGTCTCAATTTAGTCAAGCCAGCAAAAGTAATCTGTTGCTTTGATAATCAGTATACCTTCCACCTTCTTGATTTCATTGTCATCAATCATATAAAGGAATTGGACTAATTCATTTTCCCATTACACCATCTTCTAATATTTTCTGATTCTTAAGTATGTTTGAGTAGCTATTATGTACCAGGTTGCATGGGTCTTTAAAGGAAGTAAATGCCCCTGACTGGAGGTAAGTAAATAAGATTCTCCTACTCAATGAATATGTAGGATTCTGACATCATAGTATAATTAACCTGGAGAGAAGGGGAGGACAGGAGTAATTGCTCTGGCTGTGTCTCTTCTTATCAGACTCTTGCCCTGAGAGCAACAACCAAGAAGGGCTTAGGTATGCCTGTGCTGGCCACACAAATAAAGGTCCTTCTGTCTCCTTGTTGAAGGCATATGAGGTCAGTGGAGAAGTTGCCAACCTAAGTATGAATTAGAGGAAACTAAAATCTTCTTCCTAAACCAGAATATCTTCACCACTCACGGTCCAGCTCTCTGATCTAACAAACATTCAGTGAGTGGCCATTCTGGCCAGGCATTGGGCAGGGTGCAGAGCACTCCAGAGCAAATGAGAAGCAACTGCCGCTCTCTAAGAATTCACAACCTGAGACCATGATATTCATGCAGGAAGGAATCTGGAAAAGATTAACACATTAAATATGGTATGTTGAAAAGGCTTGGGTTTAGATGAGGCCTTCTTATCTGTATGACTGAAGAACACTTACTTATCTCTCAGACCCTCACTTTCCTTAACTACACACATGGTTAATAATAATGTATCTTTTTTTAAAGACCTTAGAGGAGAGCAGGGCACTATGAGAACAGAGCTGCAGAGAGAGTTATGATATGATTAGAGCCCCTGGGGTGGGAGATTTCAGGGAGCCAGGCACACACATGTGGATTACATATTAGATATTTAGCATTCAGGGCTGAACAGGATTTATTTAGCGTGATCCAAAATATGCTGACTCATCAAAAGTGGGACTCCGGAACAACCTGGGGCATCACTGCAGGACTCTTGGTAGGCTCTTTATGACTCATGTCAGCTTCAGAACTTTTGAGATACTACGTCAGTTAAGCATGGGTCTCAGCTGCACGGTCATTGCCTTTCAGATAATACAATCAGGGCTCTGGGTGTTATATTAGCCTCAGGTTGTGTATCCTTCATGTTTTATGTTGCTTTTATGTGATATAGTCCCTGGAAATGAGGCCAAGGCAACAGGCCAGAAGTTAATATCCTCATTTAACATTTTGTGAACCTTGGGATGCATTAGGGAGTGGGGAGAGAGAGAATGGAACAGGTCGGTTGATTGTAAAAGCCACTGCATTTCAAGAATGTAGATATGTTCATTCTTAATTCATTCTGGGGCTGATATTCACGACCTGGGAAATCTAAGGGAAAGGGAACATACTCAAAAAATCCCCTGGAGGAAAGAGCATACCTCATCATCTGATGACAAGGCAGGGATGTAATGCCTGAGCGTGTATAAGATGTGACCACCCAGTTCCCTTCTGGGTTTGGACGCCCCACCCTCTGGCTGTTTGGCTGCGGCACCATCTGGCCGCAGGAGCCCACACTCCTCATGCTCACACAAAGGATAAAATGGAGACACAGAGATTTATAAAGGGTCCAGATTTGTTCACTTTGCAATAGTATCTATTTTTTCTGCTTTAACCCTTCTTTTGAAGTCTGGCTGCCTTGGATGTTCTCTCCTTGGGGGCTCTGCAGAAATGACTGGGGCCAAGGGAAGGGAGTGCTTGCTAACCAGAAGGCCTCATCCCAGCTGCTCTGGAACGTGTGGGGCCTTCCTGGTGATCAGAGGGCACCATACTTTCCCTCTTGGACATGGCTTTGCCCCAGATGCAGACAGGGCCACCTCGGGGTGCTCTTTGGCCGGGGTGCTCACCTGGTCCAGAGGGACCCAACCCTCACGCTCATGGAAAATTCACATCCCTCATAGGAATACACTGGCGAGGCTGCTGGTCAGCCTTGATCACACATGCAGACAGAGCCTGTGCTAGATCTGGCCCTGCCAAGGTGACTAGTATCTCGACCTCGCCACTCCTTCCTAGTACTGCTGTTTATGCCTCTGAAGTAAACAGATCTTCATCACACACACACACACACACACAGTTCAGGTGCATTGTGCAGTTTTAACCACGAAAAAATGTTTCATGGCATTAGAGCATTTCCATGCAAGGTCAGTTACGGGGATTATTTTGGCATGATTACCTATGCTAGTAAAAGCTGTTTTTGTTGTGGTTGTGGTGGTGGTGGTGGTTTTAAAAGGCGTTTGCGAGTGGTCAGGGTGAGCCCTGTGCTTGTTTGAGTTTTCCTTAGGGCCAGCTGCCACCTAATAATGGTTATGCAGGGGTGGGTGGGGGGAACCTACCCTGTTACATTTAAGCCCTCTTTTGTTTTGCTGCCCAAATCTAAATAAATATTTTTGCAAATAGATAATTTCTTTTTTTAAGAGAGAATCTTTACCTACGGAATGCCCTCTGGAAAAAAATGGCAATTTTTCTTTTTTATCCATTAAAACTAACCTATCAATAAAGCACTGTTGTTTAGATGTTTAAAGAAGTTTTTTTTTTTTGTAATTTATGTTTTATTTAAGAATCATGCCCAATTTTATTATTTCACAGGAAAGAAGAAAGAGACAAAAGTAAGTTTAACACTTCCTGGGTCCTGGTAGATGGTCTCTATTCCAAATGTACTCTTATTCACTAGAGTACAGAATTTTAGAAAGACAGTTACGATATGAACATGTGACTGAGCTCTTATACATAATTATAAAAGCTGATTTTGTAAGTTCCAGTCTCATCAGGAGTGAAAATTTCATCAAAACTAAGTAAAATTTACCTTGGTGGGTCATATCTTCTTCACTCTTTGCCCCCATGTTCTGGTTAGAATTGACCTTACTCACTGTTGTGGGAATAGATACTGAATAATATGACTTATTTCTCTAAGTGTGGACTAGTTGTCACTTGACAACCTATTAGAAATGCAGTGCCCTAGGCCCTGCATCAGACCTACTGAATCAGAATCTGTCTTTTGAAGTATTCTCCAGGTAGAATTCCCTAAACGTGAATCATTATAGTCCAGGTCTAAAGCAACGGTTCTTAAGACTGGGTAGACTAGGAGAGCTTCAGAGTATACTAATACCTGATTCCCACTCACAGATGTACAGCCTTAATTAGCCTAAGGTGGGCCTCAATGTAAGTATTTTTAAATCCCTGCAGGTGATTCTAAGGTGCAGACACTAATTTTCAACTACTGGAGAGCTCATCTCTCTCCTGATAGCGATTACTTCAGATGTAGGAATTCGATCTAATTTAACCAATGAGAGGCTCACCCTGGGCGTATGTCTGTTTCTGAGGGAAAGACAAGCTCTCTCTTTCAAGTTGAAGGTGAAGTCATAAATATATGAAATTGGCACTTGGTGTAATGAGCACTGGGTGTTCTATGTACCTGATGAATCACCAAATTCTACCTCTGAAATTAATATAAAAAAAAAAAGAAACTAGGAGAAGAATAAATTAAACCTTCAGTTGGCAGAAGAAAGTAAATAACAAAGATTATACCAAAAACCAATAAAATGGAAACAATTGAGAAAAATCAATAAAAATACTTATATATATATAATATATACAAAGATCATACCTGCCTGGTAGCGAAGTCAACACATGGAAGAAAATGGAGCTGAGCAGAGGAGATGGAATGAAGTGGGTCCTGGTGATAGTTTCCACGTCTCACTTTAGGTCATTCCCGAAGCATTTAAGCTTTGCCTTTATATTCATGTCAGCTGGTAAATTCCTTTTCAGCTTATAATCATTTGGTTGGTTTTTCTGTTTTGCGCAGCAGACGGTGCTTTAGTTGATGAATTCAGATCAAGGACCCTCTTGCTAGACTCCTTCTTTAGAGTAAAATACATTAATCCATAATAAAGTTATAGAATTTTAAAGCTTGGAAGGAACCTATTGAGTTCTGAATCAGTACACATACTTTATAATTGAGAAGAAAAGGTTCAGGACAAGTGAGGGACAAGGCTGGCCAATAGGAGCTGGATGCAGAACCGCAAGGACAGAACCCAGTGCCTCCAGGAGATTCGCACTTTCCTGTGGGCGATACTCTCTCTACCTCACTGACATTTGTCCTTTCCATTCATTGCTTGCACCTTTTAAATATTCAAATTCTGAAACTCTCATTATCATTTACTAAACTGTGCTCTAAAAATCACCAGCAACCTGGCAGAATACACAACCAAAGGATTCTCTGATCAAGTAAATTTGGAAAGTGCTTTTTAATAATTTCTACCTCTTCTGGGAGCATCTCAATTCACCTGTTTCTGATAAATCCTTCTGCAGAGGAAAACTGCTTAAATCCTCCTTCTCCTAAAAATACCTATTAACATAAGAGCTTTCGGAATTAAAGTTTTAGAACACAGTCAGTGAGGGGTAATATGGCTCCAGAAGAGTCTGAGTTCATAAGGAGAGAAATGCCTATGTTCAGTTTCTCCTAAAGCAAACCACGATATAAAGATTTGGACAAGATGATATATTTAGAAGGTGATCTCAGGGTGGCTGGGTGGCTCAGTCGTTTAGGTGTCTGACTTTTGATTTCGTCTCAGGTCATGATCTCAAGGTCGTGGGATGGAACCCCTGCATTGCACTCCATGCTCAGCAGGAACCTGCTTGAGATTCTCTCCCTCTCCCTCTGCACCCCCCCCCACTCTCTCTCCTGTTCACTCTCTCTCTAAAATAAATAAATAAAATCTTTTTAAAAAAACATAGATGATCTCAGGGAGCAGAGCAGGAGTGAAGGAGTAGATGAAGGAGGGATGGGAGAAAAAATATGAAAGGATTAGTCCCGATTTGATAGGACTCAGACTTCTGAGATGAGAAGATGGGTAACAAATTGCTGCTTCCAGAGAGGTCCTCAGTGGTGCAGGTTTGGGGGTGATCATATAACTGGACAACTGCATGGATGGGAAGATTTTTTCGCCCCTACCAGTTGTTTGCTGTAATTTTGGGACATAGTTTTCAGACCTCTCCCCTCCTGTCTCAGCAATGGGGAGGTCATCTCTGGACCTGAAAATCTCCTCAGCTTCCTAATTAGAGAATGTCAAGGCAGGAAAGAAGAAAAGTGTTTTTCCTCCCCTCTGATGTGATCAGACTTCATTTGTATTGATAGCTTGGACACCAGCACCCTGGATCTCAGCAGAAGGTAGAAGTCTGAAATTGGGACTCTGAAGTCACCCAGGATGATTTTAAATTCAAATAAGCTTCTTAGACAAAAATGGGACATGCTGGTATAGCCATCAAGAGAAATGAAGACTGACAGTTTAATTTCTTTAAATACTATAAGCAAAAGGATGTCAGCTCCATTGCCTAGCATGGGGCAGGGTGGATGGTTCCCTGGATTGAATATAAAATAGCCTATGGCAGAGAAATATAATATTAAAACATATTCTTATAAGATTTTACATGGAGAAACTGGGAGGTACTCTTCTGGGTAAGCATTTTAGTTTATATTTTGCCTCTTACTCTTGTCCCAGTCTTTAGAGCAGCCTGAAATGGGTAGATTTATTTACTACTGCCTAAAACCCTAAAATGACCCTTTCTGTTTATCAAAATTTATCAAAGTGGCCCCCGTGTCTTCTGTACATCACCACTCATACCATGCTTAAGAATGATTGCTTCAAGTGACAGGTACATATAAAGGGTTCATATCTCCTTCATTTAGAAGCATCTCAATTTACAATCTATCAAACACTTTGGGGCAAGAGACTTGACATTATTGAAATAGATAGAAGATATATGTCATGTCTAAGTTTTCTTTTCAAGGCAAAGATTGCAATCTCAGAATTAATTTTATAGGCCAGTTCTGCAGACAGGACCCTGGAATCCACATGGTGGGGGGAAATGACAATGTGAAGAAAGTCAGATTTTTAAGCTTGTATTTAAATAATGTTGCAGGTAATTAGAAGAATGCTGTGTTGTGAATGAAATAATTTGGGGGTGGGGGTGGGAGAGAGAATCACCCATAAAATAACAAAAATATTTCTTTGTTTTATTTTAGGACATCTACTTTAAAGTATACACAACTGCCTTTCAACCCAAATATACTGAACGCTCTGATGATGGTAGTTATAACTACAACTGACGGAGTTTTTATATCAGACACTAAACAGAGGGGTTTACCTCTGTTAACTCGAGCATTTGCATGGCAGTTAAACTATCATAGTGTGTAAGTAATGATGGTGAGGAGAAATTAAATAATTTCTTATACAAGAGGAAACATGTGTTTATACCATTAACTATGACATTGGTATTGTTGAAATGAATTTCCTGGCCCAGCATGGAGCTGCTCCTGCCCAGAAAGCCACACAGCAACCTGAAACTTTGATGACTTTTGTGAGTCTAAATGTTCCTCACTGAGCTTCCCACATATAGGACAGCTATTCAATGATGGAACAGTCTTCTTGCAGTTTCTCAGTCTCTCTCTCTTTCTCTCTCCCTCCCTCTCACACATCTCTCTCTCTCCTTGTCCTCTCTCTTTCCCTCTCTCTCTCCCTCTTCATACTTCTCTCTCTCCTTCTCTTTCTCTCTCCCTTTCTCTCCCTTTTTCTCTCTCTCCCTCTCTCTTTCCTCATTCTCTCTCTCCTTGTCTCTCTCTCCCTCTCTCTTTCCTCTCTCTCTCTCTCTCCTTGTCTCTCTCTCTCTCTCACTCTTCCTTTCCCTCTCTTTCTATATATCTTTATCTCCTCCCTCTCCCTCTCTGGGTCTCTCAGATTGAACCATTAGTCTCTTCACAGAAAGATAAGTTTTCCCTAATCACTGCAAATAAAGCAGCTGGAAGAGGAAAAACAAAACAAAAACAAAAAACTTTCCAAAGGATGAATTGTATTTCAGGTTATATCAGTTAAATGGATTTTAAAAGCTCTAGTATAAGGAAAATGCTTGCAGTTTTGCCATCTGGAATGGCAGAGGTGTGAAAATATGGAAATAGACTGTGTGTGTAGGAGTTGGGGTGAAGATGGGAGGGGCTGTTCTCCGCCTGGGCTGCCGCGGGGGAAGTTACAGAGTTGCCTCAGCCCCTTATTCTGGGCTTGCTTGCCAGTTATTCACTCTTGCCTAACCTTGGTGGGCTGAAAGCAGGACTCCACAGGTGATTTCTTCAGCTACAGATTGGAGTCTGTGGCTAGTTGGGTCTACGACTTTTGGGAGGAGAAGGGATGCTTCTGCAAATGTGGACATCTCAGAAAACTAGAACACTCTTTACCCAACAGACACCTTCTTCATGACATGGAACTTGTGTCATTGTTTCTGGCTTGGACAGGATAAGAGAAAACAATGGAGCGGAAGAAAAAGAGTTATAACACACAAAGAAACCATTTTTAATCCTGTGATCACCTTGCCTTCTCTGCAGTCTAAGTGTAAATTCTAGTTCTGCTCTTTTGCAAACTGAAGCTATCAGTTTGTCTCTAACAAGCAGATGATGCTGTTCTGAGAAGTTTGCGGACTTCTTTCTTTTTTAATAAGAAAATTGGCTCCTAAATAGAATCTTTTCTTATTTGCATGGGGATGGTGGTGGCCATGTTTGACTCGGACTCTCCATTACCTACCATGATGCTTAGCATGTAGTGATTTCCCCATAAATGTTTATTAAATCATTAAATGAATGTATTAACTATTTATTTAATGGTTTGTTAGTGTCCTATTGCAGTGTAACAAATTACTACAAACAGTGATTTAAATAACACTCATTTAGCATCTTATGATTTCTTTGGATTAGGAGTTCAGATACAGGCTAGCTGGTTACTCTGCTCAGGGTATTACCAAGCTGAAATCAAGGTATTGGTCAGGAATTGAACTCTCATCTGAGACACAGAATCCTTTTCCACGCTCATGGATTATCGACAAAATTCATTGTTTTGTGGCTGTTTTCCTGAGATCCCATCTTCTTGCTAGCTGTCAGCCTGGGATAGCCCTCAGCTTTGAGAAGATCTCAATCCCTTGCCTCCTGGCTCCAAAGGCAGTTCATAACAAGGCTATCTGCTTTCTTCTAGGTGGCAGTATTACATGTCTCTGACTTTTTAATTCCTCTTTAGTCTGCAGTGAAGTGGTCTTCTATAAAGTAATATAGTGATTGGGTGACTATCCTATCACCCTTTGCCATGTATAACATAACCTCATCAAGGGAGTAACTATCCCATCATACTTACAGGCTCCACCTCAGAAGGGAAGAGGACTATATAAAAGGTTTGAAAATGTGGGGCCATCTAAGAATTCTGCCTACCATACGTGGGAGGTATCCATCCTCTCTCATGATGAGGAAATTCATACATGAATTTTTTTGTGTCTTGTTTAAGACGTTGTGGAGTTAGCCATCATGGTTAGTCTATTTCCTATGTTTTAAAAAAATCTGTCTTTGTCACTAGTATGACAGGTAAAAATGACCACTTCACCTTAAGGCATAGGAGATGCAGGCCAAACTAACCAAATTTACCCAGGTGGTTTGGTTTTTCAGATAGTCCCATTCTTGGTCAGAAAGAAGGCCCCTTAACTCAAATGGTTCTTCTCTTATTATCCACTGAATTTTGGTGATCTCTTCATAGAGAAAGAAATTGTTCACATGATACATGTACACACACACACACACACACACACACACACACAATTGGCTTTGCCATCTATAGTTTTCCTGTGTGACCACAAACCCTTGTCACTATTCACTAGACGATGAATGGTCACCAGAACCAAGATGAGCCAACAAGGTTCATTTGGAAATTGAATATAATAACTGCACTTTTTAGAAAGGTCACCACATACTCAGGCATGAACCAGCCGCCATGAAAAACACACACTTAGATAAAAATAGCCCTTTCTACAGAGACAGGTGTAAAATACATCACTTCCTAGGGAGAGATACACAAGCCTTAATCAGTAGTGAGATGTAATTGCTATTCTCAGAGCCTTTTTCAACATAGATTTTGATCATAACAAGGAATTATTGTTCTATTACAGAAAGTAGGGGCCACTGGAAAAACAAAACATAAACTGGAAATACCATCTTCTGCCACAGCATGATACCACATAGCCCAGACCTCCGAAGATAGGACTCCCTGGAGGTGCTGAGCCTAGGCCATGCTCTTCCTCCAGTCTGTTCACCCTGACCTAGGAATCATTTGGAAACCTTCAAGATCATCCCTTTAAGTTTCTCCGTAGTGGCAATATTGTCTAACATTCCCAGGGTTGCTTTGAATGTTTCCTCGTGTAGTGAGATCAGATTAACTCAGGTCCTGCCCCCCATGTCCTACTTTGTTCTGTTCAGACCTGGTTGTTCCAGTGCAATGATTTTGCTCCTGGGATGTAGGCTTGACAGTATCTTCATTCTGGTGAAGTGTGGGGTGCTATAACATCTGCTTTCATACCTTCCAACTTATTAAGACTCAAGGATACCAGTATCCTTCAGCTTCCCCCAATTAGTTGATAAACTAAACCATAAGATGCTGAGTTCATGCATTGTGAGGGGCACAAAATAAGGTAAAGCTGTTATCTTTCCCATTCAGTTTTACATTTATGCAAAATCTATACTAATCATTCTACATTAAAAAGTATAAAAGGCAGTGCTTATCAAATGATAAAGTAGATTAAACCACTCACAATTCTATCACAACTGTGATTGGATCACAGTCTGAAGAGACAAGGAATGGACACCTGGGTACAGCTGGGTCAGTAAGAGTAGCTTTCCCATAAAATTTGAATTATGTGAGTCTATATTGGACAGTTGAGCTAGAAGGACATGTATGATTTAGGAGGTCCAGACCACATCATATTTATGATGTTGCACAGAAAAACCACATGTAGGGAAAGAATAATGATAAGGAACAGAGGGAGAGAAAGAGGAAGAGAGAGAAAAGAAGATGTAGCTTTAAAGCTTTGGTTCTTAAAGGCTTTCTGCTCCTGGTTCCAGTCCCTCATAAGGTCCACATACATGATATGCTCTTGGGTTATAGAAGAAAACCTTTTGTTGTTCTCTTTTCTCTTACTTGCTTAAACTAGTTTGACCAGCATATATTACTTTTAACTAAAGGATATCTCACAAAGAGAAGCACTAATTTTTATGTTCCAACCGCACTTGCAATAGGAAATCAGAGAAAGGAGAGGTAGATTTGAAAGATCAAGGTGGGTCTTAAGTTGGTCCTGAAAAAATGAAGGATAATCGAGAAGCCAAAAGGGATAAATGGCATTACAGGTAGGGTGAATATTATGACCAAAGGTAAAGAGAGAGGAGGAAAGAAAGAAAAAGAGAGAGGAAGAAAAAAAGTGAGAAAGAAAGGAAGGAAGGAAGGAAGGAAGGAAGGAAGGAAAGAAGGAAGGAAGGAAAGAAGGAAGGAATGAGGGAGGGAGGGAGGGAGGAAGGAAGAGAGGAAGGAGAGTTGGCTTCCAAGTAGAGATTTATCACAATTAGATTTATCTGTGACTCTTGGGCAAGTCACTTGACCTTTCTGAATTAGACTTTCTTTATTTGTAATAGATAATAAGTTTCATAACATACAATATAATGAAGTTCATTGCTTTAAACCATAGTTTCAGTTTCCGGGCCCCATCTCAGATCAATTAAATCAGAATTTCTAGAGAGTAGAGCCCAGATATAGATATTTTAACAGTACGCAAGTGATTTAAATGTGCAACCAGACTTGAGATCACTGAAATAGATGATTTTAATATATGGTTTATGTCTAAAATTCTAGGTGTAAGATAGTAGTTACATCATAGAAACAGTGAATCGGGGCAGTATTTTTGGAATTTAAAGGGGTTAATGAAAACGGTATCTTCTGAATAGAAGTTATAATAGCCTAGTTAGTTTGGGGAGCTATTTGTAAGAACCTAGTGAAATAATTTTGAGATACAAGCTGGTATTGATAATCAACTTGGAGATGATTCTGTAGACAGATTAGTTTAATTCACTTAATAAATGTTTTTGACCATGTACTATGGGTAAACCACTACTGGGCATCACAGAAGGAATAGAGATACATTAGACATGAATCCTACCTACAAAGAATTTAACATTTGGTGAAAATTCATTATGAGCTCACGACATGCTAACATTTCTTTCCACAGACATTTGAAAATACTTCAGGGAGGGAGGGGTTCATATTTGAATTGAGCCTCAGCCTGTAAGAACAGGTGGAAACACATGCATATGTAGAACTCAGGGTTAGGGAGATGGGTGGAAGATCAATCGAAACAGAAGTGTATAATTAATGCTTTTCACCTTTTTCTCAGCAGTACTGAAGTTTGCATGTTGCCTCATGCTGTCTTATAATTCCATATCCTTAATCAAGCAATTCACATGATCTGTAATGCCCTTTGCTTCTTTTTCATCTTCAAGAGTCAGCTAAGGCTGCCTCCTCCAGGAAACCTTCCCTGTCATACCTGATTTGGCCTGTCTACCATACATCCCTGTGCTTGTCTCCACTATGATATTTACAACACAATATCCCAACTAGGTTGAGTTCTTCAAAGTAGGAACCTTGTTTCAAACTCATTTATAGGTTTGTGCCTATTACACGACCTAGTTCAAAACAGGCCACAAATAACAGTTAGATTGAACTGTAAAAATTAAACAATTTTTAATAGAATAAATTATGATGATTCAATCCCTAGCTGGTTTCTCTAATGTGATTTGTGGGGGAAGGCTATATTTAACACACCATCAGATTTTAAGTTCTTTACAGGTAGGATTCTTGTCCTTGCCTTAACCTACAAAGACCTGTGTGATTTATCTCCTGAATATTGCCCTACTATTGTTTAATACCCTTCTCCTCAGTTTTCACTCTGTTCTCTCCACAGTGTTCTTCTTTCTCCTTCTGTAGGATATGAAATCTGGTCTCTTCTTAGGAGCTCTGCAGTTCTATTTCCTAAAATACTCTTCCTTGTCACGTGGCTTACTTTTTCCCATTATTCTCTTTTTTAAAAATATTATTTGTGCATGTTTTCCAGCTTTATTGAGGTATGATTGACAAATAAAAATTATATATACTTAGGTCGTGCAATGTGATTTTTTTAAGATGCACAATATAATGATATAATGTACAAATACATTCTGGAATTTGTAGCACAATCAAGCTAGTTAACACATGCTGAATTTCTTTTGCGTGTGGTGAGAACACTTGAGATCTACTCGCTTAGCAAATTTCAAGTATACAATACTATATTACTAACAATAATCACCATGCAGGACAATACATCCCAGAACTTATTCATCTTATAACTGAAAGTTTGTCATTTTTATAAATAACATATAATATATAATATGTCATTTTTATAAATAACATATATAATAAATAAGTTGAATAAATAAGTACTATAGACAAGGATGAATAAAATAAATAAAAATATTATTGTTTGCTTTTTGAACCCCTCTTTTTAAAAATGAAATAGATTTTTTGGGCACCTGGGTGACTCATCAGTTAAGCATCTGACTTTGGCTCACGTCATGATCTCTGGGTCCTAGGATCAAGTGCTGTGTTGGGCTCCCAGCTCAGCAGGGAGTCTGCTTGTCTCTCCCCCTCTGCCCTTCACCTGCTCATGCTCTCTCTCTCTCTCTCTAGCAAATAAATAACTGAAATCTTTTTAAAAAATGAGATAGATTTTTGAGAATCTGGGTTTGGCATCTTTGGTTTTTTAATGAATATCTGTGCTGGTGATATTTAGGGAATGAAAAGCATCTGGTTAAGGATAAAAATGGGGTGAGGAGGAGGGAGAAGATATGATTGATAACCTTTAAAATTTCCTCCCACCACTGACAGCACCATGGAATGTTTTCAGTCAGGGTTCATACTATATTGTTTTAGAATATCTTTTAAAATTACCATTGTCGGGTGCCTGGGTGGCTCAGTAGGTTAAGCATCTGACTCTTGGTTTCAGCTCTGGTCATGATCTCAGGGTCCTGGGATCCAGCCCTGTGTTGGACTCCACACTCAATGGGGAGTCTGCTTGGGATTCTCTCCCTCTCCCTCTGTCCATCCCCCCCACATGCTTTCCCTCTCTCACTTTCTCTCAAATAAAAAAAATAAATCTTAAAAAAAATAAAAACAAAATAAAATTACCACTGTATCTTGCATTTCCAGAGTATTTAAAACTCTACAATGATATCAAATATTAATATTTTTTAAATCTTTTATTTATTTGACAGAGAGAGAGTACAAGCAGGGGGAGCAGCAGGGATAGGGAGAAGCAAACTCCCTGCTGAGCAAGGAGCCTGACGTGGGACTGGATCCCAGGACTCAAGGACCATGACCTGAGCCAAAGGCAGCAGTTTAACCGAATGAACCACCCAGGGATCCCCAAATATTAATATTTTTAAGTCTACACACACTCTGTAGGATATGGGCAGTCACTTTAAATACAAGACAATGAGGTTCAAAGAAAGTAACAACTTGCCAGAGGTCACCTTACAAGTAAATGGATAGAAACAGGAATTCATATTTCATTCAGACAGTAATACCCTTAGATAATTCTGTAGAACTGCAACCCATCGATATTAAAAATCGCCCATACCAGTTGTTCATTACACGGTCCTATGAAATGTGTAATACCTTCCATATAACACAACTAATGTATGGCAGACTTAGGACTTTGAAGAAGGACTAGGTAGAAAGGCAGAAAATCTTCATTCATTATGCTGAATTGCTGTTGCAAAATTACTCCGTAACATTACAAAGGGTTTTTAAAAATTAAACTCACAGCTGATGCCGCCTTGAAAATCTGGCATTTGTCCATGAACAGACTCGCTATTAGCTCAGCTCTGGCTCATTAAACATCCTGAATTTGAAGCAAATTGTTTAAGATGCAACATGTGTGCAACCACTGTATTGATTAAGCATGACTCATGACATAATCAAAACGCAACTTTATTTTATCTCTCATTGTTCCTTTACAATATTTAGAAGCAGATCTTTTTCTGGCCCTGAGTAAAAATCCTCCAGGTTCACGACTTTTATGTTCCCTTTTTGGTAAGAGAAACATCTTACTTTAAGTCACAAAGAAATCTCCAGTCAGAAATTAGAATACCTAATACCAGTCTAGTAAAAAAATTGAACTTAATTTAGCATTGAAGTCTCTCCTGTCCCCCAGATGTAGACTATATCAACTCAAAACCTACGGTAAGAAAGGGACTTCTCTATTTTTCTGCCACTGCAATGGCCAGTATTCAATTTATACAAATATATTCTGTTGGAACAGTAGACCCCCAAATCTATTGAATTGGCTTCAGAGAACCTCTTTCATCTTGGGATAAGCTCTTTGAAACTAGATGAGCTCTTTGAAACTTCTCTTGACACGGTCTGTCACTATTCCTCAGGGAAGGATTTGGAAAGACGTCCACTTCTCTTGCTGCCCTTCTTCTAGCTGATGATCCCAAAGAAATTATAACGAACAATTATAATTAGCTCTTCAGTTAAACTAGAATTTAAATAAAAACTTGAAACAAACAAACAAAAAGACTAATGTATGAAATGACAAGACTAAAATAAAATATGGTAGGTGATTTCAAGACTAATTTTGATCTAATAATGTATTCTAAGCTTTTTCATAAGATAAATATTTTGGAAAGTCTAATAAGGTTGAGCTTCTTGTATATATAGATCAAAGTTTTCCAATAAATTTGGAAAGCTTTCTGTCACTATTTCTTTGAATATTTTATCTGCTCCTTTCTCTGACTCCTGGTACTCTCATTACAATATGCTGGGGAGCTTAATAGTGCCCCACATTTTTCTGAGTCTTTGTTCATTTTTCTTCATTCCTCTTTTTCTCTGTGTTCTTTGAATTCCATAATCTCAATAGATCTATCTAAAGTCATTGAATGCTGTCTTCTGCTGTATCAAATCTACCATTGAGTCCTCCAATGAATTTCTATTTTGATTATATGTGTTTTTCAACTCCAGAATTGACAGTTGGTTCTTTTTTCTATAATTTCTCTTTTTTTGGTATCAGTTATTTGATATTATATTGCCATCCTACTTTCTTTTACTTTAATCATTGTTTCTTTTAATTTTTGAGCATATTTATAATGACTCCTTTAAGTGTGTTAAATTTGACATTTGATAACTCAGAGTAAGACAAAGGATTTCATTTATATGTGGGATCTAAACATAAAATAAAATAAACAAACAGAAACAGACTCTTAAATGCAGAGAACAAATTGATGGTTGCCAGAGGGAAGAAAGGTGGGGAGATAGGTGATAACGATAAGAGGGATTAAGAGGTACAATTTACAATTATAAAATAAATAAGTCATGGAGATGAAGAGTACAGCATAGGGAATATCGTCAATAATACTGTGATAGCATTGTTTGGTGACAGATGGTGACTACATTTATTGAGGTGAGCGCTGAGTAATGTATAAAATTTTTGAATTAATATGTTATACACCTGAAACTAATACCACATTGTATGTTAATTATACTTCATTTAAAAATATCTGACATTTGAATATTCTCACAGGCACTTTCCATAATCTATTTTTTTTCTGATGTGTGGGTCATACTTTTCCAGTATGACCACCTTGTCACCAGTGTTTGTGTGTGTGTGAGTGTGACACTTTGAATTATATATTGTAGCAATTCTAGGCACTTTCTTTCTCTTCCCAGGGCTTATTATTATTTTCTTGCTTGTTTGTTTACTGATTAGTCTGTATTATTTTAGTGAAGTCTATCCACCCCCCCTCCAGCCCTCATCACACACCCAGTGTGAAGCCTCTGAGTTTTCTCTTCAGGGGACACAGACTTAAGTATGTCCACAGTTACCCTAGGATGACAGGGATTATAGTAGAGCTCTCTCTTTTCCTCTCACACATGGCTGTTAGCTCCATTAATTGCTTACTAATTGCTCTGTTGTTTTCAACAATGCCTTGAGACAGAAATTCCTTTACATACGAATCCAATCAATTTTAGACTCCTTTCAGGGGATAGTTCCTCAGGTCCTTGACTGATATTTGACTTAAGAGGGTTCTTCCCAGCTGTCACTGTCCTCATTTCTCTCCACTGAAATGAGAACAACCTCCCAGGTAGCCTTTATCACCAGTGAATCTATAGATCTCCTCTCAGTTGCCTTTCACCATAATTTTTATTGCTTTTCAGAGTTCCCTTAGGCTTGAACTTCTCTGTACTTCATTGCAATTGAAATCAGTTCCTTGGGGGTTGGAGATGAGATTAGAGCTCTGTTCTCTGGCCTGCCTCTCCCCATGGGCAAAATATCTGACTCCTGGTTCTGGTCTTGGAGATGGGGACAATGGCCAATTTCTTTGTTGAGTTGCTGAACGTTCAGTTGATGCAAGGTGGCAACAGTCCCAGATCTCCCTAGCTTGCCACTCTCACTGAGAAACGCCCACCTTCAGATCCCACTCTTTGAGGATCCTCATAATTTTTTTTGTAAATCCACGACTGCTCTGCAAAATAGAGTTTCATTTTTAAATGCACTTTAAAAAAATGCCCATCCTTAGTAAATTCCCATAAATGAATCTTTTTGACCACCTCTTTAACTGAAAGTTGTAGGAAAGTGTATTTGGGAGGTTTGGGAAAGTAACATTTATACGGAGGAAAACAAAAACAAACCAAAGCATTTGTATCTTTACCAATTTTCTCTGGGAACTATTTCAGTGGGGATATCCATTCTTGTTTTTATGCTAGGCAGATAATCCATAGTCTAGGACAAGAATATTAAAAACATTATTTCAAAATCAACATTAGTCCTTACCCTTCCAATTTATTTATTCGTTTCTTTCTTTTTTCCTTCTCTTTACCCAGCCCCATATTTGTATAGGGACCTACTTGTACTCTGACTTTTTAATCCTGTTTCCCAGCTGTGAAATGATTTTCACACATTTATCATGGCTAGAAAGGAGGAAAGGAGACTTTTAGAAAAGACTCTAAACAAATGTATCTGCAAATTTCTGAAACCACTGTGAGAGAAAAGAGAGAAACAGGTTTTCTGGGTTTTAACAAATAGCAATTGTGGCTTGGGGGAGGAAGGAAAACCACAGGTTTTTTCTCCTGTGTATAAACCACAACTGGCAGGTACTTTGTTTTACTCGAAAGGTATGGGTCTGTTTTCCAAGGATAAGCCCTTATTCATGAGTAGTAAAGGTAGTTTTTTTTTTTTTTTTTTGAAGAATATTCCAGGCTCATTTAATGACTGAACTAATCTACCATTTAGGACATTCTCTTGTTCATGGAAACACTGAAATTTAATGGCTGTCCTGCTGCTTTGCTTACATTTGCTCATCTTGGATTGGTCTAATGAATAACTCAGAAGATTCTTCCAAAAACACATCTTACAGAAGTCAAGTCAAAAAAGGTTTAATTATTCATGAGTAACAGTTATTCTGTTATCTTTAAAGTGGTCCCATCGTACATCCAGAAATTATATTTTTCAATGAAGTTACCATAAAGAAACAAAATACATATTTAGAAGAATTTTTACTATTTTATTATTATAGCTATTATCTTTCTGGCACTCACTTATTGAATATCGGGTGCTACATGTGTTATTAATAGGAGTGTTATTAGTTTTGTGAAGGCTGTGAAGACATCTGAAGGCATTTCACTCTTCTAAAAATAACCTATCTGTGAAATGTTGTGGAATTTAAGAAATACTTTGCAATTTCTAAAGTCATTTTTCCTCCCTAAAATGTCCATTTGAACTTTATAACAACATCAGGAGGAGAACTGGCTTGGAAGATCTTATACTATACAATAGGAGAATTCTAAGTTCAGAAAGTTTTTAAAGGTCATTTAATCTAATCCTTTCATTATATTTTTTCAAGCCATTTTTTTTTCATTTTCCTTTGAAAACAGTACCTGACTACAAAATGTTGCAAATAGAAATTCTTACATACCTTTTATCCAGCTTCCACAAATATAAACATCTTATACAACCACAGTACAATTGCAAGACTGGGAGATTAAATGTGATATAATAGTGTCAACAGATTTATAGACCTCATTCAAATTTTGCCAGTTGATTCACTAGTGTCCTTTTCCTGGTCTAGGAACCAGTCCAGGATCACACCATTTGTTTTCTTGTCTCCTAAATTTCCCTGAAGTGGGGACAGATCTTCAGTTTTTTGTCTTTCATGATGCTGACATTTTTTTTTAAATTGTACCGATTCTTTATTTTTTAGACTGTTCTTCAGTTGCAACGCTTTCACTCTCAAGTTTAGGCAACCAAGCATGATGATTCCCTGAGATCTCACAGCAAATTAGTAGCAGACTTAAGCACTCAGAGAAGGCTGCAAATTGCATGGAAGTTCATGCCAAGATTTCAGAAGGCATGTCTCCTGCTAGAAGGGCAAGGACTGATACAAGGAAACGGTGAATTTATACAACACTTACAATAGATGCAATCAATACGTCTCTAGCATATTACTGATTACCGATGAAGTCTTGGATTTTGTGCTAAGCCATTGGATTTATAACACTGTGCAAAAACCAAAATGGTCTCAAGCCCGCAGTTTGAGCTCCTTTTTTGTTTCACCCAGGACTTTGTCTTGTTCTGGAGGATGTGGAAGTGTTTGTCCACAAAATATTTAGAACATGATTAGTAGCAAAGTGCTCTTTCAAATGAGTTATACAAAAGACTGGCTTTAGAATGAATATTACGGAAGGTCAGGGAAAGAGAGCAAAGCATGGCCACTGATGGGAGAAGTCTCTAAATACACACACCATCATCATTATTGGAGAGTTAGCTGATAGATCGATCGATCTTAGATGGATAGATAGAATATATTTCTATTTATCTCTAAGATCGATCGATCTATCATCTATCTATGTATCTATCTATTTATCTATCTATCTACCTATCTACCTACCTACCTACTTACCTACCTATCTACCTATGTATCCATCATCTTACATACAACCCCTTCTGGCTTCTCTCCCGGGGCCAAGATACGTTGCCTGTGCTCTGCATTAGATCAAGGTGCCAATTCACAGAGACTAAGGGGAAAGAAGAGGAATCCCTAGATCCCTCTCCCAAAGACGCTGGCAAGAGTCCTGGCTGCAGAACTCTGGACTCCTGGTGGAGAGGACAGAAGGGGAACAAAGCGAGAGAAGGAGAGCAGAAGAAGGGTCCCTGGCGCTCACAGCCCGCTCTCAGCCGGCAGCCCAGCCTAGGGGAGAGCAGGGCGCGGAGCGGGAGCCTCCGCCACTTCCGGCCCCGCGCTTCGGGTCGGCGGGCGGCGGCCGGGGAATCCTGAGACCCGGGCTCCAGTCCTCGTGGCGGCGTCGGGCTCCACGCGCCCCGCCTCCCGCCCGGCGCCGCCTCGGCCCGCCCCCTCCGCAGCCCAACTTGAATGGAGTTGGGGTCCTGGCCCCCACAGCCGGCCAGCCGAGAGCCCAGCGCCACCGCCGCCGCCGCTCCGGCCCCCTCTCCGCTGCTCTCCTCTCCCGCGAAGGGAAAAGTGGGCGCGGGCGGCGGCTCCCCCCGGGGCTGAGCGCGCTCCTCGCGGGCGTGGGGCTCCGGGGGCCTCCGCGCCCCGGGCGCCTGCGGGCGCGGTTCCTGTGCTGTCCCGCGGTCCCAGGGCCCTGCCCTGGGGACGCCGGCACCTGAAGCCACAAGGCTCGGCCGCTGCCTCTCCCTCCCCTCCCGGAGCGCCTCAGGCGCAGAGCGGGGAGCGGAAGCCGAGCTGGAGTGGAAACCCGGGGTACTTCGAGCAGCGGGACCCTGGAACTCCTCAGCAAGAGTAACAAAGCTACAGGCTTCGGGGCTGGAGGAGCTGAGTTGACAATCAGCACGTTGGAGGTGACAAGAACTCCGCACACAAAGGCCGCTCCACTTGGCTGATCGCCACAGCGTCTTGAGTGGAGAAGTGGCGGTGGGGCGCGATCAAAGAGGTGAGGAGTAAGGGGTGAGGGGAGTAAGCGCTAAAGTGTGCTGAAGAGTCAGGTGGACAGGGGCATATGAGGCTTCTAACTTGGGAACTGTGCAAAAAGAAGCCGCTGCCCAACTTCCCCAGGAACTGTATCACCTCCAAAATGCTTCTATCCCTCCGGGACCTCCATCTTCTCCAAGCCCCAACCATGAAAGAAACTTCCAAATCCTACACCCTGTCACAAGGGTCTGTGGGTTTGAAGACCAGGCAAAGAGTGGGTTTGTTAGTAAGTATCTGGAACGTGGGGGTGAGAGGGTTAACTTTTAGGGCAGTCTGACAGTCTCAGGAATGATTTCCCCTTTACTTGCTGCAGACTTACTGATGGCTCCAGTGAGTCCAAGATGACAGATTAGTAAGGTAATTTAAAGTGAGTGAGAACTGCAGTGGACAGTCATTGTCCTGTGGTGCTGTCCGTCTCTCTGGGCGCTCAGGAGATGCAAGTTACAGAGAGAGCCTGTACCACCTTCTAAGGGCCTCTGTGTGTGTGTGTGTGTGTGTGTGTGTGTGTGTGTGTGTGTGTGTGTGTGTGTGTTTAGAGCTAGGGCTTTGCAGCTTGGGAATTATTGACCATTTTCCAGTGTGATCCAGTCCTAGAAACATCAACACCCCAGTGACAGCAACCCCTTGTTGTCCCCCCACTATTTGCCCTCCTCCAGTGAAGGGCGCAAGTAAAGGCTTGACCCTTCCTTATGAGGTGAAAGGATTGCTAGATTATAAGAGGTTGACACTGAGGACAGTAGGTGTGGTGGGCTTCTGCTGCACACAGAGAGGCTTTAGGGATGAACGCCAGTGATTTCTGGCCATGCCAGAGGAGGTTTTTGAATTTGGGAAATATGTCTGTAGCCCCTTGGTGTTGGAGCTGTTAATTTAAAGTGAACCTGGAAACTCTCCTTGGCAGAAATGGTGAAACAGAAGCTTTGGTGGTTATGAATAAAGACAATTTAAAAAGCATGTGAAAGTTCTCTGGGCTACCATAAAGCAGACATTGAGAATATTATGAACAAGGGCAGGCAAAAAAAATAAACATAAATAAGTGGTGGATTCAATCAGGAAATCGAGAGTTTCTTCTTTGAAATATGCACAGATTATCCAGTTAAGCAACTTCTACCATGACTTCATTAGTAGTAAGATGGCTAGAAACCTTCCCACTTTAGTTATGCTCACTGTGAGTTTCTGAAATAGAAATTTTGAGTATTTTAAGATAAAATCTGTTCAGTAGGAATGAACATAGGTTTAGATTGTATTGATGCAAGTCACAATAACAGCAATTAGTATTCCTCAGCCCTGTCCTGAGAGCATCCAGACTGCTCCAATACCTAGCCTTGAGGATACAGGTTCTGGTCCATATGTTGTTCATACACACGTTTACTTAAACAATTGAAGCAAAAATTATTTCCATGGACCTCTTAGAGACCTTTGCTCTTACTCCCTACTTTAATAATCACATCTTTAATATCATTGCTGCTAAAATTATTCATTCCATTGAAATTTGAAATTTTAAAAAATTTTTCACTTCTTCAAGTAGTTAGCTCAGAATTTCTGACTGTAAAGGAAGTTTCAAACACATCAACTATGTAGGTACCATGAAACAAAGGACTTTGGACTAGAAATACCTGCTTTTATCCAAGCAGCATGTTATCCCTTACCTAATCTTGAAAGATTTTGAACAGAATGAGAGAGGGGAAAATGCATCTTTGGCAAACTGGATACTTGTTCATTTAAGAAATTACTAAAATATATTGCCAGGTTGTGTAGAGGTAGGGTGGGGTGTGTGTGTTGCAAGCATGGTCATATGCTTATGCTTATAAGTCACGTAGGGACAGCGTGGGTCAAATTTTGGATGGGTGACCTGCAGTAGGTCTACGAGGGTTACTTTAGCAAAAAGGGTGGTGACTGATAATGTTCGAGCACTCAAAGTCTGCTAGCTAGTGAACTTTCTCTCTTGACTGAAGTTCTTCATTTTTAAATCTTAACCCCACACACATATACACCCCATAACCTTCTCTCTCTCACTCTCTCTGTCCTCAGAGGCAGAGCTAATCAATTTCATCTAGGCAGATATATCTGTTTCAGCATCATGGAGAAGGTAAGTTATTATTTTTGCTAATTGGAGTGTGTAGAATCAGAGGAAACTTCTCAGACGGAGACAACTTAATGAAAAGTCGAGTGGAGATTTGAGTGCTGGCCCTCTTCAGTTGTCATGTCCCTTTGGCAAGCTGACGTAATAATCTGAGTTTAGATTTCTTTATCTGTAAAGGGAGGTCAGTGCTAATCAGAATTTATCAGCAGAACGACAGATCTTGATGTACATGAAAGGATACTATTGTGGTCAAGTCCCATACGTGTGTCACTGCCATTTCCAACACCTTTCTTTCTCTCAGATCAGTCAAGGGAATAGCTCATCAACCCCAGATATGAAGACAACATCAGAAAGTCACGATCTGCCACTTCGATCCTCCCCCAGAAAGAAGTAGGGCACAGGCATCACACATCCTTTGAACCTGTCTGATCTTTAGCTAAAAGCCTGACCTAAAGGCATGGTGATTATAAGCTGCCCATGGTGATTATAAGCTGCCCAGAATTCAAGAATTCTGAATTTTTTTCTTTCCTACTTCCCCTCTTCTTCTTGTCTCCTTCCTGAGCATGTTGCTGATGCTCTTGGGACAGCTGTTTGAGGATGTAAATTTGACTTTGCACATGACTAGGCCTATCTTTATTCTGTGTGTGAGAGAGAGAGAAGAGGGAGAGAGAGAGAGACTAAGAGAGAGTGCGTTCAGAGGAGTTTCCAAGATTTTGAGCCATTATTTTAATTCAGGTACTGACATTTGCAGCCTCATCATACAGGACAGACTTTCTTGATGGGAACCTTTGCAAGATTTGGACCAAATGAGGGAATACTGTGGCATTCAGGATGCTGAGTACAGATTCTTTGTCAGGAGCAAGAACATATGCTTCTACACAACTCATTTTATACATGATCTAACTTTATATGATTGTTCACTGCCTTGTGGGGTGTGTTGTGTGTTATTATTCTTTCCTCCACTGAGTTTTAAAATGCTAACCGGCACTAGCTCATTAATGCCTATGAAATTCTTGTTAGGTAGGTGGTGAGCATTAATATCTTTTCCTCACATCTTTATGCTGAATGTGATTTAAATGTTTCCGTTTCTTACCCCCTGTCTCTTTCTCACTGGCAGCATTGCTCATAGACAGTCATCTGCATACATAACTTATATCATTATGATGGTATTAACGTTGCATTTATCAAATTGCCGTGACTGTCTGGTTATCTGACATGCATGTCTTCTCCTTCAGCTATTTTTAGACCTGAAATGTATCCACACTACCATAGCAATTAAACTGGGCCGGTATTTTTTTTTAGAGATTTTATTTATTTATTTGGGGGGCGGGGGCGCCTGGGTAGCGCAGTCGTTAAGCGTTTGCCTTTGGCTCAGGGCATGATCCCGGCGTTCCGGGATTGAGTCCCACATCAGGCTCCTCCACTGGGAGCCTGCTTCTTCCTCTCCCACTCCTCCTGCTGTGTTCCCTCTCTCGCTGGCTGTCTCTCTGTCACATAAATAAATAAAATCTTAAAAAAAAGATTTTATTTATTTATTTGAGAGAGAGAGAGAGCACACAAGCAGGGGGAGCAGCAGGCAGAGGGAGCAGCAGACTCCCTACCGAGCAGGGAGCCTGAAGTAGGGTTTGATCCCAGGACCCTGGGATCATGACCTGAGCTGAAGGCAGATGCTTAACCAACTGAGCCACCCAGGCGCCCCTAAACCGGGCCAGTATTTTTTTGTTGCTGTTATAAAATGTCGTGAATTCATCATTTTTAAAAATGTCACAATAATCTTGTGAGGGTTGAGTGATCACTCCCATGACATTAAAGAGGAAACCAAGGTTCAGAAAGGTAAGTCACTTGTTCAGGCTCTAATACGAGTGTCAGGGACAGAGCACAATTTGTAAACTTTTTTGATCTGACTCCCAAATCTATGCTTGCCTTGTGGATTTTAATGTAGGACACAGAAACCAGAGCCAGTCGAGATCTGTTTGTAAAATTATTTATCATGAATGGATTTCAGAGGAGGCTGGGAGGAGGCACGTCCTGGTTATGGATGCGCCATCTCCTTGGGAAAAAGGAACACTTTTAATAATACCTGTCACATTTCATTCCTGAGCTCCAGTAGGGATTACATTGTTCTCACACTCTCCTCTTCATCTTTAGAGAGCCTCAAGATCAACACGTGAGTGATCCACCGAGTACACATTCGTGGGAAAATGTTGAGATCTTGTCTTACTTCATACATTTCTGAGTCAACAAAAAAAATCTAATTTTAGTTTGACATCGGCTGTGAAAACCAAATTTGGTGATGATTTATATAAGGTTTTTTTCACCTGACCTTTTAAATTTTCATAGACTTGGCTTTCTTCAATAAGCTTACAGTTTTTCTTTTCTGATCAGGGCTCTGGTCCTAATTATGAAGGCAAATGCATTGTGACATGGAAAGGATGTTGTAGAGGAAGAAAGTGTAAGATGTGGAGGCAGATGGACCAGTTTGAATCTCCTTACTAGCAATCTTCAAATAGGGAGACTGTCTGCTTTCTGCTTTCTGAGGACACATAGTCTGTGGTTTCTCCGAAGCTCCACCCAGGTCAGACACAACATTTTAGTGTCTTCAGTTTAAGAGTGTTCAGCTCCTTGTATTTGTAAGTAAAGTTTTGGGGAAACAAAAATGACACATTGATCCATGTGCCTGATTTGGGAGTGAGCAAGCCTTCTATTTCACATGACTAGGTATTTCCCTATTGTTCACATACATATGTGTTTACATAAATTCCTGAAGTTTGAAACCTACTGTTTAAATCAGGTACTGGTATTTGTAGTAAGATATGAAGACATAGTAGTTTGTTTTATATCACCTTTGTGTGGGCAAACATGGCATCTTCAGCTGCAAAATGGATAATCTAAGAATAGAAATTACACTTTTTTTTGGAATTTGCTGGTACCTTCTAGAAAAGATCATTAAATATTGACTCTGGGGGAGGGGAGGGAAGATGGGTGGGGAATGCGTTAAATAAGTGTTGGGGATTAAGGAAGGCACTTGTGATGGGCACCAGGTGTTGTGTGGAAGTGATGAATCACTATATTGTACACCTGAAACTAACATTGTACTCTGTGTTAACTAACTGGAATTTAAATAAAAACTTTAAAAAAAACGGCTCTGGGGATGATTCACATCTTTAAAAAAAAAAGGTATGCATAGAATAGAATTGGACATGAAACCATAGAATTGGGCATAAAAATGTATGGTGTATTTTCTTATTTATATGAATAATTGCTAATATTTAAGGAATACCATGTGGTGGGCACAACACTAATAGCATTATGCAAATAATCTTATTAACTTTTCATTCTACAGATATCTCTGAGCACCTAAGATGTTCCAGACGCTGATGAAGAGGTGTGTGTGACATGGTATAAAAAGTGATGAACATTCGTACGAGGCTGTAGAAGATGCAGGTCATCTGATGGCAGAACTGCTAGGGAGGTAAAGGTGAGACGGGAACCTGGCGGGGATGGTTAAGAAGGCTTATGGCAAGGGTGACGCTTAAATTGGATGATGCATAGTAGTGAGGACTCTAAAAGGGGAATTTTGAGATGGCCATAGTTCATGGTAGGCAAAAGAACTGCAAGAGCAAACGCAGAGAGGAAATTCCTTAATATATGATATCAGTTTTGAATGATTATGGGTATATTACATGCCCAATGAGAAATTGAAAATCTGTGCCTCCCCAAAACAAAAACAAAACCCCTCCCCACACCATCCCTTAAAGATATGATTGCCCTTATTTGTACATTTAAATCTCATGTTGGATGTTATAGTTTCTTTTTATCTTGACTTATTTCTCCAACACATTTTTCAAAACAAAGACTGTCTTTTGTTTAGTAAAGTCCATCAGAGACATCCTGAGCCAGGCTCCCCAAAATGCCACTTTGCCATATGTCTTTAAATTCATATGCAAATTCTATGGCCTTTCTTTACATGTATCTTGATTGTTGTCCCATACCTCTCAAAGGTGTGAGGAATGCACCTGCGTCTCCAAAGGCAAAGTGGCCAGACCACATCCGTGCCATGGCCAGAGGCGATGGCCTGGAAGAGCTGTGGCCAGTGTGATGAGAAGCCAGACTCCTCGAACGTGATGGTCAGTGCAGAGTGCACACTCTGCTCACATCATATGTATGTGTAGGAGAGGAAGAAATTTCCTTCCTTCCTCCAAGGTTCTTCCAGTTGGTTTAGGAATTAAATTGGCATGAGACGGATTAATAGGATTAAAACAAAACAAAACAAAACAAAAAAACGGAGTGCGCATAGAGGCACAATAATGAAATTGAGACTTCAAGAAATGACCAGGGCAGGCAGTTTTTACACTTTTTAGACAAAGAGACGATAAATCTGCGAGGAATTGACAGGACAAGGAAATGTAACTTTGGGAGCTACAGCTGGTAAGGAATTCTTAACAATATTTGGGCTGGGAAAGTAAAAGAGAAAAAAGTAACAAGGGTATTTCTGAAGCCTCCTTGGCTCAAATTTCCTATACAGGAAAGATTCTCTTTACCTGCAGTATAGAAGGAGATTTATTTTTTTGCTTTGTGGAGACTAAGGCAGGTTGAGGGGCAGGGGCTATTAGAGTGTTCTTTTTGCACTGGCTGTCTCTTAAGTAACTTTTATTTAAAATAATTAGTATGCCGAAATAGCATATTTGGGGGTAGTCCACTGTTGGCCCCTAAAGACAAAATGGTTAAAAACTTGGCAAGAAACAAAGGTGAAATCTTCCTATGCAATGTTCATCCTGAAAGAACAGAGATTATTCTAAAATTCTGATGGGGATAAAAGGACCCAGATGCTCTTGTAGAAAACCCTGCATGTACTTTTTACGTGTCCATCAAAGCCGTCATGTCTCTGCTTCTGCTGAGATCTACTGAATATTTTTGTACTACCTTCGATCAGTAATGTGCCTTTTTACTGTTCAAAATGCTTCACTTTTGAAGAATTTTGTCATATTTCTTCAGTTTTATTATCATCATAGTCCTAAGAGATAAGAAGGACAAGTATTATTACCGACACTTTGTGCTAGATGAAGCTGAGGGATGGCTGGTTTAGCAGTGTAATTTACATGTCAGGTGTTGGAAGAAGGGGAGACTAAAACCTAGGACACAGAATTCCACTGACACCTGCACTTGCTCAGGCCTTTTCGCCATGGGCTGGGGACAGAGTTATGTTTTGGCTGAAGCCTGCCTTCCTGCCCATCAGGGACCACCATTGTTATGGGACACAGGGCTCTTCATATATGCACACACACACACACACACACACACACACACACACAGCATGCACATCCTGAGCCATATGAATACACAGTGAGTCAAGCACTCATGTTCTACCTGTAACCCCTCACCCATGAAGGTGAGTCATTAGAAAGTCTTGCGTAGCCGTGGAAAAGAACTTTGCTGATTGCATTGCTTAAGTGAAAGGCAACCATGGGCAAAGGGAGAGAGAAATAGAAGACAGAACAGACAGAGGTTGAGGTACAGAGAGACAGAGAAAGAGAAAAGACCCCAAAGTCTGATAGAACCAGAGTGAGAGAGAGAGACAGAGAGAGAAAGAGAGAAAGAGGCTATGTCAGAAACATGTAGACCCAGAGATCCAAAGAGAATTATAGGCAGAGTGAAAAACTGAGGGAAGCCAGTGACAATGGAAAACTTGTAATTCATTGATGTTTTTAAAAGTTCTAGAGTGGAATTTGATCTTAACATTCACTAGAACCTTTCCTACTGATGAACGTTTTCTTTTTTTTTTTTTAGTTTTAGTATAAGTTCTAAAATTTTTTTCATAGGTACCATGTCTTACTACTAAAGGACCTAAAACGTACGCCCAATTGTGGGGCACAGGGCAAACCAACAGACACCTCAGTCCCCTTTTGAAGATATGTGCATATGGCTTCTGATGTTACAAAGAAAGCATACTTCAATTTTTTTTTTTTTTTTTTTTTGGCTTGGAATGGGTTTTACTTTTGAAACAGTAGTCACCCTTGTGGTTAGATTTCTAGGCAGCCCCCAAGAGCCTCGAGTCCTTGTATTAGAGCTTATGTTGTAACTTAGATGTTGAATGGGTTTGATAATTTTACAGGCTCATCTGAGCATAAAACTAGAATTAGTAATTTCATTTCTGGTGAAAACTGTACATTTGAGGCGATGTAGGGGCACCAAAGACTTGGATACATTTGCTTTCTTTTTTGACTCTACAGACATTGCACAAAGGTAGTTGGTAGCTACCCAACCACATATACCTGTTTTTTTATGGGGGGAAAAAGTGATTTAGGAATATTTTTTTTCTCTTTGAAGATACTGGCACAAGTCAATCACTGTCTATTTTTGCTGTCTTTAAAAGCTACATTTTGGTTAGTGGGGCTGCATAAAGGACATACTCAACTAACTACGTTTTATAAGACACTTGTAACAGTCATTAATTTGGGACATCAGACCATCGCTCAGTATAGAGGTGGGCAAAACTGTGTTCCCTGGGACAAATTTGGTCTGCTACCTGTTGTTCAAAGTAAAGTTTTATTGGAACACAACCTAATTCATCTGTTTCTATACATCATCTGTGGCTTTTTTTGTGATGCATCCGGCAGAGTTGAGTAGCTCTAACAGCGACCATAGTTGTGCTGTACCTAAAATATTTCCGATCTGGCCCTTTACAAGAAAAGCTTGCTAACCGCTGGGCTAGATCATGGGGAGGAGACTTTTATCCCTCCCCTTTATACTCGTTTCTACTTATACTTGATTTTTTTGGGGGGAGGGGGGGCATGTGTATGTATTCCCTTTGTAATAAAACGATTAAAAAAAAAAGACTACGAAAACATCTGAGATGACTGTGCTACTTGCTAAGATGCTTTGTCCCTGAGGTTACATACACATAGTGGAGGGAGTAGCCAGCTATACAGATACAAAAAATGCAAGTTAGAGTCATAATTGCATAGTAAGTATAATCAAGATTTGTGCAAAGCCCTGTGAGGATCTCTGGGAGAGAGAAGGAGTAGCTTCATAAGGAATCGATAGTCGAGCTGGCCTTTAAACAAGATCAGGGATTTGCCAAGCTTTTGGGAGGGGACTATTGGGAGGGGAAAGGATCTGTGTAGCCATTTTTTCCTCCCTTTTATGAGAACTAGATCCACCTTGCGGTTCTTCATACATTTAACAGGATGTGACCCGTCATCCTTCCTTTTTAGTCTCATCTGTGTCCATGCCATTTGGGACTCAGTCTAACAGTCCTTAAATACCATCTTTGATTTCCTTTTTCCCTTTGAGCGTCATGTCTCTGATTGGACCAAAGACTGAGCTCTCAAACACATGTGCTCTCTCCTCTCTTTACAGTCGAGTTTCACTAGCATGGTTGTGACGAGCTTTCTTTCCCCTTGATATTTGTTATGTTGCTCCTTTTACACAAGATGGGAATGAGTGACTCTGTCATTTTTCTGGGCGTGGGGCCTGAACCAGGGTGACTGTTGGGGTGCATTATGACAAGTCTGTTGTCATTTTCTATTAGTGCAGTATTGTTATCCTGGGAAGTGTGATGGTCGACGAAAGAGGGAATGATATCGTTATTATCTACAGTCCACCTGTTATACACATATAAATGTGACGAGGGGCTGTGTACCTCAAGTAGGTACTTTTACCTCTTAGTTTTAACCTTTCTCAAAACTGCTCCCAAAGAAGAAGGTTAACTCTTACCAGACTTTGTAGAAATTATTTTTTCTCCAGTGACTCCTATCCAGCCCTTCTTTCCACCATGGAATTTTTTTTTAAGTTAGTGTACATTAAAAAGTGTCCACATCATTACTGCACTTCTTGTAGGATTTTCATAAATGAACACTCCTATGTAGCCAGCACTGCGGTCAAGAAGAGAACATGAGCAGCTCCCCAGAAGCCTGACTCATACCCCTTTATAGTCAGTTCTTCCCCTGGGATAACCGATTTTGACTTTAAATAGCGTCGGTTGGTTTTATTGTTTTTTTACTTCATATTAAGTTTGTATAAATGGAATCCGATTCTGTGTCCTTACTTTATACCTGTTTTTTCAATATTATGTTTTTGAATTTCTTCCATATTGTATTTACTTGTGAATTATTTAAACTATATAATTTGAGATTAATATGAGTCATTCTTCTATAAATATTCTCTTCTGTGTGTTTTGGTGAACATATACATTCCCATCTCTAATTCTGAGAACAGTTATGTTCAGCTTTAGTAGATACTGCCGGGTGTTTTTACAAATTGTACCAATTGATACTTCCATTAGCAGAGAATAAGAGTTTTTGGTGACTACACATACACATGGAAAAGAGATTTTCCATCTTTCTTCTTTTATCTATCCTTTAATTATGGAATAGTATCACATACTGATTTTAATAAGTATTTCCCTGATTACTGCTAAGGTTAGTTGTTCATTTGGATATCAGTATCTCTTTTTGCAAATTATTTGTTCAAATCTTTTGAATTTTATTGTTTCCTGTCTTTTTCATATTGATTTTTGGGAATTTTTGGTTTTTATTATATTTGTTGTTGTATATCGAATCTGGCTGAGTCATTTGTCATATATATGTATATCTTCCTATATGTGATTTGACTCTTCACTGTCCTTGTGGTGTATCTTGTAACGTACAGAGGTTCTCGACTATAATTTATTCCTGCGTAATTATTGCTGCTCAGAACTTTTGAGGGACTGGTTTAAGAAAACCAGCCTAGGGCACCTGGGTAGCGCAGTCGTTAAAGCGTCTGCCTTCAGCTCAGGGCATGATCCTGGCGTTCCGGGATCGAGCCCCACATCAGGCTCCTCTGCTGGGAGCCTGCTTCTTCCTCTCCCACTCTCCCTGCTGTGTTCCCTCTCTCGCTGGCTGTGTCTCTGTCACATAAATAAATAAAATCTTAAAAAAAAAAAAAAAAAGAAAACCAGCCTACATCAAAGTCATCAAACATGTTTTCCTATATTTTCTTATAAACTATTACTTTATCTGCTGCATTTCGATGTGTAATTCATCTTAAATAGATTTTTATGTATGGCTTAATATGAAAGTAAAGATACATACCTTCATGATTTTTCTCTATAGCTATGCAGTTCACAAAGGATTACTCACTGATAAGATCATTGTTTCTTCATTTTTCTGCTGAGTGACCTTTGCCACAGATTTGTTGACTATATATTTGTCAGTGTCTTTCTGGACTCTCCACTCCGACCCATTCATTGGTTTTGCCTTGTGTTAATGTTATATTATTTTAATTATATGGCTTCATCATAGGTTTTACATGTTTAGCAATCTTCTTTCACTGTGTGCTGAACAGCATAGAAAATAATCCAGAGAATACAAATGATTCTGCTTCCAAAAGAGAAATGTCTCTATTCCTCTGGTAGGATTATCAATAGGGAACAGACCATCTCAGTCTTATCAGGGACTGATCTGGGTTTTGTCTCTGTTTCGGATTTGGTGAGATTCAGTCTTTTTTGGTTAGCCCCTGCTACCATGCTGTGATTCTCCATGGCTTCCAACTGAAATTCTGGTGTCTCTCGTGTCTTCACCCCTAGAAAACAGCTAGAAATTCAGGGTTTTGTTCCACAAATGTTTAGCTTAGCTTTGATCTTCTACCCCCATGTAATATTCTTTTTTCCTTTTTTTTTTTTTTTTTTTTTTGTGGGTGGAAAATGGCTATGGATTGGTGTCCACCAAACCCGCAAACTTGTCACTAAGCAGAAATGGCTGTTAATTATCTGTCAGTTAAGGAACTGTAGCTTTCTGCCAACAGTCCAGGCTGGTCCCCAGACTCTAGCTTTGACCAGTATTGGGATGTGCCCCCAGGTGAAATGTGATTTAGATTCTCAGTATCAGTTCACCATGCCTCCTAGGGCTTTAATGAGTTCCCGCACGGGGCCTCTGCCTCCTCCTCCTCCTCTTCCTGGTGGGTTGTTTAAGAAGCATAGCAGGACTGCAGGTTTGCCTCTTTGTGTTCCTGTACATCCTCAGAATTCAGCACATGTGTTGTGCAGCAAACTCATACAGATCTCTTGGAATGGAGGCAAGGAGAACAGCTAAAAGGCTAATCCAGGCAGGAGGTTATGGTGGCCACAATTAGCAGGTTACTTAGAAAGATGGATTGATGTACGGTAAAGTAGAAACATTTGATACAGATTTTAAGATATATAATCAGTAACCCTGGGAAATTTAGGAAAGAAGGTGGGGAAAGAAGGGTTAAGGAAGGTAATGCACATGTTTCCAGGTATGAGCAGCCAAGGGCAATATATGTTGTAGTAGGGGACAAGTCAGGAGTGCAGGATTTGGGTTTGCCAGTAAGGGGGAAGAAAGGCTATTGTAGCCTGTTGAATTCTGCTTCTGTTAGTACCTTGCTAGCAGGTGAAGACCCAGTACCACTGAGTACCTGTATGTGTGTGTGTGTATTTATGTATGTGCATGTGCACACATGACTTCAGCTAGTCTAACGTGCTCACAAGAGTGCAATTTCCTCTGGCTCTGTCCTCTCTGCAGGACTTTAAATCAATGGTTACCACACAGAAGCTTCTGATATGGGGGATTTTCTGTTGCTTGATTAAGTCCTGTGTGCTGAATAAACATATTGTGTGGTTACCGACAAAATCCATCCTGGAGAGCAAATACAAATCACAGGTGTTTTCCTATAAGTCCATTCTGAACAAAATTAAGGACCTGTCCCAAGACGTTTCCCTGAGAGGGAAGGTATGGCTCAGAGATTCAACCAGCATTGTCATGAGCAAAGCAATCCTCAAGGTTGGTGGCCCCACGGTGATTCATTATAAACTCATTCGAGAGCTGCCACTCTTGAATCGTTGTATCATCTGACCATCTTTTTGAAGCTTCCTAAATGAGGTATACATTATTTGTTCAAATGGTCAAGGAAAGTATGTGACTGTAGGCTGCTGTAATCCTTAAATGAGTTATGTCAAGAGAATTGAATTGGTGAATAACTGAGCTCCAGCCACGATTGCTCGGCCAGGTATATCCTGCGTCTACTACTAATGAAATCATTTTTGTGCTTTTCTACCCTTTCTTGAAATATCCTAATGTGATTCAGTTCTCATTAAAGACTATCAGATGTACATGTTAATTCCACGGCAAAGAGGGCTTTTTATGTTAAAAAGTTAAATTTTGGGAATCGTTCAAAATCTTCTGCCTCACCGCAATAAACTGTCCGTCAGTCTTCTATACTAACAAGTGTCCAGGGATCTTATGAAGTGAGAGGGTCATTTATTCAATCCGTAATGAATTAGTAAATGAATGAGACATGAAGGCTGCCCCTTTATTGATGATTTTCTTCTCTCACGTCTTGCTTCCTCCAAGTTATCCTTTATTTAAGCATCTCAGGAAAGAACCGAAGGCTTGGGTCTTGATGTGGGAGACTGAGAGGGTGCAAAGTGGTGTCTAAAGAGAATGTGTGACTGATTGTCAGTGATTTGGCCAGTGCCTCACAGCAATGACCTTTAATGCTCCATTTCCATTGGAAGCTATGAATGTGGCTAATGGAACAACTAATTAAGAAACACGCTAAACTGACTCTGTAGAAAGCATGACTTTTGACTGAATTGGTGAGTTTCTATTAATAGTAATAGACAACTGTAAGTATTAGGGCTTTTTAAGTAATGGCAGGGACTTTCTCTCCCTGATGAACTTTAACAGAATCCCAAGAGGTATTATTCTCTATTTCAGAATGTATGGTGAGGTCATCCTAAGAGTTGGCACCTCTCTATCCCCAGAGTGCCTGCCCCTGAATCTCTTGCCATTCTAGCTTGAGTAGTTAGTTGGCTTCCAGTTCGAGTCCAGTTTTTCTGAAAACAGACTGCTGTTTTACACTGTCTTGGCGTTATAGAATTCCTTGTACTGCTGACTTCAGAGCTTTACTGAACCTACCCCCATGAAATTGGTAATTCGTTAAGTGCCAAGGGCTGGCTGAGTTCATTCCTATCACATCGGCTGTTTGTGTAATACACATTCATTCTCTCTCTCTCTCAGTTTCTTTCTTTCTTTCTTTCTTTCTTTCTTTCTTTCTTTCTTTCTTTCTTTTTCTTTCTTTCTTTCTTTCTTTCTTTCTTTCTTTCTCGCTCTTTCTCTTTCTTTCTTTCTTTCTATCATCTATCTATCTATCTATCTATCTATCTATTTATCTATCTTTCAATTATTCTGTTTCCAGAGGCTCATTTTGATTAAAAAATGGATCTCTTCTATTCCTTTTGGAAAGGCTTTCCTCCACCAATTTCACTTACTCTGGGTTTTGGGTTCCTCAGAGTCTATGAGAAGGTAACATGGAAACCAAACCTTAGAGACTTGCTTCCTTGAGAAGGACATTATTTTCATAAAAAGTGATTGCAAACATCAGTAAAATTATATGAGGGAGAATAAAACATCTCACTACTGTAGCGTCAGGCTTGTCCCATTTATGTGCTCCATTTAATTAATTATTAAAGGCTAGGACATTTCAAAAAATTTTATCAGCCTTGTATTAAGGTCAAAGTGATAAGATTCACATTTAAATGTTTTAGAAATTGTGTTATTTCAAGAACTCTCTCTTACATTTGAGGAGGCAAACTGAAATGTGAAGTGGAGGGGCCTGGGCTGGGTCAGGAGACCTGCTCTTTCTTTCTTTGCTGTTAACTGGCTCTGTGACCTCAAATATGGTGCTTAGTTTCCATGAGTAAGGAGATAAAAATACTGTTCACAAAGTTGGTTGTGAGGGATCCTTCAGTTAGGAGAATGGCTGATGTGGTGACGGCCTGACTCACTGGAGGTGTCTAGTGTATGGTCGGCTCAACATCTGCATCGATCTTTCCTAAGACATTTGTTCAGAAGGTTTCATGAAATGCCCGTGCTCATGATTTGTGAGCACTGGTCCAGGATATTCTTGGGCTCGAGGACCGTCGTCTGACCTCATCCTGGAATATTAGAGTGTTTTAGTGTTGATTTGTCCTTCATTTGTGTGTGGCTTTTGAACTGGTTACATAACTTTTCTTGACCATTTCATTCCCTCATCTGGACTATTAGCACAACATCGCAGTCCAGTGTAACTTGGGCTCTGAGTGAGACTGCTCGAGTTTCGATCTCAGTTCTACTATTTAATAAATACCAAATATAGTCCAAAACCTTGTACTGGTTGCAGAGGCTTCTCTGTGCCTCTTTCCTTACCTGTTGAATAAGCATAATGATACCAGCCCCCTCATACAATCTTCAAGAAACTGATGTGAACCAACACATGGAAAATGTTCTAGAGAGTACCTAGTTGGTATGTGCTCAATAAATGTTAATTGAATGATTTTTATTTCTTCCTAGTCCTTGCTTGAATGAAATCACCCATATCATGGAAATAAGAACACTGAGTACACTGTTAATGCAGTGTTCATGCCACAGCCGTTCTCTGAAGAAAAAGAAAACGTGTCTCATGCTCCCAGTTTTATTTCATCTGAATTTTTTCTCTCTCTCTCCTAACCCTGATATCTCTTTGTGGTAGAGCAGCAACAAAAACAACAATGCCAACAACTCCAGTCTGAGGCCAAACTGCCAGAAACCAAGGATGAAAAAAACTACCCCTCCTCCCTAGTCTTCTTCTGTGCCCCTGGGCTTTCTTTGGCAGGAATGCTTTCCATATTTCCTCAGGAGCCATGGAGCTGTGAGTACAGTTTTTCCTGGAAACAGAGGCAGAAGGTTCCTGCTTCCCTTATGGCAGGCTCACGTTCTCACTCAGAGAATCAAGCATTTCTTCCCCTTCCTGTTTCAGCAGTTCCCACCTCCAGCCTCAGACGAAGTCAAGATAGGTAGGGCTGCTACCTGGAGGAGTCTCTCTGAGCCCCATGAGAGAGTTCAGAGTGCCTCTCAGACAACAAAACTTTGGATTGGACTATGGCTTCAGCTGTGACTCTTTCTCCTGGAAAACTATATGTTGGATGACATAAGAAGATGCTCTCTGCAGAGTATCATCCAGTCACAAAGGCCAAAGGTTGAGGGGAAATTGCCATTTTTCCTTGCCATTTACCCGCCAAGAGTCTCTCTCTCTGGGGCGCCTGGGTGGCACAGTCATTAAGCGTCTGCCTTCGGCTCAGGGAGTGATCCTGGCGTTATGGGATCGAGCCCCACATCAGGCTCCTCAGCTATGAGCCTGCTTCTTCCTCTCCCACTCCCCCTGCTTGTGTTCCCTCTCTCGCTGGCTGTCTCTATCTCTGTCAAATAAATAAATAAAATCTTAAAAAAAAAAAAAAAGAGTCTCTCTCTCTCTCTCTGAATCTTTGAGTTATCGGTTTCCTGACTGTACTTCTCCCTGGTATTTGAGTGCGTATACAAGTGCTCACAGCACTGGTTTGAAGTTTGTGGTTCTGCCACTCTAGCTGTATGATTTGGGACCTTCAGTTAATCTCTCTGAGCTTCAAATTCTTCCTCTGTATGATGGGAGTAGTCATGCCTGCCCTACTTGCTTGATCAAATAAAATCCCAACTTTGTGAGTCTGAAAACTTAGGGTCCCTGAGCTGGGGATGTGCTACCTCACACAGCCTTCCTCTGCTTCAAAGAGCCACCGTTAACTGGCATCCTGGACAGATGATCCTCCGGCTTCAGACAGCTCTGGCTGGGGAAGCTCCCTCCTCAAGCTCCAATCATTAGAAAAGTCTTCCGTGGACTGGGCTGAAATCTGAACCCTCCAATGACTTTCACCTGCTGGTTTCTGTTTCATCTCTGGACTCAACAATACATTTTATCCCGAAGTATTCTGTATATTGAAGATTACTGTAAAAAGTCCCACCACAGTTTTTCTAACTAGCTGTCAAGTCATCTTTTCAGCGTCTTTGCCTGCTCTGCCTGTGGAGTTCTGACCTAGAGTGACAGCGCATAAAGCAGGACATGGTGCAGGGTGTTCTGAACGTTCTCAGGGATCCTTGTGGCATCAGTTATAAAACTTTCCCTGGAGTTCCCTGGGGGCAGGTGTTATTAATTATCCCTAATGGCAGGTGTTTCCACCCATAGTGGGAATGCACAAATCCTAGAGCCATAATTGGTAATACATGCTTCTTAACATGCTTTAAATTGTTTTATTTAACTTGGATATATTTCCCCTTCTATCACCTTGAATTATTTTTTATTCTGAACAATAATAGAGATATATCAAATTTTAGTAAAAAAAGAAAAAAAAGAGAGACCTAGAGAAGAAATCTAAGGAATAAAATGGAAGTCATTTGTAACCCATCTATTTGTAAAAAAATAAAATTATATCTTTATACCTTATACCGTGGTTGTGTTTCTACATATATGCATTTATGTGTAATTGTTGAAATTAAGCAACACATGGTTCTGTCGTTCTACGTTTTGCTGTCTTACTGAATATTATGTTCTTTTCCCAGTGCCATTACCATTTATTTTTAAGTGTTGTCAATATAATGGTTGCATCATAATATTCTATTGAATGAATACACTATAATTTACATAATGAATTACACCCTATTGTAATCCCTAATTTGCAATCTCCTGGTTCTTAGGAGCTTCAGGGCTGTTCTCTTTGAGAAATGGAAGTTTGGGAAAAGACAACACCTCTAGAGTCCTGCAGAAGGATTACCCCTAGTAATTCCTTCACTCCATTCTTCTTTTCCTTAGTGGGCAGAGTTAACAGGACATAGATCAGATCCTGTTAGAACTGGAAAGCTGAAAAAAAGGGGTTGAGATGTGTGTGTCTGCGACTCACAAATTCAAATTTAAAATGCTATACTGGTGATTTATCTGAATAACAAGAGCTTTGGGTTTGTTTCATTTACTTATACAAATTGGGTCCACCAAGGCCTTGAGTGGCCTCTTTCCTCCATAAGAAGACTTTCCCTCGATCAAGGAGATTCAAGTATCAAGAAATTGTTGTCCTTCAATGTCAGGAAGAAAACTTTCAATACACTTGAACTCCCAGCTGAAAATCCAAGAATCCCAAATATGTTTTCCATGACTGTAATCTGGGTTCCCTTTCTTGTTAGAGCATAGCCCTGGCAGCGTGAAGGCTCCACTCCCATTTATAATCAGATCAGTCATCTGGGGTAATTGTTAAGGGGGCAATACCCCATGTCTCTGCAGACACAGACCAGTCACCAAAATAGGGAACTAGATATCTGTCTTTTACAAAATCCCCAAGTGCATTTTGTCAGGTAAATTTAAGAAATGGATCATGACGCATTTCTAGGCTATCAGCTTAGCCTGAAAAACAATTGCCCCGCACCTGTATTTCCAAGGAGTATTAATATCTTAGATATCAGGCTTTACTTAATGAATTGTTTCATCTTTAATGACTATCAAAATGACATGATTGGAAAGGAGTAGCTTCATAAACCTTTAGCAAAGCTGATGGAAGGGATTTTCTCCAATATAGAAGTGATCATTTTTGAAAGAAGCATCCTACTTCTCCCCAAAGGCATTGCCACTAATAGAGACCAGCTGCTCCCTCCATCATGGGCCAATACCACCCTTGTGGAATGGATACACACTGTGTTATCACCTATGGGGACTGGCTGATTTGAGGCAGTAGCATATGGTTGACTGTTAAATCAAAATAAAACCAAACAGAAACTTGTGGTGCTTAGCCTTGGTAGAATTCTCAAAAGCCAGTACAAACTACTAAGCCCAGACACAGCCTCACTCCATCTGTGCTTTATCTCCAGCCCAGAGGAACAACCTTATTGGGCTTGGAGTGCTGGGATGCTTCCAGCACACTGTCCAGACATACCTAAGGGCACAGATTTCTGTTTGTACAGACGTGAAACTACTAATCGTATATCTCATGTGCCCATCAGGAAGATGAAAAATCACCTCCCAAGATGACCTGGTCCCAGTAGTGAGGGTGTCTGTATCTGGGGGACAAGTCCTCATCGTGGTAGGCTGTGGGAAAGAGGAGTAAACGTTCTAGGTTCTTCCCTTTCCTATGGTATAATTTCAATAACTAGGGAAACCAGATCTTTAAACTTCTAACTTTGGTCCTAACACAGACAAAAATAATAGATAAGAATTATCTTTTGAAAAAGCAAGAAAGGGTGGGAAGGAGGAGTGGGAGAAAGGTATGACCAGCCTTCTCTACTCTCCACATTAAAAAAAAACATTCAGAAGTGTGAGCTGCTTGAAAATAAGAATAGCTTCATTGCCAGGCCACCTGCAAGAGGCATGCATGTTTTTTGTTCCGTCAGTATTGTGGCGTTGTTAGATTTTGTGGACAGGAGCTGTAGGGACTTGGCTTCCAGCAGAGCAGGAACCCCAGCAAAGTGGGCACCCCTCCCTTGAAGAGTTGTTCCCTACAAGAAATTCAGATGAGCCTCAGGGCTATTTGCTCATTGCCTGGGTGTCCTGGAACATTTGGGAAATAAGAGGCAGGTTTCATGAGCATGTGCCCAGTTCTCCCAAGCAGGAGGAGAGAGGTGGAGATGGCTCTGGTCATGCTGGGTCTGAGACCCTTCGCAAAAACAACTGGTCACTCTCAGAGTTTGGGCATCAGTTAGGCCCAGAAGGTTTAAGTCTTGAAAACCCTTTCAGTGAAGGGTGATAGTGCTGAAGCGATAGGCTCGGTGCCCTGGAGCAGGGCCCGAGGGAACTCATACGTGTTTTAGTAAGAGCAGGGCCATGGATCATAACTAGTTCAGGTACAGCTGACATAGAGCAGACAAAACGGGCCCAAACAGGAGGACAGGAGCCAGAGGGACAAAAATTCTAGAGACATTCCACCTGCCCCAACTTGAGGAGAGAACTCAGGCAGCTCCTCAAACTGCCTGATTTATTTGATGGTAAACCTTGTTTGCTTTTCTTATCATTCCACTTTTTTTTTTCTGACAATAAGAGCAGCAAATACTTGACACAAGTATCTAGCAATATACATTATAAAATCTAATGTGACAATCACCCATTATTAAGTTACTAGCTGTAGATAACCACCATTAACCAGTATATATTCTTGCAACTTTCTTTCGATGCTTTCAGGAACATATGAAATGATTTTGTGTACATTTATAAAATAATGTTTCAACACACAGACACCCACACAGAGACATCAGTTCCTATAATGCATATTATGCAACTTTTCTTCCCTGACAATAGATTTCATTTTTTCCTTTTTTTTTTTTTTTAAAGATTTTATTTATTTATTTGACAGAGAGAGACACAGACAGCGAGAGAGGGAACACAAGCAGGGGGACTGGGAGAGGAAGAAACAGGCTCCCAGCAGAGCAGGGAGCCCGATGTGGAGCTCGATCCCAAGACCCTGGGATCACGCCCTGGGCCGAAGGCAGACGCTTAATGACTGAGCCACCCAGACGCCCCTATTTTTTCCCCTTTTGATCCATGCAAATCTACCTCATTCTTTTTTTCTTTTTTAAGTAATAGATTTTAATTTTTAGAGCAGTTCCAGAGTCAAAGAAGAATTGAGCAAAGGTACCCACATACCCTCTCCTGGTCACACTTGCAGCCTCCCTCACTCGTCATCCAATCCATGCACCAACATGGTTATCAGTCATAGTCGACGGTGGGAATCACCCATAATGGTATATACGCTTTAGGGATTTTGATAAGTGTGTAGTGACATACTTACTATTACAGAATCAGGAGTAGTTTCTCTGTCCTAAAGATTCTCTGTATTCTGCCTATATATTCCTTCTCCCCCTGAACTTCTGGCAACCACTGACCATTTTATCATCTGCAGAGTTTTGTCCTTTCCAGAATCTCATATATTTGGAATCATACAGTGTATAGCCTTTTCAGATTAGCCTCTTCCACTTGGCAATATGCATTTAAGGATTCTCCATGCCTTGATATGGCTTGGTAGCTCACTTCCTTTTAGAGCTGACTAGTATTCTATATGAATGTACCACAGTTTTTCCCCACTGAAGGGTAGCTCAGTTCCTTCCAACTTTTGAAAATTACGAATAGGTGGCTGTAAACATTTGCATGCAGGTTTTTGTGTGGACCTAAGTTCTCAGCTCATTTGGGTTGATACCAAGCAATGTTATGGCTGAATTGTGTGATAAGAATGTGTTTAATTTTGTGAAAAACAACCTGCCATCCTGTCTTTCAAAGTGGGTTGTGCCTTTCATGAATCATTCCTTTGCTGCTGTATTTAAAAAGTCATTGGGAATCTTAATCATTTATATTTTCTTTTGTTATCTTCTAGGGAGTTTATAGTTTTGCATTTTAAATTTGGGTGTATGATCTACTTTGAGTTAATGTTTGTGAAAGGTGTGTTTGTGTGGGTCTATTTCTAGGCTCTCTATTCTTTTCCATTGATCTATTTGTTTATTCTTTTGTCAATACCACACTGCCTTGACTATAGTAACTTTGTAGTAAGTCTTAAAGTCAGGTAGTGTCAATCCTGCAACTTTGTTCTCCTTCAATATTGTGTCGGCTGTTCTGGGTCTCTTGCCTCTCCATGTAGGCTTTTGAATCAATTTGTTGATAGCCACAAAATAACTGGCTGGGATTTTTGAGTGGGATTACCTTGAATCTACAGATCAAGTTGGAAAGAAACAACATCTTAACACTAGGACTTCCTACTCGTGGATATGAAATATCTCTCGATTTATTTAGTTTTTCTTCGAGTTCTTTCCACAGAGTTTTGTAATTTTCTTCATGTAGCTCTTTTGAAAGTTTTCTTGGATTTATACCTAAGTACTTCATTTCCGATACTAATGTTATATCACCCTATTTAATGGCTGCAAAAAAAGTCTATTAGATGAATGTATTTAAGAACTTTCATTAATTCTTTGGTGCATATTTAATTTGGATAACTTTAAAAACCGAACAAACAAAAGCATACCTTTGGCCACCCGCCAAAGCAGAAATGGTGACACATGGCTTGATCAAGCTGGATGCCCAGAAAATTAAGGACACCAATCTATATTTATCACCCAGAGCTATAGTTGTCTAATACACCAGCATAAATAGCAGCAAACTAGATTATACTAATGGGGAGAATCTACTCAAAGATTAGTACCTAAAAACAACCTAGTCTGATAGATAGACAGATGGGCTTTCATTCTTGTGTGTTTCCAAGAACCACTAATTCAAGATAGTATAGAAGAACCTTAACACTTTTATATTGCTCAGGTTATATGTATAACCACGCCAGGGAAGCTTAAAGTGATGTTTTGTAACTGTAGTCTAGATTTTATCCATTAGAGATCATTTGGGGATACCTTTGATTTATACATGCTCATATCTCTGATGTACTCCGTAAGATAAGACTTTATAGGGGGTTTCTCTCTGAACATTTAAGGAGAGTTTCAATTTATTATTTGTTTGCCATCCCCTTTAAAAATCTAGAAACCTCCTCTTTAGGATTTAGTCAGTTTTCTCTGTGATATCCTGAAACCTCTTCCATCCCACCTGCTCAGGAAATGTGAGCCCTGAATTGTAGCTGATTTGAAGTTTAAATGGACCTTACCTCAAGTGTGATAACAACTCCACTGTTCATTCATCAGGTTATTAAGCCTGTCAATTCCCAAGGCAGGCTACAAAGCAAAGTTTTATTTAATTGTTCAAGCGCAAGGAATAAAAATATTTAGGTGCCCTGCTTGTCTGAAGCTTTTTTCCTGGGCCTTGCCATCAATTAGCATTTAAGTTAGAAAAAATAAACTTTGTGAGATGGCCCCATGAAGATTGAAGACCACAGTAAAATTGTAATACACATATCTCAAAAGGATGATTTGATGATAAACATGTAGCATGAAAGAACTATTCTTTCCCTCTTTTGTTCAAATGTTTTTTAAAAATATTTGAAGAGAATGGTCATTAGGCTAAAATTACAAAATAAATCCAGATAAGCAGACCCTGTTTCTTTGACTCACTACTTAAAGTTTTATCCATTACTTGAAGTTTTATCTGTAAGACTGGTAATCAGTATAAGCCTAGCCCTAACATTACTGGCTTCCAACAATTACCAATCATTCTCATCAGACTGATTTAGAGTGAGAAATTTTAACAGGCTGGTTTAGAAGGAATTGCAACTGTGATCACCAATCTTGAGCAAGATTTTGACCTTGGTGTTCATCAATAATTGTTGAGCTTGGAGTTCATTGGAAAAGATGTAATGGAATTGCCCCAAGGATTTTATATGAGGGACTTTGATACACTTTTAAGCAATAGCACTTTTGGCTTTGTGGAAGATGGATGGGCTTAAGAAGAAGATGTGTTTGCACATTTTCAAGGCTCTACCGTAGTTTTTATTGCAAGGTTAGTTAAAGGGATAGATGTTAAGAATTAACTAATATGCGCGGTCTATAAAGCCACGGATATAAGGTAGATAAGGCTCATGAGTTAGACTGACAGATCAGGAGGTGGTAGACTGAAAAGTGATCTCCAACCCTAAAGGGGGCAGCAGATGTTCATCTCCAGCCAAGTGTTACAGTATGCCAAAGAGAACTCAGAGGAAGAGCTGAAAATCCTCAAGTTTGTTTTAAGGCTCACTCTGGGCTTAGGCAAATAAATGACTTGCTCTGGCCAATAAAACGTTAAAAGGTATTATTCATGCAGAAGCTTGAAAAACTGCTTGCATGAGTCCTTCTCCTCTTTTGGAGTCCCCCTACCATGAATACAGGCCTAGGCTAATCTGCCTGAGAGTGAAGACCACAAGAGGAAGGAAACATATCCCAGATAACCAGCCTAGAACCAGCTAACTTCCAAATATGAGGGAGCTCAACCAAGATCAGCAGAAACACTCATGTAAGCTGTAGCCAATGGCAGACACACAGTGAGTCCTGCTGGACTTTGTGTAGATCAGCAGAATTGCTCAATCACCCCATAGATTCATGAGAAATAATAAATGTTGCCTGTTACACAACACTGAGGTTTTATGGTTGTTGGTTAGACAGCCTTAATGTGGTTCTAGATAACTGGTACACCAGTCCGTGGAAAGTGGTCAATAAATATTAGCTATATACACTCATATTTCATTGATTCTAAGGTGCTTTGATAATGGTGCCTTCTTGATATTTGCAGAAGCTGTCTGTAGAAGGTTTTTGTTCAGTGGTGCTGTAACTGTCACCGAGATGACCTTGACTATTATATTCCATTGATTCTAAGATGCATCCAGAACTTTGAAGATGCTAATATGCAAAAATCCTGCTCATTGTATAAAATTTCATCAGGAGGATAGTGGTGGTTTGTGAGTATAGCTAAAGCCTAGCTCCTTAGATTCAGGTTATCTGTGGAAATAGATGTTGTCAGCATGATGCAATACAGAGTCAGAACTTAAGAACAGGGGAACCTGGAGAGTGTGTGGTGAATGGGCCCTTCCATTAAAGCAGGTCAGTGCTATCTTCTTTCATATCCTAGGTGACCAGAGGAAGAGCATTTTGGTGACTCATGAGGGTTCTCTAAGTTGTCTAAATATCTTAAGAACAAAAGCTTCAAAAAACAAAGCTGTCCTTACACTTACAGTTTGAAGGTATAAAATATGTTCCCTAGGGTCTCCTTATGCTGAATTAAGATAGTATTTAATTAAATTCCCCATAAATAGTGTTGGGAAAGCCAGGGAGAGTTTAAATACTGTAATTAAAGGCACTCATTGTATGTTTTGTCTTTTATGTTTCTTAACAGTTTGTAAGCTACCTAGAGATAAATTAATATTTTATTCCATTACCTCAGTCTTTCATAGTCTTTAATGGAGTGGAGTAAATAGGGTTAACATTGGGCATTTAATGGATGTTTACAAGCATCACAAGAAAATCAATACTGTCATTTCATTGTTTACATAATTTTGGACCAAAAACATTCCCCAGGTTGAGTCCCACACCGGGCTCCAAATAATCTTCCCCTGCTGGGGGAAAAAAAAAAAGCTTCTCAGAGCACCTTCTATAGATTTGGAGGGTCACTGCAAAAATAGGTGTCCCTAGACTGTTGAAAAATAACAGGGATCCTGACTGCCTGTTCCATGGCAAAATCCTTGAAAGGGGAAGTTATCAGTCAAGAGGAGTCAAGCTGAGTGCTAAGCTGATTCTAGATATTCTTTTTGCCAAAGGATTCCCATTACTTCCTTGTGTCTATGTCTAAGAAAGTGTCCTTGGCATTATTAATTATCAGGTTGGGAATTAAACTACTGAATATAGTCCTGGTCTAAGATACAGCATTGATTTCCTACCCAGACCCCTTGTGGTTCCGAGGGCAAAGGTACTGTCAAGGTGGGGTGAAGAAGGGTCTAATTTTAATTCTTGTTCCACTGTATAGTAGCTGTGAGAACTTACCTAAGTTCTCTGGTTCTGAACTTCACTTTCCTTCTTTCTTAAAAAGGGATGGCGGTGATTAATAATACTGCCTTGTAAGGTATGGTGAAAACTAGAAATAATAAGATATAGTAAGCATCTGTGCATAGAAAGTTTCATTCCCATTCTCCTATCTTTTTTTTTTTTTTTTTTTTTCAATCCTGGGCCTCTCTCTGGGCCTGGCTGCAGGCGCTACATCTTGATGCCAACCATCCGCCCGAAGGTCCAGATCTGCTGACTCTCAAATGGCACGAGACCGTGTTCTTCCCATTTGGCAGGGCACCTCCTTTTTGATAGATTTCTCTGAAGTGACCACCAGCCTAAATTACCAGCATTCATCTTACTCTTCAACACTGTTTCTCTGTTTCTGAATGTTTGTGTTGCTGACCGTCCAAGTGGGCATGCTCTGATCTCTTTCCCTTCACAGGAGAGTCATGGGACACAAGGCCTACTCCTTTGTAGCCCCAGACACAGCAGCAATCAGGCAAGGGAGAGCAAGGATGAATCAGTGCAGCTGACCACTATCCCTGGGAACCTCATTCAAAGAGAATTTGATATAGAAGTTGGGTCACCTGTGTCACCTTCATATAATGACAACAACAAAAAAGGTGATGCTACTGGGTTGAGGGCCATTGCGTCACTGGGATCACTAAAAGCATTGACATCAAGGTTTCTAGAAAGTTCATTGTCAAAACTATATATATATATAGTGTTGTGTGTGTGTGTCTATCTTGCCTTATATAACATACAGGTTTCTAAAAACTGTATTTAAAATGTCTCTTATTTCAGTTGTAAAGGGTAACCATCTAATTGGAATAATTTGGGTGCTGTACCTTTTCACAGCTAGTAATGCAAATGCAAAACAAGCCTCAAATTGTTTAAAAGTAGAATTATCCCATAATGGCTTGCTTTAAGGGACAGAAACTGAATACATAATTGAGTCCCCTTAAGGAAGGAAATTCTGAATTCTGCCTTCAGGAAGCTTCTTTTTAAAATAGATCTTGATGGACAATTCCATCACAGATCCCATTACTTCAACCAGACAATTATCCCTTAAGAACCAAATGTACTGGGACTCCTTTCTCTTTTCTTTTTCTTCATCTGTGTGAGCATGTATATGGTTCTTGTTTGCAAACATGCATGCTACTTCAACTCTGACTTATGTGATTGAATGCATGCCAGGAGCCCCTAGATTTTCTTTAGAGTCTGCTTCTGGTGATTCCACTTTCCTTAAGGACCACCAGTCCAGGGCACATTTACCTTTTCCAAAACTTCACTGGAACACAGAAATCTCATGCTTATTATCTTTGTCCTCTTCTCCCTCCCTTGCATGTGGATCATTTATCCCCTCCTAGTCCAGACTTTCTGGCAATTCTTAAGGGCTTCTGATAAAACTCAATCTTACCTGATACTTAGGGAAATTGACACTGTTGTTTGTTATTTATAATTGTGGATGACAAGCATGAAAAAAAAATATTTCCCCTCTTTTTGTCCCAGTCAAGATACATCAATAATTGGTAACTGTGATTTTTGTGGGCACCTCTGAGAATTTGCCCACAGGAGTTGGTCATCGAAGGTAGCTATGACCAAAGCCCAGAGCCACTAGCTGGCCTGTAAATCACAGAGCCAAAGAACTTAAGGGCTGCTAGAACCCAAAATTGGGGTTTTTAAGCCCCAATCAAAAATTTTAGTATGACATAATTTAGAGCTGAATTTGATAAGGTGCCACATTAAAATAAAAGATAAATAAATAAATAAATAGATAAATAAATAAATAAAGCACCAAACCTTAAGTTCCAGAATTTAACAAAAGATTTCCAAAAAGAAAGATGGTTTTTGTCACCACAAGGATGGAGGCACATAATCTCAAGTGAAATGACATTTATTTTGAATAAATTTAGCTTTATGAAAAACATACTTTATTTTCTTATTTTTTCTTATATTTAAAACATGCATCACTAAACTCTTCAACATTACATTCTACAATAAAGATAAATCTCACAAACTTAATGGTGAGTGAAAGAAGCCAGACACGAAATAGTTCATACAGTATAGTACCATTTACAGAAATGATATAAACAGGTGAAGCTAATCTCTGCTGATAGGAGCCAGGGCACTGGATTATCATCAAGAGGGAGATGGGGAGAGTCTAGAAGGGAGTGAGGATGGGCACGTTTCTAGAGTGCTAGTAACATTTTGTTTCTTGATTCAGGTGGTGTTACACTCATCTGTTCATCTTGTGAAAATTCAGCAAGCTGTGCACTCTTTTACGTGAACTTTGTCGTACGTTATGCTTCAATTAAAAAAAAATTTGAAAATAAAGGATTTGTCATCATCTTCCTGTATAGACCTACAGGCATTTGGAAATCGCTGATATGGTTTAGTTTCCCTTTTTGGCAGATGAGGAAACTGAGGACCTGAAGGAAAACCGTCTTGTCTTGTTCAAAGTTGTGAAACAAACCAGTGATCCCACTGGGAACAGAGCTTTCTTGGCTTAATCTGGCTCCCTTGCCATGCTGCCCGGGCCTTTATCCTGAGATAACCATTGTAACTTGAGAAGTCTCTACAAGGAAGGGCCCAACTTCTATGTGTGTTCATTCAGGTGCTAGGCACTTGGTAGACAACCCATCTATACTTACTGATTGCAGCCCAGAATGAATGTGTCTGTTACCTGTCTTCAACCAGGATGCTGGGCACTTCTTGCTAGATAGTGGTCTCTTTCACACTTGTCCATCTTTTGGCCATGGTATTATCTCTTTAAGAAAATCAGTTCTTCTCTTTCCAAGATGACTCCTCTCCCTGAACACCTGAACCTCTTCAACCATTCTTTGATTTTTTTCCTCTCCCATTTGCACCTTTTATCTCTTTCTTCCTATTGGGTCTTGCCTCTCTGCCTACAGATATGGTCAATATTCCTCTTGGAGAATAAATAAGATAAAACCAAAGCAAAATAAACAAAAGTAGCCCTTTTCTTTGTCTCCGATAGTGAGTCATCAGGTAAGTGTTGGGTGCCCAGCCTGTCTCCACATGTCAGCCCAGCCCACAGTCAGACCCAATCTTCCTCTTTGGTTCCTTCTTTACAGCTTCACATTTTTTGAAGAAAATATGTAATCATTAATTCTTCCTGTTCCTCATCTCCGATTCTCTCCTCACTCCAGGATCCTCTGGCTTCCACTCTCACAGGTCTGCAGACACTATTCTTTTAAAGGATGCCCACGTCATCTTCGTAGGGTGTCCCTACATCCTCATTTTCCTGGGATTGCTACAGTAGATACTTGTGGTCCTGGAGCTCATATTAATGAATCTCTGTTTTTAAATTCACAAAAATCTCACAGATTGGGAGCCCTCACAAATCCTTCCCTTTCCCTACTCGCCACTCTTACTCAAGTTGAGACCATTGCTCCTTCTTTCTGATGTACTAGAATAGCTTCATAACTTGTTTCGCTGCCTACAGTCTGTCCCCATTCAATCTTTTGTCCATGGTAAAGGGACTGAATTTTCCAGAACCACATTTCTGATCATGCAGGCTTTGACACTGAGAACTCCTGTGGTTCCTCCTTATCTACTGATTAGATTTCAAGCTCTAGGTTCTGCTTAGCGTGCTTTCCCATATCTAGACCCTGTATCTAGATCCTGGGCCCATCACTTACCTTTCAAACATTATTTCTCCTTTGCACACATTGCTGCATCTGGTGGCCCAACTGAATGGACACTTCTCTTCCTCAAGTCTGGCTGCAGTTACCCCATTGGAGACATTGTTTCCATTGTTCCATCATTTTCAATACTCTCCCCTCTCTAAATGCCCATTTACTACCATCTTTTAAAGTTCAATTCAGATGTCATCTTCCTTTTGACTTCCCTGACATGTCCTCTGCCCCTGAAATGGAAGGTTTCTCTCTAACCCATGCAACCCTAACTCTCCCCAGTAGGTGTAACATTTTCGGCAATATGTTCTATCTGAAGACAGTTTTTTTCCCCCCACAAGAACAGCACCTGCAAATGCTTACTCTCCTTGTTTCTCTGTCCTCTGTCCTTCATCATGCGGTATATATCAGTCTGTCCAGGGAAAGAAGGAGAGTTGCTTAATTTAACTAACCTCATTCTGTGTGAGAATTGAACCAAGCTCTGAGAAGGTCACTACAAAACCCGTAAGGGGCTCTATTTCTGCCTTGCAGGTACATAAAGCTGAATTGTGGAGAAAGAGTGCACACACACATGAAAATGACTTAGAGACATTTTCAGAGCAGCACATAAACAGGTGCAGATTAACGAAGTGCCCAGGGAGTTGGTAAGTGCTGAAAAGATGCAGAGTAGGGAGAGCCTATTGGTTCTGTGGTATAATGGGTGAAGGCTTGGCGGAGAAGGGGGGTTTAGCAGAAGGAATAGAGAAGGGGAACAACAGTATTGCTGGCAAAGGGAGGGAAGATTATCCTGGTGTGTAAGGGCAGATGGACAAGAAGCAGCAATGTCTCTTTCCTCAAATGCCTGAGGGGCAAGGCTGGCTCTATCCTGAAGTTTAGCCCCAAATCAAGATATTCTCCATCCTCAGTTAAAACATTGAGGAAATCAATCCTTTATGTTTAATGATAAGAACATGCACTTTGCAGTCAGACATGCTGGGTTACATCTTTTACTTATCAGGCATGTGATCCTGGGCCCATCACTTCACCACTCTAAGGCTTCAGTTTGCCCCCAAAATCTTCATCTCAGCTTGGGGTTTAGAACATGGGATTTGGTAGTGTATTAAATTCTACCACTGATACACTCTGGGTTTGTGCCTTAGAAAAGTCTCTTAACTTCTCTGAGCTTCTTCATCTCAATAGGTTAGGTATGAGAGTGACTGTAATAGTGTACATAAGAATCTTCTATATCAAAAAAGTCAATCCATTTTAGAAAACTATGAAATGGGAAAACTAATGATTACTCGCTGAGAATGTTGTGTAGTGAGCCATCATCCGAAGTGCTGGGCATAAAGTTAGCACCTAATAAATGAAAGATTGATACTACTCCAAGACAATATATGCCCGAGATTAACCAGAAAAATGCATTACCACTGTACTTAATCAACTGCATCATTTTGTGTTGAATATCTGTCTTCCATGCTTGAATGCAATTCCAAGCATTCAGAGCTTTGACTGTCTTCTCTACCACTGGATGCCTGGTACTAAACATAATTTCTAATACAAAGTCAGTGTGAACTAATGCCTAGACAAACAAGAGGGATTAGGGAAATAAAGTTTTAGTGGAAATTATGGGACTTGCACAGCTGATAAATGGTAGATTTCTATGGACTAATGAATTGTGCAAATGATTTCAGAATTGTTGGAATGAGGCCATTTGCATTAAATATGGAGAGTATTAATAAGGCTGGAGATTCTAATTTTCTCCAGTCTATGTTCTTCTGTATTATTTACACCTTATTTGCAACAAATTCATGTTCTTGGCCCCATATTCTCTACCTTTATTCTTTGTGGGGGTTTGGGTTTTTGTTTTTTTTTTTCTAAATTTGACCTTTAATTCTTTAATTTTTTAATGGATTTTATTACTTACTATATAAATTAAAAGATTTGTAGGCAGAGTCACCTTGGTTTTAGGAAAGTGCTTGCTGTTAGAATCTCAGGCATGGTGTGTCTTCTGACAATTATTATAATTATTGGAAAACCTGAACTAGATTCTGGAAAGGGGGAACATTTCCTTGGAGTAAGTTACATAGAAAAAAAGAGACAGAAAGGGAAAAAAAAGTCTAAAGACTGAAGGGAAGGTAAAGAGGTTTATTCATGGCAACTTAATCAGCTTAGTGAAACTTTATCAATTTGCGTTCTTGGAAGTGGTTAACAACTTCATTCGCAAATGTTTATTAAGCACCTCCTACATGCAGTGTTGTGAAGTGTTACTGCTAGGTAGGGTGAGAACTGGAAGAATAGGGCACAGCCTCTGCTCTCCAGGATCCTCTGTCTTCGTTGTGGAGGGAAATTTAAACCAGTAAGCCTCTTGACCATCTTGACTTTAGTCTGTAGAAGATAGGCCAGGATGTTGAAGGAGTTTGGAAACTGGTCATCTGAGAAATGATGAAAAGATGTCAGGGTTATTGCCTTGGAGAGATTAAGTAGGAACAGGAGTTTCAGAGACTAAATGGAGGAGTGTTGATTTCATGTGGCTCCAAGGGGCAGAATTAAGATTGATTAACTTATTATTTCATTCATTCATTTATTCATTAAATAAATACTTACAGAGCATCAACTAAATGCCAACTATTGTAAATGTCACAGAGAAAAAAAAAAATCTATGCCCTAGGAATAGGAATGCTCCAAAGGAAGATACAAAGGAGATTTGCCTCAGGAGTTGAACCTCTTTGGAACCAGAGCTTTCAGAGATGGGCCTCCTAGGAAGTAGGGTCAAAAATTTCCTACAGAGCTTTCAAATTGTTCATACACAGAAAGCATTCGAAATATTCATTTATTGATTTATCTAGCAAATACCACTATTTATTATAACCCATAAACTATGCTAAGTGATCAGAATACAGACAAATAACACACAAAGATCCCTGTCTTCACAGAGCTTGCATTCTAGATGGAAGGAGAGATACAAATAAACATGATAGTTTCAGGTGATGATGCATGTAAAAAATAAAAAGCATCCTTTATAATTGTGATAAGGAGAATCTGAATGGGATGTTTTAAATTGGATGGTAACCTTGCAGATTACTTCCCCACTCCAGTGATTGCCCTCGGCTGAAGAGTGCTGCTTCACCCAAGATCATGCTCTCTTCCAGGGAAGTATGGGGGCAGTTCACATGCAATGACTCACCAAGTACGCATATAAAGACCTGGGTACCTCATTCTAATAAGGGACAACTATACAGAACCTTCTTCACTCCAAAACTCCCCATGGCGTTGACTGAGAGTTTCACTGAGCAGTCATCACATTTCAACTTCTCCTTCTGTCTGACCCTGCTTTCTTCACTCCCTCACAGATTTCCATCCTGAGAACACTCCCTAGTAAATTTCCTGCACACAAATTTCTGTTGTAGAGTCGGCTTCCCACAGTCTGCTTTCACATGACCTGTGACGATGTAACTGATAAGGAGTTGACCATGCAAAAATACGTTGGGTCTATTCAGCCATAATGAAATTGATGGCAATATGGTATCATTATTGATACAAGTCCATGAAGATAGGATCATTTCCTGATTCCCAAACAAACATGATCACAGCCAGCTGTCCCCTCCTGGATTTTCTCTCTGACCATCGCTGCCTGAACATTCCCTCAGCTTGACTCAATTTCAGGCAAGTTTCTTTTTGACTGTAGTCCCCGACCTCCATTTTCTTAGAGCATTTGCTTTAGAAAACTTGGAATTATAAATGCTTTCTCTGCCTTTTAAGGTGTCAATCTTCCCCAAGACTTGCCAGGTTTATGACCCAGTAATGTCTTTCTCAAGGACAGGAGCTGTCCCTTTGAAATATAATCATCAAGGAAGATAGGCATCTTATCTCCCAGTCATTGAGGCTAACTTTGAATAAGCACCAATTAGCAAACAGACATGATGTAATCACATTAACCAAACTCTTTCCTAATGCCCTCTAGTAGTTTTCCACTAGCTCACCAGCTGCTTTAAAGAAATAAAATGAAATAATAGTGGCTGGGTGGCCCAGTTGGTTAAGTGTCTGCCTCCAGCTTAGGTCAAGATCCCAGGGTCCTGGAATCCAGCCCCACGCCTGCTCAGTAGGAAGTCTGCTTCTCCCTGTGCCCCTCCTAACGCTCATGCTTTCTCTCTCCCTCTCACTCAAATAAATAAATAAAATCTTAAAAAAAAAATATCTTCCTTGCCTATTGAACAGCTTCTGATGCAATTTTTTTTTTTTTTTTGACACCTCCTTTCTCTGGTGATCATTTTAGCAAGCAGGAAGACTGGCAAAGAAAAAGAGGCTGGGCTTAGCAGAGCTTGATCCTGCTGGCAATAAACTCATGTTCTGGATTATTCATTGAATTCCTCCTAGTCAAGACCACAGGAGACTGTAAGAGTCCCTGTAGTTAGACTTCAGTAGGGCAGCAACAATACATCTGCTGCTATCTCAGACACCCAACTGGATAATGAGGTGGCAAAGAGCCGGCTCTGGAGAGCCAAGCATGGGAATGAAGCCTGGGCTCTGGCATGGCTGAATGGGCAGTTGAGATTTTGGGCCTTGGGATCTACATTAGCAAGCTCCAAAACATACTGAGCATCCAAAAGTATGATGAACTTGGCTATTTCCAAAGGCTCATCCTACTCTGATAATTTCATATCAACTTCTCCAAGCATCAGCATGTACTTCAGAGAGTTCGTTTGTTGTTGTTACACGGTGGTCTATTGAGCTGTCAACCTGAAATTTACCTTGCAAACTCCTATTAGAATCTGAGTTACCTATTCTTTGCTATTTTTTGTTTGTTTGTTTGTTTGCTTGCTTGCTTGAAGGTTATTTTTCATTAGGATAAATTCCCAACATTGGGATTAGTGAGTCAAAGTGCATATCATTTTTATGGCTTTTGTTACCTGTTCAGATTGCCTTTTTAAAAAATGGAAAAAAATTCATTTGCTGCAAGCCCTGAGTATACCAATATCTTACAACCTTCTCCAATTCCCTTTTAGTGATTTAAATATGTTGTTTTTGTTATTTGTTTGATGGGACCTGGTAATTATTTTAATATAATTTGAAAATATTTAATTACTCTGGTCTATTTTTCCTCCAGGTAGCATGACAGAGACTCTTGACATGTTTCAGGTATCTGTCCCTGGGCCCAGCCCTCTGTTTTCATCTTCTCATTGGCTAGGTTTAAAGGATTCTTTCTGTGGTTATTTAATTACTGTGGTGTGAACAATGGTAAAGGCGAGATCTCAGAGGAACGAGTGCCAAGCATGGAGAGGTATCTAAGGAAGGGCTTATTTCTGGGCTCTGAGAGAGGGTCCCTCTAGGTTTAGGAAGGTGCACACTGAACCTACTTCCTGTACTCCTTTCTTCCTAACCCAACCAGTTATGAGACGTTTTGTTAAAATCAAGTATGAGCAGCTCAAAAAAGTAAGAAGCCCTCTAGAGGTCGCTTCATTATGAGGCAGCCACATAGGAATGGGAAAGAACATTTTGACTGGTGGTTCTGACTGGTGGTTCACTGGCTAACTGTAGATACATGATACAGTTTCTTTATATTAAACACACAAGCAAACAAAATTGTATAAAGTTCAACATTTTGCAAAAATATTACACATATTTTGGAACAATTGATACAGTACGCAAGAGTATACACTTTTAAATAATGGTGTCATTTTCCAGTTTTGCTTCTGGGAGCCATCCTGCGTTAAGGTTCTATGTACTTATATAGATTTTTAAACATAACCTTGAATATTATTATGAAATATTATATGCATACAAGAAACAATAGGGAATGATGTAATGAATATTTCTTTACCTGTTATTATCCGGCTGTATCAAATTTATCAAACTCCCATATTTCAGATTTTTCCACATTTGGAATGTAAGTGCTCTGTGAAGGATTTCCTTGGTGTTTACTCTACATCAAGTTCCTGTACTAAGTTATTTTCACATGCATTGTATCCCTTAATGCAGTTTGTACTACCATCCCTCAAAGAGGTAGTATTATACCTAATTTATAGATGTGCAAAACTGAATCTCAGAGAGGGCAGGAGAGGAGTGGAAGTTTTACAGATAATGCATGAATGGAACTAGAGTCTAAGGAGCGATCTGTCAGACTCAGAACCAGCTTTGAGGCTTGATTCCTTCTCTCTTCAGTTTGGGGTGTGTGTGTGTGTGTGTGTGTGTGTCTCTGTGCATGCGCACGTGCGTCCGCGTGCATGTGCACGTGTATGCCTGAGTGTGTGTGGGTGTGATTGCATGTGTCTGAGTACACATAAATGAGACATCTGTGTCTGGAATGTGTGCATGTGAGTCCATACATGCACTTGAATAGGTGTCTTAGAACAAGGGAGAGAAGATCTTGTCATTTTAAGGGATGTGGCTCCTGGTAAGAAAAGGAATTACTCTTTGAATAGTCTAAGCATCTCTCAACACAAGTAGAGCAATGCCTATTCTCAGTCTTTTCCAGGGGAGGAATGGCCTCTCATTTTATTTTTTTATAGGAACATCTATCCCTAGCCTACAGTTTATGAGCAGCTTTCTGTCGTGGGCAGGAGCGTTGGCTCACTATAATTAATTCCTTTCTCACCCCCACACTTGAGAGTGAGAAATGAAAGGGCATTAAAGGGAATGCAGTTACAACCCACAAAGGAACTACATAAAATGTTACCTTTTGGCTCAACACACTGCTCTCTTCATGAGTCCTATTCCTAAGTCCCTACCGCAGCACTGAAGACAGGGTTTATTGCTGGCTGAGACCCAATCACAGATTCATTGGCAGTCATTCTCCAAGATTTGGTAGGGGTATTCATTAAAACTTTGCTGAAAGTAAAGATTTTGGGCCAAAGGTTTTCTCTTATCCCATATGTGTTACATGTAAGATAAATAAGGGCAAAGGAAAGAGATGAATTATTGGTGGAATTTAAAATCTGGAGTCAGAGAGTTGAGGGTGAGTCCCCACATTGCCACTTAACAATCTAGAGTAAGGTTAAGTCACCTAGATTTTCTGGATCTCAGTTTCTCTATTTGTAGAATAAGCATTACAATACATGTCCCCTACGGTTTAGGGGAATGTTGGGTGAGTGAAGTGTATACACTGCCTAACACAGTACCTGGCACATAGTCAGCTCTCAGTGCTAATAATGATGTAAATCAGAACCAGTTAAAGCACTCCTCCCATTTATCTTCCCATGTACAATTTACGAAGTGCATTCACGTCATGTCACTTCATCCTTAGAGCAACCCATTAAGACAAGCATGCATTCTCTTTTCTTTTGCACACGTTTCATAAGCTGAATGGATGGCTTGGTTAGCCAGTGCTCTTTCCATTGCAACAGGTGCCACCATGAGAGGAGAACAGTGGCCCTTCTAGCTCTAGAATGTGCTGGATGACTCTGTGAGGAAAACCCTCAAAACGCAGGCTCTGCTCCTTTCCTGTAGTAGGACAGATGGTCTTAAAGAACAGGGGCCTTACAGGCCAGAATCCTCACACCGACCTTTTCAGTACATGTGCAAAACCTCAATCTTGTTTCATTTAACAAATTTCAAAATGTTAGTTCTATTGACTTCTGTGTTTCTTTCTTTAAACAGGGCAGGTTTTCGGGTGCAATGTGCAAGTCAAGGTTCTACCTTCCTCTGTGAATCAGGAAAATAAATGATGGAGAGGGCTGGGGCAACTCCAAGGCTTGGATTTGATTTTTCCTTCCAGGGGAAGTCTCCACAGAGAAAGACAGGAAAAAGGCTAATTCAGGGAGGGAAGGTTCTATGGTAAAATGCAGATATCCTTTCCTGGTGTTCCTATCAGTCTTTGGTAATTTGGGGAAATAGGGAAAAAGAAACAGGTTGAGGGATTCGTTCTTCCCTTATAAAAGATGAAAGAAACAGAAAAAAAAAAAAAACAGGGAGGAAAGGAGAGGAAAGGGGAATATGAAACACTTAGTTAGCTTTAAAGTTTCGAGCCTTTTATCCTTGCAAATTTGGAAAACAAAGCAAGTATATAGAGTTATTATTATTGCTTTTTTAAAAAGATTTGTTTATTTATTTTAGAGAGAGAGATAGAGAGTGGGGAGGAGAGGCAGAGGGAGAGGAAGAGAATCTCAAACAGACTCCCCTCTGAATGTGGTACGCAATGTGGGGCTCCATCCCTGGACCTTGACATCATGACCTGAGCCAAAATCAAGAAGAGCTAGACACTTCACTGACTGAGCCACCCAGGCGCTCCAAGTTATTATTACCGTTTTAATCAATGTAACACATCCATCTACCCATTATCTGTTTACTGAAACTAAAATCTGTCATCAATGCATTTGGGTGAATGGTACCATCCTCTAGCCCTGGGTACCGACCGACCCCTTTCAAATCATGAAATGTCTCCATGTGCTCTCACAGAACCAGGTGGCGGACATTAATTTGGAAGTCTGTCCCTCGGGCATTCATCCATTTATTTTTATTTGTTTATTTAAAAAATTTGTCTACAAACACTTGCTGAGCATTTACTTTGTGAATGGAGGAGCTATCCTAAAGTCATTATTGCTGGATTCCAGGAGAGTTAGGTGAAGTCTGTATTTCTGGAGAAAGGGAGAGATTCAGCACAAGTAGTGGTGCTGCTCTTATATAGACCCAGGGAGAACGTAGATGGATCCTCCCCAGAGTGGAAAAGCAATGTTCCTGGAGACTAGGTGGTAGGTGTGGACACTCAGTGCTCACCATCTGCCGAACTAGAAGATGATTCTGCCTACATGTGCTCTGGCTGAATATTGAAAGTATTCAAAGGCGTACATCATGATGAGGTGGTGGTAAGGGAAGCAGGAGCCCTTACATCTTGGCGGAAAGGAAGTCATGCCCTCTGAACCATAAGGGAACTGGGCAATCTGGTCCCACATTTGGGAGATGAAGAATCTGAGACTCAGACAGAGAAGGTGACTTCACCTCAGTTCCCTTTTAGGCAACAAGGGCATTGAACCCACATCTCCTATCTCGTGTTTGATGTTTGATGTTTTTTGGCTTTGTTTTATTTTCCATAAACTGTACTGCCCACAAAACATTATAATACAAATAATCACAGAATCTTAATTATATCATTTTTTGTTACACGTGGTTTTGTTTGGGGAAGCAAAGATAGGTTCATTGAAGTTGGGAAGTGATGGGTAAGTAGAGGGTTGGCTAGGTGACAGATGCCAGGGCTGCATTGAGGCACTTTGAAGGTGTGTGTTCTCCAGACAGATGGATATTAGTTTAATTTTATGATAACTTTGTGGGTTGCATCCCATCAAAAGTAAAAAGCAAGAAAATTATTAACAAAACCAATCCCAGGGATTCTTTCATAGAGTCTGTGATGGGCTGCCAGTGAGGAGCTCAATCCTGACAACTGCCATGTGATGAGCTTGGAAGGGGACCTTCTCCAGGAGAATCTTGAGATGATTGTAGCCCAGTCCACAGCTGGATCACAACCTTATGAGAGACCTCGAACCAGAGGGTCCCAGGTAAGCCACATCCAGATTGCGGTCCCAAAGAAACTTTGAGAAAGTTACTGTTGTATAAGTTGCTCAGTTTTGGGGTAATCTGTGACTTACCAGTAGATAATTAATACATTATTCCTTGCTGGGATCAAGACATGTTCAGCCTCATTTTCATGTATCTTCTCCTTGAAGCCTTTGTCCAAAGCCTTGAAAAAGAGGGTCATAAAATTTCTTCTCATAATTGTTTTTAGTGAACACAGACATCAAACAAACCATTAACCACACAGCTAGATACTTTGTGGCTTTTTCAGAGTCATAAAAGTCTGAATCTGTGGTTGATTGACATGGAAACATCCAGTTATTCAGACACTATGCCCTAATCCTGATAATGCCTCATGTTCAGACAAGCCCCTCGGGGCTTCTCAGGCCTATGGTGCCCAGCATCTTAGGCTAAAGAAGGTGAACAGAAGGTCAGAAGCTAACTCCAGGAAGGGAGTGGAAGTGCTGTCATGTTAATCTTCTCAACACAGCCTTTTCTACTACAGTAGCTCCAGATGGCCTCCTTGGATGCCATGCATTATTTCTCAGTGAGTCAGTTTCCCTGGCTTCCTTTAGGTCAAGGATCCCAAAAGAACAGGAGAGGTAATTTGCAATCTCCTGTAAGCCTATGGCAGTTTTTATGTTAGTATCTAGGGAGACCCTCCTTCCCTGGGGGATTTGGGAGCTTTCTCTTGCCCTCTGCCTCCCCCTTCTCTAAGGGGAACTACTACTGCCAAGCATATTCTCAGAGCTCCTCAAAAAACATACCCAGCAGCATGTCCTGGCAAAAATAAAGGCAAGAATGAGGATAGGCTATTTCTAGATAAAAATTTAAAAAGTATGAGCAGAGAAGAAAAATTAAGCTCATGCGAATTTCCTGCTTCTCCCACAGTTGAAGGGGCCTATATACCAAGAATTTGGTTTCCCTTAATATTTTATTTGTGCAATATTTTAAACTTATCCAGAAAAGAAGAGAATAATATGATGAACTGCTATGTACTTTCACTCATCTTCAACACATACAGTGAATGTGGACTGTAGATTATTCTTTTTTTTTCTTTTTCTAATTATTATGTAGATTATTCTTTATGCATTTCCAAGACAATATACCACTAGTCTCTCTCTTTCTCATTCTCTCTCTGTGTCTCTCTATTTCTGTGTCTCTGTGTCTCTCTCCTCCAATGCTATTCCAGTGTATATCTTGCTGTTTCTTTTTTTTTCTAGTACCATGGTCTGGGCTGAATGCATAGGTATTGAGGTAATATGATTTTGCCTACATTTCTGTTCATTAAGCATTGTTTATTGAATCCTCACAATAGTACTCTGAAGACAATACTATTATTAATTCCATTTTACAGATGCAGGAACTGGTCTGGTGAAATGACGTCACTTGTTCAAAGCCGTGGAGATGGACAGTCTATGATACGAAGGAAGATCTATCAGAAAATTGATCAATACAGTTTAACAAATACTGTTTCCTCAAAGGGTTTGTTTTCCTCTTTCTTAAAATAGATTTGTTTGTTTTCCATGCAAAAGGAAGTAAGATAAGTCCTCATTTTTACCCTTTGCTGAGGTGGGAAAGTGAGAGGCAGGGATTGTGCTGAGAGCACATTGTGACCAATAGCCACAGGTCAGCTCAGGACATCCATCTGGGGTGCTGGGGAATAAAATTAGGGAAGGAGAATAGTTTATTTCAGCTCTGATCAGAATAAGAGCAAAGGAATCGATGTTTACCAAATGAAACTTACCTAGAATAGCACTTATTTCCCAAGTCCCATAGGTGTTACCAACTGAAACAGGAAATGAAAAGCTATTAAAATAAATGATCCAATAGTGTTCTTTAAGCAACAATCAGCACTTTGATGAAAAGGAAACCCGTACCACCCTCTTCTTTATTTTCTAAGCTCAAGCTCATAGAACTTTCTTGGTATGTCAGCACTAAATTTGGGTAATGACTGCTAAGTCCTAGACGCCAGTACTTAAAAGAAAGTAGAAGTTGAAAAGATCCTCTATACACGTGGGTGTTATGCTTACAGATAATTTGTTGCTAGAGCTAGAGGAAAGTTGAAAACATGGCTATAAAAAACAAAACAACATAGGAGCCAAGTCTTACATTTTATTTAATTTAATATGTTTGATAGAAAGGACAGAGATTTCCAAAATTCTTCTCTCCCATTTCCTCATGAGCTTTAAAGAAAGCGTTGTACCTCTCTTAATCTTGTTTCTTTCCTCATATTCCACTGAAATACCTGTGAAAAGTGCAAGGGGAGGAGAACAATAGAGGTAAAGTGAAAATGATGATGATGATGATGATGATGATGATGATGATGATGATGATAGTCTCTTTTTCCAGTATTATTTCTCATTGGTACCCAGAGTTATGATTTCTATGTAGTTTTATAGCTCTGGGGGCGTTTTAAAGGTGTTTTAAGGAGGATAGAGTAAAGGTCACTGTAGTAGGTGTTCTGAAAGTAAATGAATACATTCTATTTTATACGTATATATACACATTCTATTTTATATGTATATATACACAAAACCTAGTATATATCACATTTTCTTTACATATTCATCTGTCGATGGATGTTTAGGTTGTTTCTACATCTTGCATGCTGTGAATAATGTGGCAATGAACATCCAAGTGCTACTATCTCTTCAAGACCCTGATTTCAGTTATTTTGAATAAATACCCAAAAGTAAGATTGCTTTTTTACATGGTAGCTCCATTTGCAGTGTTTGAGGAACCTCCACAGGGTTTGTCTAGTGGCTGCACCAGTTCACATTCTTACCAGCATGGTGCAAGGATTCCGGTTTCTCCACATCCTCACCAGCACTTGTCTTTGGTCTTTTTGATCACAGCCGACCAGACAGGCATGCGATTGTATCTCATTGTGGTTGTCATGTGCATTTCCCTGAAATGAGGATTTACTAGAGATCTGTATACACTGTATCTATAGTCAGCGTTACTATATTTTACACTTAACAATCCATTGAGGGTAGATCTCATGTTAAATGTTCATACCACCGTAAAAAAGTGTATGAAGAGCTCCAAGTCATTTTGTAATTACTTTTGCAGATCATGTGTCTTCAGTGGTCACCCGAAAGTGTTCCAGGCCTGAACCACATGCATTACGGCTTTTATAAGCCACGTATCCAGTCCATAGGAAGAGGTAAGCTCTATTTTTGCTCTGCATTCTTTCTCCCTGTGCCAAGTTTTGCTGGCAGTAGGAAGGGTTGATTTAAATGACTGGTTAGTGCAGTGGAAAAGTCCTGAATACTCTAAAAGTAAAATTGTGGTAAATTAAATAAATGTGTGAAGTAAGACTAACAGTTTTGAAGGACTCTGGCTCCAGTTTTCGAAGCCATGCGTGTAATTTCTGAAGTTCAGTTCCCAAATTAAGGTTCCCTTCAGTCTTTCAAATTTGTATATCCCTAAGGATGCTTAAAGCAGAATTTTCCTTCAAACACCTTGTGCAATTTATCCCCAGAGAAGGTCATTCACAGGGATCTACTCAAGAGGTGACTGGTATATTTGCAGGATGTTTGACACCCAAGCTTTTGGTTTTGGCTGAGCTGTTAGTAACCTTGGGAGAAGTCCAGCAGAAGGGCTGTGAGTGAGGGAGAAGGTAGGGCCGCAACTGCACGATAGCAACACTGAGCGGGAGCAAAACCCGCTGCTTTCTCAGCCTTGCAGTGAGCCCACCAGCTGCATCTTTATTAATACGTGTCAGTACACACCGGTACTTTCATACCGGACGCAGTGCAGCTCTCCTCATGAATCCGGTGCTCCTACATAGTCTTTTAAGAATGTGGTAGGCTTAACATGTTGACTGTTAATTGCAAACTATTTATCCAAATGTGATCACAGTGTAGTGTAGAAATGGATATAACAAGAGTCAGGACTATGGGAAGGCTGCTAAGGAAATCAAAAACAAAAGTTTTCCCAAAACTTTTACCTAACTGACCCAGAACTTCCCATTTAGAGACTTCATTCTAAGTAATTATGGATCATTCTCTTATTCTCTATTATTTTGTAAAATTTGCTTAGTCCTAGATGAGCTAAAACAGCAGAAATTCCCCCACATGCAAATATACATATCTCCAAACAGGTTGATTTGAGAAAATATATCCAGGGTATATCTAGATGGTGATGGCTAGTATTACTAAAGGACTCAGACTTTAAACTATTATACTGCATATTTTGGGCCTCTTCTATTTGTGAAAGAGTCTAATTTGCTAAAGCTCAATTTCTATAAGTAGCTTTTTAAGACTATAGCTAGGTTGTGAAACAGAGTAGGCATATGGCGATGCCTAAAGCAGAATCTTGGATCAAATGGTACACAGGTCAACTCTAACACTTCAGCTGCCATTGTGAAAGAAAGAAAGAAAGAAAGAAAGAAAGAAAGAAAGAAAGAAAGAAAGAAAGAAAGAAAGAAAGAAAGAAAGAAAGAAAAGAAGAAAAGAGGAAGGAAGGAAGGAAGGAAGGAAGGAAGGAAGGAAGGAAGGAAAGGAAGGTGTGGTGCTGACCATTTGTGGTGGCAGGGGTGATACTATGACACCTTCACCTGGCAGAGGTGGAATGCCTAGAGGTTATAGGGGTCTCTACAGAGTATCTTGAAATATCAATAAAATACAAATATTTCAGTCTGTATCAGGCGTCATGTATATTAGATCCAATATTAGCAAGTTGAATCAACCTCTGAGGATTAAATAATTATGAAAGAAAGACTTAAGCTTGAGAAAATTTTAACCCAATAATTTAGTTTCTTGATGACAATTGGGTAAAGTGCCCCTTTTAAAGCAGCAGAGTATTTCATTCAGGTTTCTACATGAGTGGAGGTTGATAACCTCCTCACTCCTTTGAGGCAAGATCAAAATATTAGCATTTGACTTAACCAGAAGCTCCATTTCCACCAAGGGAAGAAAACAAAAAGCTGGAAGCAACCGCGGTTGTCATTGGGGGTCTCCGTACATATTCTTTTTCTTCATCTTCTGGGTGTCTTTGAAGATTGCACTTGTAATCAGGTGTGGCTTTTAGATTTGTTTTGTATCATGAAATGTAAATGAAAGTAACATGTGCTGGAGAAAACTTCAGGTTTGGCCTTCCATTGAGGTTGACTCAGAGCAGAGCTCCCAGCGAATGGGCGTGTACTATCCAAGAGAAATAAACCTTTTAAGCCACTAGGGGTTGAGAGTAGCTTCTCAAATGTTAGTGTTCATCAGAATCACTTGAAGGACTTTTTAAACTGATTGCTGGGCCCACTTCCAGAGTTTCTCATTTAGTAGCTCGGTGAGGGATGTGAGGATCTCTAACAAGCTGCTGGATGATGCCAACACTGTTCATTCAAAGTCCGTGCTTTGAAATCAACTACCTTAGGCTGTCTTGACCGAGGCAGAGAGGATACCCTGATTTATGTAAGTGAATATAAATGATGACCGTACATCGGTAATTGATTCTATGGTAGGCACTGTATTTCTTCACAATAATCCTCAGAACTGTGTTGCATTAATATCATCCATTTTACAGATTGAAAACTCAAGACTTCCAGAGCTTTAACGATAGCCCACAGTCTTAGATAGTAACTGGCAGAGTTGAAATCTCAGGCTGCCTGATATTAAATATTATGCTTGTATTAATCTGTTTTTGTATGATTCAGACTATTTTTTGAAGGTGTTTGATCACCTAAATAATGCTGCCTATCAAAGTACTGGGTTTTGGAACATATTCTCATTTAGTAAGATGGATACCGAGTTACTTCATTTCAATATGATTATATTTTAGGATAATTATGTTCTTTCTAGATGTGGTGGAGGGTGCAAAGATTAATAAAGTCCCATATGTTTTCATTGCATTTGCAGTCTTTTAGAGTTAGTATCTCAAAAGCAAGTCAGATTATAAATGTATTAGGACAAGAATAAACAAAAGACTATGGGAGTCCAGAGGAGGGAGGGATTCTATCCGGAGAGTGGATGAGAACCTATGAACTGAGCTATAAAGAGTGATGGATCTTTAGAGCAAAGTCAGAAGGAAACTGTACAATTGCAATACTGAGCTACAAATCACCACTGAGAAGATTGGTTTGATCCATAATTTTTTTAATTAAAAATATCCTTGGGACACTTTAATTCTTTAAAGGTTAATTAATAGATGTATTGAGTGTTATGGTAAGGATTAATTGAGGTGTGCTGGAGGAATAATAAGGAATTGAATGTATTATGTAGATTTTCTGCTAGGTCATTTTCTTATAAGACAATTAAATATGGTAGCAGTGATAGTACCACCTTCCAAATGATATTTCTAAGTAAATTGTTTAAATCCTCAATCTAGTTTTTTTTAACTGAAAATATAATAGCTAATAACTTTAAAAGTGCACACAGATGAAAATGATTTGTGAAAACAGTGATTTATTTATTTTTTTTAAAGATTTTATTTATTTATTTGACAGAGATAGAGACAGCCAGCGAGAGAGGGAACACAAGCAGGGGGAGTGGGAGAGGAAGAAGCAGGCTCATAGCGGAGGAGCCTGATGTGGGGCTCGATCCCACAACGCCGGGATCACACCCTGAGCCCAAGGCAGACGCTTAATGACTGCGCTACCCAGGCGCCCCGAAAACAGTGATTTAAAATATGTTTGTCCCCAGTTAAGTCCAGTGGAGTAGCTTAGTAGCTTGGTATAAGTTGGAAAGGAACTGGAATTTCTCTTGGAAAGGATCTTCTAGCATCTTGTGCCTTCCATAAAATAACTGGCACTTGTTAAGAAGCTAACACTTGCCAGAAATAAATGGAGCTGTTTTTGTGATGCTTTTTTCACATGAACATGTCACAGTGAAGTCAATGTGTCAGCTGCCTCATAAAGTTGATTGGATTTTGAATCTCACTTTATAGTAATCGCTTGCTTGAGGCATGTCCAAAATGTTGTTTCGAAACTGCCAATAAAGCCACTAGTTGACCATCTATAGGGACATTACTGTGAAGTGCCCAGACTGTTTTTTTCCTCCAAATTGTCTCCACGATACTCCTCCCTTGAATCAGCAACACAACAGTAATTCTAGGCTGACAAGTGGGGACTATGGGAAAGTAGGTAGATTTCACTCAGTGGAGTCTAGACACCAGTCCCAGCATGTCTTCTGCAGGGTAAGAGATCATCAGGGGTGTAGACTGTACACTTATACCATTTGGATTAGATTTTACAACTCCACCTTTTCCTAGGGAAGATGCAGAGCATTATTTCTGTTTGAGGAAATTAAGATCATAATGGACTTTGGATTTAGATAGACTCTTGGCCAAATCTGAGCTTTGCCACTTACTAGTGGGGCACCCTTGAATAAGTCCCTTAACTTCCCTAACGTATGGGCTGCGAGGGCCAGGGAAGCTTTGTGGAAGAGACAGATGTGGAAGACCTAGAATATGGAGGTGATTCTAAGATAGCGAAACTCCAAAGCTGCATTTGGTAACATAAGATTGAAAGGATCTGACTGATGTGGACATTCTGGTGGGATGGAAAGTTGACCACTTCAAGATGAAAATTACATTAAATCCTCAGAATTTCCCCTTCTAACATGAATTCATTGGATCTTTCCCAGGTACCAAGGTTTCTATCCCTGTGTGTGCTTTCCACTTAACCTACATCATCTAATGTGAGACTGAGGGTGACACCCCATCAGAGGGAAGTGTGGGTTTTAATATAGACATCTAGACTCCAAAGCTCTGATAGACCTGTCTTTTTGCAGTCAGAATTCATAGTAAAATGCTGCAAGGTCTTAAGATTTTGACTTTCCTTACAGCCATTGGGTTTGAGTTTAATATTTGTAGGAAAAAGTTTTCCAGGCATATTGAAAAGTTCTGGTTACTTAACTATACAAGGGGGAAGCCTAATACTTGTAGGTAACTCATCACACTTTAAAGCCACGTCTTTATCTTTGAAGTAAAACGGGATTTCTGTGGTGGTTGTGTTCCATTCTTAACATTTTCTAACTTTCACGTCTGGACCAAGTGTTTGTCTAACTGATTTTATTGTGATTCCCCCCCCCCCCACATGTGTGCCAACAAATGCTTGTGTTTCTCCTCAGTCCATCCCTTGAAATGTGGACTTAGAATATTCAGAAGAGAGCACATTTTATGCCCATTAACATGTCAGGTCATGAGCATGGGGATCAATAATGTTGAACCCTAAGACATAGCCCATCTTTACTTTTCAGACTCTGATTAGTTGGGATTTGACTACTCTAAGACAGTAGGCAGTAAGGGCTGAAGGGGGACAGAGGTGAGAGAAAGGCATGGAATAAAATGTCATTAGAGATCCTCTGAGTGGCTTTTCTCTTCCTTTTCTTGAAACAAATCTAGGCTGTAAAAAAGGGTCATATTTAAAGTGTGCTACATGGAATTTTTATTTGAGGAATCACAAAACATATTGTCTATTTCTACTTTTTCAGAATCTCTCTAAATTTCTCACATGGTATTTATTTTCCCATATTATAATTCAAGATGTCATATTTTTAAATTTCAGTTTACTCTGTAAAACCTGTCGGATTCTGTCAGAGAATAAGACTGCCTACTCGTTCCAACCTGATCCAATTTCTTGAACTGAAATAATAAGGAAAAATACAAACAATTTTGACAAGCAGCACTGTTAACAATGAGCTGAAATATCAGTGGATTTACTGGGAAATCCTCTACAGAAAATTTTCCTCTGCAGAAAACAAGGATTAGCCTTCCAGGCTTGTGAGAGAATATTTACCAATATTGTCCAAATTAATTCTAAAGAGTGGTAATACGTGTCACAAAAAGTATGTTTTGTCATTTGGGAAACTTTATGTTAAGCATATTTAACTTTAGGACTTGCCAGAGGCTTTCACATACTACCGAACAGTAAGACGCTTCAATGTATTTGACAACAGGAGCATTTTTCTCTTGGGCCTCATTTCAGGACGAATCTTCAGGAGAGGACATTTGGCAAAGCTGATTTAGATGGCTTACTTTCATCCTGATTGTTTCAATCTAATAAATAGCATGGGGCACACACCTAACCTTTAAAAGGTGGATATTAGGAAGGCTCATCCCATGACTCTTTTGCAACTTGGTGTCTCTGTCAGAGTCCTAGAGAGATCAGGGCATTGAGTCAGATAAAAGGCTTGGGAGGTACTCTTAGTTGTTGCCCCCACCCCCACCGCCTCAGTAGTCCTTCTATCTAGTGTTAGTGCTGCTTCCCGAAAGCAACGTTTGCTCCTTCCTGGGGCTGGGAGTAGGAGTGCAGTGTGAAGTGTAATGATGGTGTTGTCCCTTTGACAGCTTTCCTTGCAGCGAGGGGGGCTAGGTGACTCAGTTATGGTCAAATACACAAAATGGGAGCACTGTTAGTAGAGGTCAAGCATCCTAATAGGAGGCAGGTCTCAGGTACCAGACATTTCTGCTTGCATCGAATGTGTTTAGACTTCTCGTGTCCCTCCTGTGAGGGTGAGGTAATAAGGGTGAAGATAGCAGAGCAGGGGCGGGGGGGTGGGGAGGGGAGGTTTCTTGGTGGCTACTGCCCTAACTGTGAGTGTCTTCACAGTGCATATTACTGTCTTAGGCAGCTTAAAATTTTCAATATATGTATTTATTTGTATTCCCTAATATAAACAACTGTACCTCATTTTCTTTATCCAAACTCTGTTCTTCAAATTATAAGTGTTCAAAATCAGCAAGGGCCTCTCTTTGAATGTTTTGAACTGTGAACAAAAAAGTTGGTAACTTTTTCTAACACATGCAGCATTCAAACAGCTTCTGTTTGATTTTTCTTCATCCTTTTTTTTTTTTTTTTTTTTTTTTTGTGGATGAAGGCTAAGCAGGCCAAAGACTGCTAATAAATATACTTATGTTCATCATAGGCCTGTATTCCTATGTAATGTTTTAATGAAAAAAAGAGAAATATAAAGAAAAAATGGACAGCGTGTACTGTGTAAATCTAGTTAATAAATTTGAGTCATCACACCCAGCACATTCACTACTTGATGATCATAGACCATTGGCCTGGTCATGCAAACAGCTACATAAATTCTCCCAACCAGTGCTGAGTCAGCTGGTAAGATTGCTGATTTCTTTACAGTGTTTTGTGTCTATGATGGGACAAATGGATATGGAGATTGTTTTTAACTTAAAGACTGCTGATTTCCATATTTATAAAATAAAGGAAAAGTACCAGCAAAAAAATAATTAAAAAGATTTTAAAAAGCAATTATTATTGGTTAAAGCTTTGAATTTCCTGTACCATTTCAAAGAGGTTTGTTCAACTAAGTTGTTCAGTCTTTGAAGTGAATCAGTATTCTGACTGTGTTGATTGTAATCTGTCATTTTCCTTCCTTCCTTCCTTCCTTCCTTCCTTCCTTCCTTCCTTCCTTCCTCCCTCCCTCCCTCCCTCCCTCCCTCCCTCCCTCCCTTCCTTCCTTCCTTCCTTCCTTCCTTCCTTCCTTCCTTCTTTCCTTCCATCCATCCATTCATCCATCCATCCACCCATCTTTTCTTCCTGCCTGCCTGGCTGCATTTCATTCATTCTTTCTTTTTTATTCTAGTTCCCACTGAGTTTTACACCCAAATAGCTGTGCAGCTTGGCTGGCAGGGATTCTGGAAGCTGGTTACATGTTCCTTGGGGCAAAGAATTTCTATGTAAGAATCAGAGGTATCAGAGAGTGCTGTGAAATTTGGGATTCCAGGCATGCAGTATTGACAGACACTATGTGGTAAGGTATGGTATTTAATATGTTTTTTAGTTTATGGAAAGTTTAGACACAGTAGTTGATGTCCTCACCTCTGCCTTCAAGTTGTTACCATGTACTCTTGTTCCCCAGTCTCAACCTGTCCCACTGTGCCCTCCACACTTGGTACCTTGTCTGAGATTGTGGATTATGGCTGTGGTCAAGGAGCTCGTGTGGGAGAAGGAATGGAAGTCTCGAGACTCATTCTAATTCTCTACCTATTTATTTCCCTAGTTACCTGTCCAAACCAACTCGCTTTGCCTAACCTAATTAGTTACCTGCTTAACTTCCTAACTTTTCCAAATATAATTAATAAGTGTGTTAGTTTTTAAAGTCCACAAATGTTAAGACTTTGCTTCATATTTTTTTTTTACATTGAGATAATTGGATTTACAGAAGAGTTACAAAAATAGTAGCAAGAGTTCCCAAATACTGTTTATTCAATTTCTCCTAATTTTAACATCATGCATAGCCATCTTACAATTAACTAAGAAGTTTACCCTTGGTAAAGTACTGTTAACTAAACTACAGATTTTACTCAGATTTTGCTAGTTTTACTCTGATATCCTTCAATACTAAGAAAATTCCAGAATCCCACATTGCATACAGTTTTCATGTCTTCATAGTCTCCCCCAATCTGTAATAGTTCCTTAATCTTTTCTTGTTTTATTTTGTTTTTACCAACTCCGAAGTTTTGAAGAGTACTAGTAAGTTATTTTGCACAATACCCCTCAATCTGAGTTTGTGTGATGTGTGTGTGTGTGTGTGTGTGTGTGTGTGTGTGTGTGTGTGATATTTTCTAATGATTAAATTGAAATATTCATTATGTTAAGTGATGAGACTGCTTCAGGGTATCATATAGGAAGGTATTATATAACTATTTTCCTGCGATTAATAAATACTTGGGGGTGGGAATGCTTTGAAAATACATCAGTATCCTGTCTCCTCTTGTTGTTACAAAGACCTTGAAACCATGCACTTCAAGAACCAAAGCAAATATTACTATGTTATTTTAATAGTGATTTTCTGGTTTCCTTATTTCTTCTATATTGAGACTACTCTGTAAGGAAGAATTATCCTTTTGCCTCCATTTATTCATTTATCTTTTATGTACTTATATTAACATGGACCCATGGATATGTATTTTAGTCCCTGGATTATGATCCAAACTTTTGCTATTTATGTTGCTCAAATTCTTCTAGTTGCGACCAGTGGAGCTCTTTCAGATTAGTTCCTGTGTTCTTTCAGCCTATTCCCATTCTATTTGGAAGAGTGGGGAGGGACTCCCTTATTTTGCATACCACAAGATACTCTGGAGTCATCTTGTGTTTTGCTTGTCTCAGTCCTGAAAATAATCATCTCTCCAAGAAGATTGTGTTTGTCGGAACATGGAATTCAGAAACTAAGTTGTAGGTATTAGGTTTTTTTTTTTTTTTTTTTTTTTTTAGGATTTTATTTATTTATTTTTGAGAGAGAGAGAGCATGAGTGGGAGGAGGGGCAGAGGGAGAAGTAGACTCCCCACTGAGCTGTGAGCCCCACGGGGGACTCAATCCCAGGACCCTGGGATCATGACTTGAGCTGAAGGCAGATGCTTAACTGACTGAGCCGTCCAGGTTCCTGGTGTTAGGTGTTCTTATGGCTACTGTGGTGACACAACTCCTTGGTTCTTCTAGTGAACAGACCTGACAAATATATAAATGTTTACTAACCCACCTCCAAAGAATTATTTGCATATACTATTTATATATAAAAAAAAGGTTTGTAATAATATCCCTGATTTCAATCTGGCAATTCGGGGCTCATTTACGCTAGTCTTTACTCTTACAGCTTCTTTCTCTGACAATGAGGAACTAACTCTCATTCACACTAGTGTACACACAGAGTTGCTAACTCTTAAACAAATTGACCAACCAGAATACAGTTTCTGTGAGTTGTCTTTAAGTCTTATAATACACAATCAAAACACTGTTTCCAAAGTTACTTAGGTGAGCTCCTTTCTTTCCCATCCCCTTTTGAGGAGTGAGATGATTCATTGGCAACACAGAATTGCTTTTCACAGTTTTTACTACATCTTGAAATCCCTGCATATCCTGGTAGATTTGGGAAAAAAAAAAAATCCGAACAGTAAAACTTATTCTATGTGGTGTACAGTTCTATCATTTGGGGAAAAAATGCATAGAGTCATGTATTTACCTCCATAATTCACATTTAATATGATCACTGAAAAAATTGAACTACAGTCTGCCATATTGTTCATGTATGTGTTCCATTTAATTTTGTTTATTTTCTTCTGTTTTTCTGTCTTCCTTTGGATTATTTGGACATATTTATGATTATATTTTATCTCCTCTATTGACTTATTATTAAAACTCTAGAAAAAAGTGTAATGGTTTTCCTAGGATTATACATCTTACATTATATATCTTTATTCAATTAAATACTACCTTAAAAGAATGTTATACAGCTTGAATATGTAATTTAAGATCATACAACTGTGTAGTCTCAAGTCTTCCCATCCTTGTATTTTTGCTGTCATATATTTTGCATGTTCTATAAATACACACATTTTTCATGCCTGAAGAATTTCCTTTAACATTTCTGAACAATCAGAATTAACATTCAAATAATATAACCCAATATTTATGACAGTATTTTTCCAAGTCCTGCCTTAGAATAATACTGGTGTCATTAATACTTGGTGCCATTATTATCATATATTTTATATTTATGTATGTCATAAATATAAAATGCATTATTACTATTTTTGCCGTAAACAACCAGTAATCTCTTAGAAAAATTAAAAATAAGAAAAATGAGTTTTATGTTACTTCCATTTATGCCATCTCCAATACTGGTGATTTCATTCTGTGGACCCAAGTTTCCAATTACTATCAGGTTGTTTTTCTGAAAAGTTCCCTTTGACATTTCATACAGAGTGTATCTTCTGGTAAGGAATACCCTCAATTTTTGTTTTGGATTTTCTGAATCCGTGTTTACTTTTCCTTTGCTCTTTATAGTTCTGGGTTGACGGTTGTATTTATTGAACTTTTTTTTTTTTTAGCACTTTAATGATACCATTCCATTTTCTTCTAGGTTGTGTGATTTTGAACAAGAAGTCTACTATAATTCTTATCTGTGTCCTCATTCAATAACTTCTTTTGGTTTCTGGTTGCTTTCAAGATATTCTCTTTGGTTTTAAACAATTTAAATAAGAAAGGTGTAGGGCTGTATGTGTGTTTGCAGGGTGATAAAGCTCGGCACTCTCTTAGCTTTTTAGATCTCCAATTAATTTTAAAAAGTTCTTAGCCATTACCTCCTCAGGTTTGTACTCTGTCCTGCTCAAACCTCTCTTTTTCTTCTGGGATTCCAGTTACTCAGAGCACTTGATATTGTCACAGAGCTCTTAGTTACACTGCTTTTGTTCTTGTTTTGTTTTCATTTTTATTTTTTTTAGCTTTTCACTTTTTGTTTCTGAGTCTTTCAGCTGAAAATTCCCAAAGTCATTGATTCTTTCGCACTATTGAGTCTTCTGATGAGCCTCTCAAAAGCAGTCCTCATCTTAGTTGCTATATTTTTCATTTGAAGCATTTATATTTGAATCTCTCTTATAGCCTCCATCTCTCTACTGACACTACTCCTCTGATCTTGCTTGCTTTCCACCTTTTTAAACCTGGGCACCTATCCTTTATAATTATTTTAAATCTGCTGAAGAATAGTTTCAATCTTTGTCAGATCTGAGTCTGGTAGTGATGATTGCTTTGTCTTTTGAAAGTGTGTTGTACTTTCTTACTTTTTGTAGGACTCCTAATATTCTGTAGCAAGGTGACTATCTTGGGAAGGACAGTGGAGACTGAGGTAACTAGTTTCATGCTAGATAAGATATTTATGGGTAAAATGTTCCCTCTGCTAGGACTTTACAGTGAAGTTTGGTGTTATTCTAATTGGAACTTGGGATTTGAAGTTTGTGGTCCCTGTGTTTATCCTCAGTTGCCACAGGCTTCAAATTCCTCTAGCTAAACTTTGTGCTTAAAGCAGGGGCTTATTTGCCAGATAGCTTTTCTCAGTGTCTATTCCACGTGGAGCTTTTGTTCTCCATCTCAACAAGACCTCCCAGGTCTCCCACCTTCTCGTCCCTCTCCTACCCCTTCAGGCATGATTTCCCGATTACTTGTTACTCGATGCTTGTTACCTCAGCAATGGCAGGCGGTAGGGCCTTATGTGGTTATTCTGATAAAGGTTATTCTGATAAAGCCTCAGTCTCAGTGACACCATGGCCCTGGGTCTGTGGTCCTGTCAGTGCTCCTAACACCCCTTGGCTGTTGTTGTGGGTCCAGCACCTATCCCTGCCCATCCTCCAGGGGTTGAATTTATTTTCTGGTTTTCCCTCCGGGGTTTCATTACTGTCCTTAGCGTATCAGTGTTTGCTGCCCTTCTGGACTAGGATCCTGAGACTGCTGCAGCAATTGCCACAGGCTTCGTGGTTTAAAGTAATAAATTCCATCCCTCACAGTTCTGGGTGTTCAAAATCTGAAATCCAGCAGAGCCACACTCGCTCCAGGGGCTCTATGGAAGAATCTGGCCCTTTCCTCTTCCAATTTCTGGTGGCTGCCCTAATATTTCCGTGCTTTTAGCATGTCTCTGCCTCTGTTTCACGTCATTCTTTCCTCGCTGTGTTTTCTTCTCTGCTGTCTGTCTTGTGAGAATACACGTTGTTGCATTGAGGGCTGTTTTGTGAAGGTCTCAGCGTATCGATAACAGATATTGTGGTCGGATAGGCCCTTGTGGTTCTTATTATGATTGCAAGATGCCCTTCATCAACAACCGTCAGGAAACTCTGAAACATATGGAGGTTTATTATTTACAAGACCCGGAAATGACACAGCTCACCTGGGGTCACACAGCGAGGTCAAGCCAGGGAGCAGGGAGAGTACATGGGCAGCTGGTTCTGCTTTAATTGAGGTCAAGGATGAAGGCCTAGGGTTTCACAGGTTCCTTTCTTACTGGTGAATTTAAAACCTGGGGCGCCTGGGTGGCTCAGTCGGTAAGTGTCTGATGCTTGGTTTCAGCTCAGGTCATGATCTTGAAGTTGTGGGATCCAGCCCCACCTTGGGCTCTGTGCTCATCTGCAAAGTCTGCTTCAGATTCTTTCTCCCTCGTGCTCTCTCGCTTTCCTAAATAATAAATAAATAATTTTTCCTAAATAAATAAATAAAACTAAAAGGAGCCTCAATCGTGAGAGGTGGCCTGGCACTTTATCTAGTCCTGTTTCTTGCAATGCATTTATTCATTTTAAGTGGATGCCTCTTTGAAATGGATGTCCCAGCAATCAAAGCTTAGATCAGGCACTTGCATTACGAAAAGGAAAAAAAAAGAAGCAACTGTCAGGGTTTAAAATTACAAGGGCCCACCCAGATAATCCCAATTAAACTGCTCCTCTCAAAAATCCTTAATTTAATCATATCTTTCCCCATTAAGATAATTTTCATAGGGTTCAGGGATTTGGGCATGGACATTTATTCATGAAGGGAGAAGGCACCATTCAACACAGTGCATCTTCTTTTTTTATATCATTTTTTAAAGATTTTATTTATTTGATAGAGTGAGCACAAGCAGAGGGAGAGGGAAAAGCAGGCTCCCCACTGAGCAGGGAGCCAGATGTGGGGCCTGATCCCCAGACGCTGGGATCATGACTTGAGGTGAAGGCAGACGCTTAACCGACTGAGCCACCCAGGTGCCCCAACACACAGCATCTTCTAACTCAGATACAGGCATTTGTTCAATAGGAGAGGAAGGCATGTCCAAGTGGAGTCCTGTGCCTCACTAGATGTGATTGCTGTTCTCTCCCAGGTCTGCCTAATGGGGGACATTTTCTTAGGACTTTCTACAATCTTTGTATGAGCACCTGTTGAGATTATTACAGAAAAAATCTCAAAGAGAATGCTGACTCCTCTAATTTCAGTCATCCCAGGGGCTTTAAACTTTCGCACCATGCATTCTTGTCCTTCACCCACTTTCCAACCCAACTCAAGCCGGTGTTTGCATCTTGTCTTTCTTGTAGGTAACTTTCCCTGTCTCTCTCTCCCTCTCTCACTCTCCCTATGTATATGTGTGTGTGTCTTTTACCAGTTATATCTCTGATAGGATCAAGAAAAGTTGTGAATCTGCATTGGGTATCATCATTGAGAAATATACTTTGCTAATTTACTTTTTATAAAATGACATCTTGCTGTTTTAATTTTCAAGTCCCTGATTATCAGAAAATGACAGTATTTCAAGTTTGTTGAAATAGTTGAGAATCCCACTTAAACTTTGTTCATGAAGAAGAAGCATCATCAGAACATTTAAAGAAGGGATGAGCTGAGGAGCAAGGCTATATATACGTTTAACGTTCCAGGTGCTATTTAAACATGGGCTAAACAACTACTTGGTTGGAATGTGTCAGAGACAATTAGTAACATTTGAAATAAAAGACCTTCAAGTCTCTTTGAATCCTGACTGTGTACTTGGCGATAAAAGAATACACAGAAATGAGCTGTATCTCAAAGTGCTAAATTCAGAGCAGAAAAACTTTTTTAGGATCCTTTCCCCCTTTTTGATGCTGCCTCTGTTGGTTCATTTCCCCTCTACTCTTTACCTTCCCCCCTCAAGGAACAAGATGTTGATACCATTTATCTAATGGCCACTCAGTTTAGCTCCTTCTAAAACATGCCAAGTTTTAACCTAGAATTTGCGGTCTTTCATCTCAATTGTCTTAAGATCCTTTTTGTCTTCTTTCTTTCTCAGGGAGATTTCTCATCAATAAACTGAAGCTCATTTCATTGTAAAATGAAGCAGCTGCATGTGGTGTTAAGTGGGGACTGCTGTGTGGGAGATAACAGACTGATGGTCAGATAAAAGCTGTGTCTAACAGAAAAGTAGGAACAATTCAGCAAATTGCTGGACTAATTTCTAATGATAGCCTGATTTAAAAGACTGCATGATACTGCATGAAAATCCCAAAATTTTGGTTGTTTCTGGGAAGCTTTGGGGAAATCACAATTAGAAAAAAAAATACAAAACAAAACTTCTTGTTTGTTTTTCTTTTTGTTTTGACTTTTCTTACTGTGGTGCAGAGATATGCTGTTGTTTGAGTATAAGGATAACCTTTCCCCTATTCCAGAATCTATCATTCTATATTGGAGGCCAAAATAATGGCTTCTCCAAAGGATTCAGTCTGCAAAGGAATAAGACTGCATAATGCTTGTAACTATGTTACATGTTATAAATGCCATGTTATAAATGCCAAAGTCTAGAGAAGAGAAAGAGTCCTTCTTGGTTCCTCTTTGAGAAAAAAAAAATAATCTTTCTATTAAGAATTTATTTTGGATCAATGGATAACAACCTCCTGTGGCGACTTTATTGCAGTCACAGATCACTGAGGTCAACAAATCTGTCTTCTCATCTCTGAAATGTTTCAAGAAAAAGATTAAACATCTAATATCATCAAAATATCTATAGCTAGGGAGTTGGCAGAACTAAATTCTCATCCTGGTTTTATCACTGACTAGTTTGCTCTGGAAAATTTTCTCCAGGTAGAAGGACCATAGGACCCTCAACTATAATAGAACAGAAATAAAACTGAACTGTCCCAGGGATAGCTATGAAGGTCTATGGGATGGCCATCTTGCCTATCTTAAGAATTGCAAAGCAAAGCAGTCTCATGCTTTCCGCAATGGATGGTATATACCTTTTGTTATATCTAAGTATCTTGAGGCATAGGACTTAAGGAAAGTGAATCATGCATTTGAAGTAGTCCCCATCCAAGCGTTTCCATTATATTCAGTAATTGTTCTTCCATCAAGACCTCAGTAGAGGTCAGAATGGTTGGCACCTGGTACTACTGTTGTTCAGAAAGTCAAGTCAAATAGTGTAGGAGTTAATCATATGGGCTCTGTGGTCAATTGACCTGTTTTAGAATTCTAGAGTCCCTTCTACTAGTCACGTGAACTTACGCAAGTTATTTAACCTGTTGAGTCTTAATTTCTCTTACCTGTGAATTGTGGTATCATAAAGCAACCTACTGAGGTAAATGAAAATATGAAATGAGACCTTTTATGTAAATCATGGTGCTAGTACATATCGGTGATTCAATAAACGTTAGTTATTATTTTTATCAACCCAAACCCTTTTAACTGAATTATGTTTAGAAGATATAAAGTACTGTGTAAAATATAACTGAAACTTCCAGATGGATTGTGGTATTAAGGTATTTCCCACTTTATTTTCCTTCTATAAGCATCTGTAAGCATCATTAAATTATGCTAATAAACACTGACTCATATCCTCTACTTCTACCTCTATCCTCTTAAATTTTTGTTTTTGTAGGAATACTTTATTTCATGTAATAGTTCCCTTGTGAGCAATTTAGAGACCTAAGAGCTTTCTCACTGATTATTTCACTTTCTTTCTGTTAGAGAGAGAGACCTCTGGGTAGCCAATTCAGATCCGGCAGGTTGTTAAAGCCAGACCTGTCATTTATTCATTCCTCAAATATTTATTGAGCAGTTACTGTGTTTCATGTAAACTTCTAGCTGCAGTAGTAGATAGTGCAAATATTAAGGAATCTAATTTTTTCTAGTCTCAGTGAATGAAAGTCTGCTACCCATCTGAATTCATTGCTATGAGTGTCAGAATTAAAAGTCTCAGGACCTGAGAAAGCTCTCCATGGAGAGTGGTTGGGGGTGATGGGTTTAGAAAGAGTCAGCAATCAGACTCTCACTCCAGAGTCCTATGGGTATCCAAAGTGAGGTCTGTAACCTAAAAGAAAGGGTTCATTTTTTTCATCTAATTTTTATATAGTTACTTTGCAGCTTCTGGATGCCCCTCTCTTGGGGTTTAAGTATCAAAGACTTTATTCTTCTCATGGTCTCTTCTTGTTCTCCCTTCCTCTTAACTACACCACTCTGCATTTTCTCTTTCCTGAACCTCCCCATTAAAGGAATGTTGCAGAACACGCAATTTTTTTTTAATAAAACATTTTGTTTATTATACTAGTAAATTTTCTTTGGATTTGCCAAATACCCTCAGTGGGTCTGAAGGATTTATATGGAAATTAAGGCAGCACTACATCTGCCTAATTAGACAGATGTACTCATAAAAGGAGCCCACTGCCTACTGGAATTGGAGGAGGATTGGGCTAGGGGGAACTCCTCCTCAGCTGTTAGGAGCTGTTAGCATACAGGCTTCAGTCTCCTGGGACACTTCCTTGCTCCACAGGCAAAGGGAGGATAAGTTCTTTTTCACATCCAATAAAGTATCAAATTAACCTCCCTCCCTACTGTTACAGACTTAACGTTACATTTAAGGAAAGCAGGTTGCAGATTTCAAGAAGCAGCAGGGACCACTGTACAGGTGCAGAGGTTCCACACCTTGGCTGCACATTAGAATTACCTGGGGACCTTTACACCTTCTTACGACTGGGGCCACCTAAGACCCATCACTGTTCAGAATCCTCCCAAAACCAACTTGAGGAGTAGGATATAGGTCCCGATGTAAACAAAGAAAATCAGCATTTAACATCATTCACCTGTGTTTCTCACGATGTTTGAACAATTAAGTAACCTTGATGGGCCAAATCACAGTTGCTCAGCCTTGTCATTTGTAACAAAAATTGGCATACACATGTTCAGAACTGTTATGCATTCACAAAACACACAACACAGAGCCAGCCCAGAGAGACAACACTAACAGGTTTAGAAACGTACACCACACAGCAACAGATACACATTCACGCACACGGATTCATTCCTAGAGCCTCACAAACAGGCTCCGAGACATGTACACACCCAGACTCACGTAGACCCCGAGACCTCCTAGGAAAGAGATCCACACTTCCAGAGTCACGCAGATTTAGGTGTTGGTACAGAGACACAAATAAACACACACACATACCTATTTAGTTTTTTCGTTTTGTTTTGTTTTTGAAGATTTTGTTTATTTATTCGTCAGAGAGAGGGCGTGCACAAGCAAGGGGAGCAGCAGGCAGAGGGAGAAGCAGGCTCCCCACTGAGCAAAAAGCCTGATGTGAGACTAGATCCCACCTGACCTGAGCTGAAGGCAGCCGCTTAACCAACTTAGCCACCCAGGCACCCCAACACATACATATTTGGATGATTCAAAAGCCCACATGTATCAGCTTAGCCGCAAACACACAGAAAGACCATTAGAGATACTCAAAAACAGAAAGAGTAACCGAGAATGAATCTCATGGTTTCTTAATTATATCTCAATAAAGCCGTTGAAAAATTAAGAGTAAGAATTGCTGAGACACACTTAGACAGCCAGCAAACAAAGATGGAAGAGGAGACATACAAACCCAGGAAATCTCCTTTAGTCGCTCTGAAACTTCTTTGTGTCTGCAGGTTTTTGGAGCGACATGTGGTGTTATTTGCTGTCTATTGGTGGATAACACTTTCGCCAAACTCACTTGCAAGTTCCCTGGCCCCTTGCCCAGGTAGGTCGTTTGGAAGGCAGGATTGAAATTCCAGCCTCCGAGGAGCGAATTATACATATTTTTCTGGAAAAGGAGATTCTGTTGAAAATGTTCCTCCCATGGGAACCTGCAAATTTGAGGGGCAAGTAAAGAATGTTTCACTGGGGTTTGAATGCTGACAGAGATCCAGACAGTAGAACAAAATACCCTGTAATAATGACAATAAAGAAGTAATGTCTTTATGGCCTTTTATCGTATAAATTGTCTTGTACCTACTAACTCAGTTAATGATATCACAGAGCTGTTCCCTGTGATCCCATTTGAACTTCAGAGTAACCAAATGAAGAAGAATTATTTTTATAAACATTTTACACTTGTTGAAATTACTCCCAAGAGAAGCTATGTAACATTTTTTAGGTCATCCAGCCACTAAATTGCATATTTAGAAGTCAAAATTCATGTCTCTTGGACTTATGAGCCAGTGCTCTTGGCAGCTGTGTTTGAAGGCCTCCACAGACACTGGGCTTAGGGTTGATCTTTTGGCTATTCTTACTTTACATATGGGAAAGCTCAAGATCAGAGTACTTTACGCTGAGCTCCCAGGGGCACACACAGACCTAAACCTAATATTCTTTTTTTTTTTTTTTTAAGATTTATTCGACAGAGATAGAGACAGCGAGAGAGGGAACACAAGCAGGGGGAGTGGGAGAGGAAGAAGCAGGCTCATAGCAGAAGAGCCTGATGTGGGGCTCAATCTCAGATCGCCGGGATCACTCCCTGAGCCGAAGGCAGACGCCCAACCGCTATGCCACCCAGGCGCCCCTAAACCTAATATTCTGATTCCTGTTCTAGGACTGATGTCACTAGACAAATGAGCTTTTGAAATAGCTTTTGAACTGTATGTGAACTGGGCTAGATGAAGAAACTGAAGCTTAGGAATCAAGATTGAATTAAAAACCCAATGGCCATGCCTTGAACATCCCCCAAAGGAGCCTGGGTTTCCCTGGAAGGCAATAGGGTTCTGTCTACTTCTCTCTACTCGTTTGTTGCTTTTCTGAGGACTGTGAAACTATCCTCACTAGCATTTGGTCCAGTGATGTCTCAGAACGCTCTTGGAGGAGACTGCGTTCTACCCACAAGCGTGGAGGTACAACTTGAACTTCAGGAAGATGTTTTGTCTGTTTGCCATTTTCTTGGGGTGTGGGTTTGGCTGGAATTTAAAATGTTCAGTAACTGAGAAAGCATCCTGATTATATTGTAGAATTTCCTCTAAATTCTCTCCTCAGAAACTGAGTGTGATTATGAAATTCTTTAGTATTTAATTCCATGGATAAGCGATTGGGGGGAAAAAAAGGTAAGGCTCCTTAAAGAAGGTGATAATGACAAAAAGGTGGAGAAACACATTAGATCATATACCCCAGGTCCCCTTATTATTCATTTAAACATTTCAAATTGTTGCCAATTTTAAAACTTAGAAGATTTTATGTAAATGTCTAAATTCCTGGTGTCTTTTAAAAATGAAAATCAGATCTGGCAACTGTGAACTGATGGTTTCCATGGCAATAATTGACCAAACCTATGTAGCAGCGTCACCAATGAGTAGGTCACATGCTCTGTTATGCATCCCAATCCGTCACATTCCCCACTAATTATGTTCATCTGACCCATTTCACTTCTCTAAGGTACCTGTCTGGACACTGCAGGTATCTATTAACATTCCCAGTATTCAGATAAAATCATTACAATTTCAGAGACAGATGTTCTGGTAGTTCAGGGAGAGAAAGTCAGCAAAGCATTGAGAGCACAAAGATGGCTTCATAAGAAAAGTGGGAATGAAGCTGTCTTATAACAAATCAAGATTTATTGAGGCAATAAAGGAGGGTACTTTAGTGGAGGGTGCATAAGAAGAACGAGAGATAATGCAAAATTAAATTCTGGTGGACAAAAGACCAACTGTGCAAAGTGAAACTTTTAAACATTTAGAGTAAAATGTGAAACATTATATTTACAATCTTAGGTTTGCAAAGATTTTCCTTTTTAAACGACATAAAAAAAGGACGAACCATAAAGGAAAAAAAGTGGGTAAGTTTGAATCCGTTCAATAAAGAACATCTGTTCATCTAAAGACATCATAAACAAGGTAAAAAGACAAGGAACAGATTTTGAGAAGATATTTGCAATGCATAAAACTGACAAAAGCTAAGTATCCAGAATTTATAGAGCACTTCTACAAATCAAAATGAGAAAAGATAAACAATTCAATGAATAAAATGGGCAAAATATATGAAAATGTCATTCACACAAGATAAAAGACAAATGGCCAATAAGTACATGAGAATGTGCTCAATCTGACATGTTATCAGAGACAGGTGGATTAAAACAATAGAATGCTATTATTCTGTACCCCTGAGACTTACGTAAATCTAAAGTCAAAGAATGCCAAAGCGCTAGACACAGATGTGGCAAATTTGGGAATTCCAAACAGTAAAAGCTGGTACACACCCTCGGGGGGCAAAGGACAATGTTGGATAAATTGTGTTATGTACATACTTCTTAACCCAGTAACTTTAGTGCTATGTATGTACCTTGAAGAAATTTTCATCCATGTGCAAAAAACAATGTATGCTTGACTGTCTATTATATTATTGTATGTGGTTGGGAAGCACATCTTAAATTGAAAATTAAGATTAGGGGCACCTGGGTTGCTCAGTCAGTTAAGCATCTGCTTCTGGCTCAGGTCATGATCCTGGGGTCCTGGGATCCAGCCCAGTATCAAGCTCTATGCTCAGTGGGGAGTCTGCTTCTCCCTCTCCCTATACCTGCCACTCCCCCTGCTTGTGTGCTCTCTCACTCTCTCTCTGCCAAATAAATAAAGTCTTTTAAAAAAAAAAGAAAAAGAGGGGGGGGAAAGAAAATTAAGATTGATTGAAAACATTTTAAATGATCCTCAACAGAAAAAGTGATGAATAAATTATGATATAGTCACAAAATGAAAAGCTCTAAGATAGTGGAAATCATTGCACTAATACAACACCTGTCAATTTAGCTAAATCTCTAAAACCTTCAAAAATCAAAATGCAGAGAAATGTACTCAACTAAATACAAAAGCATGAAAAATAAGAGTGAATAACATGACTGATTAAAAAAAAAGTCAAGATAGAAATAGAAATTGGTTTGTGTGAAGGGAGGAAGGTTGTAAGGTTGCCGTATCTGGCCCAGGGCACATGAAGGCCTGGAGTAGGGAAACATGCGAAAAGCTGCACTTTGTTGTAGAAGCTTTACGTGTTGCTATGCTTTCGCTGTCTGATCAAGAAACCACAGACACGGTCTCTTTTCAAGGCTATTATTACCTGGGGGGAAAGAGCCATTGTAGATTCATGTGGAAGATGGTAGTTTCTGGTTTCAAAACTTTTATCTGAAGAAATAAGAGTCTTTTGCAGGGTAGCCAGTCCTGAGAGACAGAAAAATCAGTTGATGTTCTCTTTGGTATGGACGTCCTGTAGAGAAAAACAACGGGGCTCCCATAGATCATTCCCTTTATTAGATAAACTTTACTTCTTTGTTCAAATGCTTACGATGACCTTACTACTGTCAAGACCTCTGTCCAGGCCTAGCCTGTGCTTCTTGAATACGTCCAAATCAGCCAAAAGCAGAGCTCTGAAATTTATACTCTCATTCTTAGAAACCCCAGACCCTCATTCTCTGAATAAAGTCCAGATCCTGCATTCTCTGAAGGTTTTTTTCCCCTTCTTTTTGAACAGTTTTTGGTTTACAGAAAAACTGAGCAGAAAAGTATAGAAAGTGGATACCCCCTCCCCCGCAGAAGCACAGCCTCAAACCAGAGTGGTACGTTTGTTACAAACGATGAACCTACACTGACACCTCATCGTCTCCCAAAGTCCATAGTTTATGTCGGGGCTCACTCTTGGGGGTGTACATTCTTATAGGTTTTGACACATGTATATCACATGTACTCACCATTACAGCATCACACAGAGTAGTTTCCTTGCCCCCCAAATCCTCTGTGCTCCACCAATTCCTCCCTTTCTCCCCATAGCCTCTGACAACCACAGGTCTTTTCGCTGTCTCCACAGCTTTGCCTTTTCCAATGTGTCATATAGCTGGAATTATATAGTGTACCTTTTTCTGATTGGCTTCTTTTGCTTAGTAATATGTATTTACGTTTCTTCCATGTATTTTCAGGTTGATAGCTCATTTCTATTAATACTGAATAATATTCCATTGTATGGGGGTACTATTGTTTATTTATTCATTCTCCCATCGAAGGGCATCTTGGTTGCTTCCAAGTTTTGGTTAATTCTGAATGAAAACCATGTGCAGGTGTTTGTGTGGACATAAGTTTTCATCTCCTTTGGGTAAATACCAAATAGTATGATTGCCGAATCATGTAGTAAGGGTGTGTTTAGTTTTGGGAGAAACTGCCAAATTGCCTTCCCAAGTGTTTGCCTCATTTTGTATTCCCACCGGCAACGAATGGGATTCCCTGCTGCTCCCCATCCTTGTCAGCGTCTGGTGCTGTCAGTGTTCTGGATTTTGGCCGTTATATTGGTGCATAGTGGTATCTTACTGTTGTTTTAATTTGAATTTCCCTAATATTATACAATGTGGAGCATCTTTTCATATGCTTATTTGCAATCTGTATATCTTCCGTGATGAGATAGCTGTTAAGACCTTTTCCCCATTTTTAAAGAAGTTTGGATTTTATTGTTGAGTTTTAAGAGTTCTTTGCATCTTGGATACCAGTCCTTTATTTCATGTTTTTTGCAAATATTTTCTCCCATTCTCATTCTCTGACACTGTCTTTTACAGAGCATTTTTCATCTTAAAGAAGTTCATCTTATCAATTATTTCTTTAATAGCTCATGCTTCTATGTTGTACAGCCTCTGAGTTTTGACTCTAGCTTTATTTTACTTTCTACACTCCTCATCTCTTCTTCTGTTATGCCGACAGGTGTTGACCGTGAACTTCTTGCGATCACACAGAAGTGAGAAGGAGCAAGAGAGACAATAGTGTTATTTTCATGTAGCTCATAGACCAGGGTAGAGGCAGACCATAAACACACTGACAAACAAGAGAATTTCAGAGACCATAAGTGGGACAAACTCTGTAAAACAAA